>NC_141135.1:115081222-117481222 GCF_053477565.2 Lygodium microphyllum
AACGTCGAGTGAGTAAGGTTGTCCTAAGCTGTAGGCTAGGCGGTGGGTCCTAGGGGAAGTAAAGTGAGGTATGATACATTCTTGGATACGATTAATTGGTACCTTGAGCGGAAATATATGCGATATTGTGTTATATGTGTTTAGCGACGCATCGAGGGGCCAATCCCCAAGATGTAGGAGGGTCGCAGTGAGGTAGCGACAGTCAGCCCCATGGGAGGACCTCCTATGTTTATACTTCGTGCTATTTGGCAATGTGTTGGGACTCCCTCTAAGGAGTGTTAATTGGGTTAGAGTTGGACTATGATATGTGATACAAACGCAAGATGATTAGGAAGGCAATGTATGATGTATGTGTCATCAACGCTCCTGGCCGCGAGGCCGTGGGGTTGTTGAGCGCATGATAGAGGTCCGGCTAGTGCATGAGCCAATGCCGGCCCGTTTTAGGTCCCATCAGAAACAATAAAATTATTTCAATGCAGGATACTATCCATGACATTGATATCTCATATGAGGAGATAAAGGCATAATTGGACGACTTGAGAAAGATCAAGAGCAAGCTAATATAGGAGCGCAAACAAAAGAAGAAGCCAATCAATGAGTTAATTGTGAATAGCGGCCAATGGAAGTGTTATATCAAAGCATGTAAGGTAGCTCAGGAAAGAGAACCTAGGCGAGGGTGAGCTTGGATCATGTATTAGTAGATTGTTGAAGGCAAGTACATTGGAAAACACTTTGAGCAATCTTAAGTTTAAGGCTGTGAAGGAAAAGGTGATGGAGTGCACATTAAAAGATGTGTCAAATGAGTTCTCAGCTGTGGATGCACAATCTATTTGTGAGAGGGCCGATATTAGCACAACGACTTACTCAAAGATATTCAAAGGTGTGAAGGCTGGGTTTGGTCGTGTGCTGAAGCGAAATAGAATCGTGCTGCTTCCTCAATCTTCGAAGTTAATAGAGGCCCGACAGCAACTTAATAAAAAGGTTTTGGAGTTGATAGGATATCCCATGCATGTTCAATGTGTGGAAACACTAAAGGTTGGGACCAAAAATGCATATGAGGTGAAGTTCACCGAACTCAATAATTCCTATTTAGATTTGAACAAGGTGCAGTCGGCAGTGGTAATGCACTACAATATGTCTGTCGAGAAATGTAATGGTAAATTGTAGTTTGTTATAAAATTAGATGAAAGTGAGGTCGTCAAAGGAGTAAAGCTTGAAAGAGTTAGTGTAACTCGAATGAATAGAGCTTTACAATTCGACAAGAACAACCCAAGGAACTTTAGTGTTCAATCTGAGCACCATGTGTGGTGGCTCGTTGCATTTGAAGTTCCTAAGGAAACATTTGAGGTGCTAAAGTTGTTCTTTATGCACACAAGCATTCCAAGCATCATCGATCGTCAGGAACATGGTGAGATGCTCTCAGTTGAAGGGTATGGTCAATACTTGGTCGAATGGTATCTTGCAGGAAACTTGAAAACTTTAAAATGCATGTGTGGAATCTCCAATGGTGCAAATACAAAGAATCCATGCCTATATTGCTTGACAGAGAGGATGGAAAGAAGAATTGGCAAAGGGTGACAAGTGTTGCACCGACGCGCAATAGAGAAGATTCCACTTAGAAGCCCATCTTCAACATTCCCTTGGATCGTATTCATATTTTTTTCATTGCATGCTTTTGTTAGAATCATGGAGAAACTTGTATATGAATATATTTTCTTTGCTTATAGGATATAACCAAAAAAAGAAGCCATTGCGAGGTGTAGGAATGTGGAGCGAGTGCTATAAAAAATTGGGCTACACAAGCATCAAGTGATGATTGAAAAAGATGAGAAGAGATCATGAAAATCTGGTAACTTGCCAAAAAAGCCTTGCTTTGGAGGAGCAAAGGCTAGGAAGTTTCTCTCAGCACCCATCAATGAGGAGGGAAATGTCATGGTTCATAGGCTGCAAGACTACAATGGGTGGAAAAAGTTACATTTTGCAGTTCCTAATCGAAGTAATGGAGGGAAAACAAGATTGGCCAAAGCTAAGGTTTGGATAAGTCTTAACAAATTAGCTCCCTTACTTTGCAAGATGGTGTTTAACAATCAAGATAAGCAAGAATTTATCAATGCTGTGCATAGCTTCTACAAAAATATGGTGGAAGTATGGGGCAAAAGCTCTATCACACATTACATGGTACGTACTAAGTTAATATTTTAAAATTGTATGAATTGTATAAACTATTAAGCATAGTTTTACTCATGTGTGATATGTGTCTTTGTAGCATATACTTGAGGCACATGGGCCATACTTCGCAGAAAAGGGAAGCATCGAAATTTGGTCCACACAAGGGATGGAAAATCCACATTGGATAGCGTGTGGTGCATACCAACAAAAAGGTGGAGGGGTGAATAGTAGCAATCCAATGATCCAATTGCTATCTTGGTGGTATAGGATTATAGTAGCGGATGAAGCTAAACTCTCACAAAAGAGAGTAAATGAAAGTGCTGATGAATTGGCTATGGACATGATGGAATCAAGTTGTGTCACTAAAAGAGTGCGTTATGAAGCCTCAAGTGCCAAAGAAAACCATGCCAAGTGGCTAGAAACAAGGCTTCGACAAGGCAGCAAATGGATTCAAAGAGAGCTAAGATACTAAGATGAACAATGTGTTTAGTGTGAATGCAATTCATAGTTTAAGAGAGAAAGAGAGAGTGTGCATCTATGTGAATGAGTCTCACAGTTTAGGGTTATATAAAAGAGGGTTTCACTTTCTATATTATTCATTGAGTTCTCACATCTCTTGTGCAGGAAAGATGGATAGGTCTAAGGTAGTTGCAAATAAACTTCCGCTCAGAACCTCATATCGTATTTAGCCCCTTGGAGTATCTACTAGCTCAGATGCACCCCCTTCTCAACCTAATCCACCTTCCTCAAGCCGCCCTCACAAGGGTCCTCCTCAGCATCCCCACAAGAAACACAAGTGGAAGCTAGGTACAGTGGCCTTGAGAGAAATTAGGAGGTATCAATGCTCTTTTGATCTCATCATTTCGAGGGTGAGCTTCTTGAGACTTGTTCGCGAGATTGTGCAAGACCTCTACTGCACAAAAAGCAAGAGGTGGTTTTTGGCACAAGGTCAGGATAGACCTGATCGCTTCACAAAAGAATGTCTTCATGCTCTACAGTGTGCTGCAGAGGCCTTTTTAGTTGACTTGATGACTGATGCTCAACGTTGTGCAATACATGCAAAGTGCATCACTGTAACTCCCAAGGACTTCCAACTTGTAAAATCTTCAAGCTGTGAAGGTGCATTCGTTCCAATGGAATGAAAACAGTTTGTAATATTATCTTTTTTGGCATAGTGTTATCCTCGTGCATTGGACATATGACTATATCCCAGTGTAAAACTATTGTATGCGCACTTGTCCTTCGCTCTCAACTTTGACTGTGCATCTTCGCTATATTTTCAATTCTTACTTATAGTTTTTGTTAGCATTGTCAATTTTAATAGGAATAACATGCAAAAATTTGCCATTTCTTGTCACAGACTTTACTCTTGATGTCTCTCTATAGTCTATGTGGTGCGAAGTTTCTAAGGGCTAGTAGTCACGACGTTGATTTCTCAATTATCAATCCACCCATAATTTTGATGTGGGATAATATTTAAAATACTAAACTATATTGGAATGCAACTAAACTTCACACGTGCACTCGTTAGGTGGCCAAGAGCCCTTTTATTTTTTTAAAAAAAAAGTGCATGGTAGGAAAGTGGCTCTAGACGCCAAACTTCGATCCAGGGGTCTACAAGCACTTTTTTTTCCAAAAAAAAAAGGGCTCTTGGCCACCTAACGAGTGTGCGTGTGAAGTTTTGTCGCATTCCAATAAAAAGTTATGGATTTACAATCACACGATAGACAATGCATATGAAGCTGCATTAACCTGGTTTTGGGGTTTAAATTGGTTAAAAGTTCATTCTTCTTCTCATTTTCACATCTTGCTTTCTTTGCTTCCTCCATTTTTATATCCCTAACCTCTGTCTCTTCTCCGTCTTGCCCTCCTCGAGCTTGCATGGCACGCACCAAGCAAGCATGTCACCGTTTTGGCCCCGGGAAGAGATCATGCCAAGGCCCGCCACCTGGAGCACAAGGTGGAGCCTCCTCTAGTGCAGCAACAAGTGCTCCCCATAGAGCACAAGGACCATCACAGAAGAAGAGGAGATGGAAATTGGACACTGTCGCCCTTCGAGAGATAAGGAGAATCCAACATGGATACGAGATTCTCATCTCGAAAAGTTATTTTCATAAGGTTATTCGAGAAGTTATGCAAGACTTGGAGCTGAAAGGGATGGGAAGATTTTGGGCACGAGTGCAGGATGGCCCATCTGTAGGAAGGTGGACTGCTACAGCTATGGAGGGCCTACAAATATTTGTAGAGGGGTTTCTCATCGACTTGTTCTATGATACATAACTTATGGGTTCTATGATACATAACTTATGGCCATCCATGCAAAGCGTGTCACAATCACAGATAAAGACATGAACTTTATCATTCAACTTTAACATGGCAAGGGGACTCCACCATAGTTTACTATATTAATGATGCAAGGTTTGTAATGAGTGTGATAGCGCCATAACATCTTGGAAGGCCAAAAAAATTTGTATACTATGCCACATTGGAATATTTCATGCAATGTGTACTAAATTCAAATAATTGAGTAAAGTTATTTTGTTTTGTTTCATGAAACGCATGACTCTTAATTTTTGTTTAACATACGAGCGCATTAAAAGTAGTAATACGTACGGATACAAGTTACTTTATTGCTTATGTACAATTGCAAGTGCAATACTATGTGTTGAATTATGTTAATGTATACGGATGTGTCATTCACGTACCGCACATTATCATCACACTTACACAATCGCAAGTGCAGTACTATGCATTGAATTATGTTAACATATGTGAATGCGTCATTCACGTACTAAACATTATAGTCACACTTATATGAACCACATTTATTTAATAAATATTTATTTGTAGAGACAAAGTAAAGTATCTTATATTCATCAAGAAAAATACATGTAATGGCTGTTAGTGATAGTAGATACAAAAAGCCAATAGCCAACAAGAACTCTCAATTGTTCCTTGGCTTTTTCATCGGTGGAGAGGAGGGACCAGCTTTCGATTAAAATATAAGTTCCTTATTTGCTTCAAAAATGATGCGCTCCCCCTTCATCTCTTTCTCCAATAGGATCAGATCTGACACTTTAGCGAGGTCGCCTAATGTAGCAAGCACACACATTGCTCCACCACGCGTTTGGTCAAACAAGTAAAGAAGCTTTGACCGCTTGATTAGCACCACCTTCTCCAAGCTAGATGTCACAGGTATCGCTCAAAAAGGTCCAAACTTGGTCAAAACTCGAATTTTCATGATTATTTCTTGCCCTCCTGGTGAGCACTTCATATGAAAGACCACTAAATCTACAACAAGGTTACCAATATACTCCTTCAGAGTTGAATCCTTCCGTCGATTTGCATGTCGAGCTCCTTTTTGCCTTGATGCAAACTCATCTATATACAGTACGCCTTGAATGACAAAGTCAAATCAAACAATATATTTAGCGACTAACCTAGAATACCAGAAAGCGATGAAACTTGACGGTACGGTGCCGAGTTTGCCAGAGTCCACCGGTGAAATCTTGGCCAAAAATGATACCTGTAGCTGCCCTGTCCAAAGTCTAGCATCTGGGGCGTCATCTGGGGCCATTTTCTAGCCCAGAAAGTAGCGACAGATGCTAGACTTCAGACAGGGTAGTTGCAGGAATCATTTTTTGCCAAGATTTTACCATTGGACTCTGGGGGATCCGACGCACCCTACCGTCAAGTTTCATCACATAAAAATATATGGTAGTTAGAAATCTCACCTTCTCTAGATAATCTTGTATCTTCATTTCCTTGTGTGTCAGGGAGACACCTCTTTGGGCAGAGGGATCTACAAACTCCTTGGTAGCAAGCTGGGGCCTTGGTTCGAACAAATCATACTGTAGTGCTTCAAATTCAGCATCTCGCACAAGGTAATCTTCTTCAGCCGAGGTAATATGCTCCTGTGCTACTATGATGGTACTCATAGTATCTAAGCTTGTGCCATCATATCTTCCAATCTTTGCCATTGTCGGATACATATCCATGTAATCATAATCGATCAGGTCTTCCATTGAATCCCTCACTAGGATAGAAAACAACTCTTCTTCCTTCATTTCTAAGTATTGTAGTACATCTGATAGAAGCAAGTATTGTACACCATCTACTTCAATGGGTGTCAAGGAGGAAAGGTTGGGTTTGTGGACTTGTGGCTGTTCTGAAGAAGATGCCACCATGAGAGCCAACCCTTGCTCTGCTACCACTCGATGTTCCTCTTCAACATTTATGAGCTCTTCAATCGGTTCTTTTCTCGTGTATGTGATAGAAACAACCTGTGGAGTTGTATCTTCATCGCTCTCCTCCTCTAGGGGTGTATCCAATGCAAGGAGGTAAATTGCCAATGTGCAATCACACTCCACGAGATCCAAAGGTGATGTACCTGGTGCACTTCCTATGGGAACATGACATACTTTGTGTGAAGGATCCACATGGGCCAGACACCTATTCACCACTTTTTGGTGATTCTTCCCTGCTTGAAATACCATGAGCTATTCCAGCGGCACCCAAGTAATGTCAGATTCCTCAATGGAGTATATGTATGTAGCAATGGTGCTCACAAAGTCTTCCAAAGCCTGAAGGGGGGATCCAACGATGAGAGCACACTTTCAAGGTTGAAGTTCTTAGAGAAAACCTGGAATATCTCGTCACCCTGGTTGGCAAAGATAGTCTCGTGGATCCACTCATCAAAGTGTGCGCGAGCATCCATCGTAATAGGTAGGAGGGATGTGGTGGATATAAAGAGATGAAGAGAGAAAGTGTGAAATGAAACAATGAAAAAAGAAGTAAACTAGTTCTATCTTAAAACCCTTAAGTTTTAAACCATTAAGGGTTGTTCACATACAATATTTAGTTATGGCTTTACTTACGTCTTTGTAAATTTTACATACATATGTAAATGTATTGATGTGGAAAGTGTATAACAAGTGTATAATTTGGCATAAATACCATAATTTTTAAATACTGCAAGTTTGTAAGCGTCAATATTCTATTGGCCAAAAAATCCAAAAATTTATAGGTGTTGGGATTTTTAGGGACACTCTACAATTTCTAAAATATGTGGAACCACACACTTTCCGCTGGTAATAGTATCCTTAGCTCGGCTTTGAATTTTCCTACCATCTAGTTTAAAATAGAAGCTAACATGTGGATTTTGCATTATCATTGTAATTTACTAGCGCATTATACTCAAGGGCCAATCATCCTCCATTTGCAACAATTGGGGCTCGTAGCCCTCACAAATGACAGTAACATCCATAGCTACGCTTTCACCCATGTCTTGATAAAGGCACAACCATTTACCCTTGACAGCATCCTTCATTTACGATACTTGAACACTAGGCATAACGTCTGTCGTGCGACAAAGTACCTGTAGTTGGAAAGGAAAGTTAGTCGATTCATCCCAAAGTAAGATAATAGTCAACTAAGAGAGAAAACTTTTACTTGAAAGCCATGTCCCTTGTTGTGACTTGACACTCCACTATGTCAGGAAGGTGAGTTATTTTTTATGTCCAAGTTTTGCCTAGAATCCTTATTACATAATCCTCTTATGTATTTTTAATGGCGTACATGCTTTTGGTACATCTCAAATCCTTACATTCCTTGAACATGTGTGCAAAAATTGCAATCAGTATGAACCAGCTTAGATGTGCATTCTTTGAGTCGGTGCTTGGCTTTATAGAATTCAATATGTCTGCTGAAATTTTTGTGCTACACATGTGCAAAATGTCGCTACTACACAATGGCCATTCTATGCTATTGAGATTCGATATATGCATAGACTCAAGGGTTCCATATTCTTGACTTCCCTTGGAAAATATGCACTTGGAGTTATAGAAAAAAACAAGGTTCTTTGTGACCTGCTTAGCTGTACGCCCCTCAAAGAGCAATCTACCAATTTTGAAGTGGTAGCACTTAAAAGAACCAGTGAAACTCTCAGCATTTTGCCACTCACAGCAATCCAAAGGGTATACTTCTGTAAAAACGAGACAAGTTGTTATGTAGGTATCATGAAATTTCTCATTCTCAATGAGTCGCAAATACTTACTGTTTGCAATGTTTCGTTGAAAGGGCACAGTGGGCGCAATGTGTATTTGTTTTTGCATGAATACATGTTGTACAAACGCCTCTTTTACAAGGTGAGAATCAACATTTCTTTGTCTCAGAGCTAAAATGTTACCCTTCCAGTGCTTTGATACATCTGCAATTGCAGATGCTTTCACCTTGAAAGCTCCCTTCATACTTGAATGCATATGCACCCAAGATGAGCAATGATACGTATCAGTGATCCAATTCCCTTCTTCATCTTTTCTGTTACGTACTTCTATTGAGAGAATGCTTGTTCTTCTCTAAGGCATTATAACCTATGAATTAGATGTAAAGAAGTATATATTAACTCCTAAATAACAAGCATTTTAAGTATGTCCAGTAATCACCAATATGCCATACAAATCAACATGGCATTAAGAGATGTTTACACTTTTGTAAATAGACATAAACATCGATATCCAAATGCATGTGGATATATACATCAACACAAAGTATAGATTTAATTTCAAGGCATCTCTTTAATCATACTATTTACATGAAATATAATGAAAAGAATAGTATAAATTCACTCAAAGAATTTTTCCAAAATAAATTTTATTATAATGAAGAGGAGTCTGATTTGACTCAATACATTGTATGAAATGTTGATATTATAGAGTAGTTGTTACAAGGATAGCAGCCACATGCCATGCAAATCTTAATAGGCACATTGGACTGACACTTGAGATATTCTAAGACTCAACACATTGTGTGTTATATGGATGATATGATACAAGAGTTTCATGGACCATTGCCAATTGGCATGGAGATCCAAATGGACACATAGGACTAATAAAGCAGAGGATTTTTGAACCATGGATTTCTAGCAGATCCATATCATCCAACACAAAGGAATCACTCACCACATCAAAATAGTCGATCGAGAATTATATGCTTCACCTAAACCTTGTACAATACCTACATGTACAAAAAAACACCTCCATGAATCCCTTTTAACAAAAATACTTGCATGAATCCCTTTTAACAAAAAATATATAGATAACTACATGAATAGAAGCAATATAAAACAAGGCCATTTTACCTATAAGCTGAGCTACTGAAGATAATATTGAATCATTGCTAATCAAAACCCATTGCAAATTATGGACATAAGAAAACATCAATCCCATCAAACATAAAAGTCACTAATTAAATGAATTAATTTTGGCACCACAAAATATTGCAGATCTACCTGTAAATTGAGCTACAGAATCTCTGCTCTACCTTGTGTTAAGTGCTGCAACAATAATTGATCCTTAAGTTAGAACTAGCATCAAACCCTATTGTAAAGATAATAGAAAAGGGATAATGTAGAGAGGAAAAAAGAGAGTATGTCTGAGTATACAGGAGAGAGAAAGAAATGAGCACCTATCCAATCTTGCCCAAATTGAACTCTGCAAAAGATAATAGCAAGAGTTAGCATTTACATGAAGGTATACTGAAAAAATAGTAGAAAAGAGAAAACATAGAGAGAGAAAGAGAGAGGGAGAGAGAGATGAGCACTTATGCAATGTTACCCAAAATGATCTTTGCAATAAAATAACAACAAGGGTTAGAGCTAACATTATGTTGTATTGAAAAGTTATTAGCAAAAGAAAACCAAACATAGAGAGAGATTAACACCTTTGCCTCTTGCTCCAAATAAACTCTGCAAGAAAATAGCAATTAGAACCAACACTAAATTCTATTGAAAACACAACATAAAAGAGAAACAACACATAGAGAGGGGGGGAAAGAAAGGAGAGAGAGATGAGCACCTCTGTCTCCTGCCCCTAACAACCTCTGTAATAAAACAACAATAACAGTAAGAAAGGACATTAAACCCTATTAAAAAAAATAGCAAACAAGAGAAAATGCAAAGAGAGATGGGCACCTGTGTTTTGCCCAAAATTTGGAGTTGCATGGAGAAGAAAGTGCAGAGGTAAGCAGAACGCTCAAAACCCTAATTACTCTCAGCAAGGAGCTTCAATGGAGACAAAGATTTACGAGTATAGAGAAGAGAGGGAAAGTGGTCTATTTCTCAACTTTTGGGTCAAACTGATTTTGTGAGAGGGAAAAAAAGTGAAATTGAAAATTCTCTAAAAAAAGGGAAAAAATACGAGGTGAGAGAAACTCAAATTTTGTGTACTATTCATTCTTCATTTTTTAAATCCCCCACTACCCCTTTGTTTAATAAAAAACCCAAGATTTGGAGAGAGAAGATTCACCCTCCATGGATGTCAACATCTAGCCTTCCTATTGGACAATCCAAAAGGTCCACATCTTAAACTATATTATTTTTAAGGGCCCATTTGTGAGTTCATTTTTTTCCTAATGTCTCCCTCTTCTTCGCAAATAGTGGTGGCGGCGGCGAGAAGCTCTCCTTCTCTCTCTTTCTCTCTTCCTTTCCCTCTCCCTCCCAAAGCCACGATCTCTTTCACTCTCTCTCAAACTCTTTGCAGAAAAATTTCGTGCTCGGGTTTTCACCCACTTTTTTTTTCTCAAAGTGGTGTCGCTATTTGTGTCACAAATGTGTCAAAAATGCTATCACTATACCCCCATTTCCTTGTAGTGTATATGCTACATGATAAACGAATACTCATTTTTACCATTATTTTATCTTTAGAATGATACATTTTCTTACTATGATTTACCACTACAAATGTCATCCTTTTTATCATAAGAATGGACTCCAATATGACCTATTTTTCTAGAATAACAATAGATGATATTACAATTACTAGAATCTTTATTCTACTATCCACCTCTTCCCCTAGAGCCCCAATGCCTCTAAAACTACCACAACCTTCCAAAAGATACATGCCACCAAACTACTGAATTAACGAGTTTTTCTTTACTATCAACATATCCCATATTAGGGCCTCTTGAAGAGAATTTGATGTCCCCTTTCTAAAATTGAGTAGAATGCTTGGACATGTTTACCACTTCTTTTATATGATTCACCTTGCATCATATAGAAGTAACAAAAGGATTTTCAAGCCTTCTTAATCCAAAGTAATTGAAACCAAATCATCATTATTTGGCATTACATCAATAGCTACTAAGGAATCTATAATGCTTCTCATCTTCAAAATATACTCATTTGTAGGCATCTTCCCTTTTCTCAAGGCATTCAACTCCTTCTTTAGTTGGATCTTGAATCTTTATTTTCTTTGTATTTATTGAATACATATAAATGTGGTCCAAGCTACATATGTGAACATTCTAAAATTTTTATATATCCCAACATAGTATTCAATGATTTTGGAGACAACTAATACATCACTTTTTTATATTTTATGTTCCATTCTTTCCACACCTTTAATTCTTATGTAGTCCAAGGATCACTTGAATTTGGTTCCTTTTTTTCCACATAAAACAAACTCATAAATACATTTTCTAATAAGGAATCACTACAAGATACAAGCCTCATACCGACGTTCAAAGTGATGAAAATATTCATTAAAAAATTTGTGCATGCTATTGCTAAACATGTCGGTATCAGTGTCTCCATAAAACCGTCACTATATGTGTCAATATTTATGTCGTAATTTTTGTTGGTTTTGCGATGCAAATACAGACCCACATAGCGACAGTTTGGGACGTGTATTCTGACACCAAAATATGTGTAGTAAATTTTCCATGCTAATAGTGATGGTTATAGAGATTTTTTTTTTTCTATATGTTGTATTTATATTCTACAAATGAATTACATGTTAGATGCACAATGGTCGTCAAGATGAGTGAAAAATATACTTGAACCCACAAGACTAATACATAGAATAAGTACAAGATCACTTATAAAAACTCATGGAATTATGGCAAGATACAAAGGATGATAACAACATAGTACATAGAAGATTTTTCCATAAATCATAGTACCAAAAAAGAAGAGGATGTGTGCTCCACGAATCCAAGTGCCAGATATAGATCCTCGCCATCCGAAAGCTCGTTCCAACACAAAGAAACATTGAACGGATTGTGCAAAATGAACAACTATACATCAATCCACCATACATAATGTATTTTTTAAAAAAGTAGTAACTACAAAAAAGAAAGATGGTTGGCTTACTGGGCCGCGGTATACATACAGTCTATCAATCAATGGAGTGAGACCATGTCTCTTTACATATCGAGTCTCCAAGCCGGTGGAATCACAGATTGTAATAGAGTGGTGCAAAGAAAACAAAATACAACTGTTAGAAACATAATTGTCAGTACAAGTGACATTGCAAATAAGAAAGTGAGAAGAAGAAAAGAAAAATTTACAAAGTCCTCCAGATAAGTCCTATGGTCGCTACTCCCTAGATGATGCACCACCTCTGCCTCCAATCGTGCTCTTGCTGCCTCTTGTTACTGTCGCCAATGTCCTAGAGAATCTGTAGCCTCCTCCCTAAGTCTCAGGCAATCATCTGCATCTAGCCACTGAGGCTTTGAGGTGCCACTCTTGAGTACCTTGCGTGCATCCGATCACCTATGTGATATGTACGCACGTATGCACACTATCATCCACCAATGGAAAATCTCTCTACCGCAATAGGTACTGGAAACTCCTCATGCAAGGATGCTACTATATAGTCCTTTCTCTCCTCGAGTATATTCTTCTAATAGTCTAAGGTGTTGTGCTAAAAAACTTTTTGACACAACTCTCTCATACGAGACATCACCCTCCTCTCCTCATAATTCATGATCACAACTCCTGTCTTGTCATCTATGAGGTATCCATACCTCTTTAGGGTATGTCTAAGGTGTGCCCTCTCCCACCTACGACCGCGCTCGTAGGCATAACTAAGAGATCCTTGTACATCTAGTGTACCCACAGGGGTGGTATCATTGGAAGCATCCATAGGGTGTCATATGTGGAGGATTGATCAAAAGCTAGAGTCATTGGAGTAGATGTCCACAAAAATGTGACACACCTCCACCAGAAAAATGAGAGCGAGACACTACATCGGTGCCTCCACAACACCCATCTGAGCCATCCTCTCTCAAACATGTATGAGAGCAAGGAGTAGAACCTGTATCTTGAACCATGACAATGGGCTCATAGCATCCATATCTCCAGAGCACCCCCTAGAACCACTCCCTCTGTCCATGCCCAGTATGGAGCATTAACCTCATCTACTATAAACCAAAGCATCAGAGTGTGCCAAAGTAGATCTAACGGAATGGTTTGATGGTGTTTAAGATACTTCTTGGTCCACCATATCTCTGAATTGGGCCATCTGATCCGGAGACATACGTATGAATATCTCCTGCAACTCCTCGTCGCTCATCCCTCGACTTATCTTGCTCTCCAAATATTGTCAAAGGTAACTTGCACAAATAGAAAATGATATTAGCATAATCAATATAAAGATTCAAGTAAAGCACGTTAACATAACTTTGAAGAAAATGATATTACTTAAAATACATATTCTAGAATGCCCTTATAAGTGATTAATCAATGAATTGAGTAACCAGATATTGTAAGTATGGCATAGCCTATGGTCCTATGTCAATCTCGTGGCAGAACTGTGCGTACACTGGAAGGACGATGTCACCACAGGAGGAGTCTCAGGTAAGTTACTCATGAATATGTGTGTGCATCACATGGGCTCAAAATAAGGTATTTTTAAAATGCCATTTTTTATACATTTTTACCTATAGAAGGGTGTAATGTAAAGGGATTATTTACATATTGGATAGAAAAGGGTTATGTTTTATTTAGAAAAAAATCTGAGATAAGGATATTTATAAATAGTCAATGAACGCACGTGATGTAGAAGATATACATATACTAACTTCCCCAAGGGAGGAGTCCACTTCGTTCTCAAAGAATTATTGACCTGCTGTCTTTTCGTCATAGTTACCCGAATCTACCTCCTCTACACACTTGAGACATCTTCAATCTATACCCCTTGCAATATTGACCCCTCCGCCTACATACTCTCATTATCTACATTGGGAACACTACTTTTAACATATACACTCATACTCCAAGGAGCTGAAGGCACAATATACAACCATCGAGATTGTCGAGGGTTTGGATAGAGAATTACATATTCAAAATCACATATAAGAGAGATTCAATATTTGTGACTATTCTGTGTTGTGAATTTTTTTTAAAAAAAATTCATGCACCTGTTCACAATGGGCCATCAAGACAAACATGTGGCACAAATCCATCCATCTTTTCTCGGAATCTATTTTGAGAAATCTAGATAGACTTCACCAAACAATTTCCATGGTTCCTTCTAATACCACTTTGAACCACTGCACATCAAATATGATCTTGGAGAAGCTATAATAATCCATTGAGATAACACTTTGCAAGTTACCAAAATGCTCCACCTCATCTATAATGGTGTTTGGATATGTGGCTCGTCATTGGCCTCTCTTGCTCGAACTTTGCCATGACACTACAATCCATTGTGAAGCACATTTTGTTGATGCGCTTGACATGGAAATATCTCCCGCACAACCACGCTGCACTGTATATTTTGTGCTGTATATTGAAATGGTTAGATTAGTTGTCACATATAAAATCTAGATACGATAGCTTATAAAACATGTGGTCACCTTCAGATTACATCCCCTTGAGATTTCTCACTCTCAGTAGAGACCTCCACTCCTTCGCGAGAAGTTTCCATCAAAGCTCCATGTAACCATATAGACATAAACCGCAGTATCTCCTTCATGCCCTTAGGATATCAAATTGGTTGACGTTGCGTACTATGTCAAAATTTTGATCGTTCTTCTTTCCAATATTTCTTGGCCTATACCTTAGCGGGCCACATCTCCATGGATGCGTGGTGCAACATACAAAAATGATTCACTTTCTCCTCCATTACAACATCTATCCTTTTTTCTACCCCATTTCCAACCACCACATTGCCCTTCAACGACCATAGCATACTATTATCTAAATCCACCATTGGTAGCCATTCTGAAATATGCACTAACGCTTTCGATACCAGCCAACCTTCAACCATGCTACCTTATGGTTGAGCTCATTGTTGCATAAAGCCTCTGCATCGATCATTACCTCCATCTCAGGCTCCAAGATTGGAGGAAGGTTCGAAAGGCTGTGTGTCTCCTTTGGTATTGATAGTATAGACTGTGTCATGCCTTCTAAGTGGTGGATTGGTTGAGGCAATCCATCCATCGCACATCCACGAACTCTTCTAACTGGCTGCAATAGGTGCATTCCTCCTTGGGATGAGATATCACCTCCCTGTATAAAGTTTACGGCCATGTCTAATGTTTTTGCATATGATATTCAATTAGTTTGTGAATATAAGGCATGATTGATACACACTTTTTTTACCATTCCCTTAGAGTCTGAAATCACCTAATCAATGATCTCTGATTGGAACTCACGGATGTATCGTATGTGTTTTATAGACAAGTGATGCTTTCATTTGATTGCCAGCTTGTATTGAGGGCAAGGATATCGGACACGTAATTAATATACACCTCACGATCTTGGATACCACGACCATCATTGTTTTCCATTTTGTCTACATTATAACAAATAACTAGTTTTTGTTCTTATTCTCTTTTTCTTGTTTTATTTGCCTCCCTTCAAACTTCTTTGCTTCTCTCTCCCCCTCTATTTCTATAAATGTTTCTTTATTCCCCCTATTTTCCCTCCCGACTCTCACTTCTTCTCTCTTTTCCTTTCCATTCGCACTCGATGCACCTTGCTAAAATCAAAATCAAATATCAAAAATAAAAAACTCATAAAACAAGGCATTGAAAGACTTTCTCTCCCTACCCCTCTTTATGCCTCGATTCCCCCTCTACCATTCTCTTTCTATAATTTTGTTCTCTCTAATTCTCTCCTTGTTTCTGTTTTTCTCTCTTTCTCTCACTCTCTATTTATTATTTTTTCTATCTCTCTTTTTCTCCCTCTTTTTGGCTCTTTTCTCTAATTCTCTTTCTAGCTCTCTTTTTTTTCCCACTATCCTTCTTCTCTTTACTTCACCCTTTTATCTGCCTCTCCCTTCACTCTCCATTTCGTGTTCTCTCCCCCTTCTCTTTCTTTCTCTTTTTCTCTTTCTTTGTTACCTCTCTCTTTGTTTCTCTCTATCCCCTTTTTGTTTTATCACTCATTCTCCTCTCTCCCTCCCTCCCTTTCTCTCTCTCTCTCTTTTTCCAACTATCCTTCTTCTCTTTACTTCACTGTTTTATCCACCTCTCCCTTCACTCTCCATTTCGTGACATTCTCTCCTCCCTCTCTTTCTTTCTCTCTTTCTTTCTTTGTTGCCTCTCTCTTTGTTTCTCTCTGCCCTCTCATTGTTTTCTCACTCATTCTCCTCTCTCCATCCCTTTCTCTCTCTCTTTTTTTCCACTATCATTCTTCTCTTTAATTCACCCTTTTATCCACCTCTCCCTTCACTCTCCATTTCGTATTCTCTTCTCCTTCTCTTTCTTTCTCTCTTTCTCTTTCTTTGTTGCCCCTCTCTTTATTTCTCTCTCTCTCTCTCTCTCTCTCTCTCTCTCTCTCTCTCTCTCTACCCCCTCGTTGTTCTCTTTCTTGCTCTCTTTCTCTTTCTTTCTCTCTATCTCTTTCTTTGTTGCCCCCTCTTTGTTTTTGTCTGCTCCCTCGTTCTTTTCTCACTTATTCTCCTCTCTCCCTCGCTCTCTCTCTCTTTTCCCTCTATCCTTCTTCTCTTTACTTCATCCTTTTATCCACCTCTCCCTTGACTCTTCGTTTCCTGTTCTTTCCCCCCTCTCTTTCTTTCTCTATTTCTCTTTCTTTGTTGCCCCTCTCTTTGTTTCTCTCTGCCCCCTCATTGTTTTCTCACTCATTCTCCTCTCTCCCTCTCTTTCTCTCTCTCTCTTTCTTTGTTATCTTTCATGTTTATTCTCCCTCTCTTCCTTTTCCTTTCTTCTTCTCCCTCTCTCGTTTCCTCTCTTTCTCCCTCAATGCATATTATTCTCAAGAAAAACAAACAAATGAAAAGAAGAAAGCACAAAAACAATCCAAGAGGAGGCAATGTACTTACCGCAAAGGCCCAAGGATAGATTCTTTGTCTCCTCTTCGCGACGTCCCCCCTCTTCTTCCTTCATGCACTTCTCCCTCTTTTCGCATACGGTGGCAGAGGCAATGAGAAGCTCCCATTCTCTCTCCTTCTCTCTCTTTCTCTCTTCCTCTTCCTCTCCCTCCGAAAGCCATTCTCTCTTTTGCTCTCTCTCAAACTCTTTGCGGAAAAATGCCACACTCAAATTTTCACCACTTTTTTTTTCTCAAGTGATGTCACTATTTGCATCACAAATCGATGAAAATGGCGACACTGCTATTTTGCATAAAAAATAATGGTTGTTATACCCCCATTCCCTTGTAAGGAATTTCATCACATGGAGCTTTCATAATGGGTGGTTATTTTTCTCTATCTTCTCAATCATAGGATTTCCATTGTTCTCAGCTATCATGACAAAACTAAATATCAAACAATAGTAAGTTTTCTACAACATTTTGTGTAAATTATACAACAATAAACTATACACCATTTTCTACTGATTAGTCAATTATAGAATTTGTAACCTATTTACAAATAGACTTTGTATTTTATTCTTGGAAAATACCTTAAAACTTAGAGTTTTGAAATCTATAACTTTTGCATATGAGAACAACTAACATATCCCAAATTATAGTATAATTTGAAACCGCTATGTCAATCTTGCAAAGGTACAACGGGGCTCAAATAGCCTCAAATAGGCAAATGCCCAATGGATAAACCCTAAATGATATGTCTTTAGAATATTAAACATTTTCTTGCACACCAAATCTCACAAAAATTTGAGACTTTTTTGCTTTTCCCTACTTCTAGTGCCTTCACAACACTATCTAAGGAAAAGAGAAAGAGAATGGGAGAGCTTCTTACACATTGCTTGCTTGCTCAAATCCTTACTATTTTCCATTCACTTAAACCTAAAAAACAAGCCTCTATTAGTGGTGTAGCTCTAATACCATGTCCAAATCTCATATTGAGAGTTTTTTCTTGGACTACTATATCAAACACACACAGTGCATATAAGAAAAAAATCACTAAATAATATAGAAAATGAGATGGAGCCCAAAATGTTTTCTTATTGGTTTTTTCTTTCATCTTTTATACACAATACAATGTACACAAAGTATAGATAAGATACAATATAAAGGGAAATAGTCTATTTAGTCAAGCAATACATAATTGACTATACTAATTTACTCACCCTATAACTATACTAGTTGTAGGTAGGCATAACCAACAAGATATAATAAAGGATGAGTTAGTGGCCATGGGATAATCATACAAACCCCTAATATGCTAAGTCTAGATATGCTAACCAAGTAGTATATCATCAATTTCTACAATTGTTGAGCTTGCCATCTCAACTATTATGAGGCAATAGCCACACATGACTCTGAAAGTAGAAAGGGTTCACCATTCCCTCTTTTATTATCTGCACCTATCTCCATATCCCCATGATTAGAATAACCATTCTATACCTCTCATCATCCTTGTCTCTTGTCAGGACCTAAAATGGGCCCGACACTAGCTATAGGCACTAGTCGGGCCTTTATAACACTCACAAGACAACCCCACGCGGCCTTGTAGCTAGGAGTGTCCAAGGGGCACACGCTACCCTAAACATTACTAAAGAGATTGTGTTTGTAATAGAACATAGTCCAATGATTGCCCTTTCCTACTCCTGAAAGGGAGATTCCATATATCTTGGTATAATATACCATGTAACACAAACATAGGAGGCAACCCCTTGACTGAATGTCATGGTCCCACTGCAGCTCTCCTACACTAAGAGGATTGGCCCCTCAATGCGCTCCCCTAACACAAAGAACATATGAACAATTTCCACTCTTATATATTTTGAACAATCTAGGAGATTTGATAGTTCCTTACCAAGCTTGGCCCAAGAAACCATTCATCTATCTTGGAGCTCGGGTTTCCTTACACACTCCACATAGGTCAATGTTTGGAAAGCAATTGTAATGCGTCCAGGTTTGAAACCATGTTATGCTCAATGCAAGTGTGGATGGCCATTGTGCTCAAGAATTTTATCATTAGAAACCAGCTAGGTGAAGTGCAAAAATAGCCCTTTAATGATTTTTCAGCTAATCATATGTGCTACATTGATAGAGACTAGCACCGAATTTCTTTGTGCTACTAGTCTCCTTAGTTCAAACGATAGTCCGTCCTATATATTGTGCATAGACAAATAGATCATAATTTGAATCATTTTCAGCAACTAACCATTGTCACAAACCCTCATCCGCCCTATCGTTTAGGTTTTTCATTCGTTGGGTAGATGTAGGATTCATTTTTATGTAATTTTTCATATAAAAATCGATAAGAACACACTACAACATAGAAAAAAGGCTTGACTGAGGCTTGATCCTCATTCTACAGCCTTGTTATATGCTCACGGACATAAAATGTACTTTTTTCTAATTTTTGAGGCGTAAAAACTAATTTTCTTTCTAATTTTTCTATTTTTTTCCATTCATTTTCTCATAAAAATGAGATATTTTAGAATTATGAGTTCTTATTGATCAAGGATACTCAACATTATTTTCATATCCATTTTTATCCCATATGACCCCAAAACACTCGACAAAAACCTAAAATTTTATTATTTTCATAAAAATCATGACTTACGGGTTTTGCGTTTTTTGCGAGAAATTATTATATCATTGTATTTTTTTATTTTCTTTCATATTTCAAAGAGAATGCAATATGAGAAATCAAGAACAAATAAAATCAAGCACTTTCTTCAACCATTTTTTATAAAACAAAAGAATCGCTCACTTATGCATAGAAACTGTGATTTTGAGGCTCATATCTCGTAGATGGGAGGCTAGTGAGGCTTCTTCCTTGCCAATGACGAACTCTCTCAGTCTGATCTAGATCCTCCATTGCTCTAGCATCATCATTTGCTCCAAAATCTTCATCACAACCCTCCCCCTCTCTTGAATTGATGTATATGAATAGCTGCAAAGAGGAGAGAAGAGAGAAATATTGAATTTTCATAATTTTAATATTCCATGAAAATAAAAAAAATGACACACACCTTCTTTCTCTCTCTGCTTTGATCATAAATCTCTCTCTCTCTCTCGCTCTCTCTCTCTCTCTCTTTAATGATCACGAGATTGAAGCATCATCGATGAGATTTGGAAGGGGTGCAAAAAACTTTGCGCCCCCCTATTCATCAAAATTTTAGTGTTCTTTAAGGCTTTTGTTAATCCCAAGGTTATTAACTTCAAAATATCCAGTTTGGTTTTTTTTGTGTTCACACTATCCCTAAGTGGATATTTCGATTTTGAGCAAGCAAACAAACTCGGATTCGAGATCCATCTGGAGAGATGGCTTCACAGCATCGAAATCCATCAGCTTGGCCTTCATTGTGCACTTTTCGGCTCCTGGATCTAGTAGCTACTTTATAACGCCATACCTTGCAGGGATTGAATGGGAGGTCAAACGACCTCCAATCGACAAATCGAGACTTGCTGGATTCCTGACGTCAAAATGCATCTAGGAAAACTCTAGCTTGGCCATCCGCCACCTTTTGATTTTTCATAAAAATTTGGTCTTTAATGCTTCTTAGGCACTTCTTGCTCAAAAAATGGCCTCAAATACTTCAAGCACGGCTCAAAAGTAGCTCCTAAAATCCAGCTCTCATTGACGACCACGGGATAGGGTGACCCAACCCATCAAATCCCATGAATAGATTTGCACATGCATAATCACAAAGAGCATCGAGCTGATACAAAAAATACACAACAAAACACTCCACAACTCTCACCCTACCCCCTAATAACATCAAGGCATGAAAATCCACAAGGGATAGGCCCAACATAATCTAAAAGAACTCCAAAGCAAGTCTCTAACCAACTACTCGAACACGGACTGTGTAAAAAACCTATCAAAGAGGTCATCCTAGTGGTGATCTTAACTACCTACCTACCTTAGGACAACAAGACGAGGACCTCCTACTAGGCGAGGACTCCTTAAGCTTGGGCATCATATCTTTCTGATAACACTTTTTATTTCAAGGTTGCCATACTCAAGCATGTAAAAAGGAGGGAGTTGAGAGTAAAGTGACCCAAGGAGAACAGGGCATTGGCCTCAGGTCCTATCTCGGTACCTAAGCACCTACCAAGCTCTCGCGAGGCGACACTTAATCCTTTTTTAATAATCACCTTTATTTTCACTCCAACCTTCCTCGTCAATTCTTTCTACTAGCTGCTACCCCTAGGAAGACAAGGCATTGGCTTACTCATCCTCTAGGAACCTACCAAGCCTTCACAAGGCGATAATCAATTGCTTATATAGGAATGTTCTTCTTTTTCCTTATTGAGGGGTAGAACCCCTTTTTACACACCTCTGTAATTTGTATTTTTAGATAGATTCAGAACTTTCTCTTCTTGGATATCTAGGAAGGCTTCTCTAATTGCCTCACACTAATAGGGACTCCTAGGATAATTGCCTAGTAAGCAGGAAGGACAGGGTCACAAGGACTACCCTCTATCACAGGTCTTAAATGCCTAATAGGAGGGTGACAAGTACTCCAATCCCCCCTAGATATACCTAACCTAAACCTTAGGTTCATGCCTTGAATGCCGGTCTGCAACAAATGAAAAGAAATTAACCCCTACATACACATATAACTTTATCTGCTTAAGGGAAAAAGACTCAAAAAGGGGATGATACCATCTAGAATGGCCACAAGAAGCTACTCCACAACAAAGGCTCCCTCCAGGCACTTCGTCAACTTGTGTGATGCAATCACTAAAATAGAAAACCATTAAACGTACATGCACCAAACAGACATGTGGCCCTCTTGGCCTAAGGAATAACCCAATTCACTCCTAATAAAACTGGCCCTCATGGCCTAAAGAAATAAAACATTAAAACTCAACAAAAATCAACCCTCTTGTCCTAAGAAAATCAAGCATGACAACCCTAAAAAGAACCAGCCCTCTTGGCCTAGTGGAATCAAACAAAGCAACTCGTACATATTCCCCCCTTGTAAAATCTTGGTAATATACAACCAGATGCTCCATCCCAAGGAGGAAATAGCGCTCGTGCATGCATAAATAGCAATAGGTGTATGCATAATATGTCGTTTGACCAACCTATGGGTCTAAGATAACAAAGGAAAGTGGGTCTCGGCCACTCTTTGCATTACCCATACTAACCATCGTCTGCCATATAGGGCATGTTCTGATAAAAGCCCCCATAATTGATTGAGTCCTATCTCATCATTAATAGAGATATCCAAACTAGGACCACATTTGTAGAAAATGTCTTCTTCATAAGCAAAGTTTGCTAGCGACTCCACAAGCTAATTCCAATAACGTGAAACCAACTGAAGAGACACTCTCTCAAACCCATCGAGCAGGGTCATAGCAGTGCGATAATACTTAGAAAGAATGGGATTTCATACTGTGCAAGTCCCATTTAGTTGGTTGAATACCAATTGGAAATCCTCGTTTACTAACACCTGACGAATAGTGCCCTCCTTAGCAATATTCAAGCCCATGAGTAAAGCTTTGTATTTTTCCATGGTATTGGTAAATCCAACCCCGAGATAAGTAGTTAGTTTCATCATGACTCTATGTCGGGGATCTCTAATAACTACCCCTATACTCCCTTTCTTGTTGGGATCCATGGACGCTCCATCAAAGTACAATGTGTACATCCATAATGGGTTCACATAGCCAACCATTGTCACCTCTACTCATAATTATGATAGTCAAAATTTAGTATATTCAAAAAGTGTATTGAAGGCTCTATCCCACCGTCTTCATTGAATATAACAGGGATGCTTGTCACAACTTGTAAGTAGTGATGACAGAAGACTTTGATTTTCCAAATGAATGATCCATCCTCTTGCTCAATTTGTTTATATCCTTTACTCCACCAGATAAGCTCTCCCTGATGATATTGCTGCTCCAAGTAGGGGTGTTCCAAATAAGGAATATGCCACCCCATCAACCAATATTTTCTCTTGCAAGTTTCTGATTAGCCCCACATTGACCTGTAAGGTATTTATTTTGTTAGTGCATTTAGAGATAATAAGGTTTAATATTATTATGATTAACCTTACTTGTAAACTCCACTCCCTCAAGATCAATCAGTAATGCCATGGACTTATTCTTCCCTATTCTTACAATCTTGTAGGGACCGTTGTCCCATTTGGGCTCAAGTTTTCTTGGAAATAGTTTTCTACGTGTGTCATAATATAGAACTAAATGTCCCTTCTTAAAGGTATATTTCTTCACTTTTAAATCATGTACCTGCTTCATCCGGTGCTTGGCCACTTCCTGGTGCAACAAACTCTACAATTTGGGCTCATCCAAGTGGGTCAGAGTCATAAAGCACTCGAAGAGTGCATCCTCGTCACCCAAAGAATGATTGATTACGAATTTTATATTCTAAAACTCAATCTTTAAGGGCAAAATACAATCCTCCCCATAGACTAGCTTGAATAGGGTGTAGCTAGTGGATCATTTAAACATCATGTTATATGACCACACTACCAGGTATAGTTTCTTATCCCAGTCTCACGTCTTTTTGGACACTATTTTTTAAAAAATACCTACAAGCTTCTTGTTAGTACTTTCAACTTGCCCATTCACATGTGAGTTATAAGGAGTTGTCTTATTGTGCTTAATTTGCCACGCCTTTAGTTAGTCTTTTAATTACCTTGTTTAGGAAATGGGTTCAACGGTCCGCTACTAATTCTTTTATTGAACCAAACCCACATATAATCCGTTCTAATAGGAAACTAGTAGTCTCTTTTGCATCGTCCTTCCTTGTCGCTCATGCTTTTGACTACTCTGTAAAATAGTCAGTCACCACTACGATATATCTCTTCTGCGTAGAAAATGATAGGGTAATAGGACCCACAAAGTCGATGCCCCACTTCTCGAATGGAAGTGTAGCCATAATCGGAGTAAATGGTCGCTTCCTATTCTCCCTACTATCATGCTGTTGACAAGCATTGCATCTCTTGACATACTCGAATGCATCTTGGAAAATGGATGGCCACCAATATTCGGCTCTTAAATCTTTTTGGGAGATCATCCATCTAGCAAAATGCCCTCCATAAGTGGGGTCATGCCACTCTTCCAAAATGAATGGAACCTCGTTAAGCATCACACATTGGAAATAGATAGCATCAGCCCCGTGCCAATATAGTGTTCCTACGATCAATGAAAATTTCAAAGCCTAATATCTAATTTTCCTCTTTTCTGATTTGGATTAACTGGTTCTAGTCTCTCTTGTTGATATGTAATGCATGATAGCAGCATACCAAGATGGGATCAAAGCCATTTTAATTTTAAAATTTTCCTCAATATCACTTCCTTCAACTAAAGTCTCTTTCAGCTTTCCGAAATCCATAAGGCATTCCAGAATATCTTGCAGCTTCAGTGGCTTGCTCTTAATCTCATAATGAAACTTCTGCAAAGTGATGGCCATTTTGCCAAGCGATCAAGTGGATGTAGCTTATTCATCAGCAATCTAAGCCCATGTGCCTTTCTATAGAAAACTACCTTCTCATAGAGGATGTAGTGCCTGAATTTTTTAGTCACAAACACCATTGCAAGGCACAACTTCTCCATGTAGGTCTAGTTGATTTCTGATATGCCCAAATTCTAACTAGGAAAAGTGATCGGATGATACCATTTTTCCTCCTAGATTTGGGATAAACAACAGTTGATAGTATGCATGGTGGCTGCTGAAAATATGTAAAATACTTAGCCCCTTTTAGGTGCTGTAAAAAATGGTGCTTTTACTAACTCCTATTTCACATAATCAAAAGCTACCTTGCAAGGGTCACTCCATACAAATAGACAATTAAAAGATAACAAATTTGTTAGTGGTAACATTCTTTCTACCAGGGCATTTATGAACCTCAGATAATACCCTACAGATGACAAAAAGTAGTGTACTTCTTTCGGAGTGTGTGGCACAATTATGGTGGCTATGACCTTAATCTTTTTAGGGTCAGTCGACGATCCCTACTGAATTGACCACATGGCCTAGCAATAGCCCATAAGCACCCCAAAGATGCACTTTTGTGGGTTCAAAGCTGTGCAAAATTATCTACAGCTCTCAAAACACTTTCTTAAAATAATCAACAGCCTTTTCCTTATGGTAGCTGCTCTCGGATCATTGATCTACACTTTCAACTCCTTAGGGGAGATGTCACCAAAGGTCTTGTCTGTTGCTTGTTGCCATGAACCAAGTGCATTGCATAAACTAAAGGTCATCACATGGTACACAAAGGTACCGAAGACAGTAATGAAAGTTATTTTCAACTTATCTTCTTCTACAATTTCCATCTGGTTGTATCCCACAAAGCAATCCATAAACTAATATATCTCGCTACCCGCTAACTGGTCCAAAATCTAGTCAATAAAGGGCAACGGGTAGTAGTTCTTAATTGTCTACTTATTTAGCTCTCTAAAATCTATGCAAAGTTAGATTTGATTATTTTTCTTATTCTTGATAACAACAGGTGAACACCATTCACTGTGCTGAACAGGGAAGATCAAACCGACTTGTTGCCATTTTTGTAACTCCTCGAACAACCCATCCCTTAGTTCAAAAGGCATACACCTTACTTTCTGATGCACAAGACGGGTACCTTCCTTTAGAGGAATGGTATGAACAGTCAGACTAGGAGGAATACCTCTCAGCTCATTGTAACTCCAAGCAAAGATGTCACATAACTCTTGGATAAGGGTCACATAGTCCTCCCTTTCTTTCGGACTAAGCAAGGACCCTAATTTAATTGGCCAAGGATCATTTCACGTACCAAGATCCAACTCAATCACATCCGTATCTCTTATTCGATCTTGAGGCTCTATTGGCTCATTCAGAGTTATTTAATAGATGTCCTTTGTAGTGGACCCTTCTTTTGATTCATCACTCAATGATGTCTCACTAGTAGATACATCTTCGAATGTCTCTAATTCCGTAGAGGATAGAGGAGCTCTCTTACTTTGAGGAGACTCAGGGTAAGCATCTACCACTAGACGATTGGCACCTTTACCAAAAATCAAATGACCAGTAGGTATATCCACTTGACAATCGGATTGCAAGATCCATGGGCTTCCTAATAATATTTGATAGCTGGATTGTCCTAGGAACCTAATGACTTGAAAGTCCACAATGCATTCCACACTCGCAATGGTCACAAGGACTTTGGTAATACAACCTTCAGATTGTCTCAAACTATCATTAGCCATTCGTAGAATTGTGGAGGCATCCTTTTGGATTGCTAGACCTTGCCTCTCCATAAATTCTGAACTCATGATGTTAACAAATGATCTTGTATCTATGATAGCATGATCCACTAGTATTCCATCAACATAGGCTGCAACCCTTGGGCAATGCTTTTTAGCATGCTCCCACCAATCATCTCCTACTCATGCTACACCCAAAGGTTCCACAATATACCTAGTACATGCATGATTTTTTTAAATTCCTTGCATACTCCTAGAGACAGCTTAATCAATCGCAAAAGATTCACGTCTAGTTTAACTTCACAAAGGGAGCTTGCCAAATCAAATTTGTGATAATTCGCTAAAGCTCTCTTCTCTCACCAGACCATTCTCTTCTTTGGTTGTTGTACTGGCCTTGGTACTTCCTTCTTAGCTTTTACCTTTCTCCTTGGTAATTATTTATCCTTCTCAGTGTCAGCTTTACTCTCTATGGGTTGTAAAGGTCCCCCTTCCATATTGGGGTTAAGGACTTGCGTCCCTTTGTCGTCTTGCTTAGGGTTTCCATTGACAGGTTTTACATTACCTTTGTCGCCTTCTCTACCATTTTGACCTCTTGTAATGGCCCACAGGTTAGAAGCTTCAGTATCGTTAATCCCTATAGCCTCAATGAGGCTAACTCCACTACCACTAGGCAGCTCCTCTAAAGTAGCCTTACCTCTTTGCAATATTTGTTTCAGTCCACCATCTTGCTGGAGATTGTTTCCTTGCCCACGATGGTTAACAGGACCTGGTTGTCTACTACCTTGTTGGAGAGAGCTAATCTTACTCCAACAACTGGCAACCAAATGGCTAGACTTCCCACAAATATCGCATTTGACGTTTGGATAATTTCTAGGGTAATGTTGGCCACCACACCCTCTTCGAGGCATCTACTTCCTATCAAATTATGTTATTTTTTAAGGAAATTAACATCAACGGCTATTTGTTGATATTGTTCGAAAATCATGTCAGTGTAGTGCTTCATCATATCCTTGACTTCTCCAAGGACATTCGATGCACTTGACTCATAGCCATGATCATCTATTCATCATTCCATTGGCCTAACAATTTGATCAGGCATTGGTTGTTGACTCACAGGAAAAACGTTAGGGTTCGATGCTTGGCCTCCAACATTTGGTGGGGCCATCTGACTATGCATAGTCACCCTCGGAGGAGCTAGCAATAAATGCATATTCTAGACCATGCTTCCTCTCACGTTCGGGTTAGTCATAGCTATCCCTTGACTTCCATTTCCATTGGTCAATGCAAAATTATTTTCCAAAACTAGACCCATATTTGGATTGGTTCAAGAGGCATAGGATGCTTGTAGTCAGGATTCTACCTCTTGTGCTCGTCTAATGGCAGTGTCTATATTCAGCAAAGTGACACTACTCAACTGCACCTGAAAGTTAAAATCCAGACCATGCAAAAAATATTGCAGTTGGGCAGCTGCTAGGATAAGGATAGAGGCTTGCAATTTGCGAATACCTCTTTTAACTTCTTGGCATATGCTTGGATATCCTCATGTGGCTCTCTTGATGTGTCACATTTAGTACATGTAGCCATTATTGACCATCCCTTTTTAGGAGCAAACTCCCTTTGGAAGTCTTTGAAAAATAAATCAATAGTGGTTATGGTTTTGGCCTCTAGGCCGTGATACCATATGACAACTCTTCCTTTGAGAGTCATGTTAAAGAACATCATTAAATGTCCTTCATCCTAGATGTGACAGTTGAACATCAACTTTTAAAACTCCCTAATGTGGAGCTTCGTATCTTCCTCCACTAACCCATGAAAGATGGGAAGGGGGAAACCTAAGGCTAGCAAATCTATCATTCCAACATGTGTAGCAATAGGTTGTGCCGCCATGGTAACAATTGGATTTGCTTCAGGGTTTCAAACAACCTGGACTATAGATCCACTAGAAGTGGAGGGACTGATTGGAGGGGGAGAAGAACTACAGCTTCCTCCCCCTAATGGATTGTGCTCGGAGCTAGGGTTATTAATACCCCGCCCTTGCAAAGATATTGGGCCACTCCTTTGCAGAGAATATCCTATGTTTATCTCTACCCGTTGTTTAGCTCGTTCAGTCCTTTCTTGCTTTTGGAGCTCCACTTGACAGTCTTGTGAGTCTTCCTCACTAATCTTTGGCATACACTAAAGAATAGGTCCCAATCGACCAAGGCACGGAAACCACTACTCGTAGGCAGATCTTAGAAAATGCACCACCTGTCGAGACCTAAAATGGGTTGTTTGACACTAGCTATAGGCACTAGTCGGGCCTCTATAACACTCACAAGACAACCCCACATAGCCTCGCGAACAGGAGTGTCCAAGGGGCATACCACTCTAATCTCTACTAAAGAGATTGCATTTGTAATAGAACGTAGTCCAATGATTGCCCTTCCCTACTCCTTAGAGGGAGATTCCATACATCTTAGTATAATATACCACGTAACACAAACATAGGAGGAAACCCCTCGACTAAATGTCGTGACCCCACTGCAACTCTCCTACACCAAGAGGATTGGCCCCTCAATGCGCTACCCTAACACAAAGAACATACGAATAATTTTCACTCTTATATATTTTTAACAATCCTGGAGATTTGATAGTTCCTTACCAAGCTTGGCCCAAGAAACCGTTCATCTATCCTATATCTTAGGTTTCCTTACTTACTCCACGTAGATCAATGTTTGGAAAGCAATTGCAATGCATCCAGGTTTGATACCATGTTATTCTCAATGCAAGTGTGGATGGCCATTGTGCTCAAGAATTTTATCATTAGAAACTAGCTAGGTGAAGTGCAGAAACAACCCTTCAATGATTTTTCAACTAATCATATGTGCTGCATTGATAGAGACTAGTACCGAATTTCTTTGTGCTACTAGTCTCCTTAATTCAAACGATAGTCCGTCCTATATGTCGTGCATAGACAAATAGATCATAATTTGAATCATTTTCAACAAATAACCACTTTCACAAACCCTCATTCCCCCTACCATTTAGGTTTTTTATTCGTTGGGTAGATGTAGGGTTCATTTGTATGTAGTTTTTCATATAAAAATTGATAAAAACACACTATAACATAGAAACAAGACTTGGCTAAGACTTGATCCTCATGCTACAGCCTTGTTATATGCTCACGGGTATAATTTTTTTTTTTCTAATTTTTGAGCCATAAAAACTAAAATTTTCCTTACTTTCCATAAAATTTCCCCTTTATTTCTTAATAAAAATGATATATTTCAAAATTATGAGTTCTTATTGATCAAGGAAACTCAAAATTATTTTCATATCCATTTTTATCCCATATGACCCCAAAACACTCGAGACAAAAACCCCAACTTCCATTATTTTCATAAAAACTACAACTTACGAATTTTGCATGTTTTACATTAAATTATTATATCATTGTATTTTCTTGTTTTCTTTCATATTTCAAAGAGAATGCAACATGGGAAACCAAGAACAAACAAAATCAAGCATTTTCTTCAACCTATTTCCATAAAACAAAAGAACCGCTCACTTACAGAACATGGAAAGGAGAGAGGAATCTATGAAGGACACAAGGTATGATTTTATGGTGCCTATCATGCAATCTTTGAAGAAAGAGATGCTAGGGAGTTATTATGTAGCGGAATTATTCTTTCTCTTCTCTTTGATACCTACCCTATTCACAAGGGGGATCCAAGGAGAGTTAAGAGGGAGAAGAGGGGCTCAATTAATGAATACAATTGTTGGAGAGTGGTTTCTATTTATCATATTTTTCTCATATTACATCTAAGGCTTGGGATTATTCCATCATTAAATTCACCACTCCTTTATTTCTCTTTATCAATTGATATTCAAAGACACATTGGTTTGTGCTCCATAAAAAAGAAAATTTGACCCCATGAGCATTTGTGGCTACCTTTGAAAACTTGTACAACTTAGATTTCTAAGGTTGACTATAAAAGGGTACAAGGTGCTATTATAACTATCTTGTGGATCATTTGCTAAATTGATCATCTTGATCTAGCACACTAGCTTTGGGGTATCTACCAAGAACATTTTCCTATAGTTTCTTTAGTTTGTTGCCATGGCTACCTTCTACCATTGCTGAATGGAAGATTGATCTATGGCATGGCCATGTTTGAGTAATCCCTTTTTATTTATTTAGTTCATTAGGAATAGTTGAGCTAGATCTCATGGTTAGAGTAGGACTCCTTTATATTGGTAGCAAAGCTTGATTTTTGGTCCTATCATGGAGTCATTTTCATGTCACAATCTAGTTATAGACATCAAGATAGGATACCATAGTTAGAGATTTGGCCACAGGGTTTGGTTATACCATAATCATGAACAAAAAATTTCTTTGATAACAAAGCATGATTAATCTTAGTAGACATGGCCAAGACTTAGAGAAAATGGTGGAGATTCTACCATTTAAGCAAGTTGTGACTATTTTTCAGTTGTATTTTGAAGAGTAGTGGACAAATAAGGACTCAATAGACCCACTAAAAACTATATTTTCCTCTACTCTATTGACCCCAATGCAAATTGCAATGATTTGAGACCCACCCCCACTAATAGATGATGCCTCAAATCTTGTGGCATGTTTAGTCTTGTAGTGATCATATGCCATGCTAGTGAGCATTTGAAGCTTCTCTTGAAGGTATTGAAGGCCATACTTCAGAGCTTGAGCATTATTATTCATTCCCCAACCAATTTAAACAAGGACAATAGCAAATATCCTCATATTTGACCATGAATTAAACCCTATTGTGATTCTATCAATTGCTAATGAGTATAAGAAGGTCCTCTAGTTGTAAGGCTTGAAGGCGTTCATTTACTCAAATTTTTTTTTTCTCTTCCTCTAAACCCTAGATATGGAAATTTGGGATAGCATAGGACACTAAACATTAAGGATTCCATTTTATTTGACCAAGACTTCAAGTTCTATGCTTCTTGATGCAAGAGTGAATACCTAGAGTCATCAAATTGGGAAAACCGTTTGGGAGTCCTATTCAAGCAAGATTGAAGACTTTGCCATCAAGATCAACTTAGTTGGAAGATATTTGGTGGAAGTTTTGACTGATTACCTTTACATCAATGCTCTATTTCCCTATTCAATGAGGTACTTCTATATCTTCTCTCTCTTACTCTCTTTTAATCCATTTGAAGGGCGTACCCTATTGCTATTAAAGAGAGATTAATTTATCAAAAACTCATAAAATCACACATTTCATTTCATATAATGAGTTCCCTAGGATTGAATCATGAAATGAATGCCTATTCTATTTAGTTCCATTGATTTCATCCCTCTTTAAACAATCCATTTTCATCATTTGAATGCCTAACCATGATATTCACTTCTTAAATGTCATTCTTGAAAAATCTTAATTGAAAATATATTAAAGAGGGTAAGAGAGAGTTGTAAAAGTAGTGAGTCACTGTTGAGATGACAAGCTCAACACATGTGGACATTGATGATGGACCGCCTGGTTAGATGGGTCCACACGTCTATACTTAACACGTCGATGGTCATTATGACTCTCACATGGCCACTGACTCATTACTTATTATATTCAGGTTGTTACACCTATTTATAATTGGCATAGTTATAGCGCCAATCGACTAGTGTAGTCAATTATGCATTGTTTGACTTAGTAGGCCACTTTCCTTTATGTTGTATCTTATCTATACTTTGTGTACATGGTAAAGAGTGTGGAAGAAGAAGAAGAAACCAGCAAGAAAACGTTTTGGCCTCCATCTCTCTTCTTGTCTCTTAAGTGAGCTTCTCCTTGTGCATTCTGTGTGTGTTCGGCGCAGCATCTTAAGCAAGTCCCCCCACCACGCGATTCTTGACATGGTATCAGAGCCACGCCACTGAGAGAGGCTGATTTCAAAGGCTAAAGTGAAGGAGAAGAAGCAAGGTTCGAGCAAGCAAGCCACGGGTAGGAAGCTCTCCCATCCTTCCACTCTTTCTCTTGGATAGTGCATGTGGAGGCATCGGAAGCAGGGCAGAGCAAAAATCTCAGATTGTAGTCAAATTTGGTGTGCGCGAAGAGCCGCAAGGTTGCGGACAGCAGTTTCAAGGTACACTGTGATTTCGGCTGTTTTGACCGAAAGTGGGTGCGCAGGTTAGAGATTGCGAATCTGTAATTCTTGAGGTGTTTGTAGGAAGCAAACATAAGGATTATTTGCAAACAGGTTGCAGATTGTATGTATTGTTGAGTAGACAATGAAAACGGTTGTCTGGTGTATTGCTGTGCACTACAGGTTGAGGGTTGCAGAAGATTTGCTTGCTATTTGGTATTAGTTTTGTGATAATGGTAGAGAACAGTGGAAGCCCCATCATTGAGAAGCTTGACAATAACAACTACCCTTCAAGGAAGTTTTGTGTCACGAACTTCCTTATTGGAAAAGGCCTCTACGAGTTTGTTTCAGGTGAAGAAAAGGAGCAGGAGGTGAGTGATCCTCCAACTACAAAAGAGATAAAGGCACGGAAGGAACGGAATGAAAAAGACAAGAAGGTCATGTATTGGCTGTCTACAGTAATTGATAATAATATGCTAGGACATATTAGAAATGCAGAGAATTTATATGCAGTTTGGACCATACTTGAAAGTATGTTTTCTATAAATACAAAGGCACGAAAGATTCAACTCAAGCAAGAGTTGAATACATTGAAGAAAGGGAAGATGTCTATCAATGAGTATGCACTAAAGGTAAGGAGCATTGCAGATACATTGGCAGCGATTGATGCAATGCCCGATGATGATGATTTGGTGTCGTCTACCTTGGGTGGACTTAACAATGAAAAGGCTTGGAAGTCTTTTGTAACTTCCGTATATGTCAGAAAGCCATTTCTAGATTTCGATGAGTTGGTCTCCCTTATGATCACTGAAGAGATCAACATGCAGAGTGAGACATCTGAAAGAAGTGGTGAACAGGTCCAACCTTTCTAATCCAGTTCAGGAAGGGGACGTGGTAGGTTCTCTTCAAGAGGCCGTGGTACATGATGTGGTAGTGACAACCAGCAAAACAGATTGAATCAGCAATTTGATGATATGCAGGTTTCAGGAGGTCGTGGTAACTTTAGAGGCAGGGGGAGCTTTAGAGGAAGAGGTGGATGGCAGAATAGAGGCTCTAACAACTCTGGTATTGCGTGTCACTACTGTGGCAAAACAGGTCATATTGCAGCCCAATGTTATACTAAGAAAGATGATATTCGTAGTGGTAAGTTGCAGCAAGGAAACTATGCATCGTCTTCACGACAGAATGAAGACAAAAATGAACGTCTGTTTGTTATGCAGTATATGTTGAATGCTGTTACAGGAAAGGGAACACATGATGATGTTTGGTATGTTGATTCAGGTGCATCCAATCATATGACCAGCCATGCAGAATGGTTTGGAGAGATGCAGGATTTGCAAAATACAGGTTATGTGCAGACGGGTGATGATTCATGCCACCCAATTTCACACATTGAAAAAGTTTCCTTGTCCTTGCATGATGATAAGACAAAGATTCTTTCAAATGTATTACATGTTCCATCTATTACAAAGAACTTGGTGTCAGTCGGTCAAATGGTAGAACAAGGGCTGCAAGTCAGATTTAATGCAAAGGACTGCTTTGTAGAAGACTTCAATGACAAGTGTAGGTTGGTAGCAAAGGGAAGTAGAGTTGCACGTATGTTTACTTTGGTTGTTGGAATTCCTACTATGAATGCTGCTATGTATGCTAAAGGAAAAGGTGTTGTTGCAGATATTGAAATTTGGCACAAACGCATTGGACATGCAAATGTACAAAGGTTGAAATTAATGTAGGCCAAAGGGTTGGTTACAGGTTTGCCTACATTTAGAGTTGCAGAATTTCATAAGGTATGTGAAGCATGTCAGTTTGATAAGTAGGCAAGACAACCCTTTTCACATGACAGAGATGTAAGCAGAAATATCCTTGATGTTGTGCATACAAACATTTGGGGGCCTACACAAAATGTATCTCTTGGAGGCAGTTCATACTTTGTCACATTCATTGATGATTGTTCTAGAAAGCTGTGGGTATATTTTATGAAGGAAAAGAGTGAAGCATTTGAGCACTTAAGAACTTTCAAGGCTTCAGTTGAAAGAGAAACAGGCTTGAAAGTAAAGTGCTTGAGGTCAGATGGAGGGGGAGAGTATCTCTCAAATGAGTTCAGTGATTTTCTGAGGTCTCATGGGATAAAGAGACAGTTCACATGCAGATATATCCCACAACAAAATGGGGTTGCAGAAAGGAGAAATAGGCATATTGTAGAAGTTGCACGCGCCTTGATGGAAGAAAAGAATATGCCTAAGCATTTTTGGTCTGAGGCTGTTCATACTGCTGTTTATATTATGAACATAACTCCCACAACTGTAGTTCATGGGATGACTCCTGAAGAATGCTTTATTGGCAAGAAGCCTGATGTATCGCACTTGAAGGTATTTGGTTGTGTTGCATACATTCATGTGCTAGATGAGCTACGGAAGAAGCTTGATCCAAAGGCAGAAAAATGTGTTTTTATTGGATACTCTTTAGAGTAGAAAGGGTATCGCTGTTATAACCCTGTCACATGTAAGTTCAGAGTGAGCAAGGATGTCATCTTTGATGAAATGAGTAGTTGGTATGCATCTAGTGGTGATGCATTGGATGATGATGATGATCATGACACTCATGTGCAGGGTGAAAAGCAAGAATCACGGACTCTTAGTGGACCAGAGACGTCATATGGTAGTCCTTGGTCTAGGAGACTAAGGAGTAGCTCTACATCTTCAAGTGCATCTAGTAGCACTACAGGTAAAGACAAAGGAAAGAATAAAGTGTCAAATGGCATTGATGCAGTTCTTGATGGAGACTCCAGTGGCTCAGAGAGCTTGGATGATGAGCTTGGTATTCCTTCTGTTGGGACACCAGGTATACAGAGAGCTCATAGTAATGTAAAGGCTCCATTGAGTGATCTGGTGGTATGCAGATCTAACAGGGTCACATATCTTGTTAAAAGATTTGGTTTTGAAGGTTATGCAGCTTACCATTATGCTTATATGGTGAAACTAGTTTAGGATGTTGAGCCCACTTGTTTTGAGGATGTTGTTGGTCATACTCATTGGGATGCAACAATGGATGAGGAGATGGCTGCATTGGAGGCCAATAAGACTTGGGATCTAGTATCATTGCCGAAGGGCAAGAAAGCTATTGGATGTAAGTGGGTTTATAAGATTAAGCACAATGCAGATGGTTCTATTAGTAGGTACAAAGTTAGGCTGGTTGCAAAAGGCTATGCCCAGACATATGGCATAGATTATGATGAAACCTTCAGTCCAGTTGCTAGGATGGCAACTGTCAGATGTGTGATTGCTTTGGCAGTAGCCAAAGGTTGGAGGTTGCAGCAAATGGATGTGAAGAATGCCTTCTTGCATGGTGATTTGTAGGAAGAAGTGTATATGGATCAACCAGCAGGTTATGAAGATTTAGAGCATCCCACGTATGTGTGCAGGTTGAAGAAGGTGCTCTATGGGCTTAAGCAAGCATCTAGAGCATGGTCTGACAAGATCAGAGAGTATCTTGTCAATATTGGCTTTTATGTTTCTGATGCTGATCACTCACTTTATGTGAGAAAGGGAGATGCAGGTTTGGTCATCATAGTCATCTATTCTTGCATGGTGATTTGTAGGAAGAAGTGTATATGGATCAACCAACAGGTTATGAAGATTTAGAGCATCCCACGTATGTGTGCAGGTTGAAGAAGGTGCTCTATGGGCTCAAGCAAGCATCTAGAGCATGGTCTGACAAGATCAGAGAGTATCTTGTCAATATTGGCTTTTATGTTTCTGATGCTGATTACTTACTTTATGTGAGAAAGGGAGATGCAGGTTTGGTCATCATAGTCATCTATGTGGATGACTTGATTATTACAGGTGATAGTGATAGTGGGATTGCTGAAGTCAAGGACTTTTTGAAGAAGAAGTTTGAGATGAAGGATTTAGGTGAGCTAAGGTACTTCCTTGGCATTGAGGTGATCAGATGTGATGATGGTATATGGCTGTCCCAAAGACAGTATGGCTTGGATATGTTGTCAAAGTATGGTATGACAGCATGCAAACCACTTTCAGTCCCATTGGAGCAGAATGTAAAGCTAAGTGCTGATGTTGGGGATGAGATAGAAGACCCTACTATGTTCAGGAGGATAGTGGGGAGTTTGATCTACATGACCATTACAAGGCCAGACTTGAGCTACGTTGTTGGTCTTGTGAGTCAGTTTATGCAAGTACCTAGAAAGCCACATTTGGATGCAGTCAGACGTATATTGAGATATGTGAAGTCCACATTACATTATGGACTTTTCTATGAGATAGGTACAGATGTATAGGTGTTTGGATACACAGATGCAGATTGGGCTGGTAGTATGTCTGATAGAAGATCTACCAGCAGATACATGTTCTCTCTTGGTAGTGCAGCAGTTGCTTGGAGCAACAAAAAGCAATCTACAGTTGCTTTGTCGAGTACAGAGACTGAGTATAGAGGTGCTACTGTTGCAGCATGTGAGGTAGTATGGCTACAAAAGTTAATGGTTGATTTAGATGTGCAGGTGGAAGGTCTAGTTGTCATTTATTGTGACAACATGAGCAGTATACAGTTGGCTAGGAACCCTGTGTTCCATGCCAGGAAAAAACATATTGAGGTACACTACCACTTTGTGAGAGAGAAGGTACTAGCAGGAGAGATAGACTTGGTGTATGTCAGCACACAAGATCAGATAGCTGACATCTTCACGAAGGCATTGGGTACAGAGAAGCTTCAAAAGTTTCAAAGCTTACTTGGAGTTGTAGAGATGCAGTTGAGCTTAAGGGGGAGTGTTGAGATGACAAGCTCAACACATGTGGACATTGATGATGGACCGCCTGGTTAGATGGGTCCACACGTCTACACTTAGCACGTTGGTGGTCATTATGACTCTCACATGGCCACTGACTCATTACTTATTATATTCAGGTTATTACACCTATTTACAGCTGGCATAGTTATAGCGCCAGTCGACTAGTGTAGTCGATTATGCATTGTTTGACTTAGTAGGCCACTTTCCTTTATGTTGTATCTTATCTATACTTTGTGTACATTGTAAAGAGTGTGGAAGAAGAAGAAGAAACCAGCAAGAAAACGTTTTGGCCTCCATCTCTCTTCTTGTCTCTTGAGGAGCTTCTCCTTATGCAATTCTTGACAGTCACTACTAATTGATAAACCCTATTCCATTCCTTATTTAGCCCTTGAAACATTCAAGTCCTTGAATATCATTGAAAATCTCAAAGATTCATTTTAACCTTGCACATCATCCATGTTTTCTTTGCCTAGAATTGGAATTTCCATGTTTAATACTTGCAAGGAAGAAGTAGGTGCTAGGCGAAACAACATGACAAAAGAGAGGTGCTCCTCCCTTATTGTTTAGAACCCTAAAGGGATGCAAAATCCCAACCTAAGAAATAGTTTTTCCACTCACATTGATCAAAAGCTAGAAAAATTATTTGCACATGCAAGTATCTCTATGAAATTTGTATTTGGATGATTTTGGGACTGAGAGCCCCACTAAGACACTCGGTATTACAATAGAAAATTAGTTGCCTATAGGGTTATAGGCATAAACGTGACAAAGGAACATGGCATTACTTTGTTGATACTTACAAGTTATTATCCTTTCCCACAAGTGTCTATAGCCCTCCCCACATGTCCATAGTGTTCTTGCATGTCATTTACAAGGTATTGGGTTCTAGATAGCATTTGCATCAAATGCCAAGGAGTCAAGGGGAGATATGGAAGAGTCATGAGTTAAGTATGGAGTCATGTCTATTGTTATCTACAAATTGAGTAGGATGTATTTATTACAATGTATTCCAATGTTTTTTGATACTATGTATTTAGAGAATAACATTGGTCAATGAGCATACTATTCTCAGTTTTGTTTGTTCTTTGAATTCTTTCTATTCTTTCATTGAATACTCTATAGGACTTCAATATATTCTAAGGCCTCATCTTACTATTGTTCAAGAGCCTTACAGTGCTCCATGAGCATTATCATTGGGAATCCTAAGAGGAGGTTCCTCTAGCAAAGTCATAGAATTCTTGATCAAAGCTTGTGGGGAGGTCCTCATTATCACTAAGGAAAATGACCTCCTCTTTGATGACGGTCTTTCCTTTATTAGCTACATCTAGCTTCTCGATGTGGTAACTAGGCCATGGAAGGGTGTTCATAGAGCATGCTCCCTCTCTTTGAGCTACTACATGCCTCCATCTCTTTGAGCTACTGCATGCCCAAGATGGGGAGAGGTTTGAGGCCTCCCCTATCTTGAGCTGCAACATTTGTGGTAACCAAAGTAGGAAAACTTGCTGGCATTTTTTTGCCAAGTTCTACGAGCACACATTGGGGAATAGGGATTAGGATGGAGGTTATAACCTTCATCTAGAGTATAGCTGTCGATCTAGTCGTGGAAGAAGAGACTACACAAGCAGACATAGAGATGGTGTTGTGGCATCAATGTTAGTAGTGGTAGCTATTGGGGCAAGAGTCAAGAGAGAGAGTTGGAGTAGATGTTAAGACTAGGCATTAATCGCCAGATGATGCAACAAAGGTAGTAGGAGCTAGGACTAGGGATCTAAGAAGATGGCCCAAAATCTTCAAAGATTTCATCTTTCTACGTATCCCATAGGTCCATTTGGAAGCTAGCCTATAAATTCTATAGCATATCTAGATCGAGAAAGTAACCATTCTTCAAATGTTTTGCTCCAAGGATTCATCCATGAAATAATGAAAACTCTATTATGGCTCACTAGTATTGATCTTGGAGGGACTCTACCAAATCCAGTCGAGCTTCACAACAAGCTTAGAGGTGTTTTTGTTGCTCATGAAGCTTGTCCTACTACTACTAAACCTAGGCCCAAAGGGCCTTGTTGTCTTGTTGCACCTCCTATACTTCACCTTACATGAATCACACTTGTTATTATAGTATTTGGTGGCATTGGAGACCTTTTGTCACATACTTGAGGCAACATATGGTAGTCTTTGGAAATAACTCCATCCGGATGACGAGGTCTTGGGTAGAGGTAAGAGTGGGAGCCCATGTGGCTATGTGAATTATAGAGATAGAAGTCATAGTGCCATTATTAATGGAGTGGCTAGTTGTCTATACTTCCTTCTCTCTAGGATACCTTTTGTCCCAAGTAGTCTGCTCAAGCAAAGCAATACGAGACTTTAAGTCTAGCTTGCTATGGTCAAAATTAGAGGGGCTTGCTTCTGATATGGTGTGGGTTGGGGTGTCTATAGTCCGTTGGATAGTAGGTGAGCCTTTTTTTATGATTTGCTAGGGATTTTCCATAGAAGTGTAGGCTACCTCCTCTTGTACTGCAGTTGGCTATCCATCTATGACAACCTTTGTAGAAGTTTGTGGGGATGAAGGAAAGGGGTATGTTGTCTAAACAATGTGAAGAGAATGAGAAGAGGCTACAATGGCGGGAGGTGGGAATTGAAGGGAGTGAGGCTGGAGTGGAAGCACACGAGAGAAAGCAAGAGCTATGTTGGAAGGAGCCAGTGAGCAAGAGCAAGAGACACAAGATGTGGAAACTCCAATAGTCACAGTTTATGATTGGCCTTTCCTTATTCAAATTTCATTGAAAGAATAAAGAATGAAGTAACAATGATAGGCGACCACTACTTATAGTGCACAAGTGTGCAAGTACCATTAATGTAACTAATACATAGGTGGCTAGGCACATGTACCTTTACCCCAACAACCTTCCACTTAAAGTTGAATTTGCCCCCAATGAGGAGAGAACAAGGGAAAAAATTAACAAAGTACAAATGTACATAAGCATAATAGGATGAGGAAAGACCTCATCTAATATAGTACCCATCAACTTCCTAAGGAAAAATAGTCCAATGAGTGACTTTTACTTACCAGATCTGTAGGATTTTGGTTACTTGACATCTTGACAATATCAATAGATCTGTATCCTCAATGACCTCTCATATGAAGTGGTAATGCACCTCATTGTGTTTTTTCTTTGCATGGAAGATTGGATTCTTGGCTAACTAGATAACACTCATAGAATCCAAATGCACTATAGGGACCATGTCACTCATACCGAGGTCTACCACTAGACAGCCTAACCAAAGAGTCTCCTTCTAAGCCTAAGTGGCTGTAACATACTCGGCCTCAGTAGTAGTAGAAATGGCTGTGCATTTCTACACCCTAAACATCCAAGAAATAACACCTCAGCTACTAGCAAAGGTAAAGACATAGCCAAAGGTGGACTTCCTATATTATCATACCATTGATTTTTTGTGATTTCTTTGACATGGCTGATAAATCAAAACATTGGCAATCAAATACAATCATTTCTAACCATTTCCAACCAAAATTTATCATAAAACGATGAAATTGATAACTTACTCATGAAATTGCGCCTTATGAGGTATGTATTTTGAAATTGGAGGCCCACTAACGCTCTTCAATAGCCATTCATGATTTGTCAAACCCCGATCTATGTCCCTTTGCACTACCACATCATCGCATGATCAAAATCTTTCATCTCAGCCCACCCCCTTCTCTCATATACTAATCCATGAGAAAAAACAAGAGGAGAGAGGAGAGAGAAGAGAGAAAGATTAAAATCAAATCTTTCAATAGAATGCATCAATTTCTAATCTATTTGAAGCGTTAGATGGCGAAGAAATTCAAGAACTTAGTGCCCTGAGCATTCCCCTCATTATCAATAGGCTAAAAATTCATTTTTAAATTATTTTTTTGGCTGTCAAAAAAAACGACACCTTCCTCTCCCCATGTTTCATGAAATTGTGATGCTTTCTCATTTACTACACTAACTAAGCTTATTAACTTTTAAACCCAAAACATCTAGTTCATTCTTGGAGGTTTCACACTTTGGCAAAGTGGTTTTATCCGTTTTGGCAGGGCAAACGAGCTCGAATTCGAGATCTGTCTAGCCGGCTAGCTTCACAACATTGAAATCTATAAACATGGGCCCCTTCATGCACTTTTCGGCTCTTGGATCACATAACTACATAATGCAAAACATTACAGGGATTAATTGGGTGTCAAAGGAACTTTGTGTTGGGGGTAAAGGTGCCTCTGCCTAGCCGCCCGTGTATTACTACACTGACAGTCACCACCACTGCACACTGCAGGTGGCGGGGGCCCATCACCATCACCTCATTCTTTATTCTTTTAGTGACAGTTTGAATAAAGGAAGGACGGGTCACACATTGTGACTGTTGGAGTTCCCATTTCTAGTCTCTTCCTTTCTTGCTCTTGCTCTCCCACCATAGCTCTTGAGTCCAACCTTTGATCCATCGCTCCCTTTCAATTGGTATCAAAGCTTTGCTTTCCGACTCTTGAGCTTGGTTCATGGCATTCTTAGCATTCCATCGACTCCCTACTTGCATTGGGTCTCCTTCTCGATAGCCATATCCGACTCCTTCGAGCTCCCGTCACTCCCCGGCTTCTCAAGCACCTTCCCGGCATTGTTCGACACCTTTAGGGCATTACATTAGAGGTATTTGATCATTTTCTTCAGGGTTCAGTTCTCTGGTCACACAGACTGTGAATAGTTTGGGGCAGCCACCATTGAAGCTCCGGTGCTTCATATCTTCATTACCCCTGCTCAAGAACCCTTGAGTCTTGGTGTGTGCCTCCTTGGTCATCTACTTGAGCCCCTAGTCCACCCCAAGTATGCCATGTGGGCTGTAGGCCCCCCAGGACGTTGTTTGCGCCTGTTTCTAGTTGATCCATATCTGCTCCACCCCAGTCCTCCTCAAGCTCCAAGCCATTGGGCACTTCCACAAGCTTCATCTGAGGCATTTGCACATGCTTGATGCTCGGTCTTGAAGGCTTGAGCATTGGACATTGATTTGGGGCTGATTCAAACATTGTTTGGGACTTTTTACAGTAGTTCACAATCATGTTATGTTGATGCTACATTGACAGTAAATGCTATGCTTGTCTAGGCATACATAGTCAACCAGTTTGATGCCTATTGGATGTCGATTGACTTGTGCATGGATTGCACATGTTATGCCATCATTTTGGCACTGATTTGGGACTGAAATTTCTCAGTTTTTACAATAATTTCATGCTATAATAAAAGCGGGCTGAAGCTATTACATATGCTTTGGGTTATGCTTATTGGTTCTGGCCTATATCTTGGATATATGCCATGAAGTGTTGATCTTCTGGTATGACTTCGAGCTTGGATTTCATTCCGGATGCTTTTGGAAGAGCTTTGACATTACGCACTCATTGACATGGTTCATACTTGATCGTGGTATATGCTTTGACAGTGATGCTCTTTGGGTTTATGCATACTCGTTGCCTACGGCTTGATGCTCATGTCACTGTTGATTACCCTATGCATACGTTGAGCTTGAGTGCTCATTGAATCTCCACCTTGGATGCATTTTGGATTATCTGGAGTAGTCTTGGATGTTACTTGGCTTGTCAGAGTTTGGATTGGGATGTATTTGATGTCTTACATGCTTACTGATGCTACATACGAATGCGCTACCGCCTACATGTTCAGGATATACTATTGATGTATTGTCTTGGACTTATGTCATTGGCACTGTGTCTTGCCTTGTCTTGAGCTCTTGAGCTCGTACATACGACTTTTGTGCCAGTGGGAGCATTCTTGAATGCTTATCAGACATTGAGCAGGCGGTACTTTTATGCATTGAGCCGTTACATGCTATTGAGCAGTTATAGACACTTGAGTCTTTGGGACTTCTTACCCTTTGGGATGATATATAATATGTCTTGATTCACTATATGCTTATGAGCTAGGTCTCATTTTTGGATCCATATCTTTGTGAATTGACACCTACTTGTGTCAAGTTTTGGTAGTGGCAGGAACACTTTGACCTGTTGACTGGGGGGGTGTGCCTACTCACTGGTGGCAGATGTTTGTATGACATACTTGGGTGTTGGATTCATGATTATCAGCCGTCATATGCTTATGCTATGCCCGCATGATGCTGACTTTGGTCTTGGCAGCATCTGATTGACTTGGGATCCGATTTTGATACTGTTAGCTCTCTTTTATTGAAATCTGAAATTTATTATAGCAAGTATATATGTATAGACTGACATGGATTTTTCATGGTGAAACACTCTGAAATAATGTACTTTCACTAGTACTTGGTGGGCAACAGCTTTGGTTCCAATTTCCTTGCCATTTTTCCTCGATTTTGGTGATTTTTTGGTCATTTTCTGTAGTAAACAACAAGCAATTTTGCACTGTCTACAGTCTTCCAGCCTGCATTATGGCGAGTTCATCCACTAATCATGCTATTTTCAACATCACTAAGCTTGATGGTACGAATTACTCTTATTGGAAGAGCTAGATTTGGCAGGTGTTGGTGCAAAAATTGCAGATCAAACCTTTGAGGTTAAGCGGGCATCCGCCTACAACTATGCCAGATGAGGAAAGGTGACAGTTCGTTGAGGTAAGACTAATTCATAATGGTAGGATGTGATTTGTGATGCAATTATTTTCTCATGCACCATACCCTCTCATGTTGTATTTATGTCCATGTAGTGGAGGACATTGCTCTAACCACAAACTTGGCAGAGTCAATGTATACAAGTTGGCTGGCAAGGGAGGGATTCAAAGGATCTAAGCTTGTTGTGTTAGTGAATTAGTCAATGCTTGACAACTACAGAGCACAAAATGACATGCATTCATTGACAGAAAGTTCCATGGTGCAGCACCTAGTGCAGAGAAGATTTTCAGTTGAGTACAACAAGAAATCAACCCTAGACTTTAAGCAATAGCAAGGCTGGTTGAGAAGGTGGCAGGAGGAGCTGAGTTGCATCAACATCTCCCTGATTTTCAAGGGGACAATGTGACTGTAGAGCGAGAAAACATAATGTTGATGGGAAAGTGGGGTCAGAGGAAGTGAATGCCTCTTAAAGGCTTGAGTATGTGACTGAAAACATACTTAGAAGAAAGAGCACAATAAAACTAAACTTTGAGGACCCTTTGCCAAGGGCAGTATTACCAAATTCTTTAAAGGAAATGATGGTAAACAGAGTCCTTCATGACATTGTTTGGGCTATAAGAAGGATTCTAGGTCATGGTCGTGTGCAATGTCAAGGGTGGTTGGGATATAGACAAAGAAAATGCAAAAAACCAATAAAAAACATGATGCATGGGGTGCCAACCCCGGGGAGTCCACCTTATAGAACATGTAAGATACCATGTAAGTTCAAAAGAAAGGATATTATACTTAGTAAAAGTTACAACATTATATTTAGAAAATGGATTTTTAAATTACAATTTGAAAAAAATCTGTAAGTTTAGTAAAGTCAAAGGGGTCATTTAGGGCCTTATAGTATGTAAAGAAAGGGTATTTCTTAATGTCCTTTGAATGCATGTTATATAGATGATTTCTTATAGGTGGACTCCCTAGGGTGACAACACCTTCATTTTGGGGCATCATGGAGTGGTCCAACCCAAGAGGAGAAGCTTGCAATCAACATGGAGTGCAGTGCCAATTCATTTTGTTCTGTAATGATAGTGTGGACCATACGTGGAACATTTGTTCTTCCATTCATTATGCATTGCCCAAAGTTTAAGAAGTGTAGCTAGTGGCACAAGGCACAAATTTGACAATAGAAGAAATCCACATGTTGGAGAGTGGTGGGTTTGTTTTAGAAAAGGTGGCATGAGAGGTGGATACTAATGAGGACTCATGTAGATATTGAAGAGGTGTTTCACAAGCTACAAGGAAAAGGATAGACTTGACATTGGCTCTAGATGAAATTATGAAGGTCCATAGTGTGGTGAAGCCCTTAGAGCATGAGCTTTTCAAAATAGAGACATTTAACTCAAGTGTTTTGCAAGAGTGTCATGATGTGCTCATTGCAAAGAATTCAACATGTAATTGCAAGGATTTCATGGACTGTGTCAATGAAGGAAAAACGTATTTGGTATGCAAGCACCTATGTGTACCTCCGAGTGTTTGGAATGGATGCAAATGCCAACATGTTTATACATCAACCCATACTCATTAAAGAAAACTTGCACATTGTATTTGGAAGCAAAAGAACTATTCCAACATCACCTATACTATGACCAACAATGCAATACTAACACTACCCCTTAGCATAATTGCATTTTATTTTTTTAAGTAAGTACTATTATACAATTCAATTGGATAGCTTATGTCAAAATTTTGACAAGCCTTTGATAACCTTGTCTCTCTTAGTTTGTCAAGCAAAAGCACTATTGCCAAAGTTAATGCACTATAAATGTACATTTGGATTGCTTGTATGAATTCTCTTGTATCCAATTCATTGGGAGGAGGGGGAAGGGAGAGAGAGGGGGGAAGGGGAGGGAGCTATCAATCCATTTCAATTAAACTAAAAACATAGAGTGGTTGTGTGAGCATTCACATTATGAGAGAGAGAGAGAGAGAGAGAGAGAGAGATTTACAATTTATGAAAATTATTTGTTACAACACATATGCCATAATCTGATGTGAGACATTATTATACAATGTAGATTGATCACATGCATGAGAGAGATAAAGTGAGCGAGAGAGAGAGAGGGAGTCAAACATAGAGAGTGAGTGTGTGTCATAATCTGATGTGAGACATTATTATACAATGTAGACTGATCACATGCATGAGAGAGAGAAAGTGAGCGAGAGAGAGGGAGGTAGTCAAACATAGAGAGTGAGTGTGTGAGTGAGATTTATATACATATATATATAGGTGTTTACACAACACAAAGAGAGAGAGAATGTAGAGTGAGAGGGAGAAATTGCATGTATAGAGAAACTAAGAGAGTATAAAGAGATGAAGCAATTTGAGAGAGAGAGAGAGAGGTGTGGGTTGTGGTGTACCATTCTGGGGTGATTGCATGAATGTATCCATGTTACGTGTTAGAGAGAAAGAGGATCATTTACACAAGATAGAGTGTAATTTGAGTGAGCTTGTTAGAAAGAGAAGAAGGAAATATATAAGCAGAGAGAGAAACTGAGAATGAGAGAGAGAGAGAGAGAGAGAGAGAGAGAGAGAGAGAGAGAGAGAGAGAGAGAGAGAGAGAGAGAGCATGAAGGTAATAGTAGCGGTTGTAGATGTGGTGAGTGTAGTGGTAGTGATGGTGGAGGTGGCGATGGTGGGGATCACAGGGATGGTGGTAGTGGTGGTGGAGGTAGCCGTAGTGGCAGTGGCGGCAATGGGGATGGTGGTGGTGGTGGTGGTCGAGGTGGAAATATCTAGGAATGGAATAAGTGGACTGTGTGGAACAAGAAATGCAGGTTTCCTAGAAAAGCTTGCTCAAATACTCGCTCAAAAAGCTTACTTTTTGCCCTCTCCCTATTGATGAATCAATTATTGTTTTAAAACAAAGGCTAAAAATAGGCTGCTTGAGGGTGCAAAGGTCATTGCGTTGGCCCAAAATGTTGTTGTGAATATCACTACTAAAAAAGGTGTTATATAGCTACAATCTCATGAGGATGAGGAATTTGACTTCATTCCTAGAAGAAATTATTCATGCAATCATGGGTTTGAAATAAATGTCATGACACATAGTTTTTTATGAGAATGATGGTTAGCCAACTCATTTGGTAATCTTTATGTTGCATGCCCAAATCTTTGGGTAACTATTGGGGATATATAGGATGACTAGCACTACTTTGTGCATGATATATGTACTTATATGGTTATATTGGGACAACCATATATTGTTGTAATGAGAATGGAGACTAAAGTGCTTGATGATGGATCAACATATGCTTGTGTTAGGAGAAAAGATGATGGAAGAGAATCAAGGAAATAGGGATATTCTTAGGGATTATCTGGGTGTTGTCAAATGTCAAAGAATGTAAGGGTTTTTAGAAGGCATTACTATAATGGGAGGCTATGGTAGTGCTACTTAGAGGATGTTCTTGCCTCCTCTAGTAAAGGGGAAAAAAGTTTTAATGTTGGTTTTCATCTATGGGTAGCAAACTATTTGGGAAGATTCAAGAGGGTCGTTGAGATCATCTGTAGGACTAAAAGGTTGTATATACATAAAATTGAAAAAGAGCTTAGAAAATATGGGGTTTTGGCTACAAATGACTACATTTTAGGGATATTGGTTTTTGCTCATACTATGGCTAAAATTATAGCAATCATTAACTCAAAAAATATAGATGAAAAATAAGTCTTACATGTATGCACATTGGATATATATCAAGCCATAGAAGTATTTTCTCAAAAGGAATGTAAATGGTAGCTAGATTGGGCTGAAGCACTTGTGTAAATCAAGTATGAGATAGTCGATAAAGAGATTAAGCCAATTGCTATGACTTTACCCCCTTCTAGTGATAATATGTTTGAGCAAGTGTCATAGTAGTCAAGTTTAAGAGATTCGAAGGGTGTTCTACATAAGTTTACTATTGAATAAGTGAAAGAGTTGAAGATTGGATGTGATGGGCTTCTCTTTCCAATACAAAGAGATTGTTTTGTACAAATGTTATCAAAGCATGTAAAGGCTTTTGCATTTTAGCCTATTGAAATTGGTTGCGTTGATCTGAATGTTGTGGTGAGGTTGTGGCTTCAATGGTTGCTTTTACATTACTACATGTTCCATGGAATGTAAGACCAATTCTTGTGCCTTGGGAATACTTGCCTAGGTTGATCGAGTTGTTAAATGAGAAGATCAAGACAAAAATTTTGAAACCATCATCAACTTCATATGCAAATATTTGGTTTACCATACCTAAGAAGAATGGTACATTGCGGTTCATTTAGGACATGTAGCTAGTTAACAAAGTAATGATAAGAAATATTGGAGCTAGGCCAGTAGTAGACGAGTTTAGAAGCATTTTCGAGAAAGGCTGTCTACTCATTTAGGGATTTGTACTTAGTTTACGATTAGTTTTGATTGGCTATGGAAAATAGAGATGCCATCACTATGAAGGCGCCCTTAAGATCGGTGTGTATGTGTACCCTTCCACTAGGGGCAACAAATTTTGTAGCCCATTTGATGAACACGATAAATAAGGTCTTGAAAGACTACATCCCATAGCTTCCTATGCTGTTTTTTGATTATGTGCCTATTAAGGGCTATGTGGTATATAACAAAAATGAGGAGTTGGATGAAAATGGCTAGAAGTTGTTTGTTTCCAATCACATTGTTGATTGCAAAAATATTTTGACTCTACTAGAGGAAGTATATTTAAGTATATCAAGTCAAAGTTTTGGAGAGCCCTTATGATTCGATTCCTTTTGTGGGTGTCATGCACTTTCCATCCTATTTCAATGTTATGTCTATATGTCGACACAACAAGCTCATTCATCTAAAGATTCATAACACTCTTACTTTACTTGTTCATGACCAATAAATGTGTCCAGTTGTTGGTCATGTACAAGAAGCTAGAAGCAGTCTCACAAGAGTCCTAAGCCTACATGGTGTAGACATCTCTGACTAGGATGCAAGATCACTATGGAATGGGCAAACTATGGGATGGGATATACTCTTTGCTATGTGCATCTACCTCTCATAAACCATCGTGTTGATGTTGATATAGCTAGAAGAGTGAGGATGTGGCTAGGGGTGGGAGAGTAGAAGGTGGATCTAGTGTGGTTTGACTTGAATCCTAGAGAGTCAAGACTACTAAGAAAAACTACCAAAATTCACAAAGCTATAGTCAAACTAATCTTATTTTTTCCCATAGTGAGTGTAGAAAAGGGGCCTTTTGATTTCCCAATGGGTTAAGAAATGGACTATGGAACTAATGTAGAAAGGCTTAGTTATCCTCCTTGCCACAAGTGCAGCCACACAACCCAAGAATATGACGCTAAGCTTGCTGGCTTTGCTTGGTATAAATCAAGTGCTTGGGCTCTACTCATAATAATTAATGTGATAATGCTATATAGCTTGAACAATCTACCCTTTATTGTTGACATCAAGGCTTTGTAAGAATGAGAATATCTAATTAACGAACACTTGGTGACCTTGGTTCATAGTGTCAACTCTCTTCTCAACCTACAAGAATAAATTCATGAGTATGTTTACTAGATTTCCTCTCTATCTCTTCCTCATCTACTGCTTCCTCTCCCACTCTTCCTTAGCTATATAATCTTAAGAGAATCTGGTCCCTCTATTTCTCTCTCTCTCTCTCTCTCTATCCTCTCTCTCATTCTCTCTTCTCTTCTCTCTTTTACTCTCTTCTTTATTTTCTATTTTCTGTCACTCCTCTCTCCATTTGGTCTTTCTCTCTTCACATCTCTCGTTTAGTCTCTTCTCTTTTCTCTCCTTTCTCTCCTCCCTCTCTAATATTTTGTTGTTCTTCTCTCTCCTCTCTCTACTCAGCCTACTCTCTCCCTACTCTTCTACTCTCTCTACTCTCTTTTCTCTCTCCTATTTGTACTCTCCCTACTCTCTCTCTACTCGTCTACTCTCTCTCTCTCTCTCTCTCTCTCTCTCTACTCTTCTACGTTCTATTCTCTTCTTATTCTTCTCTCTCTCTCTCTCTCTCTCTCTCTCTACTCTTCTACGTTCTATTCTCTTCTTCTTCTTCTCTCTCTCTATTCTCTCTACTCCTCTACTCTCTCTTTACATACTCTTCCTCTATTCACTCTACTCTCTATTTTTTTCTCTTCTCTTTCCTCTACTCTCTCTACTCTTCTACTACCTATTCTCTCTTCCTTTCTCTCTTCTCTCTCTTCTCTCTCTCTTCTCTCTCCTCTCTCACCTCCCTCTACTCTTTATACTCTTCATTATCTACTCTTCTTTATCCTCTCTCTACTCTAATTTTTCTCTTCTCTCCCATGTCTTCTCTTTGTTCTCACTTTTGTCTTCTCTCTTTTTCTCTTCTCCGTTATCTATTTTCTTATCTCTCTCCTCTCTCTTCGTTTCTTTTCTCTTCACACTCTCTAGTTGCTCTCTCTCCTCTCTCCTCTATCTACTACCTCTCTTCTCTCATTGACCCTCTCTTTGTTCTATTTTTCTCTCTTCTCTCTTTGCTATCCTCTCTCTACTCTCTACTCTCTGCTCTTTGCTCTCTACTCTCTCTCTCTCTCTCTCTCTCTCTCTCTCTCTCTCTCTCTCTCTCTCTCTTTCTCCTATCTCCAATCCCTCTTTTCTTTCCTCTTTCTACTTTACTTTCTCTCTCCTCTCTCCTCTTTCTCTTCTTTTTTCCTCTCTTCTCTATTGTCTCTCTACTCCTCTCCTCTTTTCTCCTCTACCCCTACCCTCTCTCTACCCTCCCTCCCCTCTCCTCTCTCATCTCTCTACCATACTATCTCTCTCCTCCGTACTCTTTTCCTAGTCTCCTTTGTCAAATCTCCACTCTCTACTCTACTTTCTCTCTCTCTCCACTCTAGTCTACTTTCTCTCTCCTATTTCCTCTCTCTACTACACACTCTCTCCTCTCTTATCTTTTTTCTCTTCTCTCTACTCTCTTCCTACTTTATTCTTTTATATCAAGTAAATAATTGGTTATTTAATTAAGTAATATTCTTTTCTCTTTGTCCTCTCTCTTTTCTATATATATTCTCTATCCTCTCTTTTCTCTCTCCTCTCTACTCCTAGCATTTCTCTATCATTTAGTTTCTCTCTTCTCTCTCTTCTCTCCCCTCTCATCTTCTCTTTCTACTCCACTCTCTCTCATCTCTCTGCTCCCTCTACTCTCTCCCCTTTCCTCTTCTCTTTCTACTCCTCTCCCCTCTCCCTCTCCTCTCTCCTCTCTCTCCACTCTCCTTTTCTCTATCCTCTCTCTACTTCCTCTCTTTTCTATTTTGTATTCTCTCTCTACAATATGTTCTCTCTCCTCTTTACTCTCTTCCTACTCTCCTCTCTCAAATCTACTCTCTCTACTCTCTACTCCCTCTACCCTCTTTCTTTTCTTCTATCTTCTCTCTCTATCTCTCTATCTCTATGTCTCTCTATCTGTACCTCTCTCTCTCTCTCTCTCCACAATAGATGGTGGATATACCAACAAAGTTTAAGAGGGGAATGTGCATGATACAATTTTCAAATGTTAGGTCTTGCTATTGGAATAAGCATCGATAAATGCTTTGGAGTGAGTACACTAGTATATGCATCAAAATAGGCAACACAAAAACATCAAAGACAACAAATGTCATATTTCAAGGACTAACCAACATGTATTTCAAGGATTTCATAGAAGAATATATCGATAGTCATAGTGATGGGGATACAAGAAAAAGGAACAAGTAGGTATTTTGGACCTAAGGATCAAATCCTTGCTATTTATGTTTGCTATCTAATCAGGCATAGGCCATAAGGAAAAAACATTAGAAACAATAAATGTCATATATTAAGGATTATACGAACATGTATTTTGATGATTGCAGAGAAGAATACATCGATCGTTATAGTGATAGGTGTACAAGAAAAAGGAACAAGTAGGGATTTTGGCCCTAAGGATAAAATCCTTGCTATCTATGTTTGCTATCTAATCAGACATAAACTATAAGGAAAAGAAGTGTAAGACATGATATGTACATCCATATATAGGGAAAAATGCACATGATGAGACCTTCAATCAAAGATATTGTCCTTCTATAATTGCTCAACATAGCAATCTTGCAATTAAAAAAAAGATATAGAACTAAAGTTAATTCCATCAAACATTCTGTGTAAGCACGTATAGAACCATAAGTTCTTGGATTGAAGATTGCTACCTCTCCTTCAAGTTGGAATAACTTGTTCACAAGATGCTTCATGCCATCTTGCTACTTATACTCCCTCTCTACTCTTGACTTGGCTTGCATATGAGAACTAATAAGAACAACCCATGCAATAAATTAGTATGTCTTAAAAAACTAAATAAATAAATTTTAAAAAAACTAATTAAATGAGGTTATCTTTAGAAAGCTTATTTCAAAGGTAGCATAACCACCACTTCCAAGGTTTTATGTCAAGCCAAACTCAACTCGCATGCATGCATGCCTCCTCCTTCTATTTCTTCCACTTATTAGTATTTTCCTTAGTTTCCTCCCTTACTAATTTCAATTGCTTTTTTCAAATTAGGTGGGATGAGACATGTCATTGATATAGGCATCTCATGCCTTTGAGTGAAGGTAGGAGAGATGTTTCATGGTGGACATTTTCATATAATCAACTAAAAATCTATCTTCTATAGATGGCTATGGAAACTCTCTATGGAGAGTTCTTATGACCATACCCTCTTTCTCAAGTCACAAGATTTTGCGCCTTCCATAGCATAATAATGTTATATCAATATTTGAAGACAACAAGGTCATGCATATGATTTATAAGTTTTTTCCCATCCTTATTTATGAGCACTACCATGTTTGCATATTGATGATGTAGGAGAAGCCAAGAGGAGTCACTAGTGTCCTAGTCCTATGTGTTGTAGACACCTCGAACATGGATGGTAGTTGCTATGGTATAGACCACCACTGTGGGATGAGTTCTCCTCTATGATATGTATAGTTGGTTCATAAACCTTTGTGTTGATGTCATAAAATGGGAGAGCAAGGATATAGTTAGGGGTGAGGGAGTAGGTAGTGGATCTAAGGTAGTAGGATCTAAACCTTTGAGATTACTTGGTGGAACTATTAAAGCTCCCAAAGCCATGATCAAATGTGTCTAGTATCTGTCTCCTTATTAAGTGAGGGGAAGGGGCCATTGATGGCTTAATAGACTAAAAATTGTATTGGGAAGAGGACTTGAGGGATAGGCCGAGGAATGGATTGGGGAAGGTCACTTTGTCAAGTAGTGGGTCATTGTCTCTATGGTGTCAAGGCATCACTACCACTGCAAGGATATGAGCAAAGTTCTTTGACTCTGCTCATATGATATAATGATATTTTGAGTTCAAGGTGTGAATATCCTTGTCTAGAGTGAGAAAAGAAAACTTCTATGTATGGTAGAGTTTGGTGAATTTGTTACTTGTCTTGCTTGAGATGACAAAGGAAAGCACTTGATAGTAGGTGAATAAGATGTTGTTCAACTTTTCCATCTACCATTCATTTTGATTGGGATGGGTCATGATTTTACCTAATCAAGATTGAGCAACATATCAAAACAAGATGATTTTTCTTTATGTGTTGCAAATCCAATATTTAAAGTGTGCTTTTTAGGAAAAGAAAAAGCATTGAGCTGAGCTAGATTAGGAAAAAAGGGGCCATCTAAAAAGAGGAGGAACTTCATGATGAAGGGGGGAAGGGGGAGAAAATGCTAGCTAGGCAATGTGTGGAAGAGGGATGCATTGTACTCTCTATCATTATGAGTCCCCATTGATAACAAGTGAGGAGTTGTTGTGATGAGCCAAAGCTAGCTGTGTATCTTGATTGATGTGGGAAGGCAGCGATGCAATGATTCATGAAGAGGTGACATAATTTTTTTCAATCGATCATTTTGGTTGAAGATGAAGAGATGAAATAATATTCTTGAAGGCATGTATGTGTTTTGTACATGAAAGATGGTGATGGCAAGGTTAAAAGGTAGAGTTTGTATCAAATTATGGTAACCATAGAAAAATAAAAATTTGTAGAGTAGACTTTGGTGCTGAGTGATATTGTATATGGTGATGGTACCCTATCAAACATAAATTGTAGTGTGTTCCTAAAAGAGTAAAAGGAGGTGACATGCTTGATGTAAGCTGCTATATAATCTTGTATCTTATCTACTAGGAAGCTCGGACTGTAGTTAAGAAGAGGTTTTAGCTAGGACTATAGTCAAGAAGAGGTTTTTCATGGAATTATAGGATGAAGGCTAGATCTTCATTGTGGGCAATAGTGTGAGTCTAAAGGGACTTAGGATCTTGCATATATAATGTAGGTAGCATGGTTACTATTGAAGGAAAACTTGGCAATTAGAAAGGTCCACAACGTGTCTATTAGAGTAGAAAAGAACTTATATAAGCCTCATCCTGACAAGTCATGGTTGTTGATAGAAAGGCTAGACCTTCATTGTGGGCAACAGTGCGATTCTAAGGGATAAGTAATTAGTTTAGGAGCTAGCATAAATATTGTAGGTATTGTGGTGACTATTGAAGGAAAACCTAGCAATTAGAGAGATCGACTATTAACATGTCTGTTGGAGTAGAAAAGAACCACTATAAGCCTCATATTGACAAGTCATGGCTATTTGATAAAGAGATTATTCATGAAGACTAGAGTACTATTCACCATTGAGAAAGCACACTTTATGTAGCTAAGTAGGTGAGTTTTGGGCTACAATTGTAGCATGATTGGGAGACAAAGATGGCAATCAGTGCAAATTGAGGCGTTTGGTCCATGTGAAATTGCATTATGGAATTTTTTCTTTCATGTCCTCTATGATACCAAGATTGAATAGGAGACAAAGACTGCAATTTGTGAGCTAACTAAAGTTAATAATAGTACATACTTGAAGACCATGTGATCATAGATAGCTTCCATGTTTGATTGTTGCATGAAGACATTGACTGCAACAATATTGGAATAGCCAATGTGATTACTGAAGGTGGAAAATAATTTGATAGTCCATTAGAGAGGCTAGCAATGAGTAGAAGGCCATTGTTGGGATTTCTTTCACTTCTTCAGGTGATCCACTCAATTCTTTTAGTGCCAGTTTGAGTTTGATTGTATGGGACACAACCGACAATCCTTCTAGAGATGTTGATGAGAAAGAGAATATATGGAGACATCTTTGCTCCAATTCTAGGATTCATAACTAAACTATGTTTTCAGTGTATTGATCCATGTCTACTAGGATAATTGCCATGGGAACGTTCATGTCTATCCAACTAGTTTAGCACTTGAAGAGGTTGCAAGGGTATTGAAAGATCATGTTTCTATTTTCCTTGGTAAGGAAAAATCCTCCATGTAAACTTGGAGAAGAAAAGATTGTGTGTATCTCTCTCTCATATAGGGTACAAATTTGAAAGGAAATTAGAATCTTACATCTAGATCTTTAGAACATATCTATATGATGATTTTTTGGATTGGAAGAGTTTCAATGAAAATAGACAAAGTGGTGAGAAGATGACACTTATGTATAGGGTGATGATTAAATGCCAAGTAATTGATCATGGGTTTTGGATATATGGACCCATGTTTCATGATGAAAAGTGAAACTTAAGATAGTGTCATTAATAGGGTTTGGATATTGATTGTCAATAAAAAGATTCGATATTACTACCCACAGCCCCTCCCCAATATTAGGCCTACACCCTTGATCCTCATCCTCTAAGAGTTCAACTAGGAAATGGCTCTCTAGTCATTGAAATTCATCAATTGGTTCTTTACTTGGTAGCACCACTAGTGGTAGGAGCTCCCCATGCATGTCGACCCTGTAAAAAAGGTGAGCACTGCCCTCTTCGAGTAGCTTACTAGAGAGATGCCACCCTCCACGACCATCGGAAATGGTTGAAAGCATGTCAAAATGCCCACGTCACCTTTGTCAATGATGCCCGAGATAAAACCCAGAAGTAGGAGAGAATGTGTTTCTCCAAGCTTGAGTGACTGGAGTGAAGAATTTGGATAGTGTGACCCACTTTCCCTAGAGATCATTAAGGAAATTTAGTAGAACTACGAGTGGGAATGGATCAACCCACTGGAAGAAGCTAAAACATGAACTCTAGGCTGCCATGACAGACTCTTACTCCAAGCTCCCATCTCTGTTATGACAAACTAGATGATCCAGTGGACTTCGCTAAGTTCCTTCCTCCCAAACTATTTCTTATCTTTATTCTATCAACCTTGATATTATATTTTTATTGAAAGCTTTACATTATCTTTGCGATGCAACTATCCAATCTGTAAAGCACAAAAGCCAATTTCTAATGATCTCATGTTCATAGTAGGTAGCTGATCCTAAATGAATATGAATACTGGTATAGAGAAATAATTGCACTTTTCATCTTATGTATACAAAAACTAGTGTGAAATTATATTTATTCAAAGCCTAAATTTAATTTATGGGAAAGAGAAGTTGAGCCATGCATAAATATTTTGGCATAGTGTCCATTGTACAAAATATAATACAAGCGCCAACTAGTAGCCTTCATAGGGACACCCATTGAAATTACATAAGGTCATTCTATTAGATATGTCCTTGAAAGCCCTTTGGAAGTTTTTGTAGAGATAAAACAAAAATTGTGTATATATAAAACACAAATTGCCAACTTTCCAAGCTTTTCAACTCAAGTCTAGTGTGTATTCCCACTTTTGTTTTTCTATTAGGATATCACATAGTAATCATAGGTGTATTCCCACTTTTGTTTTTCTATTAGGATATCACATTAGTATCAATGATGAAAATTATAGAGATTATTATCTTATGCATGAATTTTCAATTATAATATAATACCAATTTGATTTCTATCATAGGGCCACTATTGCACTTACCAATACAGTTCGTGTCATCGATAGTTCAAGTTCATGAGTGTTATTTACACCTATTCTATGAATCAAGATTATATTCTTCATTAAGAGGATGCTCCCAAATTTTTCCCAACACGGTTCTCAATAACATCCATACACTCATCACCATCTAGTTTGGGATATCCACACATGTTTTCACCCCCATGGACAAAGATAAGGCATGCATGTACCATAGTAGAGTAGCTAATTGCACAACAACAACAACAATAATAGCATCTCCTCTTCGTAGTGACATTATTAGTGATCTATAATATTCAAATGGTACATTGTTCAGACCCGAATAGAGCTAAAAAGTCTCGTCAATAAAGATGCTAGAGGCCTTGCACCTAGGTGGCCATTAATTGGAGGGTGGCATGCTGGGGAGGGGGGAGGGAGGAAAACTTTGAAGGGGGGAAGGAGAATTGTTGGTCTTTACCTTCTCCTTTCAATATAGAGCAAAGCACATATTTTTTTTGAGGGGGAAACATGCACACGCACGCGCGTGCGTGCACGCGTGTGCCCACACACACACACATAGATGTGCGATTCTAATCTAGTGTTTTCACAATAGATTCCACATCTTTATTATATTGATGGGACTTTATCAATGATACCCCCACTCCTACACCACTATGTGTAAATCTCCATCATTCAAGGTGTTGGCTCCCCCCAAGGATTTTGATCGATATTACAATAAATTTGCAGGGCACGCAAGTACCAAATTCTTAGGATCTCACAAATTAAGCTCATTGGGTCTTTCCATTACTACGACACCTACTTAACAAACGACTTTTCAATACCTCGCTAGATAAAAATCCCAAAACAAGCTCATCATTATTTTTAATGTAGAAATAAAATTTAAAATGAATTGATATATTTTGGTTTTTATGGAACATTATATATATATATATAGTACCCTTCAATGTGTATAAAATATGTAGAAACTTAATTGTTAGAATCCTATTTTGGAACCCATGTGATATACTTACATATTTATGAGATGCCCTTGCAAAGTATTATAAATATCCTTTGAATGCATGAGATGTGGATGGCTTCTTATATGTGCACCCCACAAAGGAAGGTATTAAGAAAAGGGGATAGAGGTGCTTGAGAATCCGAGTGAGAGGAAGGGAAGAGGTAGAGACAAGGAAACCATATAGACAAGGAGCAACAACAAAAGAAATGGCTGCAATACCATTCTTTAATTCTTATTTCACATAAAGAGAATGGACCCCTAAGGCCACTCACTCTCCTAATACAAAATAGCTTGAGTAATGGTTGTAGGCATGTACACTCAGTGCAAAATAGCTTATAGAATGGTTTCAAAGTAGATGGTCATTGGACCAATGAGATTGGTCCTACTGGATGCATGGGTGGTCAAAAAGATTGGTAAGCATGTAGCTACATACAAGTGCATCTGTATCTATATGCATGTGTATCTAGATGCATGAATACTTGTATACACATATGCACACATATATACACATATACATACAAATAATCATAGGGTTTCCTTATATTGCAATATACCAAGAAAAGAAAAAATAAGAATGGCATGCATACTAGAAGGAATAGGTATTAAATGGCATGATCATAAGCAACCAAAATTTGTATTGCTACATCCCATGATGGCTATCAAAAGTACATAAAAAGTAATAATATTGATAAACATTAGTATAGGTAGGTGAATATATATACAAAACTACAATCACTATAATATATGAGGGGTATTGTGATGCAAAATTCGAGGACAATTTACATACAATTTCATGTCATGGGTATATATGTATAACTGTCGATAAATCTATTGGAATGCGCATCAATACATGGCCCTTGTATATAATAAAGTGCATATTGATGCTATTTAGAAAAACTATTGATATATATCAATGCTTTTATTGATGCATATTTTGACATTAGTTAAAAATATCTAAACTTGAAACTTACCCTACCTTGCTCATTCTTGTTGGTGACATCGAGCTCGAGAGATAAGTACTTCACTCACTTTCATTTCTTCTTCTTTCTTATTTTATGCGTTTGTATTACTTATCGACAAGACCATTATGCAATGTAGCTATGTGTAAATTTTTTTCTTTCCAATTTTTGCAAGTATTTATGCATGTGTTCTTATACACACACACACACATAATGTGTGTGTGTATGTGTGTTTGTGTGTGTGTGAGTGTGTGTGAACTACTATTAAATCTTATAAAAGAAGATTGGGTGTGGCTGACAAATTTTCTATCCAGGGAGGTGACGTCTCATCCCAAGGAGGAGTGCACCCTTTACGGCCAATTAGAAGAGTTCGTGGGCATGTGATGAATGGAGTGCCTAAGCCAATCCACCACTTGGAAGGTACTACCCAATCTATACCGTCAATACCAGAGGAGACAAGTAGCCTTCCAGACCTACCTACAATCTTGGAGCCTGAGATGGAGGCAATGATCGATGCATTGATTCCCATGAATGTCGAGACTTCTGATTCGCTTAGAGAGGAAGCATCCATACCATTATATGATGGGTGACACTGCTTGCACTCCTAAGTGTGCAAGCAAAATACGGGTGGAGTGATGCAAGTGTGACCGAGTTGTTCAGGTACCTTGTACGTATGCTTTGTTGATTTCTTTTCGGCACTATTATTAAAAACATTTGTACTTTTTCAAGGTGTTTTATGATTTTTTTCAGGTTACTAAGATATCATATATTACCACCTGCAAATACCATGCTTGAGTCTTGTGATGATGCACAGCATGTTTTACGAAAGCTTGGCATGGTCTACAACAGCATCCATGCATGTATCAATGATTGCATACTATTTCAAGGAGAATACGAGACTATGTAGACATGTCCAAAGTGTAGTGCTCACAGGTATTGATAGGATTTTCAAGGGCAAACCATCCCTCAAAAAGTTCTTAGACACTTTTCACTTATCCCCCGCATAAACCACATGTTTCGTACGTCCGGCATGGCGAGCTTGACAATGTGGCATGCGCAGAATAGGTCCACATATGGAGTTTAACAAATATCAGCGGATTCATACGCATGGAACCACATTGACTCTACCTTCCCGAGAGCCAAGAAATCTTCGGCTCGATATTGCAATGGATGGCGTGAACCCATTCGGTCTACGCTCAACTTCTTACAATGTGTGGCCTATAGTCCTTGTCAACTACAATATCTCTCCATGGCTTTCTACGAAGAAAGGACATCTCATCCTTAGCTTACTCGTCCCCGGCCGCTACAAAGTCAAAAATATGGACGTGTATCTTCATCCATTAGTCGATGAGCTTAAGATTTTATGGGAGGGGGGGTCGTCATACAAGATATGAGCAAGTGCGATGACCAACGGTACACCAATATTCAAGCCATTCTCATGTGGACGATGCATGACTTTCCGGGATTCGGAGAGTGCTCAGGTAAATTGGCTTTCATTCTCGTTGGCAATATCTATCATAGCTCATTCAAGTTTATATTCACTGAATAGAGGTGTTGAAACAGGTTTGGTTGCTTCAGGTTATCATGCATGTCCATTGTGCAGACTCCCGAAGGTCACGAACCATGAAGAAGATGGTATATCAAGGACACACAACTTTCTTGCTAGAGGGTCGTGAACTCAGGGAAGGTTTTCTTGGATGACCTCCAACACGTATGAATGCTGCAAGCTAGTACGAGCAGAAAATGGTCCACGCGGAGTCACATCCAAACGAAATGTGACAGTTCTCAGTTTTTTACGAGTTGCCATATTGGAACCACTTAAAGATCAACCACTTGTTGGATTCCATGCATATTTTCAAGAACGTGGGCAGCTTTCTATGGGACCACATCACATGAAAGAGAGACACTATAGGGGCACGAATGGATTTGAAAAGGAGGTAGGCAAGATGGAAGCGCTTTGGCCGTAGTCGAGTGCTGATGGTTGCGTACAGTTACCTCACGCTCCTTGGGTTTTGTCCACTAAAGAAGAGTGCATTGTGAAGCAAATAGTTAAGTCTATCCGCATCCCGATGGGTATGATGCATTCTCTCAAGTCTGTGTTTTCTAAAGAGGACCAATTATCAGGGCTAAAATTCCATGATTGGGATAAGATATGTCAGGTTTGTACTATGAATGGATTGTACTTGGCGTGCGTATTTTTCTATTTGGAGTGTAGTCATTGTTCATAATGCTTTCTCATTTGTGGCAGTTTGTACTACCGATCGCGATCGCAGGATGCCTTACTCCAGAAAAACGAACGGCCATTTACAAGTTATCAACTTTAGTGCAATGGATCTCATAGAAGGAGATTAAGACGTCCTCTATTGAATCCACAAGGCGGGGAGCAATGGAGACGGTCTGTCTCTTTAAGAAATACCTGCCTACCAGCATGCTCACGATACAAATCTACCTCCTTGTGCATCTTGTAGATGAAGTGGAGATTGGTGGAGCTGTCCATACGCAATGGATGTTCTTCTTGGAGTGCTTCATGAAAACCTTAAAAGACTTTGTGCGACAACGAGGTCAACCAGAAGGTAGCATGGCTAAAGGTTGGTTGATGTCTGAGGCGCTAGTGCATATTTCAGAATGACTACCAACAATGGATCCAGACAACAATATGCTATGGTCGCTAAAGGATAATGATAGACTGACTAGAGATGTGGTGGTTGGAAATGGGATAGAAAAAAGAATGGATGTTGTAATGGAGGAGAAGGTGAATCACTTTTTTATGTTGCACCATGCCTCTATAGAGACGTGGCTCGCCAAGTACCAGCAAGCTAGGCAAGATCGAGAGGAAGCGCAATCTGAATTTTGACATAACACACGCTCTGGACTGATTTGATATCCTGAGGGCATGGAGGAGATGCTGCGGTTCATGTCAACGCAATGGTTGCATGGAGCTTTGACCGCAACGTCTTGCGAAGGGACGGAGGTCTCAACCGAGAAGTTGGAATTCTGGAGGGGATGTAGTCCAAATCGGATGACATGTTTAGGATTTATCATATCTATATTTTATATGCGACAACTAATTTGAGTGTCTCAATGTACAATACAAAATATATAGTGCAGCGTGGTCGCGCGGACGACATTTTCGCGTGGAGTGTATTGACAAAATGTGCTCCACAACAGACTGTGGTATCATGGCAAGGTTCGAGCAAGAGAGCCGACGACGAGCAACAGATCCAAACACAGTTATAGATGAGATGGAGTATTTTGGAAACTTGCAAAGTACTGTTACGGTGGATTATTGTAGCTTCTCCATGATACTATTTGATGTGCAGTGGTTCAAAGTGGTACTTGAAGGAGCTGGAGCAACAGTTCGACGAGGTCCATCTGGATTTCTTGAAATAGATTCCGAAAAAAGATGGATGGATTTGCGCAACACCTTTGTCTTGCCAGCCCATTGTGAACATGTGCATGAACTCATTTGTTTGTTAATTGTATTATGACATGGCACATATCACAATAGTTTAATCTCTCTTCCATGTGTTTGTGAACAAGTAATCTTTTATCCAAACCCCTGACAACCTCGATGGTGGTATGTTATACCTTCAGCTCCCTGAAGTGTGAGAGTATATGATCAAAGCGATGTTCCGAGCATAGATGAGGACAATATGCAAATAGAGGGGTTGATATTGCAAGGATTGGAGGCCACCGAAAGCTTGGAGCATGTAGAGGAGCTATCATCGGGTAACAATGATGGAAATACAGGAGTCTAAAAACTCTTTGAGAATGAGGTGGACTCATCCTTTTGTGATGACATGTCTATCGACCTTCTAGTGTATATAGAGTTGTGTGAGGAGATTAACATGGGACCATAGGATACTTCATACTTGGAGCATCCACTTAATTCGTTGACTAATCACTTATAAGGGTACCATGCTTTGTATTTTTTAAATTGATTTATATTACCGTGCTCTGTATGATTTAAATTGATTATGCTCACATCATTTTTTGTATGTGCAAATGACATTTGTGGATACTTAGATCATCAGGATGAGTCGAGGGATGAGCGATGAGGAGTTGTAGAATATCTTCACGCACATGTCTCTAGATCAGATGGTAAGATTCAGAGACATGGCAGACTAGGAGCTGTCTCGGACATCGTCATGCCACTCTATTAGATCTACTTTGGCACGATCAGATGCTTCAGATTTGAGCAGATGAGGTCGACGCTCCAGACTGAGGCCAGAGGGAGGGAGTGCTTCAGGGTCAGAGGGATGTTGCAGAGATACGGAGACAGTAAGCCCGCGGTCAGCACGGGATACAGGTGCTACTCCTCGCTCTCATGGCGGTTCTAGAGAGCATGGCTCAGGTGGTTACTATGGAGGCACAAACGCGGTGTCTCTGTCTTGTCATTCTACTGGAGTTGCGTCAGCTCTAGGATTTGTCACACCTATGGAGATGTCTACTCCAGTTACTCTGGCTTTTACTCAGTCGTCTGTAGGTGGCACCCCTATGGGTGCTACACTGATAGATACTACCCCTTTCGGTACACCAGATGTACAGGGGTCTCGTGGATATCCCCAGGATCATGGTTGCAAGTTGGAGAGGACCCATCTTAGGCACACCCCAGAGGGGTATGCCTATCTTGCCAATGATGAGTCTGGAGCCATCATCATGAATGATGAGGGGAGGAGGGTGATGGCTCGCATGATAGAGTTGCGCCAACCAGTTTTTCGGTACAACATCTTAGATCATTGAAAAAACATACCAAAGGGGAGAAAGGACTACATAGTAGCATCCTTGCATGAGCAGTTTCCGGTTCCAGCAGCCACAACACATAGGTTTTCTATGGGCTGGATGATGGAGTACATGCATACATATATGTCACATAGACAATCGGGCACATGCAAGTCACTCAAGAGTGGGTTTGTAAAGCCCAAGTGGCTAGACGCAGACGACTAGCACCGATTGAGAGAGGAGGCTACAGATTCTCTAGGATGTTGGAGTCAACAGCGCAAGGCGGCGAGGGCACGTCTAGAGGCTGGAGTGGTCCATCATCTTGGGAGTGCGGCCACATGACATGTCTGGAGGACTATGTAAGTTTTTCTTTTGTTTTGCTTGCTTTTTTTTTTTGCAGTCTCCTTTGTATTGACAATCATGTTTCTAATAGTTAGTATTTTGTTTTCTTTGCAACACTCCATTACAAATCGCGATCCGAACGGCCTTGAGACTCAATATGCAAAGAGGCACGGTCTCTCTGCATTGATCAATCAATTATACAGATGCGACGGCCCTGTAAGTCACTCATCTTTCTTGTGCCTAGTTACCATGTTTAATTAGAATACATTATTGTATGGTGGACTAATGTGTAGTTGTTTCTTTTTTAACAGAGTCCGTTCGATGCTTCTTTGCAACGGGACGAGCTTTCCAATGGCGAGGATGTATAGCTCGCCCTTCTATCCCTGGAGCTCACACACCCTTCTTTTTTGGTCGCCTAATCTGTGTAGACATTTTCTATGTAGTAGGGATATCTTGCCATGATTGTACCAATCGCTTTTATTATGCGATCATGTATTTATTTCATGTACCAGTGTTATGATTTAAGTACACTTTGTCTTTATTTACACGAGCATTGTATACAGTGCTGAAACTATTTTGTATGGCCCAAATAAAGCACATAGTGCTATATGCCGCCCTACCACAAATTTCATTTTTTTCCTTGTTATCGTCGCTATTAGCATCACAAATTTACATACATGCATTGTTATTAGCGTCGCAAAGCGTCGTTATTTGCATCGGTTGCGACGCTGATATCGACGCAAATAGCGACGCTGATAACGATGATAATACCGCGACTGTTCTATGGCATCGCCAATAACAACACTTTTTGCGACGACGGGAGTAAATTTCTTTATTTACATTTTCGTCACTTTTAACATCGGTATAAGGCCTATATCCTGTAGTAAGTAATAATATTGATAAACATTATGTAGGCGAATATATATACACAACTACAACCACTATAATATATGAGGGGTATTGTGATGCAAAATTCGAGCACAATTTACATACAATCTCATGTCATGGGTATATATGTCTAAGTGTAGATGAATCTATTGGAATGTGCATCAATACATAGCCCTTGTATATAGTAAAGTGCATATTGATACTATTTAGAAAAACTATTGATATATATATCAATGCTTTTATTGATGCATATTTTGATATTAATTGAAAATATCTAAACTTGAAACTTACCCTACCTCTTGCCCATTCTTGTTGGTGACATAGAGCTTGAGAGTTAAGTACTTCACTCACTTTCATTTCTTCTTCTTTCCTATTTTATGCTTTTGTATTACTTATCGACATGATCATTATGCAATGTAGCTATGTTTAACTTGTTTTCTTTCCAATTTTTGCAAGTATTAATGCATGTATTCTTACACACACACACACACACAATGTGTGTGTTTGTGTGTCTTTGTGTGTGTGTGTGAGTGTGTGTGAACTACTATTAAATCTTAGGTGTAATATAACTATTCCACATAGTAATATTCATATTGACTTATCTTGTTTGAGGGTAAAATGAAGATTAATTAATTTTAATTAGTTCTTGATGATTGCATGCACTTAGAAAAATCATAAAAAATTGGAATGTCGATTATCATATAGACCTCAATACATTAATTGTAGGACAATTATAAGTCAAGTAGTTCTATGTCTCCTTGTCTATGTTATATTATCTTTGATTGATTAGAGTAATTAAATTAGCTCATGCTTGTAAATCAATTAAGTTTAACTCTAAAATTGATCCTATTAATACGAATTGAATATGTCAAATGATTTCTAATAATAATTAGAATATATAAGATTCAATACAACTAAGAATAATAAAAACATACATTATTGAATATACCTAATGACTTATGAACTAATGAATGAACAAATATGTATAGAGTAGAAAATTAATAACAATATTATAAATCTAGACTAGTAAGTCAATAATACTAAAACCATATTCTAGGTAGGGTTTAATATGTTATTTATTAGGATTAAGGTATTTTAAATTATGAGGTGCTTACATATGTACAGGTAGGCCTATGTGATAGTGTATATTATCATTGGTACAATTCTCATTTGTGACAACTTGTCATGTTTTGTAAGCCAGTTCATATAAGGAGCTATCAAGAGAATCTAGGACCTAGAGGGTCTTCTTATTAAATCACAAAAAACATGTATATCTTCATGAGGGGATTCTCATGTTCCACAATAGTCAACTCTTCCTATAGTATGACCTTCATAGGTGCTAGCAAGGCACGTGCAACATTTGGCATTATGTATATGCATACGGGCAGTAATATAATTTTTTATATGTATCTTGCCAATATATATTAGTACGAATTGAATTACATAGAGAATATGCTATCAAATCATATTGTGCGTTATGTATATTTGCAAAACAAGTGGTCCATCTCTGACCAGATAACAAATGTGGACAAAGGGGATAGATCCTTGTATATCTTTGTTATAGATAGTATAATTTTCTATACTTGTCAATATATGCATCAATGTAAGCATGAATATACCTTGGCGTATTTTCCAATGCTTATTTCCATGCCTATACCATCAAACATATTAAGGTACTCTCTCCAATGGATAAATAAATGAACATTTTGATCATCAGACTTGACATTTTAATCCCTTTTTACATGTCATTTCATTTTTTAGTTTTCACTGATGTATCCCTCATATGTCGTAGTGAATGCATTCTTGCTATAGATGTAGATTATATAAACATTTTTAAGGTCACCTCTATATCCATGTTTATAGGTGAATTTATACACGTGCATCTCATTTGTATTTTTACCCGAGTTATATGCATAAACATGTTCCGGACTTTATTTGCGCATCTAAGCACATACAAATTGGACATAATTATACATAGATATCCATGAATACATGTAGAAATATGCTTATAAATAGACTCGATTTTCTTGGTATATAAAATGCAATGATTTAGTTCAACATACTATTTCCTTGTACTTTAAAATGACACCATTTTAAAGGAATAATAATATAAGGAATAGAATGGATAGTCTTGGGGTTGAATGGTAGGTTTCAAACAAATGCCCTAGAAATGCTCCTCTTGAGCTATAGCAACTTTTGTATTATAGAATAGGGAAGCATAGACTTCTCTAATTGGATGGGAGGCAAATCTAAATTGGAATAGTGCACAAAGACCTAAAGTTGGAAAAGTTCTCTTAAGTGGACCCTAGGAGCTCGGAAGAGGGTACAAGGAAGTACTATTGAGTAGCACACCCTTCCCACCATCTCCATCACCCAATATCTAGGCATTTTATTTATGGCAAATATTAGATGAGCTATAAAGCAGGGTTGAAATGCATGCATGCAACCAATGTTGGCTATAGGCTCACAAATCAAGTGGCATAGTAAGAAATTGAGGTTGCTTTAAAAACTAATCTACCGCCTACAAGCTCAAGAGGGTAACGTGGTGCTCCCTAATTTGAACTCCATGATATAATGTAGGAATGCCCTCGATTCTTTCCACAAAAATATATGCACTTTACACATGATGGGTCCCTCCAATATTCTAAGAGATAGTAGCATTTTAGAGGGTTTCAATACAATATAGGATGTAAATCTCACCTTTATTAGGTAGACAAAAGGAATCAATAAACTAGGTATAATCTATAGGGATGAGGGGATGATGTGCATTGCTATTTGCTCAATTAAAATCCTATTTTACAAAGGCCACATCATGGAACAGGCCTTTGAGTGGTGGTATAATATGCATTACCCTTTAATGTACATTACAAGTCATAACACATTTATTCAATTCAGGCCTTGTTAGCCAATGGAGGCAGTAATCAAATGGTGCAAATCAAATGTGATGAATATATTTCAAGATACACTTAAGGTGGGTCATGAAAACTCCTTAATCTAACACACGATCTCGAGGGTGTGGCTCAAAAATATGTAAGCACATCATGCGGGCTCAAAAGAAGGTATTGATTATACACTATTTTTATAAAATGTTTACGTACAAAGGGGTGCCATATAGAGGGGCAATTTATTGATTGACTAAAAAAGGGTGTGTTTTATTTCCAGAAAATTCATAGACTAGGGTATTATTAAAAAGACCTTGAATGCATGTGATATAGAGAGTTTACATATACTGAACCCCTGTAACACACAATAATATCTAATTTATAGGCTACATACAGAAGGCACGTAAGTATATCACTACTTGTGGAAACATGGAGTGAGGTATTGCTAATAATGTTCTCAATGTGAAAAGATTGAAAAAATGATTGTCTTTGGATCTTGAATTGATGTGGGGTTTCTTCCAGAGAAGACATGGTGTATCTTTTGGGATGTAAAACCCTCGTTTTGATGAACGTTTGATCTTTCTTGATTAGCATGTTGCTAAATTTAGAAAAATTAAGGATAGCCATTGATTATAGTTGACACCATTCAAATTTGTGATGTGCACCAATTCCTATGAAGAAGAGGAAGAAGAAGACATTTGATTTTCCATTTGTAAATGACTAGTTTGTTAGACTTTTAAAAATTTTAGGACTAGGAGACCACATGATCTCTTTTAAGGGTTATTAGTACTTCTTCATGTGTGTATGTGTGTGCATGCGTGGGTGTGCGTCGGTGCAAATGAGAGCGTGAATGAGAGAAAGCAAGCTGAAGTATATGTGATCTTTGGGTTCCATTCTAAGGGCCCTAGCACACCCAGGGGCAATGGGGCGAACAGGGCTTTTCGGATCTTAGTATTACATAGGGGTCGCACCATGTCCCAACTATATACTAGTCATGAGAAATGACAAAATCAATCCTACGTTTTCTATCAAAAGTGCACTGTTGACTGGTTGCTAATTGGTGCAAACATGTCATCCCCCAATGAAATGCAATAATCCTAGTAACCTAGTGTTAGCACTCAATTTTTGGCAAGTGTAAGTGGTAAGAAGAGAGGGGTAAGGAACCCCCACTCCCCTTGTTTGCACTAAGTGCAACCCTGAGAGGAGTGGGGGCAAGGGAGGCGGGGGGGGGGGGGGGGGGGGTGGGGGTGGGGTGGGTGAAGGGGGAGGGGGGGGAGTGCGGTCCCGCTCCCCACACTGCCCTTGGGCGTGACCTGTCTCTAATTCCTTCAGAAGTTTCTAGTACGTTGAACCGTGAAAAGACAACTGTCATGTTCTACCCGTTGCGGTGGCTCAAACATTGAGGATTTCTCAACGAAGAAATTCCAAATTAGCATTCACAAGACGACAACGGAAGTTATTTATTCATGCATGCCTCCACCAGGGCATAGTTATATAGAGAGGCGGGCCGGCTTCTTATAAATTAGTTGAAGCAGGGATCGGAGACGTAGAAGCCCAGGCTATCGATATGGGTACCCTGACGGCCGAAGAAGCCAAGGATTTGTGGGTGAACAATGTGACCGTTCATGCCAGAGGGTTTCAGTTGAGGCGCATGTGCAGAGGAGATGCCCATCGCTAGCACTCCCTTGTAGTTGGAGTCGGGATGGAAGATGCTCTTGTTCTCACCCACGGTCAGAGAGCCAAAGTCGACCTAAAATATCCAAAGCCGTCCACGTCCACGTCGTCAGTGAACGAACGTATAGTCGATGTACTACTGCGCACTATTAACACATAGCAATATCAAAGCAATGCGCCATGACTTGGCTAGTAATTTTACGACGTACATATCTCCGCAGCGGTACACGACTCCATATCAAATCCATTGAGATTGTTGGACGCATAGTAGATGGTCAGATTGCACACCCCACCGTTGCTCCAACCGTCGTCGAAGGGGCTACCGCCCGCGAAGCCCCCCCACGGCCCAACTATGGCTGCCATAGACCATATGCTAATGTTGGAGTTTTTAGAAACCTCTCTCTCTTTCTCTCTCTGTGTCTCCAGTCCCCCGAAGCATCCGTCGAATAAACACGTCTCGCGATGTGCTCTCGTGTGCCTTATTGTAAGCCCGACACCTCAGCGTGCCTGTCTACTCGTCGATAACACAAAAACGTGTCCATAGGGAACGGGCCTTAGGACTTGAGGGAGCCTTGACTCTTTTTAAGGGTGGGAGAGCCCTTCTAGAGGCATTTTGACCTTCAACAGAAGGCAAATATTTTTAAAACGTTGTTATCCAAGGGCAAGTAAAAAAATATGTCTTGCGTAGAGAAGGGTATGATTTACAAACCTTGCCATAGAAGGATAGTTATGACATGCGTGCTTAGTCATTGTTGCAAGCACGATTGATTATGAGAGAGGTTTCTCCAAAATGAATCATATTAAGTCCAATGATCGCAATAGATTGTCACTCTAGAGCTTGAATCAACTCATGTTCCTTTCATATAATGGCGCTAAGGATCCTCCAGATGTTGATTAGGATGCCATCTATACAACGTGGGATGAATTAAAAGCTCATCGCAATGTTAATGTGGTAGCAACAAAGTTGATATAAGAAAGTATAAGTAATGGTGTGCTTTGATTGTATTGCTATTTCATTTGAGACTATGGATGATTGCAAAGCCATCTTGTTGCCTTTCTAGACTATCTTAATTGATTGAGCTTTAGCTTCAATCGGGCATTGCAATTTTATTTTTGGTGATAGCATTATAATTTTTTTAATGCTTAAATAACTACTCATATGTTGTACTAAGTTATAAATATTCTATCATCATATCATGTCGATATTAGATTTTTGTAAATTAATGGACACGAAAAGCCAACAAGATGGCTTATAGAAATGTCATAATTTTTTTTTTCTCTAATACTATTCTATTAGCTAGAAATGCAAATTTTAGAATACATGTCTATCGAAGGTTAAAATTTTGAAAAAGCCCTTCCACAAGAAAGGCACTTGTTCATGAGCCCTTCAATGGAAAAAACATAGGGGACTGTCAAAAATGCATCAAGCCTCGTGCTTTGGATTCTACCGGGGACTATCAATATCATGCTCTTGGACCTGTGCTCCTCCAAGGCCTACATTTGATAAGATTTTCTAGTTAGTTCGTGTGACACTTGAAGTTTATTGAAGTACCTTCTATTGATCTACATTATAAAACTCAAACTATCTACAATTTTAGGTATGTTATAAGTAATGTTAAAAAAAAAAGAAAGATGTGTTGTTTGACAAATAGAGCACTTTTTTGACTTGTTTTGATGGGCAACATAGCCAAAGCAAGCATGACATCGATCAAATGAGTCGAGAAAAACCAGAGCTAGCTTACATTTCAAAAAATCTTTTCAAAATTGAAAAAAAAGTTCTAAACATCACACTATGAAATCAGATGGATTTATGTATGGTTGAGAAAAAAGTTCCAGACAAGATGAGACGTCTATTCCTTGACAATGATAAATTTACTCTCTTGAAAGAAGGGCATACTTCCGATTCTTCACAAACAAATTGAGGTTATACTATTGCCCTAGAAAGTAAAGCTTTGGGTTGTCCTTCGATTCTCTCATGCATTCACTCTCACTCCACCCACCACCTTATTGTAGGGATTCTTGGGGTTCCATGATCATATGCCTCTCTCTTTGGTATTGCATGTGGCCCACTTTACTTTTTCCAATAGGAAGAAGATGGCTTTTCTCCCACCAACCAACAACTTGAAGCCTAGCCAGTCCTCGCGATGAATGCAAATTTTGCTACTAGCTAGCTTTATAACTAAAAGTGTACAATCTTTGCTGGTTCTCTTAAGTTTGAAGTACATTTCTTACCAAAAAATATCCATTTTCGCTGGTTAGAAATAGAATAAAGGCCAGTTTCTCGAGAGCCCCCTTTGCCCTCTCTGCCATTGTACGAATTTGAGACTTTTTTGAAAACTATGAATGGGAACTGACTCAACTATGAATGGGAACTGACTCAATACCTTGAGGTACATAATGGAAGCCTTTTTGACTTGGAAGCTCGGCTGCCTAATACAAAGCTCTCAAAACTTTGACTATGATTATGTGGGCACAAGGGTTACTGGAGCTCGTTATGATTTTGTAATGAATTTTTGCTAAGGAAGCCTTGAGGATCACGGTTCTGGTTCTTTCACCATGAGGGGAGTGGCACGAGACAAAGAGAGGGAGGGATAGGGTGGAGAGAGAGACAGATAGATAGACAGAAGTTCATTTATGCTATATACTACAAGATACAAGCCTTATACCAATGCTCAAAGTGACATAAACATTCATTAAAAAAATTATCCCCGTCATTGCTAAACGCATCGATATTAGCATCTCTACAAAGCTGTCACTATTTTTTTCACTTTTGTGATGCAAAAACATTAAGCGATGGTTTGTGGCATATATTGCAATGCCAATAAGAACACATGCAATAAATTTGTGATGCTAATAGCGATGGTCACAGAGAAAAAAATATGTGTGGCAGGTACGCAATGGTTGTCAAGATGAGCGCAAAATGTACTTGAACCCACAAGATTGATATATAGAATAAGTACAAGTTCGCTGACAAAAACTCATGGAAATATGGCAAGATACAAAGGATGATAAGTACATCTAAGAAATAGTACATGGAAGATGCCTGCACAAATTACATGACCAAAAAGAAAGAGGATGTGCACTCTATGAATCCAAGCGCGAGCTACAGATCCTCAGTATTAGAAAGCTCATCCTGACACAAAGGAGCATCGAATGGACTGTGCAAAAATGAATGAATACACATCAATCCACCATACATAATGCATTTAAAAAAAAGTAACTACGGATAAGAAAGATGATTGACTTATTGGGCCGTCCCGTACATACATTCTATCGATCAGTACAGTGAGACCATGTCTCTCTACATATCGAGTCTCTAAAATGGTGGGATTGGGGTTTGCACTAGAGTGCTGCAAAGAAAACAGAATAAAAATGTTAGAAACACGATTGTCAATACAAGTAATATTGCAAATAATGAAAGTCAGAAGAACAAAAGAAAAACTTACAAAGTCCTCCACATAAGCCTTGTGGATATCACTCCCTAGATGATGCATGACCCCTATCTCCAATTCACTACAAGATATAGGCCTTATACCGATGTTCAAAGTGGCGAAAATGTTCATAAAGAAAATTGCCCCTGTCATTACAAAAAATGTCGATATTAGTGATGCCATAAAACATTAATAGCAACGTGTGCAGTAGATTTGTGACGCTAATAACGATACCTGCAGTAAATTTGTGATGTTAATAGCAATGATAATAGGGAAAAAAATTATGGCAGGGCAGCACAAATATCACTATGTGCTTTATTTGGGCCATACAAAAGAGTTTCAGTAATGTGTACAATGCTCATCTAAATGAAGGCAAAGTGTACTTAAATCCATAAGATTGATACACAAAATAAATAGAAGATTGCGTAATGAAAGCGACGGTACAATCATGGCAAGATACAAAGGATGATAATAACATAGTGCATAGAAAATGCATACATAAATCACATGACCAAAAAAGAAGAGTATGTGCGTTGCATGGATCCAAGGGCGAGCTATAGATCCTCACCATCTAAAAGCTCATCCTGCCATAAAGGAAGATCGAACGGACTCTACAAAAAGAGAACAAACTACACATCAGTCCACCATACAATAATGTATTTTAATTAAAATTAGTAATTACGGACAAGAAAGATAAGTGGAAGAAGAACATCCATTGCATATGGACAGGTCCAGTAATCTCCACTTTATCTACAAGGTGCACAAGAAGTAGATTTGTATTATGAGCATGTTGGTGGGTAAGTATTTCTCAAAGAGACAGATCATCTCCACTACTCCTCGCCTTGCAGATTCAATAGAGGACGTCTTAATCTCCTTCTATGAGATCAATTGCATTAAAGTTGACAACCTGTAAATCACCTTGCGTATTTCTGGAGTAAGGCATCCTATGATCGCATTCAGTAGTTTAAACTACCACAAATGAAGAAGCATTACGAACAAAGACTACACTCCAAATAGCAAAATACGCAGGCTAGTTACAATCCATTCGTAGTGCAAACCTGATATATCTTATACCAATCATGGAATTTTAGCACTGATAATTGGTCATCTTTAGAAAACATGCTCTTCTTTAGTGGACAATGTGCTCTTCTTTAGTGGACAAAACCCAAGGAGCACGAGGTAGCTGCAAGCGACTATGAACACTCGTCTGCGGCCAAAGTGTCTCCATCTTGCCTATCTCCTTCTCAAATCCATTCGTGCCCTTACAGTTTCTCTCTTTCCTATGATGTGGTCCCAAAATAAGCATCTCCTACAGTTAGGCAAGAAAACAATGTGTCCTTGATATACCATATTCTTCATGGTCTGTGACCTTTGACAGTCTAACTGTGGCCCACACAATGGACATGCACGATAACTTAAGATAACTAGACCTATCCCAGCACCTCTATCTAGTGAATACAAACTTGAACGAGCTATAATAGATAAAACCAACGAGAACGGAAGCCTACTTACCTGGGCACTCCTCAAATCCCAAAAAGTCATGCATGGTTCACATGAGAATGGCTCAAATATTGGCAGACCCTCGAATATCGCACTTGCTCATATCTTCCACGATGACCCCCTCCTCCTACAAAATCTTAAGCTCATCGACTAATGGACGAAGATACACGTCCATATTTTTTAATTTGTAGTGGCCAAGAACGAGCAAGCTAAGGATGAGGTGTCATTTCTTTACAGAAAGCAATGGACGAATGTTGTAGTTGACAAGGACTATAGGCCACACACTGTAAGAAGTTCAGTATAGACCAAATGGGTTCATGCCATCCATAGCAAGATCGAGCCGAAGATTCATTGGCTCTCGGGCAAAGCTTAGAAAGGTAGAGTCAATGTGGTTCCATGCGTGTGAATCCGCTGATATTTGTTGAACTCTATCTATGATCTATTCTGCGCATGCCACGCTATCAAGCTCGACATGTTGGACGTACGAAATATGTGATTTATGTGCAGGGGATAAGTGGAAAGTGTCTAAGAAATTTTTGAGGGATAAGCGGCACACACACATACACACATACACACACACACACACTCTCTCTCTCAATCTCCCTTGTGTTGATCTCTCTCTATTCTTCTCTCTATACATCACTTCATCAACAAAAATAAAGAGAGAAGTAAAGAAAAGAGAAAAACAAAGCGAGAAGAGAGAATGCACTTACCTCAAAGCTTGAAGAAGAATCATTTCGTGTTTCTCTCCTTCTTCTTCTTCTTCTCCTTCGTGGGTTCCCTCCTTCTTCTTTGTAGTTTTTCCCTCTCTTTTTGTGGTGGATTGACAGTGGTAGCACCCTCTCTCTTTCTCTCTCTCCATCTCCCTTGCGTTGATCTCTCTCGCTTCTTGTCTCCATACATCTCTTCATCAACAAAAAGAAAGAGAGAAGTAAAGAAAAGAGAAAAACAAAGAGAGAAGAGATGATGCACTTACCTCAAAGCTTGAAGAAGAATCCCTTCGTACTTCCCTCATTTTTCTTCTCCTTCATCGAGTTTCTTCCTTTTCCTTTACACTTGTCTCCTCCCTCTTCGTGGATGGCAATGGTGGTGGTGGTTGTGGCCTCTCTCTCTCTCTCTCTCTCTCTCTCTCTCTCTCTCTCTCTCTCTTACTTGTTTACATACCTGTAAAATGCCATGCTCGCGTTTCAACACTTTTTTATGAAGCCCAATCAAGAGGAGATAGTCAATTAAAAATAATCTAGACATGTTTACTTTCAAAAAGACAAAATCCTGTTGCCTTTGAATTGGCGGTGGGATCTCTCCCCTTTTTTATTTCTCCACAAGACTCTCTTCCTTCCCATCCCTTGTTCTCTCTATTTCTCTCTCTCCTTTCCTCCACACTCTCACTCAACGCATCTCATTGCAAAGACAATCAAAAATAGAAAATAAAAAGCTTAAAAAACAAAGATATTGAAGAAAATGTCACCCTACCTCTCTTTATCTCTTTCTCTGCCCTCTCCCTTTACTTTTCTTTCTTAACCTTCTCTCTCATTCTCTCATTGTTTTCCTATTCCTCTCCCTCTCTCTCACTCTATATTTTTTTCTCTCTTTCTCCCTCTCTCTCTCTCTCTTTTTCACTCTCCTTTCTCTTTTGACCTCACCCTTCTTTTCTATCTTCTCCTCCTCTCTTCCTTCCCTCTCCCTCTCTCTATTTCTCTCCTCCTCTCTTCCTCTCTCTATTTTCCTTTCTTTGTTTCCTCTCTTTGTTTCTCTCTCCTCTTTTTGTCTCATTGTTTCTCTCACTCATCTTCCTCTCTCCCTCCCTTCATCTCTCATTTCTCTCTTCCTCTTTCTTTTTGTTTCTTTTATTCCCTTTCTCTTCCTCTTTCTCTCTTCCTCTCCCTTCCTTCTTCTTCCTCCCCCTCTTTCCATGTATCTCTTTGCAAAGAAAAACAAAAAAAGAAAATAAGAGAATGCAAAAATAAAGTAAGAAGAGGCAATGCACTTACCTCAAAGGCTTGAGTATGATAACCTTTGTACTTTCTCTTCAGACGTTCCCTCCCTTCTTCCTTGCACACTTCTCTTTCTTCTTCATGTATAGCAGTGGCGGCGGGATGGTGATGATAAGCTCCCTATCTCTCTCTCTCCCTCTCAAAGCTTTAAGCTTTCTCGCTCTCTTTCATTCTTTCTCACAAATGTTTTCTCGATAAATGTCACACTCGAGTTTTTGAAACTTTTTTCTCAGACTGGTGTCACTATTCATGTCGCTATTACCATCCCTATATGCATCGCTATTTGCGTCTCTATGAGTATCACTATTTGCATTTCTAGTAGAATTAGCGATGTTAATAGCGAGGCATATAGCGATGCAAATAGCCACGCTAATAAAAATGCCACTTTTTTGCATTGCAAATAGCCGTCACTATTGTCACATTCCCTTGTAGTGATTGTACCCTTGTTCCCTCTTGCTGTTATCACCAATGTCCTGAAGAATCATCTGCATCTAGCCACTCGAGCTCTGAGGCACCACTCTTGAGTGCTTTGCGGGGGTCCGATTGTCTATGTGACATGTATGCATGCATACACTTCATCATCCACCCAGTGGAAAACATCTCTACCATATTAGGTATCTGAAACTCCTCGTGCAAGGATGCTACTATATAGTCATTTCTCCTCTTGGGTATATTTTTCCAATGGTTCAAGACGTTGTGCAAAAAAACTTGTTAGTACAACTCTCTCATGCGAGACATTACCCTCCTCCCCTCATCATTCATGATCACAACACCTATCCTATCATCTACGAGATATCTATACCCCTTTGTAGTACATCTAAGGTGTGTCCTCTCCCACCTATGACCACACTTTTGGGCATAACCAGGAGATCTCTGTAGATCTTGTATACCCATGGGGGTAGTATCTCTCGAAGTAGCACCCATGGGGGTGCCACTTGGCAGATGGCTGGGCAAAGTTGGAGTCATTGGAGTAGATTCCCCCACAAGTCTGAGAAATCCTACAAGTGACATGTCTCCACCAGAACGATGAGACAGAGACACTACATCGGTGCCTCCACAACACAAACCTGAGCCACCCTCTCTAGAACCTGTACGAGAGCAAGGAGTAGCACCCCTATCTAAAGGCGACCGTAGGATCACAACATCCACATCTTTGCAGCACCCCCCAGAACCACTCCCTCCGTCCGCTAGTCTCGAGCGCATTGATATTCTCTACTAAAAATAGAAGCATCTGAGCATGCCAAAGTAGATATCATGGCATGGCATCCCGATGGTATTAATCCCAACACGAAGAAAGAAAAACGAAATAAAAAAGACGTAGGGCAAAGGTGGAAAAAAGATAGCCCGAAAAAAGAAAGAAGAGGAGAAAAGGCTAAAAGTGCAGGGGCAACCTTAAAAAGTCCAAGGCAAATGCAAAAGGGGAAAGGTGCATTTTAAAGTACAAAGGCGCAGCTTGAAATCTTGTAAAAGAGTGCTAGGCGGTGGAAAATCCGGAAAGCTAAAACAAAAGATAAAGACAAAGGCCAAGGCAAAGAGAAATGGAAGACAAAGGCGCACAAGGAAAAGCGCAAGTCAAAACTTTTGTAAAAGAGCGCAAGCGCATCATGGCTTAATTTAAAGAGCGCCACCGGGCTCTCACCCGTGCAATTTGTGAAGGTAGATGGGCGGTAGGAAGGAAGCTAGGAAGATAGAAGGGCAATGGGAAAAAGGGCCTAGGCTACGGTCGACCATGTAAAAAAGGGGAAAAGGGAATGACCGCCCAAAAAGGGATTTAAACACAATATTAGTGAGTTTGGAAATCTCCCAATTCCCATTTTTTGAATACTAAAAAGGTGGCACACGGATAACATGCCCATAAGTTTCTAAAAACCATATGATGTGACCTATCATTGGAAAGTGCTTGAAAAATGGAATCTATTGAGCTACAGAGTGCTCGATTTGGAGTTATAGTGTTCAAGTTATGTCAAATCCAAAGATTTGACCATGTGTCCCAAACTTATGGGAAATTTCTATATTCCCCAATATGGTGTTTTTAGGGTTTTGTATATAAAGTTGAAAATTGAATGAGAAGCTCCTTCTTGTATGTGGAAAAAGTGGCTCTCCTCTTCTTCTTCTTCTTCTTCTTCTTCTTCTTCTTGCTTGCTTGAGCTTATGCGTGAGAGAGGGAGTGTGAGATTGTGAGGGAGTGAGAGTGTGAGGGTGAGGGACCGTGGGGTGGAGAAGCACTCTATCTTCTCCTCTCTTATTCTCTTCTCTTCTCTTCTCTTCTCTTGCTCGCGGGATGGAGCTTGGAGCGTGGAGCTTTAGGATGGAGCTTGCTTGAAGCTTACACTTGGATCGTGGAGCTACTGGATTGCGCGGGAGAGGAGGTAACTCGAACGACATGGAGGTAAGCTCACTATACCCGTGGATATGGATGCTGCGTCGGCTATGTGAGAGGTAGCCATTAGTGCTCGACTTGGAACGCTTGAAACAATAAGTGGTTTGTGGATCTTGGCGGTTGAGCGAAAGCTCCCACATTTTGGTTCCGTTGCCAGGACCAACGGATTCAAGCCTTGAGCACTCGCGTGCTTCGAATCGAGCATCGAAGTAAGGGTTTTTCCCGAACCGGTGCTTGAGATAGGTAGGAAGGGAGGGGGTTGAAGATGGTATTCGATCTCCTTGGCAAGTAGGTTTTTTGCTTTTTTGAGATTTGTGTTGTGAGATGGAGTAGTGTAGGTATTTACTTTGTGATTTGAAAGGTGAGAAGGATCGAAGCTTGCACGCGAGCTATGGCGGGAGAGCAAGAACAAGAAAGAGAGAGACAAGAAATGGGAACTCCAACACTCACAATGTGTGACCGGGCCTTCCTTTATTCAAACTGTCACTAAAAGAATAAAGAATAAAGTGACGTGACGGGCGCCCGCCACCTGCAGTGTGTAGTGGCGAGTACTGTCAGTGTACTAATACACGGGGCGGCATAGCGGAGGCGCCTTTACCCCCAACAACCTCCCACTTAAAGGCGAATCAGCCCTAGTGAGAGAGAAAAGAAAAGACAGTACAAATGTACATAGGTACAAGGGATGAGGAAAGGCGACATCTCATCCAATGCCCATCAACCTCCTGAGGAAGGCAAAGCGCTCAGTAGTGAGGCTCTTCGTGAGTAGATTTGCAGGATTCTCGTCAGTGGAGATCTTGACAAGGTCAACAAACTTGTCCTCCACGACACCATGTATGAAGTGATACCTCACCTCAATGTGTTTCGTCTTCGCATGGAAGACCGGATTCTTAGCCAACTGAATGGCACTCATAGAATCCGAATGCAGTGTAGATGTAGCATCAATCCCAAGGTCAGCAACTAGATGGCCTAACCATATGGCCTCCTTGCAAGCCTCAGTGGCTGCAACATACTCGGCCTCAGTGGTAGACAAAGCCGTACACTTCTGAACCCTGGACATCCAAGAGACAGCCCCTCCAGCATAGGTGAATACATAGCCACAAGTGGACTTCCTACTATCTGCATGTCCTGCATAATCGGAGTCAGTGTACCCCACGACCCCTATATCCTGGCTGCCATAGCAAATACACATATCTGCTGTGCCCTTCAGGTACCTCATGATACCCTTCACGGCATCCCAATGTCTGCTGCCAGGTGTAGCCATATAGCGTGCCACAACACCAACTGCATGAGCAATATCTGGATGAGTGGCTATCATGGCATACATCAAACTGCCCACGGCTGAAGCATAAGGGATCTTGGCCATCTCGGCCCTCTGCTCATCTGTCTGCGGACAATCGGCCTGTGATACCTTCACATAAGAAGGTAATGGACAGCCAATAGGCTTTACGTCCTGCATGCGGAAGCGCTCAAGGACTTTATGAATGTACTCCCGCTGTGAGAGATATAAAAGCCCCTGATGCCTATCGCGCTTAATGCGCATCCCAAGTATATGTGAGGCCTGTCCCAAATCCTTCATCTCAAAGCTCTTCTTCAGCTGAGATTTAAGAGCATCTAGCTCATCATGAGCTTTCCCTGCTATCAGCATATCATCAACATAGAGTACCAAGATAAGCAAACTGCCATCACGGGCTTTCTTCGTGTAAAGACACGGATCCATAGCACTCTTGCTGTAGCCCTGTGACTGCATAAAGGCATCAAACTTATGATACCATTCCCTAGGTGCCTGCTTCAAGCCATACAAGCTCTTATTCAACTTGCACACTAGGTGCTCCCTGCCAGGTTCTGCAAAGCCCTTAGGCCGATCCATATAGATCTCATCATGCAAGTCCCCATGTAGAAAAGTTGTCTTGACATCCATCTGATATAGATCTAAGTCAAGCTGTGCAACCAAAGCCAAGACTAAGCGCAGGGTGGTCATCTTAACCACAGGAGAGAGTCCACACCATGTTCCTGCTTAAAACCCTTTGCTACCAATCTAGCCTTGTATGCCGGCTTGGGGTGTCCAGGGGTACTTTTCAGCTTGTACACCCACTTGCATGGCAAAGCCTTCTTGCCCTTAGGCAAGGCAACCAAATCCCAAGTCTCATTCTTATGCAGGGAGTCTATCTCAGACTGCATAGCCCTCTCCCAGGAGTGACTGTCACCCCTGTGCATAGCCTCATCATAAGTGAAAGGCTCTCATGCATCTGTAACCAAAACATAATGCATAGAGGGCTGAAATCTGTCAGGTGGACGTCTGTCTCTAGTAGACCGTCTCATCGCAGGCTCTACTACCTGTCTAACTGCCTGTCCAACACCCTAGCCCTGTGGAGGAACTGCTGCAGGCTGTACTACTGGCTGTGCTAGAGCTCTAGGCTCCTCCTGAAAGATCACTCTGCGGATCTCAACCACCTTCTCAGGCTGCCTGTGCATCTTGTCTTCATGGAAGACGACATCGTGGCTGCGTACTATTTTCCGCGCCTGCGGATCCCATAGGCGATAGCCCATCTCTCCTGACTCACCATAGCCAAGGAATATGCATTTAATGCTCTTTGGATCCAATTTGCTCCTCTTGTCCTTGGGCACATGGCAGAATGCCTCACATCCAAAGACACGGAGATGCGCATAAGAGGGTCGTTTACCAGCCCAAACTTCCTCTACAACCTGGAAATCCAATCCACTGGAAGGCGATCGGTTTATGACATGCACTGCTGTACTAACTACCTCAGCCCAAAAACTCTGGGGTAGGCCTGCATGGCTAAGCATAGAGCGCACACGCTCCTGAATAGTCATGTTCATGCGCTCAGCCAAACCATTCTGGGGTGGGGTATAAGGGGCGGTCAACTGACGCTTAATACCCCTATCATCACAAAACTGCTCAAAAGCATGCGAGACATATTCTCCCCCATTATCTGTCCTAAGGCATTTCAGCCTATACCCAGTCTGGTTCTCAACAAGAGCAAGCCATCTCTGAAAAACTGCCAAGACATCCGACTTCTACTTTATGGGATAAGCCCACACTTTCCTAGAAAAATCATCAATGAAGGTAACGAAGTACTTCGCGCCACCCATAGACATGCAAGGCATAGGCCCACAAACATCGGAATGCACCAATGCCAAGGGCTCATTCATGCGTGGCCTACCCGATTTCTTATGCATAGACCTATTCAGCACTGTTAGCAAAGCGGCAAATATGATAAAAAACGTGTTACATGCTATACTGCCTATTTAAGAAGGGAACTACAAGGTACTTCCAGAGAAAGTGCCCTGTACAACGGCCATTCGCAACTTCCTACCACGATTTGGCAGTATACCCAAGACTGGTTCCCCAGAGGTTCTGCAACCATAGCGAACCCTAGAAGGGACCTGAAAGGGACTATTAAAGAGTTTTTAGGGTGGACTACCCTGCCACCAGAGCTGGTTCTCGAGGAATTAGACATGCCACACGGGTATCTAAGCTGGACTTATGGTTAAGTCTAAGGCTCCTAATACGTGGGAGGCCTCGGGTTCGGCCAGAAATTCCAACGCAGGTGCCCTGCTTACCATAAAGACAATGATCACACGAGTCAAAACATGCATAATCCAAAGGCGAAAGATACTGCAAACTAGATAAAATTTTCATTCCCTTCAAAGATATGTGCCCTAAACGAGCATGCCAGAGTGATACATGTGGGATAGAACCCACTGCCAAAACATGGTCAACTGAGGACCCTGCCTTTGGTGATCTTCTAGGCAGAATCCCCAAAACAGACATGAAACCCTGCATCATCCAACTGTCCTACAGACATAAGACTACGCGTAAGCGCAGGTACATGACGTACATCCCTTAGCAAAAAGGAATTGCCAGTGGAAAATTGCAACTGAATATCTCCACAGCCCACAATATCAAGAGACCTATCATCTCCAAGTCTGACTGATCCAGATACAGTACGGTAAGAGTGAAACCACTCACGGTAAGGCGTCACATGGAAGGACGCACCTGAATCCAATAACCAGCACTGTGCATACATACTAGGTGTCTCAGTCAAGTGTGAAGCATCAGAAGAACTAGCTGCAAGTATAAACTCATCACCACCATCGGACTCCTCAGTCTGCGTGACATTAATTTCCTCAATCTTGACGTTGGACGTCGCAGGTACTATGCTGCGATCAGAGGACTTCTCCTGTACTTTATCTTTTCCCTTATCCTTGCGCTTCTCATTGCGCAACTCATGACACTGTGGTCTAATATGGCCCTTTTTCCCACAATGATGACAAGTGACATTTGCATTGTGCCCACGCGACTTGCCACGAGATTTAGATCGACCCTTCTACGAGTCACGGCCTCGGCCATTACCACGGTCATACTTGTCATTCCTGCTTCTAACTGTCAAAGCATGACTACCACGAGAGGCATCCAAGTTTTTGCGATTCACCTCTTCCTGAAGAAGAGCACTCTCAACATCTGCCAATTTTAGAGTAGCACTAGAGGCACATAGGGCAGTGCAGAATACATCCCATGACTCATTCAGAGTCCCAAGCAAGAAAAGAGGAGTTACTTCCTCTCCAAAGGTGATATCGTGCGAAGTCAGGTTCTTCAGTATAGCATGGAATTGGCTCAAGTGAGCAGACATAGTCACATTATCCTTCATGCAGATCCATAAGCTGCTTCAACCAGTACATCTGACTCGCCGGACTTTGCTTATCATAAAGATTCTTGATCTTATTCCATAGATCCCATGCACTCTGTGCTTCCTCAAATACATTATAATGTACCTGTTCAGTGAGAGACAATACAATCGTGGACTTGCATAGCTCATCAAGTTCAAGCCAGTCGTCATTGTCCATAGTTTCAGGCTGCTCCCCACTCAACCGAAGTGGCTTAATCTGAGATCTCTGCACCAAGACCTGCCAAATTTGACTCTTCCAGTAAGAGTAGTTGGTACCATCCAACTTTGTAATGTTAAAGATGGCACTATCATGCGAAGATGATGCCATTATGCAGGCTGGAAATGCCCAAACAGTCCAAAAACTGCTTGCTGTTTTACTGCAGAAATTGCCCAAAAATGACCAAAACGGGGTCCAAAGGGCGAGCAAAGTGTGCCAAAAGTTGCTGCCTACTTAGTACTAGGTGCGGTACACCAAATCAGGATATTTCAGCATGAAAAGTACACCTCAGTCCACCAATAACTACTTGCTGTAATAAACTGCAAGTATGTAGTCTAGAGAACAAACTATCCCAAAATAGGATCCAATGTCAAGCAAACAATGCTAGGTCCAAAGCCGGCATGAAACGGACATAAGCAAGGCCAATGACAGTGAAAAGAACATGAGCTCAATACCGAAGCATGTCGAAATAACATCTGCCAGTGAAAGGCACACCCCCAGACACTCTAGGCAAAGTGTTCTTGTAACTGCCAAAACCTGACACAAATAGGTGTCTGCTCAAAGAGAAAGATCCAAATATGAGACTCAGCTCATAAGCATCCTGTGAACCAAGAGTACATCAATGCATATCCATAAAGATCGGAGTATGATCCCAAAGTCTCAATGCGTATGTAGCTGCTCAAGACATAAACTGCTCCAAATACATGTAAGTGCTTCAATAGCATGCAACTGTCAAAGGTCAAGCAAGCATGTAAAATGCTCCCACTGGCACAAAACGCGTACAAAGCAAGCTCAAAAGCTCAAACAACCCAAGAGAAAGCACCAGTGATAAGTGACCCTATCAATGCATCAAGCGCATCCAAGAGAGCATGACATACATGAAGCACCGGTCGTATTAACCATGAAGTAGTACATAAGCCCAAATAAGCTCTCGGTCAACTCAATGACATCCAAATAGCAACCAAGATCAGTGATCAAGTAAGCCGGGAATGCTCAAATACATCCAAATCCAAGCTCCAAATGTCGGTATGGCATACACGAACCAAATAGCATATGTCACGAACCAAAGCATGTAATGCAAAAGCCTAATTGTCAAGCAGAGACATGAGGCATAGGCGGTCCACGAGCATGCCAAGTTGGTCCAAATGCCAGTGTAGACGGAGCTAATGCGAAGGTCAAAAGCATCCCATAATCTCATACATATGCTCCAAGTCGTCCCCAAATGTCAGAGACATCATGCCAAAACTCAAAGCATACATCTGGTATCGGTAGGTAAGTGCCAAAGCATGTAAAGTACCTTCAGCCCACTGTTATTCCAGCATGTATTTACTATTCTAAATAGTAGATTTCAGCCCCGAATTCAAGCCAAAAACATGGTCAAACCAAATGCATACATCCCCAATACATTCGGGTAGGAAGTAGACCGCATACGGGCATCAAATAAGGTAACCGGAGTAGAGTATAAGCATCAAATGCCAATGCCAAGTGTGGCTGCCCTGTTTCCAGCACTGTATAATAGTAAATAACAGTCCCAAATCAGCCAATATTTCAAGCCAAAATCATGGCATAATCATGTGCATACATTCCCAAGGCACTAGGCATCATGTAGACCGCATACGGGCATCAAATAGCACAACCGGAATGGAGTATAAGCAACAAATGCTAATGCCAATGGTGCTGCCCTGTTTTCAGCCTGTTATGACAGTCCCAAATCTGAAGAAATCAGCCCCGAATGATCAAGACCAATGCCCAAAGCTTGAATGACATCAAACATGAAGTCTATAGCCCTCTTGATCAAGGTAGAGAGCAAGAAGCAATGGCCAAGTGTGGAGCTGAAGTAGATGAGTGCTCACAGCCTGGAAAAAAATGATGCAATCTTCCCTGTTGGTGCTGAACTTGCTGTTGCTCCACATGGGCTGAAAAGGGGGTAATGGGGGTCTCAAGAAGGGCCTATCAAAGGCCTATGACAAGCCTCTTTGAGCCTTGATAGGTGTAAGGCACAATATGAGGGGAATAAGCTTCAAGGGTTTGAAGCCATGGCTGCCCTTGCTATTTGCAACCTGTACACTGAAATAAAACCCTGAAAGAATGATCAAATACCTCAGTATCAATGCCTTGAAGGTGCCTCAATAGGCTGGGAAGGTGCTCGGGAAGCCGGGGAGTGACGAGAGCTCGAGGAGATCGGATATGGCTGCTGGGATGGAGACCCAATGTGTGAAGCGAGTCAATGCGAAGTTCGGGAAGCACCGAGTTGAGCTCGAGCAAGAGAATGCCAAGCTCTGATACCAGTTGAAAGGTGAGAAGGATCGAAGCTTGCACGCGAGCTATAGCGGGAGAGCAAGAACAAGAAAGAGAGAGACAAGAAATGGGAACTCCAACAGTCACAATGTGTGACCAGGCCTTCCTTTATTCAAACTGTCACTAAAAGAATAAAGAATAAAGTGATGTGACGGGCGCCCGCCACCTGTAGTGTGTAGTGGAGGGTACTGTCAGTGTAGTACACGAGGCGGCACAGCGGAGGTGCCTTTACCCCCAACATGATTTAGATGCATTAGAGTAGGATAAAACAAAGAAAAACAAAGAAAATAAGCATTAGGGTTTACTGTTGCAAAATAGGGAAAAAATCGTACAAAAAAGAGTAAAAAGCTCCTTGTGATGCCTAAGATCCGCAAGTGAGTGATTGGGGGCATCAACACCATACCCGAGAAGGGGTATAAGGGCCAAGAGTGGCAAGAAAGGCCACATTGTGCATTGCAGGGTTTCAGGAGAGCAGGAGAGAAGAAGAAAGCTTCGGGAGTGGATCCGCTTCGATCTTGCCATCCGAGAGATATTTGCTGGATCCACTTCGATCTTGCCATCCGAGAGATATTTGCCCAGCCCAGGTATTTCTACACCTCCCCCTACATGAGTAGGTTTGATCTAGAGCTGCTTGACTAGAGGGAAGGCCTCCAACGCTCGACACAGCAAATCTCGTAAGGTTCGACAAAAAAACACGCCGCGTTTGGCGTGTCCGAGTGACAACGATTCTGGGCCGAGTCCCACAATCGGCCCTCGGACTACTCGACTCGGCTCTCTGCCACTTGGTCCTCAAACCATTCGGCCCATTATCACTCGGACACCCACTGCTCGATCTGTCCGAATTGAGCATTTAAACTAACTTTGGAACTCGGCCCTCAGACCACTTGACTCCGCCCTCCTAACTCGGCCCTCGGTCCACTCGGCCCTCGAACATCTAGGCTCGGACTGGCCGAATCTGACATTCGGACAAGTTACATACGACCCCTTCTACTCAGCCCTCGGACGGGTCTGAATCATCCATTCGACCCCTGTAATTCGGACCTGTTGGGCCGAATTTAGATTTCCTCAAATTTGAACCTGAAGACAGTGAAATTGACCAAGAGACCACATAGAGCCGAAACCATATCATAAATCGATCATTGAGTTGAATCTTAGAGCAATTAGTTCAAAATTTGGCTATAAACGGTCTCTCAAATCACGTATGGCATTTATCGTAACGGCCCTGTGGGCAGGGGGGGACTGCCCCCCCGGACCCCCGCAGAGGGGGCTCTACTCTGCACCTCCCTTGAGTAGGTTGGAGAGAAAACGCGCGCGGTGATAGGTCCTCCAAATTAGACCCTAGTGTAGTAATGGCTCTACACGAACATGGATTCTCACTGACAAAAGAGCAACCAAAAGCCCATACCCGAACCGAGAGAAACAGAGACCCTAGACCCTCAATGGGCTAATCTAGCCAACAAGGGCAAGAAGGCCACACTACAAAAACACATACATGTTGCATTCGGACTACATCTTGTCAAAGCGAAAAGCAACAACATCAAGCTACAATAGCGAGAATGACTAGATATGACAGTCTTGACAATAGATGCTCCTTGAATAGCACTGCACGGACAAGCCAAGACATCAACGGAGAATCCACATCTGGTCGTGCAGTTGGGGACTCAAGGGCATTTGTCAGAAGGCTTAAATTTACAGGCCAAGACTCGGAAGATGAAGATATGGTACCACCTGCTTATCTTAGGGTCAAACTCACCGCGAAAAGAGAGCATACTATCGATGCTCTAATTGATGAAGGAGCAGATGTCTTGACCTATGAGGCATGGACCCTACTAGGCCAACCAGAGCTAACACCGATAGTGCAACTCTTAGCCCTTATAGGGGACCTCCAAAAGCACTCATATATCTTGACCTATGAGGCATCGACCCTACTAGGCCAACCAGAACTGACACTGATAGTGCAACTCTTAGCCCTTATGGGGGATCTCCACAAGCACTCATAGGGAAGTGCAATATCCTTGCAACAATTGAAACTGAAAGCTTGCCCGTCCTATTTCATGTTCCTCCAAAGAGTGTTAAATATAGTAAGGAAACCCTCCTGGAAAGACCCTTCAAAAGGGCGACCAAATGTGAGGCTGACCATGTAGCATAGAGGATACACCTGACACTACTGGGTGTGAGGATAGTCACAACCTTTAGCAAGGGTGACCTCATCGAACCTCAAGGAAAAGGCAAGGAAGGTGCTGACGTAACAATCAAGCCTGCTAACGAGAGCAAGGACTTGTTGGAAGAGTTGATACAAGCACAAGTTGAACAATGACAATTAGTGGGGTGAGGCCATGCTTGAAACAAGAAGGTCAAGAGACAATGCCAAGGATGGGATTTGGACTTACAAATATCATAGAAGACCCCAAAAGAAGCCCAAGTCTTATAGACAAAGGCGTTAATGGAGGGTCAGCACAACACCACGATGGATATCCAAAGCATTGCTACGTACTCAAGGGTATTATGCAGGTAACCGATGGATTTGGATACCAAAATCCCCTGCTAAACCATCTCTATTAGCTGAAGGCAAGATTACATCAAAAGCAACGAAGCACATGGGGAAATCTAAGAGAAACTCTAGGTCTTGAGGCAAGAAACCAGACATGAGTGTTCGAAAGAAAGAGCCTCAGCCTAGCATGCTTAATAAGCAGATGTTATACATAGCCATTGAGCGTGCACAAAAGCCATTAGTGCCCAAAGAGCCTTTGATTTCCCAAGAGGATAACATGCATTATAGGCACAAGATTGCTCATGGCAAGGCTTATCACTCAACAAAGAAAATGGCACAATCGTCTAAAAGCCTCGAGCAAATCATTCAGCCAGTGCCAAGTCCACCTAAGATCCCTAGATCTTCTACATTCTCTTTTTCCAAACGAACACAGGAAGCACAACAGCGGTCAGCAATGGTGGCTGTTCACTCCCAGTCTCTACCTCCATCAAAGCTTCCAGATGTCCAAGAGGCAGGACACGACACCACCCTTAGCTCTCAACCTGAGGACATGCCTGTGCGATCCACCATGGCTAGCTCAACTGATACTCAATCCACGCAAGTGAATGTTCTAAGGGCAACAAAAGACATGACCACTTCCAATTGCCCTAAGGACTTGACACTGCCATCCACCAATAGTAGCAAGTCCACTGAACTAGCTGCTAGTACTTCAAATCAAGGATCACAGCAGTCACGGCCCTTGGCCATGACAGTGCCCCTTGCAGAACGTATCCCTAGTAGTTTACCTGTGGAGGAGGTATCGCAACCAACTTCATTAACAACCCCAACACTTCCAAATCGCCTAAAGCCTAGGCTGGAGAAATTAACCATGTGGGAGTTGGCTGAAGAGCTAGACTCTCCCACAAGCGAGACAGTTGCACCCTCGCAACCTAGCAAGGCTACTCAGCAAGCCACGGCTATGTCCCATGAGGACACACTAGAGAAAGAAAATGTTGAGGCCCAACCAAGCACATCAACGGTTGACCTGTTCAGGGTCTTGAGTCGTTGAGAGATGCGCCTTCATTGACCAAGAAAAATAGGAGAAAACAGTGAAAACAGCAACAGCTGCAGGTGGTTGTGGACCCTAAGAAAATTGAGATGAAGAGCGCTGGAGAGCTGATGAACAAAGCATCAAGTCCATCCACCAATGAACCCATTGATGCCTCTCCTAATAGTGGTGAAACCTTAGACACATCCGTGTGCTCTGAAAAATCAAAGCAGTCGTTACCATCAATGGCTGCTTGCAATGCTCAATCCACCGACAATGGAACTTGCATTGACCAATCAAGAGTGGACATAACACTGTCACAATAGGGTGACAGCCTATACCAGTCACATCCAAGGAGAAACATGATGCAATAAGGAAGCCTCAAGAGACACATGGAGACCCCAAGAGCATAAGAAATCCTTGCATTGGCCAAACTTGCACATTTAGGCCGGAGCCCCTAGCTACACTAAAACCTAGGCAAACTCCTAGAACCTTGCATGAGATAGCAACCGAGCAAGCCCTCGTTCAACATAGAAGTGTCACAGAATGCTTAACTGAGTTGGATGCTAAGCTCAAAGTGTTCGCACGTGTCTATGTCCTGGCAAACATGGGCGCATTCCCTAAAGAGCAGTTCGGAGAGTACTTGCCATTTCCCTTGTCTTGGGAAGAGCAAGAACATCTTGACAAGCACTATAATAGGCTCTTGTATAAATGCATGCGACTCATCTTTGGCGAGGAAGCCAACGAACTGTGCTTAACTGTCACATTCAATGGTGCGCTCTACCAACCAAATCTCTTAGAGATAGAGTAATTAAAGCGACTATCAGAGGGCCAAGTCAATTTGAACAACGTTGGTGTGAGAACCGCGTTGCAATAGCCGAACTAGGAGCCCAGATGATGACAATCTCAGAGGAGCGATTGGCCAAATGGCGGTCTCAAAAAGACCCAACCTATGTGGCACCAACTTCCCTTCGAGTGCTGACTGCCATTTGAGATACAGACTTAGCTGAACCTAGCCAAGAGGACTCGTCGTTCGATAAGGTTCTCACTGAAGAGGAGTTACATGTCACCAGTAGACTCGGACAAGGTTCCATGCTACTCGATGTTGCAAAATATCTATTGGTATTACGTAAGCTGCCACGAGTACTGGATGCGTGTGCCACACTCCAGTACAATCCGGAGTTCTATAGCTGGTTTTTATCCTCATAAAGCGACATGGATCCATGGATATGTATATAAATAAACAATAACTTTTGTCACCCTGCATAGACACTATCAACACACACAAGCAATAATAGTCAAGCGTAGATAGAAGAGTTGGGGCCAACAGGCTTGTCCCTCTCTCACATGACCATTTCCACCTCCGGACGAAGGGCATGCACCCCGCATTGCCACCGTGGAAAGCCCTGACCAACATCTCTGATGATGTAAGCAGGGTGCAATCCCTTTCTATACACCTTTCCCTTTCTGGTCTATCCCTTTGAGGATGAGCCCTGCCCAAATCCATGACCACCAGCCGATGTAACTCGGCGTGAGCCAAGATTTGCTAATGGCGAGAGGCTAAGTCAACATCAGCATGGGGGCCATTCCTCTACAACGAGCACATCACGTCCCACTCCTCCTCTTCTATTCATATGCATTTGATAACCCACACTATAATCCCTCCCATGCGAACGGTCTTATTCCGTATCAAGGCCTAACCCTTGGTTTGCATATTGCAGGTCCCCCTACAAGAAAAACATGGAGAACCTAGGGTAACTGGCTTGCAGAGACGCTCTCCGTGGACGACGGAAACATGTAGCACACGCCCCTCCGTCGGTGCGCTACGTGCCCACTCTCAAAAGGTATGCAAAGAAACAAGGTCCTAAGCGACACCACCTTAGACGAAGGCCGAAGAATCCTTGGGCTAGGAAAGTCAAAGCTCAAACAAGCACGCAAGATGTGGCAACACCAGTTGCACAAACCCCCAACGTACGCTCTAGCGCCAGATGCTCAAGGCCAGAAAGGCTAGCTCGGGACAGGGAGGAATTTAATGAATTGTTCAAAGGCATTTTGGAAACGGTGGTGGCCTAAGACTACACCATTCATGTCCCGGCCAACATGTTCCCTACCCAACCTTACGAGAGCCCCACACCAGCAGAGCCCGAGTCGCCTAACCACCCGGACTCACCCTGCCTAGTGCAAATTGACTAAGCCCCTATGATGTACACGTAGCTTGACAATCCATCATGCCATAACTTTTTGTCTTTTAATGAGTGAAGGGGCAAGCTCCCCACTTGTATACACTTCCTTACCTATAGTTAATGTATGCGACCTTAACAAGCACTGGAATAGGCATCGCGATAAATATCATAGCATTCCGAAAAATTATGTCTTAACATGATTGCATTTGTTTGATGTACTTAACGCAAGCAAGCATATACGCTCACGAGGTGACAAGTGGATGCAGGATGACACAGGTCTTCGTGCAAATATGTTCAACGGCCAAGCCACCGCAAGACCACCAACCGCACAAAGAGCCACAACAAAGCCACACTGCTGAATGCAAAAAATCACCCTTGCGAGTGCCCACATCGCACGAACCAAAGCATAGTCATGGGCTACACTCTCTTCTTGGGCCAAGCTCTATAGTGAGCTCACGACAGGTGTCACTGCAATCGCACCAATATTGCAACAACGGCTCCCCTAACAACAAGTCTAGGGCACAATCATCACGGTCATATCCATTTCCTGAGCCTCCGAGGCTTGACATTTTCCAACCCATTCAAAGGCTCATAGCCTCCGCATATTGCAATGGTTGTACTGTGGCAAAAAAAAAAGGGGGACAAAAAGAAAAGAAAAGAGAAGAAAACAAAAGAACGATAAAATAAAAAGCACCCACAATCACAGCACCGCATCTAGGGGCCCTCAAATTAGGTGCGTCTAGTGCCCTTGGTCGGCTGGCTCTGCCCCTAGTCCCCTAGCCCCCTAGCACCCCCCACAATAGTTCAAGGCACATCAAGGGTAGGACAGACCTATGGAGTTTGTCACACCTATGGTTAGACCTTTCACCCTGACCCATTCATAGAATTCCCTCTTACACTCTGCCTTAAAACCATGGCAATCAATTGGGGCACACACTGTATGAATGGCCCTGAACAGTACACTGTCCTTATCGCATAGGCCCAATGTCTACCACCTATGGATAGTACACTATCCCTGTGTTCTATCTTGCTACGTCGTGCAATCACAGTGCACAGGATGTTGCACCCACCTTCACGTGTACTTCTTCCCACCATGGACCACTTTGCTTCATCCACACGACGTTATGAGAAACCAGCCCGCCGTCTTCTACCTACATAATATCTAAGTATGCACGAGCATTCACATAATATCTATACCAAAGTATATACACAATTTGGGTCCTCAAGTGTAGGAAAATACTCTCAGCTTACTTAGAGTTTGACTTGTCTCCCAAACTAATTGAGCTATGTCTTGTGTACAATATAGAAGACTAGCACTAACCCTTAGGGAGAGACCACATGAGAGGTTTTTCAATTACAGGTATTAAAGACTCCAACGAAAGTGTCGTCACCTCTACATCAACACTCAACTCTGAACTCTTGTCCTTTACTTCATCATGCAAAACCACCAGAGAATCATCACGAGCAGAATCCACCATGAGCATCCCAAGAACACCAACACCCGTGCCAGCTATGAGTGACCATTCCCAACAAAGAGTAGTGCTATCACCACCTACAACAATCATATCACCAGCCAATCAGAAGAGCAAAGTGCCATCAACGACCTTCATCCGTGCCAACATCAGAACTCCTCCAAGGCAAGCCACAACAGTCCCTTCCACCCATGTCTTCGGTGCAAGCTCCACATGCTACCTTCGACAAAGAGTGCCATGGGACAAGCACTTGTCTGGGAGGGGGTAATGTTAACCCCAACAGGAAGAAAGCAAAAGAAAATAAAAAAGATGCAGGGCAAAGGAGAAAAAAAGGTAGCCTGACAGAAGAAAGAAGAGGAGAAAAGGCCAAAAGCATAGGGGCAACCTTAAAAAGTCCAAGGCAAATGCAAAAGGGGAAAGGTGCATTTTAAAGTACAAAGACACACCCTGAAATCTTGTAAAAGAGTGCCAGGTGGTGGAAAATCCGGAAAGCTAAAATTGAAGATAAAGACAAAGGCCAAGGCAAAGAGAAACGGAAGACAAAGGCACACAAGGAAAAGCACGAGTCAAAACTTTTGTAAAAGAGCATAGGCTCATCATGGTTTAATTTAAAGAGCGCCGAGCTCCGAGCTCTCACCCATGCAATTTGTAAAGGTAGATGGGTGGTAGGAAGGAAGCTAGGAAGATAGAAGGGCAATGGGAAAAATGGCCTAGGCTATGACCGGCCATTTAAAAAAGGGGAAAAGGGGATGACCGCCCAAAAAGGGATTTAGGGTTTTGTATATAAAGTTGAAAAATGAATGAGAAGCTCATTCTTGTGTGTGGAAAGAAGTGGCTCTCCTCTTCTTCTTCTTCTTCTTCTTCTTGTTCTTGCTTGCTTGAGCTTATGCTTGAGAGAGGGAGTGTGAGAGTGTGAGGGAGTGAGAGTGTGAGGGTGAGGGACCGTGGGGTGGAGAAGCACTCCATCTTCTCCTCTCTTCTTCTCTTCTCTTCTCTTCTCTTCTCTTGCTCATGGGATGGAGCTTGGAGCGTGGAGATTTAGGATGGAGCTTGCTTGAATCTTACACTTGGATCGTGGAGCTACCGGAGTGCACAGGAGAGGAGATAACTCGAACGGCATGGAGGTAAGCTCACTACACCCATGGATATGGATGGCGCGTCAACTATGTGAGAGGTAGCCATTAGTGCTTGGCTTGGAACGCTTGAAATAATAAGAGGTCCGTGGGTCTTGGCAGTTGAGTGAAAGCTCCCACAAATGGTGTCCAAAGATCTCTTAGTCCACCATATCTCTGAATTGGGCCATTTGATCTAGAGACATACGTGTGAATATCTTCTACAACTTCTCGTCACTCATCCCTCGACTCGTCCTACTCTCCAAATATCATCAAAGGTAATCTACACAGACAGAAAATAATGTTAGCATAATTAACATAAAGATTTAAGTAAAGCATGGTGATATAAATTTGAAAAAAATGATACTACTTAAAATGCATATTCTAGAGTACTTCTTCAAATATCGAATTGATTGATGGTACGTATTGTGTTACAATTCCAATCGCACTTCTTCTGAATATTTCTTGGCTTGCTCGTATCTAGCCAGCCACGTCTCCATGGATGCATGATGCAACATACAAAAATGATTCACTATCTCCTCCATTGCAACATCCATCCTTTTTTCTACCCCATTTTCAACCACCACATCTCGGGTTAGTCTATCATCTTCCTTCAGCGACCATAGCATACTCTTGTCTGAATCCACCGATGGTAGCACTGTGAAATATAAACTAATGCCTTTGACACCAGTCAACCTTTAGCCATGCTACCTTTTGGCTGAGCTCATTGTTGCACAAAGCCTTTTTAGGGTTTTCATGAAGTGCTCTAAGAAGAATATCCATCGTGTATGGGTGGGTCCCGAAATCTCCACTATATCTACAAGATGAACCATGAGTTGGGTTTGTATCGTGAGCATGATGGTAGGAAAGTACTTCTCAAAGAGACAAAATGTCTCCATTTCTCCCCACCTTGTGGATTCAATAGAGGATGTATTGATCTCCTTCTGTGAGATCCATTGCACTAGATTCGACAACCTGTAAATCACCCCATATATTTCTGAAGTGAGGCATCCTACGATCACGATCGGTAGTACAAACTACCACAAATGAAGAAGTATTACGAACATTGACTAGACACCAAAAAGCAAAATACATAGGCCACGTACAATCAAGGCCAATAGAAACCTGACATATCTTATGCCAATCATTGAATTTCAGCCCTAATAGTTGGTCGTCTTTAGAAAAAGTGGATAAGAGAGAATGCTTCATACTTGTCATGGGGTGTGGATAGACCTGATAATTTGCTTCACAATATGCTCTTCTTTAGTAGACACAACCCAAGGAGCACAAGATAGTTGCAAGTGACCATAAGTGCTCGACTATGGCCAACAAAGTGCCTCCATCTTGCCTACCTCCTTCAAATCCATTCATGCCCCTATAGTGTCTCTCTTTACTATGATGGGGTCTCATAATAATAAGCTGTCCACATTCTTGAAAATATTCATGGGATTCAACAAGTGATTGATTTGTAAGTGGGTCTATTACAACAACTCCATGTAAAATATTTTTAACTTATACTAGCTTTGGGCATTCATTTGTGTTGGAGGTTATCCAAGAAAAACTTCCCTCACTTCATGACCTATAACATGTCCACCTCTTCCCTTTCAAGACATGTCTTAGCAGTCCATTGGAAAGTGAGTCTAGAAAGCTCCGCCCGGCACTTCCATGGAATGTTGCGGGGTTTGTGACCTAGGACTTTCCATGTCTACCACTTAGTGCAAGTATTCCGGCCGTTCCCACTTAGGATCGACCTGAATCATGGTTTCCCTTAATGGTCATTTTCCTAAATGGCAACTAGCGTCGAACCCCAAGCAAACTACTTTATGCAGAAACACCAGGGCCGAAGCGGATTCACACTGCACTTGGTTCAAGGAGAATGGGAAACGAGAGGGATGCAAGGCTCGACCTCTCTGCCATAAGGCATAGTCCCATTCCATTCCCCTAAAACAGCATAAACCGGGATTATTGTAACCTAGACTCTAGGTCAGCACCCTTGCTATTCATTTCCTTTGAGAAGATCTCCTTACTGTCCATTACGATTGAGAAAAGATCCTGACCAATCGGGACCACCCATCCGTAGGATGGACCCATGGCCACATCCACCACACTTTCCTCAAGGTTTCTTTAGTTGTCTAATTACATACCACATTTAGTTAGACATGCATCAAGCAGCTTCATTAATTAGCTAGTTAGACACTGGTTCCTTCACATAATCTTAGCACTTGACATAGAAAAGTAGTTTCAAACAAGTTTCTTTTCAACAGGTTATCATATTTATCTTTGGAATACATTCATAAAGTCCAGCCCGTAGGCTTATCCATAATCCGCCCGAAGGCTATTGAGCAATCCATAGGGATCACTAATCTAAGATTCTGCCCATAGACTAGTATGCGGGCCTCGAGATCCAATCCCGAGTCACATTGGCCTCTTGTGCAGGGCCCGAAAGGCGAGGGATTTACGGCCAGAGCCCCCCTGGCACCCAAGCATCCTCCTGCTCCAAGTAGTGCCAACGGAGAGACCTCACGTGGCGGGTTTGGTCCACGTTCTCGGTGCAGCTAACAACCCCCTTGGTAAGGGTCAGGCAGACAGTCGGGGATAACTAAAGCTGCCTCTCCCTTCAGGCCTTCAACTTGAAGCATTAAATATCTTTCCATCGTTTAGTTCCTTGAGCAAACAATACAAACAATGCTTTCTAAATTGTTACAAGCACAATCAATCCAGTGGTCATCTATTTGGCCAACTGCTAAGGAGTGAATCCTCTTCTCCGAATGCATCCAGCATTCGATCCGGGATCAATTGCGACTTGGCAAGATCCCCAAGGGTTTGTTTGTTACCCTTATAACCTTGGGTTAGGGTCATACATTGTCAACCCACATTAACCAACACCATAGGTTTTATTAACAGTAAATCATGGCGACTATGTTGCTCCAAATTATTGATTGGTCCTTTGTTTCCAAGTAAATACCTAATTTCTTTATCTTAACTTGGCAATTTTTCCCAAGAAAGGCGATATAATAGGATGGCTACTCATCCTCTTGCAAGATAAACTTGCCCAAGAATCTGCCAATCTCATTCCAAGGAATTGACAACTCTCTTGTTATTGAACCACAAGATCATGCGATGCTGCAACTTGTTGCACAAGTGTCGCATCTATTCCATGGGTCATTTCACTCATCGAACTGTGTCTTCTAGTCACGGAATCATGATTAGACAAGAAGCAAGGTTTAGGGTGTCTTCGTATCCAACCCATTCCCAATTGCACTACGCCAACAACGTTCGGTCCTAGGGGTTCCATCTGTATCCGAGTTTCAACATTTGATTGAGTGATCCTTAGAGTAGAAACCCTAGATCGTTTCTTACAAGTGTGTCCAATTGTCCCTAAATTCCGTGCATGTGGGTAGGACCTTTGGGTATGAGGGTTTCGACTTGGAACAAGTGCAAAACTAGGTCAAGTCCTCAACATGCTAAACCCTAGTTAGCACTTGGAGTATTTTATTGTATCCATTTAACCATCCTATGTGAATCCTTTGCGGTTTAGGTGTTTTAGGTAATCCAATTTACTTGTCTTACGACAAGGACGATACAATTCTTGTAAGCACACGATTCATTGCCTCTACGTACGATTAGATTCACAAACCCTAGCTTTTCTTTGTTAAGACCAAAGTGCATGTTAAATTTCGGCATAACTTCCATTGATCTGACTAGGACATGCATTCATGATTCATGCCACTAAGCTTTTAAGATTTTATGCTTAAATGAACCATGGAGCCTTTCCCTAACTACATCTCTTCATGAATGAAATTATTTGTACGATGAATGTGCATTATGCAACCTTTCGTAACTACTACGTAGTTAAATGAGATTCATGCCAATTGAAGCTAGAGATAACCTATTTCATGCAGCCCTTAGAATCTTTTCGATGCTTTGCAATTTCCTATGGTTGATAATGACTTCCTTAATGAATCATTACGAAGAAGATTTGTCTAAAAATATGACATGCGATTTAATATTTCCATGCATAATCAAAGGTGTACTATAATAATTTCGACTTTGTAATGATAGTCATTAGTTGTTCTAGACTCGTCACTTTGCAATGCACAAAAGACAACTTGCTAATAAGGTACTAAAATGAAGAGACACCTTATGTTCTTTTTCATTCATTCCATTGAAAGTTCAAATGACCAAATTCGTATCGTGAGTTACTTTAAGTAAATTTCAACTAGCCAATTTATTTCAATCGCATTTAGCTAGGTGAATTTGACAAGTATAAGTGCATCCTAATTCCATGAAATAACCATGCATAACTGCAATAGTTCTACGTAAATCAAAAATAGGAAGAAAACCTGGACTTGTGGGCTCGGTGAAATATCCACATGAATATTAGGAGATGATTCTCGTCTAGGTGTGCCTTGTTACTTTTTAGGGGCCATCGTGATTTCGACTTTTGGTTTGCCTTCGCAGATTCGAATTACTTGCCTTGGTTCGCAGCCTTATGATCTTTGGCCATCTCCCTCATACGCATAAATTCCCTTTGAAGTACGGATCCTTGACAGAAGTACCGACTTGCGAAATTTGGCTTATGGAAGGTCTTAGGGTTTGGAGCTTGGGCCTTTTTGCGGGAGAGGAGGGGTCCGCAAAAGGGTTCTTGTGAACGGCCCTTGCGGAAACGGAGGCTTGAGAGATTTCTTCTTCTTGAAATTCCGGGGTTAGGAATGGTTTTATGGGGGCTTGCGGGAATGGGGACTTTAAATCTCAGCCTAGGAATGGGCTTGTGGTGATTGGTGGGAAAAATGAGGCTTATGAACTTCTTCTTTCTCTCATAAAAATCCCAGGGGGAAAAAAAGGGATCTAGTGGGAAGAGGGCTTAGGGAAACCCCTCTTCTTCTCTACAAAGAACCGGCCTAGGGGGCTTGTGGGAGGTTTAGTTGGAAGGGCCTTATAGGCTTCCTCTTCAAAGCCTAGGGGGAAAAATTGGGCTTTTGGAGGATCTAGTGGGAAGGGGGCTTAGAGAAGCCCCCTTAGAAGCTTCTAAGAAGCTTGTGGGGTGTGCAGGGCCACGTGGGAAGGGGAAGGCCAATAGTGGAAGAGGAAGGATGGCGTGAGGATGGCGGTGGCTGTCCAGCGATAGGTGGTGGCGTGAGGATGGCGGTGTCCCCCCCCAATCCAATGGCTAATGGCTCCCCTCGATAGCGGCTCCCTCAGCATAACGACGTATGCCCTCTTCCTTACTCTTCATGCAGCAAAGGGCAGTTCACCCCCTTCAACCTTTCATTACCCCCCCTAAGGGGGGGTTTTTATAGTCCAGGGGGGAGAGGGGACCTCCCCCATGTGGGCTGTGCATGCAGTCCACGACTCCCCCTTATCACCACTTCTCCCACTTAGCCATACCCTTCCCTCAGCCTTGCATCGGCTGAGGGAAAATAAGTAAAAAAATTTGCAGTAAATTTTCCCTTTATCCACTTAACCTCCTCCTAAGAGGGAGTTTCCCCACGGTTTATGCAGTTTTGAACTCCGGTCCTCGTTTGCCAATACGGAGGCCTTGATTCATCGCGTGTGGTTTACAGGTTACACTGCTGGTAACTCCAATACCGAAAATAACCTTTGCATGAGTTTCACGCGGGGTGTGGAAAGTCGGTCTAGTAATATTTTTCAAACGGGAATATTACATTCTCTCCCCCTTGGAGGAATCGAGATGTCCTCATCTCGAGATGAATTGGGGATATTGTTGGTTTAGAGTGCTTTCATCCATCCAAGTGGCATCCTCCTCGGGATAATCTTTCCCACTAGACGAGGCATTCTCTCAAGGTTTTGGATCTCAATTGTCTCTCCCTAACATCTAAGATCTTGTCAGGCCATAGCTCAAGGACTCCTTGGCTAGGCATTACAACTTGTTGGTCATCAAGTACATGGCTAGAATTAGATACATACTTCTTTAGTAGGCTGATATGGAATACATTATGAATCTTTAGGTTCTCAGGGAGTTGTAGTCTATAAGAATTGGGTCCTAGGCACTTGAGGATCTTGTATGGTCCACAATACCTTGGACTTAGCTTCTTGCAATCTCCTAAGGATAGAGAACTCTTCTTTGGCCGTACATGAATGAAGACCATGTCTCCTTCCTCGAAGGTTCTATCTTGACACTTCCAATCCACGTATGCCTTTTGTCTATCCTTGGCGGGTTGGATGTCCTGTCTAATTGACTTTATTTGGTCATCCATCTCTTCCAACGTCTTCCTTGAAGCTTCAACCCTCAAGGTTGGATCCGAGAAGTTTAGGGGACTTTGACAGTCATGCCCATACAATGCTTGAAAAGGGGTCATCTGAATGCTTTGTTGGTAAGAAGCATTGTAGGCAAATTCAACCAAGGGCAAGTATTGAATCCACCTTTTTGGTTGACGGCAGCAGTGTGCCCTTAGCATATCCTCGATGACTTGATTGACTCGCTCCATTTGACCATTAGTTTGGGGATGGTAGGCTATACTAAAACAGAGTTGAGTCCCAATGGCTTCAAAGATAGTTCTCCAGAAGTGTGATGTGAAGAGAGAATCACGATCACTAATGATTCTTCTAGGCGACCCATGTAGCTTGAATATCTCCTTGATAAACAACCTTGCAATGTCTAAGGCTTTATAGTTTGTCTTAACAGGAATAAGGTGTGCAACCTTAGTAAGCATGTCAACCACAACCATGATGGAGTTGTATCCTCCCTAAACTTGGGGTAGGCCAACAACAAATTCCATACTGATGAATTCCCATTTCATTTGGGGATAGTCAAGTGGTTGCAACTTTCCTGGCATTTTGACATGTTCGGCTTTGATACGTTGAAAAGACAAACACTCAGTGACATATTTGAGAACGTTACTTTTAAGCCTCTCCCAATAGTAGCTCTTACTAACTACATTGAGAGTCTTAGCATAGCTAGGATGTCCTGCGAAAGGGGAATCATGAGCTTCCCACAATATCTTCTACTTGAGTGATTGGCTTGCTAGTATACATAATCTCGTTCTATAGTAGACAAGTCCACTATTGATAGAGAATTCATTATACTTAGCATGTATCTTCTGGTCATGTTCCTTGATAGGGATCTCCCTTAGCATCTTTTGATAGGCTAGATCATGGCATGCTTCTTCTCTAGCTAGCTCAAGTATTGGGTTGTTTGGCATGGATACCTTTGTGGCTAGAGATCTAGCTGTTGATGGATTTTGCAAGATTAGAGAATTAAGGAATGCCTTGCGACTGAGTGCATCAACAATCACATTCTCCTTTCCAGGTCGGTATTTGATTTCAAAAGCATACTCCTCTAGCACTTCAATCCACTAACGTTGCCTCATGTTGAGCTCGTTCAGGTAAAGATCCACTTGAGACTTTTATGATCCGTTACTAGAGTAAACTTGTTACCCAACAGGTAATGTCTCCAAAACTTTAGAGCATGGATGACAGCTAACAGTTCTAGATTATGGGTAGCATAATTATTCTCATGGCTCTTCAGTTTTCTTGAAGACTATGCAACAGGATGGCCTTCTTGCACGAGCACACATCGTAAGGCAAGTGTGCTAGTATCAGTTACTACTTCGAACTCCTTACTAAGGTCCAGAAGTTTCAGGATAGGTGCTAATACCAAACTTTGCTTTAATCTATCAAAGCCAAATTGTTTAGCAGACCATGCAATGGATGTTTGCTTCTTCATCAGTAGATTCATCAGAGGTGCTGCAATCAAAGCATAGTTTTTTATAAAGACTCTATACCATCTTGTCAATCCAAGAAAACTGTGTATTTCTTTGAAAGTTGTTGGTATTGGCCATTCTAGAACATCTCTGACTTTGGCCTGATCCACTGAGATTCCTTCTGCTGATATGATGAATCCCAGATATTCAATTTGACATTTGAGGAATGCACACTTCTTCATCTTAGCATAGAGCTTGTGTGCCCTTATTGTCTCAAGGACAATCTAAAGCTGGGGTTCATGATCTTCTTCCTATTTGGAATAGACTAGGGTATATTTGAAGAAGACAAGTACGAAGTCATCAAGATATGGCCTAAAGATATTCTGCATTAACCTGTTGAAGGTGGCAGGCGCATTCGTAAGCTCGAATGACATAACTAGGAACTCAAAGTGTCCATAACTTGTGTTGAAGGCTCTCTTTGGAATATCTTCTTCCTTGATCCTTATCTGATAGTAACCAAACCTGAGATCAATCTTGGAGAAAATCTTCGCACCCTCAAGATGATCAAGAAGCTCATCTATTCTAGGAATAGGGTACTTGTTCTTAACAGTTGATTGATTCAACCCTCTGTAATCAATACACAGTCGAAGCATTCCATCTTTCTTTTTCTGGAAAACAGCACTGGAGCTCCCCATGGTGAATTACTAAGATGGATGTAGCCCTGATCTAACAATTGCTTGAGTTGCTTCTTCAGCTCAATTTCTTCCGGGATGGACATTGTATAAGGTCTCTTTGCAATTGGCGCAGCTCCTGGGACTAGCTTGATCTCATGATCCACTTCTCTTTGAGGTGGGAGTTCTATCAGCTCTTCAAGAAATACTTCCGCGTACTCCCTTAGCCATGAAGGTTCTTCACTAGACTCCTGCTTCTGATCTAACTTATTGAGCTTAATCAAGTAGACAAGTAGTCCCTTTCTAACTCCCTTTATAATCCGAGATGCTTTGGCCAATTGAATTTTCAGCTTTCCAGCCTCACCTTGAGTTGTGACCAATTCCCCTTTAGAGTTTCGAAAGGAAACTTTGCCCTTTCCACAATGAATGTGGGCATCCTTAGGTTTAAGCCAATCCATTCTGAGTAAACACTCATGGATACCTAGGTTCATAACCTTGAATTTGACCGAAGTCGTCTTTCCTCCCAGAAAGAATTCCACCTTAACAGTTTTGCCTGGTACAAGTGACCTCACGACCATTTGCTAATTCCACAAGCAGGGTAGGTACTTCTATTGTGGCTATTCCTAATCTTCTTGCACAAGCTGGTGAGATAAAGGAATGTGTACTACCACAATCAATCAAGGTTTTGAAACCTTTACGTTGATAGTCCGATGGTGTCTGAATCACCGAAAACTGGCGATTCGAGCCATTCTTGTGAAGGGCAACATGGACTGTTGCCCTCTCAAACTCTGCTTCCATGGTCGGGTCTTCTTCTTCGTCTAGTTTCCTATTGGCAACACAGGTGGTTCTCCCTCTGCCTTGGGTGGTGGCTCCATGGCCATGGCCAGTTTCTTGGAAAGGTGCTTGACGATGCCCTCCGCCAAGCTTAGGACATTGCCTTTTGAAATGATCGGGCTCATTGTAGTGGAAACAATGGAGATTTCGGCCATTGCTTTGGGTAGGGACAAAGTTGTTGACATTATTAGTCCTTGCTTTCTTTCTTTGTCCCTGGTTTTGACCTTTAACTCTCTTCACTTGGGGCTTATATGTTCCTCTATTCTGGTCATTATAAGACCAAGTTTTATTACTTCTTGGCCTAGCCTGCACCTCTTGAATTATGGGCGCAGCTTGAATGAGTGCGTCCTATAGATCTGTTGGGCGCATAGATTCGAGGCGGGTATTCACACTGGTGGGTTTAAACCAACACAAAATTTCGACACCTGTTGTGTCATGTCCATCTATGGCACATACTTCAAAAGTGAGACGCATTTTGAGTAGTATGCATCAAGAGTGAGACCCAGCTGTTTCAGCTCGTAGAACTCATTCATTTTCTGTGTGCGATACGCAAGTGGTAACTATCTTCCTTGCATAGCTTTCTTCAGCTTTTCCCAGGTAACAGATTCTTCCGAGATCCCTTGATCTCTGCACCATTACTTCTACCAAAGCCTGGCTTACCAGTGAGCTTCAGCTTGGCGAGCATAGCCTGGTTGGCGGGTACACTACCGACTGCTTCAAAGTAATCTTCCATGGACTCTATCCAAATCTCAGCATCTGCTTGGACAGTCCTACCTTTCTTGTCAAATTAGGGCGGCTTGATCTGCTTGAGAAGAAACTTCTTCTCCTGGATCACGGCCGTAGTTGATGTAGGGGGCGGACTGGAAATCTGTACCTAGGGTTGTGCCTCGATAGAGAATTTTTTTCATTACAACTCGCTAATCATTATGATTATATTTCATACCCAATTTAGCTTTCAGCCAAGAAACCAAGCCACTTAACTTTTTATCAATTCTCATAGACAAGACAAACGTTGATAAAAAGAAGTCTTCTTTTATTTATATGGCCATAACCCTTTCTGAGTACAATAATTCTTGGGATGATAGAGCAACTGTTACATTAGTTCGAGGAGAATAATGTTGTGTTACATTTAGCTATGTGAACTGGATAATAGTATGGTTTTGGGTCATGGATCTTCAGGAATCGATAAGTCATCAAAAGATTAGGGTATCCTTTCCTTTGGTACCCATTCTTTTCGTAGCGTCCCAGCACCTTGATCCTATCGGCAGGGATTATGCGGGTCACTTCCTCGTATACATATGAGTTTAGCTCAACCCTCTGACCTTCAATATGTAAAGTTGAGTTTATGTGAGCCTCCACAAAAATGAACAGCTCCAGGATCTTCAGGTCCTCCAACCACTTGAACATCTTTAGGTTAGTTCGAAGATACGCAAACCGGTGGGCAGCTGTGTAGTAGATTCTTGAGTCACCCGTCCACCTTCGCTCCACATACAAAGGCGATGGATTATAAATACGGTCTAGGATGTTCATCATATCGATCCTTTGTTGATAATCTGAGGAGTGCATCGCCGTCATAAACATGACTCGGAACAGTAAGAACCTGTTCCATCCTTCATAATTCTGCAAGACAGCATCGAAAGTAAGGAAATGTTCTTAACAACAACATTTTCTTTACTTCTTCTTATTAATATTTCTTATAAAAAACAAATCCTTCGTTGATTAGCTCTGATACCAACTATAACGTGCCCACCTCTTCCCTTTCAGGACACGTCTTAGCAGTCCATCGGAAAGAGAGTCTAGAAAGCTCCGCCCAGCACTCCCATGGAATGTTACGGGGTTTGCGATCTAGGACTTTCCGCATCTGCCACGTAGCAGAAGTATTCCGACCGTTCCCACTTAGGACTGACCTGAATTAGGGTTTTTGTTAATGGGGTCATTTTCCTAAACGGCAACTAGCGTCGAACCCCAAGCAAAATACTTTAAGCAAAAATGCTAGGGCCGAAGCGGATTCACACTACACTTGGTTCAAGGAGAATGGGAAACGAGAGGGATGCAAGGCTCGACCTCTTTGCCATAAGGCATAGTCCCATTCCGTTCCCCTAAAACAGCATAAACTAGGATTATTGTAACCTAGACTCTAGATCAGCACCCTTGCTATTCATTTCCTTTGAGAAGATCTCCTTGCTGTCCATTACGATTGAGAAAAGTTTCCGGCCAACTGGGACCACCCATCCGTAGGACAGACCCATGGCCACATCCACCACACTTTCCTGTTACTTTAGTTGTCTAATTACCTACCACATTTAGTTGGACATGCATCAAGCATCTTCATTAATTACCTAGTTAGACACTAGTTCCTTCATGTAATCTTAGCACTTGACATAGAAAAGCAGTTTCATAAAAGTTCCTTTTCAACATGTTATTATATTTATTTTTGGAATACATTCATAAAGTCCAGCCCGCAGGCTTATCCATAATCCGCCTGAACGTTATCCAGCAATCCACAGGGATCACTAATCCAAGATTCCACCCGTAGACTAGTATACGGGCCTCGAGATCCAATCCCGAGTCACATTGGCCTCTTCTGTAATGCCCGAAAGGCGAGGGATTTATGGCTAGAGCCCCCCCTGGCACCCAAGCATCCTGCTGCTCCAAGTAGTGCCCAACGGAGAGACCTCATGCGGCGGGTTCGGTCCACGTTCCTGGCGCGGCTAACAACCCCCTTGGTTAGGGTCAAGCAGACCGTTGAGGGTAACTAAAGCTGCCTCTCCCTTCAGGACTTCAACCTAAAGCATTAAATATCTTTCCATCGTTTAGTTCCTTGAGAAAACAATACAAATAGTGCTTTCTAAACTGTTACAAGCACAATCAATCCACTGGTCATCTATTTGGCCAACTACTAAGGAGTGAATCCTCTTCTCCGAATGCATCCAGCATTCAACCGGGATCAATTGCGACTTGGCAAGATCCCCAAGGGTTTGTTTGTTACCCTTATAACCTTGGGTTAGGGTCATACCCTGTCAACCCACATTAACCAACACCTTAGGTTTTATTAACAGTAAATCATGGTAACTATGTCGCTCCAAATTATTGATTGGCCCTTTGCTTCCAAGCAAATACCTAATTTCTTTATCTTAACTTGGCAATTTTTCCCAAGAAAGGTGATATAACAGGATGACTACTCATCCTCTTGTAAGATAAACTTGCGCAAGAATCTACCAATCTCATTCCAAGGAATTGGCAACTCTCTTGTGATCGAACCACAAGATCATGCGACGTTGTAACTTGTTGCACAAGTGTCGCATCTATTCTCTGGGTCATTTCACCCATTGAATGGCGTCTTCTGGTCACGGAATCATGATTAGACAAGAAGCAGGGTTTAGGGTGTCTTCTAATCCAACCCATTCCCAAGAAGTAGGGTTTAGGGTGTCTTCTAATCCAACCCATTCCCAATTGCACTAGGCCAACAACGTTCAGTCCTAGGGGTTCCATCTCAATCCAAGTTTCAACATTTGATCGAGTGATCCTTAGGGTAGAAACCCTAGATTGTTTCTTACAAGCATGTCCAATTGTCCCTAAATTCCGTGAATGTAGGTAGGATCTTTGGGTATGAGGGTTTCAACTTGGAACAAGTGCAAAACTAGGTCAAGTCCTCAATATGCTAAACCCTAGTTAGCACTTGGAGTATTTTATTGTATCCATTTAACCATCCTATGCGAATCCTTTACGGTTTAGGTGTTTTAGGTAATCTAGTTTACTTGTCTTACGACAAGTTGTCTTACGACAAGGACGAACCATTCCTAAAGATGTTTTCTTGATCTAAAAGGGGAAAAGCTAGTTGCATTACGATACGATTCTCGTAAGCACACGATTCATTGCCTCTACATACGATTATATTCAAAAACCCTAGCTTTTCTTTGTTAAGGCCAAAGTCCATGTTTAATTTTGGCATAACTTCCATTGATCCCACTAGGACATGCATTCATGATTCATGCCACTAAGCTTTTAAGATTTTATGCTTAAATTAACCATGCAACCTTTCCCTAACTACATCTCTTCATGAATGAAATTATTCATACGATGAATGTGCATTATGCAACCTTTCCTAACTACTACGTAGTTAAATGAGATTCATGCCAATTGAAGCTAGAGTTAACCTATTTTATGCAACCCTTAGAATCTTTTCCATGCTTTGCAATTTCCTACGGTTGATAATGACTTCCTTAATGAATCATTACAAAGAAGATTTGTCTAAAAATGCGACATGCGATTTAATCTTTCCATGCATAATCAAAGGTGTAGTACAATAATTTCAACTTTGTAATGATAGTCATTAATTGTTCTAGACTCGTCACTTTGCAATGCACAAAAGGCAACTTGCTAATAAGGTACTAAAATGCATAGACACCTTATGTTCTTTTTCGTTCATTCCATTGAAAGTTCAAATGACCAACTTCATATCGTGAGTTACTTTAAGTAAATTTCAACTAGCCAATTTATTTCAATCTCATTTAGCTAGGAGGATTTGACAAGCATAAGTGTATCCTAATTCCATGAAATAACCATGCATAACTGCAATAGTTCTACGTAAATCAAAAATAGGAAGAAAACCTAGACTTGTGGGCTCGGTGAAATATCCACATGAATATTAGGAGATGATCCTCCTGCAGGTGCGCCTTGCGACTTTTTAGGGGCCATCGTGATTTCGACTTCTGGTTTGCCTTCGCAGATTCGAATTACTTGCCTTGGTTCGTAGCCTTATGATATTTGGCCGTCTCCCTCATACGCCGAAGTTCCCTTTGAAGTACCGCTCCTTGACAGAAGTATCGACTTGTGGAATTTGGCTTATGGAAGGTCTTAGGGTTCGGAGCTTGGGCCTTTTTGTGGGAGAGGAGGGGTTCGCAAAAGGGTTCTTGTGAACAGCCCTTGCGAAAATGGAGGCTTGAGAGCTATTCTTCTCCTTGAAATTCCGGGGTTAGGAATGGTTTTATGGGGGCTTGTGGGAATGGGGACTTTAAATCCCGGCCTAGGAATGGGCTTGTGGTGACTGGTGGGAAAAAGGAGGCTTATGAACTTCTTCTTTCTCTCATAAAAATCCCGGGGGGAAAAAAAGGGATCTAATGGGAAGGGGGCTTAGGGAAATCCCTCTTCTTCTCTACAAAGAGCCAGCCTAGGGGGCTTGTGGGAGATTTAGTAGGAAGGGCCTTATAGGCTTCCTCTTCAAAGTCCAGGGGGGAAATTTTGGCTTTTGGAGGATCTAGTGGGAAGGGGGCTTAGAGAAGCCCCCTTAGAAGCTTCTAAGAAGCTTTTGGGGTGTGCAAGGCCACGTGGAAAGGGGAAGGCCAATAGTGGAAGAGGAAGGAAGGGGTGAGGATGGCGGCGGCTGTCCAGTGACAAGCGGTGACATGAGGATGGCAGCGCCCCCCCCAGTCTGGTGGCTAATGGCTCCCCCCGGCACAGCGGCTCCCTCAACACAACGACATCTGCCCTCTTCCTTACTCTTGACGTAGCACAGGGCAATTCACCTCCTTCAACCTTTCATTATCCCCCCTAAAGGGGGGTTTTTATAGTCCAGGGGGGAGAGGGGACCTCCCCCACGTGGGCTGTGCATGCAGCCCACAACTCTCCCTTATCACCACTTCTCCCACTTAGCCATACCCTTCCCTCAGCCATGCATCGACTGAGGGAAAATAAGTAAAAAAAATTGCAAGAAATTTTCCCTTTATCCACTTAACCTCCTCCAAAGAGGGAGTTTTCCCACAGTTTATGCGGTTTTGAACCCCGGTCCCGATTTGCCTATGCGGAGGCCTTGATTCCTCGCGTGCGGTTTACAGGTTACACTGCCAATAACTCTAATACCGAAAATAACCTTTGCATGAGTTTCACGCGGGGTGAGGAAAGTCGGTCTAGTAATATTTTTCAAATGGGAATATTACATGACCCTCCGCCAAGAAAGTAGCGTGTCCTTGATATACCATCTTCTTTATGGTTTGTGACCTTCAGAAGTCTAATGTGGCCCAAAGAATGGATATGCATGATAACTTGAGGTAACCAAACCTGTCCCAACACCCTATTTAGTCAACACAAACTTGAACAAGTTATGTTAGCTATCACCAATGAGAACATAAATGTACTTACCTGAGCACTCCCCTAAATTTGAGAAAGTCATGCATGGTCCACATGAGGATGGCTCATATATTGGCGGACCGTCGACCATCACGCTTGCTCATATCTTCCATGACGACCCCACTCTTCCCACAAAATCTTAAGGTTATCAACTAATGGACAGAGATAGACGTCCATATTCTTGACTTTATAGCGCCTAAGAATGAGCAAGCTAAAGATTAGGTATCGTTTCTTCGTAGAAAGCCATGATGGGATGTTGTAGTTAACAAGGACTACATGCACACATTGTAAGAAGTCAAGCGGATAACAAATGGGTTCTTGCTATCCATAGCAAGATCGAGCTGAAGATTCCTTGGCTCTCGTGCAAATCTTAGAAAGGTAGAGTCAATGTGGCTCCATGAGCGTGAATCTACTGATATTCGCTGGACTCAATCCATGGATCTATTCTATGCATGACAAGTTGTCATGCTCGCCATTCCAAACGTTCGAAACATTTGACATATATGCAGTATAAGTGAAAAGTGTCTAAAAACTTTATTGAGGTAACCAAACGTGTCCCAACACCCCTGTTTACTCAACAAAAACTTGAATGAACCTTGTTAGTTATCACCAACAAGAATGGAGGCCTACCTACCTGAGCACTCCCCGAATCCCAGAAAGGCATGCATGGTCCACATGAGAATGGCTCTGTTAACCCCAACACAAAGAAAGCAAAAGGAAGTGGAAAAGACATAGGGCAAAGGCGGAGAAAAGGTAGCCCGACTGAAGAAAGAAAAGGAGAAAAGGCCAAAAGCGCAAGGGCAACCTTAAAAGTCCAAGGCAAAGGCAAAAGGGAAAAGGCGCACCCTGAAATCTTGTAAAAGAGCGCCGGGCTCTCACCGTGCAATTTGTAAATGTAGACGGGCGGTCGACAGGAAGCTAGGAAGATAGAAGGACAATGGGAAAAAGGGCCTAGGCTATGGCCGGCCATGTAAAAAGGGGAAAAGGGGATGACCGCCCAAAAGGGATTTAGGGTTTTGTATATAAAGTTGAAAAGTGAATGAGAAACTCATTCTTGTGTGTGGCCAAAAGTGGCTCTCCTCTTCTTCTTCTTCTTCTTCTTCTTCTTGCTTGCTTGACCTTGTGCTTGAGAGAGGGAGTGTGAGAGTGTGAGGGAGTGAGTGTGTGAGGGTGAGGGACCGAGGAGGAGAAGCTCTCCATCTTCTCCTCTCTTCTTCTCTTCTCTTCTCTTTTCTTGTCTCGCTCTCGGCAATGGAGCTTGGAGCGCGGAGCTTGAGGATGGAGCTTGCTTGAAGCTTGCACTTGGATCTTGGAGCCACCGGAGTGTGCGGGAGAGGAGGTAACTCGAACGGCACGGAGGTAAGCTCACTACATCCGTAGATATGGATGGAGCGTCGGCTATGTGAGAGGTAGCCATTAGTGCTCAACTTGGAACGCTTGAATCAATAAGCGGTCCGTGGGTCTTGGCAGTCGAGCGAAAGCTCCCACATTTTGGTTCTATTGCCGGGACCAACGCATTCAAGCCTTGAGCACTTGCACACTTCGAATCGAGCATTGGAGTAGGGTTTTCCCCGAACCGGTGCTTGAGGTAGATAGGTAGGAAGCGAGGGGGTTGAAGAGGGTATTCGATCTCCTTGGCAAGTAGGTTTTTTGCCTTCTTGAGATTTATGTTGTGGAATGGAGTAGTGTAGGTATTTAGTTTGTGATTTGGATGCATTTAGGATAGGAAAAAACAAAGAAAAAAACAAGCAAACAGTAGGGTTCTCTGTTGCTATATAACAGGCCAAAACAGGGAAGTAGGGGACCAGATTCAAGTTTCTGGGTGAGACAGGGACAGGGAACTAGCTGTAAGGTTCTGCAGTGCTGGGAAAGGACCTTAAGAGGCCTGGGAGGCCAGGACATACCTTAGTTCCTTGGTTTGCCTTGTGTGAGAGAAAGAGAGAGAGAACTTCTGGTTCACAGGACGAGGAAGCGCTACCCCGATTCCTAGGCGTCGGCGATTCGTGCTGCCCCAGGTGAGTCTGGTGTTTTTCAACAAGTGCTCTAGTTAGATCTAGAAAGTCTGTGGTGATTGTGTGTAGCAGACAGTAAGGAGGGGTCAAACGCGCAGGAATCGCGCCCACCACCGATGCAGTCGGACCAACCCGCAGTGGTTTGATTCCCAGAATCGGACCACCCGAGTTCTGGAGTTGGACCGTCCGATTTTCAGAATCGGACCGCCCAATTGAGAGTGAGTCGGACCAGTCTGGTTCGATTCCTAGAATTGGACTAGCCCGATCGGACGTGCCACGTGGCACTCGGACCACTCAGACTCAGACCAACCCATCCGACTCGGACTTGGACCACTCGGACTAACCCATTCGATTTTGGGAATCAGATGCTCGGACCAACCTGTCCGACTCGGACACTCGGACCAATCCATAATCGGACCACTCAGAATCGACCTGCCAGAATCGGACCACCCTATCCGATCTGATTCCTAGAATCGGACCACTTTGAAAATCAAATCACTTTCGATTCGACTCCCAGAATTGGACGTGACCAAAATTGGACCACTAGGCCGATCGAACCAACCAAAAATCGGACGTCCGATTCTGATAATCGGACTCCTGAAAATCGGACATCTTAGAATCGGACCAAAAACTATCAAAATCGGACAGGTATCTAGAACACAAATTTTGACACATCTAAACCCCGAGATTGACCCCAAAGGCTACATAGAGCTAAAGGCACATCACAAATCCATCACTGGGCTAAAATTTAGAGCACTTAGTTCAAAATTTGGCTATAAACAGTCCTCCAAATTGTGCATGGCTTTTACTGTAATGGCCCTGCGAGCTGGGGAGGGGACTGCCCCCCGGACCTCCGCAGAGGGGGCTATGCCCCCTCCGCACTTCCCCCAAATAGGTTGGAGAGAAAACGCGCGCCGTGACAGGTCCTCCAAATTGAACCCTAGTGTAGTAATGGCTCTGCATGAGCATGTGTCCTCACTTGCAAAAGAGCAACCAAAAGCCCATACCCGAACAGAGAGAAACAGAGACCCTAGAACATCAATGGGCTAAACTAGCCATCAAGGGAAAAAAGGCCACACCATGAGAACACAAAGACATTGTGTTCAGACCGTGTCTAATCAGAGCAGAATGCAACTTCAACAAGCTACAAATGCAAATATGACTAGACATGACACTCTTGACGAGAGATGTACCTTGAATAGCATTGCATGGATGACCCAAGACAACAGTGGAGAATCCACATCTGGTCGTGCAGTCGAGAACTCAAGGGCATCTGTTAGAAGGCTTAAATTTACAAGCCAGGACCCGGAAGATGAAGACATAGTACCACCTGCTTATCTTAGGGTCAAACTCACCACGAAAAGAGAGCATACTATTGATGCTCTGATTGATGAAGGAGCAGATTTTAACATCTTGACCTATGAATCATGGACCCTACTAGGCCAACTAGAGCTCACACCGACTAGTGCAACTCTTAGCCCTTATGGGGGACACCCACAAGCACTCATAGGGAAGTGCAAAATCCTTGCGACAATTGAAACGGAAAGCTTGCCTATCCTATTTCATGTTCCTCCAAAAAGTGCTAGCTGTAGGAAAGAAACCCTCCTAGGAAGACCCTTCAAAAGGGCGACCAAATGTGAGGCTGACTATGTGGCATAGAGGATACACCTGACACTACCGGGTGTGAGGATAGTCACCACCTTTAGCAAGGGTGACCTCATCGAACCTCAAGGGAAAGGCAAGGAAGGTGATGACATAACAGCCAAGCCTGCAAATGAGGGCAAGGACTTGTTGGAAGAGTTGATACAAGCACAGGTGGAACAACAAGAACCAGTGAGTGAGGCCATGCCGAAAATAAGAAGGTCAAGAGACAAGGCCAAGGACAGGGTTTGGACTCACAAAAATCATAGAAGACCACAAAAGAAGCCCAAGCCTTATAGGCGAAGGCATCGATGGAGAGCTAGCACAACGCCACGATGGATATCCAAAGCGTTGCTTCATGCTCAAGGGTATGATGTAGGCAACCAATGGATTTGGGTACCAAAACCCCCTGCTAAACCGCCTCTATCAGCTGAAGGCCAGAGTGCATCAAAAGCATGGCACAGGAGGAAATCTAAGAGAAACTCTAGGTCTCAAGGCAAGGAACTAGACATGATTGTTCGAAGGAAAGAGCCCCAGCCTAGCATGCTAAATAGACAGATGTCATACATAGCCATTGAGCAGGCACAAAAATCGTTAGTGCCCAAGGAGCCTTTGCTTTCCCAAGGGGAGAGCAAGCATCATAGGCACAACATTACTCAAGGCAAGGTTGATCGCTCAACAAAGCAAATGGCACAATCGTCTAATAGCCTCGAGCAAATCATTCAGCCAGTGCCAAGTCCACCTAAGAGTCCTAGATCTCCTACAACCTCTTTTTCCAAACGGACACAGGAAGCACAACAGCAGTTGTCAAGGAAAACTACTCATTCCAATCTCTATCTCCATCTAAGCTTCAAAATGTCCAAGAGGTGGGACATGGCTCCATCTATGGCTCTCGACCCAAGGGTATGCACGAGCAACCTAATGTGACCAGATCAACTCATGCTCGATCTACACAAATGAGTGCTCAAAGGCCAACAAAAGACACCACTTCTGATCGCCCTAGGGACTTGACATCGCAATCCACCAAGGGTAGCCAGCCCACTAAACTAGCTGCTACTACTTCCAATCAGGGACCACAGCAGTCACAGCCCTTGGCTGTGACAATGGCCCTTGTGGAACGTGTCCTTAGTAGTTTACATGCGGAGGAGGTGTCGCAACCAAATCCCTCGACAACTCCAGCACTTTCAAAGTGCCTAAAGCCTAGGATGGAGGAGTCAAACGCAAGGGAGTTGGTTGAAAAGCTAGACTCTCCGAAAAGAGCGGCAGTTTTGCCCTCACAACCAGGCAAGGCTATCCAGTAAACCACAGCTATGTCCCATAAGGACACACTAGAGAAGGGACATGCTGAGGCCCGACCAAGCACATCAATGTTCGATATAGCCCAGGGTCTTGAGTCATTGAGAGAGGCACCTTCATTGACCAAGAAAAAGAGGAGAAAGCAGAGAAAACAACAACAGTTGCACGTGGTTGTGGACCCCAAGAACATTGAGACGAAGGGCGCTGGAGAGCTGATGAATAAAGCATCGAGTCCATCCACCAATGAACCCACTGATGCCTCTCCTAATAGTGGTGAAACCTCACACACATCCGTGTGTTCTGAAAAACCAAAGCAACCATTGCCATCAACAGTTGCTTGCAACACTCTATCCACTGACAATAGAACTCACATTGATCAATCAAGAGTGGATACAATGTCATCACAACAGGGTGACAAATCTATACCAGTCACATCCAAGAAGAACCATGACAAAATTGTAGCAAAACCTCAGGAGAAACGTGAGAACCCCAAGAGCATAAGAAATCCTAGTGTTGACCAGTCTTGCTCATCTAGGCCTGAGCCCCCAGCCATGCTAAAGCCTAAGGAAGCTCTTAGAACTTTGCATGAGATAGCAACCGAGCAAGCCCTCGTTGAACATAGAAGTGTCACAGAATGCTTAACTGAGTTGGAGGCTAAGCTCAAAGTGGTCAGGCGTGTCTACGTCCTTACGGACATGGGCACGATCCCCAAGGAGCAGCTTGGAGATTACTTGACCTTTCCTCTATCATGGGAAGAACAAGAACATCTTAACGGGCACTACGACAGGCTCCTGATGAACAGATGCGACTCATCCCTGACGAGGAGGCTGACGAACTACGCTTAACTGTCACGTTCAATGAAGTGCTCTACCGACCGAATCTCATAGACATAGAGCTACTAAAGCGACTGTTAGTAGGCCACAGTCAATTTGAGCAGTGTTGGTGTGAAAGCCGCGTTGTAATGGCCGAACTAGGGGCTCAGATCATGACGGTCTCAGAAGAGCGACTGGCCAAATGGCGGGGTCTCAAAGAGACCCAACCTACGTGGCACCAACTTCCCTTCGAGTGCTCACTGACATTCGGGGTACGGACTTAGCTGGGACTAGGCTACAAAGCCCTTTGATTGATAAGGTTCTCACTGAGGAGGAGTTACATATTGCCAGTAGACTCGATCAAGGTTCCATGCTACTCGACGTGGCAAAATATCTATCAGTATTAAGTCAGCTACCACGAATACTAGATGCGTGTGCCACGCTTCGGTACAACCCCGAGTTCTACACTTGGTTCTTATCCTCGTGAAGTGACATGGATTCATAAATATGTATATAAATAAACACTGCTTTTTGTGTCACCGTGTATAAACAACGTCAACACACACAAGCAATGATAGTCAGGCGCAGGGAGAAGAGTGGGGTCAGATAAACTAAGCTCCTCAAGTCCTCCTCTCATCACGCATTTAAAAGTGTGTGACCGCGCCCCCACCTCCAGGTGAGAGCATGCAACCCACATTGCCGCCATAGGAAGCCTTGACCAACAACTCTGATGGTGTAGGCAGGGTGTAGTCCTTTCCAATATGCCTGCTTCCCTTTTCGGTCTATTCTTTCGAGGATGTGCCCTGTCCCACGCCACGACAACCAGTCCATGCGACCTAGCATAAACTAATATCCGCTAATGACTGGAGGCCACGCGAACATCAGCATGGGGGCCATTCCTCTACAACAAACACCGCATGCCTCACCCCTCCCCTTCTTGTCATATGCGCTTCATAAACCACACTAAAATCCCTTCCATGCAAACAGTTGTATCCTGTATCAAGGTCTAACCCTTGGATTGCGTCTTGCAGGTTTCCTTTTGCGGTGGAATGCATGGAGAATCATGGAGATCTAGCATGCAAAGACGCTCTTCGCAGAAGGCGGGAGCATGTGGCACGTGCCCCTCCACCGGAGCGCTATGTGCCCACCATCAAAAGGTATGCCAAGAAGCGAGGCCCTAAGCGACACTGCCCAGGGCGAAGGCCGAAGAATCCTCGAGTCAAGAAAGTTGAGACTCGAAACGCGCAACAGGTGGCAGCACTAGTGGTACGAACTCCCAGCTCCCACTCGGGCCCCAGATGCTCAAAGGCAGAGGGGGCAGCTCGGGAAAGAGAAGAATTTAATGAATTATTTAAAGACATTCTGGAGATGGTAGCATGCCGGGATTACACCATTCATGTCTCGGCCGACATGTTCCCTGCTCACCCCCACGGGAGCCCCACACCAACAGAGCCCCAATCACCCGGCCACCCAGACTCGCCCCGCCTCGTACAAATCGAGTAGCCCATGATGCATAAAGGGCTTATCAAATGATAACTGGCCATAACTTTTTGTTTTTAAATGGTTAAGTGTTCCCGACTTGTTAAGTGTTGACATGTTCCCGAATTGTACGAACTTTTCATATCTGCGTTTAATATATTTCACATCTTTAGCAAAAGAAAAAGCTAATCAAGCGCAGGTGATAAATATCTAAGTCAACACCATAGAATTCCGATAAGTGATGTCTCCTTGCATTGCACTGGTTTATTATAGTTGCGCATACACAATGCGTGTACTCTCATGAAGCAACAAGTGGATGCAGGATAATATAGGTCCTTGTGCAAAAATGTTCAATTCCCAATCACCGCAACACCAACAATCCCACAACGAGCCGCGGCAAAGCCACGCTGCCAAAAGCACCCTTGTCAACCGCCCACATTGCATGGCCCAAAAAACATTCCTATAGTTGGCTCACGGCAGGCGTTACCTCAATTGTACCCACATCGCATGTGCCGCAAGGAGGGTTGCAATATCTCAAGTGTATCTCCCCCTTTCGCCAACTGCTTCTCTAACAACGAGGCTAGGGCACCATCATCATTGTACTATTCATTTTCTGAGCCTTCGAAGCTTGACATTTTCCAACCCATTGAAAGGCTGATAGCCTCAACATATTGTAATGGTTGTACTCAGGCAAATCAAAAAAACAAAAAAGAAGGAAAGGAAAGAAAAAGAAATGAATGGAAAGATAAGAAGCACCCACGATCACAACACAGCACCTAGGGGTCCTCAAATTAGGTATGTCTGGTGACCTTGGTCAACCGGCTTCGTCCCTAGTCCCCTAGCCCTTTACAATCACCCACAATTGTTCAGGGCACATCAAGGGCAGGACATACCTGGGGAGCTTGTCTCGCCTAGGGTTAAGACCTGTCACCCTGACCCACTTGCACAATTTTCTTTTGCACTCTGCCTTAGTACCATTGCAATCAGTGGTGATAAGCACCACACGATTGGCCATGAAAAGTACACCGTACTCATCAAGCAAGTCGAATGGTTACTGAAAGTGTGGTGTCCTTGTATTCAATTATGCTACATCGTGCAGTCACAATGCAAAGGATGTCTCATATACCTTCACATGTATTCCTTTTCCACATGGATAACTTTGCTTCATCCACGCATTGTTATGAGAAACTAGCCCACGGCCTTCTAACTATGTAATATCTAAGTATGCACGAGCACTCACATATATCTGCACCAAAATATTTCCATAGTTTGGGTCCTCAAGTATAGGACAATACTCTAGGCTTGCTTAGAGTTCGACCTGTCTCCCAAACTAATCAAAATATGTCTTGTGCACGATGAGAAGCCTAGCACTACCCCTTAAGGAGAGACCACATGTGAGGTTTTCCAATTGCAGGTATAAGGTGTTGTTCGCTCTTCATCAACACTCAACTCTGAATTCTTATCCCTTACTATCCGACAAGCCCGCAAAAGATCATCATGTGCCGAATCCCCAACAAACCAACACTTGTACTGGCCATCAATGCAATCCCCAACACAAAATAGCCCTACCGCCAGCTCCAACAACCTTCCACCAATCACCTTGGCCACCAACAGGCCCCTAGGACCTTCTACCACACCACCAGCAGCACTCCTCCACGGAAACCACCGGCGTCCTCGTCACCCACGTTTTTGGTGCATGCTACAGCCTGCTACCTACGACGGTGAGTGCCATGGGACTGGCACTCATCTAGGAGGGGGGTAATGTTAACCCCAACACGAAGAAAGCAAAAGGAAGTGGAAAAGACGCAGGGCAAAGGCGGAAAAAAGGTAGCCCGACTGAAGAAAGAAAATGAGAAAAGGCCAAAAGCACAAGGGCAACCTTAAAAGTCCAAGGCAAAGGCAAAAGGGGAAAGGCGCATTTTAAAATAAAAGGGTGCACCCTGAAATCTTGTAAAAGAGCGCCCGGCTCTCACCCGTGCAATTTGTAAATGTAGACGGAGCTAGGAAGATAGAAGGACAATGGGAAAAAGGGCCTAGGCTATGGCCGGTCATGTAAAAAGGGGAAAAGGGGATGACTGCCCAAAAAGGATTTAGGGTTTTGTATATAGAGTTGAAAAGTGAATGAGAAGCTCATTCTTGTGTGTGGCCAAAAGTGGCTCTCCTCTTCTTCTTCTTCTTCTTGTGCTTGAGAGAGGGAGTGTGAGAGTGTGAGGGAGTGTGTGTGTGAGGGTGAGGGACCGAGGAGGAGAAGCTCTCCATCTTCTCCTCTCTTCTTCTCTTCTCTTCTCTTCTCTTGTCTCGCTTGCGGCAATGGAGCTTGGAGCGCAGAGCTTGAGTATGGAGCTTGCTTGAAGCTTGCACTTGGATCGTGGAGCCACCGGAGTGTGCGGGAGAGGAGGTAACTCGAATGGCACGGAGGTAAGCTCACTACACCCATAGATATGGATGGCGCGTCAGCTATGTGAGAGGTAGCCATTAGTGCTCGGCTTGGAACGCTTAAATCAATAAGCGGTCCGTGGGTCTTGGCGGTCGAGCGAAAGCTCCCACAGGCTCGTATCTTGGCGTAGACTATCGACCGTTGTGCTTGCTCATATATTCAACGATGACCCCCTCCTCCTACAAAATCTTAAGCTCATCAACTAATGGACAGAGATAGATGTCAATATCCTTGACTTTCTAGCACCGAAAAATGAGCAAGCTAAGGACTATGTGTCATTTCTTCGTAGAAAGCCATGGCATGATGTTGTAGTTAGCAATGACTACATGTCACATAATGTAAGAAGTTGAGTGGATACCAAATGGGTTCATGCTATCCATAGCAAGACTAAGTCAAAGATTCTTTGGCTCTTGTGCAAAGCTTCGAAAGGTAGAGTCAATGAGGCTCCATGCGCGTGAATCTACTGATATTTGTTGGACTCCATCTTTGGATCTATTGTGCACATGAAGACATGTTGTCATGCTCGCCATGCTAGACGTACAAAGAAACATTTGACGTATATGTGGTATAAGTGGAAAGTGTCTAAGAACTTTCTGAGGGATTGTTTGTCCTTCCAAGTCCTGTCCATAACTGTGAGCACCACACTTTGGACATGTGTCCATAGTCCCGTAGTCTCCTCAAAAAGCACACAATTGTTGACACATGCATGGATGCTATTATAGTCTATGAAAAGATTTTGTAAAATAGATTGCACATCATCACGAGCCTTGGACATGGTATTTCCAAGTCCTGTCCATACCTGTGAGCACCACACTTTGGACATGTGTCCATAGTCCCGTAGTCTCCTCAAAAAGCACACAATTGTTGACACATGCATGGATGCTATTATAGTCTATGCAAAGATTTTGTAAAATAGATTGCGCATCATCACGAGCCTTGGACATGGTATTTCCAAGTAGTAATATATGATATTTTAGAAACCTGAAAAAAAATCATAAAACACCTTGAAAAAGCACAAGTGTTTTTTATAATGGAGCTAAAAAGATCAACGGAGCGAACATAGAATGTACTTGAACAACTCAGTCACACTTGCATCCCTTCACCCATATTTTGCATGTACACTTAGGAGTGCATGCAGTGTCTTCAGGAGAGATAGTTGGTACCCATCATATAGTGGTATGTATGCTTCCTCTCTTAGTGGATCAAATGACTCGGCATCCATGGGCATCAATGAATCGATTATTGCCTCCATCTGATACTCCAAGATTGGAGGAAGGTCTGAAAGGTTGACTGTCTCCTTTGATATCCAGGGTGTAGATTGAGTCGTGTCTTCCAAGTGGTGGATTGACTTAGGCACTCCATCCATCGCATGCCCACAAACTCTTCTAACTGGCCACAATAGGTGCATTCCTCCTTGGGATGAGGTGTCACCTTTGTGTATAAATTTTATGAGCATGTCTCATGTTTTTATATATGATATTCAATTAGTTTGCGAATGTAAGGCATGATTGATACACACTTTTCTTACCATTTACTCAAAGTTGATCACTTGATCAATGATCTTCTATTGGAACTCACCAAAGCATCGTACGTGTTCTAAGACAAGCGACGCTTTCATCCGATTGCTAGCTTGCATTGAGAGCAAGGACACATGACATGCTGATTAAGATATGTCTCACAATCTCGAACATCACGACCATCATCATTTTCCATTTTGTCTATGTTATGACAAACAACAGGTTTTTGTTCTCTTTCTCTTTTTCTTTTTTTATTTGCCTCCTTTCATCCTTATTTACTTCTCTCTCCCCCTCTCTTTCTATAAATGTTTCTTTATCCAACTACCTTGTCACTTTCGAGCAATAATTTGTAGATGCCTCTTTGAATCGACATCAAGCATACAAGTCCAAAGTTCACTTGGTAAGCCCACAATGAAAAACTCACATGGCAACATCAGTGTGGATTATAAGTTGGAGTAGCGGGAGCATGATAAGCTCACAAAGAATATGGCCGCTTCAAAAGGAGAGGCTCCACATTGACAAACATGCTAGTACAATATCATCTGATCACGAGCTAGATAATTTCTTTGTCTTTCTCTAAGTTCCTTTTAAACTTCAGACCTTCATGCCATCCAAATGAATAATAAGACTCCGATGCATAGAGGGATTGGATTTGACGGTTACACTATCCTCTAGCCTCATGAGAAGGGTAGAAATAAACTTGCTCTCTTGAAAGGACATACTTCCAATTTTTTACAAAGAAATTGAGATTATATTCCGCCCTAGAAAACTTTGCTTATGAAGAAGACATTTTCTTCAACTGTTGTCCTATTTTGGATATCTCTATTAATGATGAGATAGGACCCAGTCAATTATGGGGCCTTTTATCGGAACATGCTTGATATGGTAGGTGATGGTTAGTATGGGTGATGCAAAGAGTGGCCAAGACCCATTTGCCTTTGTTATCTTGGACCCATAGGTTTATCACACAACAAATTATGCATACACCTCTTGCTATTTATGTAGGAGGCATGGGTCATAATCTAATGCATTTAGTTTAGGGTAGGAGCCCTATTTCCTCCTTGGGATGGAGTATCTTGTTGTATATTAAAAAGAATTTACAAGGGGGAATAAATAGATACAAGCTGTTATTTTTAATTTCATTAGGCCAAGAGAGCCAAGGTTTTTTAGGGTTTTAGTTCTTTTTTTCTCCTTAGGCCCAGCGGGCCAGTTTTTATCGTGTTTAAATGATTTATTGCTTTAGGCCATGAGGGCCAGTTTTGTTGGGTGTGAACTGTGATATTTCCTTAGGCCAAGAGGGCCATATGTTTGTTTGGTGCAGGTATGTTTAATGATTTTCAATTTTAACGAATTGCATCACATAGGTTGATGAAGTCATTGGAGGGAGGCTTTGCTATGGAGGAGCTTCTTGTGGCCATTCCAGGTGGTTTCGCCTCTTTTCCAAGTCTTTTTTCATGAAACAAATAATGTTATATGTGTATGTAGGTGTTAATTTATTTTCATTTATTGGGGACCAACAATCAAGGCATGAAATCCTAAGGTTTGGTCAAGTATATCTAGGGGAGATTTAAGTAGCGGTCCTCCTCCTGTTAGGACATTGTCAGGCATTAAAAGACCTATTTTAGAAGGTTGTTCCAATGACCCTATCATTCTTGCTTGCTAGGTAGCTGTCCTAGGAGTCCCTGTTAGGGTGAGGTAGTTAGAGAAGCTTGCCAAAATATTTAAAGAAGAGCAAGTTTTGAATCTAGCTTTTAAAAAAATTTACAGACGTGTGTAAATGGGGGTTCGAACCCCTCAATAAGAAAAGGAAAAAGAAAAAAAAAGTTCTTATAAGTAGTTGATTATCACCTTGCGGAGGCTTGGTAGGTTCCTAGGGACGAGTCAAGACTCAGGGCCAAGATCCAGGGCCGATGCCTTGTCTTCCCAGGGGTAGCAACTAGCGAAAGAGAAAAGAAAGGAAGGTTGGAGCAAAAATAAAAGTGAGCGTTAAAAAAGGATCAAGTGTCGCCTCACGAGTGCTTGGTAGGTTCTTGGGTACCAAGTTAGGACGTGAGGCCGATGCCCTGTTCTTCTTGGGTCACACTATGCTTAGCTCCCTTCTTTTTACACACCTAAGTATGGAAACCCTTAACGGAAAATGTGTTATAAAAAGAAACTATGATGACCAGGCTATAGGAGTCCTCGCTTAGTAGAAATTCCTAGTCCAGTTGTCCTAAGCTAGGTAGATAGTTTAGATCTCCACTAGGATGACCTCTTTGATGGGCTTTTTATAGCCAGTCCATGTTAGAGCAGTTGGTTAGAGACTCGCTCTAGATTTCTATTGGATTATGCTCGGCCTGTCCCTAGTAGATTTCCATGCCTTGATGTTATCAAGGGGTAGGACGAGAGCTGTGATGTGTGTTTTTTTTATATCAGCTTGATGCACTTTATTATTATGTAGATGCAGATTATTTCGTGGAATTCCATGGACTGAGTCACCCTATCCCATGGTTGCCAATGGGAGTTGGATTTTAGGAGCCGCTTTTGAGCTATGCTTGAAGTGTTTGAGGCCGTTTTTGGAGCAGAAAAGTGCATAGGAGATGTCAAAGACCAACTTTTTATGAAAAATCAAACAATGGCAGATGGTCGAGCTAGAGTTTTCCTAGATACATTTTGACGTCAAGAATCCAAAGCAAGTCTCGGTCCGTCAATCGAAGGTTGTTTAATCCCCCATTTAATTCGCACAAGGTTTAGTGTTATAAAGCAGCTACTAGATCTGGGGGTTAAAAAGAGTGCGATAGAGACGAAGCTGATAGATTGTGATGTTGCAAAGCCTCCTGTCCAGACAAATCTCGAATCCAAGTCTATTTGCCCACCCTAAATTGAAATATCGACTTGTAGGACAATGTGAACACAAAGAGATGAGCTGATTAATTTAAAAGTTTTAGCCTTAGGCTTAATAAAATCCTAAAAAAGTAATCAAAATTTAATGAACAGAGGGGGGGGGCACAAATTTTTCTATGCCCCTTCCAAATCGCTCAATGCCTCTTCGATTTACATCCATTTGGAGAGAGAGAGAGAGAGAGAGAGAGAGAGATTCTTGATCAGGACTGAGAGAGGAAGGAGATGACTATAATCTACCTAATTTTCATGGAGGATTTATAAATTTGATTTTATAAATTTTCTCTCTCCTCTTTCCTCTCTCCTCTTAGCGGTTATTCATATGCATCAATTCAAGAGACAAGGGGGAGGGTTGTGATGAAGAATCCGGAGCAAATGATGATGCTAGAGCGATGGAGAATGTAGATCAGGCTAAGAGATTGTGTCAGGGGCAACAAAGAAGCATCAGTAGCCTTTCGTCTACGAGAGCTATGAGCCTCAGAATCGTAGTTTTTTTGCGTAAGTGAGCGGTTCTTGTGTTTTTATGAGAAATAATTAGAGAAAGTGCTTGATTTTGATTGTTTTTATTTTCAATGTTGCATTCTCTCTAAAACATGAAAAAAAACCAAAAAATATAATGATATAATAATTTCTCACAAAACACGCAAAACTTGTAAGTTGCAATTTTTATAAGAATAATGGAAATTGGGATTTCTATTTGGTGTTTTGGGGTCATATGGGATAAAAATGGATATCAAAATAGTTTTGAGTGTCCTTGAATAGTAACAACTTATAGTTTTAGAATATCTCATGTTTATGAAGAAATAAATGGAAAAAAAAGAAAAAATAAGGAGAAATTTAGTTTTTTTGCTTGAAAAATTAGAAAAATTTGCATTTCATATTTTTGAACGTATAACAAGGCTAGAGTATGAGGATCAAGCCTGATTCAAAGCCTTGTTTACATGTTATAGTGTGTTTTTATTACTTTTTATATGAAAATTACATATAAAATGAACCCTAAACCTACTCCACAAATGCAAAATCTAAACGGTAGGAGGGAGGAGGTTTGAAAAAGTGGTTAGTTCCTGAAAATGATTCAAAATATAACCTATTTGTCTATACACAACATATAGGATAGATTATCGTTTGAATTAGGGAGACTAGTAGCACGAAGAAATTCGGTGCTAATCTCTAGTGACACCGCATGTATACTTAGTTGGAAAATCATTGAAGGGTTATTTTTGCACTTCACCTAGTTGGTTTCAAATGATAAAATGCTTGAGCACAATGGTCATCCATATTTTCATTGAGCATAACATGGTATCAAACTTGGATGCATTGCAATTGCTTTCCAAATATTGACCTACGTGGAGTGTGTAAGGAAACCCAAGCTATAGGGTAGAGGAACAATTTCTTGGGAAAGCTTGGTAAGGAAATATGAAATCTCTTGGATTGTTCAAAGTATATAAGAGTGGAGACTCTTCGTATATTCTTTATGTTGGATGAGCACATCGAGGGCCAATCCTCTTAGTGTAGGAGAGCTGCACTAGAGCCACTGCATTCGGTCTCAGAGGAGTGTCTCCTCTATGTGTGTGTTACATGGTATATTATAATAAGATGTGTGGGATCTCCCTTTGAGGAGTAGGGAAGGATAATCATTGGACTACGGTTCATTACAAACACAATATCTTTAGTAGTGATTAGGGCAGCGTATCTTTGGATGCTCCTGGTGTGGCAAGGCCATGTGGGGTTGTCTTGTGAGTGTTATAGAGGCCCAGATACTACCTATAGCCAGTGTTAGGCCCATTTTAGGTCGCAAAATTTGACCATGCAACTAAATCTTAATCTTTTTTAAACATGAAACTTGGTACTATCATCTATATAGTATCTAGAAAAAGTTTCACCTTCAAGGAAGGGGGTAACAATTTGACCATGTGACCAAATATTCACCATCTTGTAAATTCCCAAAGTATATGAAAATTCCCAAACTCCCTAATGCAGTGTTTAGTCAAGATCGCACACTTAGTTGCATGTTTAAAAGATCTTCCAAGTACAATTTCCTTCCTGGCATTCTCTCTATTAGGGAGCACATAAAACATAAATGGCCAACTTTTGGATACATGCATGTATAGTCAGATGCACATGCATAGATGGATGCACACATGTATAGTTAAATGCCCACACGGATTCACATGTATGTGAATTCGAAAATTTTAGTAAGCCAATCTATGGTGGCCAACTATGCATGATGATGTTTGTAAGTGGATCCAGTATTGTGATTCCTATCAACGGGCCAAAGATCTCTTACCATTCCAACAAACCCTACCCCTCAAATCTTTTGAGAAGTGGGGATTGGACTTTGTTGTGGTCCCATCTCTCTAGTTGCTACCTACACTCACAAAAAGTACATATACTAATGGCAATTGACTATTGTGTTAGATATGATCAATGCCCCACCCTCATTAGGTGCTACCAATGATCCATGGTGCTCAAAGTTGTAAGGCCCCCATTATGAGGAGAAGCCAAATGTGAGCCCAGACATTGGTTGAGTCCTGACTTGTATATCAGATGAGGTCTATGTGACCGGATGGCAAAAAGGTGACTGTTGTGGGTCTAATCTTTGGGTTAGACGGAGTGGTTAAGCTGGTAGCAACTTGAGGCACATTGCATTGAGTTGCGTGGTAAGGGAGTTAAAAGGGGCCCCTATTGTGGGGTCCGGGGGCCGTGGAAGCAGCCCCTGGCTGGGGGGTCCCAAGGGGGCCAGCGGCCCCCCTGGGGGGGTCCGGGGGCAGCGCCCCCGGCCCGATGGTAAAGGGAATATTCCCTGGCCGACTAGTGGAGGCTCATATGGTAGGTCGGTCAGCAGGCCGACCTAACCACCTTCGCGGGCTATAAAAGCTAAACCCCTTCGCAGCCATCACACACTTATCGTTCACCCAGTCAGAGTTGTTATTCCAACTAGCCTTAAGCTCTTCACCTATCTTCTGTCTAGATCGCCATCTAAGCTTCACACAGTGGAAGCGCATGGGTGGACAGAGCCATCTTTGTATCAGTTGTTTGGAGTTAAAGAATTTATTGATTCTCCTCTTATCTGTTGTGTACTCTCTATCTCTTTCTCAGATTCTGTTCACTGCGCCGTGTAATATTTTACATATTGTACCAAATGGGTAGAAGTTGATGGATAGAAGCTACACAATACCACCAAGTTAGTAGCTAAATGTTCATTGTGGGGTATCTTTACTAGGTATGGCATGCCAAAAAATTTGTTTAGTGATCAAGGTACACACTTTGCAAATAAAGTCATCAAAGAGCTCACCTCATTCTTTCGAATTATACATTGAAAACTATATCCTTACTATCTTCAAGCCAATGGTTTAGCAAATCCATCAACAAAGTTCTATGCAAGATCTTAACCAAATTGGTAGATTATAATTGAGAAGATTGAGATGCTAAGATTCCCACTACACTTTGGGCCTTCCAAATATCCTTGAAGATTGGAACCAATATGACTCCCTACAAGCTAGCCTTTAGGTTGGAAGCCATTATACCACTACAATTTATAGTCCCTAATTTTTTATTGGCGATATGAGATTGCCTCATTCTAGAGGAATCACTCCCATTCTAGATGGAAGTCATCACCTAGCTCAAAGAAAATACCAAGTCAATCGACTATTCAAGACACTACAAGATATAGGCCTTATACCGATGTTAAAAGCAAGGAAAATGTTCATAAAGAAATTTGCCCCCATCGTCGCAAAAAATGACATTATTGGCGATGCCATAGAACAATTGGTATTAGCACCGTTATCATTGTCGCTATTTTCGATGGTATCAGCCGATGCAAATAGCAACGTTGATACCAAAACAAATAGCGATGCTAAAAACGACACTTTGTGTAACGTGTCCCCTATTATCATTCGGGACACGTATTAGCAGTCCATCGGAAAGGATGTCTAGAAAACTCCGCCCAGCACTCCCATGCAATGTTACGGGTTTTGCGATCTAGGTCTTTCCGCGTCTGCCACGTAGCGGAAGTATCCTAGCCGTTCCCACTTAGGATCGACCGGAATTAGGGTTTTCCTGATGGGTCATTAGCTAACAGCAACTAGCATCAGATCCGAGCAAACTACTTTAGGCAAAAACACCAGGTCCGAAGCAGATTTACGCTGCACTTGGTTCAAGGAGAATGCAAAACGAGAGGGATGCAAAGCTCAACCTCTTTGCCATAAGGCATAGTCCCATTCCGTTCCCCTAAAACAACGTAAATCGGGTAAGACGTAACTCTAGGTCATCGCTCTCATTATTCGTTTTGATGATGATGATCATCCCGCTGTTCTTCGAGATTTTTGAGAAAAGTTCCTGGCTAACCAGGACCACCCAGCCGTAGGAATGACCCATGGCCCATCCTCCACACTTTCCTCAATTTGTTTTAGTTATGTAATTATCTAACACATTAATTTGACATATAACAATCAGCTTCTTTAATTAATCCTGTTAAGCACTGGTTCCTTCACGTAATCTTATCACGTGACATAGAAAAACAATATCAAGAAAGTTTTTTTTTAAACATTTCATCATTTTATCCTTTGAAATACAAGGAGTTCCGCCCGTAGGCTTGTCCATAATCCGCCCCAAGGCTATCCAGTAATCCATAATGATCACTATTCCAAGCTTCTACCCGTAAACTAGTATGCGGGCCTCGAGATCCAATCTTGAGTCACGTTAGCCTCTTGTGCAGGACCCGGAAGGCGAGGGATTTACGGCCAGAGCCCCCCCTGGCACCCAAGCGTCCTCCTGCTCCAAGTAGAACTCAACAGAGAGACCTCTCGCGGCGGGTTCGGTCCACCTTCCCGGTGCGGTCAACAACCCCCTTGGTTAGGGTTAGGCAGGTAGTCGGGGGTAACTGAAACTGCCTCTTCCTTCAGGCCTTTAACCTGAAGTATAGGTACTCATTTAATTTGTAATTCATAATTCAAATAGAGCCCTAAAATCTATTGCAAGCACAAACATTTCCATTAATCAACCGTATTGTTTGGCAAACTGCTAAGGAAGTGTTCTTTCCTTTTGAGTGTATCAGCACTCGTTCCCAAGGTGTCTTATAAATTGGCAAGATCCTTTACATTCCGGTGTAGGGCGTACCTTATTATCCCAACTTGGTCAACCCTAAAGTTCCTTAGATATGCTAGTTTTCGGTTTACAACTTTTCCTTATTTAGAAGGATATCCAAAAATACGTCCTTTTGCAAGATAACTTGCGTAGGGATCTGCCATCCTTGATGAGGGTTTTTACCCTTCCTCCTTGTGAATCAATCACAAGACTAAATGATTTTGTACTTGCTGCGCAAGTCCTGCGATGGAATAATGTGTTTTAGATCCTTTAAGCTGACGTATGTCAGGCCTAGGGTTTCTTTTTTTAAGAACCTTAGGGACAAACCCTAGTTCCTTATCTTTACGAATTTATTGTCCCTACAGTAAGGAAAGTAGTCAAGTGCTTAGGGTATGAATGTTTCTATGTTTAGATTGGTTTAGTTATCTTTTGGAAGGTAATATTAATCGTCTTGTCATGGTTTTGCTATCCTTGTGACAATTTACTTTCCAGTCAATACAGTTCAATTTAACTTCCGTTTTCCTTAAAGATAAACTCATGCCAAATAACAACATTTGCCTTGCTAAGATGTGCAATTAGCAAAGATAATTCCTAGTAATTTGAGCATCGAAAGAAACCTTTCATGAATTTAACCATTTACAATGATTTGTTGCCAAAGGAATAAGACTAATGGTGCAAGATATAATTTCTACACCTTTAGGATTTTACTAAAATATACTACTATAGTAAATGGATAATCTTGCTCGTAATTTATAATGCTTGATGCAATTCGAAGGAAACTAAGTTCTATACATTATCATTCATTAAAATAAACTAAACTCCTTCATTACAAATAACTCGGACAAATATATCCTATCCCTAACAATGTCTCTTTGCATGATAGTCTTAAAACCGAATTAAAGCCAAGAAGAAAAACCTGGTTTTGGGGTGAGATATCCACATGGATACCGGGAGATGACCCTCCCGCGGCCACGCCTTGGACTTTCTTAGGAGGCATCGCAATTGTAGTCCTTCAGACATAGAAGAAGCTTTACACTCCTTTTCAGAATTCCACAGTCGCTCCCTTGCACTTCAATACTCTTCTTCTCTTTTTCGAGTAGGGGAAAAACCCAAAGTCTCAAGGGTATTTTGAAAAAGGGCAAGGAACGACTAAGGGGTTTATAAAAACATGGAGGGGAGCCCAAGGAAAGGGAGCCTAAGTGAACTTTAAAATCCCAAGGGAGGGGTAATAATAGGCACAAGTAGGGCCATTTGAGGGTTTTATGACACGGGGGTGAAAGGGGTTTCAAGGAATAAAACACGGGGGGGGATCCTGAAGCCAAGGGATAGGGCTTTTAGGGATTATACATGGGTTAAAAAAAATGTAATGAGACCCTTAAGTCCTTCCTACTCTTGAGGGGAGTGACTCCAACGTGAAGGGAAAGGGGTTTTAGCATGAGGGTGAAAGGGGACTTAAGGGGTTTTTAAAACCCCGCAGGGGGGTTCTAATACCCATGGAAAAAGGGGTTTTTGACATGGGGGGGGTGAAAGGGGCTTAGAAGGATTAAAACCGAGGGGGGGGGGGGGGAAGGGGGGGGGAAAGGGGTTTTTAAAGCCCAAGGGAAAAGGGGGCTAAGAAGGCCTAAAACATGGAGGGGAGGGGGGGGGAAAAAAGGGAGGTTTTTACAAAGCTTCAAAAGGAAACTCCTGGGGGAAAAAAAACAGCCTTAAAGGCTACAGAAATGAGGCCTAAGGCCCTTAGGAAAAAAAAAGGGGGGGGGGGGAGTAATCCCTAAGCCCACAGGAAGGGGGGCTTGGAGGAGACCCTTGGAAGCTTCCAAGAAGGTTCTTAAAAGCTTCAGGGGGGAGTGTATGGGATTACGTGGCAGAGAGGAGATGCTCGTTACGTGGAGGGGGGAAGAAGAGGATGATGGCCACGTGGGCGGATGGTGAGGAGTTTGATGGCGGAAGGAGGTGGAATGGTGGCAGCTGGGTGGCGGCGTTTCGTCACTCTTTCCTCCTCCTTCCACACAGGCTACCGTGGGTGCAACGACTCAACTCTTCCCTCTCTCACCCTCTCAGTTTCGACACAGCGTCTCCTCAGCAGCATGGAGACTTCACTCCTCGCGGCACAGCAGGCGGCAGCACTCTCTCCCCTCACGATGCCCAGCATCCCCGACTGTCCCCTCCAGCTTCGTCCCCCTTGATTTAAATAGGGGAGGGGAGGGGAATCCTCCCTCCCCTGCGTGGCGACTCCATAGCGATCAGAGATGAGGAAGCTCCAGCAAGGAGCTTTGCTAGCCATTCTATTTCCCTCCCCCTCTAGCTCGTCAGTCGGCTGGGGGAATAAGGGGGAATTTTTTTTTTTCATTAATGCAATTTCCTTTTTATTTGAGACAGTTCACGCGTGTGTCTCGGAATATTACATTCTCTCCCACTTGGAGGAATCGAGATGTCCTCATCTCGAGATAAACTAGGGATATTGATGGTTGAGAGAGCTTTCATCTATCCAAGTGGCATCCTCTTCGGGATAATCTTTCCACTGGACGAGGCATTCTCTTAGGGTTCTAGATCTTAACTGTCTCTCCCTAACATCTAAGATCCTATCCGGCCTTAGTTCAAGGACTCCTTGACTAGGCATTACAATTTGTTGGTCATCAAGTACATGATTAGGGTTGGGTACATATTTTTTCAGTAGGCTGATATGGAATACATTATGAACCTTTAGGTTCTGAGGGAGTTGCAATCTATAAGCATTGGGTCCTAGGCATTTGAGGATTTTGTACGGCCCACAATACCTTGGACTTAGCTTCTTGCATTCTCCTAGGGATAGAGAACTCTTTTTAGGGCGTACATGAATGAAGACCATGTCTCCTTCTTCGAAGACTCTTTCTTGACGTTTCAAATCTGCGTATGCCTTTTGTCTATCCTTGGCCGCTTGTATGTCTTGTCTTATTGACTTTATTTGATCATCCATATCTTCCAACATCTGTCTTGACTCTTCAACTCTTAGGGTTGGATCTGAAAAGTTTAGGGGACTTCGACAATCATGACCATACAATGCCTGGAAAGGAGTCATCAGAATGCTGTGCTAGTGAGAAGCATTGTAGGCAAATTCAACTAATGGCAAGTATTGAATCCACCTCTTTGGCTCTCGACATCAGTATGCCCTAAGCATATCTTCGATGATTTGATTTACTCGCTCTGTTTGGCCATCCGTTTGGGGATGGTAAGCGGTGCTAAAACAGAGTTGAGTCCCAATAGCTTCAAAGATATCTCTCCAGAAGTGTGATGTGAAGAGAGAATCTCGATCACTAATGATTCTTCTAGGTAACCCATGTAGCTTGAATATCTCCTTGATAAACAATCTTGCAATGTCGGAGGCTTTATAGTTTGTCTTTACTAGTATCAGGTGTGCAACCTTGGTAAGCATGTCAACCACAACCATAATGGAATTGTATTTTCCTTGGACTTGGGGTAAGCCCACAACAAAATCCATACTGATGAATTCCCATTTCATTTAGGGAATGTCAAGCGGTTGCAGTTTCCCTGGCATCATGACATGTTCGGCTTTGATATGTTGGCAAGACAAACACTCAGTGACATACTTGAGAATGTCACCTTTAAGCCTCTCCCAATGATAGCTCTTCCTAACTGCATTAAGAGTCTTAGCATAGCCAGGATGTCCTGCGAAAGGAGAATCATGAGCTTCCCATAATATCTTCTGCTTAAGTGACTGGCTTGTTGGTATACACAGCCTTGTTCTGTAGTAGACAAGTCCATTATCAATGGAAAATTCCTGATATCTAGCTTGCAACTTCTGATTCTGCTCCTTGGTAGATATTTCCTTTATCATTGTTTGGTAGGCCAAATCATGGCATGCTTCCTCTCTAGCTAGTTCAAGTATAGGGTTGTTTGGCATAGATACTTTTGTAGCCAGAGATCTGGCCATTGATGGATTCTGCAAGATTAGGGAATTTAGGAATGCCTTGCGACTGAGTGCATCGGCAACTACATTCTCCTTCCCTGGTCGATACTTGATTTCAATATCATATTCCTCCAATACTTCAATCCACTGACGTTGTCTCATGTTGAGCTCGTTCTGGGTAAAAATCCATTTGAGACTCTTATGATCGGTTACTAGAGTAAACTTGCTACCCAACAGGTAGTGTCTCCAAAGCTTTAGAGCATGGATGACAGCTAGTAATTCCAGATCATGCATGGCATAATTCTTTTCATGACTCTTCAATTTCCTTGAAGAGTATGCTACTGGATGACCTTCCTGCATAAGTACACACCCCAAGGCAAGAATGCTAGCATCAGTTACTACCTCGAGCTTCTTATTGAGGTCAGGAAGTTTTAGAATAGGTGCTGATACCAAACTTTGCTTCAATTTGTCGAAGCTATTTTGTTCAAAAGTTGACCATGTAATGGAAGTTTGCTTCTTTAGTAAGTCTATAAGAGGTGCTGCAATCAAAGCATATTTTTTTATGAAGACCCTATACCATCTTGTCAATCCAAGAAAGCTACGTATCTCTTTGACGGATACTGGTATTGGCCATTCAAGCACATCTCTCACCTTGGCTAGGTCTACTGATATTCCTTCTGATGATACTATGAATCCCAGATATTCAATGTGTCGCTTGAAGAATGCACATTTCTTCATTTTTGCATACAGCTTATGAGACCTCATTGTCTCAAGGACAATCCGAAGTTGAGGTTCATGATCTTCTTCTTGTTTAGAATAGACTAAAGTGTCATGGAAGAAGACAAGCACGAAATCATCAAGATATGGTCTAAAGATATCTTGCATTAATCTATTGAAGGTGGCAGGTGCATTTGTAAGCCCGAATGACATAACCAGGAACTCAAAGTGCCCATATCTTGTATTGAAGGCCGTCTTTGGAATATCTTCTTCCTTGATCCTTATCTGATAGTAACCTGACCTGAGATCAATCTTGGAGAAGATCTTTGCACCTTGAAGACGATCAAGAAGCTCATCTATTCTAGGAATAGGATACTTGTTCTTGAGTGTTGATTGATTCAACCCTCGGTAATCAATACATAGTCGAAGTGTCCCATCTTTCTTTTTCTGGAATAGTAGTGGAGCTCCCCACGGTGAGTTGCTAGGCCGGATGTAACCCTGATCTAACAGTTGCTTAAGTTGTTCCTTCAACTCAATCGTTTCTGGTATGGACATTCTATAAGGTCTCTTTGTAATTGGTGCAGCTCCAAGCACTAGCCTAATCTCATGATCTACTTCTCTTTGAGGTGGAAGTTCAATCAATTCCTCAGGGAATACGTCAGCGTATTCCTTTAGCCAAGAAGGTCCTTCATGAGACTCTTGCTTTTGATCTAACTTGTCGAGTTTGATCAGGTAAACGGGTAATCCTTTTCTGACTCCTTTTATGATCCGAGATACTTTGGTTAATTGGATTCTTGGCACTCCTGCCTCACCTTGAGTTGTGACAAATTCCCTTTCAGAGTTTCGAAAGGAAACTTGACCCTTTCCACAGTGGATGTGGGTGTCGTTGGGCTTAAGCCAATCCATCCCGAGTAGACACTCATGGATACCTAAATTCATGACTCTGAATTTGACTGAAGTCTTCTTTCCTCCCAGAAAGAATTCCACCTTAGCAGTTTGCCTGGTACAAGTTACCTCACGACCGTTTGCCAACTCCACAAGCAGGGTAGGTGCTTCTACTGTGGTTATTCCTAAAATTTTTGCACATGCTGGTGAGATAAAGGAATGTGTACTACCACAATCAATCAAGGTTTTGAAACCTTTACCTTGATAGTCCGATGGTGTCTAAATCACCGAGAACTGGCGATTCGGCCCTTTCTTGTGTAAAGCGGCATGAACTATCGCTTTTTCGAATTCAGCTTCCATAGTCGGATCTTCCTCTTCTTCTTCTTCGCATCTTTGCCTATTGGCAATGCAAGCGGTTCTTCCTCTTCCACGGGTAACGGCTCCTTGTCCGCGGCCTGCACCTTGGAAAGGTGTTTGACGATGTCCTCCGCTAAGCTTGGGACATTTCCTCTTGAAGTGACCAGGTTCGTTGCAGTGGAAACATCGGAGGTTTCGGCCATTACTTTGAGTAGGAACAAAGTTTTTGACGCTATTTGTCCTTGCTTTCTTCCTTTGTCCCTAATTATGACCTTGAACTCTCTTCATTTGAGGTCTGAATGCTCCTCTCTTCGGGTCACTATAGGACCAAGTTTTGTTACCCCTTGGTCTAGCTTGCACCTCTTGAATTATAGGTGCCACTCGAATGAGTGCATCCTAAAGATCTAATGGACTCATAGATTCGAGACGGGTATTTACGGGTGGATTTAAGCCCGCACAAAATTTGGACACCTGCTGCGTCATATCCATCTGTGGCGCATACTTTAAAAGTGAGACGAATTTAGAGTAGTATGCGTCAAGAGTGAGTCCTAAGCTGTTTTAGCTCGTAGAACTATTCATTTTCTGCGTACGATATGTAGGTGGTAAATATCTTCCCTGCACGGCTTTCTTCAACTTCTCCCAAGTAACGGACCCCTCTGAAATCCCTTGATCCCTGCACCATTGCTTCCACCAAAGTCTGGCTTCGCCAGTGAGCTTTAACTTGGCGAGCATGGCCTAATTGGTAGGTGCAATACCAGCTGCTTCAAAGTAATCCTCCATGGATTCAATCCAAATTTCAGCATCAGCCTGGACGAATCTGCCTCTCCCGTCAAACTCGGGTGGCTTTATCTGCTTGAGGAGGAACTTCTTCTCCTGGGTCACAGCAGTACTTGATGTAGGAGGCGAATTTGGAACCTGTACCTGGGGTTGTGCCTGGATAAAAGTTTTCTTAACGTTATTATATGATAATCGACGTTAGCTTATCTTTCATTTTTAGTTCAGCTATCTCGTTAAACAATGTAGCTACTTAACTTTTTAACAACTCTTATGCACAGCCAGATATTGATAAAAAGAAGTCTTTATTTGTATTTACATGGGCATAGCCTGTTTGAATACAACGTTTTGTGTGATGATAGGCCAATCATTACATTCAGTTTGGGAAGAACAACGTTGTATTGCATTTGTCTACAGGAACTGTGTAATAGTAGGGTTTTGGGTCATGGATCTTTAGGAATCGATAGTTCATTGGAAGTTTAGAATACCCTTTCCATTGGAATCCATACTTCTCATGGCGGCCCAACACTTTAATCCTGTCGGCTGGGATTACACGGGTTACTTCCTCATATACATATGAGTTCATTTCAACCCTCCGACCTTGAATATGTAAAGTCGAATTTACGTGAGCTTCCACAAAAATGAACAGCTTCACGACTTTCAAGTCTTCCAACCACTTGATCCTCTTTAGGTTGGTCTATAAATAAGCAAACTGGTGGGCGGCTATATAGTAGATTCTTGAAGACCCCGTCCATCTTCATTCTATGTATAAAGGTGATGGATTATAAATCTGCTCTGGGATGTTCATCATCCCAATTCTTTGTCTATAAAAGGGAGAATGCATTGCAGTCATAAACATGACCCGAAATACCAAAAATTTGTTCCACGCTTCATAACTCTGCAAGACAGCATTGAAGGTAAGGAAATGTTTGGATAGCAACAATTTCTTTACTTCATTTTATTGAGATCTTATAAAATCAATTCCGTTATTGGTCGGCTCTGATACCAACTGTAACGTGTCTCCTACTATCATCCAGGACACATCTTAGCAGTCCATCGGAAAGGATGTCTAGAAAACTCCGCACGGCACTCCCATGGAATGTTACGGGTTTTGCGATCTAGGTCTACCCGTGTCTGCCACGTAGCGGAAGTATCCTGGCCGTTCCCACTTAGGATCGATTGAAATTAGGGTTTTCCTGATTGGTCATTAGCTAACAGCAACTAGCGTCAGATCTGAGCGAACTACTTTACGCAGAAACGCCAGGTCCGAAGCGGATTCACGCTTCTCTTGGTTCAAGGATAATGGGAAACGAGAGGGATGCAAAGCTCAACCTCTCTGCCATAAGGCATAGTCCCATTGCGTTCCCCTAAAATAGCATAAATCGGGTAAGACGTAACTCTAGGTCATCGCTCTCATTATTCGTTTTGATGATGATCATCATCCCGCTAACTGGGACCACCCAGCCGTAGGACGGAACCATGGCCCATCCTCCGCACTTTCCTCGATTTGTTTTAGTTATGTAATTATCTAACACATTAATTTGACATATAACAATCAGCTTCTTTAATTAATCCTGTTAAGCACTGGTTCCTTCACGTAATCTTATCACGTGACATAGAAAAACAATATCAAGCAAGTTCTTTTTTTAACATTTCATCATTTTATCCTTTGAAATACAAGGAGTTCCGCCCGTAGGCTTGTCCATAATCCACCCCAAGGCTATCCAGTAATCCATAGTGATCACTATTCCAAGCTTCTACCCGTAAACTAGTATGCGGGCCTCGAGATCCAATCTTGAGTCACGTTAGCCTCTTGTGCAGGACCCGGAAGGCGAGGGATTTACGGCCAGAGCCCCCCCTGGCACCCAAGCGTCCTCCTGCTCCAAGTAGAACTCAACGGAGAGACCTCTCACGGCGGGTTCGGTCCACGTTCCCGGTGCGGTCAACAACCCCCTTGGTTAGGGTTAGGCAGGTAGTCGGGGGTAACTGAAACTGCCTCTTCCTTCAGGCCTTTAACCTGAAGTATAGGTACTCATTTAATTTGTAATTCATAATTCAAATAGAGCCCTAAAATCTATTGCAAGCACAAACATTTCCATTAATCAACCGTATTGTTTGGCAAACTGCTAAGGAAGTGTTCTTTCCTTTTGAGTGTATCAGCACTCGTTCCCAAGGTGTCTTATAAATTGGCAAGATCCTTTACATTCCGGTGTAGGGCGTACCTTATTATCCCAACTTGGTCAACCCTAAAGTTCCTTAGATATGCTAGTTTTCGGTTTACAACTTTTCCTTATTTAGAAGGATATCCAAAAATATGTCCTTTTGCAAGATAACTTGCGTAGGGATCTACCATCCTTGATGAGGGTTTTTACCCTTCCTCCTTGTGAATCAATCACAAGACTAAATGATTTTGTACTTGCTGCGCAAGTCCTGCGATGGAATAATCTGTTTTAGATCCTTTAAGCTGACGTATGTCAGGCCTAGGGTTTCTTTTTTTAAGAACCTTAGGGACAAACCCTAGTTCCTTATCTTTACGAATTTATTGTCCCTACAGTAAGGAAAGTAGTCAAGTGCTTAGGGTATGAATGTTTCTATGTTTAGATTGGTTTAGTTATCTTTTGGAAGGTAATATTAATCGTCTTGTCACGGTTTTGCTATCCTTGTGACAATTTACTTTCCAGTCAATACAGTTCAATTTAACTTCCGTTTTCCTTAAAGATAAACTCATGCCAAATAACAACATTTGCCTTGCTAAGATGTGCAATTAGCAAAGATAATTCCTAGTAATTTGAGCATCGAAAGAAACCTTTCATGAATTTAACCATTTACAATGATTTGTTGCCAAAGGAATAAGACTAATGGTGCAAGATATAATTTCTACACCTTTAGGATTTAACTAAAATATACTACTATAGTAAATGGATAATCTTGCTCGTAATTTATAATGCTTGATGCAATTCGAAGGCAACTAAGTTCTATACATTATCATTCATTAAAATAAACTAAACTCCTTCATTACAAATAACTCGGACAAATATATCCTATCCCTAACAATTTCTCTTTGCATGATAGTCTTAAAACCGAATTAAAGCCAAGAAGAAAAACCTGGTTTTGGGGTGAGATATCCACATGGATACCGGGAGATGACCCTCCCGCGGCTACGCCTTGGACTTTCTTAGGAGGCATCGCAATTGTAGTCCTTCAGACGTAGAAGAAGCTTTACACTCCTTTTTAGAATTCCACCGTCGCTCCATTGCACTTCAATACTCTTCTTCTCTTTTTCGAGTAGGGGAAAAACCGAAAGTCTCAAGGGTATTTTGAAAAAGGGCAAGGAACGACTAAGGGGTTAATAAAAACACGGAGGGGAGCCCAAGGAAAGGGAGCCTAAGTGAACTTTAAAATCCCAAGGGAGGGGTAATAATAGGCACAAGTAGGGCCATTTGAGGGTTTTATGACACGGGGGGGGGGGGGGTGATCTCGAAGCCAAGGGATAGGGCTTTTAGGGATTATACATGGGTTTAAAAAAATGTAATGAGACCCTTAAGTCCTTCCTGCTCTTGAGGGGAGTGACTCCAACGTGAAGGGAAAGGGGTTTTAGCATGAGGGTGAAAGGGGACTTAAGGGGTTTTTAAAACCCCGCAGGGGGCTTCTAATACCCATGGAAAAAGGGGTTTTTGACATGGGGGGGGGGGGTGAAAGGGGCTTAGAAGGATTAAAACCGAGGGGGGGGGGGGAAGGGGGGGGGAAGGGGTTTTTAAAGCCCAAGGGAAAAGGGGGCTAAGAAGGCCTAAAACACGGAGGGGAGGTGGGGAAAAAAATGGGGGTTTTTACAAAGCTTCAAAAGGAAACTCTTAGGGAAAAAAAAACAGCCTTAAAGGCTATAGAAACGAGGCCTAAGGCCCTTAGGAAAAAAAAAAGGGGGGGGAGTAATCCCCAAGCCCACAGGAAGGGGGGCTTGGAGGAGACCCTTGGAAGCTTCCAAGAAGCTTCAAGGGGGAGTGTATGGGATTACGTGGCAGATAGGAGATGCTTGTTACATGGAGGGGGGAAGAAGAGGATGATGGCCATGTGGGCAGATGGTGAGGAGTTTGATGGCGGAAGGAGGTGGAATGGTGGCAGTTGGGTGGCAGCGTTTCGTCACTCTTTCCTCCTCCTTCCACACAGGCTACCGTGGGCGCAGCGATTCAACTCTTCCCTCTCTCACCCTCTCAATTTCGACACAACGTCTCCATCAGCAGCATGGAGACTTCACTCCTCGCTGCACAGCAGCGGCAACACTCTCTCCCCTCACGATGCCCAGCGTCCCCGATTGTTCCCTCCAGCTTCGTCCCCCTCGATTTAAATAGGGGAGGGGAGGAGAATCCTCCCTCCCCTACGTGGCGACTCAATAGCGATCAGAGATGAGGAAGCTCCAGCAAGGAGCTTTGTTGGCCATTCTATTTCCCTCCCCCTCCAGCTCGTCAATCGGCTGGGGGGATAAGGGGGAATTTTTTTTTTCATTAATCCAATTTCTTTTTTATTTGAGACAGTTCACGCGTGTGTCTCGGAATATTACATTCTCTCCCCCTTGGAGGAATCGAGATGTCCTCATCTTGAGAGAAACTGGGGATATTGATGGTTGAGAGAGCTTTCATCTATCTAAGTGGCATCCTCTTCGGGATAATCTTTCCAATGGACGAGGCATTCTCTTAGGGTTTTAGATGTTAACTGTCTCTCCCTAATATCTAAGATCCTATCCGGCCTTAGTTCAAGGACTCCTTGACTAGGCATTACAATTTGTTGGTCATCAAGTACATGATTAGGGTTGGGTACATATTTTTTCAATAGGCTGATATGGAATACATTATGAACCTTTAGGTTCTCAGGGAGTTGCAATCTATAAGCATTGGGTCTTAGGCATTTGAGGATTTTGTACGGCCCACAATACCTTGGACTTAGCTCATAAAGGCCCTTTCCGATAAGGAAGTTCGTCTCCGACTGCAAATGAATTTAAAAGCATGGAAAGAATGGAATGCAAAAGACAAAAATGTGATGTACTGGTTATTAGCAATCATTGATAATACGATATTGGGACATATCAGGAATGCAGAAACTTCAAATGTAGCTTGGACAATTTTTGAGAAAATGTTTTCAGTAAATACAAAGACACGAAAGATACAACTCAAGCAAGAGTTCAATGCCTTGAAGAAATGAAAAATGTCTGTCAATGAGTATGTTTTGAAGGTGAGAATCATTGCCGATACTTTAGCAACAATTGATGCAATGCCTGATGATGATGATTTGGTTTCATCCACTTTGACTGGCCTTAATAATGAGAATGCATGGAAATCATTTGTTACTTCAGTATACGTGCGGAAGCCATTTTCTGATTTTGATGAGCTGATCTCTCTCATGATTACCAAAGAGATCAATATGCAGGGTGACTCATCTGAAAAAAATGGTGAACAGGTTGAAGCATTTTACTCAAGTTCAGGAAGGGGTTGTGGTATGGGACATACTAGCGATAACCAGCAAAATAGGTTCAATCAGCAATTTGGTGAAATGCAGGTTTCAGGGGGCCGAGGAAACTTTAGAGGCAAGGGGAGCTCTAGAGGAAGAGGTGGATGGCAAAATAGAGGTTCTCAAAATTTTGCTATTGTTTGCCATTATTGTGGCAAAACAGGCAACATTGTAGCCCATTGCTATGCTAAGAAGGATAATATTCGTAGTGCTAAATTGCAATAAGGAAACTATGCATCGTCTTCAAGACAAAATGAAGACAAAAATGAGCGTCTGTTTGTTATGCATCATATGATGAATGTAGTTATAGGAAAGGGGACACATGATGATGTATGGTATGTCGATTCACGTGCATCTAATCATGTGACCAGTCATGTTGAATGGTTTGGAGAGATGTAGGACTTACAAAATCTTGGTTATGTGCAAATGGGTGATGATTCATCCCACCCAATTTCACACATTGAAAAGGTTCCTTTGTCCTTGTATGATGGCCAGACAAGGAGTCTGACAGATGTATTACATGTGCCATCAATCACAAAGAATCTAATGTCTGTTGGCCAAATGGTAGAGCAGGGGTTGAAGGTCTGATTCAACGCAAAAGGTTGTTTTGTAGAAGACTTTAATGATAAGTACAGGTTGATCGCAAAAGGAAGTAGAGTTGGCCAAATGTTCACTTTAGATGCTGGAATTCCTGCAATGGATGCTTCTATGTATGCTAAAGGAAAATGAGTAGTTGCAGATATTGAAATATGGCATAAACGTATTGGACATGAAAATGTGCAAAGGCTGAAATTAATGCAGTCCAGAGGATTGGTTACAGGGTTGCCTTCTTTTAGAGTTGCAGAATTGCATAAAGTCTGTGAAGCATGCCAGTTTGGTAAGTAGGAGGCAAGACAACCCTTCTCGCATGACAAAGAAGTGAGTAGAAAAATACTTGATGTAGTGCATATAAATGTTTGGGAGCCTACACAGAATGTATCTGTTGGTGGCAGCAAATACTTTGTCACATTTATTGATGACTATTCCAGGAAGCTATGGATATACTTCATGAAGGAAAAGAGTGATGTGTTTGAGCACTTCAAATATTTTAAGACAGCTGTTGACAGGCTTAAAAGTGAAGTGCTTGAGATCAGATGGAGGGGGAGAGTACCTCTCCAATGAGTTTATTGGCTTCTTGAGGACTCATGGGATAAAGAGGCAATTTACTTGCAGATATACCCCACAACAAAATAGGGTTGCATAAAGAAAAAATAAGCATATTGCAAAAGTTGCACGTGCATTAATGGCTGAAAAGAATATGCCCAAACATTTTTTGTCTGAGACTGTCCACATTATTGTCTACATTATGAACAGAACTTCCACAGCTGCAGTTCATGGGATGACTCCTGAAGAATTCTTTACTAGCAAGAAGCCTGATGTATCACACTTGAAGGTATTTGGCTGCATTGCATATGTTCATGTGCCAGATGAGCTATGGAAGAAGCTTGATCCAAAGGTAGAAAAATGTATTTTTATTTGATACTCTTTAGAGCAGGAGTATCACTGTTTTAACCTTGTCACAGGTGAGTTCAAAGTGAGCATGGATGTTATCTTTGATGAGATGAGTAGTTGGTATGCACTTGCTGTAGTGATGTATTATATGATGATAATGATAAGGACAGCTATGTGCAGAAAGAAAAACAAGAATCATGGAGTCTTAGTGTACCAAAAACATCATCTGGTACTATATCTATAGTGAGCCCTTGGTCTAGGAGACTAAGGAGTAGCCCCACATCTTCAAGTGGATCTATAAGTGTTGTAGGGAAGGACAAAGGAAAGAAGAAAGTGTTGGATGGTAATGATGTATCTACCATTCATTTGGGATTTGATGGGGATTGTAGTGGTTCAGAGAGTTTGAATGATGAGCTTGGTATTCCTTTGTCAGGACACCAGGTGTATAGAGAGCTCATAGTAATGTAAAGGCTCCATTGAGTGATCCGGTGGTACGCAGATCTAGCAGGGTTAGATACCCTATTAAAAGATTTGGTTTTGAAGGTTATGCACCTTACCATTATGCTTATATGGTGAAACTAGTTGAGGATGTTGAGCCCACTTTTTTTGAGGATGCTATTGGTCATGCTCATTGGGATGCAGCAATGGATGAGGAGATGGCTGCATTAGAAGCCAATAGGACTTGGGATTTGATACCCTTACCTAAGGGTAAGAAAGCTATAGGTTATAAGTGGATTTACAAAGTCAAGCATAATGCAGATGGTTCAATTAGCAGGTATAAAGCTAGTTGCAAAAGGCTATGCTCAAACATATGGCATAGATTATGAAGAGACATTCAGTCCAGTTGCTAGGATGGCAACTGTTAGATGTGTGATTGCCTTGGAATGCTGAAGCAAGCACCTAGAGCATGGTCTAACAAGATTGGAGAGTATCTTATCAATATTGGATTTTGTACTTCCAGATGCTGATCACTCACTTTATGTGAGAAAGGGAGATGCAGATTTGGTCATCATAGTCATCTATGTGGATGATTTGATTATTACAGGTGATAATGACAATGGGATTGCTGAAGTTAAGGAATTCTTGAAGAAGAAGCTTGAGATGAAAGATTTGGGTGAGCTGAGATACTTTCTTAGTATTGAGGTGATCAGATGTGATGATGGTATCTGGCTATCCCAAAGGCAGTATGAATTGGATATGGACAGTATGTAAGCCTCTTTCAGTACCATTGGAGTGTGAAGTTGAGTGCCGACTTTGGGGATGAGATAGAAGACCCTACTATGTTCAGAATGATAGTAGGGAGTTTGATTTACATAACTATCACAAGGCATACTTGAGCTATGATGTTGGCCTTGTTAGTCAGTTTATGTAAATGCCTAGAAAGCCTCATTTGGATGCAGTTAGACGTATATTGAGGTATATGAAGTCCACTTTACATTATGGACTTTTTTATGAGGCATGTAAGGACATATAGGTCTTTGGATACACAGATGCAAATTGGGCTAGTAGTATGTCAGATAGAAGATCTACTAGTGGATTCATGTTTTCCCTTCATAGTGCAGCAGATACATGGAGTAGCAAAAAGTAACCTACAGCTGCTTTATCGAGTACAGAGGCTGAGTATAGAGGTGCTAATATGGCAGCATGTGAGGTGGTATGGCTGCAAAAGTTATTAGGAAATTTGGACGTGCAGGGAGATGGTCCAGTTATCATTCATTGTGACAATATGAGTAGCATACAGCTAGCTAGGAATCCAGTGTTCCATGCTAAAACAAAACACATTGAGGTACGCTACCACTTTATGAGAGAGAAGGTACTTGCAGGAGAGATTGACTTGGTATATGTCAACACATAGGATCAGATAGCTGACATTTTCACAAAGGCATTGGGTGCAGAGAAGCTTCAAAAGTTCCAAAGCTTAGTTAGAGTTGCAAAGATAGAGTTGAGCTTGAGGGGGAGTGTTGAGATGGCAAGCTCAACACGTGCGGACATTGATGATGGACTGCCTAGCTAGATGGGTCTGCATGTCTAAACTTAGCATGTTGGTGGTCATTATGATACTCACATGGCCATTGACTTATCACTTATTATATTTAGGTTGTTACACCTACCTACAGCTGGCAAAAATATAGCACCAGTCGATTAGTGTAGTTGGTTATGCACTATTTGACTTAAAAGGCCACTTTCCTTTATGTTGTATCTTATCTATACTTTGTGTACATTGTATAGTGTGTGGAAGAAGAAGAAGAAATTAGCAAGAAAACTTTTTTGGCCTCTTTCTTTGTTCTTGTGTTCTTGAGTGAGCTTCCTCTTGTGTATACAGTATGTGTTTGGCGCAGCAGCTCAAGCAAATCCCCCCATCGCACGATTATTGACATAAATTGCCCTGCGTATTTTTGGAGTAAGGCATTATGCGATCGCGATCGGTAGTACAAACTGCCACAAATGAGGAAGCATTATGAATAACGACTACACTCCAAATAGCAAAATACGCAGGCCACTTATAATCTATTCGTAGTATAAACGTGACATATCTTATGCCAATCATGGGATTTTAGCCTTGATAGTTGGTCATCTTTAGAAAACGTGGACTTGAGAGAATGCATCATACCCGTTGGAGTACATATTGAATTGACTATTTGCTTCACAATGTGCTCTTCCTTAGTGGAAAAAATCCAAGGAGCGCGAGATAGCTACAAGTGACCATCAGCACTCGACTGCGGCCAAAGCGCCTCCATCTTGCCTACCTCCTTCAAATCCATTTGTGCCCCTATAGTGTCTCTCTTTCCTGTGATATGGTCCCATAGCAAGCTGTCCACATTTTTGAAAATATGCATGGGATCCAACAAGTGGTTGATCTGTAAGTGGGTCCAATATGGCAACTCATAGAAAACTGAGAACCGTCGCATTCCGTTTAGATGTGACTCTGTGTGGACCATTTTCAGCTTGTATCGGCTTTGGGTATTCATACTTGCTGGAGTTCATCCAAGAAAACCTTCCCTGAGTTCATGACCCTCTAGCAGGAAAGCGGCGTGTCCTTGATGTACCATCTTCTTCACGATTCGTGACCTTTGGGAATCTAACTATGGCCTACACAATGGACATACATGATAACCTGAGGTAACTAGACATGTCCCAACATCTCTATCCAGTGAATATAAACTTGAACGAGCTATGATAGATATTACCAATGAGAATGGAAGCCTACTTACCTGAGCACTCTCTAAATCCCAGAAAGTTATGCATGGTCCACATGCGAATGGCTCGAATATTGGCAGACCGTCGACCATCACGCTTACTCATATCTTGCACGGTGACCCCCTCCTCCCAAAAAATCTTAAGCTCATCGACTAATGGATAAAGATACACATCCATATTTTTGACTTTATAGTGGCCAGGAACAAGCAAGCTAAGGATGAGATGTCCTTTTTTCGTAGAAAGCAACGGAGAGATATTGTATAGTTGACAAGGACTATAGGCCACACACTGTAAGAAGTTGAGCGCAGACTGAATGGGTTCACGCCATCCATAACAAGACTGAGCCAAAGATTTCTTGGCTCTCGAGTAAAGCCTGGGAAGGTAGAGTTAATGTGGCTCCATGCACGTGAATCCACTGATATTCATTGAACTCCATCTGTGGACCTATTCTGTGCATGCCACGTTGTCAAGCTCGCCATGCTAGACATACGAAACATGTGGTTTATGTGGGGGATAAGCAGAAAGTGTCTAAGAACTTTTTGAGGGATGGTTTACCCTTGCAAGTCTTGTCAATACCTGTGAGTGCCACACTTTGGACATGTCTCCATAGTCTCGTATTCTCCTCGAAACAGTATGCAATCATTGATACATGCATGGATGATGTTGTAGTCCATGCCAAGCTTTTATAAAACATGTTGCGCATCATCACGAGACTGAGGCATGGTATTTGTAAGTGGTAATATATGTTACTTTAGTAACCTTTAAAAAAATCATAAAACACCTTGAAAAAGCTTAAATATTTTTAATGATAGTGTTGAAAAGAAATCAACAAAGCGTACGTACAAGGTACCTAAACAACTCGATCACACTCACATCACTCCACCCATATTTTGCTTGCACACTTAGGAGTGCAAGCAGTATCTCCAGGCGAGATACTTGTCACCCATCATATAATGGTATGGATACTTCCTCTCTATGCGGATCAGAAGTCTTGACATCCATGGGCATCAATGCATCGATCATTGCCTCCATCTCAGGCTCGAAGATTGTAGGTAAGTTTGCTGGAAGGCTGCCTATCTCGTCTGGTATTGATGGTATAGATTGGGTAGTACATTTCAAGTGGTGGATTGGCTTAGGCACTCCATCCATCACATGCCCACAAACTCTTCTAACTAGCCACGAAGGGTGCACTCCTCCTTGGGACAAGAGGTCACCTCCCTGGATAGAAAATTTGCCAGCCACACCCAATGTTTTTGTATATGGTATTCAATTAGCTTGCGAATACAATGCATGATTGATATACACTTTTCTTATTGTTTGCTCAAAATCTGAGATCGCCTGATCAATGATCTCAAATTGAAACTCACCGAAGCATTGTACGTGTTCTACAGACAATTGACGTTTTCATCTAATTGCCAACTTGCATTGAGAACAAGGGCATGGGACATGCTGATTAAGATATGCCTTGCGATCTTGAACATCACGACCTTCATCGTTTTCCATTTTGTCTACATTACGACAAACAATTTGTTTTTTTTATCATTATTTTTTCATTTCTTAAATTTTTTGAGAAGGGGTTTCTTCTCTTGTAACTCAACAAAATTAACGTATGTAAAGTCTCAATCCACCCACAAATTAATGTATATCGGAGTGCTTTCCGTCTCGTGGTATTGCATCGGACCTCACCGGATCTCGCCGCTACTCTCTCTTTGTTTTTTATCCATTCATTCTCTTCTCTCCTTCCATCTCTCTCTCTCTTCTCTTTCTTTATTATGTTGTATTTTTATTCCCTCTCTCTTGTTCCTTCTTTCTTTTTCTCTTTCTCTCCCTCTCTCATTTCCTTTAACAAAACATCTCTCTCTACTACCAATTTCCTTTAAAAAAACATCTCTCTCTCTCTACTACTACCACTACCACTACCACTACAATAAACAAAAAAAGAAGAAAAAAAAACAACAACAACTACTACTAGTACTAGTACTACAACAACAACAAACAAGAAAAGAAGAAACAACTACTACTACTACCACTACTACTACAACAACAACAACAACAAACCAGAAAACCAAATAATAATAAACAAGAAATGAAAAAAAACTACTACTACTACAACAAACAAGAAAACCACCACCACCACCACCACCACTACTACTACTACTATTACTACTACTACCACTATCACTACAATAAATAAGAAAAGAAGAAAAAAAAAAACAACAACAACTACTACTACTACTAGTACTACAACAACAACAAACAAGAAAAGAAGAAACAACAACAACTACTACCACTACTACAACAACAACAACAAACAAGAAAACTAAACAATAATAAACAAGAAATGAAAAAAAAGTACTACTACAACAAACAAGAAAAAAACCACCACCACCACCACCACTACTACTACTACTACTACTACCACTACCACTACCACTATCACTACAATAAATAAGAAAAGAATAAAAAACAACAACAACAACAACAACTACTACTACTACTACTACAATAACAACAAACAAGAAAAGAAGAAAAAACTACTACTACTACTACTACTACAATAACAACAACAACAACAAACAAGAAAAGAAAAGAAACTACTACTACTACTACTACAATAAAAAACAAGAAAACTACTATTACTACTACTAGTACTACTACTACAAGCATGACTACGATGACTACAACCATGACTACGACTATCATAACAACAACAAACAGGAAAAGAAGAAATTAAACAACAACAACTACTACTATCACTACCACTACCACTACTATTACTACGACTACCATAACAACAACAAACAAGAAAATAAGAAATTAAACAACAACTACCGCTACCGCCATTACCACTACCACAACAACAACAAACAAGAAATAAAAAAACAATAACAATAACAACAACCTCTCCCACCCTCCCTCCCTCCCTCTCTTTCTTTCTCTCTTTCCCTATTATGTTTAATGTTTTCTCCCTCTCTCTCTCTCGTTCCTTCTTTCATTTTCTCTCTTCCTCTCCCTCTCTCATTTCCTCTCTTTCTCTCTCAATATACATGATTTTTAACAAAAAAAAGTAAAAGAAAATGAGAAAAAAAAAAGCAAGAAGGAACAATGCACTCACCGCAAAGGCCCAAGGATGGATTCAGCAACTCCTCTTCAAACGGCGGCTCCTCTTTGCCCTCTATACACTTTCTCCTCTTCTTTGCAAATGGTAGCGGCGGCAGTGAGAATCTTTCCTTCTCCCTCTTTCTCTCTTTCTCTCCCTCTCCCTCTAAAATTAAAGATGGAGTTCCCTCTCCCTTTCGCTCTCTCTTTCGTTCGTTTGCGCAAAATAATGTGCTCGGGTTTCGGCCCGCATTTTTTGTCCGAGCACCATCTCTATTTGCATTGTATTTTGTGACGCAAATAGTGACACCACTATTTTGCATCGGAAGCGTCGTCGCTATGCCTCTGTATCCTTGTAGTGAGAATTTGCATAGGACCTATATCCAATCCTTAGTCTAAGCCTAGTAAAAATACCAAGTCAATCGACTGTCCAAGAATCCATTGTTCTACAAGGGCGAACTCAACTTGGTTTTCAAAACCCAGATGGGAATAATCCTCGACAAGCTCACATTTTAGTAGAGTGGTATTTTTAGGTATCTCATGACTTTGATACTAATTTGTTTTATCTAATTAACTTAAAATAAAAGTTCAAGTAGGAGACCCAACCCTATCAAGGAGCTCATGGAAGGCAAGGAAGGACAAAGAATCAAAGATGAGGTCCCGATTGCCATACAAAGCATCAAAGATGAAGTCCTAAAAAATGAGGATCTCTCAAAGAGTAACCCTCAACAAGAAGGCCACCACCCAAGAACAGCCCCCATAAAGCCACCTCAAAATTTGCCTTGCCTAAGAAGGCCACCTTCGCCACCAACATCTCCACCAAACACTCCCTTTTGAAGTCAAAGGGACAAAAGCGCCTACAAGAAGAAGACCCCCAATAGGGGAACAAGCCCCTTGTCATAGCGATAAAAAATCCCATAGGCCATAGCACCACCCTTATTACTACCCATAGCCTCTCCCCAATATCAGGCCTATGTCCTTGATCCTCATCCTCTAAGAGTTCAATTAGGAAATGGCTCTCTAGTCATTGAAATTCATCAATTGGTTCTTTACTTGGTAGCAACACTAGTGGTAGGAGATCGCCATGCACGTCAACCCCCTAAAAAAGGTGAACATTGCCCTCTTGGGGCAGCTTACTAGAGAGATGGTACCCTCCATGACCATTGGCAATGGTTGAAAGTATGCCAAATTTCCCAACTCACCTTTGTCAATGATGCTAGAGAGTAGAACCCAACATTAGGAGAGAATGTGTTTCTCCAAGCTTGAATGGTTGGAGGGAAGAATTCAGATAGTGTGATCCCACTTGCCCTAGAGATCATTAAGGAAATCTAGTAGAACTATGAGTGGGAGTGGATTGACCCACTAAAAGAAGCTAAAACATGAGCTCTACGTCGCCATGATAGACTCTTGCTCCAAGCTCCCATCTCTATCATGACAAACTAAATGAGCTAGTGGACTTCACTAAGTTCCTTTCTCCCAAACTATTTTTTATCTTTATTCTATCTATGATCTCATCCAACTCAAAAGATTTGGCTTTCATTGGCTATTGTTGCATTTCTTCTTCTTCTTTTTTGAGATGCTCACTGTATCAACCTTTTGGAATACCATCATGTATGATGACTATTATCTATCTTTATCAAAACCTTAGATTATTTAGCTCTTGTGTTAGTTGAATCTTTGATACTTCATTGCCAAGTGTAGGAGCACCAAAACACTGACGAAGAGTGGTGGATTCAAGTCCTACAACAAGTTGTTTAGACTTAAATCATGACTCGAAGGTAGAATTTGATCTTCTTTGGTGGAACATCCGACATGAATAGTGAGTCAGAGTAGCTTGGGAGAGATTAAGAAAGTTGTTATCCCTTGGCTAGCGGTCTTGGATTCAGTGGAGACTCTCACCCTCCACCAAGCACCATCTGAGTGCTCACCTCTATCCCAAGCTTAGGATCAAGCACAAGCCACACTCTGACCAAGGGGGATAGAGCCCCCCTGATCATTAGGATTTGGGAATAAATCTCCAAATCCTAATGATCCAAGCTAGGGTCAAGGAGGTGGAGATCCTCACCTTGATGACTTGTTGTTTAAAAACACCTCTACTCCCACCCACGACATAATGAAATTAGCTACTAATGCTTAGCTTTAGGCTTAATTGATCAAATTCAAAGCCATCTCCCTCAAGTGATTGCACCACATTCATGCCCTCCATAGTACCGAGACCATGCATAAGCAGAGTTGAATGGCATGCATGCATGCCTTACTCGAGTGTCCTTTGAGGTATGGATGGCCAATTAGCAAAGAGTCTCTTCATATTCTCTCTCTCTTGCAGGAGTCTTTCTTTTTTTATTTGCTTGTTTGGGGTTTGCGGATGGTAAACTTCCCTCACCCCTAAACACTTTGTTGATCACATATAACGTTCCTTCACTACAAGTTATAGGCCTCATACCGACATTCAAAGCAATAGAAATGTTTATAAAAAAATTTACCCTCGTCGTCAATAAAAATGTCAGTATTAGCAATGCCATAGAATCCTCACTATAAGCATCACTATGGGTATTGCTATTTGCATTGCTATCAGTGTCACAAATACGACACTGATAGCAATGCAAATAAGGATGCCTATAGTGATGATTTGCAATGCTAATAGCAATGCATGTAGTAAATTTGTGACACTAGTAGTGATGGTTATAGAGGTTTTTTTTTGTGGCAGGGCAGTAAGCTGCCCTACCACAAATAGCACTATGTGCTTTATTTGGGCCATACCAAATATTTGCAGTAAAGTATACAATACTATGTGTATAGAGAGTACATGGTAATGTTAAAGCTCCACTAAGTGATCCAATGGTGCGTAGTTCTAGTAAGAGATTTGGTTTTGAAGGTTATGTAGCTCACCATTATGCTTATATGGCAAAGGTAGTTAAGGATGTTGTGCCCACTTTTTTTGAGGATGTTGAGCGTACTTATTTTGAGAATGTTATTGATCATGCTCATTGGAATGTAGCAATGGATGAGGAGATGGCTACATTAGAATCCAATAAGACTTGGGATCTACTAGCATTTCCCTTAAGCAGCATAAGGTAGATTGTTCTATTAGTAAGTATAAGACTAGGCTAGTTGCAATAGGCTATGCTCAAACATATGGCATAGATTATGAAGAGACATTCAATCCAATTGCTAAGATAGCAACAATTAGATGTGTGATTGCTTTGGTAGTAACCAAAGGTTGGAGTTTGTAGCAATTGGATATAAAGAATATATTTTGGCATGGTGAATTTCAAGAAATGTATATGGAGTATCCAATAGGTTATAAGAATTTAGAGCATCCTGTATATTTATATAGGTTAAAGAAGGCACTCTATGGGTTGAAGCAAGCACCTAAATCATGGTTTGATAAGATGTCAATATTGGCTTTTATTTTTTATGTTGATCACCCATTTTATGTGAGAAAGGAATATGCAAGTTTGGTTAGCATAGTCATCTATGTGGATGACTTGATTATTACATGTGACAATGATAGTGCGATTGTTGAAGCTAAGGACCTTTTGAAGAAGAAGTTTCAGATGAAGGATTTAAGTGAGCTAATGTACTTTCTTAGTATTGAGGTTATGAAATGTGATGATAGTATATGGCTATTCCAAAGGTAGTATGGCTTGGATATATTGTCCAATTATGGTTTGATCATGTGTAACTAAAATCTCTTTTAGTACCATTGGAGAAAATGCAAAGTTGAGTGTTGATATTGGGGATGAGATAGACTGATTTGGTCTGCCAAAAGAATTAGTATCGGACCGTGGAACCCATTTCGTAAATAAGGTGATTAAAAGTGTGAATGAAGCATGAAAAATTAAGCACGATAAAACAACTCCTTATAACCCACAAGCAAATGGGCAAGTTAAAAGTACTAACAAGTAGCTTATTGGTATTTGATCAAAAATAGTGTCCGAAAAGGACTGAGACTGGGATAAGAAACTATATGTGGCGGTGTGGGCGTATAACACTACATTTAAATGATCCATTGGCCACACCCCATTCAAGCTAGTCTATGGGGAGGAGTGTGTTTACCCTTAGAGATTGAGTTGCCGACTATAATATTTGCAATCAATCATTCTTCGAGTAATGAGGATGCCCTTTTTGGTGCGTAGATCGGATGCTGTACGCTCACGTAGTGAATGCTGGAAGGTCCCCAAGAACAATAGAACTCTACTTTTTGCACAAATTACAAGGTAAAAAGCATGAACGACAAGAGCAAGAGACCAATTGGGTGCAATCTTCCCCCATGCCTTGTGTGAGCACTCCACAAAAGCATGTATTTTTATGTATTATCATCTTCAAGCTCAAATAATAGCCCAAATTACAAAATAGCAAGCTTTTAGCTTTTGAGTTTGCTTTAACACAAAATAGAAATAAAGCTAATGGACGGTGCCCAAAGAGTCTCGCATGCCCAATACAATGTCCAAATAGAAATAACATAATCGTGCGCCCATACGCATACAAAATAATAATAAATATCCAACGCCTCAATAAATAGGCGTGACAAAATATAGGCGCCATGCCTAAGGCATGCGCCCATCAAAATATAATCAATAAATCGAATACTCGCTATCCTCCAATGCTTTCCTCTGCCCTGCTACTATCTCTACACATCAACTGAAGCATTCACAATCGTTAGTAAAATAATACAATTAAACCGACAAAAGTGAATACCTAGCAGTCTTCAGCTACATAAATAAATCAATTGGTTAGAAATAAATCCTAACCTTAATTTATTACGAGTGCGCACTCTAAACTCATAAACGTTTATTAATTTAATATGCGTTTTGCGGAATCACCCATGTACACACTAATTAATGAAACGCGCGAAAAGGACAGGCGTCCCCATCAACTTCTCGCACAAAGAATCCACTTTGTGTATGAGCCCCGGTCATCAAAGTTTACGGAATCCACCGTAAAACCTCACGGAATCCACCGTGGCATGGAATCCATCATGAAATATGCCTCCTGGCATCATACCCCTGGGGTGGGATAGCAATTGACCTCAATTGCTATTAGCTCAATGTGGAGCTAACAGAGTGGGGAAAGCATTTAAGTCTCTAGCGTGCATCCATTGTGCTTCCTCTACAGGATGGTTCTTAAATTTAACTAGATATCTAGAATATCTTTGGCCAGTTCTAGTGGTCATAAAGTCAGTATCTATGATAGCTTCAGGTTCAAGTATTTCAGTCTCTTCCTCTAATAAAGGTGGGTTTTCATAAACAGGGTGTACAGGTAATTGGCCTCTAAAGGGTCTTAATAAACTAATGTGAAATGTGTTGTGAATTTTCCAGTGAGGTGGTAATTCTAACTTGAATGCATTGTCATTAATTTTATGAATGATCCTAAATGGTCCATAGAATCTAGGGGCTAAATTGACAACTGGGTGTCTATCTACACTTTGTAGTCTACGTTTTTCTATTCTCAACCAAACATAGTCATCAACTTTGAAATTCATTGCTTGTCTTTTCTTATTGGCTTGTTTGGTATATGATTGCTGGGCTTTGGCAATCATGTCTTTAACCTCATCAAAAATAGTATTATGCATACTAGCAATATCATCCGCACTCTGAATTCTATTTGACAAAGATGCAACAGGTGTAGATAATCTATAATCATAAATCACTTCAAACGGTGCTTTCTTTGTAGATGTGTGTGGTGTATTGTTATATGGAAACTGTAATAAATGTAAATGTGTATCCCATGTCTGAGGTTTAGAAATAGTATAAGCACGTAAGAGATCTGGAATAGTGCTATTAGTGGCTTCTGTTTGTCCATTAGTTTCAGGATGAAATGCAGATGAGAAATCAATCTTTGTGCCAAGGTTAGCAAACAGAGTAATCCAAAAGTTGTTACAAAATCTAGAATCACAATAAATAATAATAACTTTTGGCAATCCATGGTTAGTAAAAACAGTTTTCAAAAACAATTGTGCTGCATGTGATGCTGTTAAAGTTTTCTTACATGGAATGAAATATGCTTGTTTACTAAACCTATCTACTACTGTCCAAATCATATCATGGTTAGATTTAGTATTAGGTAAACCAGTAATAAAATCCATAGAAATTTGTTCCCATGGTCTAGATGGAATAGATAAAGGCATAAGTAATCCATATTGTTTACCATGATGTCTCTTAACTCTTTGACAAATCAAACATTTAGAAACAAAGTTAGATACATTAGTGTCCATATGCGGCCAATAAAAATCTTCAGTTAATGTGCGTAAAGTAGATATGATACCTCTATGTCCTTGATATGGAGGACAATGAATCTCCTTCAAAACAAAAGATCGGAATGGAACTGTAACACACAATCTCTTTTCATAAAACATAAATCCATCATTATATGACAATGAAGCAATAGGAATCAAGTTATTTTGAACTAATTTATTCCAATTAGCATGAAAAGTAATATCTTGATGATAAGTATATTTCATAGCAATCAAAGAATCAAAAGATATAACAGAAAATATTATGAATGGCAGGTCTTCTACTTAATGCATCAGCCACTACATTTTCTTTTCCGGGTTGATATTGAATGATAGGATGAAAACTCTGGATAAAGGATGCCTATTTGATATGTCGGTCAGAGATTTGGGGTTGACTAAGTAAATGTCTAATACTTTGCTGATCGTAATCATAAATTCTGAACCCATTAAATAGTGTTTCCACTGTCTTAATGCTTGTACAACAGCTAATAGTTCTTTGTCATATGTGGAATATTTCAGTTCAGAGGGTTTCAGCTTACAACTAGAATAGGCTATGGGATGATTATCCTACATAAGTACAGCTCCTATTCCTGATCCTCTAGCATCGTCACTACTTGAAAGAATGGTCTATTAAAATCAGGCAACTGTAGGACAGGGGCATGGGTTAATGTATGTTTCAATAAATCAAAGGATTTCTACTGATTTTCGGACCAATGATAGACAATACCTTTCTTGAGAATTTTGGTCAATGGTAAGGCAAGTAATGAAAAATTACGTGCAAACTTCCTATAGAAACTAGCAAGACCAAGGAAAGATCGTAACTCATGCACATTTTTATGTACAAGCCAATTCAATATTGCATCTATTTTCTTAGGGTCAACTTTAATTCCATCAGATGATACAATATGACCTAAATACTCAATTTCTATTTTAAAGAATTCACTCTTTTTCGGATTTGCATACAGTTGATTATCTTTTAGTAACTGGAAAACCAATGACAAATGCTCATAATGTTCTTTCTCATTTTGACTAAACACCAAAATATCATTAAAGAAGACAATTACACATTACTGATATTTCAAAAATATACGGTTCATCATTCTACTAAATGTAGCAGGTGCATTAGTCAATTCGAATGGCATCACTAAAAATTCATAATGACCAAACTATGTCCTAAATGTAGTCTTGAATATGTCAGACTTATCTAGTCTCACCTGATGATAACCAGACTTGAGGTCTATTTTACTAAATATTGTAGATCCTTGCAATTTATCCATAAGGTCATCAACTCTAGGAATTGGATACCTATTCTTTACAGTGATCTTATTTAAAGCTCGATAGTCAATGCACATACGATAGGTATTATTCTTTTTCTTGACTAACAGAACAGGTGCACCGAATGGAGAACTACTAGGTCTAATCAATCCTCTATTTAGTAATTCCTCAACTTGACTTTGAATTTCTTTTTGCTCTATCTGGTTATGCCTATATGGTGCTTTGCAAGGTGGTTGAGTACCAGGAATCAAATCTATCTTATGGTCTTCTGGACGTGAAGGAGGTAAACCAGGTGGTAGGTCTTCGGCAAAACAATCCTTAAAATGTGCAAGAAATTCTTTATGACTAGGATGCATATGATTTTCTTTTACTTGCAGTTCATTCACCCAAATGAGATAAGATTTACTACTCTTGCGTAATGCACGTTTAGCTTGAGTATGCGAAAGCAGTGGAAAAGCATTAGATGCATGCATACCATATAATGTAATATGTTTTCCTTGAAAATTAATATTCATTGAATGTGTGTAATAATCTATATCTGGGTTATGCTGATGACGCCAAGGCATACCTAAAATAATGTCACTCAACTGTAATGGAACAACTAGAAATTTTCTTCTTTCTGTGTATTGACCAATTTGAATTTCTAAGTCATGCACTTCCTATGTACCATTATACCTAGTGCCTAAGAATGCTGCTTTAATGCGATAATGTGTAGGTACAGTGTGTAATTTCAATTCTTTTACTAGCTTTGCTGAAATAAAATCATGAGTACTACTGTCATCATGCAAAATAATCTTTTCATTTCCATGCACTAAACATTTCATAGTCAATAGAGAATGTGGAGTTGGCATACCTAGTAAAGTATCCGAAGGAGTAGTAGTGTCGTCCTCATCTTCTGTGAAATCAGGCATATCTTCATGTTCGTCTTCTTCCATTGCTCCAAGGTAGTTAATATGGGCAGGTGGCTTCTTCGAATGGCAATTTGCTGCTAGATGTCTAGGCTGGTGGCATTTATAGCATACTATAGGTTTGGCTTTGGTTACATTGTTTGCAATGGCGAGAAGTCTAGGGACATTAGGATTTGGCTGTGGAATAGGCTTAGGGTTTTGATTGACATTGGATGGTAAAGCAGGTGGTTTTGCCCAATTCTTACGGAAAGATGATGAAGTGAAACGACCTTGATTAAATCTTTTAAAATTTGAGTTGAATTGCTTAGATCCATAGTTACCATTGGCTTGGAATTGCTGTGGACGTCTGTCTCTACCTCGCAGCTTGTCTTCAGTGTCGTGAGCTAGTGAAATGGCATCTTCAAGAGTAGCAGGCTTGAACATGTTAACTTCAGCGTAGTAATGCCTAAGGAGTCCAGACATATACTTGCGCTTATGTGTCGCTTCAGGTACATCTTCAAGCATGCGTAACTAGAGTAGTGCATTCCAAAAATGCTCTGTATACTGAGGAATAGGCTCACGATCCCGTTACTAAAGAAGATCCCATTGCTTTATGGCTTTCTCATGAAATTGTGGAGGAAGGAAATTTTGCATAAACTTCTTCTTGAAATTCTCCCAGGTAGCGGAACAATCTATACTCTTTCGTACTACAGTCCACTAAAGTGATACTCTATCCACTAAATAATTAGTGACACACTTGATTTTATCTTTTTCTGCATAGGTTTCCTCATGAAAGTAGTCATCAAACTGACTAATGAATGCAAGAACAGTTTTTCGTTCTCGTGTGCCATTGAAAGTACGGAATTTGAAATTTCTTTTACTTATCTTTGATTCCTTGCAGATAGTTTGAGCTTCGAGAGTCGCGTCGACGGATAAGATCTTCAAATTGAGGTTCTTCTTTATCGGTAGACAATCTTTGTAAATTTGCCAATTGAACTTGCAATGCTTGCCTAGCTCTTTGTTCTTCATCCAATTGCATCATGATTAAATCCAACTTTTGCTCCATCGTAAGTTCAGGTAGGTCGCCTTCATTAAATCATCCATATGTGGTTTCGTCATCCTGCAAAACTCAAAAGACCTTTCACTCTCAAAATCAAGTTAGCGGGATGAGCGTAGCTCAAGTTCGGAATACAAGGCTTATGTATTTTTGGGTGTGGCTTTCACAATCTTTGAAAAATCTGTGTTTTATCCTTCTTCGTATGCTAAAAATGCTTCAGCAAACCTGCGTATGTGTAGAGTACCTTCCAATGAACAACTTTGCAGTTCAGAGTTTCTGCGCAGGAAAATCCCTTCTATGAGTTTTGGACAGAAGTCAGTTTTGACTCCAGTTGACTTATCTGACTTGCAGAGTACCAGACTAATGTGACTTGCAGAGTTTGTAGACTTGCAGAACTTGGTTGCTTTATGGAACTTGCAGAACTTGACTTGAAAGAACTTGCTGAACTTGCTGAATCTGAACTTTGCAGACTTGCAGTAGTTGCTGAATTGTAAGACTTATGTAACTTGGAGCTTTGGTAAGTAAGCTTTAGCTTACTAATCAAAACGTGAAATCGTGGGGGGGGCGTTTTTTCAGCCACAATGGCACAAAAATCAGAGGTCTCCTGATACCACATGATGTCAATTTGAAGCTTTTAAGCTTCTTAAAGCTTATAAAGCTTTAATACTAACTTAATAATCATAAAAGCTTTTAAGCTTTTGGGCTATGGAGGCTTATCTCTGTGTATGAAGACGACTTGATGAAGAAGAGATAGAAGTGGTCCTCCGCCTCTGCAGACCGGTCCTTTGCGATCCGATGATGGAAACAGGGGTTCTTGATCGCCAGGAATCTGTTTGTATCGACCGTTCGCGACGAGATTGACCGTAGAGCCCGATCGTTCCAGGAGCTCCACTTTTGCACAAGATTGGTAGCGATTGGAAGCTCTTGATCTCAGCTTCGCTCTGATACCACTGGTGCGCAGATCGGATGCTATACGCTCGCGTAGTGAATGCCGGAAGGTCCCCAAGAACAATAGAACTCTACTATTTGCACAAATTACAAGGTAAAAAGCATGAACGACAAGAGCAAGAGGCCAATTGCGTGCAATCTCCCCCCATGCCTTGTGTGAGCACTCCACAAAAGCATGTATTTTTATGTATTATTCATCTTTAAGCTCAAATAATAGCCCAAATTACAAAATAGCAAGCTTTTAGCTTTTGAGTTTGCTTTAACACAAAATAGGAATAAAGCTAATGGACGGTGCCCAAAGAGTTTGGCATGCCCAATACAATGTCCAAATAGAAATAACATAATCATGCGCCCATGCGCATACAAAATAATAATAAATATCAAACGCCTCAATAAATAGGCATGACAAAATATAGGTGCCATGCCTAAGGTGTGCGCCCATCAAAATATAATCAATAAATCGAATACTCGCTATCCTCCAATGCTTTCCTCCGCCACTGCTGCTATCTCTACACATCAACTGAAGCATTCACAATCGTTAGTAAAATAATACAATTAAACTGACAAAAGTGAATACCTAGCAGTCTTGAGCTACATAAATAAATCAATTGGTTAGAAATAAATCCTAACCTTAATTTATTACGAGTGCACACTCTAAACTCAAACACGTTTATTAGTTTAATATGCATTTTGCGGAATCACCCGCTATGGAATCACCCATGTACACACTAAATTAATGAAACGCCCGAAAAGGACAGGTGTCCCCATCAACTTCTCGCACAAAGAATCCACTTTGTGTATGAGCCCCGGTCATCAAAGTTTACGGAATCCACCGTGGCACAGAATCCATCGTCAAATATGCCTCCTTGCATCACTTTCCTAGCGCTTTACAACCTTGTCCCACTTGGATGAGCTCAAATTGTAGAGTTTATTACACTAGGAAGTGGCCAAGTGTCGAATGAAGCAGTTGCATGATTTGAAAGTAAAGAAATATACCTTTAAGAAGGGACAATTAATTCTATATTATGATGCACCTAGAGAACTCTTTCCAAGAAAACTTGAGCCCAAATGGGACGGTCCCTACAAGATCATAAGGATAGGGAAAAATAAGTCCACAACATTATTTATATTGATCTTGAGAGAGGAGAATTTAAAAATAAGGTTAATCTTAATAAGATTAAACGTTATTATTTCTAAATGCACTAATGAAATAAATATCTTCTAGGTCAATGTGAGGCTAATGCGAAACCTGCAAAAGAAAATATTGGTTGATGGGATGCATTAGGGAAGTTTTGAGGTCTCGAAAATGCCTTTTAGGATGTGAAGAGAGAGTGCTCTAGACCAATAAGAGCAAAGCCTTCGTAACGGAACTTCTATTTTAAAAAAATTAAAAAATCATCTTACAAAAATATATAAATATAATAATATTACGAATTTATATTTATATTATCTATTTTTAGTCTCTTATATTTGTGATTATGACATCTTTTGCATTAATGGCATAGAGTCTTGGCTACTTTTATTTAATGATGTATCTAGATTAATGATAATGACTGATGTAATCAAAATTCAAATGAGTGAAAAGCATGGCGCTCAGTTGTTTCCCTCCTTTCTTTTATTCCTCTATTGTTTTTCCCTCCGTTATGGTAGCCTAGTATTCTCTCTCTCTCTCTCTCTCTCTCTCTCTCTCTCTCTCTCTCTCTCTTTGTGCATGTCTCTCTCTCTTCTACCATGGATATAGAAATTCGACCTTCAACAAGGTGTGCAAGCTCCCAAATCACATCCATATCAGTGTTTAACTCATTCCAAACTGATGAAAGATGGATTCCTACTATCATTAGCAAAGGTAGTTGGATCACCATGCAACAAGCAAAACGTGGAAAAAGGCAAAGACATGAGAGCTCGTTTATCTCTGCTTGGAAGGGCAGAATCAAAGATTTTAAGCTTGGAGCAAAGAAGAATAGCATCAAAGAGGTACTAGTGCAACATGTGTTCATGCATAGAGAGTTGTGTTTGAAACCTAGATCTTCAAAGCTTCCAATGCATAGACCAAATTGTAAGAATTTGATTCTTAAAGTTTTTCCTTTCTTAAACATGGTTTAGGTTTTTCCATTATAATATTTGTTTATCTTGTAGATGTCTATCCCTCTAATCTTGAGGAATGGCAACCAGTGGACTCTATTATTGATGTTATTGATGTTATACATGGTTCAATTGGAGAAAAAAATGTATAGAGGCAGAAAGAAGACAGAGCTTGCAGAGAATGGAATATTCTTTTATGACCATTCTTATGTTATTCCTATGCGGCGTTGCCAATGGGGATCAATAAACCTCCTTCCTTTGCCGGATTTTTCAAGCTTTGAGTGGCCCTTGCCAAGTCCAGCTACTAGTGAGGGCTATAGATGCAAGATATTTTCTGAGATCCAGAAAGCACTAAAATCTAATATCTCAAGTAGGCTAAGCAAAGTTACTTTGTTTATGCCTATTAATATATTTATTGATTTCTTCTCTAATATGGAGATAAGAATAACAAAAACCATGCTTTCAGTGAAGAGACTAACATATGATCATATCATACAATTTTTTGATGAAGGATGGAATACAAGGACAGAAGGAAAAATTATATGTAAGATAGATCAAGACTCTATAGCTTGTAAATATATGATTGCTACTCAAAATTTTATCCATAGCTTTTACTATAGTCGATGGCATTTTGTTGGTAGTAGTCTAGTTGCTTTAGACCAGAATCTTAATGATTTCAACAAAGATCCTATAGTGGATCTTGATATTTGGTTCAACCAGGATAGTATTGCAATCTTAAAGATCAGAAAATCATGTACGCTACATCAAGTGAGGATGGATTTACAAAATGAAGTTATTGAACTACCATGCTCCTTTGTATTCCAACTTGACAAGAAATGAGTAAGTTTTCACATCATATTATATCTACTTATATGTATATCAAGATCTCACTTCCTAACTAACAAACATTTGTAATTTATTTTTTACAGATATCAAAAAGGAGAGAAAATAATATACACTACAAGGAAATTCAAGAAAATATATCTTTACTATCAATATAAAATATATGTACAAATTTTGTAGCAGATATCTATTTGCCATCTCTATGAGATATACAAGGGTTGAAGGGCAAATTTCTATATATCAAGGCTTACAAGGAAATATGGCAAAGCTATTTCTTTTTTGGAGAACTATCCTTTCTAGGAGTCCTTTTGCCTTTCTTTGATGTCTTGGGTATAGAAGGTGTGGGTAAAGGTCTTGAAGTTGTGGCTTCACCTTCCGTGGTTATAGGCATCACATCTCCTTCACGGTGCAAATCCCCACCAATCTATGTTGTTGGTTGTATACAATTGACCATTATATACTTCAAGAGCTTTGCTCTGACGTACCAAACATACTCAGATGCATAGAAATCCTTCGAAAATAATCACACATTTATAGAAAAAAGAGTTTTAGTTCATTATTGTTCTTACAATAGACTATATTTTATCATCATGGACTATTTGCAATGAATATCTATCTTAAAGTTTAGCATATTTTATATTACCTTTACATGTTTAATATCATTAAGATAAACAAAGTTAACCATTCTTCTAGCATTTGCAATCACCCTCCAGCCACAAGAATGGCTATCATCCTGATGAGGACACTACAACCACCAACACAAAGTAAAACTATAAAATTTACGGATGGCAGTTCATAGAATAAACTTATGTTTCAATTATTTTAATCAATAACTTACCGTAACTTGTCTATATTACATTGTTGCAAGCAAATCAGACGGCATAGGGGGCCTTTTCTCTAGCTCTTCAATTAATCTTTTTGCACCTCTATATATAAAATATATTGAAATCTAGAGTACTTACAAAAAAAAGCATTGAAATATCAAGGAGCCCTTGGATTATATAACTTACAATTTAGCATTTACATGGCTTTCTTTCATAGAGTTGATTAAAAAACATTGCTTATCCACACACTCTATTGCAATCAAGCTCCAATAAGAACTGAAAGCAATCATATCTCAACAAATTAGTACGATAAAATCTCAAACACTCTAATAGAATATTGAATCACTTACTTTTCATTATATGGAATTTTAAGGAGCTCCAAAGTATCAAAGTCAATCAGATTGAACCACTGCTCAACAGAACTTGTATCAAGCTCGTTCCTCACAAAGAATGAGATAGATGGATCAAGAACCTCAAATTTTTGTTGCATATCCAAAGGAAACTCATGCATTACACACCTAGAAAAGGCATAGAAATAGTGAGTATAAACAAGAAAAATCTTATTGTTAAAAAAATATCAAAAAGTAGAAGTAATTATGGGTGGATATACCTTAGGTTAGCAAGAATAATATTGTCATTTATTTATCTTCTTTTATCCTTAAGAATCTGAACACATGCAGCATTGAAGGAGATAATCTCAGTTCTTTTGCCTAAGTCACCAGGTAAGAAACAAAACACATTGAATCCTTTTGGATTAGCTGCTTCAAGAAGGGTAGCCAACTCATTTTCAAAGGACTCTAGTTGCTCTGCTTCCCTTTCTTCAACCCTTTGTCTCCTATACTCTCTCCATTTATCTGCCCGTTCCTCTTTAGCTTTCTCCTCTTTTTCATGTTGCCTTGTATCCCTCTCATGGGTGACATCCTCAACCTTGGGACCATAATCATATTTCTTTCTCCTAGCTGGGGGCACATTAAGGATATTAAATGTCTTCTCATTAGTGAGGGGAATTGGCTCAAGGACCTTTGAAAATCTATATCTTAGCCTTCTAAGAATTACCATGTCATTGTTCATGAGTGTGAGCCTATGAGCATGAGCAGCACAAATATAGGCATCTTGAAAAAACTCAACTAAAAAATCCTTTGTGGCTTCTTGTATACAATTAAGGGCTATTCTTGTCCATCTGTAACTATCCAAACTATATTTGTCACAAATCTCCCTAACAAGCCTTTGAAAAGACAACTTTGGAATTGCATTGTCAAGAGCCTTTATTTCCTTCCTAATCTCCCTTAGGCACCTAACATTTTGAGAAAACTTTCTCTTTGGCTTTGACTTTCTAGAGAGCTTCTGAGGCTTTGAAGATTGATGAATCTTTGATGTTAAACCCCTAGGATGAATCTTTTCCTTCCTTGTTGTTGCTTTAGTCCTAGCCATTTGCCAAAAAAAGACATGTTACTTCTTGTCCACTATGTCCAGTGAAACGCGAGTTTCAGATAAGAGACCTCCTTGCAGCATGTTGTTTTTGCGTTTCACTGGACAACACATAAATAGAAAAAGAATCAACAAAACAAAGAAAAACAAAACATTAATCTAAGAAATGCTATTACAATTACCTAAAATATCCACAACATTAAGGAAAAAGTTCAAAGGATTGCCTAAAATCTCCACAACATTAAGGAAAAAGTTCGAAGGATTGCCTAAAATCTCCACAACATTACAATTACCTAAAATCTCCACAACATTAAGGAATGCTCACACTAGGGAAAAAGTTTGTTTATAGTGCTCATAAGCTCATAATAATATAAAACATTAAGGAAAAGTATCAAAAAATTTCATTGAAAGGATGCATGGGCATTGAGAAGGACGGATGCAAAAAACCATACCTTCTTTGGCGCTTTGCTGGGAAAAATCCATTTAGAACCAATTTTTTCAATAGCTCTGGTGAAACATGAATATGTTCTTCACAACCACAGCTCAAAGACCCTACTGCATGACCACGAAAATGTGCTCCATGACCATAAAAATATGAAACGAATTTCGCCATTGTTTCCCTTTATTGGGGGATTTTTTTAAAATCGATAGTACATGCATTACTTGGCAAAGTGTTAAGTAAAACACGTGCGACGTATTCTCGAAAAAAGAGACTTTGCACATCTTCTGATAAATTTGATACGGTGTGTTAAGTGAGACACGTACGCATGTATTCTGAGGTATTTCATGTATGCAAAAATATTGAAAAATTCATCCAAATTTGCGGTCGCGTTTGTTTTTCCATCATTGCGCACACTTTTTCGTTGGAACTATCAACACACATTTGATAATCAATATAAAAGCTTTTCGAAGTCATCCTCTCCGATATTGTCTTTCTTTCTCCTAAAAATTTGTTTCGATTTTCCTTCAAGGTCCTTGCTTCCTGTTTGAGGAGCAGTTCAACAATTTCTGATAGGTAACAAAATTTTGTTATTACAAGTATTTGAACATAATCTTGTTAATTAGTATAAAAAGAATTTTTAATAACACTTGAAAAATTACAGATGTCATGTTCTTTGTGTCTTTTAAAAGGAGCATGGCACTTCTAGAAAGGATTTTATCATAAATTTTTGTGTTTTAATAGAATTAATTCATAGTTCATGTTTCTCTTCTTGTTCTGCATCTTTTGACCGATGAAACACGAAATAATGTCTCTAGTTAGTGGTATTTTGCTAACTATCGTGTTTCATCGGTGAAATTTTCAAATAACTTTCGTTTTCAAGTAGTGTCCGGTGAAATGCGATTTCTTCACCGGCTTTTGCCTTGGACACCTTGTTTTCGCGTTTCACCGGTCACTTAAAAATTTTTCTCATTTTTTATTTTTTGTCTTGAAAAATGTAATTTTGGGGCCTCTTTCCATGGTTCCATCTTATTTTATTGGACATTGTTGCCATTCTGCTTTGTTTTCAGGGATAAATCTTTTGTTGGTCAAGATGACAAAGAGAAAGCTATCTCTGGAAGGAATGGATGAGGAGGAGCTAATGGAGACTTCTGATAGGTTCTTTGATTTCTTACACACAATTGGAAATTCTTCCAAGTTTAGCTATATCAGGAAAATTTTCAATGTTCCTTTTGATTTGAAGGAGTTATTGGAGGATCTTGAAGATAAACTTAAGGAGTAGATATATTTTTATGATAGACATGTGCAAGGTTTAGAAGTCAATGGATTTGTTCATTATAGTGATGTCATGGGAGCCACCAGTACATCCAAGTTAACTTTGCTAGGTAGGTTCAACCTCATTGATGAGGAATTCAGAAAGAGAGAAACATGTTTCCCTTTCCACAGGTATCAACACCAATGCCTTCTGATCCACAAGGACATTGGATTTATTGTGTATCTTCAGTACACATGGAAAATTCTTCTCCAGATATAGACCAACAGGGAAAGCTAGAGGATATTGCAAGTATGGATAAGGAGGTCAAAGAGAAGGAGGAGATGTTCCAAGAAGATATTGAGAATCAACTTGTCCAAGGTTTTGATGTAGGTTTGTTCAAGAGTGACAATATCACAATGATGAAAGAAAAGGAGATCGAGCCAAGTGCACAGGTTGATGAAGAAGGTTCTCTTGCATGTGTTCCAACATTTCCCACTTATCTTATCAACAAGAAGAGATATGTGTTGCTAAATGATATTCAACATTTTTTTGATCTTAGAGAAGATTATTGCTTAGCAATTCTTGCAGGTTGGGACCAAAATGACATGAATTTTATAGGTTATGAACAAGAACCACTAGCAAGTCTTGATGTTGAGGGAGAGAATTTCCAAGACAGCTCTATACCCTTACATACATATATTAATTAGATCGTAGAATACAAAAAGGGGGGGCTACCTACTACAGAAGAAGAGTTCTTACAGGTCCAAAAGAAACTTCATATTGATGATGTAGGGTATGAAGAGAGATCGAAGTCTCCATCAGATGAGAAACCCAAGAGTTCAATAAATCTTTATGATGATAGTCTTCTCAAAGAAGATGAACATCCTAAGGTATAAAATATAATTCGAAGTTACCCATTGATTTTATGTTAGACTTTATTATACATTATAGATAAATATCTTATATCTTATACTGTTGTGGGTTGTTGTGTAGATTGAGATTGAAGATCTGAACAACTTTCTTGGAAGGGCCAAGGGCTCTAGGCCAATGAAGCTTGGGAAAAATCAAAGCCTTGGCCATTATATTGGAAACTTTAACAATCAAACAATTGTAATATATCATAGTAGATTGTCAAGCTCTCCAAGTCTACCAATGATGGATTTGAGAGCTATCTCAAAGGTAATTGGATCTCAAGTTTTTAGCAGAGGTTTGGACAATATCATTTTAGTGGAGAAGGAATAAGCCATAAGAGTTTTTGGCTTCATGCCTAGATACAATGGATCTAGAGATGGATATTTTGGAGTTCTTGGCTCCTATTTGCTCTCTTATGTAGGAGATAATAAGAATTTGAAGCTTCTTTTAGGCTATTAGAAACAAGAGTTTTTGAAATACAGAGGCCTTATTGAGTGGGATGAAATAAAAGATTCCTCTAGAGGCCCTCTCGAGCTACCTAAACCAAGGACTCCTTTGAAGGCCCTGTTGAGGTGCCTAAAACTAAGGACTCCTCTAGAGGCCCTGTCGAGGTGCCTGAAACTAAGGACTCTTCTACAACACAATCAGACTAGAAGATGCCAAAGATCAAGGGTTTCTTGAAACCCATCTTTTCCCAACTCTTTGTTTGGTTTGTAACCATTCTGTAAATCTTTGCTTTGTGCAAGAATTTAAATATCTATCTTTTCTTCTTTGGGTAACAATTTGTATAGTCCTTGCTAAAGATGATGTATTGCTTGATGTGGTTGTATCTTTAAGCTTGAATTTATGCCAAATTTGTCAATAGAACCATTGAAAGACCTCTAATAAACCGTTGGCTTTGTGAATTTCAAATCCTATATAGAGGTGAATAGGCCTTTCAATTATCTTGCAAAGTGCATGAAGTGTACAAATATGGGCATTTGCTAAAGGAATGCCCAAGACTGGTTTAAAATGTGGATCCTTATTGTGCCTAGGGGGAGCTCTATTCCAATTTCTTGAGTTTAACTCTGCAGCAGGTGGTGACATGCAGTATAAGCAAGGAGATCTCGAGTTGGCTCCCTTTGATACATTATACATACATTTGAGTGTCTTTAGGTCACCAGCTATGTGCCACTCAATCTTGTAGTTCCCAAATCCTTCAACAAATAGCTCTTCTCCTGCTTGTTGCCTTTGAATAACATTAGGTATTGATGTTTGATGAAAAACCCAATATAATATATCAAAATTCTCAGTATGTACCTCAAATGCTCCTAACCACCAGATGTTATATTCAGATTGAACACTAAATGATGTTGAGTGATTGCAATGACCTGACGAAAGTGCTCTATTCATCAAGGTGATAGAGATTCTCTCCAATTTTTTACATTTTAGAATCTCACTTTCATCAAGTTTAATCACAAATCTAGCCACTCCCTGTGCCTCTGCTCTGCTAACAAGTCATAAAATTTGATCATTAAGCATTGTAGGGTGGGAAAGTCAAGGAAAATATTGTTAAATTCATTGAATGTAACCTCCTTTTTCTTGCCCTTGAAGGTAGCCTTGATATGAAAAGGCTCACCTAAAATCCCCATCACTTTGTTATTAACTCTCTGTCTGATAGTCCTAACCACAAATGGCTTCGGAAGTATGCAATTGCGTACCTATCCTTGCTTCATATTTGATTGTAAAAGCTGGAAAAGTTGCATATAAGCATCTCGACTGATACCAATACTATCCAGTGTCTTCTGTACTAACTCAGAATCCAAAGAATGATCCTTTAAAAATGACTCCAAGCATTGTTTCTTTGCCTTTTTAAATTTCTTCTTCTCCAAAATATCCTTTGAAACTACTGAAGGAAGAAGATGATAATAAAACTGAGCTGCTTTTAAAGAATCTCTTTCACTTGCATTTGGTTGTAAAAGAGATCTAAGAAAAATTAGCATCACAAATCAATGCAAGTAATTTAAATAAAGCGATATTTAAGATTTTTCAAGTGAAAAAATATATACCTTGCTACTTGGATTCTTTTACCACAGCCTCCTTCTCCTCGTTTGAGATTCTCAATATTTTTAAGAGCTCTTTGTCGATTTCGAAGGCCTAATAAAGTTTTCTTTCGTTGATAAGCTTTGATACGCTTTTCCAATGAATGAATTTTTTGTTGACAATCCTCTAGCTTCTACAATAACTCTATATTGTGTTTCATCAAATGATGATTCTCTAGTCCAAGGATATCCTTTTCTACAACAAGGTTAAGTGTATAACCTAAAAATCCATTATAGCCATCACCAATAAACCTCATTAATGATGAGCTATTATCGAAAGGAGGAGTGCTATTTCTACTAGGATCTTTGGGATATAGCTTTCCATCTAACCAAAGATCAATATTCTTCTTTCCTTCAAACCTCAGTATATGTTTTATAGACTCTTTAACCATGATAGATTTTGTTCTCTTTCTTATTGGTTCATACTCACTATCCAACTCAATATGAAGATGATAGAGAGGTCTTTTATGGGAGCTACTGAGATCATTGGATGATTGATCGATAGCTGAGTTACAGAGATCATTGGGTGATTGATCCATAGCTAAGGATATGATTAGAAGCAAAAACAAAAACAAAGAAGAGACTACTAAGGAGGAGAAAAAAAGAAGAGAGAAACAATGGAGGGAAGCAATCGAGTGTCCAGCAAAATTCAAATTGAATATTACTTTTCACTTTAATGAGGAAAGGTAAGATCTTCATTATGACAACCTTGCCAACTTTATGGCGACCTAGATTTCTAGGTCTGATGTGACCACGAGAATATCACGACAATGACTTATTAATGAATTTTGATATTTTAACTTAACAAAATATAAACCTTTTAAAAATTCTATAAAATGATTTTATTTCTTAAATTGTTTTCTCTCTCTAGGATCTCTTACAGGGCATTTTCGAGACCTCAAAACTCCCTTAGTTGCTTATTCCTTACTTGGAACACCCATACTTGGAGTAGCGATATCATCAGGGAAAGCTTATCTGGTGGAGTAAAGGATATAAAGTGATTGAGCAAGAGGACAAATCATTTATCTAGGAAATCAAAGTCTTCTATTGTAACATTCCGAAAGCACGCGTGAACTGCCTCTATAAAGGATAATTGAATTGGATAAATGACAAATTTTTATTATTATTCCCCTTATCCCCCAGCTGACTGTCGTGCTGGAGGGGGAGGGGAATAGAAGGTGTGATTAAGCTCCTCGATGGAGCTTGCAGGAGAGAGGAGGGCATGTGTGATGCCACGCAGGGGAGGGAGGATCCCCCTCCCCTCACCTATTTTAATCAAGGGTCGTGAGAGCAGAGGGGGTGGTCGCTGCTGCCATAGAGCAAGGGAGGGCTACCATGAAGCAAGATGGGACACCGCCCAGTCACCAATCGCAGTTGCCGCCACTGCAGTCTCCACATCGTCATCAACTGAGGGGGGAAAGTGTTGGAGTGGTGAGAGGAAGGGAGCGTCTCATGCCGACGTGCCATGAAGGGATGCAATCATGAGGGAGGGAGAGAGTGGCGCCGCCAACAGCTCGAAGTGCAGTCCACCCTGCCACCATCTATCCGCCAACTGCCGCCACGAGAGGCCATCGAAATTGACCCCCTTGCCTTCCACGTGGGAAGTGGACAGAAACTTCTGAGAAGCTTCTAAAAGTCCCTTAAGAAGTCCCCCTTCCTTATGGGCTTCCTTGAAGGGCCTTTATGTGGCATCCTTAAGGCCTTTTCCCACCCTCTCAAAAAAATTCCCTCTAAGGGCTCCCTTAGGCCCCTTTCCCCCCCGTTATTTGCCATTGAAGGGCCCTCACGTGATCCATAAGCTCCCTCTCCCCCCCCCCCCCCCTCCTCCTTGACATTTGACTTGAAGGGCCTTCATAAGCCTTTATCTTACACCTTTCCCCCTCCATAAATTACCCTTGTATGCCCTTGATGATGTGGGCGCGGTAAAGACCTTTTCTCCCCAAAATTGATTTGAAGGGACTTCATGTGCTTTCTTTAAAGCCTTTCCTTTCCCCGACACGTGATGTCAAAGGGTTTTCGAAAGCAAAGTTGCGACCACAGAGGACCTTGACTAATTTCAGGATAGAAGATCCATCAGGCGAATAAGCAAGATGAGAAAATAATGCCAAGACTCTATTTTATTTCTGCCAATAACAAATACAAGGTTCAAGAAGAAGAAATCCGAATAGCCTCTGGGCATAAATCACCAACATGGCAGCGGCTATGGTTCAAAAACAATTTTGCTGATTTAAAGCAATAGATCCGATCACTGAAAGACCAAGCTGGTGTACAGCATAGTAATGGAAGTTGTTTTTTTCTGATAGATTGTGTTGGGGAGATGGTAGCTTCTTGCAAGTGTACATTGTAGGGAAGCATCACAAATTTGAAGTGATGATTCTCTTCTTCAACTACCTTAGCAAAGTAGACAAGATCTTCAAAAGAGATATGTTGTTTGTGAGAGGTATTTGACTAAAATGCACTCCAAGTAAAAACATCTGGATTGCACAATCTGTTGAAGATTTGGCGTACTCACTGTCCAAGTCTTTCTTGTTGATGCACTCTTTAAGAATAGCAAAAATACATTTTTGTCCCTGATAGATGCAATATTGCATGTTTTGACTCAATTCATCAATTCTTCTGAGTGCAGTTATGGGAAACAATATTCTCCACATGTATCGCTGCGCAAGATGATGTTGATTTGCTTGTGTCAGTCTCTGGACTTAGTAGGAGCAAATAATCATGCATTATTGATGGCTGGAGGTTGCAAATCGGCATTGCTTTTCATGTCTGTGACCATCGCAAGGAGATGAAATTCCTTCTTGCCAGCTTGCAACAGCCTCTTTCTTTTCCAGTCTTTTTATCTCTTCAGAATTTTAACCTGTTTAATGACAGGTTGAATCAACTTTAGGGTGCATGTCTTGACTAAATGTTTCAGGATTATTGTTTTTCCACTCTGAGAGTCACAAGTTCCTGTTGATGTTCTGTAAAACTCAACAAAAGTTTGTCTATAGGGAAAAGGGGTATCTATGATCCTGCGACAAGTTTTTCTATGAAGCTGTTTACCACAAAAGGATCAAGGTTCTCATGAAATCGTGTAAACGTCGCTTGAAGAAAACCGCAGCAATGCAGGAAGCACCTGATACTCTCTTTCTATGGCATGAGCTCTTCTTCCATAAGTTTCCAATCCAATAATATCAACATCTGCTCTGTGGATAGATTCAAATGTTTCAGCTATAGCAGAATATACAGCAGAACGATCTTCACGCTTCAGCTCCTTCCATCCTTGATCATCGAATATGGGCCTTTCTTTTCGTGTAGTAGCTTCACGGATATATCAAGAGTCTTATTCAAGGTCCCAAATGATGTTAAGTGTGCCGATCTTCCCCAGTCCCCGTCAACTCAGAGAAACATTCCTTCCCTCCGTTCAATTCGCGCCATTTCCTGTCCTCCATCCAAATTGCTTCCCGCAAATATACTTCCCTATAAGAATGGCCTGTAGTTCCATTGCGGTTTGGAGAAACTTCATACCAAATAGCAGGCTGATCTATGCATCGCTCCCAGTACTCATAGGCCCTCCTTCACTTGACAACAGTCGATCCCTTCCGTTTTCCACCCTATCAATCATTATTAGCTTTTGTTTTTCCATCTTTTGCTTCCAAAGCTCTCGTCCTTCGCTTTTTCTTTCTTCAGCTTCCTGTTCTACGTGTAAGGTCCCCCTTTTTCCAGAAAAGCCCCTTTTTCCCCAAGAAAGCGGGCCAATTTCAACATTAATCACACTTTTTTATATCGACAAAGCTTGCGCCACCATGTTAGATGGATCAGAAGCATTGCTTGTGGCAAAAGCATGGTCGTTCCCTGTTTAGCAATGCTGCTAAAAGCTTGAAGATTCTGTTCTGCAATCCTCAAAGCAACAGCCTCTTCCCCACCAGTTTCTCTAATAGCCTCAGCTATCTCTCGTAGACCCTTTACTATTGATTGAGCTTTAATAATATTTGACCTCCCTTCTCCAGTAAGTTCTTGAGATCACAATCAAACTCCCAAGATGCTCTAGTCCAAACTCCAGCTCCAAGTACGCTTCAAGTCTTCTAGGACTCTTGAATCCTTGATCATCTACTCTTGAAAGTTGTTGTGGACATCTTGTTGGAGCTGGGATCCACAAGGAGTGTTGATATCACATATGTGGTCATAATCCAAGAATGGTTTTCTGGTATCCTCACATTTTAATCCATTCAACTCCTTTGTAGAGCTCTGTTTTCCTCCTTCTAAAAGTATAGTAGAATCTTCACTACCAACAAGCATGCTATCAAAGGAATTCTCCACATGCTTTTCTAGTTGAACTCCAGGCAAAACATTTTCTGTGATTTCTTCATCCTCCAAGTTCCCCCCATTTGAACTTTGGAGTATCTATTAAATTAGCACCAAGCTGATATTCTGCTGCCTCTATCACACCCTCCCAAGCAATGGCATGAGGTCGTCTATGCTCAACCTTTACTTTGTGCATCCGAATGCAATGCTTACCCTATGATCAGTGCTATTGCTTTACTCAACTGTCCTGTCTTAGCCATGGCTTTATCCTTCTGTGTTAGAATGCCACATGCTTGAAGCCCGACCACATATGTCTTTAAAACTGAAGTGCCTTCTCCCCCCCTAGTCTAGCTCTACATAAGTGGTGAGCACTGCAGTCCACGAGACAACATCCGGTCTTGATAAGCCATCAAACACAATCTCTGCTTTCACAATGCTTCCAAACTTCTCTCCTCTATACTCGCACGGAGAGAAACAAAATGTAAACACAACGACTAAGTATGTACAAAGTAACAAATCACACACACAACTTTTGGGTGGTTTTCACACCTCGAATGCGTAGTAATACGACAGCGAGATCCCCTCCTGAGGGCTCTTTTAGCCTCTTTTCCCCCCACACACAATCCCCTATATCAATAGCCCTTAAATCCTTTCTTGTGGTTCTCTCCCAAGCCCCTATCATCGTTCTTATGCCCCTACCCTTTGGAAATTTTCCACCCAATTCAGTGCGAATTCCACCTAATACCCTTGCTGAGATGGACAAGATCCTAACTCTATGCCCAAAAAGAGAAAGCTAAATCCGCAATGGCTCCTAAGAAAGCCCAAGGCGCAACCGCATGAGGATTGTCTCCTAGCATCCACGTGGACATCTCACCACAAGTCCAGGTTTTCCTTCCTAATTTTTATTTTTCGTCGTTATAATTCAATTGGGCGTAGATGATTTTTTGAGATAGGATGCATTTTTCGTCTTAAACGATCTAGCTAATTTAGAAAAATTATCCCACGACGGAGGAATTCAATCATTAGTATTTTTAATAAAACAAACAAAATAAAATGAGCAGAAGATTGATATGCATTTTTGTGCATTTCAACGAACTAAACTTAGATTATTGTCCATATTTTCAAAATGAGTTAAGATAGTGCACTCCGTTTAAGCATGGAAGTATAAATTGCATGTCGCATTATTAGGCCATATCTTCTTCGCAATAGGTCATTATGAAAAGTGCTAAGAATCCATAGGAAAGTGCAAGGCATGAAATAATTCTTAAGTTGAATAACTCTAGTCAATTGGTATAAATATCATTTTTCAATTGTATAATTATTAGAAAAGGCTGCATGTTTTAGCATGAATCTTGTTCGTAAGTTATATGATGATTAATTGGAATGAGGCTACAACCTAACCTATGCTTGATCTTAAACCAGAAAGTTAAGATTTGAAAATCAACTTATGCATAGATAATAAATCATGTGGTTATGAAAATGATAGCGTGATTATCTTCAAAAGTAGATAGGTCAAATTGGCATAAACCCAAACACCTAAACCCGCGGAGTACTTGTTTTAGAAATAGTTAATTCAATTCCAAAGAACTAACTAGGATTTAATACGTGACCTAGTCGCACGTATTGCTAAAATTGAAACTCCTATACCCTAAATCTAGGGTTTTTCCCTAGGAATCTCTCACTAAAAAAGGATGAACTTGGAACCCTAGGACTGACAATGTCAGCCTAATGTAATCATGAATAGATTGTTTCGTGACTCCATTCGAAGGGTAAATAGTCCCACAGCTTGATGCGACACTTGTGCGACAAGTACTAGAGTCGCACGATCTTGTGAATTGAACACAAGGAAATGGTCAAATTCCTCGGAATGAGGTTGGCAGACTCTTACACAAGTTATCTTGCAAGAGGGTGAATAGTCGTCCTAATATCGTATCCTTCTTGGGTAAAGATAATTGCTTAAAAGCAAGAGACCAACCAATAAATTGGAATAACATATGAACTTAAGGTATTGACCAAGTCGGGTTAATAGGGTACGACCCTAACCCAGGATATAGGGGACCTTGCCAAGTCGCAAGTAATCCCGGATCGAGTGCTAGATGTATTCGGACATAAGGATTTGCTCCTTAGCAGTTGGCCAACAATAATGACCAATGGAAATGATTGTGCTTGTTACAGATTTAAGAGCACTATTTTGCTTTGTTTGATTAATGAATTAAAGGATAAATGGATATCCAATGCTTCCGGTTGAAGGCCTGAAGGGAGAGGCAGCTTCAATTACCCCCGACTACCTACCTGACCCTAACCAAGGGGGTTGTTAACCGTGGTGGGAAGGTGGACCAAACCCATCGCGAGAGGTCTCTCCATTGAGCACTACTTGGAGCAGGAGGATGCTTGGGTGCTAGGGGGGGCTCTGGCCGTAAATCCCTTGCCTTTCGGGCCCTGCACAAGAGACTAACGTGACTCGCGATTAGATCTCAAGACCCGCATACTAGTCTATGGGTAGAATCTTGGATTAGTGATCCCTGTGGATTGTTGAATAGCATTCGGGCGGATTGTGGATAAGCCTACAGGCTGGACTTTATGTATTTCAAAGATAAATATAATAACTTGTTAAAAAGGAACTTGTTTGACATTGCTTTTTTATGTCAAGTGCTATGATTACGTGAAGGAACCAGTGCCTAACAGGTTAATTAAGGAAGTTGATTGATACATGTCCAACTAAATGTATTAGGTAATTAAATAACTAAAACAACTTGAGGAAAGTGCGATGGATGTGGCCATAGGTCCGTCCTACGGATGGGTGGTCCCGATTGGCCGGTAACTTTTCTCAAATCACGATGGACAGCCGTCAAAGAACACGAGCAACAAAAGCGTTGACCTAGAGTTATAATTGATCCCAATTTACGCTGTTTTAGGGGAATGGAATGGGACTATACCCTATGGCATAGAGGTTGAGCTTCGCATCCCTCTCGTTTCCCATTCTCCTTGAACCAAGTGCAGCGTGAATCCGCTTCGGACCTGGCGTTTCTACGTAAAGTAGTTCGCTCAGGTTCGATGCTAGTTGCCGTTAGGAAATGACCAATAGGGAAAACCCTAATTCAGGTCAATCCTAAGTGGGAACGGCCGGAATACTTCTGCTACATGGCAGACGCGGAAAGTCCTAGATCGCAAACCGCCGGGTGGAGCTTTCTAGACATCCTTTCCGATGGACTGCTAAGACGTGTCTTGAAGATACAAGTGGACACGTTACATCTATCATCATTTCCTACTAATTTTGACAAGCATCCTTATTATATTCAATGAAGACGGTGGCCTGTTAGGTCGGCTGGTAGGCGGAACAGGTAGGTGGATGACACTGCTTCCAAGATGGTTGTGCGAATGGCAGGTGATGGAGTTTAATGACAATGACTAGGAGAGATTCCGTTGTGCATTAGGCTCCATGAAGATGCTCGGCATCTTTCACACAGTTGTGGCGTCCGTTATGTAGCCGGTCATCCCTCAAGCATCAGAAATGCTTGAAGCAATAAGAAATCCCTTAGGAGGATGGTATTGGAGGGATTTATTTTGGAGAAGCCCCCCCAAACTCTGTCTTGACAAAGATATGGTTTATCGTTGCATGGAAAATCTGTGTCGTTGATTTGGTGATCTTTGTCTTTGAGTTGAAGGTCTTCAGTACTGCGTTGAAAATCTTCAACTCTGCATTGAAATTCTTTAGGCTTGTGGAATCAATAAGCGATCCATAGATCTTGAGGCATTGGACATGCATCTTTGGAAGATGAGGTTCCAAGATCTATGCCAATGGCAGACCTATCGTGACTTGGTTCAATTATGGTAGCCATCAGTAGGTAGATGGCTGGACATTGGCACATGGAAAAAGTTTTGGTCATTAAAGGATGCTGTGGGTGATCCTCTTCAGCGGAGTAGCCATTTCTTGAAACTTGAACATAACCTGCAAAAAAAGTTGTGCACTCCCTAAAGGGTGTGTCTGCCTCTCCGTGTAGTGCGTGGTGTCGGTGGCAGTGGAACTGGGAGATGGGTCTAACCTTGGGCAAGCCCTTGGTAATATCCCACACTTGAGGACCCAGTTAGTGTGTCGTTGGAGGTGTGGTGCAGGTCTTAGGGTGACAGGTCTAAAAGTCCTACCCTTGATATGCCCTAAGCGTGAAGTGGGGAAGGGGCTAGGGAGAACCCTAGGTGCAGTGACGGTTGTGTAGGACGAGGTGAAGGGGAATTACAAGCGGATCTTGCGAAGGTCTCACCGCTTATCTTTTCTTAATGGTAGATGCATCCCTTGGCTTTGCTATGCTTCGCTATCGTCTCTTCTTTCCAGTTCACCCTTTTTTTTTGTCTTAGGCTTGCTTCATCCTTTAAAAAATAATAATAATAATAATATAAAGAGGCTTATACATGGATACATGTGATACAAGGGCATGACGAGAGTTTACTCCTCGTCATCTGAATGGCAGGTAGGGGATGGCAGGATGGCGGGGGGCCTTGTTAAGGAATCTACGACTCAACAAGTAGCCCTTGAGGTTGAGGCGGGTTTTGAGAGTGGTGGAAAGGAAGGGGTGGTTGCACTGGGTGAATTTGCTATCGCTCATATCTTTAAGCAGTGCAACATAGAAGGATGGCAAAAGAGAAGTGTGCATCATGAGGCAAGTCATGGTGCTACTATCTATGGCGTTGGGGTCAAAGTAGAGGGGTGGGAGGTGGCGTTCTTGAGGTGCGGGATCTTGGTGGACTAGGACCCTAATTAGTCTAAGATAATTACAAGTGGTTATGAAGGCGGGGTCAGGACAGGAGGTGAACTCACTAAGAAATCTATCTATAGAGCTGTACAAATCAGGGAGGGTAAAGAGAAGGGCGTCCCTATGGGAGGTGCTATTGGCGTTATAGATAATAGGAAAGGTGAACCTGCCGTGGATGGACGGATTAAATTCAACCACTACCCTTCGAGGATACGGCATGAAAGTGGGGCCTTTTACTCTTTTACTCTTTTGTTGTCTTGGGGCGACACCGAGACTTTCTGAGGGTCGTGCCCGAACATTTAAAAATTTCAAGGTTTGGTTACCGGTCAAGGCACCTTTTTTTTTGCTATTTCCTTAGTTTTCCATTTTCCACTCCTTTGTGTTGTAGAAAACCCGGTAACAGAAGTCTTGGTCTAGTTGTCCAAAGTTAAGTAGGTAGTTCAAACCTCCCCTAAGATTACCTCTTTGATGGGATTTTTAGCTAGTCTGTGTTAGAGTAATTGGTTAGAGACTCACTCTGGATTTTTGTTGGATTATACTAGGCCTATCCTTAGTATATTTTCATTCATTGATATTATCAAGGGGTAGGAAGAGAGCTGCGATGTGTTTTTTTCTTTTGTATCAGCTTGATGCTCTTTATGATTATGCACATGAAGATCTATTCATGGGATTTGATGGGTTAAGTTGCCCTATCCTGTGGTCACCAATGAGAGATGGATTTTAGGAGCCGGCTTTAAGTTGTGCTCGAAGTGTTTGAGGTCTTCTTTGAAAAAAAAAGTGCTCGGGAGGTGTCAAAGACCAAATTTTCATGAAAAATCAAACAGTGGCAGATGGCCAAGCTGGGAGTTTTTTAGATGCATTTCAACGTCAGGAATCCAACGCAAGTCTTGGCCCCTCAATGGAGGTCGTTTGACCCCCCATTTAATCCTCATAAGGTTTAGCGTTATAAAGCAGCTACTGGATGTGGGAGCCGGAAAGTGAGTGAGAGAGACCAAGTTAATAGATTACAATACTATGGAGCCACCTGTTCAGATGGATCTTGAATCCAAGTCCATTTGCCTAACCCAAATCAAAATATCCACTTGCAGGACAATGTGAACACAAATAGATGAACTAGTTATTTTAAAATTTTTAACCTTAGGCCTAATAAAAGCCTAAGAAACTCATGAAAATTTGACCAATAGAGAGGGAGGGGGACGGAAATTTTTTTGCGTCCCTTCCAAATCGTTCGATGTCTCTCTGATGCACATCCGTTTTTTGGAGAGAGAGAGGGGGGAGAGAGAGAGAGAGAGAGAGAGAGAGAGAGAGAGAGATTGAGGAAGGAGATGAGTATAATTTGGTTGATTTTCATGGAGGATTAAGAAATTTGATTTTCTAGTATTTCTCTCTCCTCTCTCCTCTTAGCAGCTGTTCATATGCATCAATTAAAGAGAGAAGGGGGGCGATTGTGATGAAGAATCCAAAGCAAATGATGATGCTAGAGCAATGGAGGAGGTAGATCGCACTGAGAGAGTGCATCATCAGCAAAGAAAAAGTGTCAATGGCCTCTTGTCTATGAGCTACAAGCCTTTGAATCACGATTTTTATGCATGAGTGACCAGTTCTTGTGTTTTTATGAAAAATGATTAGAGAAAGTGCTTCATTTTAATTGTTCTTGATTTCTTATCTTGCATTCCCTCTAAAACATAAAAGAAAACCAAAAAAATAATGATATAATAATTTTTCGCAAAACCCGCAAGTTGCAGTTTTTATAAAAATACTGGAATTTGGGGTTTTTGTTTTGTGTTTTGGGGTCATATGGGATAAAAATGGATATGAAAATATTGCTAATTGTCCTTGATCACTAACAACTTATAATTCTGGAATATCTCATATTTATGAAGAAAGAAATGAAAAAAAAAATACGAAATTTAGTTTTTTTGCTAAAACAATTAGGAAAAAATACATTTCATATTTGTGAGCGTAAAACGAGGCTGGAGAATGAGGATCAAGCCTTAGTGAAGCCTTGTTTCCATGTTATAGTGTGTTTTTATCACTTTTTATATGAAAATTACATAGAAAATGAACCCTAAACCTTCTCCACGAATGCAAAATCCAAACAGTAGGAGAGACAAGGGTTTGGGAAAGTGGTTAGTTGCTGAAAATGATTCAAATTATGATCTATTTGTCTATGCACAACATATAGGTTGGATTATCGTTTGAATTAAGGAGACTAGTAGCACAAAGAAATTTGGTACTAGTCTCTAGCAACGCCGCATGGACGCTTGGTTGGAAAATCATTGAAGGGTTATATTTGCACTTTACCTAGCTGGTTTGAAATGATAAAATTCTTGAGCACAATGGTCATCCACATTTTCATTGAGCATAACATGGCATCAAACTTGGACGCATTGCAATTCCTTTCCAAATATTGGCCTACATGGAGTGTGTAAGGAAACCCAAGCTATAGGGTAGAGGAACGATTTGTTGGGGCAAGCTTGGTAAGGAGATCTTAAATCTCTTAGATCATTCAAAGTATATAAGAGTCGAGAATCTTCGTACGTTATTTATGTTAGAGTAGCACATAGAGGGGGCCAATCCTATCAGTGTAGGAGGGCTGTAGTGAGGCCACATCATTCAGTCGAAGGGGTGCCTCCTCTATGTGTGTGTTACTTGGTATATTATACCAAGACATGTGGGATGTTCCTTTGAGGAGTAAGGAAGGGTAATCATTGGATTACGGTTCATTACAAACGCAATATCTTTAGCAGTGATTAGGGTAGTGTGCCCTTGGACGGTCCTGGCCGCAAGGCCATGTGGGGTTGTCTTGTGAGTGTTATAGAGGCCCAGCTAGTGCCTATAGCTAGCTTCGGGCTCATTTTAGGTCTTGACATTTGAGTATGTGGCTAAATCTTAATCTCTTTTTTGAAGATGGAACTTGATACTATCACCTATATAGTATCTAGAAAAAGTTTCACCTTCAAGGAAGGGGGTAACAATTTGACCATGTAACCAAATATTCACCATCTTGTAAATTCCCAAAGTATATGAAAATTCCCAAACTCCCTAATATAGTGTTTAGTTACACTTAAGTTACACATTTGAAAGATCTCCCAAGTATGATTTCCTTTGTGACATTCTCTCTATTGTAGCGAGCACATAAAACATAGATGACTAGCTTTTGGATATATATGTGTGTAGTTAGATGCCTATGCATAGATGGATGCATGCATGTGTAGTTGAATGCTCACATGGATGCACATGTATGTGAATCTAAAAAATTTAGCAAGCCATGCATGGTGGCCAACTATGCATGATGATGTTTGCAAGTGGATCCAATAGTGTGATTCCTATCAATGGGATTGAGCTAGAGACCTCTTACCATTCCAACCAACCCTACCCCTCGAACCTTTTGAGAAGTGGGGATTGGGCTTTGTTGTGGTCCCATCTATCCAATTTCCACCTACACCCACAAAAAGTACATTCTGATGGCAATTGACTATTGTACCAGATGGGTAGAAGCTGGATAGAAGCTACACAATACCACCAAGCGAGTAGCTAAATGTTCATTGTGGGATATCTTCACGAGGTATGGCATGCCAATAAATTTGTTTAGTGATAAAGGTACACACTTTGTAAATAAATTCATCAAAGAGCTCACCTCATTCTTTCTAATTATACATTAAAAATTATATCCTTACTATCTTCAAGTCAATGGTTTAGCAGATCCATCAACAAAGTTCTATGCAAGATTCTAACCAAATTGCTAGATTAGAATTGAGAAGATTGGGATACTAAGCTTCCCACTACACTTTGGGCTTTCCAAACATCCTTGAAGATTTCAACTAGTATGACTCCCTACAAGTTAGCCTTTAGGTTGGAAGCCATTACACCACAGGAATTTATAGTCTCTAATTTTTTTATTGGCGATACGAGATCACCTCATTCTAGAGGAATGACTCCCATTCCAAGTGGAAGTCATCATCTAGCTCAAAGAATTTTGGATACACAGCACCTACATCTGATCCAAAGTCCAAGCCCGATAGAAATACCAAGTCAATCAACTATCCAGGAATCCACATAGGACCTACATCCAATCCTCAGTCTAAGCCTAGTAAAAATACCAAGTCAATCGACTATCCAAGAATCCATTGTTCTGCAAGGGCCAACTCGACTTGGTTTTCAAAACCTGGATGGGAAAAATCCTCGGCAAGCTCACATTTTGGTGGAGTGGTCTTTTAGGTATTTCATGACTTTGATACTAATTTGTTTTATATAATTAACTTACAAGACAAGTCAAAGTAGGAGGCCCTCAAGTTCTTGTTAGAGCCTCTCTACTTGCAAGCGAAACTCCTTCAGCATTTTTAGGAAGGTAGACTTTCTCTTCTTTTTCCCTTCTTCTCCTATTGTTTCTTGCATCCATATTCTTTGGGAGCATCTTTTTGTTGAGGCTAGACATGTTGCCCACCATCCATTGTCAAGGCCACGAAGGTGATGTGTAGGAAATACTTCACTCTTCTATTTCCCCCTACCCTGGTTGACCTTGACTACCTTCTTGCCTCACCAGCAATGCGCTGTTACCCCCTAAATGGTAACCACTACAATGCCTGTCCTCCCAAACCCTATCAAAGAGCTCATGAAAGGCAAGGAAGGACAAAGAATCAAAGATGAGGTTCCGATTTCCATGCAAAGAATCAAAGACAAAGTCTTAAAAAAGGATGCCCTCTCAAAGAGTAACCCTCAACAAGTAGGCCACCACCCAAGAACAGCCCCCATAAAGCCACCTCAAAATTTTCCTTGCCTAAGAAGGCCACCTTCATCACCAACCTCTCCACCAAATAAGCCCTTCTGAAGTCAAAGGGCCAGAAATGCCTACAAGAGAAAGACCCCCAATAGGAGAACAAGCCCCTTGCCATAACGATCACAAATCCCATAGGCCATAGCACCACCCTTATTACTACCCACAACCCCTCCCAAACATCAGGCCTACACCCTTGATCCTCATCCTCTAAGAGTTCAACTAGGAAATGGCTCTCTAGTCATCAAAATTCATCAATTGGTTCTTTACTTGTAGCAATACTAGTGGTAGGAGCTCTCTATGCACATTGACCCCCTAAAAAAGGTGAGCACTTCCCTCTTCAAGCAACTTACTAGAGAGATGCCACCCTCCATGACCATCGGCAATGGTTGAAAGCATGTCAAAATGACCACCTCACCTTTGTCAATGATTCCCAAGAGTAAAACCCAGAAGTAGGAGAGAATGTGTTTCTCCAAGCTTAAGTGGCTGGAGTGAAGAATTTGGATAGTGTGACCCCACTTGCCCTAGAGATCATTAAGGAAATCTAGTAGAAGTACAAGCGGGAGTGGATCAACCCACTGGAAGAAGCTAAAACATGAACTCTAGGCCACCATGACAGACTCTTTCTCCAAGCTCCCATCTCTTTGATGGCAAACTAGAGGAGCCGGTGGACTTTGCTAAGTTCCTTCCTCCCAAACTATTTTCTCTTTTTATTCTATCTATTGATCCGTGTTTTTTACAAAACTAGATTTCTACCACAAAATTTGGCCAAAACCCCTATCAAGAGCCTTGCCATATCACTTTGGGTTTACTCTTCAAACACTAGGTATACTACATTTCTTCTCGATTATGATAACTCTAGGAAATGGGGGGAACAAGTTCTTAGGACAGATGCCAATGTAAAGGGTAAAAGGGATGGTTATCTTAGTGAAAGATGGAAATGGATTATACCTAGAAGTTGAGTGAGTGCATAGATTTTTCAAAAGACTAGCCTCCAACTACATGTGGGTTCCTCCTGCATTACTAAGATTTGGAATCTATCACCATCATTAGAGGACACCTCACCCTAGTACACAAGTCAATATCCACATCATGGTGTCATTTGGATCTTATACAAAAGCTTACAAGCATGGACCCCTTCTGTCACATGCTTAAATGTATTTATATATATTAGAGGAACTAAAGTCAATGTAAATTTTGGAAGCCATTTTTTAAAATCTCAATAACTCCCAAGGGAAAGTAAATTTCAAGAAAATTCTCGCACTACTCGATCGGTTTCAGCTTGATCTACAAAGTTATAGAGGAAACTTTTTTCAAATTCTTCACCGATTTGAAGTTACGAAGGCACAAACTGCTGGCTACATACAAATTTCTTCTCTCTTTCACCACATCAACTTTTCATTCTATCTCTCTTGTAAATATATTATAATAATGTGCTTTGGGCACCCACCTCTTGTAATCTAGCTCCCTTTCTCTATTTTGTCTATCACCACCCTTGGCTTCTTGCATGATGACTAAGGTGGGGACTTGTCCCATCCACTATTCTCCATATTTTCAAAGATGCCATACATCATCTAGAATTATGTTAATCAAGAATATTAGCTTAATCTAATCCCTCTCATGGAGGCTATATAAGGATCCATGGAGATGTAAGGAGACATGGAGAATGACAAGTACATGAGAGCACTCTAGAATACCCTCATGCTATTCTATCTCTTTGATGTAAGTTATGAGTGAGTCTCTTTTATTATGTAGCATAATGGCAGGCTTCCTCTACCTCTTCTCCTCTTGTCTCTCTCTCTTCTCATCTTCTCATTCCATGAATATTTAATGGCAAGCTTCCTCTACTTCTTCTCCTTTTGTCTCCCTCTCTTCTCATCTCTCTCTCTCTCATATTCTAATATGGTTTCTAGTACATATATTCTCTCTTGTGAAGTTGTGTCTTGGTTATTTCCATTCTCTTTAAGGAAAGGGATGTCCTATCCCATCCTCCCTTTGGCTAGGTGGTGCCTCTCTTTAGTTCTCTTAGTGAGGATTGAAGGTTGGGTGGGTAAGAGGCAACTCATTCATCTTTTCAGCTCTCATTTTTTGTGCCCCCGCTGAGGAGTTCTCAAGCTATGCTCTACAATTTCTATGAAGGAAAAAACATCTAAGGAGTTGTCCTCTTCTTCAACAAGTGTCTGTTAAGGAATCACTAAGGAGGAATCTTCATCAAACCCTATTCAAGGGACTCATTTCTCAAGAGTACCACTATGGTCTCCAAAAGAATCTCAAGAGAAGAAGAATCTTTATCGAAAAATGGCATGTATGCGGGTAAAGCAAGTTAATTATACACACCATTCTTTGCTTCAAGAGAAATATTACTCACATCAAGTCTCTAGGTCAAGGCATTGTGTTAAGTGCTTGGTGTCTACTATAAAGACACTCCCTAAGGAGCCTCATCTTCAAGTGGTGAATGAGCTTTCAAATTTGGGGATTAATAAGTTTTTGGAGGGGGAGTTACATATCAATGGTATGCGGTATTGGCGAGAGGCTACATATGGTGATGCGCTTCAACTACTACTAGCAAGAAGACTCAAAGTAATTAAGAAGGTAGCTATCGAAGCCTATCAACTTTACAAGGCTGATGATGGTCACACCAAAGTTACGCTAATTAGTGGTGAGCAAATCCTTCGCATCTCTTGAATAGTGGGATCTAAGAGGAAAGAGGTTCAACAACATGCTTCATGAAAGTTTGTAGTGGAAATTTGTAGTTAATGCATAAATTAATACTCCTACTTTCTACAACTTTCAATCGGTTCAAAACATTCAGGTGGATGTGTGCATTAGTAGAAAGATACATTTTCAACAAAGGTTGGTCTTCTATCTTGGATCTGAGAGGTTGAGAGAGATCTTGTTGTCCTGTGATCCCATAATATTTCCTATTTTGGATTATAACATCTCCTTTAATGTGCACATATTCATTCTACTCTAAGTGTATCCCATGAACCATTGGATTTGTACAAACCTATCCATCCACTTGCTAAGCAAACCGTGCATATAATAGTTAGCAGAAAGCTCAGATTTCAAAATATCATAAGGGTTATTGGGCCCTCGTCGTCTTACTGAGATTAATGCATTTGTGAATCAACTTTTTCTACCCTTAATAAGATATGACTTGGGCCTAGACGTGTTCATCTTTATTTTGTATTGAGCTAGATCAATATCTTCCTATCACGGATTTTCCAAGGTTTTTTGGGCACAAAGGAGAGAAAGCTCTAGAATTTCTAGATGACTTAGAAATGGGATTCCTAGTCACAGGTTGGGACGATGAAGCAACCAAAGTAGGAGCCTTCTCTTTAGCTATAAAGGGTGATGCTCGAGTGTGGTATCAAGATCTCCCCGAGGCTACAAGGGGTAATTGGGAGGACCTCAAGACCGCATTCATGCATGAGTACCAAGATACAAAGCCTCTTGAAGATATTTGGAGACAACTCCTAGATCTTTACCAAACCTTACCAGAGAAGTACCAAGTATATGAAGGCATGTTTATAAAATTATGGGATAAATGGACAACCTCCTTAGCTGAGAGAGAGAGAGTACTTGACTGCATTAAGAAAGATTGTTTTTTGGCCAGACTCCACCCTCTACTAAGGAAGAAGGTCAAATGAAATTTTTCCACATCCTATGAAGAATCAGTCACTTATGCCAGGAAGAAAGATAGAAAATTGAAGTATCAAGCCCAGTTGAAGGGGGAGAGTTGAGCCCATGCAGGTTTTACCAACTATGCTAATGCCTAGAAAAATAGCAGAGGTCCCACCTGAACCAGAGATGCCACAATAAGAGCTCCTACAACACATTACTAATCAACTTGAAAGCCTTTCATTGAATTTGGTGCAATGAGTACGGCCTCCTCCCCTCACAAATGAAGGCAATCGAGGTCCAAGAGACAAGAAATAGAGTATATTTGCTATAATTGTGGGGAGAATGGCCATGGTATGTACTTTTTCCCTCATCCGAGGTGCTTGCCAAGAAATGGGTTCCAACCAAGAAGGAGGGGACAACAAGTGACACCACCTAGGGAGAGGCTTGTTCCACTGAATCCAAGACCTCCACTGCTAGTTTAAGTTCTCCATCATCCTCAACCACTTGTAGAGGTGCCGCCCTTGCCTGTCCAGCCGCTAGAGAATGGTGATGTTAGGATGATTAGTTTGGATGAGAGTGATGTCAAAGAGAAGGCCAAAGTAGGAGAGGTTGAAGCAATGCCGATGAAGAAAGCCCGTAGAATTGAGAGACTGGAGCCTACACCACGAGAGGAGGTTGAAAATATGGAAGAGGAGGCAGAGTCTGCAAAGGTTGCAAAGACATGTAGCAGTAAAAAGAGGAGGGCTCACTCACACTGACACATTGAGCCATATGATTTTTCCATGGGTAAAGGTACTAGAGCTTATGATTTTCTGGCTCATGTGAGGGATCAACGGCCAAAAATTTCATGGCCACAATTACTACATCTATCTCCAACCATGCGGGAACAATGGTCAAAGATGATAAGCATTAGACCCATGAAGTATAAACACGTGAATGCAATCCAGGCTAGAAAGAAAAAAGATATTGTGCCTCTAGTGGAAGCCAAAATCAATGGGTAGAGACTATCAAAGATATATGTGGATTGAGGTGCAGAGATTTGTGTCATGGCAGAAAAGTTGATGCATCGTTTGGGATTAGAGGTAAATGAAACTACTGAATTTGGGGCCAAAATGGCTAACAATGTAGTAGTAATTTGTTTGGGAGTTATAAAGAAAGTCAAGGTAAAGGTGTGTGGAGTGCAATTGGAGCTTGACATGTATGTGATGCCAGTGAAGGGGGATGGCTATCCACTCATTCTCGGCGACCGTGGCTAATGGAAATGAAAGCCACACAAAATTGGGAGACAGGGGCTTTAGAGCTAAGGCTACAGAAGGGGCTGCAAAAAAAATGGAAGTGCACTATCTACAACATGAAGGAGGGCCGACAGGAGGATCTTGTGTTAGAGACCACCGCTGATGAATGGAGTTCCAGCGAGGATTGGTCATCTACGACAGAGGGGGAGTCTTATAATGAGGAGGAAGAAAGCTATCTAGAAGTGATGGGCATTACATTAAAAGGACCTTCTAGTAGTGAAATTTTGTAGCAGCTTCCAAAGGTCGAGAAGAAGGGGTTAGAAAAAATGTTGGCTAAGGATCTATCAGTTGAGGAGAAGGCAACCTACATGGAAGTGGTGATAAAACACTCTGCACTTTTTATTTCTGATTATAAACACATCATAAGTGTGACAACAGTACAACATCACATTAATCTAAAAGAGGGAGCAAGGCCAGTGGTGCAGTGACTACGACGATTGGGAGTAGTTCAACAAAATGCTCTACTCACTGAGGTGAAACGACTTTTGAAGGCAGGTTTCATCTATCCAATAGGGGACTCAGAGTGGGTTTCACTTGTAGTGGTAACACCTAAGAAGAATGGAAAAGGGAGGATTTGTGTGGACTACAAGCCATTAAATGTTGCAACAAAGAGAGATCACTTTTCTCTTCCCTTTCAAGATAAAATACTCAACGAGGTGGCCGGGCATGAGATATACACTGTTTATGATGGGTATTTAGGTTATTTTTAGATTCGAATAGCTGAGGAGGATCAATAGAAGACCACCTTCATCACACCTTGGGGGTATTTTGCTTACAAAGTAATGTCATTTGGATTAACAAATGCCCCAGCTACCTTCCAAAAATTCATGAATTATGTCTTCCAAACATATTTTGGTAAGTCCATCAGGATCTTTATTGATGATTTTTGTATTTATAGCTCTAAGGCTCTACATTTAGGAAAGATGGATGAAGCTTTCAACCACCTCGCACAAATGGGAGGGTAGCTAAACCATGAGAAGTGTCATATTGGTGAAAGTAGTGTAACTTTGTTAGGGCATGTCATAAGTGAGAGGGGCATTGAAGCGGATCCAAACAAAATTAAGGCCCTATTGGCGGTTCTGTCACCATCTTCTGTGAAGCAACTAACCTCTTTCATTCAGAAGGTGCGATATATGGGGCGGTTCATTCATCTTCTCTCCCAATTATTATTTTCACTATAACAATTGTCCCACTCTTAGGAGCTCCTGTGGAGTGACGAAAGCGAAAGGTGCTTTCACAAGGTGAAGAAGGCTCTCAGCAGTCTTCCTATAATTTTACAGCCTTGCTGAGATCAAGAGTTTTTTGTCAACTCGATTTTTGGGGAAGATGCTCTAGGGGCAGCACTAATACAAAAGGATGCTAAAACTGGCCTGATGAGGCCGGTTTACTTTTCTAGCAAAGTAATGACAGCATCAGAACGAGGGTACAAGATGGTGGAGGATATGGTTTTGTCTCTAATGTTTGCTATAAGAAAATTTAGTCCTTATCTTCTCCCTAGGCTGTTCTCAATGATCATGACAGAAGAGCATTTTCCCTATGCCTTACAACACATGGATGTTTCAGCAAGAATCACTAAGTGGGTGATACAACTCCAAGAGTTTGACTATACCTTCAAGGTGGAGGATTCTACTCGAGCCTGCCTAGCTGATTTGTTGACTATCAAAAGAAGGAAAAAGAGAAGGGAAAGGTAAAAGAGGAGACACCTCCTCTTGAGGACCCGCCACGGGTGAAGAATGCCCATGCCCTCTACTTCAATGGGGCGTACAAGTGTATTAGAGACAGAGCAGCAACAAGAATAGTGGTGTTCAGTCCCCAAAGGTGACAAACTTTATGGAGAAGGTATCAGCTTGGAGGATGTCCATTTAGCAATGAGGCAAAATATCAAGTCTTGCTTTTAGGTTTGAGGTGGTATCTCTCACATGGTGTCACTCGACTTAATGTTTTTGGGGATTCTATGCTAATTGTTAAGCAAATGAAAGAAATATGGGCTTGTAAAAATGATAACTTAGCAATGAAAATGAGAGAAGCTAAAACTCTCATGAGGAAGCTATAAAAAGCCCAAATCTATTTTGTGCCAAGGCACACAAATGGCGACACAAATGCTCTAGCAACTGAGAAATTGAAAGAGGTAATGGTGGGCATCATTGCAGTAAAGCTTCCCTTGTTTCAGGGTAAGTTTCAACTACAAGATGTGCTTTATTTTCTTAAGCATAGTGAGGCACCTACACATATGAGTAAGAGTGAGAAAAGGTGGCTGGCTATTAGGGCCACTAAATACTGCTTGATAAATGATGTGTTGTATTGCAAAGGAAAGGATGCAGTGCTTAGAAGGGTGCCAACAACAAAGGAGATTATGGATGTGATTAAGAGCTATCATGAGGGGGTTTGTGGTGGACATTTTGCTTAAGAAATAACCAATAGAAAGATTCTTCAAGTCGGTTTTGTGTGGCCTAGTCTGCATCAAGATGTACAACATTGGTGCCGCACTTGTGATGATTACCAAAAGGCTAGACCAAGGAAGCTAGTGCATGAGGAACAAAATCCCATAACTACATATGGCCCATTTGAGAAATGTGGAATTGATGCAATAGGGCCACTCCCACGAACTCAGTCTGGCAAGGAATACATCATAATGGGTGTGGACTACATGATGAGGTGGGCAGAGGCTTCAGCAACTAGTAGGATCACAGTCGAAGAAGTGGAAAAATTTGTGTTTGAAAATATTTGTTGTAGGTTTGGCACACCTTTGGAAATTATCTCTGACCAGGGTTCTAGTTCTAGGGCCAATCTAGTAGGCGAGCTAATGGAAAGGCTAAAAATCAAGCGCATGCATTCTACTCCCTACTACCCACAGTGTAATGGTTTGGTCGAAAAAGTGAATGGGCTGATTTGTAAGATAATTACCAATTAAGTGCACATGCACCCCAAGCATTGGGATAAAAAAATTGAGTGCAACTCTTTGGGCCTATAGGACTTCATTTAGAACCTCACTTGGCTATACTCCATTTCACCTTGTCTATGGCCAAGAGGCTTTTCTTCCTATAGAGGTGGAACTGGCTAGCTTATGTGTTTTAGTAGCCGATTGAGAGAAGAATCAAGATAAGAAGTTAGAGAAAATGATCTTGGATCTAGAGAGGCTAGAGTTTGACAGAGAAGCAGCAGTCCAACACTATTCCATGTAGGCTGAAGAGATGAGAAAGACATTTAAAAAGAAGCTGGCTAGTAAACACATAAGGGAAGGATCACTTGTGCTACGCTATGATAACCACTTTGATAATAGAAAGGATGCTAAACTTGTGTTCAAGTGGGAAGGGACATTCATAGTCATAAGGAGATATCCAAATGGCAGCTATAAGGTAGGTGACATGGATGGGAGAGTTCACAAGACAAGGGTAAATGGATGGCGACTCAAGCCTTATTTTCAAAGAGAGAGGAACACTTTGGAGCAGTCATTTGATGAAGAGCTAGTAATGAGGGGGTGTAGTCCTCCTTGCTCTATTGGGCCATCATTAGCAAGCTAGAGGCATCAAGGCCTCTAGCCTAAGGGGAGGGCTAATGATCCGGGTACTTTACAAAACTGGATTTCTACCACAAAATTTGGCCAAAACCCTTATCAAGAGCCTTAGCATATCACTTTGGGTTTACTCTTCAAGTACTAGGTATGCTACATTGCTTCTCGATTATGATAACTCTAGAAAATGGTGAGAACAATTTCTTAGGAGGGATGTCAATGTAAAGGGTAAAAGAGATGGTTATCTTAGTGAGGATGGAAATGGATTACACCCAGGAGTTGAGTGAATACATATATTTTTCAAAGGACTATCCTCCAATTACACACGGGTTCTGCTTGTATCACTAAGATTTGGAATCTATCACCATCATTAGAGGACACCTCACCCTAGTACACAAGTCAATATCCACGTCATGGTGTCATTTGAATCTTACACAAAAGCTTACAAGCATGGACCCCTTCTGTCACATGCTTATATGTATTTATATATATAAAAGGAACTAAAGTCAAAACAACTTTTAGAAGCCATTTTTTATAATCTCAATAACTCCCAAGGGAAAGAAAATTTCAAGAAAATTCTCGCGCTACTTGATCGGTTTTGACCTGGTCTACAAAGTTGCAGAGCTTCTTCACTGATTTGAAGTTAAGAAGGCGCAGACTGCTGGCTACATGCAATTTTCTTCTCTCTTTCACCACATCAACTTTTCAATCTATCCCTCTTGTAAATATATTATAATAATGTGCTTTGGGTACCCACCTCTTGTAATCTAGCTCCCTTTCTCTATTTTGTCTACCATCACCCTTGGCTTCTTGCATGATGACCAAGGTGGGGACTTGTCCCATCCACTATTCTCCATATTTTCAAAGATGCCATACATCATGTAAGATTATGTTAATTAAGAAGATTATCTTAATCTAATCCTTTGTGAAAGCTATATAAGGAGCCAATGGAGATGTAAAGAGACAAGGAGAATGATAAGCACATGAGAGCACTCTAGAATACCCTCATGCTAGTCCATCTCTTTGAGGTAAGTTATGAGTGAGTCTCTTTTATTATGTAGCATAATGGCAAGCTTCCTCTACCTCTTCTCCTCTTGTCTCCCCCTCTTCTCATCTTCTTATTCCATGAATACATAATGACAAGCTTCCTCTACTTCTTCTCCTCTTGTCTCCTTTTGGAATACCATCTATTTCTTCTCCTTTTGGAATACCATCATGTATGATGACTATTCTCTATTTTTATCAAAACCTTAGATTATTTAGCTCTTGTGTTAGTTGAATCTTTGATACTTCATTTCCAAGTGTAGGAGCACCAAAACACTGAGGCAAAAGAGTGGATTCAAGTCCTATAGCAGGTTGTCTAGACTTAAATCAAGAGTCAAAGGTAGAATTCAATATTCTTTGGTGGAACATCCCAGAGGAATAGTGAGTCAAAGTAGCTTGGGAGAGAAGAAGAAAGTTGACATCCCTTGGCTGGTAGTCTTGGATTCAGTCGAGACTCTTGCCCTCCACAAAGCACCAGTAGAGTGATCACCTCTATTCCAAGCTTAGGATCAAGCACGAGCCACACTCTGATCAAGGGGGATAGATCCCCTCTGATCATTAGGATTTGGGGATAAAATCCCCAAATCGTAATGATCCGAGCTAGGGTCAAGTAGATGAAGATCCTGACACTATTAACTTGCTGTTTAAAAACACCTCTAGTCCCACCCAGGACATAATGAAATTAGCCACTAATGCTTAGCTTTAGGCTTAATTGATCAAATTCAAGGCCCTCTCACTCAAGTGATCGCACCACATTCATGCCCTCCATAGTGCCGAGATCATGCACAAGCAGGAGTTGAATGGCATGCATGCCCACCTTACTTGCGAGTGTCCTTTGAGGTACAAATGGTCAATAAGTAAAGAGTCTCTTCATATTCTCTCTCTCTTGCATGAGTCTTTATTTTTGTATTTTCATATTTGGGGTTTGGGGATGGTAAACTTCCCTCACCCCTAAACACTTTAGTGATCACATATAACGTTCCTTTGAGCTTTCAAGATACAGTCCATGGCGTTGTCCTTGATGCCTTGTCATAGCAGTATGGCAGTGCTCCCTACAATTGTCTTCTTCCTCATTGTTGCTATTGTCAAATTCCACTGAGGGTGATTCTGGCCTTATTCCACTCTATCCATATGCCCTATGGAGTCAGGTTCACTTCCACCTCTTGGCTCATCAATCTTGTTATAAGCATTTTACACGGTAGTCTATGTCATTGTGAGGGATGCTAACGGTTGATAAAATCTCTCTCCTTTACCTTACGTGTTGGCTTCAACACATCATGCATTTTGTACTATGACCAAGATATGTGTTGAAGCAAGGAGAAGTTGCCTCCCACTTGAGTGTGGTTGAAAGCTGGGACCTTGGTAGAGGGAACTAGCTAGATCCCACATTACCCACCAATCCAAAATCTTGACTTCCAACCATTCAGGATCTGAAATCCAAAATCTAGATTCTGTAATGTGAGTACTTTTGACTTTTGACTAGTTTGGAATTCAGAATTCCATTAACTAGTCTGCATTTTTTACCAATCCAAAATCTCGACTTCTAACCTATTTGCATTCATTTTTGGGTTTTTCCTCCTCCACTCCTTTCCCATTACCATGGCATAACTCCAATCTCTTCGGGAAAAGTTCTTAAATTCACAAATTTATCAAGATGAAGACTTGGAGCGGTTGTCGTGTTGCCATCAACAAAATAGGGATATTCTTAGGGATTATCTGGGTGTTGTCAAATGTCAAAGAATGTAAGGGTTTTAGAAGGCATTACTATAATGAGAGGCTATGGTAGTGCTGCTTAGAGGATGTTCTTGCCTCCTCTAGTAAAGCAGAAAAAAAATAATAATGTTGGTTTTCATCTATGGATAGCAAACTATCTGGAAAGATTCAAGAGGGTTGAGATCATCTGTAGGACTAAAAGGTTGTATATACATAAAATTGAAAAATAGCTTAGAAAATATGGGGTTTTGGCTGCAAATGACTATATTTTAGGGATATTGGATGGCTAATTTTTGCTCATACTATGGCTAAAATTACAATGATCATTAACCCAAAAAATATAGATGAAAAATAAGTCTTACATGTATGCACATTGGATATGTATCAAGGCATAGAAGTATTTTCTCAAAAGGATTGTAAATGGTAGCTAGATTGGGTTGAAGGACTTGTGAAAATCAAGTATAAGATAGTTGATAAAAAGGTTATGTCAATTGCTATGACTTTACCCCCTTCTAGTGATAAGATGTTTGAGAAAGTGTCATAGTAATCAAGTTTAAGAGATTCGAAGGGTGTTCTGCATAAGTTTACTATTGAATAAGTGAAAGAGTTGAAGATTGGATGTGATGGGCTTCTTTTGCCAATAGAAAGAGACTATTTTGTACAAATGTTATCAAAGCATGTAAAGGCTTTTGCATTTTAGCCTATTGAAATTGGTTGCATTGATTTGAATGTTGTGGTGAGGTTGTGTCTTGAATAGTTGCTTTTACATTACTACATGTTCCATGGAATCTAAGACCAATTCTTGTGCCTTGGGAATACTTTCCTAAGTTGATCGAGTTGTTAAATGAGAAGATCAAGACAAAAATTTTGGAGCCGTCATCAAATTCATATTCAAATATTTGGTTTTCCATGCCTAAGAAGAATGGTACATTGCGGTTCATTTAGGACATGTAGCTAGTTAACAAAGTAACGATAAGAAATATTGGAGCTAGGCAAGTAGTTGATGAGTCTAGAAGCATTTATGGAAAGGTTGTCTACTCATTTAGGGATTTGTACTTAGGTTTTGATTAGTTTTGATTGGCTATGGAAAATAGAGATGCCATCACTATGAAGGCACCCTTAAGATTGGTGTGTATGTGTATCCTTCCACAAGGGGCAACAAATTTTGTAGCCCATTTGATGAACATGATGAATAAGGTCTTGAAAGACTATATCCCATAGCTTCCTATGCTGTTATTTGATTATGTGCCTATTAAGGGCTATGTGGTATATAACAAAAATGAGGAGTTGGATGCAAATGGCTACAAGTTGCTTGTTTCCAATCACATTGCTAATTGCAAAAAGATTTTGACTCTACTAGAGGAAGTATATTTAAGTGTATCAGGTCAAAGTTTGTATTGGTGTTGATTGTAGGTCATATGTGTGGACCCTATGGTAGAAAGCCTTCACCAGTAAAGATTAATGGTATTTACAAGTTGTAGGAGACATGCTCTAGTATGTTAGAAGTCATGAGGTTTTTTGGTGCATGAGTTTTTAATCTCATATGGATCCCTCACATTGAACTTGTTGTTGATGACCTCTATCAGCTCTTGATGATAGGACATAAGTTCCATTGGAAAAAGAAGCACAATAAAGCTATGAAGACGTTGAAAAGATAATAAAAGTCTCCATCAAAATTAAAGAAGGTATATTACTTGCATGGAAAACCTACATAGACTAGTACTTGGACCTATATAAAACCTAATGGAAACTCATCATCATGGAGAGCCCTTATGATTCGATTCCTTTTGTGGGGGTCATGCACTTTTCATCCTATTACAATGTTATGTCTATATGTCAACACAACAAGCTCATTCATCTTATTCATAACACTCTTACTTTACTTGTTCATGACCAATAAATGTGTCCAGTTGTTGGTCATGTGCAAGATCAAGCTAGAAGCAATCACAAGATTCCTAAGCCTACATGGTGTAGATATCTCTGACTAGGATGCAAGATCACTATGGAATGGGAAAAATATGGGATGGGATCTACTCTTTGCTATGTGCATCTACCTCTCATAAACCATCGTGTTGATGTTGATATAGCTAGGAGAGTGAGGATGTGGCTAGGGGTGGGAGGGTAGAAGGTGGATCTAGTGTGGTTTGACTTGAGTCCTAGAGAGTCAAGACTACTAAGCAAAACTACCAAAATTCACAAAGCTATAGTCAAACTAATCTTATTTTTTTCCATAGTGAGTGTAGAAAAGGGGCCTTTTGATTTCCCAATGGGTTGAGAAATGGACTATGGAAATAATGTAGAAAGGCTTAGTTATCCTCCTTGCCACCAGTGACACAACCCAAGAAGTATGATGCTAAGCTTGCTAGCTTTGCTTGGTGTAAATCAAGTGCTTGGGCTCTACTCATAATAATTAATGTGATAATGCTATATAGCTTGAATGATCTACTCTTTATTGTTGACATCAAGGCTTTGTAAGAACGAGAATATCTAATTAATGAACATTTGGTGGCCTTGGTTCATAGTGTCAACTCTCTTCTCAACCTGCAAGAATAAGTTCATGAGTATGTTTACTAGATTTCTCTCTATCTCTTCCCTCATCTAGTGCTTCCTCTCCCACTCTTCCTTAGCTATATAATCTTCTCAAATAAGAGAATCTTGTCCCTGTCTTTCTCTCTCTCTCTATCCTCTCTCTCTTCTCTCTTCTCTTCTCTCTTTTACTCTCTTCTTTATTTTCTATTTTCTATCACTCCTCTCTCCATTTGGTCTTTCTCTCTTCACTTCTCTCTTTTACTCTCTTCTCTCCTTTCTCTCCTCCCTCTCTACTCTTTTGCTATTTTCTCTCTCCTCTCTCTACTCAACCTACTCTCTCCCCACTCTTCTACTCTCTCTACTCTCTTTTCTCTCTCCTACTTGTACTCTCCCTACTCTCTCTCTACTCGTCTACTCTCTCTCTCTCTCTCTCTACTCTTCTAATCTCTATTCTCTTCTTCTTCTTCTCTCTCTCTATTCTCTCTACTCCTCTACTCTCTTTACGTACTCTTCCTCTATTCACTCTACTCTCTATTTATTTCTCTTCTCTTTCCTCTACTCTTCTACTACCTATTCTCTCTTCCTTTCTCTCTCCTCTCTCCTCTCTCACCTCCCTCTACTCTTTATACTCTTCATTATCTACTCTCCTTTCTCTTATTTTTCCTCTCTCTACTATCTTTTCTACTCTACTTTTTCTCTTCTTTCCCACGTCTTCTCTTTGTTCTCACTTTTGTCTTCTCTCTTTTTCTCTCTCTGTTATCTGTTTTCTTATCTCTCTCCTCTCTCTTCGTTTCTTTTCTCTCCACACTCTCTAGTTTCTCTCTCTCCTCTCTCATCTATCTATTCCCTCTCTTCTCTCACTGACCCTCTCTTTGTTCTATTTTTCTCTCTTCTCTCTTTGCTATCCTCTCTCTACTCTCTACTCTATGATCTTTGCTCTCTACTCTCTGCTCTTTGCTCTCTACTCTCTCTCCTATCTCCAATCCCCCTCTTCTTTCCTCTTTCTACTTTACTTTATCTCTCCTCTTTCTCTTCTTTTTTTCCTCTCTTCTCTATTGTCTCTCTACTTCTCTCCTCTCCTCTCCTCTACCCCTACCCTCTCTTCCCTCTCCTCTCTCATCTCTCTACCATACTTTCTCTCTCCTCCATACTCTTTTCGTCTCCTTTCCCAAATCACCCCTCTCTACTCTACTTTCTCTCTCCTCTTTCCTCTCTCTACTACACACTCTCTCTCCTCTCTTATCTTTTTCTCTTCTCTCTACTCTCTTCCTACTTTATTCTTTTATATCAAATAAATAATTAGTTATTTAATTAGGTAATATTCTTTTCTCTTTGTCTCATCTCTTTTCTATATATTCTCTCTCTTCTCTCTTTTCTCTCTCCTCTCTACTCCTAGCATTTCTCTATCTAGTTTGCTTTCTCTCTTCTCTCTCTCTTCTCTCCCCTCTCATCTTCTCTTTCTACTCCACTCTCTCTCATCTCTCCCCTTTCCTCTTCTCTTTCTACTCCTCTCCCCTCTCCCTCTCCCTCTCCTCTCTCCTCTCTCTCCACTCTCCTTTTCTCTATCCTCTCTCTACTCCCTCTACCCTCTTTATTTTCTTCTATCTTCTCTCTCTGTCTCTCTGTCTCTCTGTCTTTCCACAATAGATGGTGGATATACCAACAAAGTTCGAGAGGGGAATGTGCATGATACAATTTTCAAATGTTAGGCCTTGCTATTGGAATAAGCATCGATAAATGGTTTGGAGTGAGTACACTAGTATATGCATCAAAATAGGCAATAGAAAAACATCAAAGACAACAAATGTCATATATCAAGGATTAACCAACATGTATTTCAAGGATTTCATAGAAGAATATATTGATAGTTATAGTGATGGGCATACAAGAAAAAGGAAAAAGTAGGTATATTGGCCCTAAGGATCAAATCCTTGCTATTTATGTTTGTTATCTGATCAAACATAGGCCATAAGGAAAAAACATTAGAAACAATAAATGTCATATATTAAGGATTATACCAACATGTATTTCGATGATTGCAGAGAAGAATACATCGATAGTTATAGTGATGGGTGTACAAGAAAAAGGAACAAGTAGGGATTTTGGCCCTAGGGATAAAATCCCTGCTATCTATGTTTGCTATCTAATTAGACATAGACTATAAGGAAAAGAAGTGTAAGACATGATATGTACGTGGATCCATATATAGGGGAAAATGCACATGATGAGACCTTCAATCAAAGATATTGTCCTTCTATAATTGCTCAACATAGCAATCCTGCAACAAAAGAAAAGATATAGAACTAAAGTTGATTCCATCAAACATGATGTGTAAGCACGTATAGAACCATAAGTTCTTGGATTAAAGATTGCTACTTGTCCTTCAAGTTGGAATAGCTTGTTCACAAGATGCTTCACGCCATGTTGCTACCTATACTCCCTCTCTACTCTTGACTTGGCTTGCATATGGGAACTAGTAAGAATAGCCCATGTAATAAATTAGTATGTCTTAAAAAATTAAACATATAAATTTTAAAAAAAACTAATTAAATAAGGTCATCTTTAGAAATTTTATTTCAAAGGTAGCATAACCACCACTTCCAAGGTTTTATGTCAAGCCAAAATCAACTCGCATGCATGCATGCCTCCTCCTTCTATTTCTTTCACTTATTAGTATTTTCCTTAGTTTTCTCCCTTACTAATTTCAATTGCTTTTTTCAAATTAGGTGGGATGAGACATGCCATTGATATAGGCATCTCATGCCTTTGAGTGAAGGTAGGAGAGATGTTTCATGGTGGACATTTGCATATGAAAATCTATCTTCTATAGATGGCTATGGAAACTCTCTATGGAGAGTTCTTACGACCATACCCTTTTTCTCAAGTCACAAGATTTTGCGCCTTCCGTAGGATAGTAATGTTTTATCAATATTTGAAGACAACAAGGTCATGCATATGATTGATAAGTTCTTTTTCCCTCCTTATTCATGACCACTACCATGTTTGCATATTGATGATGTAGGAGAAGCCAAGAGGACTCACTAGTGTCCTAGTCCTATGTGTTGTAGACACCTCGAACATGGATGGTAGCTGCTATGGGATAGACCACCACTGTGGGATGTGCTCTCCTCTCTGATATGTATAGTTGGTTCATAAACCTTTGTGTTGATGCCGTAAAATGGGAGAGCAAGGATATAGTTAGGGGGTGAGGGAGTAGGCAGTGGATCTAAGGTAGTAGGATCTAAACCTTTGAGATTACTCGGTGGAACTATTAAATCTCCCAAAGCCATGATCGAATGTGTCTAGTATCTGTCTCCTTATTAAGTGTGGAGAAGGCGCCTTTGATGGCTCAATAGAGTAAAAATTGGGTTGGGAAGAGGACTTGAGGGATAGGCCGAGGAATGGATTGGGGAAGGTCACTTTGTCAAGTAGTGGGTCATTGTCTCTACGGTGTCAAGGCATCACTACCACTGCAAGGATTCCAACCACAAGCAAGGTTACAACCTAAGGAGTGAGGACGAGAGCATTGGCTCTGCTCGATATGAGCAAAGTGCTTTGACTCTACTCATATGATATAATGATATTTTGAGTTCAAGGTGTGAATATCCTTGTCTAGATTGAGAAAAGAAAACTTCTATGTATGGTAGAGTTTGGTGAATTTGTTGTGTCTTGCTTGAGATGACAAAGGAAAGCACTTGATAGTAGGTGGATAAGATGTTGTTCAACTTTTCCATCTACCATTCATTTTGATTGGGATGGGTCATGATTTTACCTAATCAAGATTGAGCAACATATCAAAACAAGATGAGTTTTCTTTATGTGTTGCAAATCCAATATTTAAAGTGCGCTTTTTAGGAAAAGAGAAAGCATTGAGTTGAGTTGGATTAGGAAAAAAGAGGCCATCTAAAAAGAAGAGGAACTTCATGAGGAAGGGGGGAAGGGGGAGAAAATGCTAGCTAGGCAATGTTTGGACGGGGAATGCATTGTCCTCTCTATCATTAGGAGTCCCCATTGATAACAAGGGAGGAGTTGTTGTGATGAGCCATAGCTAGCTATGTATCTTGATTAATGTGGGAAGGTAGCGACGCAATGATTCATGAAGAGGTGACATATTTTTTTTCAATCGATCATTTTGGTTGAAGATGAAGAGAGGAAATAATATTCTTGAAGGCATGTATGTGTTTTGTACATGAACGCTAGTGATGGCAAGGTTAAAAGGCAGAGTTTGTATCAAATTATAGTAGTCGTTGACAAATAATAATTTTTTGAGATAGACTTTGGTGTTGAGTGATATTGTATATGGTGATGGTACCCTATCAGACATATATTGTAGTGTGTTCCTAAAAGAGCAAAAGGAGGTGACCTGCTTGATGTAAGCTACTATATAATCTTGTATCTTATCTACTAGGAAGCTGGGACAACAGTCAAGAAGAGGTTTTAGCTAGGACTATAGTCAAGAAGAGGTTTTTCATGGAATTATAGGATGAAGGCTCGATCTTCATTGTGGGCAACAGTGTGAATCTAAGGACTTAGGAGCTTGCATATATAATGTAGGTAGCATGGTTACTATTGAAGAAAACTTGGCAATTAGAAAGGTCCACTATTAACGTGTCTATTAGAGTAGAAAAGAACTTATATAAGCCTCATCTTGACAAGTCATGGTTGTTGATAGAAAGGCTAGACCTTCATTGTGGGCAACAGTGTGATTCTAAGGGATAAGTCATTAGTTCAGGAGCTAGCATAGATATTGTAGGTATTGTGGTGACTATTGAAGGAAAACCTAGCAATTAGAGAAACTGACTATTAACATGTCTATTGGAGTAGAAAAGAACCACTATAAGCCTCATATTGACAAGTCATGGATGTTTGATAAAGAGATTATTCATGAAGACTAGAGTACGATTCACCATTGAGAAAGCACACTTTGTGTAGCTAAGTAGGTGAGTTTTGGGCTACAGTTGTAGCATGATTGGGAGACAAAGATGGCAATCAGTGCAAATTGAGGCATTTGGTCCATGTGAAATTGCATTATGGAATTTTTTATTTCATGTCCTCTATGATACCAAGATTGAATAGGAGACAGACTACAATTTGTGAGCTAACTAAAAGTAATAATAGCACAGACTTGAAGACCATGTGATCATAGATAGCTTCCATGTTTGATTGTTGCATGAAGACATTGACTGCAACAATATTGGAATAGCCAATGTGATTACTAAAGGTGGAAAAGAATTTGATAGTCAATTAGAGAGGCTAGCAATGAGTGGAAGGCCATTGTTGGGATTTCTTTCACTTCTTCAGGTGATCCACTCAATTCTTCGAGTGCCAGTTTTAGTTTGATTGTATGGGACACAACCAACAATCCTTCTATAGATGTTGATGAGAAAGAGAAGATATGGAGGCATCTTTGCTCCAATTCTAGGATTCATAACTAAACTATATTTTCAGTGTATTGATCCATGTCTACTAGGATAATTGACATGGCAACGTTCATGTCAATCCAACTAGTTTAGCACTTGAAGAGGTTGCAAGGGTATTAAAAGACCATGTTTCTATTTTCCTTGGTAAGGAAAAAACCTCCATTTAAACTTGGGAAAGAAAAGATTGTGTGTATCTCTCTCTCATATAGGGTACAAATTTGAAAGGAAATTAGAATCTTACATCTAGATCTTTCGAACATATCTATATGATGATTTTTTGGATTGTTCAATGAAAATAAACAAAGGGGTGAGAAGATGACACTTATGTATAGGGTGATGATTAAATGCCAAATAATTGATCATGGGTTTTGGATATATGGACCCATGTTTCATGATGAAAAATAAAACTTGAGATAGTGTTATTAATAGGGTTTGGATATTGATTGTCAATAAAAAGTTTCTACTTCATCATCTTCTCTTCTTGGTTCTTCACTTTTTGAACTCTCACAACCAAAGGTCCACTGGCCACATACACATAAAAATCTTTCCCACATCTTTGGCAAACCCAATGTGAAATTGACTAGGGAAAGAGTTCTAATATTGAATTCCAATTGGATGTAGATGGCATTCGCAAGGATTTAAGAACCCAATTGAATCCATACATGGTTTATAAAGCGGATGTGATGTAGCTATTTCATACATTTGCAACATGTATGTAGCAACAAGAAGTTGCAAAAGCTACTGAAAGGATGGAGGATTTGGCCATAGAGGTGTTTGTATTCATAGAAAATGAGTTGGATCTATTTGATGAGTGGGATATGACAAAATATTTCAGAATGTATGATAGGGAGATGCAACTACAAGGTTTCCTAGAAGATCAAAGGATAGTGTATTTTGAATGAATTGTGAAAAGAAAAATTAGGATGCAAATTTAAGACATATGGTTCTGGTGCGCAGATCGGTCGCAGATAGCTCACGTGGTGAATCCCGGAAGGTCCCCAAGAACAAAGTACTCTACTTTTTAGCACAAAAACCCATGTAAAAGCAAGCACGACAAGAGGCAAGAGACAAATTGGGTTCAATCTCCCCCATGCCTTGTGTGAGCGCTTCACAAAGCATGTATTTAATGTATATTTCCAATCTTCATGCTAAAAAATAGCCCAATTACAAAAATGTGACAAGCTTTTAGCTTTTGAGTTTGCTTTCTACCAAAAATAGGAAAATAAAGCTAATGGACGGTGCCCATAGAGTCTGGCACGCCCAATCTCAATGTCCAAATAGAAATAACATATCCAGGCGCATAAGCGCATACAAAATAATAATAAATAATCGATGTCTCTATAGACATAACAAAATATAGGCGTGGCGCCTATCAAAATATAGTCGAAAACCAGCTAGACTCCAATGCTTTCCTCCGCCACTGCTGCTATCTCTACACATCAACTGAAGCATTCACAATCGTTAGTAAAATAACACAATTAAACCGACAAAAGTGAATACCTAGCAGTCTTCAGCTACATAAATAAATCAACCGGTTAGAAATAAATCCTAACCTTAATTTATTACGAGTGCGCACTCTAAACTCATAAACGTTTATTAATTTAATATGCATTTTGCGGAATCACCCGCTATGGAATCACCCATGTACACACTAAATTAATGAAACGCCCGAAAAGGACAGGCATCCCCATCAACTTCTCGCACAAAGAATCCTCTTTGCGTATGAGCCCCGGTCATCTGAGTTTACGGAATCCACCGTAAAACCTCACGGAATCCACCGTGGAATATGCCTCCTGGCATCATACCCCCGGGGTGGGATAGCAATTGACCTCAATTGCTATTAGCTCAATGTGGAGCTAACAGAGTGGGGAAAGCATTTAAGTCTCTAGCGTGCATCCATTGTGCTTCCTCTACATGATGGTTCTTAAATTTTACTAGATATCTAGAATACCTTCGGCTAGTTCTAGTGGTCATGTAGTCAGTGTCTATAATGGCTTCTGGTTCAAGTATTTCAGTCTCTTCTTCTAGTAAAGGTGGGTTTTCATAGACAGGGTGGATAGGTAATTGGCCTTTAAATGGTCTCAATAAACTAATATGAAATGTATTATGAATTTTCCAATGAGATGGCAGTTCTAACTTGAATGCATTGTCATTAATCTTATGAATGATTCTAAATGGTCCGTAGAATCTAGGAGCTAATTTGACAACTGGATGTCTATCTACACTTTGCAGTCTACGCTTTTCTATTCTAAGCCAAACATAATCATCAACTTTGAAATTCATGGCTTGTCTTTTCTTGTTGGCTTGTTTGGTATATGATTGTTGGGCTTTAGCAATCATATCCTTTACCTCATCAAAAATAGTATTATGCATAACAGCAATATCATCGGCACTTTGTATTCTATTAGACAAAGATGCAACAGGTGTAGATAATCTATATCCATAAATAACTTCAAAAGGTGCTTTCTTTGTAGATGTGTGCGGTGTATTGTTATATGCAAACTGTAATAAATGTAAATGAGTGTCCCATGTCTGAGGTTTAGAGATAGTGTATGCACGTAAAAGATCTAGAATGGTGCTATTTGTGGCTTCTGTTTGTCCATTTGTTTCTGGATGAAATGCAGATGAGAAATCAATCTTTGTGCCTAGATTTGCAAACAGTGTAATCCAAAAATTATTACAAAATCTAGAATCTCTAACTGAAAGAATCACTTTCGACAATCCATGGTTAGTAAAAACAGTTTTCAAAAATAACTGTGCTGCTTGTGATGCTGTTAAAGTTTTCTTACATGCAATGAAATATGCTTGCTTACTAAATCTATCTACAATTGTCCAAATCATGCCATGGTTAGATTTAGTATTTGGTAAGCCAGTAATGAAATCCATAGATATATGTTCCCAAGGTTTAGATGGAATAGATAAAGGCATTAATAGTCCATACTGTTTACCATGATGTCTCTTTATTCTTTGACAAATCAAACATTCAGAAACAAAATTAGATACATCTGCATCCATATGCGACCAATAAAAATCTTCAGTTAACATGCGTAATGTAGAAATAATACCTCAATGACCTTGATATGGGGGACAATGAATTTCATTCAAAACAAAAGATCGGAATGGAATAGTAACACACAGTCTATTTTCAAAGAACATGAATCCATCATTATATGACAATGAATCAACAGGAATGAAATTATTTTGAACTAATTTTTGCCAATCAGAATGAAAAGTAATATCCTGGTGATATGTGTCTTTCATAGCAATCAAAGAATCAAAAGATATGATAGATATATTATGAATTGTAGGTCTTCTACTCAATGCATCAGCAACTACATTTTCTTTTCCAGGTTGGTATTGAATGATAGGATGGAAACTTTGAATGAATGAAGCCCATTTGATATGACGGTCAGAAATTTGGGGTTGGCTAAGTGGATGTCTAATGCTTTGCTGATCAGTCTTTATCATGAATTCTGAACCCATTAAATAATGCTTCCATTGTTTTAATGCTTGGACAACTGCTAAGAGTTCCTTGTCATAAGTGGAATATTTAAGCTCAGAGGGTTTCAGCTTAGAACTAGAATATGCTATTGGATGGTTATCTTGCATTAGCACGGCTCCTATTCCTGATCCGCTAGCATCGGTCACAACTAAAAAGAATGGTCTGTTAAAGTCTGGCAATTGTAGAACAGGGGCATTGGTCAATGCACGTTTGAGTAAGTCAAAGGATTTCTGCTGGTTTTCAGTCCATTGATAAACAATGCCTTTCTTAAGAAGTTTGGTCAATGGTAAAGCCAGTAATGAGAAATTACGTACAAACTTCCTATAAAAACTAGCAAGACCAAGGAATGAGCGTAATTCATGTACATTTTTAGGAATAGGCCAATGCAATATTGCATCAATTTTCTTAGGATCAATTTTTATTCCTTCTTTTGATACAATATGACCTAGATATTCTATTTCTGTCTTAAAGAATTCACTCTTGTCAGGATTTGCAAACAATTGATTTTCTTTCAGTAATTGAAAAACTAATGATAAATGCTCATAATGCTCTTTTTCACTTTGACTGAACACTAAAATATCATCAAAGAAAACAATCACACAATATTGATATTTTAGAAAAATACGGTTCATCATTCTACTGAAAGTAGCAGGTGCATTAGTTAATCCAAATGGCATGACTAAGAATTCGTAATGGCCAAACTGTGTCCTAAATGCAGTCTTAAATATGTCGGATCTATCTAGCCTCACCTGATGATATCCAGATTTAAGGTCAATTTTACTAAATATAGAAGATCCTTGCAGTTTGTCCATAAGGTCATCGACTCTAGGTATAGGATACCTATTCTTTACAGTGATCTTGTTTAATGCTCGGTAGTCAATACACATGCAATAAGTATTATTCTTTTTCTTGACTAAGAGCACAGGTGCGCCGAATGGAGAACTGCTAGGTCGAATTCAGCCTCTTTTTAGTAATTCTTCAACTTGATTCTGGATTTCTTTTTGCTCTATTTGATTGTGCCTATATGGGGCTTTGCAAGGTGGTTGTGTGCCAGGTATTAGGTCAATCTTATGGTCTTCTGGACATGATGGAGGTAAACCTGGTGGTAGGTCTTCTGCAAAACAATCCTTAAAATATGCGAGAAATTCCTTATGCTTAGGGTGCATATGATTTTCCTTTGCGTGCAATTCATTCACCCAAATGAGATATGATTTAGTATTCGTGCGCAGTGCACGTTTTGCTTGAGTATGCGAAAGCAGTGGAAACATATGAGATGCATGCATACCAAATAATGTAATAGATTTTCCTTGAAAATTTATATTCATTGTGTGTGTGGAATAATCTATATTGGGATTATGTTGGTGTCTCCATGGCATTCCTAGAATAATGTCGCTAGACTGTAATGGGACAACTAAGAAATTTCTTCTTTCAATATATGGACCAATTTGAATTTCTAAATCTTGAACTTCTTGTGTGCCATTGTATCTAGTGCCTAAAAATGCAGCTTTTATGCGATAGTGCGTAGGTACAGTATGCAATTTCAATTCCTTTACCAATTTTGCTGAAATAAAGTCATGGGTACTACCGTCATCATGCAATATAGTTCTTTCTTTTCCATGCACCATACATTTCATAGTCAACAATGAATGTGAAGTAGGCATACCTGGTAAAGTGTCGGAAGTAGTAGTAGGATCATCTTCTTCTTCAGTGAAATCCGGCATATCCTCATGCTCGTCTTCGTCCATAGCTCCAAGGTAGTTGATATGTGCTGATGGCTTCTTTGAATGACAATTTGCTGCGAGATGCCCTGGCTGGTGACACTTGTAGCATACGATGGGCTTGGCTTTGGTCACATTATTTGCAATGGCTGGGAGTCTGGGTATATTTAGATTTGCTTGTGGAATAGGCTTAGGATTTGGATTGACAGTGGATGGTAATGCAGGTGGTTTAGGCCAATTCTTGCGGAAAGATGGTGATGAGAAACGACCTGGATTAAATCTTCTGAAATTGGAATTGAATTGTTTAGATCCATAATTACGGTTTGCTTGGAATGACTGTGGTTGTCAATCTCTTCCGCGTAACTTATCTTCAGTGTCGTGAGCTAAGGAGATGGCATCTTCAAGGGTAGCAGGCTTGAACATATTCACCTCAGCGTAGTAATGTCCAAGAAGTCCAGACATATACTTATGCTTATGTGTCGTCTCTGGTACGTCTTCAAGCATGCGTAGCTGTAAGAGTGCATTCCAAAAACGCTCTGTATACTGTGGAATAGGCTCACGATCGCGCTGTTGGAGTAAATCCCATTGCTTGATAGCCTTCTCATGAAATTGCGGTGGAAGGAAATTTTGCATGAACTTCTTCTTGAAATCTTCCCATGTAGCAGGACATTCTATGCTCTTGCGGACTACAGTCCACCAAAGTGATGCTCTGTCTATCAGATGATTAGTAACACACTTGATTTTATCTTTCTCGGGATAAGTTTCCTCATGGAAATAGTCATCAAACTGGCTAATGAATGATAAAACAGTCTTTCCTTCTCTTATGCCATTGAAAGTGCGAAACTTGAAACTTCGTTTACTTATCTTGGATTCCTTGCGAATGGTTTGTGCTTCAAGAGTGGTGTCGATGGTACGGCGAATCAAATCTTCAGCTTGAGGTTCTTCTTTATCACTGGACGCTCCTTGTAGCTTTGTCAATTGCGCTTGCAAGGCTTGCCTAGCTCTTCGCTCTTCTTCCAATTGCAACATGATAAGATCCAGCTTTTGTTCCATGGTAGGCTCAGGTAGATCGTCTTCAGCCATAGGATCATCCATATGTGGGGTAGTCATCCTGTAAAACTTAACAAACCTTTCTCACTCAAAATCAGTTAGCGGGATGAGCGTAGCTCAAATTTGGAGTTACAAGGCTATGTATTTTTGGGTATTTTCTTTTTCAATTTTGAGAAATTCTGCAATATTTCTGTCTCCGTTTGCTGAAAGTACTTCAACGAACTTGTAGATAGGTAAAACAGCTTGCTGCGAACAACTTTCCAGTTCAGAGTTTTTGCATACGAACAAGTCTTCTATGAGTTTTAAGCACTAGTCAGTTCTGATTTAGTCTAATTTACAGAGTTGCAGACTTAGCAGACTTGCAGAGTTGTGGACTTGCTGGACTTAGGCCGACTTGCAGAACTTGCAGTACTTGATTTCTAGTGACTTACTGAACTTGACTTCTGGAGCGCGAGACCCGGAGTATATCGACTTCTCTGCCCTGTATAACTTGCAAAGTATTGTGTGTCTTAAGCTTAATAGCTTAAGCTATGGTAGGAGGAAGTAATGGGCAGCACGTCGTCAATTTTCGTGGGGGGGGGGCGTTTTTGCCTGCGCGGATTTTTTGGGGGGTCCTCTTGCAAGTCGACTTGAAGATTTTGAAGCTTAATAAGCTTCTTAAGCTTTCTCTAATGCTTATTGAAAGAAATTTTGAGAAAAACAATGAAGCTTATCTCTGTGACTCCACGACTTGATGAAGGAGTTGGATGCGTGGTCCTCCGCCTGCAGAGATTGGTCCTTCGCGATCTGACAGTGGAAACAGGGGTTCTTGATCGCCAGAAGTCTGCCTGTATCGACGGTTCGCGATGAGATTGACTGTAGAGGCCGTTTGTTCCTGGAGCTCCGCCTTCGCCCGAGATTGGTAGCGATTGGAAGCTCTTGATCTCTGCTCCGCTCTCATACCACTGGTGCGCAGATCCCTCGCAGATAGCTCACGTGGTGAATCCCGGAAGGTCCCCAAGAACAAAGTACTCTACTTTTTAGCACAAAAACCCATGTAAAAGCAAGCACGACAAGAGGCAAGAGACAAATTGGGTTCAATCTCCCCCATGCCTTGTGTGAGCACTTCACAAAGCATGTATTTAATGTATATTTCCAATCTTCATGCTCAAAAATAGCCCAATTACAAAAATATGACAAGCTTTTAGCTTTTGAGTTTGCTTTCTACCAAAAATAGGAAAATAAAGCTAATGGACGGTGCCCATAGAGTCTGGCACGCCCAATCTCAATGTCCAAATAGAAATAACATATCCAGGCGCATAAGCGTATACAAAATAATAATAAATAATCGATGTCTCTATAGACATAACAAAATATAGGCGTGGCGCCTATCAAAATATAGTCGAAAACCCGATAGACTCCAATGCTTTCCTCCGCCACTGCTGCTATCTCTACACATCAACTGAAGCATTCACAATCGTTAGTAAAATAACACAATTAAACCGACAAAAGTGAATACCTAGTAGTCTTCAGCTACATAAATAAATCAACTGGTTAGAAATAAATCCTAACCTTAATTTATTACGAGTGCGCACTCTAAACTCATAAACGTTTATTAATTTAATATGCATTTTGCGGAATCACCCGCTATGGAATCACCCATGTACACACTAAATTAATGAAACGCCCGAAAAGGACAGGCGTCCCCATCAACTTCTCGCACAAAGAATCCTCTTTGCGTATGAGCCCCGGTCATCTGAGTTTACGGAATCCACCGTAAAACCTCACGGAATCCACCGTGGAATATGCCTCCTGGCATCAGGTTCAACTTGGGAGAATTTCAAGAATACTCTTAAAAAATAGTAGTTTATCTTGGATCTAGAGGAAGATGAAGATCTAGAGTTGGGTTGTGAAGATGCTTTACAATAGCATGTAATAAAGATTGTGCATGATAACCTTGGAAATTTACTACTTGCTTCTTAGGATGCTATTTTTGATACTAAAGATCTAGGTGACTTGCATAATATAGATGTAATATAGATGTGGTCTTTATAGATGCTAGTGCTAAATTTTCTAATGATAAATAGATGCAAATACCTTCTCAAGCTGCTTATGATATGGAGGAGTTATTCAATGATACAATCATACTATTTGAAGGTGTGCAAGGTATGCATGCTTTATTTGTTGGTGAAAATATGCTATCTATTGATGCTTAAGAATGTGGAAGATATCATGATAGTAGTTTCTTTGTTTAATAATGTAAATGAGGCAATGACATTGCACGCCAATGATGCTTAGTTTATGAGTACACATGATAGCTTGTATAGAATGCATATGATGTTTTCAATAGGGATGCAGAAGATATGGATGTTATGAATGAGGATGCAATTGTGAAGATTGCATATGTTAGTCAACCTGTGCAAGCCACCAATCAAGGTCTATTAGTGCACTGTGTCAAGGGACATAAGTGGTAGGCCATAAAACATATGGGTTTGAGTAAAGAGACAAGATAGAAGCGATTCATGAAATTCTATGATTCAAATTAAAGAAAACTCTAACAATTTCTCTCAACAACAATTCCACATTGTTGAGAGATAGGCATGTGAACCCTACGTATGCAAGGGTGGATAAGGGTAGTTGGGTGTGAATGAACTGGAGGGCAGGGGAAAACCCTAACCCTAGCCATCTAGAGGCTATATAAATAGCCTAAAGGCTACTCTCAATGTAGAGGATAGTGCACTAGTTATACTTGTGAACAACTCACTGAGCAAGATCTTCTTCTTGTACTTGAGCTCTCTATCTCCCTCTTGTGCACACTCTCATGCTCTCACTCTTATATTTCAACATGGTATCATAGCCATCTCTAATCCAACAAGCTTCCTTCTACTCCATTTCCCACTAAGTGCACATGAGCATGTCATTTTCTCATTATACATCTTTACCTCCATAGCTACAAGCCATACCCACCTTTGTTGGAGGACCTGGGGTGAACAAAAGAGAGCATATTTTTCCTTAATTTCTCCTAGCTCAAGTCACTTTAGCATGCCACAACAATCCTCAACATTAGGCAGCCAGAAGGACACCGTTACTAGAAATTGTGAATCTGGTGTAGATTTCACTGAGTTGAACTCAATGGCACAACCTACTAAGGGCATAATCATCCAAGCTACCATAGGGCTTTGTTAGCCCCCCAAGTGAGCTATCTCCACCTAAGAAGATTTGGAAAAATTCCATCCCTACTGCTCACACAAAGCAAAAAACTAATTGGATATCCTACAGGAAACCATAGCCACAAGCTTGAAAGCTTGACTTACTTGTTTTTTTCATCTTTTACTATCATCAACAGTGATTTTAATCACTGAATCAGTGCCTCCATAGTCAGTTAATGACCTGTGGTATTCATTTCAATGAAGATTCTTCATTTGGTGGGCATCATTAAGCTTGCCAAGATGGATATAACATCTCAAGTGGTCTTAACTTTGAGATGAGTGCTTCTTAGCACTAAAATGCATTTAGTTATCATTAGTTGCTATTTTTTAATGATAAAATAGAAATATGGATGTAATTGAAATCTCTTTGGACTCCCCTACAAGTATTGAAGTTCTCGGTCAACCTTCTTCAACCAAACACTCATCCACTAGACCACAAGATTGGGAGGAGCCAAAAGTTCAATCCAAGTTTACTTCATTAAAGCCCAGGAAGACAATCAAACCAAACAAAGGGTTGTCCAAAGGAAAGTACCACCAATGTCTTATTTTGAATTACTCCACATGTATAACTTTCAACCTTTCTCATCCTTGCACAGTTTTAAGTCTACACAATTGTAAGGCTATGTGGCATCTATGAACACATAGATAATTTCCTTCATTTGCTTTGCACATATTGGCAATTGTGTAAAGGACTAGACACTGCCATTGCCTAGAGCAATCGGTAAGACCTTCCTATCATGGCCATGGCTTATGTCAATGTTAGACCTCAAATTTGTAAGTTTGATGGAAAAGATTTTCATCCATGGCAAGTATTGGTGAAGTATAAAATGATGGAATGGGGCTACTAGCCCTTCATCAAAGGGACCAAGGTTCTTGATCCATCAAAACCACTTGATGTAGAAGATGATGAAAGAGCCCAAGCCATCATCATGCTTCATCTAGATGAGTTCGTAATTCATCATATTGACCAAATCTCCACCAAGGAGAAATGGGATGAGCTTGAAAAGCTTTATGATGCTACAAGAAAGAACTCTAAAATTTTCCTTAAGATCAAATTTTTAAGCTTGGAGTATAAACAAGGAGGAGACTAGGTAAGTTCATTTCTCAAATGAAGGGGCTCATGGCATAGCTAGCCTTAGTTCAAGCTCCAATTCATGATGAAGATGCCATTGCAATTCTCTTGAAGGCTGTAAAGAAAGTATTTTCAACCCTTGTAACTACTCTTACAAATATCCCTAATCCGAATTTGGAAAGCACCATCCAATCTTGTTTAGAGGAGGAGAAAAGAAATCAGAAAGAAGATAGAACTAGTCAAGCATCCACTTCAATAGCCCCTGTGACTAAGTCTTGGTTCATACTGTATCCACTAAATGCCCCTTCTCCAACAAAAAGGGACATCTTATCAGAAATTGTTGGAAAAAATATCATGACAAAATGAAATGCAACAAATGTAAGAAGACATGGCATATTACCAGTAAATGTCCTACCAACCTTGGAGTACCAAAAGCATTGGAGGACAACTTTGTCTCCAACCCACCTGATGATCAAATTTTCTAAATCTATAATAGGCATGTGAACCCTATGTATGCAATGGTGGATAAGGGTAGTTGGGTGTGAATGAACTAGAGAGCAGGGGGAAACCCAAACCCTAGCCATCTAGAGGCTATATAAACACCCTAAAGGGGTCACTCTCAATGTAGAGGAGAGTATACTAGTTGTACTTGTAAACAACTCATTGAGCAAGATCTTCTTCTTGTAGTTGAGATTTCTCTCTCTCCCTCTTGTGCACACTCTCATGCTCTCATTCTGATATTTCAACACATAGAATGCGCTATAACTCTTAGTAATCTCTTCTCTGTACAACTAAACAAACTCAATTTGGCCAAGAGACTTTGTATCCAAGTTGATGGGCTACACAAAAATCTTCCTACTAAGACAATAACTCAAGATCTTATCTCTACTCAAAAGGAATTTATGCTAGTAATACAAAGTACTTAGCTCAAAACAATGCTTCTAGATCACTCTAAATAGCTTGAATGATGCATGTAGTCACTCCATTGATACTATTCAGACCAAGATCTCTTGAATTACCTATCAAAAACCCTCTCTTTTCACAGTCAAGGTTCACATATAGTAGTACATATTCGGCCATAAATATGGCATGTTTACTCTCTTTCCCAAACACTAAGTTTACCTTTCAAAACTAAAGTGGGACTTGCCTCTCCTTTGGTTCTTGCTTATTATTAAGCTTTGATGCCCTTCAAACATAGTAGAATGGTGACCTCAACACATTAGTTTTCTTCGTGTTTCATTCAATGTAGACTCTCCTCCTTTTATCCCTACTCCTCCAATCTTAATCTTGGGCACTATGTCTTTTCAATTGGTCCCTTGGTCACTTCTTTGGACTCCTAATGTAACATGTCCACTAGTATCATCCAAGACACGTCTTAGCAGTTCGTCAGAAAGGAATTCTAGAAAGCTCCGCCCAGCACTTCCATGGAATATTACGGGATTTGCGATCTAGGGCTTTCTGAGTCTACCACATAGCAGAAGTATTCCGGCCATTCCCACTTAGGATCGACCTGAACTAGGGTTTTCGTGATTGGTCATTTCCTAACAGCAACTAGCGTTGAACCCAAGCGAACTACTTTACGCAGAAACGCCACGTTTGAAGCAGATTCACGCTACACTTGGTTCAAGGAGAATGGGAAACGAGAGGAATGCAAAGCTCAACCTCTCTGCCATAAGGCATAGTCCCATTTCGTTCCCCTAAAACAGCGCAAATCGGGTTAAGACATAACTCTAGGACAACGTTTTTGTTGTTCATGTCCTTTGACGATCATCCCACTGTTCTTCGTGATTTGAGAAAAGTTCCCAACCAACCGGGACCACCCAACCATAGGACGGACCCATGGCCCATCATCCACACTTTCCTTAGGTTGTTTTAGTTATGTAATTATCGAACACATTAGTTGGACATGTAATAACCACCTTCTTTATTATCCCGTTTAGCACTGGTTTCTTCACGTAATCTTATCACTTGACATAGAAAAACAATATCATACAAGTTCTTTATTAACAGGTCATCATTTTTATTTTTGAAATACAAGAGTTCTGCCCGTAGGCTTATCCACAATCCGCCCGAAGGCTATCCAACAATCCATAGGGATCACTATTCCAAGATTCCGCCCGAAAACTAGTATACGGGCCTCGAGATCCAATCCCAAGTCACGTTAGCCTCTTATGCAAGACCTGGAAGGCGAGGGATTTACAGCTAGAGCCCCCTGGCACCCAAGCATCCTCCTGCTCCAAGTAGCGCTCAACGGAGAGACCTTTTGCGGCGGGTTCGGTCAACTTTCCCGGCGCGGTCAACAACCCCCTTGGTTAGGGTCAGGCAGGCAGTCGGGGTAACTGAAGCTGCCTCTCCCTTCACGCCTTCAACCTGAAGTATAGATATTTATTTATTTTGTAATTCATTGGTCAAACAAGTCAAACAGTACTCTAAAATCTCTAACAAGCACAAACATTTCCATTGATCGATTTTATTGTTGGCAAACTGCTAAGAAGGGAATCCTTCCTTTCGAATGCATCCAACACTTGATCCAGGGTGTCTTACAACTTGGCAAGATCCCTTATATTCTGGGTTAGGGCGTACCCTATTAACCCAACTTGGTCAAACCCTAAAGTTCATTGGATACTTCAGTTTCTGGTTTTTAACCTTCCTTACTCAGAATGATATTAAAGTATACATCCTCTTGGAAGATAACTTGCGTAAGGATCTGCCATCCTTGTTGCAAGAATTTAGCCTTTCTTCTTGTGATTCAATCACAAGACCATATGACTTCGTACTTGCCGCGCAAGTCCTGCATCGTACTATGCGATAATGGAGTTACAAAACAATCCGTTTCAGTTTCTTTAAGCTGACGTTTGTCAGACCTAGGGTTTCCTACCTTTATTATTTTCTTTTAAGAAACTCAGGGACAAACCCTAGTTTCTTTTACGTTTACAATTTGCTGACCCTACAATCAGCGAATGTGGGCAAGTATTTAAGGTATAAACATTTCTTGGATTTTAATTCATTCCAATGAATATTTCGCAGCATAGGTATTTCTAAGTCTATATTAATTTGGTTAACTTTAGAAGGTAATATCGAGATCACCTCCGCATGATTTGTTATCTATGTGTCAATTGATTTTTCAATCCTAAACTTTATCAATTTGAGGTTAGGTTAATTCAATTAATCTTCCTTTTTCCTTGCGAACAAAAACTCATGCCAAATAAGCAACCTTTTTCTTGCTAAGTTATGCAATTATTAACAATGATAATTTCATAGAGTTTATGCATCGAAAGAGTCCTTTCATGATTTGCATTTTCCATGCATAAAGCTATTGAAAAAAATTACACCTATGCTTATCTATTTTGCATGTTCCATTAAAACTAAATTCCTTCGTCGCTAATAACTAGGACAAAATATATCCTATCCCTAACAATTCATCTTGCATGATTGAATTACAACGATATAAAATTAAGAAGAAAAACCAGGGTTTGGGGTGAGATATCCACATGGATACCGGGAGATGATCCTCCCGCAGCTACTCCTTGGACTTTCTTAGGAGGCATCGCAATTGTAGTTCTTCAAACGTGGAAGCAGCTTTACACTCCTTTTCAAAATTCCACCATCGCTCCCTTGCACGTCAATATTCTTCTTTTCTTTTTTGAGTAGGGGAAAACCAAGTCCCAAGGGTATTTTGGAAAGGTAAGGAACCATTAAGGGTTTAACCATGAGGAGGGGGTAATAAGACCTTTAAGGTCTTAGTTCTTTTGGGAGGGAAAGGCTTACAAAGCCCTATAGGGGTTTACACAAGGGGGGGAAAGAGTAACAAGCCCAAAAGAAAGGGGCTTAAGGGTTAAATACGGGGGAAGAAAGGTTCCAACACCCATGGGATGAGGGGGCTTAAAACATGGGGGAGGGAAAGGGGGTGTGTGTGTGGTTCCAAAAGGCATAAAAAGAGGGCCTTGGGAGATTTTTGGACACAGGAGTGAAAGGTATAGGAAGGGGGTCTTGGAGGGATTTTAGGACACGGGGGAGGGTGTGTGGACATGGGGGTGAAAAGGGCTTAGGGGGATTTAAAAAAACGCGGGGTGAAAGGGGGAAAGGGGGAAAAGGGGGAAAGGGAGCTTATAGAGCACATAAGGGGGGGGGGGGGGGGCTTTTGGAGGCCCAAGGGGAAAAAAAAACACTAAAATCCAAGGAGAAAGGGGGTGATAATTAAGTCACTTGGGAAGGGGGCTTAAGAAAGCCCCCTTAAAAGCTTCTAAGAGAAGCTTCCAAGGAGCTTCATTACGTGGCAGCAACTTCAATTGAAGACGGCCAGAAGACATAGACGGCAGCGATCAACGCCTCCTCATGCTCCCTCGGCAGACTCAAGTGAAAATTTGCCCTCCCTCACCCAGTAACAACAGGCGGCGGCCTCTTCTTACCCTACGGCAGCACACGACGTGGCAATGTTGTCAAGCTATCCCTCCCTCTCTATTTTTTGCACCATCCCCCTCAATTTAAATAGGGGAAGGGAGGAGGATCCTCCCACCCGATGTGGTGAGAGGCATGGCCTCCTACTCCCGCAAGTTCCCAACGAGGAGCTTCCACCTCCTGCTATTCCCCTCCCCTTCCAACACATCAGTCGATTGGGGAGGGGAATAAAAAAATTTCATATTATCCCTTTTAAAAAAAAGAATTATGTTTTTTTTGTGAACGTTACATTCTCTCCCCCTTAGAGGAATCGAGATGTCCTTATCTCAAGGTAAAACTGGGGATATTGATGGTTGAGAGTGCCTTCATTTATCCAAGTGGCATCCTCTTCGGAATAGTCTTTCCATTGGACGAGGCATCCTCTCAGGGTTCTGGATCTTAGTTGTCTCTCCCTAACATCTAAGATCCTATCAGGCCTTAGTTCAAGAACTCCTTGACTAGGCATTACAATTTGTTGATCGTCAAGTACATGGTTAGGATTAGGTGCATACTTTTTCAATAGGCTAATGTGGAATACATTATGAACTTTTAGGTTCTCAGGGAGTTGCAGTTTATAAGCATTAGATCCTAGGATTTTGAGGATTTTATATGGCCCAGAATACCTTGGACTTAGCTTCTTGCAATCTCCTAAGGATAGGGAACTCTTTTTAGGGCGTACGGGAATGAAGACCATGTCTCCTTCTTCGAAGACCTTTTCTTGATGCTTCAAATCCGCGTATGCTTTCTGTTTATCCTTGGCCGCTTGTATGTCCTGTCTTCTTGACTTTATTTGTTCATCCATGTCTTCCAACATCTGTCTTGAAGCTTCAATCCTTAAGGTTGGATCATAAAAGTTTAGGGGACTTCTGCAATCATGACCATATAATGCTTGAAAAAGCAACTTTTGGCTCTACTCCTTGATAGAGATCTCCTTTAGCATTGTTTGGTAGGCCAAATCATGGCATGCTTGCTCTCTAGCTAACTCAAGTATAGGGTTGTTTGGCATAGATACTTTTGTAGCTAAAGATCTGGCCATTCATGGATTTTGCAAGATTAGGGAATTTAGGAATGCCTTGCGACTAAGTGCATCGGCAACTACATTCTCTTTCCCTGGTCGGTACTTGATTTCAAAGTCATATTCCTCCAACACTTCAATCTACCGACGTTGCCTCATGTTGAGCTCATACTGGGTAAAGATCCATTTGAGACTCTTATGGTCGGTTACTAGAGTAAACTTGTTACCCAACAGGTAGTGTCTCCAAAGCTTTAGAGCATGGATGACAGCTAGTAATTCCAGATTATGCGTACCATAATTCTTTTCATGACTCTTCAATTTCCTTGAAGAGTATGCTACTGGATGACCTTCCTGCATAAGTACACACCCCAAGGCAAGAATGCTAGCATCAGTTACTACCTCGAACTCCTTATTGAGGTCTGGAAGTTTTAGAATAGGTGTTGATACTAAAATTTGCTTCAATCTGTCGAAGCTATTTTGTTCGTGCGTTGTCCATGTAATGGAAGTTTGCTTCTTCAGTAAGTCTGTCAAAGGTGCTGCAATTAAAGCATAGTTTTTTATGAAGACCCTATACCATCCTGTTAATCCAAGAAAGCTACATATCTCTTTGACGGATACTGGTATTGGCCACTCAAGCACATATCTGACCTTGGTTGGGTCCACTGATATTCCTTCTACTGATACTATGAATCCTAGATATTCAATCTGACGTTTGAAGAATGCGCACTTCTTCATTTTAGCATACAACTTATGTGACCTCATTGTCTCAAGGACAATCCGAAGTTGAGGTTCATGATCTTCTTCCTATTTAGAATAGACTAAACTGTCATCGAAGAAGACAAGCACGAAATCATCAAGATATGGCCTAAAGATATCTTGCATTAACCTGTTGAAGGTGGCAGGTGCATTCTTAAGCTCGAATGACATAACTAGGAACTCAAAGTGCCCATATCTTGTATTGAAGACCGTCTTTGGGATATCTTCTTCCTTGATCCTTATCTGATAGTAACCTGACCTGAGATCAATCTTGGAGAAGATCTTCGCACCCTGAAGACGATCAAGAAGCTCATCTATTCTAGGAATAGGATACTTGTTCTTGACTGTTGATTGATTCGACCCTCGGTAATCAATACATAGTCGAAGTGTCCCATCCTTCTTTTTTTGGAATAGTACTAGAGCTCCCCACGGTGAATTGCTAGGCTGGATGTAGCCCTAATCTAGCAGTTGCTTGAGTTGTTCCTTTAGCTAAATTGCTTTTGGTATGGACATTCTATAAGGTCTCTTTGCAATTGGCGCAGCTCCTAGTACTAACCTAATTTCATGATCCACTTCTCTTTGAGGCGGAAGTTCAATCAACTCTTCAGGGAATACGTCCGTGTATTCCTTTAGCCACGAAGGTCCTTCATGAGACTCTTGCTTCAGATCTAATTTGTTGAGTTTGATCAAGTAAACAGGTAATCCTTTTATGACTCCTTTTATGATCCGAGATACTTTGGCCAATCGAATTCTCGGCACTCCAGCCTCACCTTGAGTTGTGACTAATTCCCTTTCAGAGTTTCGAAAGGAAACTTGACCCTTTTCACAGTGAATGTGGGTGTCGTTAGGCTTAAGCCAATCCATTCTAAGTAGACACTCATGGATACCTAAATTCATGACTCTGAATTTGACTGAAGTCTTCTTTCCTCCCAGAAAGAATTCCACCTTAGCAATTTGCCTGGTACAAGTAACCTCACGACTATTTGCCAATTCCACAAGCAGGGTAGGTGCTTCTATTGTGGTTATTCCTAATCTTTTTGCACATGCTGGTGAGATAAAGGAATGTGTACTGCCACAATCAATCAAGGTCTTGAAACCTTTACCTTGATAGTCTGACAGTGTCTGAATCACCGAGAACTCGCAATTCGGCCCTTTCTTGTGTAAAGCGGCATGGACTATCGCTATTTTGAATTCTGCTTCCATGGTCGGATCTTTTTCTTCTCCTTCTTCGCACATTTGCCTATTGGCAATGTAGGCAGTTCTTCCTCTTCCTCGAGCAACGGCTCCTTAACCACGGCCTGTTCCTTGGAAAGGCGCCTGGTGATGTCCCCCACCAAGCTTGGGACATTACCTCTTGAAGTGACCGAGTTCGTTGCAGTGGAAACAACGGAGGTTTCGGGCATTACTTTGAGTAGGAACAAAGTTGTTGACGTTATTCATTCTTTCTTTGTCCTTGATTATGACCTTGAACTCTCTTCATTTGAGCTCTAAATGCTCCTCTATTTGGGTCATTGTAAGACCAAGCTTTGTTACCCCTTGGTCTAGACTACACCTCCTAAATTATAGGTGCAGCTCAAATGAGTGCGTCTTGAAGATCTAATGGACGCATAGATTCAAGACGGGTATTGACTGCTGGATTTAAACCCGCACAAAATTTGGACACCTGCTACGTCATGTCCATCTGTGGCACATACTTTAAAAGTGAGACGAATTTAGAGTAGTATGCGTCAAGAGTGAGTCCCAGCTGTTTTAGCTCGTAGAACTCATTCATCTTCTGAGTGCGATATACAGGTGGCAAGTATCTTCCTTGCACCACTTTCTTCAGCTTCTCCCAGGTAACGGATCCTTGTGTGATCCCTTGATCCCTACACCATTGCGTCCACCAAAGTCTGGCTTCGCCGGTGAGCTTTAACTTGGCGAGCATAGCCTAATTGGCGGGTGTAGCACCGGTTGCTTCAAAGTAATCCTCCATGGAATCCAAATTTTAGCATCAGCTTGGACGAATCTGCCTCTCCCGTCAAACTCGGGTGGCTTAATCTTCTTGAGAAGGAGCTTCTTCTCCTGGATTACAGCAGTACTTGATGTAGGAGGAGAATTAGGAACCTGTACCTGGGGTTGTGCCTGGATAAAGGTTTCTTAATGTTATTAAACGATAATCGTTATTGATTTATATTACATCTTTTTAATTCAGCTATCTCGTAAACAATGTAGCTACTTAACTTTTTATCAACTCTTATGCATAGCCAGACATTGATAAAAAGAAGTCTTTATTTGTATTTATATGGGCATAGCCCTTTTGAATACAATGTTTCATGCGATGATAAGCCAATTGTTACATTTAGTTTGGGGAGAACAACGTTGTATTGCATTTATCTACAGGAACTGTGTAATAGTAAGGTTTTGGGTCATGGATCTTCAGGAATTGATAAGTCATTGGAAGTTCAGGATATCCTTTCCATTGGAATCCATACTTCTCATGGCGGCCCAGCACTTTAATCCTGTTGGAGGGGATTATATGGGTTACTTCCTCATATACATATGACTTCATCTCAACCCTCCGACCTCAAATATGTAAAGTTGAATTTACATGAGCTTCCACAAAAACGAACAGCTTCATGACTTTTAGGCCTTCCAACCACTTGATCCTCTTTAGGTTGGTCTGTAGATAAGCAAACCGATGGGCGGCTATATAGTAGATTCCTGAAGCACCCATCCACCTTCGTTCCATGTACAAAGGTGATGGATTATAGATTTGCTCTAGGATGTTCATCATCTCAACCCTTTGTCGATAATGCAAAGAATGCATTGCAGTCATAAACATGACTCGAAATACGAAGAACTTGTTCCGCGCTTCGTAATTCTGCAAGACAGTATTGAAGGTAAGGAAACATTTAGACAGCAACATTTGCTTTACTTCATCTTATTATAATTTCATAAAAACAATTCCGTTGTTGGTCGGCTTTGATACTAATTGTAACGTGTCCACTAGTATCATCTAGGACACATCTTAGCAGTCTGTTGGAAAGGAAGTCTAGAAAGCTCCACCCGACACTCCCATGGAATGTTACGGGATTTGTGATCTAGGGCTTTTTGAGTCTACCACGTAGCGGAAGTATTCCGGCCGTTCCCACTTAGGATCGACCTGAATTAGGGTTTTCCTGATTGGTCATTTCCTAACAACAACTAGCGTCGGACCTAAGCGAACTACTTTACGTAGAAACGCCAGGTCTGAAGCGGATTCACGCTGCACTTGGTTCAAGGAGAATGGGAAACGAGAGGAATGCAAAGCTCAACCTCTCTGCCATAAGGCAAAGTCCCATTCCGTTCCCCTAAAACAGTGCAAATTGGGTTAAAACATAACTCTAGGTCAACGCTTTTGTTGTTCATGTCCTTTGACGATCATCCCGCTGTTCTTCGTGATTTGAGAAAAGTTCCCGGCCAATCGGGGCCACCCAATCATAGGACGGACCCATAGCCCATCCTCCACACTTTTCTCAGGTTGTTTTAGTTATGTAATTATCTAACACATTAGTTGGACATGTAGCAACCAGCTTCTTTAATTAACCCATTAAGCACTGGTTCCTTTACATAATCTTATCACTTGACATAGAAAAACAATATCAAACAAGTTCTTTATTAATAGGTCATCATATTTAACTTTGAAATACAAGAGTTCTACCCATAGGCTTGTCCACAATCTGCCTAAAGGCTATCCAACAATCCACAGGGATCACTATTCCAAGATTCCGCCCGAAAACTAGTATGCGGGCCTCGAGATCCAATCCCGAGTCATGTTAGCCTCTTGTGCAGGACCCGAAAGGCGAGGGATTTACGGCCAGAGCCCCCCTGGCACCCAAGCGTCCTCCCGCTCCAAGTAGCACTCAACGGAGAGACCTCTCACGGCAAGTTCGGTCCATGTTCCTGGAGCGGTCAACCACCCCCTTGGTTAGGGTCACGCAGGCAATCGGGGGTAACTAAAGGTGCCTCTCCCTTCACGCCTTCAACCTGAAGTATAGATACTTATTTATTTTGTAATTCATTGGTCAAACAAGTCAAACAGTACACTAAAATCTCTAGCAAGCACAAACATTTCCATTGATCGATTTTGTTGTTGGCAAACTGCTAAGGAGGGAATCCTTCCTTTCGAATGCATCCAACACTTGATCCGGGGTGTCTTACAACTTGGCAAGATCCCTTATATTCTGGGTTAGGGCGTACCCTATTAACCCAACTTGGTCAAACCCTAAATTTCATTGGATACTTCAGTTTCTGGTTTTTAACCTTCCTTACTCAAAAGGATATCAAAGTATACATCCTCTTACAAGATAACTTGCATAAGGATCCGCCATCCTTGTTGTGAGAATTTAGCCTTTCTTCTTGTGATTCAATCAGAAGACCATATGACTTCGTGCTTGCCGCGCAGGTCTTGCATCGTACTATGCGATAATGGAGTTATGAAACAATCCATTTCAGTTTCTTTAAGCTGACGTTTGTCAGACCTAGAGTTTCCTAGCTTTATTATTTTCTTTTAAGAAACTCAGGGACAAACCCTAGTTTCTTTTACGTTTACAATTTGCTGACCCTACAATCAACGAATGTGGGCAAGTATTTAAGGTATAAACATTTCTTGGATTTTAATTCATTCCAATGAATATTTTGCAGCATAGGTATTTCTAAGTCTATATTAATTTGGTTAACTTTAAAAGGTAATATCAAGATCACCTCCGCATGATTTGTTATCTATGTGTCAATTGATTTTTCAATCCTAAACTTTATCGATTTGAGGTTAGGTTAATTCAATTAATCTTCCTTTTTCCTTGCGAACAAAAACTCATGCCAAATAAGAAACCTTTTCCTTGCTAAGTTATGCAGTTATTAACAATGATAATTTCATAGAGTTTATGCATCATAAGAGTCCTTTCATGATTTGCATTTTCCATGCATAAAGTTTTTGAAAAAAATTACGCCTATGCTTATCTATTTTGCATGTTCCATTAAACTAAATTCCTTCATCGCGAACAACTAGGACAAAATATATCCTATCCCTAACAATTTATCTTGCATGATTGAATTACAATGATATAAAATTAAGAAGAAAAACCAGGGTTTGGGCTGAGATATCCACATGGATACCGGGAGATGATCCTCCCGCAGCTACTCCTTGGACTTTCTTAGGAGGCATCACAATTGTAGTTCTTCGAACATGGAAGCAACTTTACACTCCTTTTCGAAATTCCATCGTCACTCCCTTGCACGTCAATATTCTTCTTCTCTTTTTCGAGTAGGGGAAAAACCAAGTCCCAAGGGTATTTTGGAAAGGCAAGGAACCGTTAAGGGTTTAACCACGAGGAGGGGGTAATAAGACCTTTAAGGTCTTAGTTCTTTTGGGAGGAAAAGGCTTACAAAGCCCAAGGAAAAAAGCCCTATAGGGGTTTACACACGGGGGGGAAAGAGTAACAAGCCCAAAAGAAAGGGGCTTAAGGATTAAATATGGGGAAAGAAAGGTTTAGATTACGGGGTTCCAACACCCATGGGATGAGGGGGCTTAAAACACGGGGGAGGGAAAGGGGGTGTGTGTGTGGTTCCAAAAGGCATAAAAAGAGGGCCTTGGGAGATTTTTGGACATGGGAGTGAAAGGTATAGGAAGGGGGGTCTTGGAGGGATTTTAGGACACGGGGGAGGGTGTGTGGACACGGGGGTGAAAAGGGCTTAGGGGGATTTAAAAAAACGCGGGGTGAAAGGGGGAAAGGGGGGAAAGGGGGCTTATAGAGCACATATGAGGGGGGGGGGGGGGGGGGGGGGGGGAGCGCTGCTTTTGGAGGCCCAAGGGGTAAAAAAAAACACTAAAATCTAAGGAGAAAGGGGGGGATAATTAAGTCGCTTGGGAAGGGGCTTATGAAAGCCCCCTTAGAAGCTTCTAAGAGAAGCTTCCAAGGAGCTTCATTACGTGGCAGCAGCTTCAATTGAAGACGGCCAGAAGACACAGATGGCGGCGATCAGCGTCTCCTCATGCTCTCTCAGCAGACTCAGGCAGCAATTTGCCCTTCCTCACCCAGCAACAGCAAGCAGGCAGCGGCCTCTTATTACCCTACGGCGGCACACGGCGTGGCGATGTCGTCAAGCTCTCCCTCCCTCTCGATTTTTTGCACCATCCCCCTCAATTTAAATAGGGGAAGGGAGGAGGAGGATCCTCCCTCTCGACGTGGCGAGAGGCATGGCCTCCTACTCCCGCAAGCTCCCAGTGAGGAGCTTCCACCTCCTGCTATTCCCCTCCCCTTCCAGCACATCAGTCGGCTGGGGAGGGGAATAAAAATTTTTCATATTATCCCTTTTTTTTAAAAGAATAATGTTTTTTTTGCAAACGTTACACCTAAAATGTTTTGAACCCCTGTCCTACTTGGTTCACCGCTTTAGACATGAGGATTAACTTAAGAATCTGTTGAAATACTAGTAATAACTTACTCTTGGAAAGTCTTGACATACCCTGTTACTCTTGTCAGGTCATGTAAATACCCGCCGTATGAACTCTTGGGACAAGCATTCTCCATTATTTTGTTCTTTTGGAATTCTTGATATACTTGAATTCTTGCTTGGACCTATAAACTAACTCTAATTTACCCAACATACAGTAGATAGGATACAACTCTCATAGATTCACTTGCAAAATGGATTGGGAGCTTATAAAGAGGCCTCATTACTTGAAGCAAAGTCCAAAAATCAACATGAATTTAAAGAGATCATTTAGCTTTGAAGAAAAATCTTAAATAAATGTATGCTTATAGCCAACATGTCATATGTGTCTTTAACCATGCTTATACTTAGATGGCAAGGGAGGTTTAAATTTTATTTTTATCACCTAAACATCACTAGAAATGTTGTTCTTATAATATTCACTCATAAACATGTAAACCTATTGCATGAATTCAAAAAAAAGATTTTTTTAAATCTCATTAAATACATTTTACATTCATGATGGGGCCAATTTCATGGACATATTCACAAGCTATAGAAGGGTATGATTTAATGGGGCTTTTACATCTACAAAGGATTATGTAGTGAAGCCTCCATGGGTAAAAGATACCCCAATTAGTGGAAAAAGTTATTTTTGGTCATCCTTTGAGTGAGTTTTCACTTTATTGTGTATAGAAAAACATTTGAAACCTAGATGGTTTTACACTAGGCACCCACTTGAGTGCATGTTATATGTCCAAAAGAGGATACTTTTCACTTTTTGTTGTGGCATCAACATGTTTTTATAAAAATTGAGCACATCACATCAAGAAATTCCAAGCATAGTAGTGGATTACTTGAGATTAGGATAAATTTGGGACCTAGGTGGTTTTACACCAGGCCCCCATTGACCACATGTTATATTCAATAATGTATGTTTTAATTATTCTTAGTTGTATTGAATCCTATATATTCTAATTATTATTAGAAATCATTTGACATATTCAATTTCGTATTAATAGGATCAATTTTAGAGTTTGACTTAATTGATTTACAAGCATGAGCTAATATTATTACTCTAATCAATCAAATATAATATAACGTAGACAAGGAGACATAGAACTACTTGACTTATAATTGTCCTATGTTTAATGTGTTGAGGGCTATATGATAATCAAAATTCTAAATTTTTATGCTTTTTCTAAGTGCATGCAATCATCAAGAACTAATTAAAATTATTTAATCTTGATTTTACCCCTAAAAAGGATAAGTCAATATGAATATTACTATGTGAGATAGTTATATTACACCTAAGATTTAATAGTAGTTCACACACACTCACACACACACAAACACACTCACACACACACACACATTATCTGTGTGTGTGTGTAATAACACATGCATTAATACTTGCAAAAATTGGAAAGAAAACAAGTTACACACAACTACATTGCATAATGATCTTGTCGATAAGTAATACAAAAGCATAAAATAATAAAGAAGAAGAAATGAAAGTGAGTGAAGTACTTATCTCTCGAGCTCGATGTCACCAACAAGAATGAGCAAGGTAGGGTAAGTTTCAAGTTTTGATATTTTTAACTAATGTCAAAATATGCATGAATAAAAGCATTGATATATATCAATAGTTTTTCTAAATAGCATCAATATGCACTTTACTATATACGAGGGCTATGTATTGATGCGCATTCCAATAGATTCATCGACACTTAGACATATATACCCATGACATGAAATTGTATGTAAATTGTGCTTGAATTTTGCATCACAATACCCCTCATATATTATAGTGGTTGTAGTTTTGTATACATATTCACCTAGCTATAGTAATTTTTATCAATATTATTACTTTTTATGTACTTTTGATAACCATCATGGGATGTAGCAATACAATTTTTTAGTTGCTTATGATCATGCCATTTAATACCTATTCCTTCTAGTATGCATGCCATTATTGTTTTTTCTTTTCTTGGTATATTGCAATATAAAGAAACCCTATAATTATTTGTATGTGTATGTACTGTATATATGTGTGCATTTGCGTAATATACAAGTATTCATCCATATAGATAGACATGCACTTATATGTAGCAACATGCTTACCAATCTTTTTGACCACCCATGCATCAAGTAGGACTAATCTCATTGGTCTAATGACCATCTACTTTGAAACCATTCTGTAAGCTATTTTGCATTGAGTTTACATGGCTATGACCATTACTAAAGCTATTTTGTATTAGGAGAGTGAGTGGTCTTAGGGGTCCATTCTTTTTATGTCAAATAAGAATTAAAGAATGGTATTGCAGCCATTTCTTTCGTCATTGCTCCTTGTCTATATGGTTTCCTTGTCTCTATCTCTTCCCTTCCTCTCACTCTGATTCTCAAGCACATCTATCCCCTTTTCTTAATACTTTCCTTTGTGGGGTGCACATATAAGAAGCCATCCACATCTCATACATTCAAAGGATATTTATAATACTTTGCATGGGCATCTCATAAATATGTAAGTATATCACATGGGTTCCAAAAAAGGATTCTAACAATTAAGTTTCTACATATTTTATACACATTGAAGGGTACTATATATATATATATATATATATATATATATATATATATATAATTTTCCATAAAAAATAAAATATATCAATTCATTTTTTAAAAAAATTTCTACGTTAAAAATAGTGATGAGCTTGTTTTGGGAGTTTTATCTAACGAGGTATTGAAAAGTCATTTGTTAAGTAGGTGTTGTAGTAATGGAAAGACCCAATGAGCTTAATTTGTGAAATCATAAGAATTTGGTACTTGTGTGCCATGAAAATTTATTGGAATATTGATCAAAATCCTTAGGGGGGAGCCAACACCTTGGATGATGGAGATTTACATATAGTGGTGTAGGAGTGGGGATACCATTGATAAAGTCCCATCAATATAATAAAGATGTGGAATCTATTGTGAAAACACTAGATTAGAATCACACATCTGTGTGTGTGTGTGTGTGTGTGTGTGTGTGTGTGTGTGTGTGTGTGTGTGTGTGGGTGTGGGTGTGGGTGTGTGTGTGGGTGTGCGTGTGCGCGTGCGCGTGCGCATGCGTGTGCGTGTGCATGTGCGTGTGTGTGTGTGCATGTTTCCCCCTCAAAAAAAAAAGTGCTTTGCTCTATATTGAAAGGAAAAGGTAAAGACCAACAATTCTCCTTCCCCCCTTCAAAGTTTTCCTCCCTCCCCCCTCCCCAACATGCCACCCTCCAACTAATGGCCACCTAGGTGCAAGGCCTATAGCATCTTTATTGACGATACTTTTTAGCTCTATTCGGGTCTGAACGATGTACCATTTGAATATTATAGATCACTAATAATGTCACTACAAAGAGGAGATGCTATTATTAGTGTTGCTATTGTTGTGCAATTAGCTACTCTACTATGGTACATGCATGCCCCATCTTTGTCCATGGGGGTGAAAACATGTGTGGAAGTCCCAAACTAGATGGTGATGAGTGTATGGATGTTATTGAGAACCGTGTTGGGAAATTTTTGGGAGCATCCTCTTAATGAAGAATATCATCTAGATTCATAGAATAGGTGTAAATAACACTCATGAACTTGAACTATTGATGACACAAACTGTATTGGTAAGTGCAATAGTGGCCCTATGATAGAAATCACATTGGTATTATATTATAATTGAAAATTCATGCATAAGATAATAATCTCTATAATTTTCATCATTCATTGGTGTGAAAAATACACAATAGCTACCTATGATTACTATGTGATATCCCAATAGAAAAACAAAAGTGGAAATACACACTAAACTTGTGTTGAAAAGGTTGGAAAGTTGGAAATTTGTGTTTTATCTATACACAATTTGTGTTTTATCTATACAAAAACTTCCAAAGGGCTTTCAAGGACATATCTAATAGCATGACCTTATGTAATCTCAATGGGTGTCCCTATGAAGGCTACTAGTTGACTCTTGTATTATATTTTGTACAATGGACACTAGGCCAAAATATTTATGCATGGCTCAACTTCTCTTTCCCATAAATTCAATTTAGGCTTTAAATAAATATAATTTCACACTAGTTTTTGTATACATAAGATGAAAAGCGCAATTATTTCTCTATGCATGTATCTATATTCATTTAGGATCAACTACCTATTAACATGCGATCATTAGAAATTGGCTTTTGTGCTTTACCAATTGGATAGTTGCATCACAAAGATAATGTAAAGCTTTTAATAAAAATATAATATCAAGGTTGATAGAATAAAGATAAGAAATAGTTTGGGAGGAAGAAACTTAGCAAAGTCCACCGGCTCATATAGTTTGTCATGACAGAGATGGGAGCTTGGAGCAAGAGTCTTTCATGGTAGCCTAGAGTTCATGTTTTAGCTTCTTCCAGTGGGTTGATCCACTCCCGCTCATAGTTCTACTAGATTTCTTAATGATCTCTAGGGAAAGTGGGGTCACACTATCCAAATTCTTCACTTGAGCCACTCAAGCTTGGAGAAACACATTCTCTCCTACTTCTGGGTTTTACTCTCGGGCATCATTGACAAAGGTGAGGTGGGCATTTTGACATGCTTTCAACCATTTCCGATGGTCGTGGAGGGTGGAATCTCTCTAATAAGCTGCTCAAAGAGGGCAATGCTCACCTTTTTTACGGGGTTGATGTGCATGGAGAGCTCCTACCACGAGTGCTACTACCAAGTAAAGAACCAATTGATGAATTTCAATGACTAGAGAGCCATTTCCTAGTTGAACTCTTAGAGGATGAGGATCAAGGGTGTAGGCCTAATATTGGGGAGGGGCTGTGGGTAGTAATAAGGGTGGTGCTATGGCCTATGGGATTTTTTATCGCTATGGCAAGGGACTTGTTCTCCTATTGGGGGTCTTCTTCTTGTAGGCATTTCTAGCACTTTGACTTCAAAAGGGCGTATTTGGTGGAGAGGTTGGTGGTGAAGGTGGCCTTCTTAGGCAAAGAAAATTTTGAGATGGCTTTATGGGGGTTGTTCTTGGGTGGTGGCCTGCTTGTTGAGGGTTACTCTTTGAGAGGGCATCCTTTTTTAAGACTTCATCTTTGATTCTTTGCATGGAAATCAGGACCTCATCTTTGATTCTTTGTCCTTCCTTGCCTTTCATGAGCTCCTTGATAGGGTTGGGGAGGACATGCACTGTAGTGGTTACCATTTAGGGGGTGTCAGCCCGCTACTGGTGAGGCAAGAAGGTAGTCAAGGTCAACCAGGGTAGGGGGAAATAGAAGAGTGAAGTATTGCCCACACATCACCTTCATGGCCTTGACAATGGATGACTGGTGGGCAATATGTCTAGCCTCAACAAAAAGATGCTCTCGAAGAATATGGATGCAAGAAAAAATAGGAGAAGAAGGGAAAAAGAAGAGAGAGCCTACCTTCCTCGAAATACTGAAGGAGTTTGGCCTACCAGTAGAGAGGCTCGAACAAGAACTTGAGGGCCTCCTGCTTTGACTTGTCTCGTAACTTAATTAGAGTAAAAAAATTAGTATCAAAGTCATGAAATACCTAAAAAGACCACTCCAAAAAAATGTGAGCTTGCCAAGGATTCTTGGATAGTCGATTGACTTGGTATTTTTACTGGGCTTCATTTGAGGATTGGATGTAGGTCCTATGTGGATTCTTGGATAGTTGATTGACTTGGTATTTCTATCGGGCTTGGACTCTAGATTAGATGTAGGTGTTGTGTATCCAAACTTCTTTGAGCTAGGTGATGACTTCCATCTAGAATGGGATTCATTCCTCTAGAATGAGGCGATCTCGTATCACCAATAAAAAATTAGGGACTAAAAATTCTAGTGGTGTAATGGCTTCCAACCTAAAGGCTAAGTTGTAGGGAGTCATACTAGTTGCAATCTTCAAGGATGTTTGGAAGGTCCAAAGTGTAGTGGGAAGCTTAGTATCCCAATCTTCTCAATTCTAATCTACCAATTTGGTTAAAATCTTGCATAGAACTTTGTTGGTGGATCTACTAAACCATTGACTTGAAGATAGTAAGGATACAATTTTAATGTATAATTAGAAAGAATGAGGTGAGCTCTTTGATGACTTTATTTGCAAAGTGTGTACCTTGATCACTAAACAAATTTATTGGCATGCCATACCTCATGAAGATATCCCATAATGAACATTTAGCTACTGACTTGGTGGTATTGTGTAGCTTCTATCCATCAGCTTCTACCCATTTGGTACAGTAGTCAATTGCCATGATCAGTATGTACTTTTTGTGGGTGTAGGTAGCAACTGGAGAGATGGGACCACAACAAAGTCCAATCCCCACTTCTCAAAAGGTTAGATGGGTAGGGTTGGTTGGAATGGTAAGAGATCTCTAGCTCAACCCCATTGATAGTAATCACAATATTGGATCCACTTGCAAACATCATCATGCATAGTTGGCCACCATAATTGACTTGCTAAATTTTTTAGATTCACATACATGTGCATCTGTGTGAGCATTCAACTACACATGTGTGCATTCATGCACCTGAACTGAAACCCTCTAGCATGAACGGTCATGTTGTTCGCCCACAAATCCTTGGCTTCTTCGACCATCAGGGTACCCATATCAATAGCTTGGGCTTCTACATCTCCGATCCCCACTTCAACTAATTTATAAGAAGCCGGCCCGCCTCTTTGTAAAACTATGCCCTCGTGGAGGCATGCATGAATAAATAACTTCCGTTGTCATCTTGTGAATGATAATTTGGAATTTCTTCGTTGAGAAATCCTCAATGTCTGAACCATTGCAACAGGTAGAACATGATAGTTGTCTTTTCACGGTTCAGCGTACTAGAAACTTCTAGAGGAATTAGAGATCGGTCACACCCAAGGCTAGTGCGGGGAGCAGGACTGCACTCCCCCCCCCCCATTGCCCCCACTCCTCTCATGGTTGCACTTAGTGCAAACAAGGGGAGTGGGGGTTCCTTACCCCTCTATTCCTACCACTTAGACTTGCCAAAAACTGAGTGCTAACACTAGGTTACTAATTTCATTGGGGGATGACATGTTTGCATTAATTAGCAACCAATCAACGCTGCACTTCTGATAGAAAACGTGGGACTGGTTTTGTCACTTCTCATGACTAGTATATAGTTGGGACATGGTGTGACCCCTATGTGATACTAAGATCCCAAAAGCCCTGTTCGCCCCATTTCCCCTCTGTGTGCTAGGGCCCTTAGAATGGAATCCAAACCTCTCACTCATGCTCTCATTCGCATCAACACACACCCACGCTTGCACACGCATACACGTATGAAGAAGTACTAAGAACCCTTAAAAGAGATCATGTGGTCTACTAGTCCTAAAAGTTTTACAAGTCTAACAAACTAGTGATTTACAAATGGAAAATCAAATGTCTTCTTCTTCCTCTTCTTCGGAGGAATTGGCTCATCAAGCACATCACAAATTCGAATTGTGTCAACTATAATCAATAGCTATCCTTAATTTCTCTAAAAGCAACATGGCAATCAAGAAAGATCAAATGTTCTTCAAAACGAGGGTTTTACATCCCAGAAGATACACCATGTCTTCTTTGGAAGAAACCCCACATCAATTCAAGATCCAAAGACAATCATTTTTTCAATCTTTTCACATTGAGAACATTATTGGCAATATCTCACTTCATGTTTCCACAAGTAGCGATATACTTACGTACCTTCTATATGTAGCCTATAAATTAGATATTATTGTGTGTTATGGGGGTTCAGTATATGTAAACCCTCTATATCACATGCATTCAAGGTCCTTTTAAGAATACCCTCATCTATGAATTTTCTTGAAATAAAACATGCCCTTTTTATTCAATCAATAAATTGTCCCTCTATATGGCACCCTTTTATATGTAAACGTTTTATAAAAATAGTGTATAATCAATACCTTATTTTGAACCCGCATGATATGCTTATATATTTTCGAGCCACACCCTCGATATCCTGTGTTAGATTAAGGAGTTTGCATGACCCACCGTAAGTGTATCTTGAAATTTATTCATCACATTTGATTTGCAACATTTGATTACTGCCTCCCTTGGCTAACAAGGCCATTGAATAAATGTGTTATGACTTGTAATGTGCACTATAGGGTAATGCATACTATACCGCCACTCATAGGCATGTTCCATGATGTGGCCTTTGCATAATAGGATTTTAATTGCGCAAATAACAATGCAGATCATCCCCTCATCCCTATATATTATACCTAGTTTATTGATTCCTTTTGTCTACCTAATAAAGGTGAGATTTACATCCTATAGTGCATTGAAACCCTCTAAAATGCTACTATCTGTTAGAATATTGGAGGGACCCATCATGTGTAAAGTGAATATATTTTTGTGGAAAGAATGGAGGGCATTCCTACATTATATCATGGAGTTCAAATTAGCGAGCACCAGGGTACCTCTTGAGCTTGTAGGCAATAGATTAGTTCTTCAAGTAACCTCAATTTCTCACTATGCCACTTGATTTGTCAGCTTGTAGCCAACATTCGTTGCATGCATGCGTTTCAACCCTGCTCTATAGCTCATCTGATATTTTCCATAAATAAAATGCCTAGATATTGGGTGATGGAGATGGTAGGAAGGGTGTGTGTAATATTTCAGATATTATTTTTCATTTTCTCAGCGGCGCGTCGTGTTGGAAGGCGGGAAGGGGATACAGGAGCCAGCAAGCTCCTTGCTGGTACTTGCTCGGCTCCACTGGCATGTAGAATGACACATAGGAGGGGGAGGATTCCCTCCCCTCCCCTATATAAAATGAGGGAGGGCCGCAGGCTAACGGGATGGGAGAGGGTATGAGAAGTTGATGTGCTGAAGGAGGGCTATGCTGCGCCGTTGAGGAGGAAAGGGAGCTGTCGTGGAGCGCCGCTGGACTGAGTACGCCACCACACTGAATTGCCGCTACTAGCGTTGCCTAATCCGCCGCCCAGTCCACCTGCTAGCGCCGCCCTCCCTCCATCGTCGTCGTCCCCCCCATCGTCGCCGTCGGAATTTCCCCCCCACGTGGCTTCTGACTCCCATAGAAGCTTCAAGAAGCTTCTTGAAGCTTCTAAGGGGGGGCTCCTTAAGCCCCCCTTCCTATAGCCTTATTACTTTTTTCACCCCCTCTCGATTTTATCCCCTTAGAACCCTTTCACCCCCCCTTATATCCCTTTTTACTCACCCTTTTCCTCCCCCCCCCCCCCAATTTTTAAACCCTTAAGCCCTTTTCTCCCTTAAAGCACCTTCCTGTGGAGGCCTTAACCCCTTTCCGAGGAACCCTTAAGCCTTCCCGTGGAGCCCCCATAAAACCCTTCCCATGGATGGAATCCCCAAAATGAACTAAGGCTTGAAGAGCCTTATTACCATTTCTCCCGCGTGTTGCACCCCCCTCATATTCCTTTTTTAAACATACCCCCCTAAGCCCTTTTTAACCCCCATGTCCCCTTTTCCTTACACACCCTTTTCCCTCTCCCCCGTGCTATAAGCCTTCACCCTTCACCTTTCCCCTATCACCTCCGATTAAAATCCCTAAAACCTTTACTACTCCGTGTCCCAAAAACCTCTCCAAAAATCCCCCTTCCTATACCTTTTACCCCAAGCCCAAAGATCTCCCAAGGCCTTCATATGCTTTTTGAAACCACACTCACACACACCATTTTCACCACGTATAAATCCCTATAGGGCCTTTTTCTTTTAGGCTTTATAAACCTTTCCGTCTCCGAAGAAGCTAAGACCTTAAAGGTCTTGTTACCCCTTCCTCGTGGTTAATCCCTTAACAGCTCCTTGCCTCAAAAGAAAGAAGAAGAGTACTAAAGCGGTGGTGGAATTCCGAAAAAAGAGTGTAAAGCTACAACTGCGATGCCGCCTAAGAAAGTCCAAGGAGTAGCTGCGGGAGGGTCATCTTCCGGTATCCATGTGGATATCTCACCCCAAAACCAGGTTTTTCCTTCTTGGTTTTATATCAGTTTTAATTCAATCATGCAAGATGAATTGTTAGGGATAAGATATATTTTGTCCTAGTTAATTACGATGAAGGAATTAGTTTAGTTGAACATGCAAAATGGATAAAGTATAAAACATAGTTTTCCTTCAAATAGCCTTATGCACTGAAACGAATTATGAGCAAGATTATTTTACCCACTAAAGTAGTATATTCCAGTTAAATCTTGAAGGAATAAAAACTGCATCTTGCACCATTAACCCCTATTCTTTTTTGCAAGGAATCATCATAGAAGGTGAAATTCATGAAAGGTTTCTTACAATGCTTAAAAAGCAATAAAGTTTAGGACTGAAAAATAAATTGTCACGTAGATAACAAATCGTGCGGAGGTGATCTCGATATTACCTTCTAAAAGTTAACCGAATTAATATAAACTTAGAAATACTTATGTTGCAAAATATGCATTGGGAATGATTTAAAAACCCAAGAAACGTTTATACCTTAAATACTTGCCTACCTTCCCTGATTGTAGGGTCAATAAATCGTAAATGTAAAAGGACTAGGGTTTGTCCCGGAGGTTCTTAAAAAGAGACCCTAGGTCTGACAAATGTCAGCTTAAAGAAACTAAAACGGATTTTTTAATCGTATATTACGATACAGGACTTGCACAGCAAGTACGAAGTCATATGGTCTTGTGATTGATTCACAAGAAAAAAGGTTGAATACCCTAAAAAAGGATGGCGGATCCTTACGCAAGTTATCTTGCAAAAGGATGTATTCTTTGATATCCTTCTAAATAAGGAAGGTTAAAAACCGGAAACTAAAGTATCCAACAAACTTTAGGGTTGACTAAGTTGGGTTAATAGGGTACGCCCTAACCCAGAATAAAAAGGATATTTCCAAGCTGCAAGGTAACCCGAATCGAGTGTGCTAGATGCATTCAAAAGGAGATTCCTTCTTTAGCAATTTGCCAACAACAAGATCAGTTAATGGAAATGTTTGTGCTTGTTAGAGATTTTAGAGCACTGTTTTATTTATGAATTACAAATTAAATGAATATCTATACTTCAGGTTGAAGGCTTGAAGGGAGAGGCAGCTTCAGTTACCCCCGACTGCCTACCTGATCCTAACCAAGGGGCTTGTTGACCGTGCCGAGAACGTGGACCGAACCTACCGTGAGAGATCTCTCCGTTGAGCTCTACTTGGAGCATGAGGACGCTTGGGTGCGAGGGGGGCTCTAGCCATAAATCCCTCGCCTTCTGGGTCCTGCACAAGAGGCCAACGTGGCTCGGGATTTGATCTCGAGGCCCGCATACTAGTCTACGGGCGGAAGCTTGGAATAGTGATCCTTGTGGATTACTGGATAGCCTTCGAGCGAATTATGGACACGCCTACGGGCGGAACTCCTTGTATTTCAAAGATAAATATGATGATACGTTAATAAAGAACTTCTTTGATATTGTTTTTCTATGTCACGTGATAAGACTACGTGAAGGAACCAGTGCTTAACGTATTAATTAAAGAAGCTGATTGTTACATGTCCAATTAATGTGTTAGATAATTACCTAACTAAAACAAACCAAGGAAAGTGTGGAGGATGGGCCATGGGTCCGTCCTACGATTGGGTGGTCCCGGTTGGCCATGAACTTTTCTCAAATCTCGAAGATTAGTGGGATGATCGTCAAAGGACACGAACAACGAAAGGGATGACCTAGAGTTATGTCTTACCTGATTTACGCTGTTTTAGGGGAACGGAATGGGACTATGCCTTATGGCAGAGAGGTTGAGCTTGCATCTTTCTCGTTTCCCATTCTCCTTGAACCAAGTGCAGCGTGAATCTGCTTCGGACCTGGCGTTTCTGCGTAAAGTAGTTCGCTTAGATCCAACGCTAGTTGCTGTTAGGTAATGACTAATCAAGAAAACCCTAATTCCAGTCGATCCTAAGTGGGAATGGCCAGATTACTTCTACTACGTGCCAAACACGGGAAGCCCTAGATCGCAAATCCCGTAACATTCCATGGGAGTGCCGGGCGGAGCTTTCTAGACATCCCTTCCGATGGACTGCTAAGACGTGCCCTGGATGATACTAGTGGACACGTTACAGTTAGTATCAGAGCCGACCAACAACAGAATTGTTTTTATGAAATCTCAATGAAATGAAGTAAAGAAATTGTTGATGTCCAAACATTTCCTTACCTTCAATGCTGTCTTGTAGAATTACGAAGTGTGGAACAAGTTTTTGGTATTTCGGATCATGTTAATGGCTACAATGCATTCTCTGCTTTATAGACAAAGGATTGGGATGATGAACATCCTGGAGCAGATCTATAATCCATCACCTTTGTACATGGAATGAAGATGGACGGGTGCTTCAAGAATCTATTACATAGCCACCCACTGGTTTGCTTATCTACAAACCAACCTAAAAAGGATCAAGTGGTTGGAAGACTTGAAAGTCGTGAAGCTGTTCGTTTTTGTGGAAGCTCACGTAAATTTGACTTTACATATTCGAGGTCGGAGGGTTGAAATGAACTCATATGTATATGAGGAAGTAACCCGTGTAATCCCCGCTGACAGGATTAAAGTGTTGGGCCGTCATGAGAAGTATGGATTCCAACGGAAAGGATATCCTGAACTTCCAATGACTTACCGATTCCTGAAGATCCATGACCCAAAACCTTACTATTACACAGTTCCTATAGATAAATGCAATACAACGTTGTTCTCCCCAAACTAAATGTAACAATTGGCTTATCATCACATGAAACGTTGTATTCAAAAGGGCTATGCCCATGTAAATACAAAAAAAGACTTCTTTTTATCAATGTCCGACTGTGCATAAGAGTTGATAAAAAGTTAAGTAGCTACATTGCTTACGAGATAACTGAATTAAAGATATGCTAACGTCGATTATCATATAATAACGTTAAGAAAACCTTTATTCAGGCACAACCCCAGGAACAGGTTCCTAATTTGCCTCCTACATCTAGTATTGCTGTGATCCACGAGAAGAAGTTCATTCTTAAGCAAATTAAGCCACCCGAGTTTGACGGGAGAGGCAGATTCGTCCAAGCTGATGCTAAAATTTGGATTGAGTACATGGAGGATTACTTCGAAGCAGCCGGCCGCCAATCAGGCTATGCTCACCAAGTTAAAGCTCACCGGCGAAGCAAGTCTTTGGTGGAAGCAATGGTGCAGGGATCAAGGGATCGCAGAGGGACTCGTTACCTGGGAGAAGCTGAAGAAAGCCGTGCAGGGTAGGTACTTACCACCTGCATATCACACATAGAAAATGAACGTGTTCTACGAGCTAAAATAGCTAGGACTCACTCTTGATGCATACTACTCTAAATTCGTCTCACTTTTAAAGTATGCGCCACAAATGGACATGACACAGCAGGAGGTGTCCAAATTTTGTGCGGGTTTAAATCCACCAGTAAATACCCGTCTTGCATCTATGCATCCATCAGATCTTCACGATGCACTCATTCGAGTAGCACCTATAATTCAGGAGGTGCAACCTAGACCAAGGGGTAACAAAACTTGGTCTTATAATGACCCGAACAAAGGAGCATTCAGACCTCAAATGAAGAGAGTTCAAGGTCATAATCAAGGACAAAGAAAGAAAGCAAGGACGAATAATGTCAACAACTTTGTTCCTACTCAAAGTAATGGCCAAAACCTTCGTTGTTTCCACTACAACGAACCCGGTCACTTCAAGAGGCAATGTCCCAAGCTTGGTGGAGGACATCGCCAAGCGCCTTTCCAAGGAACAGGTCGTGGTCAAGGAGCCACTACCTGAGGAAGAGGAAGAACTGCCTGCATTGCCAATAGGCAAAGAGGTGAAGAAGTAGAAGAAGAAGATCCGACCATGGAAGCAGAGTTCGAAAGAGCGACAGTCCATGCCGCTTAACACAAGAAAGGGCCGAATCGCCAGTTCTTGGTGATTCAAACACCGTCGGACTGTCAAGGTAAAGGTTTCAAAACCTTGATTGATTGTAGTAGTACACATTCCTTTATCTCACCAACATGTGCAAAAAGATTAGGAATAGCCACAGTAGAAGCACCTACCCTGCTTGTGGAATTGGCAAATGGTCATGACGTAACTTGTACCAGGCAAACTACTAAGGTGGAATTCTTTCTGGGAGGAAAGAAGACTTAGGTTAAATTCAGAGTCATGAATTTAGGTATCCATGAGTGTCTACTTGGAATGGATTTGGCTTAAGCCCAACGACGCCCACATTCACTGTGGAAAGGGTCAAGTTTCCTTTCGAAACTCCAAAAGGGAATTAGTCACAACTCAAGGTGAGGCAGGAGTGCCAAGAATCCAATTGGCCAAAGTATCTCAGATCATAAAAGGAGTCAGAAAAGGATTACTTGTTTACTTGATCAAACTCAACAAGTTAGATCAAAAGCAAGAGTCTCATCAAGGACCTTCTTGACGAAAGGAATACGCGGACATATTCCCTAAAGAGTTGACCAAACTTCCACCTCAAAGAGAAGTGGATCATGAGATTAGGTTAGTGCCTAGAGCTGCACCAATTGCCAAGAGACCCTATAGAATGTCCATACCAGAAGCAATTGAGATGAAGGAACTACTCAAGCAACTATTAGATCAGGGCTACATCCGGCCTAGCAATTCACCGTGGGGAGATCCAGTACTATTCCAGAAAAAGAAAGATGGGACATTTCGACTATGTATTGGTTACCGAGGGTTGAATCAATCAACAGTCAAGAACAAGTATCCTATTCCTAGAATAGACGAGCTTCTTGATCGTCTTCAGGGTGGGAAGATCTTCTCCAAGATTGATCTCAGGACAGGTTACTATCAGATAAGCATCAAGGAAGAAGATATCCCAAAGACGGCCTTCAATACAAGATATGGGCACTTTGAGTTCCTGGTTATGCCATTCGGGCTCACGAATGCACCTGCCACCTTCAATAGGTTAATGCACGACATCTTTAGGCCATATCTTGATGATTTCGTGCTTGTATTCTTTGATGACACTTTAGTCTATTCTAAACAGGAAGAAGATCATGAACCTCAACTGCGGATTGTCCTTGAGACAATGAGATCACATAAGCTATATTCAAAAATGAAGAAGTGTGCATTCTTCAAGCGTCAGATTGAATATCTGGGATTCATAGTTTCATCAGAAGGAATATCAGTGGACCCATCCAAGGTTAGAGATGTGCTTGAATGGCCAACACCAGTATCTATCAAAGAAATACGCAGTTTTCTTAGATTGACAGGATGGTATAGGGTCTTCATAAAAAACTATGCTTTGATTGCAGTACCTCTAGCAGATTTATTGAAGAAGTAAACTTCCATTCCATGGTCAACTCCCAAACAAAATAGCTTCGACAGATTGAAGCAAAGTTTGGTATCATCACCTATTCTAAAAATTCTAGACCTCAATAAGGAATTCGAGGTAGTAACTGATGCTAGCATTCTTGCCTTGGGGTGTGTAGTTATGCAAGAAGATCATCCAGTAGAATATTCTTCAAGGAAATTGAAGAGTCATGAAAAGAATTATGCTATGCATGATCTGGAATTATTAGCTATCATCCATGCTCTAAAGCTTTGGAGACACTACCTATTGGGTAACAAGTTTACTCTAGTAACCGACCATAAGAGCCTCAAATGGATCTTTACCCACAACGAGCTGAACATGAGGCAACGTCGGTGGATTGAAGTGTTGGAGGAATATGACTTTGAAATCAAGTACCGACCAGGGAAAGAGAATGTAGTTGCCGATGCACTTAGCCGCAAGGCATTCCTAAATTCCCTAATCTTGCAGAATCCATCAACAACCAGATCTCTAGCTACAAAAGTATCTATGCCAAACAACCCTATACTTGAGTTAGCTAGAGAGGAAGCATGCCATGATTTGGCCTACCAAACAATGCTAAAGGAGATCTCTACCAAGGAGCAGAATAAAAAGTTGCAAGATAAGTATCAGGAATTTTCCATTGATAATGGACTTGTCTACTACAAAACAAGGCTGTGTATACCAGCAAGCCAAGCCCGCACCCTATATATAATCATTGCTTAAGCAGAAGATAATGTGGGAAGCTCATGATTCCCCTTTTGCAGGACATCCTGGCTATGCTAAGACTCTTAATGTATTTAGGAAGAGCTACCATTGGGAGAGGCTCAAAGGTGACGTTCTCAAATATGTCACTGAGTGTTTGTCTTGCCAACGTATCAAAGCCGAACATGTCATGATGCCAGGGAAACTGCAACCGCTTAACATTCCCCAAATGAAATGGGAATTCATCAGTATGGATTTTGTTATAGGCCTACCCCAAGTCCAGGGAGGATACAACTCCATCATGGTTGTGGTTGACATGCTTACTAAGGTTGCACACCTTATTCCAGTAAAGACAAACTATAAAGCCTCCGACATTGCAAGATTGTTTATCAAGGAGATATTCAAGCTACATGGTTTACCTAGAAGAATCATTAGTGATCAAGATTCTCCCTTCATATCACACTTCTGGAGAGCTATCTTTGAAGCTATTGGGACTCAACTCTGTTTGAGCACCACCTACCATCCCCAAACGGATGGCCAAACAGAGCAAGTAAATCAAGTCATCAAGGATATGCTTAGGGCATACTGCTGTCGAGAGCCAAAGAGGTGGATTCAATACTTGCCATTGGTTGAATTTTCCTACAATGCTTCATACCAGCAAAGCATTCAGATGACCCCTTTCCAAGCATTGTATGGTCATGATTGTCGAAGTCCCCTAAACTTTTCTGATCCAACCCTAAGGGTTGAAGCATCAAGCAGATGTTGGAAGAGATGGATGATCAAATAAAGACAATAAGACAAGACATACAAGTGGCCAAGGATAGACAGAAGGCATACATGGATTTGAAGCGTCAAGAAAGAGTCTTCCAAGAAGGAGACATGGTCTTCATTCGCGTACGCCCTAAAAAGAGTTCTCTATCCTTAGGAGATTGCAAGAAGCTAAGTCCAAGGTATTGTGGGCCGTACAAAATCCTCAAATGCCTAGGACCCAATGCTTATAGATTGCAACTCCCTGAGAACCTAAAGGTTCACAATGTATTCCATATCAGCCTATTGAAAAAATATGTACCCAACCCTAACCATGTACTTGATGACCAACGAATTGTAATGCCTAGTCAAGAAGTCCTTGAGCTAAGGCCTGATAGGATCTTAGATGTCAGGGAGAGACAATTAAGATCCAGAACCTTGAGAGAATGCCTCGTCCAGTGGAAAGATTATCCCGAAGAGGATGCCACTTGGATAGAAGAAGACACTCTCAACCATCAATATCCCCAGTTTATCTCGAGATGAGGACATCTCGATTCTTTTAAGGGGGAGAGAATGTAATATTTTAGATATTATTTTTCCTTTTCTCAGCGGTGTGTCGTGTCGGAAGGAGGGAAGGAGATAGAGGAGCCAGCAAGCTCCTCCCTAGAGCTTGCTCGGCTCCACTAGCATGCAGAATGACACATAGGAGGGGGAGGATTCCCTCCCCTCCCCTATATAAAATGAGGGAGGGCCGCAGGCTAATGGGATGGGAGAGGGGACGAGAAGTCGATGTGCTGAAGGAGGGCTATGTCGCGCCATTGAGGAGGAAAGGAAGCCATCCTAGAGCACCCCTAGACTGAGTATGCCACCACACTGAATCGCCGCTGCTGCTGTTGCCTAATCTGCTGCCCAGTCCAGCTGCTAGCACCGCCGCCTGCTGTAGACTTTCAAACCCCCCCCCGTCGTTGCCGTCGGAATTTTCCCCCCCCCACGTGGCTTGTGACTCCCACAGAAGCTTCAAGAAGCTTCTTAAAGCTTATAAGGGGGGGCTCCTTAAGCCCCCTTTCCTATAGCCTTATTACTTTTTTCACCCCCCTCCCGGTTTTATCCCCTTAGAACCCTTTCACCCCCCCTTATATCCCTTTTTACTCACCCTTTTCCTCCCCCCCAGTTTTTAAACCCTTAAGCCCTTTTCTCCCTTAAAGCACCTTCCTGTGGAGGCCTTAACCCCTTTCCGAGGAACCCTTAAGCCTTCCCGTGGAGCCCCCATAAAACCCTTCCCATGGATGGAATCCCCAAAATGAACTAAGGCTTGAAAAGCCTTATTACCCTTTCTCCCCCATGTTGCACCCCCCTCATATTCCTTTTTTAAACATACCCCCCTAAGCCCTTTTTAACCCCCGTGTCCCCTTTTCCTTACACACCCTTTTCACTCTCCCCCGTGCTATAAGCCTTCACCCTTCACCTTTCCCCTATCACTCAGGGTTAAAATCCCTAAAACCTTTACTACTCCATGTCCCAAAAACCTCTCCAAAAACCCCCCTTCCTATACCTTTTACCCCAAGCCCAAAGATCTCCCAAGGCCTTCATATGTTTTTTGAAACCACACTCACACACACCATTTTCACTGCGTATAAATCCCTATAGGGCCTTTTTCTTTTAGGCTTTATAAACCTTTCCATCTCCAAAGAAGCTAAGACCTTAAAGGTCTTGTTACCCCTTCCTCGTGGTTAATCCCTTAACGGCTCCTTGCCTCAAAAGAAAGAAGAGTACTGAAGTGGTGGTGGAATTCCGGAAAAGGATTGTAAAGCTACAACTGCGATGCTGCCTAAGAAAGTCCAAGGAGTAGCTACAGGAGGGTCATCTTCCGGTATCCATGTGGATATCTCACTCCAAAACCAGGTTTTTCCTTCTTGGTTTTATATCGGTTTTAATTCAATCATGCAAGATAAATTGTTAGGGATAAGATATATTTTGCCCTAGCTATTTATGATGAAGGAATTAGTTTAGTTGAATATGCAAAATGGATAAAGTATAAAACATAGTTTTCCTTCAAATAGCCTTATGTACTGAAACGAATTATGAGCAAGATTATTTTACCCACTAAAGTAATATATTCCAATTAAATCTTGAAGGAATAAAAAATGCATCTTGCACCATTAACCCCTATTCTTTTTTGCAATGAATCATCATAGAAGGTGAAATTCATGAAAGGTTTCTTACATTGCTTAAACTCTAGGAAGTTATCATTGCTAACTGCATATCTTAGCAAGGAAAAGATTGTTTATTTGGCATGAGTTTTGTTTGCAAGGAAAAAGGAAGTTTAATTGAATTTACCTAACCTCAAAGCAATAAAGTTTAGGACTAAAAAATCAATTGTCACGTAGATAACAAATCGTGAGGAGGTGATCTCAATGTTACCTTCTAAAAGTTAACCGAATTAATATAAACTTAGAAATACTTATGCTGCGAAATATGCATTGGGAATGATTTAAAAACCCAAGAAACGTTTATACCTTAAATACTTGCCTACCTTCCCTAATTGTAGGGTCAATAAATTGTAAATGTAAAAGAACTAGGGTTTGTCCCGGAGGTTCTTAAAAAGAGACCCTAGGTCTGACAAACATTAGCTTAAAGAAACTAAAACAGATTGTTTCATTGTATATTATGATACAGGACTTGCGCAGCAAGTACGAAGTCATATGGTCTTGTGATTGATTCACAAGAAAAAAGGTTGAATGCCCTCAAAAAGGATGGCGAATCCTTACGCAAGTTATCTTGCAAAAGGATGTATTCTTTGATATCCTTCTAAATAAGGAAGGTTAAAAACCGAAAACTAAAGTATCCAATGAACTTTAGGGTTGACTAAGTTGGGTTAATAGGGTACGCCCTAACCCAGAATATAAAGGATCTTGCCAAGCTGCAAGGTAACCCGGATCGAGTGCTAGATGCATTCAAAATGAGAGATTTCTTCTTTAACAGTTTGCCAACAACAAGATCAGTTAATGGAAATGTTTATGCTTGCTAGAGATTTTAGAGCACTGTTTTATTTATGAATTACAAATTAAATGAATATCTATACTTCAGGTTGAAGGCCTGAAGGGAGAGGTAGCTTCAGTTACCCTCGACTGCCTGCCTGACCCTAACCAAGGGGGTTGTTAACCGTGCCGGGAACGTGGACCGAACTCGCCGCTAGAGGTCTCTCTGTTGAGCTCTACTTGGAGCACGAGGACGCTTAAGTGCCAAGGGGGACTCTCGCCGTAAATCCCTTGCCTTTCGGGTCCTGCACAAGAGGCCAACGTGACTCGGGATTGGATCTCGAGGCCCGCATACTAGTCTACGAGCGGAAGCTTGGAATAGTGATCCCTGTGGATTACTGGATAGCCTTCCAGCGGATTATGGACAAGCCTATGGGCGGAACTCCTTGTATTTCAAAGATAAATATGATGATACGTTAATAAAGAACTTGTTTGATATTGTTTTTCTATGTCACATGATAAGACTACGTGAAGGAACCAGTGCTTAATGGATTAATTAAAGAAGCTAATTGTTACATATCCAATTAATGTGTTAGATAATTACCTAACTAAAACAAACCGAGGAAAGTGCAGAGGATGGGCCATGGGTCCGTCCTATGGTTGGGTGGTCCCGGTTGGCCGGGAACTTTTCTCAAATCTCGAAGAACAGCGGGATGATCGTCAAAGGACACAAACAATGAAAGCGATGACCTAGAGTTATGTCTTACTTGATTTACGCTATTTTAGGGGAACGGAATGGGACTATGCCTTATGGCAGAGAGGTTGAGCTTGCATCCCTCTCGTTTCCCATTCTCCTTGAACCATGTGTAGCATGAATCCGCTTCGGACTTGGTGTTTTTGCGTAAAGTAGTTTGCTTAGATCCGACGCTAGTTGTTGTTAGGTAATGACCAATCAAGAAAACCCTAATTCCGGTTGATCCTAAGTGGGAACGGCCAAATTACTTCCGCTACGTGGCAGACGCGGGAAGCCCTAGATCACAAATCCCGTAACATTCCATGGGAGTGCCGGGCGGAGTTTTCTAGACATCCTTTCCGATGGACTGCTAAGACGTTCCATGGATGATACTAGTGGACACGTTACAGTGTGCTACTCAATAGTACTTCATTGTACCATCTTCCGAGCTCCTAGGGTCCACTTAAGAGAACTTTTCCAACTTTAGGTCTTTGTGCACTATTCCAATTTAGATTTGCCTCCCATCCAACTAGAGAAGTCTATGCTTCCCTATTCTATAATACAAAAGTTGCTATAGCTCGAGAGGAGCATTTTTAGGGCATTTGTTTGAGACCTACCATTAAAGCCTAAGACTACCCATTGTATTCCTTATATTATTATTCCTTAAAACTAGTATCATTTTAAAGTACAAGGAAATAGTATGTTGAAGTAAATCAATGATTTTTATACACTAAGAAAATTGAGTATATTTATAAGCATATTTCTACATGTATTCATGGATATCTATGTATAATTATGTCCAATGTGTAGGGGCTTAGATGTGCAAATAACATCTAGAACATGTTTATGCATATAACTGGGGTTAAAATACAAATGAGACGCACATGTATAAATTCACCTATAAACATGGATATACAGGTGACCTTAAAAATGTTTATATAATCTACATCTATAGCAAGAATGCATTCACTACGACATATGAGGGATACATAAGTGAAAACTCAAAAATGGAATTACATGTAAAAAGGGATTAAAATGTCAAGTCTAATTATCAAAATGTTCATTTTTTAATCTATTGGAGAGAGTACCTTAATATATTTGATGGCATAGGCATGGAAATAAGCATTGGAAAATATGCCAAGTTATATTCATGCTTACATTGATGCATATATTGACAAGTATAGAAAATTACACTATCTATAACAAAGATATATGAGGATCTATCCCCATTGTCCATATTTGTTATCTTGTCAGAGATGTACCACTTTTTTTGCAAATATACATAATGCACAATGTGATTTGATAACATATTCTCTATGTAATTCAATTTATACTAATATATATCGGCAAGATAGATATAGAAAATTATACTATTTCCCGTATGCATATACATAATGCCAAATGTTGCATGTGCCTTGCTAGCACCTATGAAGGTCATACTATAGGAAGAGTCGACTATTGAGGAACATGAGAATCCCCTCATCAAGATGTACATGTTTTTTGTGATTTAATAAGAAGACTCTGTAGGTCCTAGATTCTCTTGATAGCTCCTTATATGAACTTGCTTTCAAAACATTACAAGTTGGCACAAATGAGAATCGTACCAATGATAATATACACTATCACATAGGCCTCCATGTACATATGTAAGCACCTCATTATTAAAAATATCTTAATCCTAATAAATAACATATTAAACCCTAACTAGAATATGGTTTAGTATTACTGACTTACTAGTCTACATTTATAATATTGTTATTAATTTTCTACTCTATACATATTTGTTCATTCGTTAGTTCATAAGTCATTAGGTATATTCAATAATGTATGTTTTAATTATTCTTAATTGTATTAAATCTTATATATTCTAATTGTTATTGGAAAACATTTGACATATTCAATTTCCTCTTAATAGGATCAATTTTAGAGTTTGACTTAATTGATTTACAAGCATGAGCTAATATTATTACTCTAATTAATCAAATATAATATAACGTAGACAAGGAGACAGAACTACTTGACTTATAATTGTCCTATGATTAATTTGTTGAGGTTTATATGATAATCTACATTCCATATTTTTATGCTTTTTCTAAGTGCATGCAATCATCAAGGACTAATTAAAATTAATTAATCTTGATTTTACCCTTAAAAAGGATAATTCAATATGAATATTACTATGTGAGATAGTTATATTACACCTAAGATTTAATAGTAGTTCACACACACACACACACACACACACACGCACACGCACACACGCACACGCACACGCACACGCACACACGCACACACTATGTGTGTGTGTATAAGAACACATGCATTAATACTTGCAAAAATTGAAAAGAAAACAAGTTAAACATTGCTACATTGCATAATGATCTTGTTGATAATTAATACAAAAGCATAAAATAAGAAAGAAGAAGAAATGAAAGTGAGTGAACTACTTATCTCTCGAGCTCGATGTCACCAACAAGAATGAGCAAGGTAGGATAAGTTTCAAGTTTAGATATTTTTAACTAATGTCAAAATATGCGTCAATAAAAGCATTGATATATATCAATAGTTTTTCTAAATAGCATCAATATGCACTTTACTATATACGAGGGCTATGTATTGATGCGCATTCCAATAGATTCATCGATACTTAGACATATATACCCATGACATGAAATTGTATGTAAATTGTAATTGAATTTTGCATCACAATACCCCTCATATATTATAGTGGTTGTAGTTTTGTATATATATTCACCTAGCTATAGTAATTTTTATCAATATTATTACTTTTTATGTACTTTTGATAACCATCATGGGATGTAGCGATACAATTTTTTTTTTCTTATGATCATGCCATTTAATACCTATTCCTTCTAGTATGCATGCCATTATTGTTTTTTCTTTTCTTGGTATATTGCAATATAAAGAAACCCTATGATTATTTGTATGTGTATGTGTATATATGTGTGCATATGCGTAATATACAAGTATTCATCCATATAGATAGACATGCACTTATATGTAGCTACATGCTTACCAATCTTTTTGACCACCCATGCATCAAGTAGGACCAATCTCATTGGTCCAATGACCATCTACTTTGAAATCATTCTATAAGCTATTTTGCACTAAGTGTACATGCCTATGACCATTACTCAAGCTATTTTGTATTAGGAGAGTGAGTGGCCTTAGGGGTCCATTTTTTTTATGTGAAATAAGAATTAAAGAATGGTAGTGCGGCCACTTCTTTCATCGTTGCTCCTAGTCTATATGGTTTTCTTGTCTCTATCTCTTCCCTTCCTCTCACTCTGATTCTCAAGCACCTCTATCCCCTTTTCTCAATACCTTCCTTTGCGGGGTGCACATATAAGAAGCCATCCACATCTCATGCATTCAAAGGATATTTATAATACTAAGTTGCAAGGGCATCTCATAAATATGTAAGTATATCACATGAGTTTCAAAAAAAGATTCTAACAATTAAGTTTCTACATATTTTATACACATTGAAGGGTATATATATATATATATATATATAATGTTATATTTAAAAAAAATACATCAATTCATTTTAAATTTTATTTCTACATTAAAAATAGTGATGAGCTTGTTTTGGGAGTTTTATCTAACGAGGTATTGAAAATTCATTTGTTAAGTAGGTGTCGTAGTAATGGAATGACCCAATGAGCTTAATTTGTGAAATCCTAAGAATTTGGTACTTGTGTGCCATGAAATTTATTAGAATATCCCATAGGCCATAGCACCACCCTTATTACTACCCATAGCCCCTCCCCAATATCAGGCCTACACCCTTGATCGTCATCCTCTAAGAGTTCAACTAGGAAATGGCTCTCTAGTCATTGAAATTCATCAATTGGTTCTTCACTTGGTAGTAGCACTAGTGGTAGGATCTCTCCATGCACGTTAACCCCCTAAAAAAGGTGAGCACTGCCCTCTTCGAGCAACTTACTAGAGAGATGCCACCCTCCACAACCATCAGCAATGGTTGAAGGCATGTCAAAATGCCCAACTCACCTTTGTCAATGATGCCTGAGAGTAAAACCCAGAAGTAGAAGAGAATGTGTTTCTCCAAGCTTGAGTGGCTAGAGTGAAGAATTTGGATAGTGTGACCCCACCTGCCTTACAGATCATTAAGGAAATCTAGTAAAACTACGAATGGGAGTGGATCGACCCATTGGAAGAAGCTAAAACATGAACTCTAGGCTGCCATGACAGACTCTTGCTCCAAACTCCCATCTCTGTCATGACAAACTAGATGAGCTGGTGGACTTTGCTAAGTTCCTTCCTCCCAAACTATTTCTTATCTTTATTCTATCTATGATCTCATCCACCTCAAAATCTTTGGCTTTCATTGGCTATTAATGCATTTCTTCTTCTTATTTTTTGAGATGCTCACCATATCAACCTTTTGGAATACCATCATGTATGATGACTATTCTCTATCTTTATCAAAACCTTAGATTATTTAGCTCTTGTGTTAGTTGAATATTTGATACTTCATTTCCAAGTGTAGTAGCACCAAAACACTAAGGAAAAGGAGTGGATTCAAGTCCTACAGTAGGTTGTCTAGACTTAATCAAGAGTCAAAGGTAGAATTTGATCTTGTTTGGTGGAACATGCTAGAGGAATAGTGAGTCAGAGTAGCTTGGGAGATGAAGAAAGTTGATATCCCTTGGCTGGTGGTCTTGGATTCAATTGAGACTCCTGCCCTCCACCAAGCACCATCAGAGTGCTCACCTCTATCCCAAGCTCAGGATCAAGCACAAGCCACACTCTGATCAAGGGGGATAGATCCCCCCTGATCATTAGGATTTGGGGATAAATCCCGAAATCCTAATGATCCAAGCTAGGGTCAAGGAGGTGGAGATCCTAACATTGATGACTTGTTGTTTAAAAACACCTCTGCTCCCACCCATGACATAATGAAATTAGCCCCTAATGCTCAGCTTTAGGCTTAATTGATAAAATTCAAGGTCCTCTCCCTCAAGTGATTGCACCACATTCATGCCCTCCATAGTGCCGAGACCATGCACAAGTAGGAGTTGAATGGCATGCATGCCTACCTTACTCGAGTGTCCTTTGAGGTACGGATGGCCAATTAGCAAAGAGTCTCTTCATATTCTCTCTCTTGCATGAGTCTTTCTTTTTTTATTTCCCTATTTGGGGTTTGGGAATGGTAAACTTCCCTCACCCCTAAAAACTTTGGTGATCACATATAACATTTCTTTGACCTTACAAGATATAGTCCATGGTGTTGTCCTTGATGCCTTGTCATAGCAGTATGGCAGTGCTCCCTACTATTGTCTTCTTCCTCATTGTTGCTATTGTCAAATTCCATTGAGGGTGGCTCTAGCCTTATTCCACTCTATCCATATGCCCTTTTGGAGGCAGGTTCACTTGCACCTCTTGGCTCATCAATCTTGTTATAAGCCTTCTACATGGTAGTCTATGTCATTGTGTGGGATGCTAACAGTTGAGAAAATCTCTCTCCTTTACCTTACGTGTTGGCTTCAACACATCATGCATTTTGTACTATGACCAAGTTATGTGTTGAAGCAAGGAGAAGTTGCCTCCCACTTGAGTGTGGCTAAAAGATGGGACCTTGCTCTAGAGCCTTTGGGTAGTCTAGAGACAACTGGCTAGATTCCACATTTCCCACCAATCCAAAATCTTGACTTCCAACCATTCGGGATCTGAAATCCAAAATCTAGACTCTGTGATGTGACTTCTGACTTTTGACTAGTTCGGAATTCAGAATTTCATTGACTAGTTTGCATTTTTTACTAATCCAGAATATTGATTTCTAACATATTTGCATTGATATTTGGGTTTTTCCTTCTCCACTCCTTTCCCATTACCATGGCATAACTCCAATCTCTTCAGGAAAAGTTCTTAAATTCACAAATTTATCAAGATGAAGACTTGAAGCAGTTGCTGTGTGGTCGATGATGGAAGATCATATAGGAGAAATGGGTGTACAGGGAGGTGCAAGGCCAAAAGATACCTAAGGAGAGTGACCTTAGCCAACAACATTCCCACTGATGAGGGGCTATACCAGTTCCAAGCTATTATTCACCTGTTTTACCTTTATCTCTTTGGGATAATTGTACTTGTGATGCACTATAACTCACTACAATTTTTTTTGCACTTGGGATTTGCACTATAAAATGGATAAGACATTTGATCTTTATCAAGGGACACCATTGTAGGATTCAAGTCCTCTGTGCATGCCATGTGTAGGAGGCAAGGAAAATGGGATGTGAAAAAGCTCTAAGAATTCGAGGTGTGGAATTAGGATTTTGTGGCTATAAAATGTAAGGTAGGAAAAACCCTAAGTATACATATTAATCATCTTTTGTTTTGAGTCTCTTCATGTTCTCTCTCTCACGCTCAAGTCTCACTTTCTATATTTCCCTATTTGGGGATGGGGGAGGGTAAACCCTTCCCTCACCCTTAAACAATGTGCAAAATGATTTTTTTCAATGTTATCATATATCAATACTTTCAATAATCCAAAAAAAAAACCCATCAAATACTAACCACTTGCAAAAATATTTTAGGGTTTGTAACACAATACCCCCTATTCCACATTACAATATACGTACTAGATCATGTGGTTGACATGACCTTGGTCCCAAGAAAGGAATTAAAATGTTATGCTATACCAGCTCAATGTAGTGGGACATTGGACATATCCTTATTCCTTCAAGCACTTCAATACACAAGAATTAGCACTCTCCCATAGTCTGTTGCACATGAATGCAAGCATTCATTTGTAGTGAGTGACATGGCCTTCCTTCAATCTCATGAAGGATATGCTTTATACACTCCATGATCCAAGTGAGTGCTCCCTCAACTCTCAACCCTCTATGATTTCCACATGCAAAAGAGAAGCATGGGTATGGCAAGAGAGAGTGCTTGGAACGAAGACGAGTAGAGCTTCATCCTCTTGGCTCTTCAACCTCACTCACTCTCTTGCTCTCAATCTCTCACTCTCACCATTACACACACTCTCTCACAATGAAAGTAGAAAAAGAAGTGCACAAAGTTTTCACACACATAAATAACTTGTTCCATTCATTCTCATCCTTTTTGTGTATGATTTCTACGATTAGGGTTTTCTCATCCCTCTTAAGTATCCACTTTCGAGCCTTAAGGTTGGTTACCTCTCATTACATGCTTTTCCTATGGTAAGGATATACTAGAACCTTTGAGGTTTTTCCACAAGAGCCTATGCTATCATTACAACTTGCATGGGATCATGCCCACCTTGGGGATTTATATTCTAAATCAATAAAATTATTGCAACCATTTGGCAATTCAAATATGCATATGATGAATACACATTATACTATGGTTGATAATCCAAAAACTATTTACAAAAAATTAGGCTCTTTCTTGTGCTTGCTTGCATGTTGTATGCTTCTAACTTCTTGCAATTAACATTACTATAAAAATTAATATATATATTACCATAAATAAAATAGGGAAAGAATGCAGTGTTAAAAATATAATTTATAAATATTTTAATTACTTTTTAAAATTTATTGTCAAATCAATTTATGTATTATGTATATTTTGGAAACACTCAATCCATGTCTAATAGAACAGCAAACTTGGACAACATGAATAATAGAGATCTGACCCATTAGGAGGGTGATATCATTTCTAATTTTGTTTTATTTGTTATCATTGATATGATTTTTTTCTCTTGTTGATGTATAGATGGACGTATGCACAGATAGGTTTTAATATAGATTCCATTGCTTTTTTTATGCATATAAACTAGTGAATATAATGGCTTACTCCCTTCAACAAACATACTGACAAATATATTGATATTGGGGCTTAGTATTTGAAACCATTTTCCTATGTAATTTTGTCTAGTGTATTCCTTATATGTTGTAGTGAAAGTAATGTGGCTATAGGTGTGTGCTACAAAAATGCTTTTATGGGCATGCCTATAATCATGTCTATAGATATGTTTATGCATATGTTTCATCGATGTTTTCACCCCACCCTTACACTTGCTTATAAGAATACTCTTAAGTTTATTTTCACATTTAACAAGGTGCACATTTAACATGATAATAGATATAGATCTATTAATGCACATATAAAATCATCTATGGGTAGATGCAAGAGTTTTTTTTCCCTTAATACATCAAATGCATGTATTTACTTATGAACATGCTTCTTTTCTTGATGTGCACAGATGCATTAGGCATACAATTCACAACCATTAGTATGATAAGCAGGTTATCGAGATGGTTTTTTTATACGTATAATTGATGTTGAAAGGTCTAACTACCCATGTTTCTTCTACAACATGAAATTTGTGGAATGTTGTCACTTAGTGATAAAGAACATCACTTATACAATGCAAGCATTGCATATACTAGGACAAGTATTGCATTAGTAATTTCTACAACTAAAGTATCACATAAGCAATGGTACTTGTATGGTTTTTTTTCTAGAAAACCCTACTACATTTACTTTTTCTCATAGTTTCTCTCTCTCTCTCTTTCTTTCCCTCTCTCATCCTTGCTTGTACAAACACACACTACTAAATAGGTACAATAGGAGAGCCACATCATGCACTTGGATAGTTGGAGAATGCATGCATGATAGGTTATTGACAATTCACATACTTTTCTATTATTTTAGTACATTTTAAAACTAATGATCATAAACCATATAATTGTATCAAATGTGACTACTATGAAATATTTTCTATTATTTTAATGTAGATTGCAAAACCAATGTTTATGGAACATATAATTGTGTGAAAGACAATTTCAAGTGCATCTTTTTTGCACCTAGCTTAAGTACATATCTTCTACATGAGTACGACAAAGGCAAGTAGATTAGCTACCCCTAAATCTTACACCCAATATCCCTTATATTATTTCCATTATCATTGTGGTTGCAAGTGCATCTCTATTAGGATCTCATCCTTGTGAGAGATAGGACATGTACACATGCACCCTATATATACGTGTAAAACCCATTACAATTTGTGACACCTTATCCGTGTCTCATAGGAAATCCACCATAAACACATCCACATCAACCTTTGAATAGATCCATATTGTTCATCAAAACCCTTGCATATACCAATGTATGCATACACATATATATAAACCACATAACCCTACTCAAGACATACCCATTCCATCCAATTCTACTAACATCTAGAACATCTTGTACACTTGCTTAGATTGCACTAAGTTTGGCATTGTAACTTGGACAGGTTTAGGCCACAACTTAGGAACCCTTGGATTTTTTCACTTTCACATTGGATTCCTAAATACTTTAGGACACTCGCCACCATATCCCAGAGTCTTAAGGCCATGCTGCACAAGGAAACTAGGTCCACCCTAGTTGGTCTTGCCCACAACTTGTAGGATCTTCTAGTTCACACCATGGCTCTTAGTAGTTCCTCAAGCACATAACAATTTTGTATGAAATCTAGTCTTCACCCTAAGAGGTCAAGGACAATCCCTTCAGCATGCATCTCCCTTGAACCTATCCTTGGAAACATAGGCCCTTAAGAACCACCAAAACATTATTAGATCCGTCTATAACAACATTATCCTAAAAGGTTTACGTCAACCCTAGGTCAATACCATCCACTACATATTAATGTAGCTCATAGGACAAGAACCTCACCTTAGGTCACAAGAGTCATAGGCTAGTATTGCAATAAAATCCTTATAGTGTGAGAAAAGTTCATGCCAAGGATCTTTAAGTGGAACTCTTAACAAATGTCACTTTATAGTTACAAATGTCACTTTGAAAGGTTGGTTTTTACTTGAGAGAGCAATCATATAAACAAGCATAATAGATCTATCTATAATTAAATGAATATATCAAGTTAATGACGCTCATTGGGGAAGATTGCATATCAAAAATTCAGACTAAAAAGTCCATCTATTTATTCATCTAGTTCAATTTCGAAGAGTTAAATTCAAGACACAATGATTATTGTACATGAATATTCCACCAAGTGTATCAACCACCATCATGAAAATTTCTAAGAGTACCCAATTTTAGAATTTCTTGAGTTGTTGTGCAAAAGAGTGTAATCTCTTTGAATGTTTTCCATTTCAAGCTAATACTCTTGACCCTAACCTATACTTTTCCAATTCATATCCAAAATTCTCTAATGTAAAATCTATCAAGATTGACCATGTAAGAAAATAGAGAAATTTTGGTTATTATTAGGAGGAGGTAAGAGGGGTAGGATTCTTTTTTTGTTAATGATAAAACGTTTCTTTGCTAGGGATCTAGTTGTGGATGTGAGGGGGTAAAAGGTATAGGAACCAAGTAGGAGGGTGATGATGTAGTCGGGTCTTAAATAGAGGATTTCACTGAGAGAAAGTGACAAGAAGATGAAGAATAGGTGGCACTATGGTCATTTCTATTGATGAGGGCATGGAAGAACTTGAGGTTCTTGGACCATGGCCACAACAAAGCATGTGTGATGGGTCCTATATTTGGCTAGCGGCTCAAATTGAATGATATCAAGTGATAGTTAGAACTTGATTTCAATTAGGATGGTAGCTTAGGTGACATGAGCTTGATGGTAACTAGCAATTTAAACATAAAAATGGTAGGTTGTTGAGGGGAAGTAATTCCTGTAGTGAATGGTTTTGGAACACTATATTGGTAAGTGCAATATGGCCCTATGATAAGAATCACCTTGATATTATATTTTTATTGAAAAATGCATGCATAAGAGAATCATGTCTATAAGTTTCATCATTTATTGGTGTGGAAAATAATTATTTAGCTTTCATGACTAGCTCTGTGTGATAAGCTTTACATTATCTTTGTGATGCAACTATCCAATCGGTAAAGCACAAAAGCCAATTTCTAATGATCTCATGTTAATAGGTAGTTGATCCTAAATGAATATCAATACAAGTATAGAGAAATAATTACACTTTTCATCTTATGTATACAAAAACTAGTGTGAAATTATATTTATTGAAAGCCTAAATTGAATTTATGGGAAAAAGAAGTTGAGCCATGCATAAATATTTTGGCATAGTGTCCATTGTACAAAATATAATACAAGCATCAAACTAGTAGCCTTCATAGGGACACCCATTGAAATTACATTAGGTCATGCTATTAGATATGTCCTTGAAAGCCCTTTGGAATTTTTTTGTAGAGATAAAACACAAATTGTGTATAGATAAAACAAAAATTGCCAACTTTCCAAGCTTTTCAACTCAAGTTTAGTGTGTATTCCCACTTTTGTTTTTTTATTAGGATATCACATAGTAATCAAAGGTATCTATTGTGTATTTTTCACACTAATCAATGATGAAAATTAAAGAGATTATTATCTTATGCATGAATTTTCAATTATAATATAATACCAATGTGATTTCTATCATAGGGCTACTATTGCACTTACCAATACAGTTTATGTCATCGATAATTCAAGTTCATGAGTGTTATTTACACCTATTCTATGAATCAAGATGATATTCTTCATTAAGAGGATGCTCCCAAAATTTTTCCAACACGGTTCTCAATAACATCCATACACTCATCACCATCTAGTTTGGGACATCCACACATGTTTTCACCCCCAAGGACAAAGATGAGGCATGCATGTACCATAGTAGAGTAGCTGATTGCACAACAACAACAACAACAACAATAGCATCTCCTCTTCGTAGCGACATTATTAGTGATGTATAATATTCAAATGGTACATGGTTCAGACCTGAATAGAGCTAAAAAGTCTCGTCAATGGAGATGCTAGAGGCCTTGCACCTAGGTGGCCATTAGTTGAAGGGTGGCATCTGGGGAGGGGGAAGGGAGGAAAACTTTGAAGGGGGGAAGGAGAATTGTTGGTCTTTACCTTTTCCCTTCAATATAGAGCAAAGCACTTTTTTTTTTTGAGGGGGGAACACACGCGCACACACACACACACACACACACACACACATGTGCTATTTTAATCTAGTGTTTTCACAATAAATTCCACATCTTTATTATATTGATGGGAATTTATCAATGGTACCCCCACTTGATGCATGGGTGGTCAAAAAGATTGGTAAGCATGTAGCTACATACAAGTGCATGTGTATCTATATGCATGAATACTTGTATACGCATATGCACGCATATATACACATACACATACAAATAATCATAGGGTTTCCTTATATTGCAATATACTAAGAAAAGAAAACACAATAATGGCATGCATATTAGAAGGAATAAGTATTAAATGGCATGATCATAAGCAACCAAAAATTGTATTACTATATCCATGATGGTTATCAATAGTACATAAAAAGTCACTACAAGGATATGGAGGTATAGCGACAATGATTTGCAACGTAAAATAGTGGCGTCGCTATTTGCATCACTATTAGCATCATATTTGCGATGCAAATAGCGACGGTACTCGGACGAAAAAAACGAGGGACGAAACCCGAGCGCATCATTTTGCGCGCATACACAAAAGAGAGAGCAAAAGGGAGAGCGAGAGGGAGAGTGAACATCTTGCATTTGAGAGGGAAAGAGAGAAAGAGGGAGAAAGAAGGCTTCTCATCACCACCCGCTGCCGTTTGCGAAGAAGAGGAGGAGGTGTACAGAGGGCGAGGAGGAGCCATTGTCGCAAAGAGGAGTTGCCAAACCCTTGTTCGAGCCTTTGCGGTGAGTGCATTCTTCATTCTTGCTTTGCTTTTTTATTTTCTCTCTCTTTTACTTGTTTTTGGTATAATTCGTGTGTATTGAGAGAGGGAGAGGAAATGAGAGAGAGGGAGAGGGAGAGGGAGAGGGAGAGGAAATGAGAGAGGGAGAGGAAGAGGGAAAGGGAGAGGAAGGGAGAGGGAGAGGGAGAGGGAGAGGGAGAGGGAGAGAGGGAAAAATTAGACATAATAGGGAAAGAGAGAAAGAGAGGGAGAGGGAGAGGGAGGGAGAGAGAAAGAGAGGGAGAGGGAGAGGGAGAGGGAGAGGGAGGGAGAGAGAAAGAGAGGGAGAGGAAATGAGAGAGGGAGAGGGAGAGGGAGAGAGGGAAAAATTAGACATAATAGGGAAAGAGAGAAAGAGAGGGAGAGGGAGAGGGAGGGAGAGAGAAAGAGAGGGAGAGGGAGAGGGAGAGGAAATGAGAGAGGGAGAGGGAGGGAGAGGGAAACATTAAACATACTAGGGAAAGAGAGAAAGAGAGGGAGAGGGGGAGACAGAGAGAGGGAGGGAGAGGAAATGAGAGAGGGAGAGGAAGGAAAAAACATTAAACGTAATAGGGAAAGAGAGAAAGAGAGGGAGGGGAGAGGAAGGGAGAGGAAATGAGAGAGGGAGAGAGGGAGAGAGGGAGAGGAGAGAGAAAAAACATAGAACATAATAGGGAAAGAGAGAAAGAGAGGGTGAGGGTGAGGGAGGGAGAAGAAATGAGGGAGGGAGAGGAAATGAGAGAGGTAGAGGAGAGAGAAAAAGAGAGAAAAAACATTAAACATAATAGAGAAAGAGAGGGAGAGGGTGATGGAGGGAGAGGAAATGAGAGAGGGAGAGGAAGAGAGAAAATCAAATAAGAGAGGGAGAGGAGAGATTAAAAAAATTAAACATAATAGGGAAAGAGAGAAAGAGAGGGAGAGGGTGAGGGGGAGAGGGTGAGGGAAGGAGAGGAAATGAGAGAGGGATAGGAAGAGAGAAAAGAAAAGAAAGAACGAGAGAGAGAGGGAGAAAACATTAAACATAATAGGGAAAGAGAGAAAGAGAGGGAGAGGGAGAGGGAGGGAGAGACAAAATGAGAGAGGGGTTGTTGTTTTCTTGTTTGTTATAGTAGTAGTAGTAGTTTTTCTTTTCTTTTCTTGTTATTGTTGTTTAGTTTTCTTGTTTTTTGTAGTAGTAGTAGTAGTAGTTTTTTCTTCTTTTCTTCTTTATTGTAGTAGTAGTAGTAGTAGTAGTTTTTTTTTCCTTCTTCTTCTTTTCTTGTTTATTATAGTGATAGTGGTAGTTGCAGTGGTGGTCGTGGTCGTGGTAGTAGTAGTAGTAGTAGTTGTTGTTGTTATTGTTGTTATTTTTTCTTCTTTTCTTGTTTATTATATTGGTAGTGGTAGTGGTAGTGGTAGTCGTGGCCATGGTCGTGGTCGTGATCGTCGTTGTAGTTGTAGTCGTGGTCGTGGTCATGGTCGTAGTCATAGTCATCATAGTCATGGTTGTAGTAGTAGTAGTGGTTTTCTTGTTTGTTGTTGTTGTTGTTGTTGTAGTAGTGGTAGTAATAGTAGTTTTTTTTCTTTTCTTATTGTTGTTATTGTAGTAGTAGCCGCAGCAGCAGTAGTAGTTGTTGTTGTTGTAGTAGTAGAGAAATATATATATTTTGTTAAAGAAAATGAGAGAGGGGAAGGAAGAGAAAAAAGAAGAAGGAACGAGAGAGAGGAAATAAACATACAACATAATAAAGAAAGATAAAAAGAGAGAGAGATGGAAGGAGAGGAGATAATGAATGGATAAAAAATAAAGAGAGAGTGGTGGTAAGCTCCGATGAGGTCCGGTGTAACACCACACGAGATGGGAAACACTCGACATATATACGTTAATTTATGAATGGGTGGGTGGAGACTTTACATACGTTAATTTTTGCTAAGTTACAAGAGAAGAAATCCCTTCTCAAATTAGAAGAGTTCGTGGACATGCGATGGATGGAGTGCTTGAGCCAATCCACCACTTGGAAGGTATTACCCAATCTATACCGTCAATACTAGAGGAGACAGGCAGCCTTCCAGACCTACCTACAAGCTTGGAGCCTGAGATGGAGGCAATGATCCATGCATTGATTCCCATGGATGTTGAGACTTTTGATCCACTTAGAGAGGAAGTATCCATACCATTACATGATGGGTGCCGAGTATCTCGCCTGAAGACACTGCTTGTACTTCTAAGTGTGCAAGCAAAATACGAATGGAGCGATGCGAGTGTGATTGAGTTGTTTAGGTACCTTGTACGTATGCTTCGTTGATTTCTTTTCGGCACTATCACTAAAAACATTTGTGCTTTTTCAGGGTGTTTTATGATTTTTTTTAGGTTACTGAAATATCATATATTACCACCTGCAAATACCATGCCTGAGTCTCATGATGATGCACAATATGCTTTACGAAAGCTTGGCATGGACTACAACAACATCCATGCATGTATCAACAATTGCATACTGTTTCGAGGAGAACACGAGACTATGGAGACATGTTCAAAGTGTGGTGCTCACAAGTATCGATAGGACTTGCAAGGGCAAACCATCCCCCAAAAAGTTCTTAGACACTTTTCACTTATCCCCCGCATAAACCACATGTTTCTACGTCTAGCATGGCAAGCTTGACAATGTGGCATGCGCAGAATAGGTCCCCAGATGGAGTTCAACGAATATCAGCGGATTCACGCGCATGGAGCCACATTGACTCTACCTTCCCAGGCTTTTCCTAAGAGCCAAGGAATCTTCAGCTCGGTCTTGCAATGGATGGCGTGAACCCATTCGATCTGCGCTCAACTTCTTACAGTGTGTGGTCTATAGTCCTTGTCAACTACAATATCCCTCCATGGGTTTTCACGAAGAAAGGACATCTCATCCTTAGCTTACTCATCCCCGGCCACTTTAAAGTCACAAATATGGACATTTATCTTCGTCCATTAGTTGATGAGCTTAAGATTTTGTGGGAGGAGGGGGTCACTGTGCAAGATATGAGCAAGCGCGATGGTCGACAATTTGCCAATATTCTCATGTGGACGATACATGACTTTCCGGGATTCCGAGAGTGCTTAGGTAAATAGGCTTCCGTTCTCATTGGTAATATCTATCATAGCTTGTTCAAATTTGTATTCATTGGATAGAGGTATTGGAATAGGTTTGGTTACCTCAAGTTATCATGTATGTCCATTGTGTGGGTCACAATTAGACTCCCGAAGGTCACGAACCATGTAGAACATGGTATATCAAGGACACACCGCTTTCTTACCAAAGGGTCATGAACTCAGGGAAGTTTTTCTTGGATGACCTCCAACATGTATGAATGTTGCAAGCTGGTACGAGCTGAAAATGGTCCACGCGGATTCACATCTAAATGGAATGCGATGGTTCTCAGTTTTCTATAAGTTACCATATTGGACCCTATGCATATTTTCAAGAACTTGTTGGATCCCTTGCATATTTTCAAGAACATGGGAAGCTTGCTATGGGACCACATCACAAGAAAGAGAAACACTATAGGGGCACGAATGGATTTGAAGGAGGTAGGCATGATGGAGGCGCTATGGCCACAGTCGAGTGCTGATGGTCATGTGTAGCTACCTCGCGCTCCTTGGGTTTTATCCACTAAACAAGAGTGCATTGTGAAGCAAATAGTCAAGTCTATCCACACTCCGATGGGTATGATGCATTCTCTCAGGTCTGTTTTTTCTAAAGACGATAAATTATCACGGCTAAAATCCCTTGATTAGCATAAAATATGTGAGGTTTGTACTACAAATGGATTGTAATTGGCATGCGCATTTTGCTATTTGGAGTGTATTCATTGTTCATAATGCTTTCTCATTTGTGGCAGTTTGTACTACCGATTGCGATCGTATGATGCCTTACTTCAAAAATACACAGGAACATTTATAGGTTGTCGACTTTAGTGCAATGGATCTCACAGAAGGAGATTAAGACATACTCCATAAATACACAGGACCATTTACAGGTGGGGAGGAGTGGAGATGGTCTGTCTCTTTGAGAAATACCTGCCTACCAGCATACTCACGATACAAATCCAACTTCTTGTGCATCTTGTAGATGAAGTGGAGATTGCTTAACCTGTCCATACGCGATGGATATTCTTCTTGGAGCGCTTCATGAAAACCCTGAAAGGCTTTGTGTGACAACGAGCTCAGCCAAAAGGTAGCATGGTTGAAGATTGGTTGGTGTCTGAGGCGCTAGTGCATATTTCACAATGGCTACCAATGGTGGATCCAGACAACAATATGCTATGGTCGCTGAAGGGAAATGATAGACTGACCGAAGATGTGGTGGTTGGAAATGGGGTAGAAAAAATAATGGATGCTGCAATGGAGGAGAAGGTGAGTCACTTTTGTATGTTGTACCATGCCTCTATGGAGATGTGGCTCGCCAAGTACCAACAAGCTAGGCAAGATCGAGAGGAAGTGCGATCTGAATTTTGATGTAGTACGCGCCATTAACCAATTAGATATCCCGAGGGCATGGAGGAGATGCTGCGGTTCATGTCAATGTGATGGTTGCATGGAGTTTTGACCACAGCGTCTCGCGAAGGGGTGCAAGTCTCAACCAAGGAGTGGGAATTCTCGAGGGGATGCAGTCTAAAGGTGATGACGTGTTTAGGATTTGTGGTATCTATATTTTATATGTCACAACTAAGTTGACTGTTTCAATGTACAATACAAAATATATAGTGCAGTGTGGTTGCACGGACAGTATTTTGGCATGGAGCGCATTGACAAAATGCGCTCCACAACAGACTATGGTATCATGGCAAGGTTCGAGCAAGAGAGCCGATGATGAGCAACATATCCAAACACGGTTATAGATGAGATGGAGTATTTTGGGAACTTGCAAAGTATTGCTACAGTGGATTACCGTAGCTTCTTCATGATACTATTCGATGTGCAGTGGTTCAAAGTGGTACTTGAAGGAGTTGGAGCAACAATTCAATAAGGTCCATCTAGATTTCTCAAAATAGATTCCGAAAAAAAATGGATGGATTTGCACAATACCTTTGTGTTGTCAGCCCATTGTGAACAGTTGCATGAACTCATTTGTTTGTTAATTGTATTACGACATGGTACATGTCACAATAGTTTAATCTCTCTTGTACGTGTTTGTGAACATGTAATCTTCTATCCAAACCCCCGACAACCTCGATGGTGGTATGTTATACCTTCAGCTCCCTGAAGTGAGAGATTATATGATCAAAGCGAGGTTTTGAGCATAGATGAGGACAATATACAAATAGAGGGGTCGATATTGCAAGGGTGGAGGCCACCGAAAGCTTAGAGTATGTAGAGGAGCCAGCATCAGGTAACAATGATGGAAATACAGGAGTCCAAGAATTCTTTGAGAATGAGGTGGACTCATTCTTTTGTGGTGACATATCTATCGACCTTCGAGTGTATGCGTTGTGTTAAGAGATTGACATGGGACCATAGGATACTTCATACTTGGAGCATCCACTTACTCAATTCATTGACTAATCGCTTATAAGGGTACATAAGATATGCATTTTAAGTGAGATCATTTTTTTAGGATTTATATTATCGTGCTTTGTATGATTTAAATTGATTATGCTCACATCATTTTTTGTCTGTGCAAGTGACCTTTGTGGATACTTAGATCATCAAGATGAGTCGAGGGATGAGCAGTGAGGAGTTGCAGGATATCTTTACGTGCATGTCTCCAAATCAGATGGTGAGATTCAGATGCATAGCAAACCAGGAGCTCTCTTGGACATCGTTAGGCTGCTCTATTAAATCTACTTCGGCGCGATCAGATGCTTCAGCTTCAAGCAGACGAGGTCGACGCTCCAAAATTGGGCCAGAGGGAGGGAGTGCCTCAGGGTGAGGGGGATACTGGAGAGATATGTAGGCAGTGAGCCCACGATTGGCATAGGATACAAGTGCTACTCCTCGCTCTCATGGTGGTTCCAAAGAGTGTGGCTCAGGTGGTTGCTGTGGAGGCACAAACGCAGTGTCTCTGTCTTGTCGTTTTGCTGGAGTTGTGTTACCTCCAGGATACACCTGTGGGGACGTCTACTCTAGTTACTCCGGCTTTTGCTCAGTCGTCCACACAGATGGCACCCCTATGGGTGCTACACTGATAGATACTACCCTGGCCTATACACCAGATGTATAGGGGTCTCGTGGATATGCCCAGGAGCGTGGTCGCAGGTGGGAGAAGACCCATCTTAGGCATACCCCAAAGGGGTATGCCTATCTTGTCGATGATAGGTCAAGAGCCATCATCATGAATGATGAGGGGAGGAGGGTGATGGCTCGCATGAGAGAGTTGTGCCAACAAGTTTTTTGGCACAACGTCTTAGATCATTGGAAAAACATACCGGAGGGGAGAAAGGACTACATAGTAGCATCCTTGCATGAGGAGTTTCTGGTTCGAGCCACAACACATAGGTTTTCTACGGGCTGGATGATGGAGTACATACGTGCATATATGTCACACAGATGATCGGGCGCACGCAAGGCACTCAAGAGTGGGGCTGCAAAGCCCGAGTGGCTAGACGTGGACGACTAGCACACCAACTGAGGGAGGAGGCTACAGATTCTCCAGGATGTTGAAGTCAGCATAGTGCAAGGCGGCAAGGGCACAACTAGAGACCAAAGTGGTCCATCATTTTGGGAGTGGCGGCCACAGGACATATCTGGAGAACTTATTAAGTTTTTCTTTTATTTTGCTTGCTTATTTATTTGCAATATCCTTTGTACTGAAAATCTTGTTTCTAACAATTAGTATTTTGTTTTCTTTGCAGCACTCCATTACAAATCGTGATCCAACCGACCTTGAGACTTGATATGCAGAGAGGTACGGTCTCACTGCATTGATCGACTGATTATATAGACTCAACGGCCCTGTAAGTCACTCATCTTTCTTGTTCGTAGTTACCATGTTTAAATAGAATGCATTATTGTATGGTGGACTGATGTGTAGTTATTTCTTTTTTGGTAGAGTTCGTTCGATGCTTCTTTGCGGTGGGACGAGCTTTTGGATGGGAGGATGTATAGCTCGCCCTTGGATCCCTGGAGCTCACACACCCTTCTTTTTTTGTCTCCTAATCTGTGTAGACATTTTCTATGTAGTAGTGATATCTTGCCATAATTGTACCAGTCGCTTTCATTATGCGATCATGTATTTATTTCATGTATGAGTGTTATGATTTAAGTACACTTTGTCTTTATTTACACAAGCATTGTACACAGTGCCGAAACTATTTTGTATGGCCTAACTGCCACAAATTTTTTTCCCTATTACCGTCGCTATTAGCATCACAAATTTACCTATAGGCGTTGTTATTAACGTTGCAAAGCGTCGTTATCAGCATTGTTATTTGCGTCCGTTGTGACGCTGATACTGATGCAAATAGCGACGCTGATAACAATGGTAATACCGACTGCTCTATGGTATCACCAATAACGACGTTTTTGCAATGACAAGGGCAAATTTCTTTATTTACATTTTCGTAGCTTTTAACGTCAGTATAAGGCCTATATCTTGTAATGAGTAATAATATTGATAAACATTACTATAGATAGGTGAATACATATACAAAACTACAACCACTATAATATATGAGGGGTATTGTGATGCAAAATTTGAGCACAATTTATATACAATTTCATGTCATGGGTATATATGTCTAAGTGTAGATGAATCTATTGGAATACGCATCAATACATAGCCCTCATATATAGTAAAGTGCATATTGATGCTATTTAGAAAAACTATTGATATATATATCAATACTTTTATTGATGCATATTTTGACATTAATTGAAAATATCTAAACTTGAAACTTACCCTACCTTGCGCATTCTTGTTGGTGACAGCGAGCTTGAGAGATAAGTACTTCACTCACTTACATTTCTTCTTCTGTAACATGTCCACTTGTTCTCTTCAGGACATGTCTAGTAGTCCATCGGAAAGGAGATCTAGAAAGCTCCGCCCGGCACTCCCATGGAATGTTACAGGGTTTGCGATCCAGGACTTTCCGCGTTTGCCACATAGCGGAAGTAATTCTGGCCATTCCCACTTAGGAATGAGGGTTTCCCCTAATGGTCATTTTCTAAACGGCAACTAGCTTCAAACCTCGAGCGAACTACTTTACGTAGAAATGCCAGGGCCGAAGCGGACTCACGCTGCACTTGGTTCAAGAAGAATGGGAAATGAGAGGGATGCAAAGCTCAACCTCTCTTCCATAAGGCATAGCCCCATTCCGTTCCCCTAAAAAAACGTAAATCGGGATTATTATAACTTAGACTCTAGGCCAGTGCCCTTGCTGTTCGTGTCCTTTGAAACGATCTTCTTGCTGTCATTTATGATTGAGAAAAGTTCCCGGCCAACTGGGACCACCCATCCGTAGGACGGACCCATGGCCACATCCACCGCACTTTCCTCAATTGTTTTAGTTGTCTAATTACCTACCATATTTAGTTGGACATGCATCAAGCAGCTTCCTTAATTAGCCCGTTAGGCACTAATTCCTTCACGTAATCATAGCACTTGATATAGAAAAAGCAGTATTAAACAAGTTCCTTTGTAACAGGTTATCATATTTATCTTTGGAGTACATTTATAAAGTCCAGCTCGTAGGCTTATCCAAAATCCACCTGAAGGCTATCTAGCAATCCATAGGGATTACTAATCCAAGATTCCACCCATAGACTAGTATGCAGGCCTCGAGATCCAATCCTGAGTCACGTTTGCCTCTTGTGCAGGGCCCAGAAGGCGAGGGATTTACGGCCAGAGCCCCCCCCCCCCCGGCACCCAAGCGTCCTCTTGCTCCAAGTAGCGCTCAACGGAGAGACCTCTCGCGGCAAGTTCGGTCCACCTTCCCGGTGCGGTTAACAACCCCCTTGGTTAGGGTCAAGCAGACAGTCAGGGGTAACTGAGGCTGCCTCTCCATTTAGGCCTTCAACCTGAAGCATTAGATAAACTTTTCATCCTTTAATTCTTTGAGCAAACAAAGCAAATAGTGCTCTCTAAACTGTTACAAGCACAATCATTTCCATTGGTCGTTTTTTTTTGTCAACTGCTAAGGAGTGAATCCTTCTCTCCGAATGTATCCAGCACTCGATCCAGGATCAATTGCAACTTGGCAAGAACCCAAGGGTTTGTTTGTTAACCCTTATGTCCCTGGGTTAGGGTTGTACCCTATTAACCCAACTTAACCAATACCTTAAGTTCTATTAACAGAAAATATGTTGCTCCAAATTATTGATTGGTCCTTTGCTTCTAAGCAAATATCTAATCCCCTTGTCTTGGTCACTTTTCCCAAGAAATATACTGTATCAAGACGACTACTCATCCTCTTGCAAGATAAACTTGCACAAGAATCTGCCAATCTTATTCCGAGGAATTGGCCATTCTCTTGTCGTCAAACCACAAGATCATGGGACTCTGCAACTTGTTGCACAAGTGTCGCATCAAAAACCATGGGACTATTGTATCCATCAAATGGCATTTTCTAATCACGGAATCATGATTAGATAGGAAACAGGATTAGGGTGTCTTCATAACAATCCCTTCCTAATTGCACTAGGCCGACATTGTCGGTCCTAGGGTTCCAAATTCAAACCGAGTTTCATCTTTTTAGCGAGCGATCCTTAGGATAGAAACCCTAGATCGTTTCTCATGAGTATGTCCTATTGTCCCTACATTTCGTGAATGTGGGCAGGTCTTTCAAGTATTAGAGTTTCAGCTTGGTAATAAGAGTGACTAGGTCACATCCTCAACGTGCTAAACCCTAGTTAGCACTTAGAATATGTTGCATCGATTTAAACATTCCCAAGCGAGTCCTTTGTGGTTTAGGTGTTTAGGGTAAAACCATTACGATTCCATTTTCGTAAGCACACGATTCATTGGCTATGAATGATTAGATTTACAATCCCTAACTTTTTTGGTTAAAATCAAAGCGTATATTAAGTTATGGAATAATTCCTATTGATCCTTTTATAACATGTAGTCAAGATTCATGCTACTAAGCTTTAGGGTTTTATGTGAACCATGCAGCTTTTTCCTAAATTCATTTCTGAATGAATTATTCGTATGCTGAATTTACACAACCTTTCATAACTACTTACGTAATTGATCAAGATTTATGCTAATTTCCTAGAGATTAATCTACTTCATGCAGCCCTAGAATCATTTCCATGCCTTGCAAATTCCTACGATTATTAGCAACCTTCTTTAAAGAATCATTTCGAGAAAAGATGTCTAATCATGTGACATGCGATTTATTCTTTCCATGCATAATCGAAGTGTACTATCATAATTTCAACTTGTAAAGATCTAAATTCGTTACTTGCAATGCATAAAAAACCATTTGCTAGGAATGCATAGAGATCTTATGCTCTTTTTTTTGTTCGTTTCATTGAAAAATACCAATGACCGAATTCTTCAATTGTGAGTTATTAGCCAAAGTATTTCAATCGAGAAAAGTGTATCCTAATTCTATGAATGATCCATGCACAATTGTAATATTATGATGTAAATCAAAATTTAGGAAGAAAACCTGGACTTGTGAATTTGATGAAATGTCCACATGAATGCTAGGAGATGATCCTCCTGCGGTTGCGCCTTGTGCCTTTTTAGGAGCCATCGCGTATTCGACCTTCTTGCCTTGGCTACAGACTTATGATCTTGGCCCATCTCCCTCACACGTCCAATTCCCTTTGAGAATTGGCTTCCTTGACTGATGCTTAGCCTTGTGGACTTGGGTTTTGGAAGACCTTACGGGCTTGTGGGAGTTGCAATAGGAAAGATGGTTTTTGAATCTGGCAGTTAGAGTGAACTTGAGGAGAACCAATGAAAGGAGGGTTTAAAACTTGCTAATATGGCTTGAGTGGGAATGTCATGGGAGCCTTTAAGGAACTTGTGTGGGGGGGAAATCCACGGAAGGGTTTGAAAATGGCTTTGTGGAATTGCTAAGGGGAGAGCTTTGGAAAAACCCGGCTATGGTGTCTTTTGGGGAAACCAAGGGCCGAAAGGGTTTTAATTTCTGGGGATGTAAGGGGAGAAAAGGGGCCTAAATTCCAGGGGGTGAAAAGACCACACAAGAAGGCCCAATAGAAAAGGGTTCTTAAGAAACCCGGGAGTAATAGGAACTTGAATGGGGATTTCCACGGGAAGGGTTGCTTAAATCCCGGGGTAATAAAAAGTCCTTGTGTAAGAGTGAAATGGAAAGAGGGGTTTTTAAGAAACCCGGGGTAATAAAAAAAGCCCGCTTGATGAGGCAATAGGAAAGGGGAATTTCTAAGGGGGCCCTTAGAAGCTTCCCAAGAAGCTTCTGGGAAGCTTCTATAGCTGTGATTTCTACACGTGGAGGAAAAGGCGACTATCTTATTGATGGATTTGTTGGTGAACCAGGGCGAAATGGTGGCCGTGGTGGATCTTCGGCAGCAATCCTCCTCCCTCACAACGCACTCAGAGCAGTGTGGCTCACCTCTCTCCCTCTCACGGCCTAGCGGCGTCGATCCTCAACCTCTTCCTTTCCTTACTCACCCCATAGAGGGGGTATTTATAGGGTAGGGAGAGGAGACCTCTCTCCCTACGTAGCCAATTGCATGGCCCCTATCCCTTCCACGAGCTCCAGCAAACAAGCTTAGTCATCCGCTCCTACTCCCTCTCCTCCAGCACAGCCTTCGGCTGGGGGGAAATAAGGGATAATTAGAAAAAAATTTGCCATAAATTAATCAATTTCCCCTTGACCTCCTCCCAAGAGGAGGTTCACATGAAAATATACAGGTTTTTTTATTAAACCTTAGTCTTGATTATTGCCAGTGGAGGGTCATATTGTGTACAACATAAAGATCGCCTCGTTCGTATCTTTGATGCCGGAATTTACTTGCATGAGTATCATGCAGGTTAGTAATATTTTTCAATGGAAATATTACATTGTCTCCCCCTTGGAGGAATCGAGATGCCCTCATCTCGAGATAAACTAGGGATATTGATGGTTGTTAACCCCAACACGAAGAAAGCAAAAAGAAGTGGAAAAGACGCAGGGCAAAGGCGGAAAAAAGGTAGCCCGACTGAAGAAAGAAAAGGAGAAAAGGCCAAAAGCGCAAGGGCAACCTTAAAAGTCCAAGGCAAAGGAAAAAGGGGAAAGGCGCATTTTAAAATAAAAAGACGCACCCTGAAATCTTGTAAAAGAGTGCCGGGCTCTCACCCATGCAATTTGTAAATGTAGACGGGCGGTGGAAAGGAAGCTAGGAAGATAGAAGGACAATGGGAAAAAGGGCCTAGGCTATGGCCGGCCATGTAAAAAGGGGAAAAAGGGGATGACCGCCCAAAAGGGATTTAGGGTTTTGTATATAAAGTTGAAAAGTGAATGAGAAGCTCATTCTTGTGTGTGGCCAAAAGTAGCTCTCCTCTTCTTCTTCTTCTTCTTCTTCTTGCTTGCTTGAGCTTGTGCTTGAGAGAGGGAGTGTGAGAGTGTGAGGGAGTGAGTGTGTGAGGGTGAGGGACCGAGGAGGAGAAGCTCTCCATCTTCTCCTCTCTTCTTCTCTTCTCTTCTCTTCTCTTGTCTTGCTCGCGGCAATGGAGCTTGGAGCGTGGAGCTTGAGGATGGAGCTTGCTTGAAGCTTGCACTTGGATTTTGGAGCTACTGGAGTGTGCGGGAGAGGAGGTAACTCGAACGGCACGGAGGTAAGCTCACTACACCCGTAGATATGGATGGCGCATCGGCTATGTGAGAGGTAGCCATTAGTGCTCGGCTTGGAACGCTTGAAACAATAAGCGGTCCGTGGGTCTTGGCGGTTGAGTGAAAGCTCCCACATTTTGGTTCCGTTGCCGAGACCAACGGATTCAAGCCTTGAGCGCTTGCGCGCTTCGAATCGAGCATCAAAGTAAAGGGTTTCCCCCGAACCGGTGCTTGAGGTAGATAGGTAGGAAGCGAGGGGGTTGAAGATGGTATTTGATCTCCTTGGCAAGTAGGTTTGTTGCTTTCTGAGATTTATATTGTGGAATGGAGTAGTGTAGGTATTTATTTTGTGATTTGGATGCATTTAGGGTAGGAAAAAACAGGGAAAAAGAAGAAAAAAACAGACAAACAGTGGGGTTTTCTGTTGCTGTATAACAGGCTAAAACAGGGAAACAGGGGACCAGATTCAAGTTTCTGGGTAAGATAGGGACAAGGAACTAGTTGTGAGGTTCTGCAGTGCTCGAAAAGGACCTTAAGAGGCCTGGGAGGCCAGGACAGACCTCATTTCCTTGGTTGGCCTTGTGAGAGAGAGAGAGAGAGAGAGAGAGAGAGAACTTCTGGTTCACAGGACGAGGAAGCGCTGCCCCGATTCCTAGGCATCGGTGATTCGTGCTGCTCTAGGTGAGTCTGATGTTTTTCAATAAGTGCCCTAATCAAATTTAAAAAGTTTGTGGTGATTGTGTGCGCCAGACAGTGAGGAGGGGTCAAACGCACTAGAATTGCGCCCGCCGTCGACGCACTTGAACCAACTTGCAGTGGTCCGATTCCCAGAATCGGACCACCCAAGTTCGGGAGTCAGACCGTCGGATTCCCAGAATCGGACCGGCCCAATCGGACATGCCACGTGGTACTCGAACCAACCCGTCCGATTTTTAGAAATCAGACGCTCGGACCAATCCGTCTGACTCGGACACTCAGACGAGTCCATAATCGGACCACTCACAATCGGACCAGGCCGTCTGAGTCCCAGACTCAGACTAGCCAGAATCAGACCCAGCCCAGAATCGGAGAGCTCAGAATCGGACCACCCTATCCGATCCGATTCCTAGAATCGGACCACTTTTTGATCCGACTTCTAGAATCGGACGTGAGCAAAATCGGACCACTGGGCCGATCGGACCCACCCAAAATCGAACGTCCGATTCTGATAATCGGACTCCTGAAAATCGGACATCTTAGAATCAGACCAAAAAAACTGTCAAATCGGACAGGTATCCAGAACACAAATTCTGACGCATCTAAACCCCGAAATTGACCCCAAAGGCTACGTAGAGCTAAAGGCACAGCACAGATCCATAACCAGGCTAAAATTTAGAGCACGTAGTTCAAAATTTGGCTTTAACCGGTCCTTCAAATTTCATATGGTGTCTACCGTAACGGCCCTGCGGGCCGGGGGGGACTGCCCCCCCCCCCCGGACCCCCGCAGAGGGGGCTCTGCCCTCTCCGCACCTCCCCCGAGTAGGTTGGAGAGAAAACGCGCGCCGTGACAGGTCTTCCAAATTGGACCCTAGTGAAGTAATGGCGCTACATGAGCATGGATTCTCATGTGCAAAAGAGCAGCCAAAAGCCCATACCCGAACAGAGACAAACAGAGACCCTAGAACCTCAACGGGCCAATCTAGCCATCAAGGGCAAAAAGGCCACATCACTAGAACACAAAGACATTGTGTTCATACCATGTCTAGTCAGAGCGAAATGCAACATCAGCAAGCGACAAATGCCAAGATGACTAGACATGACACTCTTGACGAGAGATGTACCTTGAATAGCACTGCACTGACGATCCAAGACAACAGTGGAGAATCCACATCTGGTCGTGTAGTCGAGAACTCAAGGGCATCTATCAGAAGGCTTAAATTTACAAGCCAAGACCCGGAAGATGAAGACATAGTACCACCTGCTTATCTTAGGGTCAAACTCACCGTGAAAAGAGAGCATACTATTGATGCTTTGATTGATGAAGGAGCAGATTTTAACATATTGACCTATGAATCATGGACCCTACTAGGCCAACCAGAGCTCACACCGACTAGTGTAACTCTTAGCCCTTATGGGAGACACCCACAAGCATTCATAGGGAAGTGCAAAATCCTTGCGACAATTGAAACGGAAAGCTTGCCTATCCTATTTCATGTTCCTCCAAAAAGTGCTAGCTGCAGGAAAGAAACCCTCCTAGGAAGACCCTTCAAAAGGGCAACCAAATGTGAGGCTGACTATGTAGCACAGAGGATACACCTGACACTACCGGGTGTGAGGATAGTCACCACTTTAGCAAGGGTGACCTCATCAAACCGCAAGGGAAAGGCAAGGAAGGTGATGACATAACAATCAAGCCTACAAATGAGGGCAAGGACTTGTTGGAAGAGTTGATACAAGCACAGGTCGAACAACGAGAACCAGTGAGTGAGGCCATGCCGAAAAGAAGAAGGTCAAGAGACAAGGCCAAGGACAGGGTTTGGACTCACAAATATCGTAGAAGACCACGAAAGAAGCCCAAGCCTTATACACGAAGGCATCGATGGAGAGCTAGCACAATGCCGCGATGGATATCCAAGGCGTTGCTTCGTGCTCAAGGGTATTATACAGGCAATCATTGGATTTGGGTGCCCAAGCTCCCTGTTAGGCCACCTCTATCAGAAGCCCAGACTATGTCCAAAGCAAAGAGGAGTAGGAGGAAAACTAAACGAAAGGCCAAGTTTCAAACCAAAAATATTGGAGTGATTGAGCCCATCACTACTGAAATCAAGAAACCAAACATGGCCTATCAAAAACTAGATCCTCAGCCTAGTGTGCTTGACAAGTAGACGTCAGATGTAGCCATTGAGCGTGCACAAAAATCATTAGTGCCTAAGAATCCTTTGATTCCCCAAGGGGAGAACAAGCATCATAGGCACAACATTGCGCAAGGCAAGGCTGATCGCTCAACAAAGCAAATGGCACAATCGTCTAATAGCCTTGAGAAAATCATTCAGCTAGTGCCACATCCACCTAGGAGTCCTAGATCTCCTACGCCCTCTTCTCCCAACCAGACACAGGAAGCACCACAGCAGTTTTCAAGGGCGATTGCTCAATTCCAATCTCTACCTCCATCTAAGCTTCCAACCGTCAAAGAGGTGGGACATGATGCCATCTGTACATCTCGACCCAAGGATATGCCTGAGCCACCTAAAGCGACTAGATCTGCTCACGTTTGATCTACACAAATGAGTGCTCAAAGGCCAATGAAAGACGCAACCACTTTTGATCGCCCTAGGGACTTGACACCACAATCCACCAAGGGTAGCCAGCCCACTGAACTAGTCGCTACTACTTCCAATCCGGGATCACAGCAGTCACAACCCTTGGCCGTGACAATGCCCCTCATGGAACGTGTCCTTAAAAGATCACCTATGGAAGAGGTGTCACAACCAACTTCCTCGAAAACTCCAGCACTTTCAAAGGGCCTAAAGCCTAGGCTGGAGGAGTTAAACGCAAGGGAGTTGGTTGAGAAGCTAGACTCTCCGAAAAGGGCGGCAGTTGTGCCCTCACAACCGGGCAAGGCTATTCAGCAAACCATGGCTATGTCCCATAAGGACACACTAGAGAAGGGAAATGCTGAGGCCTGACCAAGCGCATCAACGGTCAATATAGCCCAGGGTCCTGAGTTGTTGAGAGAGGCACCTTCATTGACCAAGAAAAAGAGGAGAAAGTAGAGAAAACAACAACAAATGCAGGTGGGTGCAGACCCCAAGAACATTGAGACGAAGGGCACTGGAGAGCTGATGAATAAAGCATCAAGTCCACCCACCAATGAACCCACTGATGCCTCTCCTAATAGCAGTGAAACCCCAGACACATCCGTGTGTTCTGAGAAACCAAAGCAACCGTTGCCATCAACAGTTGCTTGCAACACTCTATCCACTGACAATAGAACTCACATTGATCAATCATCAAGAGTGGATACAACGCTGTCACAACAAGGTGACAAATCTATACCAGTCACATCCGAGAAGAACCATGACGAAATAACAACAAAACCTTAGGAGAAACGTGAGAACCCCAAGAGCACAAGGAATCCTAGCGTTGACCAATCTTGCTCATCTAGGCCTGAGCCCCCAGCCATGCTAAAGCCTAAGGAAACTCTTAGAACTTTGCATGAGATAGCAACCGAGCAAGCCCTCGTTGAACATAGAAGTGTCGCAGAATGCTTAACTGAGTTGGAGGTTAAGCTCAAAGTGGTCGCACATGTCTACATCCTTGCGGACGTGGGCACAATCCCCAAGGAGCAGCTTGGAGAGTACTTGACCTTTTCTCTATCATGGGAAGGACAAGAACATCTTAACGGGCACTACGATAGGCTCCTACATGAAAAAATGCGACTCATCCCTGACGAGGAGGTTGACGAACTACGCTTAACCGTCACGTTCAATGAAGTGCTCTGTCGATCGAATCTCGTAGACATAGAGCTACTAAAGCGACTGTCAGCAAGCCAGAGTCAATTTGAGTGGCGTTGGTGCGAAAGCCACGTCGTAATGGCCAAACTAGGGGCTCAGATCATGACGGTCTCAGAAGAGCGATTGGCCAAATGGCGGTCTCAAAGAGACCCAACCTACGTGGCACCAACTTCCCTTCGAGTGCTCACTGACATTCGGGGTGCGGACTTGGCTGGAACTAGGCTACAAGGGCCTTTGATTGATAAGGTTCTCACCGAAGAGGAGTTACATATTGCCAGTAGACTTGGTCAAGGTTCCATGCTACTCGACGTGGCAAAATATCTATCAGTATTAAGTCAGCTGCCACGAATACTAGATGCGCGTGCCATGCTCCGGTACAACCTCGAGTTCTACACTTGGTTCTTATCCTTGTGATGTGACATGGATTCATAGATATGTATATAAATAAACACTGATTTTTGTGTCACCATGTATAAACAATATCAACACACACAAGCAATGATAGTCAAGCGCAGGGAGAAGAGTCGGGTTTGACAGGCTAAGCTCCTCAGGTCCTCCTCACATCACAATTTTAAAAGTCGGGTGATCAGCCCCACCTCCAGATGAAGGACATGCAACCCATATTGCCGCCATAGGAGGCCTTGACCAACAACTCTGATGGTGTAGACAGGGTGTAGTCCCTTCCTATACACCTTCTTCCCTTTTGGTCTATCCTCCCGAGGATGTACCCTGTCCCACTCCACGACAACCAGTCCACGTGACTTAGCATAAACTAATATCCACTAATGATTGGAAGCAACGTGAACATCAGCATGAGGACCATTCCCCTACAACAAACACCGCATGCCTCACCCCTCCCCTTCTTGTCATATGCGCTTCATAAACCACACTAAAATCCCTTCCATGCAAACAGTTGTCTCCTGTATCAAGGCCTAACCCTTGGATTACGTCCTGCAGGTTTCCTTTTGCAGCAGAACGCATGGAGAATCATGGGGATCTAGCATGCAAGGACGCTCTTTGCAAGAGACCGGAAGCATGTGGCACGCGCCCCTCCACCGAAGCGCTACGTGCCCACCATCAAGAGGTATGCCAAGAAGAGAGGCCCTAAGCGACATTGCCCAGGGTGAAGGCCGAAGAATCCTCGAGTCAAGAAAGTTGAGACTCGAATCTCGCAACAGGCCCAGCACTAGTGGTACACACTCCCAGCTCCCGCGCGGGCCCCAGACGCTCAAAGGCAGAAAAGGCAGCTCGAGAACGAGAAGAATTTAATGAATTATTTAAAGAAATTCAAGAGACGGTGGCGAGCCGGGATTACACCATTCATATCCCGGCCGACATGTTCCCTGCTCACCCTCGTGGGAGCCCCACACCAGCAGAGCCCCAGACACCCGGCCATCCAGACTCGCCCCGCCTCGTACAAATCGAGTAGCCCATAATGCACAAGGGGCTTATCAAATGATAATTGGCCAGGACTTTTTGTTTTTAAATGATTAAGTGTTCCCGACTTGTTAAGTGTTGACATGTTCCTGACTTGTATGAACTTATCATATCTGCGTTTAATACATGCTACGCCTTTAGCAAAAGAAAAAGCTAATCAAGCATAGGTGATAAATATCTAGTCAACACCATAGAATTCAAATAAATGATGTCTCCTTGCATTGCACTGGTTTATTATAGTTGCGGCATACATAATGCATATGCTCTCATGAAGCGACAAGTGGATGCAGGATAATACAGGTCCCTGTGCGAAAATGCTCAATGCCAATCACCGCAACACCCACAACCCCACAGCGAGCCGCGGCAAAGCCACACTGCCGAAAGCACCCTTGCCAATCACCCACATTGCCATGCCCCCTTTCTGGGTCAGGCTCTATAGTTGGCTCACGGCAGTCGTTACCTCAATTGTACCCACATCGCATGTGCCGCAGGGAGGGTTGCAATATCTCAAGTGTATCTCCCCCTTTCGCCAACTACTTCTCTAACAGCGAGGCTAGGGCACCATCCTCATTGTCCTATTCATTTTTTGAGCCTTTGAAGCTTGACATTTTCCAACCCATTGAAAGGCTGATAGCCTCAACATATTGTAATGGTTGTACTCAAAAAAAAAAAGAAAAAAAAAAGAAAGAAAGAAAGAAAAAAATGACTGGAAAAAATAAGAAGCACCCACGATCACAGCACAGCATCTAGGGGTCCTCAAATTAGGTACATCTGGTGACCTTGGTCGACCGGCTTCGTCCCTAGTCCCCTAGCCCCTTACACTCACCCACAATTGTTCAGGGCACATCAAGGGCAGGACATACTTGGGAAGCTTGTCTCGCCTAGGGTTAGACCTGTCACCCTGACCCACTTGCACAATTTTCTTTTGCACTCTGCCTTTGTACCATTGCAATTAGTGGTGATAAGCACCGCACGATTGGCCATGAAAAGTACACCGTACTCATCAAGCGAGTCCAATAGTTTCCAGCTACTAAAAGTGCGGTGTCCTTGTATTTCATTATGCTACATCGTGCAGTCACAATCCAAAGGATGTCTCATATGCCTTCATGCGTACTCCTCCACATGGACAACTTTGCTTCATCCACGAATTGTTATGAGAAACTCGCCCACAATTTTCTAACTATGTAATATCTAAGTATGCACGAGCACTTACATAATATCTGCACCAAAGTATATGCACAGTTTGGGTCCTCAAGTGCAGGACAATACTCTCAGCTTGCTTAGAGTTCGACCTGTCTCCCAAACTAATCAAATATGTCTTGTGCACGATAAGAAGACTAGCACTACCCCTTAGGGAGAGATCACATGAGAGGTTTTCAAAATTGCAAGTATCAAAGCCTCCAATGAAATTTCAATCGCTCCTTATCAACACTCAACTTTGATACTTGTCCCTTACCATCTAACAAGCCCGCAAGGAATCGTCATGCGCAGAATCCCCAACAAACCAACACTTGTGCTGGCCATCAATGCAATCCCCAACACCGCCTAGCCCTACCACCAACTCCAACAATGTTCCACCAGCCACCTTGGTCACCAACAGGCCCCCAGGACCTTCTGCCACACCACCACCAACACTCCTCCACGGAAACCACAGGCGTCCTTGTCACCCACGTCTTCGGTGCATGCTACAGCCTGCTACCTACGACGGTGAGTGCCATGGGACTGGCACTCGTCTAGGAGGGGGTAATGTTAACCCCAACACGAAGAAAGCAAAAAGAAGTGGAAAAGACGCAGAGAATCACGATCACTAATGATTCTTCTGGATAGCCCATGTAGCTTGAATATTTCCTTGATAAACAACCTTGCAATGTATGAGGCTTTATAGTTTGTCTTTACTGGAATAAGGTGTGCAACCTTAGTAATCATGTCAACCACAACCATTATGGAGTTGTATTCTCCCTGAACTTGGGGTAGGATAACAACAAAGTCCATACTGATGAATTCCCATTTCATTTGGGGAATGTCGAGTGGTTGTAACTTTCCTGGCATTTTGACATGTTCGGCTTTGATATGTTGACAAGACAAACACTCAGTGACATATTTGAGAATGTCACCTTTAATCCTCTCCCAATAGTAGCTCTTCCTAACTGCATTGAGAGTCTTGGCATAGCCAAGATGTCCTGAGAAAGGGGAATCATGAGCTTCCCACAATATCTTCTGCTTAAGTGAATGGCTTGCCGGTATACATACTCTTGTTCTATAGTAGACAAGTCCACTATTGATAGAAAAATCATGATATTTAGCCTGTAGCTTTTGGGCCTCGTCCTTGATAGGGATCTCCCTTAGTATCTTTTGATAGGATGGATCATTGCATACTTCCTCTCTAGCTAGCTCAAGTATTGGGTTGTTTGGCATGGACACCTTTGTGACTAGAGATCTAGCCGTTGATGGATTTTGCAAGATTAGAGAATTAAGGAATGCCTTGCGACTGAGTGCATCAGTAACTACATTCTTCTTTCCAGGTCGGTACTTGATTTCAAAGTCATACTCCTCCAGCACCTCAATCCACCGACGTTGCCTCATGTTGAGCTCGTTCTGAGTAAAGATCCACTTGAGACTTTTATGATCAGTCACTAGAGTAAACTTGTTACCCAACAGGTAGTGTCTCCAAAGTTTTAGAGCATGGATGATAGCTAACAGTTCTAGATCATGGGTAGCATAATTCTTCTCATGGCTCTTTAGTTTCCTTGAAGAGTATGCTACAGGATGACCTTCCTGCATGAGCACACATCCTAAGGCAAGCGTGATAACATCAGTTACTACCTAGAACTCCTTACTAAGGTTTGGAAGTTTTAGGATAGGTGCCAATCCCAAACTTTTCTTCAATCTATCAAAGCTGGTTTGTTTGGGAGTTGACCATGCAATGGATGTTTGCTTCTTTAGTAAGTCCATCAGAGGTGCTGCAATCAAAGCATAGTTTTTTATGAAGACCCTATACCATCCTATCAATCCAAGAAAACTGCGTATTTCTTTGACAATTGTTGGTATTGGCCATTCTAGTGCATCTCTTTGGATCCACTGAGATTCCTTCTGCTGATATGATGAATCCCAGATATTCAATCTGACGCTTGAAGAATGCACACTTCTTCATCTTAGCATAGAGCTTATGCGCTCTCATTGTCTCAAGGACAATCCGAAGTTGGGGTTCATGATCTTTCTCCTATTTGGAATAGACTAAAGTGTCATTGAAGAAGACGAGTACGAAGTCATCAAGATATGGCCTAAAGATATCTTGCATTAACCTGTTGAAGGTTGCAGGTGCTTTTCGTAAGCCCGAATGACATAATTAGGAACTCAAAGTGTCCATATCTTGTGTTAAAGGTCGTCTTTGGGATATCTTCTTCCTTGATTCTTATCTGATAGTAACCAGACCTAAGATCAATCTTAGAGAAGATCTTCGCACCCTGAAGAGGATTAAGAAGCTCATCTATTCTAGGAATAGGGTACTTGTTCTTGACATTTGATTGATTCAACCCTCTGTAATCAATAGACAGTCGAAGCATTCCATCTTTCTTTTTCTGGAATAGTACTGGAGCTCCCCATGGTGAACTGCTAGGATGGATGTAGTCCTGATCTAGCAGTTGCTTGAGTTGTTCCTTTAGCTCTCCAGGATGGATATTCTATAAGGTCTCTTTGCAATTGGCGCAGCTCCTGGCACTAGCTTGATCTCATGATCCACTTCTCTTTCAGGCGGGAGTTCTGTTAACTCTTCAGGAAATACGTCTATGTATTCCTTTAGCCAAGAAGGTCCTTCACTAGACTCATGCTTCTGATCTAACTTGTTGAGCTTAATCAAGTAGACAAGTAGTCCCTTTCTGACTCCCTTTATAATTCGAGATGCTTTGGCCAATTGAATTTTTGGCTTTCTAGCCTCATCTTGAGTTGTGACCAATTCCCCTTCAGAATTTCGGAAGGAAATTTGGCCCTTTCCACAATGAATGTGAGCGTCATTAGGTTTAAGCCAATCCATTCCGAGTAGATACTCATGGATACCTAAGTTCATGACTCTGAATTTGACTGAAGTTGTCTTTCCTCCCAGAAAGAATTCCATCTTAGCAGTTTACCTAGTACAAATGACCTCACGACCATTTGCTAATTCCACAAGCAAGATAGGTGCTTCTAATGTGGCTATTCCTAATTTTCTTGCACAAGCTAGTGAGATAAAGGAATGTGTACTGCCACAATCAATCAAGGTTTTGAAACCTTTACCTTGATAGTCTGATGGTGTCTGAATCACTGAGAACTGGCGATTCGGGCCTTTCTTGTGAAGAGCGGCATGGACTGTCACCCTTTCAAACTCTGCTTCCATGGTCGGATATTCTTCTTTGCACATTTTCCTATTGGCAACACATGCAATTCTTCCTCTGCCTCGGGTAGCGGCTCCCTAGCCATGGCCATTTCCTTGGAAAGATGCTTGGCGATGTCCTCCTCCAAGCTTGGGACATTGCCTCTTGAAATGTCGTGGCTCGTTGTAGTGGAAACATCGGAGGTTTCGGCCATTTCTTTGAGTAGGGACAAAGTTGTTGACACTATTACTCCTTGCTTTCTTTCTTTGTCCCCAATTCTGGCCTTGAACTCTCTTCATTTGAGGCCTATATGCTCCTCTATTCGGGTCATTATAAGACCAAGTTTTGTTACTTCTTGGCCTAACCTGCACCTCCTGAATTATAGGCACAGCTCGAATGAGTGCGTCCTGAAGATCTGATGGGCACATAGATTTGAGACGGGTATTCACTAGTGGGTTTAAACCAGCACAAATTTTTGACACCTGTTTTGTCATGTCCATCTGTAGCGCATACTTAAGAAGTGAGACGAATTTAGAGTAGTATACGCCAAGAGTAAGTCCTAGTTGTTTCAGCTCGTAGAACTCATTCATTTTCGGCATACGATACGCAGGTGGTAAGTATCTTCCTTGCACAGCTTTCTTCAGTTTTTTCTAGGTAACGGATCCTTCCGCGATCCCTTGACCTGTGCAGCACCATTGCTTCCACCAAAGCCTGGCTTCGCCGGTGAGCTTCAGCTTGGCGAGCATAGCCTGGTTGGCAGATGCAGTACCGGCTCCTTCAAAGTAATCCTCCATAGACTCTATCCAAATTTCAGTATCCACTTGGACAGACCTTCCTTTCCCGTCAAATTCAGGCGGCTTAATCTGCTTAAGAAGAAACTTCTTCTCCTGGATTACGGCAGTACTTGATGTAGGAGGCGATTTGGGAATCTGTACCTGGGGTTGTGCCTGGATAAAGGTTTCTTAACGTTATTACTCGTTGATCGTTATGATTTAAATTTCATCTCCATTTCAGCTATCAACCAAGCAATCTAGCCACTTAACTTTTTATCAATTCTCATCGACAAAACAGACATTGATAAAAAAGAAGTCTTATTCCATTTATATGGGTCTAGCCCTTTTGAAGTACAACATTTCCTGAGACGATAGAGCAATTGTTACATTTAGTTTGGGGAGAATATTATTGTATTACATTTATCTACAGGAACTAAATAATCTTCAGGAATCGGTAAGTCATTGGAAGATTAGGGTATCACCACAACAGAAACGAGGCATAGATGCGTATGTTAGACGCGCAAAGTCGGGTGCGTCTATCATTGCATCTATATGTGCGTGTAAAAGAGCATGTAAATAGACACGAATTTTACGTCTATATATCCACGCAAATAGATGCGAATATAGATGAATTTTCAAACGCGTAATTATTTAACCACCTAAAATTGGACGTAATATAATAAAAAACCAGAGTTAATAATTATTTTTGCATTATTCTCTAATGAATGGCAGTTCCTCTAGTTGACAAGCCTGATATAGGCAATTAGCGGCAAGGGACACAAACCTTATTATACGATTAGTAGCAAGCATTGCATGTATCTCGTAATTTCTCTACTTGAAGATGATAAAAAATACTTCCTTTTTATTATGAAAAATTCAATTTAGCTTTAAACTTGACTATTGATTCTTGAGTATGCCACATGTGTGCATGATATTTTCCATAGAATTAAGAATATACATGTGAATCATTAAGCAAATTAAGTATGTTACAATGAATGATCCATCTCATCTTCAATGAGATCATCCCTTGCTAAACTATCTACTTCTAGGTCTATGTTACCAAGAGGTAACGAAACAAATAAGTCTATCCCACTATCAGATGTGTTGCTATATTGCTCAATAACTTTATTATCATCAACCACATTATTGTCCTCTTTTGTGTTTCCTTGAACATCCTCGCAAGGTTCATCTTATACTATATCACACATATCATCCATTATGGTGTCATCATATACATCATCATTAATTGTTGGATTGTTATCTGCTATCTCTATGTCGATAATATTACCATATATTGGTTTTGAACGATTAGATATAGGGATAACGTACCACCATCGATTATTGTTTACCATTGGATGATACACAACCTGTATTTGAAAAATAAAAGCAAGAAACTTAAATACTTATTATATTGTGTATATGTATCACATGTATACATATTAAAAAATTAGCTCTTGCATATATACCTGCTTGCATTGTTGAGGTAGTACTAATGTGTCATTCTTGTTTTGGTGAAATTTTGTAGAGTCAATGATTACAAAACCACTTGGATGACGTCTGATTGTGCAATGCTCACCATTTGTTACCACTTCTTTAAACCACTTCACATCCAGTATATATATAAAGAATTGTCCAAAGTCAAGCTTCAGAATATCTTGGATCAAGCCACAATAACCTTCCATGGTACCATTGGAATCCTCAAAGTGAGCAAGGACACCACAATCTTGGGTATTTCTCTTTTCATCTATATGTTGAGTTAGAAGATGTTTACCCTCACACCAAATAGCATTGAATCATGTGCACTAGTAGTAAAAGATTAAGATTAAACATGTCAATTTATTATATAAAATATAACTAGAAACAAATTAATTGATAGTATGTCTCACCTTTGATAAGTAACCTTATGCATATTCCCACTCTTCTTGAGATATATTAATTTCCTTCTCTTTTTCCATTCTCTCCATTTTCTCATGTAACCAATCTATATCAATATGATGTGGAAGCGCATTTAGATGATCTGGAAATGAGACATTACGTCCATATCTGGTGCGAAATGCTTGTCTTTCGCTTTTTCTTCTTGCTCTTGCTTCATTATATAGTGTCACCCATTTGCTCATTACATCACTATTGAGCACACAAAAACTATTTAACTTATGAAGTTCTTCTTTTGTTAGCACTTTACTCATTTCTTTTCATTGAGGTATTATAGAGGTCATCCTCAAGTCTTCATCGTCTTTCCATAGTCGTGGTTGAGAGGTGGAGCCCCAAGAGGAACACCAAGGAAAAGGGAATTCTCTTGCAATAAAATCTATCTTGTAACATCAACAAGCTTTTTTATTATGGTTTATATGATCACAATGAAGAAAAGAACACCAGGCACAACAAATCTTCATGCAGCATCATGTAGATCTGCCACGGATTTGATAGAATCAACCATATTCTTCAACATCTTCACAAATTCCATCAATATAACAAAGAAAGCAAAGGAATACACCATCTTTGAATGGAAATACATTACATAGTATTCATCTTCAATATCTTCATTGTCTTCTCTCTCAATCTCTCACATACAATCACTCTATTTTGATAGAGTTGACTATCTCTAACTCTCTCTCTCTCTCTCTCCATCAATAATACATCATATCTGCACTACAATCTCTCAATAATAACCCTCAATAATCCTTCTTAGGTCGTGGATACCCCTCCCAAGAGGTATGTCTGATATGAAGAGGCACCAGAGCCACTACAATGTCTTTTCATAGCTCACCACTGTCACTTCACTCCAGTCTTTACTTGAGTCTTCAACAACTACTTCTTTGACTTATTTTAGCTCTTTTGCACTTTTATTCACCTCTTTTAAAGGCTAGAAAACTTTCCCAAGCTACACTCTCATCCAACAGAACACATACAGAAGCATACAGAAGGTCTACAGAAGCTCACAGAAGCTATCAAAGAGTTACAGAAGGTCAACGGAAAGCATCAGAACCACATAACTCATTCCAAAACCATTCCAAACCATCAAAAATCACTCAATAAGCTTAAAACAATCTCAAACCCTATCAATCAATACTCCATCCCTCCTTACAAAGAGAAAACAAAAGCTATCAGGACCAAACAGAACATATAAGAACATCATCAGAACTTCACATCTCTACTAATAAACACCATGAGCTAAATAAAACCATTCCAACCTATCCAAAACACTCTCAAACCACTTCCAAACCAATCAATCATCTCATAAAATCAACCATTCAACTCTCAAAAACAACAAAAATCAGCCAAAAAATAGGTCATTTCAACACTCAACATATCCCCACACTTAATAAGAAAGCGTCCTTGCGACCCAGGAAAAAGGGAATACAAGTTCATTCAAAAGCTCAACTTTGATCTTCAATAAATCTTCAAAAAAAGTCCATCCAACCACGAACCCAACTTATAACATGTATCTAATAGAAAGAATACAACGAAAGGAAAACCCTTTATACATTAACACTTCTTATCAAACTCGAAATCACAATAAACTTATAAAGGATATAAGAGGTTTCTTCTTCTTCATCAGGATCATCAACTATCCAACCAACAACACCATCACCACAATTCTCCAAAATGTAGCTCGCACGAAAGTAAATCGAATAGGCAACCACCACGATCTTATCACATAAATTAACCTACAACACAAACACTACACACAACACAACCATCTGAATGACTCCTCCAAAAAGAGAGATTTATCATTAAAAATCATGCACCATACATGGCAAAGCTATCAATGAAGATGATCCCTCTTGAAAGATTGGTGATTTCGAAAACGATCCATGGATAAGGATTCATCTACAAATGTCTTGGGAGGATTCTAAAAAAACTGAAGGCAGCACATCCTTTCCAACAAGACGAGGTATCTGCTAGGCAAACAGATGGCATGAAAGTACAATACATCCAGTTGCTAGGAATCAATACTCACATTGACATTCATGCACAACTTTGGAATAGGTTTTGAATCATTATGAGAATGCCTATGCATATATGCTAGATACCAAGTAAAATGAGCAGTTAAGCGCACAGAAGGATCTACAGACTGAGAATACTGCTGAGCAAAATGCAGATAATTCTAATAAGCCTGACTAGCACTTATCCATTCTCCTGGGATCAATGGCCAATCGATTTGAGGTCCAGTAAGGGAATCATTTGAACTCCAGCCTCTTCTTCGAAGAATCTTCTGATCAAAACCCAGATACCCACTAACCAACTGAGGAGGATTAGGAATAGAAGTGTTAGGAGACGGAAGGGGGACTAATGAAAGAGGATGAAGCAATGGATAGGAAGAATCATAAAATGAAGAATGGATTAAAGATGGATTGGCTGAAAATTGAGGAGATTCTATTAAGAAAGGCGTTAAAAGATAAGCAAGAAAAGTTGATAGAATGTTAGGGGATGGGGAAGGACAAGGATCAGGAGGTAGAAAAACTCGATCTTCAATAAAAGAACAATGCATAAAGATAGGAATTTGAGGAGATCCTTGAGGTTGGAAAAGAAGGGGTAAAATTAATTTTGGGTTAGATTGAAAAAGGGAAATATAAGCATCATACCTATGAGCCATTTGTTGATAATGAGTTAAGCATGGTAAGGATGGACCTAAAGCTGATCTACGATGATAGGCTTCAAAGAAAGAAGAATCAAATGGAGGTTGGTTGGAAAGATAGGCTAAAAGATCCACCCTCAGTTGGTTAGTGTTCCAGGCATGAGCTGAAGCTTTGACCTGTCGGTGATTCAAAATGACAGAATCAACCATAGTGTGCCATGAAGACTCAGAACACTCAGCCACCTTTGAAAAATATCCCTGGAACATCTCATCAATCCTCAACTCCAAATGTCGGACATACAAAGAAGCTTGCAATACCACATCTCCGACATACCAAGCCAGATCTTCCTTATCTGGAATCAGTAAATCACCCCTCAAATACATGTAGGACAAAAGCATTGTATCTGGAGGTACAGAGTCTTCAAAAACCATCCTCACGACTTCGATCAACAAATCTGATGACCAGGCCCCACTCCATCCATCCTCTGGAATAGGTAAATCCATCGTGGAAAGCTTTATATAGAAGGCCAACTTCTGTTGTTGATAATGGACAAAAAAGGAATGATCTGGTGGAACATATTCTTAATATTGCTCAAAAGAAGACCATAAAAAATCCATGCAAGATTGCAATCTTTCCACCTTGGCCTGGAATAAGGGACATAAGGGAGCCTATCTCTGAAGAGCTGCCAAGTCTGCAAGGGATAAAAGAGAAATTGGTTGCACAGGACTCTGTGTATTAGATCGAGACTGAGCCAACTAATCTTTGAGTTGCTTGATTTGAGCATTGCTCTAGTCTAAGATAGCTGTGGTGGATTTAAACTTCTCTGCTTGGGCAGCTATCACCTCCTTCATCTCTTGACTCTCCTTCTGTAACTAATCCCTCTCTTCTGTTACAGCAACCACTTGAGACCTAGCTTCTGCCAACTCAGCTTTCAACTTAGAGATTTTAGCTTTCTTAGTATCCACGAGCTTAGTTTGTTGCTCCATTTGCATACAAAGGTCAGAGAAATTCTCCTGAGCAGAGGCTAACTCAGTATTGGTCTTATTTAATTCTTCCTTAGACTACTGAACTTCATCATAAAATGAAGAATATAATTGCTGGATACAGGTAGTTATCGAAAGTTCAATAGAACTCTAGATATCCTTGCACAGGAACGGAATAGCATCTCTTGTTACCAGGCGGTGAGCAGAAGGAATAGTAAGGTCAAGCATCCCATCTCTATGGGCTCTGAAAAGATTTGGCATCTGAAGAAATGCAGGCAAGCTGCTGCAAGATTGGGCAGGAATTGTCACTGGAACTGGAGGAATAGGCATTGAATCAGCCACCCTCTTGAGGCGTTTTCTCTGAATGACCAGGGGAGGAGGAGAATCATCATCCTCAATTATCACTTCATCATCTTCATTATGAGGCAAAGGACAAACTTCTAGAGGATCAACTAGAGGTAAAGGAACTTCCTTTGCAGGGGCAGCATGTAGTAAGAAGACATAGAGAAAGGACCCAAATGTAACATTAGTCACATTTTCTCGAGTAGCTCAGATAAAATGGTGATCCATCTTGGAGAGGATATAGGTACTCCAATCAATAGTTATGCATTTCAAAATCATTCGTGAAGCTGTAAACAACTCCTTGGAAAGATAATGAGATGGGGATTTTGCAGACATAAACCTATCCTGAAGGAATTGGCATAGTTGTTTCCATAAGGGATTGGAAATCATGGAAACACCCACTCCTGACGTGGTAATGACCTTCTTTGGATCAAGAACATCTTGAGTCTGCTTCTGCAACAGCTTCAAAATATCGTCATTGGTGAACAACTGTCTGGCAAGAGGGACAGACTCCCCACGATATGGCAAACCAAGAGCCTTGCCTAGACTCTTCGATGTCAAAAGAACAGTAGTGCCACTGACTGGACCAGACCTCTTACTGTAAGAGGTTAAAAACTCGTCACAAATGGAAGGATCATCTGAAACCAGTGGGAAAGAAAGGCTGACGAACTTGGACAAGCCCGCTTTAGCGACAATGTCCGAATCTAGTAACAAAGAATAATCATGGACAGCCAAAGGAACATATTGAATCGGGGGAGGAGTACGAGAGGGCGCCATTCAGATGGTTACACACACACACACCACAAACACAGACAAACAAAGAGAATGAATGCAAAGCAATAGACAAAAACCAAGGATAAGATATCAACCAAGACGGTAAAACGTGACTTGACCAACTATCCCCAAGCAAACCACAGCCTAGAAAAAATTCGACATGACCTCTAGACATATGCGACCGAAAGCTTCATGCTATGCAACATGCAAACACCCAAATCCCCGTATGAGGCAATAAAGAAAAAAAAATACACACCGTACCCTTAACCGTATCAAAGAAACTGAACCAGAACATAACAACAACCCAAACATATCATGACCAAAACTTTGATAATCAAGTTTGACCATGGAGACAACTCCGAAGACTTCGCGTACCCATCCCACGAAACGAGTTCATTAAAAAGGGAAAATAAGTGTAGTGAGGGGAAATTAAGTTAATGAAAGGTTCATTTTATGAATTATTAAGAAATGTGTGAATTTTTAATTATGTGATAAACCTTATCAAAAAAGTAGCGGTTCCTTCTTAAAATTTTAATTACCAATTATTAGGTTGAAGCGATGCTTTAATCCGAATCCCGGACTTTGATACCCAGACTGAGTCTCTAAATGCAAATTCATTTATTAAAAATTAAGGTGATGTGGAGCGCTTTTTTGCCAGCGCGTGCTTTTGTGACGGTTGGTTGATTTTAATTAAAAAATATTAAAGTGCCTCTTAAGCGCACTTAGCGCGTGCTAAGTGAACGGCTGGTTAATTTTTATTATAAAATGGTGTGTTTAGCACAAGCGAGCGTGCCATGGTGGTGTTTAGGGTTCATGTTAAAAATTAAACGTGGATTTTGGGGTAGCGGAAAAAATAAAAATATAAAATAAAAAATACTTGGAAGTGGATGTATGTGTATGCAATGAATGGGCACTTGTCAATCCGAAATGTAAGTCAGCAATCCAAACAGAATCAAGGTATCTGGATTTTTCTAGAATTTTCAGTTTGTGTTTGGAATGAAAGAGGTTTTTTTCATGAATTTAGCATTTAATGAAGTATTTTTACCATAAAATAATCATAAAATAAAATGACACATCATTTTGAGCTTAGAAAATATTTCAAAATTAAGCAAAAAAGTTGATGGAATTTTTAAGAATTTTTTGGCAATTAAATTGAAATATTTTACCATTTTTAATGATTTTTTTTCATTTTGTGGGTATTTTTAAAAGAATTTTGAATTTTAATTTTTTTTTTGAAATTTTCAGTTTAGAAAAATATTGAAATTTACTACATAAATATTGGAAAATTTTTAAGATTTTTCTATAATTTTTTAAAATTTTAAGTATTTTTAAATTATTTTTGTGTAATTTTTCAATGTATTTTTAAGGTTTTCGGGTTTTGGAATTAAAAATCCGGGAATATACCTATGAATGGATTGCGTGTGAGCTACGTGTGAACAGCTGGCTGGTGCACACCACCGCACGAACAAAGGAACGCGCGTCCCCTCGCGTGAACAGCCGCTAACGGACCCCCGCACACGAACACGAACACAACCACACGAACAATCACACGCGCACAACCACGCTTGCTTGTGTCAGGGGGCTGAGAAGAGGTGCCTGCAAAAAGAGATCTCCAGGTTCTGCGTGGTGCTGCAGGTTGCGATTGGCGTCCGCTTGTGTCGTCGAGTGGTGTCTGCGGGTGGGTTTGTGTCTCGGGGGGGAACACGGGCTTGGAGGGGGTTTCTGCGGGTGTCTACGGGTGGGTTTCTACGGGGGGGAACAGGGGGCTTATGTGGGTGTCTGCAACAGGTGTCTACGGGGGGGGAACCGGGGCTTAGAGGGAGGTGTTGGAGGTGAGTTGGTGGGGTTGTGTGCCTAGGGGGGAATGGGGGGCTTAGAGGGGGATGGGGGGGTTTGTGGGACTGTGGGGACGAAGGGGGCTTGCAGAGGGGTGGGTGTGTGATTGGCCCTGGGGGGGGGAAGGGGGGCTTGCAGGGGGATGGGTGGTTTGGTGGTGGACAGGGCACGTGGAGGGGAGGACAGGCAGGGGCGGCCGAGGCAGAGCCGACAGGGCGGGGCACGTCAGGCGACAAGACAGAGACGCAGGCGTGAGGCAGGGCCCACGAGGAGGGGGCGGGCATGCAGGAGGCCACGGGGCGGCGGAAGGCGAAGCCCAACGGGCCACAGGGCGGCGGCTGTCAGAGGCGGATGGCGGGCGTGCAAGAGAGAAGAGGGAGGGGGCAGATGGCGGGCATGCAGGAGGGCATCAATCCAGGTGGCGGTAGGGCGCCGTGGTGCGGAGGCCCACGAGGAGAGGGGCAGGGCGTATGTCCAGGGCGGGGGCGCCGGTAGGAGAGGAGGAAGGAGAAGAGGAGAAGGAGAGAGAGGGAGGTGGAGATAGGGAGCGTGAAGGAGAGGGAGATGGAGGTGGAGATGAGGGGGGAGAAGGCACGCAGGGGGAGGGAGATGGAGGCGGTTGGGGGAAGGGGCCGGGGAGAGAGAAAGGCGGGGGTGGGGGGATAAGGGAGGGTGCCTGGGGGTGGGGGGGTGCCCAGGGATGTGGGTAGGGGTATGGTGACTATGGGGTGCCCATGGGAGGGAATGGGCGGGGTGCCCATGGGGTAGAGGGGAAAGAAAAGTGAATAACTAAAAGAATTAAATGAAAATAAAAGAAAGGCATAACCCTGTCCCGCGCACGTGCGCGGGGCGGGGTAAAAAATTTTGCCGTGACGGGATCGAAATAGCGCTGGTATGGCGGTACGAGGCACGCGGATGCGATCGGGGCGCGTGGAGACGCGGGAAATTGAAAACGGGCGCGTTCATGCGCGGGACGAGTCGTGCGAAAACACGAAAAAATAAAGAAAAATGAATATCGCCCAATCCAAGCATAAAAACGAAATGTCATAAAAACAAAAATTGTGCATGACGGCAGGGGGAAGACAGGGACGGGGGTTCCGGGGGAAAGACAGGGTGTTCACATGCAAAAAACACAAAAAAACGGGTCCAAAAACGCAATTAAAAATTAATATTGGAAGATCCGTGCATTGGAACAAGGTGCAAGAAGAAGGAAAAATGTGCAAAAGGACGTGCCCAACAATCCTATCACATCAAAACATGATTCTGACTGAGATAAGATGCGTTCACATGGGAAAAACCCAAAAAAAAACCGAAAATAGAATCGGAAATTAATATGGGACGAACCGCTGGCCGGAATGACATGTAGTAAGAAGTAAAAATGTCTGCAGGAAGGGGGGGTACATGGTTGTCATGTCAAAACGCAGTTCCGGTGGAAGGAGGAGCGGTTCACATGCGAAAAACACCAAAAATACACTAAAAAACACATGTAAAAATTTAAAAATCCAAAAGGCGAAAGAGGGGGGAAAAAAAAGAAAAAAGGTGGAGGAAGGCACGACGGACACGGTTGTCAAATCAAATTGGAATTCCGATGCAAACAAGGCAGGTTCACATAAAAGAATGTCAAAAAGACGCACGAAAAAGTCTCGAAAAACCACAAAAATTAATATTGGACAAACCGTGCATCGAAAGGACACGGAGGAAAAAGAAAAAATGTCAGGGGAAAAGTTGTTGTTAGGGTATGATGTCAGATCACGGTTTCGAAGCAAGCAAAATGCGTTCACATGGAAAACCGACCAATTTACGCAAAAGGCTTCAAAAATGAATAACTTTAGAACCGAGTGTCGGAATAGGGGTGGGTAAAAAGGAAAAATGGCCAGTTCAAAGGGATGAACAGGGCTATAAGGTTGGATGTGGATTTCGGTGAACTTAGGGTACATGCACCTGGCAGGACAGCAAAATCAGGGAATGAAGGAAAACTGCAAGGGAACAGCCCCGAGGGTGGGTGGAAAATGGACAGGTGGGCGAGAAGGGACCCCATCAGGGTAAAAGCAAATCATGGATTATATGCATGAGCCGGTTGAGGCATATCGAGAGGGGTATGCAATGTAGACGCGTAGGGACGCGTCCCCACACTTAAGACCTTAACGGACAGGGTTAACCGAGCAACAAGGACCTAGGACCACACAACAGACCATCCACTAACGTCCCCACACTTAAAACATGAATATCACTAAGAAACAGAAGGTGTAGGGTTAGAAAAACTTGGCCCATGTTGTCGAGAATCAAGGTTGATTGTCGATGGCACATCCTGTGTCGTTGTCGGCTGCAGGAGGTTCCAAGGTGTCTTCTTAGTACACGTCCTTCATGGCAGGGACCACACGGCAGCACCCAGGGAGGTAGCTAGTTGAAGGAATCGTAGGAAATTTGCCGATGATGAGGAATGTTGCACTCAACTTACAATCACTCATATGGAATGAAAGAGCAGTCACTCACCCCATGACTAATAGCACTCGAGGAAAGCAAGAGAAAAAAAACCCATGGCTCACATCCCAGTTTAGGAATCGACAAGTGAATGGTGCAGAGGGAGTATGCCACGGTGCACAGTTGATGGTGCATCAGTGCGTCCAACCCATCTGGCATAGGTGCAAGTAGGAAGGCAAGGGAGCCTTACAGTGCAATGTACAGAACAGGGTGACATGTCCTGTGATGACAGTAGAAACCCACCCCATGGGTGCATAGGGAAACGGGAACGTACCTGACTCCAAGTGTCGTAATGTCTCTCAATCCTCACCTCTCGGTAATTGATTGAAGAAACTCCAGTCACACTCAGCCCACCCTCTGTCTCACGCTCTGTTGAAAGATACAGAGGGCAACCATGTCTTGAAACCCATTGATGTAATCCTCATTGTCACTTGTGCAAAGGTTGTATGCCTTGTGCACATTTGATGGTGCAATTGTGCATCCCGCCCTGTGCCGGCATACCGTGTGAGAAGGAAGGCCACTGAGCCTCATGGTGCAGTGCACAGTAACAAATCGTGCTTTGTGCATTGAGAAGCCCATCCCTTGCGTGCAACACTTCATTCACACTTCTCTCCTCTCATTTTATTTAAAGGAAAAAGACTGGTCACTCGCCCCACCCTCTGTCTCACTCTCTGATAGATAGTTACAGAGGGCAACCCATACTCACTTCCCTATCCGGTTAGGATGAAAGCTCGCATCACTCAATTGTTTGTCGATGAAGATCGCGTCGTTAGTTGTTGAAGAGGCATACCCAGGGAGGTAGCCATCAGATCGAACGTGGGGTTAGATAGGAACACGGCGTCTGTTAAAGGACTGTCAAACACTCTGCAGAAAGGCACAGGACATAGCGTACCAAGGGAGGCAGCTTCGCAACTCGATGCTGGGGATGTCAATTGATGAATCTACTTTCTAGACTGCTGAGTGTTGCCACCTTTTCCACAGCCAGCTTCTCGCCCAAGGGTGTTAACCACCTTTTCTTGGAACAAGGCCTGCTATGACAGGGAATTTCTTCCTTTTCTCCCATAACAATTTTTTTCTTATTTTCTCGTTTTTTTTATTTTTTGTTTTTTTTTTCTTTTTTTTTCTTGTTTTGTTGTTGTTTTTTTTTCTTTTTTTCTCCTATTCTTGAGGGTGTCTCCACCTTTTCTCAAAGAATAGGTCGGCATGACAGGACCGAAGTCATTTTCTCCCATGACCGATATGCATATAATTTTTTCTTTTTTTGTTTCAAATTAAGCAAGGGAATGGTGGAAATACCATTTGTCAGAACCCACCTCGCCACTGCCACTAGTGGAAAATAGAGGAGAAGAGATCAGGGCTGGAAGGTGGGGCTGAGGGGACAGAGGGTTGCGTCCATCTCATTAGGAGTGGCTGAAGAACGGCTATCAGAAGTAGAATCATAAGAGTTACAGTGCCACGCCAACGAGGAAAAGGATCAGGTGACCGTGATTGTCAAGATCCCCAAGGAGGGAAGTGCTTCTTCAGGCGATATTCATTGATCAGGAAGGGATCATCAGAGGCATCAACGGTCTGCACTTGGACAGAGCCATTAGGGTTGACAGCAAGTACCTTATATGGGCCTATCCACCCTGTTGGAGCTTGCCAGGAAACTTGCCAAATCGTGAATCATAGGCTAGGACCAAATCACCTTCCTTGAACTCCTTATGCTTAATGAAGCTGTCATGGTAAGCCTTGCGTCGAGCTTGCGTGGCTTCCATGCACTGTAGAGCCATCCTGCGAGTTTCGTCCAAACATTCTAGGTGCAGGAGATGACGTTGCAGTGAATCATCGTCCCCCAAACGCTCTTTGATAGCCACTCTCAAAGAGGGCAATTCCAGTTCAACACGGAAAACAACTTCTGTACCATACACCAACTAGAAGGGTGTTTATCCTGTTGCTGCTTTATGGGAGGTTCTGTACACCCAGAGGGCCTCTATAAGTCGATCATCCCAATCACGACGATGTGTGGAAATTGTTCTTATCAGAATCGAGCAGAGGATGCGATTCGTGACTTCGACTTGGCCATTGGCTCTGGGGTAGTAAGGAGTGGACTTTCGACGCGGCGGATCTTATACAGCTCTGTCAACTCATCCATGACTTCATTAATGAAATGAGTGCCTCTGTCACTTACCACCTCTAGGGGACTGCCAAAATGGGTGATGATATTCTCGTACATGAATAGGGAAACGCTGTTACCATCGTCCCGCTTTAGGGCTTTAGGTTCACACCACTTTGTGACATAATCCGTACATAGGAGGATGCATCGGTTCTGTTTCCTTCTAGTGGGAGGATTGATTGGGCCTACAAAGTCGATGCCCCACTTCTCAAACGGCTTTAGGGGAAGAATGGGTTGCAATGGCATGGCACTTGTCTTGGTGGGTTTCCCCATTCTCTGACAAACATCACATCGCTTACAGTAATCGTAGGCATCCTTATGAATGGTCGGCCAGAGCCTTCCTGGCTGTGGCTTCTCCTGCAAAGTGGCCTCCACATGGCTCATCATGGCAAGCCTTCAGAACAATCCCAATCTCATCTCCTGCAACACATCTTTTGAGCACTTCATCTTTGCCCTTCTTGTACAGTGCACCGCCTAACAGGGTGTAGGGGGCTGATTCTAACATAAGCTTCTTCCTTTCCCGACTAGAAATACCAGGAGGGTACTGTTGGGTTACCAATAGATTGGCAATGTCTGCATACCAGGGAGTTACAGTTTCTACCAGGAATAGGGAAGTATCAGGAAGGTCTGGATCATTCTGCTCCTCGTCTGCAATGTGCGAGATACGCGACAGATGATTAGCCAGAACATGGGAATGACCAGGCTTAGTAATTACCTCAAAGTCGAACTCCTAAAATAGAAGGAGCCATCTCATCATTCATCCTTTCACATCCGCTTTCTTCATTAGGAAGGATAGGGCCTCGTGATCCACATAAAATTTAAAGTGGGTAGACAGCAGATAGTGGCGGAACTTCTCTAGGGCAAACACCATTGCCAAACACTCAAGCTCCGTCACTATGTAGTTATGTTCCCTATCAGTGACTTTTCGGCTTGCATAATGGATGGGTTGATCTAATTTGGAGGAGCCCTTCTGGCAGAGAACAGCGCCTAAGCCTTCAATAGATGCATTAGTGTGTACATGGAACTCCTTCGTCCAATCAGGAGGTTGCAGAATAGGTGCCTCAATCAGACACTGCTTCAGAGTGTTGAAGGCTTTATCACATTCTTCCATCCAAATAAACTATGCATCTTTCCTCAAAAGCTTGTGCAAGGAGGTTGCCTTTGTTGCAAAATGGGCTATGAACCTTCTGTAGTAACCCACATGGCCTAGGAATCCCCTCAACTGTTTGAGGTTGGTAGGTGTTGTCAGAGCTGCGATCTTTTCGATCTTTGCAGGGTCTGTTGATATCCCTTATGCAAAGACAATGTGGCCCAACAAAACTCCAGAAGAGACCCCAAAGATGCATTTGTCGGGATTGAGGGAGATCCCATACTCCCCAAGCATTGTTCCAAATGTCCCCAGTGTTCATCTACAAGATGCGCAAGAAGTTGGCTTTGTATCGTGAGCATGCTGGTAGGCAAGTATTTCTCAAAGAGATAGACCATCTCCACTGCTCTCCACCTCGTGGATTCAATAGAGGATGTCTTAATCTCCTTCTCCATTCCATGTGTTGCACAGGAAAAATCAAACCAGCTTTCCTTAGCTTCTGTAACTCTTCAAACAGCTCGTCCTTCAGTTCAAAAGGCATACGCCTTACTTTCTGACGCACAGGACGACTGCTCTCTTTTACAGGAATAGTATGAACAACCAGGCTGGGAGGAATGCCTCTCAGCTCATCCAAGCAAAAGTGTCGCGGAATTCTTGAATCAAGGACACATAGTCCTCCCTTTCTGTTGAGCTGAGCATAGAACCTAATTTAATTGGCCGCGCATCATTTGGCATGCCAAGGTCTAACTCAATCACATCCGCATCTCTTATACGATCTTGGGCCTCTATCGGCTCGTTCAAAGTGATCTGATAGATGTCTTCCATGGTGGATCCCTCTTTGGACTCATCACTCGATGATGTCTCACTGGCGGATAAATCCTCTAATGTCTCCAATTCTATAGAAGATAGAGGAGCTCTCTCACTCTGCAGGGACTCGGGATAGGCATCAATCACCATGTGCTGAGCACCTCTGCCGAATATCAGCCGACCGGCGGGTATATCCACTTGATAGTCCACTTGCAAGATCCAAGGTCGTCCAAGTAATACTTGGTAACTTGGACGCCCTACAAAACGAATTACCCTAAAGTCCAATAGGCATTCTACATTTGCAACAGTGACATGGACCTTAGTAATGCAGCCTTCCGACTGTCTCAAGCTATCATCCGCCATTCTGAGAATTATGGAGGTATCTTTCTAGATCGCAAGACCCAAACTTTCCATCAGTTCAGAGCTCATAATGTTAACAGATGATCCCTTGTCAACAATGGCATAATCTACTAATATCCCATCGACATAGGCTGCAACCCTTGGGCAATGCTTCTCAACATGCTCGAACCAGTCATCACCAACTCATGCAATACCTAAAGGTTCTACGATATACCCGGTACGCAAGATCTTTCTAAATTCCTTGCATACTCCTGGGGAAAGCTTAATAAGCTATAAAAGGTTCACATCTGGCTTGACTTCGCAAAGCGAGCTTGCCAAATCGAATTCACGATAGTTTGGTAGAGTTCGCTTTTCACGCCAAACCATGTGCTCTTTAGGTCGCTGAACCGGCTTTATTGCCTCTTTTTTAACTTTCACCTTCTTCCTCGATGGTTCCTTATCCTTCTTAACATCAGCTTTACTCTGCACGGGCTTCAGAGGTCCCCTTTCCATGGCAGGATCCAGAACTTGTGTTTCTTTGTCGCCTTGTTTAGGATTTCCGTTGACAGGCTTATCCTTGTCGGCCTCTCCATCCTTTTGACCTCTTGTAAGGACAGCTCGCAGATTAGAGGCTTCAGCATCATTAATGCGCACAGTCTCAATCAAACTAACCCCACTACCACTAGGCAGCTCCTCCACTGTAGTCTTTGGTCGTTGGAGTATTTGTTTAGGTCCGTCTTCTCGCTGGGAATCATTTCCTTGCGCATGATGATTAAGAGGCCCTGGTTTACCGATTGCCTCGCTGGAGGGAACTAATCTTACTCCAGCAAGTGGCTGCTAAATGGCCGGATTTTCCACAAATGTCGCACTTGACATTTGGGCAATTTCATGGATAATGTTGCCCACCATACCATTTGCAGCTAAACCTCGAAGGTGCACCCTCATTTGGGTATCTACTTCCTATCAAATTTTTTTGTTTTTTAAGGAAGTTGACATCAACGGCTATTTGTCGATACTGCTCCGTAATCATGTCAGTATAATGCTTCATCATGTTCTTAACCTCGCCAAGAACATTGGAAGCACTCAACTCATAGCCTTGATCATTACCCTGTCGTTCCATCAGCCTAACAATTCGATTAGGCACTGGTTGTTGAACCACATGCATGGTATTAGGATTAACTACCTGGCCTCCACCATTTGGAGCCATTTGACTGCCCGTAAGCATCAACATGCTAGGGGGAGCTGGTAATAAAGGCACATTCTGCATCATGTTCCCTCTCCCATTAGGATTAGCCATCGCTATTCCTTGGCTACCACTATCATTGGCTATCGCCATATTATTTCCCAATGCTAGACCCATATTTGGATTGCCTCGAGAGGCATAGGCTACTTGTAGTCAGAATTCCACTTCTTGTGCTCGTGTAATGGTAGTATCTATATCCCCCAAAGGGACACTACTCAACTACAACTGGATATTAAAGTCCAAGCCATATAGAAAATATTGCAATTGGGCAGCTGCGAGGATAGGAATAGAGGTGTCCAACTTATAGAAAACCTCTTTTAGTTTCTTCGCATAAGTACAAATATCCTCGTGTGGTTCTTGGCGGGTCACGTTAAGTACACACAACCAATATTGCCCACCCCTTTCAGGGGAAAACTCCCTTCAAAAAGCTCCATAAAATAAATCAATATTCAATATGGTTCCAGCTTCTAAACCATGATACCATATGGCAGCTCTTCCTTTAAGAGTCATGTTGAAGAACATCATTAAATGTCCTTCTTCTTGGATGCGACAGTTAAACATCAGCTTTTGAAACTTCCTGATGTGGAGTTCTACATCTTCCTCAACTAGCCCATAAAAAATGGGTAGCGGGTAACCTAGAGCCGTCAAATCCGTCGTTCCTGCAGGAATTGCAATGGACTGTGCCATGACGAAAATTGAATTTGCACTAGAAATAGGGGACGGTGGGTTTACACCTCCTGCACTTGATGTAGACTGCATTATGGAAGAAAGGGGAGCACTAGAGCTTCCACCTTCTCCTAACTTACTACCTGTGGCACCAAGACCACTAGATCCACTCCCTCGTAAGGGTTTAGCACCGTTATGCTTAGAGGAATACCTCCTAAGAATTTCAACACGTCGCCTAGCTCTTTCGTCTCTCTCTTGCTTTTGGATTTCGGCTAGATGATGCTTATCGATGAATAACGGGTCAAACTCAATATCCTTTGGCATAAACTGCTAACTGGTCCCTAGACAACCAGGATTCGAGGACCGCTACTTCTAAGCGGCTCTCGGCAGACGCACCACTGCTGGGACCTAAAACGGGCCAGCACTGGCTCATGCACTAGCCGGACCTCTATCATGCGCTCAACAACCCCACGGCCTTGCAGCCAAGAGCGTCGATGACACATACATCATACATTGCCTTTCTAAACATCTTGCGTTTGTATCACGTCTCGTAGTCCAACTATAACCCAATTAACACTCCTCAGAGGGAGTTCCAACACATTGCCAAATAGCACGAAGTACAAACATAGGAGGTCCTCCCATGGCTAACTGCCACTACCTCACTGCGACTCTCCTACACCTTGGGGATTGGCCCCTCGATGCGTCGCTAAACATATATAATATACGAACACAAACTTCTCTCTTTTATGATTCACGTATTTCCAGGAGATAGACCATGCTTCCTCACTTTACTTTCCCCCTTAGACCCAATGCCTAGTCTATAGCTTGGGCAACCTTACTCACTCAACGTTGGTCATGTTCCTCTAGAAAGCAATTGCCATGCATCCAGGAGGTATTTTCTGATACCCTTTATCATTTCTTTATGATTTATGCAGATTGTGAATGTCCATGTGCTCAAACAATTAAGAAAATCAGCATTTGTGCACATGTGAAAAACATTTCTTTCAATGATTTTGACTATTGCTCGTATGCGGCGTTGCATGAACCTAACACCGAGAAACCCTCGTGCTACTAGGTCCTTATTCTTTAATTAAGGACCGATCTATATGATATGCATAAAAACCAGCAAGCTTTTCATCATTTCATACAGCATTTAAACACCTTTTATACACTCTACCCCCTCACCTGTTTAGGTTGTGCATGATGCATAGGTTTAGGGTTCATTTTCCACATTTTTATTGTATGAAAAGCAATAAAAACTCACTAGAACATAAAGGTAGGGCTGAATTGAGCCTAAACCTCATACTTCAGACCCCCCATACATCCACAAACATGGTTCTTATTTTTCCTTAATTTTCAGGACTCAAAATCCATTTTTCACTTATTTTTCCCCCATTTTTCCTATTTTTCTTGTATTTTTTTTCAATATTCAATGACTGAAAATACAAAATGAGTTGTGGGCTGTGGCCCTTAGGTTCATTTGCAGAAAAAACACAAATTTAGTTTGTGTATCTTACTATATTTTCCATTTATATCTTAAAAACACCCAATTTTCCCATATTTCGCGTGTTTTACGGGTTTTACACAATTAATTTCATCCACAACACTTGTAACGTGCCCACTAGAATCATCCCGGACACGTCTTAGCAGTCCATCGGAAAGGATGTCTAGAAAGCTTCGCCCGGCACTCCCATGGAATGTTACGGGACTTGCGATCTAGGTCTTCCCGCGTCTGCCACGTAGCGGAAGTATCCTGGCCGTTCCCACTTAGGATCGACCTGAATTTGGGTTTTCTTGTTTGGTCATTAGCTAGCAACAACTAGCGTCAGACCTGAGCGAACTACTTTACGCTGAAACGCCAGGTCAGAAGCGGATTCACGCTGCACTTGGTTCAAGGAGAATGGGAACGAGAGGGGTGCAAGGCTCAACCTCTCTGCCATAAGGCATAGTCCCAATCCATTCCCCTAAAACAGCGTAAATTGGGTAAAAAATAATTCTAGGTCATTGCTTTCGATGAACCTTCCGCTGCTCTTTGAGATTTTTGAGAAAAGTTCCCGGCTAACCGGGACCACCCATCCGTAGGACGGACCCATGGTCCATCCTCCGCACTTTCCTCGGTTTGTTTTAGTTATGTAATTATCTAACACATTAATTTGACATATAACAATCAGCTTCTTTAATTAACCCTGTTAAGCACTGGTTCCTTCACGTAATCTTATCACGTGACATAGAAAAACAATATCAAACAACTTCTTTATTATCATTTCATCATTTTATCTTTGGAATACAAGGAGTTCCGCCCGTAGGCTTGTCCATAATCTGCCCGAAGGCTTATCCAGTAATCCGCTAGGGATCACTATTCCAAGCTTCTGCCCGTAGACTAGTATGCGGGCCTCGAGATCCAATCTCGAGTCACGTTAGCCTCTTGTGCAGGACCCGGAAGGCGAGGGATTTACAGCCAGAGCCCCCCCTGGCACCCAAGCGTCCTCCTGCTCCAAGTAGAGCTCAACGGAGAGACCTCTCACGGCGGGTTCGGTCCACGTTCCCGGCGCAGTCAACAACCCCCTTGGTTAGGGTCAGGCAGGCAGTCGGGGGTAACTGAAGCTGCCTCTCCCTTCAGGCCCTCAACCTGAAGCACTTAGATATCTTTTCATCCTTTAGTTCCTTGAGCAAACAATGCAAACAGTGCTTTCTAAACTATTACAAGCACAATCAATTTCAGTGGTCGTTTATTTGGCCAACTGTTAAGGAGTGAATCTTTCTCTCCGAATGCATCCAGCATTCGATCTGGGATCAATTGCGACTTGGCAAGATCCCCAAGGGTTTGTTTGTTCACCCTTTTGTCCTTGAGTTAGGGCCATACCCTGTTAACCCAACTTAACCAATACCTTAGGTTTTATTAATAGTAAATCCTGGCGACCATGTCGCTTCAATTTATTGATTGGTCATTTGCTTCCAGGCAAATACCTAACTCTCCTTTTTCTTGGCAATTATTCCCCAAGAAAGGTGATGTAACAGGATGATTACTCATCCTCTTGTAAGTTAAATTTGCGCAAGAACCTGCCAACCTCATTTCAAGAAATGACAAAACTCTCTTGTGGACAAATCACAAGTCTATGCGATGTTGCAACTTTTTGCACATGTGTTGCATCTATTCCACGGGATCATTTCACCCATTGAATGGCGTTTTCTGGTCACGGAATTATCTTCAGACGAGAAGCAGGGTTTAGGGTATCTTCTTACCCAATCCATTCCTAATTACACTGGTCCGACAACGTTCGGTCCTAGAAATTCCAATTCAGTTCGTGTTTCATCATTTGAACGAGTGATCCTTAGGATAGAAACCTTAGATCATTTTATGCATGAGCATCCAATTTACTCAACATTTCGTGAATGTGGGTATGATCTTTGGGTTTGAGGGTTTTGACTTGGCAACAAGTGTAAAACTAGGTCGAATCCTTATCGCGCTAAACCCTAGTTAGCACTTGGGATATTTGTCATATCGACTGAACCATGCCCATATGAATCCCTTGTGGGTTAGGTGATTTAGACAACTCAATATACTTGTCTTGCGACAAGGATGAGCCTTTCCTAGAGATAATAAACTAGATCTAAAGGAGGAAAAATAGTTACAACTACACCAATACATGTAAACATGAGATTCATTGCTTCTACGCATCACATGGTTCACAATAACCCTATCTTTCCTTGGTAAAGTAAAAATGCTTGATAATCTGGACACTAACTTTCCTAGGTCCTACTAGGACTTACATCAATTAATCATGCCTACAACCTTGTTGTCTACACTTTAGAATCTTATGCTTTGATAAACCATGCAACCTTTCCTAAATGCGGCTCCTGATGAAGGACATTTCTGCATGACGACTATGCAATACGCAACTTTCTCCTAGCTACAATGTAGTCACTGAAGTTCATACAAAACTAAAGCTAGTGTTAACTTATTCCATTTTACATGCCACTTGCAAGTCCATAGATCATTTTCGTGCCCTTCTATTTCTTTTCGAATAACATCTTATGGGTGTTAACTTTTCCTCATGAATCATTACAAGGAAGATTTATCTAAAAATGTGACATGCCATTAATCTTTCCATGCCTAGTAAAAATGTGTACCTCAATAATTTCAACCTTGTAATGAGGCAACAGTTGTCCTAGGCTCGTCACTTTTGAATGCACAAAAGGAAATTTACTGATAAGGTCCTACAAATGCATAGACACCTTATGCTCTTTTCATTCATTCCATTGAACGTACCAATGATCAATTTTCATATCTTAAGCTATTTCTAATAAATGTTCAAATAGCCAATTCATTTTTCAATTGCATTTAACTTGACTAGTTGAATTTGAACATGCATGAGTGCTTCCTAATCCATGAAGTTATCGTGCTTAATTCAATACTTTTGTGTGGAATCCAAATAGATAAAACCTGGACTTGTGGACTCCGAGAAATATCCACGTAAATACTAGGAGAAGATCCTTCCGCAGGCGCGTCTTGTGACTTTTTGGGGGCCATCATGATATAATTACGGACTTCCAGGTTACCTTTTCCCTTACGCGATCGGTGAATTTGCTCGCCCTGGTATGCAGCCTCAAGATCTTGCCCTTTTCTCCCTGGTACGCAGGAGATCCCTTTCGAAATGTGGATCCTTGAGAATACCAGCTTGCGGAATTTGGCCTTATGGAAGGCCTTGCGGGGTTGGAGCTTGGTTTGTGGAAAATGGGGCTCCTATAAAATTCTTGGAAATGGGGATTTTATGAATGGAGTTTCAACAATTGAGGCCTTACGAGGATGTTCGCGAAAAAAGGGCTCTTGCGAATGGGCCTTGCAAGAATGGGGGCTTTAGAGTTCTTCTTCTCCTTCCCAAAAATCCTAGGGCCGGCCTTGTGGGTGATTGGTGGGAAGGGCCTTTATAGGCTTCCTCTCTTACTCTTCAAAATCCCGGCCCAGGGATGATTGGTGGGAAGGGCTTGTAGACTTTCCCTTCTTTTCTTCAAAGTCCGGGCTAAGGGGCTTGTGGGTGTTGCAAAGGGAAAGGGGTTTAAAAGGAACCCATGGGGGTAATATGGACTTGTGTGGGGAAATCCATGGGAAAAGGCCTTAAAAATCGGGGCTAATATGGATTTGCGGTGGTTCCAATAGGAAGGGGCCCTAGAGAAGCCCCCTTAGAAGCTTCTAAGAAGCTTCTGGGGTGTGCAGGGCCACGTGGAAAGAGAGGAATAATGGCTACGTGGACATCGATGAGCTGGAAGGCCTTGATGGTGATCGTGAGGTGGAATGGCGGCAGCAATGCTGGTCGGTAGGTCTGGGCATGGCGGAACACGGCAAGGTGGCGTCTTCCAACGGCTGTAGCATGACGTCATGGCGCTTCTTCTGGACAGGCGGCGACCCTCATGTTGCACGGCAATAGCTATGGTAGCCTAACTCCTTTCCTCCACGCAGCCTTCTCTCTCCACGCAGCCTTTCCTTCCTCTTTCTTCCCCCTGCTCCACGACTCCCCCCTGGTTATATAGGTGAGGGGAGGGAGGACCTCCCCCCTACGTGGCCCGTTGCATGGCTCTCTCCCCCCACCTCCTCATGCTGCCCTTACTAGCCCATCCCTTTCCCCCAGCCACACATCGGCTGGGGAAGATAAATTCAAAAATTTTGTAATAATTCCACCTTTATCCCCTTAACCTCCTCCCAAGAGGGAGTTTTCCCGCGGCTATGCAGGTTTGAATCCCCGGCCTTATTTTCCTAAGGTGGAGTGTCTCCATTTCTCGCGTGTGGTTAGATATTAGCTGCTGGCACTGGTGATAATCTTTGCACGAGTTTACGATGAGAGCGGGAGGTCGGTGTAGTAATATTCTCAAATGGGAATATTACATTCTCTCCCCCTTGGAGGAATCGAGATGTCCTCATCTCGAGATGAACTGGGGATATTGTTGGTTGAGAGTGCTTTCATCCATCCAAGTGGCATCCTCCTTGGGATAATCTTTCCACTGGACGAGGCATTCTCTCAAGGTTCTAGATCTCAGTTGTCTCTCCCCAACATCTAAGATCCTATTAGGCCGTAGCTCAAGGACTCATTGGCTAGGCATTACACTTGTTGGTCATCAAGTACATGGCTAGGATTAGGTACATACTTGTTCTATAGGCTGATATGGAATACATTATGAACCTTTAGGTTCTCAGGGAGTTTCAGTCTATAAGCATTGGGTCCTAGGTATTTGAGGATCTTGTATGGCCCACAATACCTTGGACTTAGCTTCTTGCAATCCCCTAAGGATAGGGAACTCTTCTTTGGGCATACGTGAATGAAGACCATGTCTCCTTCCTCAAATATTCTATCTTGACACTTCAAATCCGTGTATGCCTTCTGTCTATCCTTCGCAGCTTTGATGTCCCGAGAAAGTGAAATCATGAGCTTTGCACAATATCTTTTGTTTAAGTAACTGGCTTGCCGGTATACATGCTCTCATTCTATAGTAGACATGTCCATTATTGACAGAGAATTCATGACCTTTGGCCTATAGCTTTTGTTCCTGGTCCTTGATAGAGATTTCCCTTAGCACCTTTTGATAGGCTAGATCATGGCATGCTTCCTCTCTAGCTAGCTCAAGTATGGGGTTGTTCGGCATGGACACCTTTGTGGCTAGAGATCTAGCTATTGATGGATTTTGCAAGATTAGAGAATTAAGGAATGCCTTGTGACTGAGTGCATTAGCAATGCATACTTCTTTCCAGTTCGGTACTTGATCTTAAGGTCACACTCCTCCAGCACTTCAATCAACTGACATTGCCTCATGTTGAGCTTGTTCTAGGTAAAGTTCCACTTGAGACTTTTTATGATCAGTCACTAGTGTAAACTTGTTACCCAGCAGGTAGTGTCTCCAAAGCTTGACAACTAAAAGTTCAAGATCATGGGTAGCATAATTCTTTTCATGGCTCTTCAGTTTCTTGAAGATTAGGCTATAGGATGACTTTTCTACATAAGCATGCTAGTATCAGTTACTACCTCTACTCCTTACTGTGGTCTAGAAGTTTTAGGATCGGTACTAATACCAAACTTTGCTTCAACCTATCAAAGCTAGTTTGTTCGGTAGTTGACCATGCAATGGATGTTTGCTTCTTCAATAATTCTGTCAAAGGTGCTGCAATCAAAGCATAGTTTTTGAAGAAGACCCCATACCGTCTTGTCAATCCAAGAAAGCTGAGTATTTCTTTGACAGTTGTTGGTATTTGGCCATCCTAGAACATTTCCAACTTAGGCTGGCTCCACTGAGATTCCTTCTACCGATATGATGAATCCCGGATAACCAATTTGATGTTTGGGGAATGCACATTTCGTCATCTTAGCATACAGCTTGTATGACCTCCTTGTCTCAAGGAAAATCCGAAGTTGGGGTTCATGATCTCCTTCCTGTTTGGAATAGTCTAGAGTGTCATCAAAGAAGACGAGCACAAAGTTTATCAAGATATGGTCTAAAGATATCCTTCATTAACCTATTGAATGTGGCAGGCACATTCGTAAGCCCTAATGACATAGCTAGAACTCAAAGTGTCCATATCTAGTGTTGAAGGTCGTCTTTGGGATATCTTCTTCCTTGATTCTTATCTGATAGTAACCAGACCTAAGATAATCTTGGAGAAGATTTTGGCACCCTGAAGACTATCAAGAAGCTCATCTATTCTAAGAATATGATATTTGTTCTTGACTGTTGATTGATTCAACCCACTGTGATCAATATATAGTTGAAGTGTTCCATCTTTCTTTTTCTGGAACAGTACTGGTGCTTCCCATGGTGACTGTTAGGACGGATGTAGCCCTAATCTAGTAGTTGCTTGAGTTGTTCCTTCAACTCAATTGCTTTCGGTATAGACATTCTATAGGGTCTCTTCGCAATTGGCGCAGCTCCTATTACTAGCTTGATCTCATGATCTACTTCTCTTTGAAGCGGGAGTTCTGTTAACTCTTCAGAAACTACGTCCACGTATTCCTTCAGCCAAGTGACCAACTCACTTTACTTCTTTATCAATATTCATAGTCAAGACAATCGTAAAAAAAAGTTTTATTCCATTCATATCAGCATAGCCCTTTCGGGGTACAATTATTTATTGGGGCGATGGAATAAGTTGATACATTAATTCGAAGAGAATAAGATATTATTGCATTCAGCTACAGGAACTGAGTAGTAGTACGGATTGGGGTCATCGATTTTTAGGAATCGATAGTTCATGGGAAGATTAGGGTATCTTTTCCTTTGATATCCATTCTTCTCATGACGTCCCAAAACCTTGATTCGGTCGGCAGGGATTCTTTGAATCACTTCTCCGTACACATACTTATTCTGGTTAACCCTTCGACCTCCAACCTGTAGGGTCGCGTTTGCGTGAGCCTCAACAAAGATGAACAGCTTTACGATCTTCAAATCCTCCATCCACTTGATTCTCTTCAAGTTAATTTGAAGATACGCAGGTCGATGGGCAGCTATGTAATAGATCCCTGAAACACCCATCCATCTCCGTTCCACGTATACATGCGATGGATTGTAAATGCGGTCTAGGATGTTCATCATCTCAACCCTTTGTCGATAATCCGTGGAATGCATCGCGGTCATAAACATGACTCGGAACACTAAAAATTTGTTCCATGCTTCATAATTCTGCAAGACAGCATTGAAAGTAAGGAAATGTTTGGGACAGTAACATTTGCTTTACTTCGTCTTATTAAAATTTCCTAAAAACAAGTCCTTTGTTGGTTTGCTCTGATACCAACTGTAACGTGCCCACTAGAATCATCCCGGACACGTCTTAGCAGTCCATCGGAAAGGATGTCTAGAAAGCTCCGCCCGGCACTCCCATGGAATGTTACGGGACTTGCGATCTAGGTCTTCCCGCGTCTGCCACGTAGCGGAAGTATCCTGGCCGTTCCCACTTAGGATCGACCTGAATTTGGGTTTTCTTGTTTGGTCATTAGCTAGCAACAACTAGCGTCAGACCCGAGCAAACTACTTTACGCTGAAACGCCAGGTCAGAAGCGGATTCACGCTGCACTTGGTTCAAGGAGAATGGGAACGAGAGGGGTGCAAGGCTCAACCTCTCTGCCATAAGGCATAGTCCCAATCCATTCCCCTAAAACAGCATAAATTGGGTAAAACATAATTCTAGGTCATTGCTTTCGATGAACCTTCCGCTGCTCTTCGAGATTTCTGAGAAAAGTTCCCGGCTAACCGGGACCACCCATCCGTAGGACGGACCCATGGTCCATCCTCCGCACTTTCCTCGGTTTGTTTTAGTTATGTAATTATCTAACACGTTAATTTGACATATAACAATCAACTTCTTTAATTAACCCTGTTAAGCACTGGTTCCTTCACGTAATCTTATCACGTGACATAGAAAAACAATATCAAACAACTTCTTTATTATCATTTCATCATTTTATCTTTGGAATACAAGGAGTTCCGCCCGTAGGCTTGTCCATAATCTGCCCGAAGGCTTATCCAGTAATCCGCTAGGGATCACTATTCCAAGCTTCTGCCCGTAGACTAGTATGCGGGCCTCGAGATCCAATCCCGAGTCACGTTAGCCTCTTGTGCAGGACCCAGAAGGCGAGGGATTTACAGCCAGAGCCCCCCCTGGCACCCAAGCGTCCTCCTGCTCCAAGTAGAGCTCAACGGAGAGACCTCTCACGGCGGGTTCGGTCCACGTTCCCGGCGCGGTCAACAACCCCCTTGGTTAGGGTCAGGTAGGCAGTCGGGGGTAATTGAAGCTGCCTCTCCCTTCAGGCCCTCAACCTGAAGCACTTAGATATCTTTTCATCCTTTAGTTCCTTGAGCAAACAATGCAAACAGTGCTTTCTAAACTATTACAAGCACAATCAATTTCAGTGGTCGTTTATTTGGCCAACTGTTAAGGAGTGAATCTTTCTCTCCGAATGCATCCAGCATTCGATCTGGGATCAATTGCGACTTGGCAAGATCCCCAAGGGTTTGTTTGTTCACCCTTTTGTCCTTGGGTTAGGGCCATACCCTGTTAACCCAACTTAACCAATACCTTAGGTTTTATTAATAGTAAATCCTGGCAACCATGTCGCTTCAATTTATTGATTGGTCATTTGCTTCCAGGCAAATACCTAACTCTCCTTTTTCTTGGCAATTATTCCCCAAGAAAGGTGATGTAACAGGATGATTACTCATCCTCTTGTAAGTTAAATTTGCACAAGAACCTGCCAACCTCATTTCAAGAAATGACAAAACTCTCTTGTGGACAAATCACAAGTCTATGCGATTATTGCAACTTTTTGCACATGTGTTGCATCTATTCCACGAGATCATTTCACCCATTGAATGGCGTTTTCTGGTCACGGAATTATCTTCAGACGAGAAGCAGGGTTTAGGGTATCTTCTTACCCAATCCATTCCTAATTACACTAGTCCGACAACGTTCGGTCCTAGAAATTCCAATTTAGTTCGTGTTTCATCATTTGAACGAGTGATCCTTAGGATAGAAACCTTAGATCATTTTATGCATGAGCATCCAATTTACTCAACATTTCGTGAATGTGGGTATGATCTTTGGGTTTGAGGGTTTTGACTTGGCAACAAGTGTAAAACTAGGTCGAATCCTTATCGCGCTAAACCCTAGTTAGCACTTGGGATATTTGTCATATCGACTGAACCATGTCCATATGAATCCCTTGTGGGTTAGGTGATTTAGACAACTCAATATACTTGTCTTGCGACAAGGATGAGCCTTTCCTAGAGATAATAAACTAGATCTAAAGGAGAAAAAATAGTTACAACTACACCAATACATGTAAACATGCGATTCATTGCTTCTACGCATCACATGGTTCACAATAACCCCATCTTTCCTTGGTAAAGTAAAAATGCCTGATAATCTGGACACTAACTTTCCTAGGTCCTATTAGGACTTACATCAATTAATCATGCCTACAACCTTGTTGTCTACACTTTAGAATCTTATGCTTTGATAAACCATGCAACCTTTCCTAAATGCGGCTCCTGATGAAGGACATTTCTGCATGACGACTATGCAATACGCAACTTTCTCCTAGCTACAATGTAGTCACTGAAGTTCATACAAAACTAAAGCTAGTGTTAACTTATTCCATTTTACATGCCACTTGCAAGTCCATAGATCATTTTCGTGCCCTTCTATTTCTTTTCGAATAACATCTTATGGGTGTTAACTTTTCCTCATGAATCATTACAAGGAAGATTTATCTAAAAATGTGACATGCCATTAATCTTTCCATGCCTAGTAAAAATGTGTACCTCAATAATTTCAACCTTGTAATGAGGCAACAGTTGTCCTAGACTCGTCACTTTTGAATGCACAAAAGGAAATTTACTGATAAGGTCCTACAAATGCATAGACACCTTATGCTCTTTTCATTCATTCCATTGAACGTACCAATGATCAATTTTCATATCTTAAGCTATTTCTAATAAATGTTCAAATAGCCAATTCATTTTCCAATTGCATTTAACTTGACTAGTTGAATTTGAACATGCATGAGTGCTTCCTAATCCATGAAGTTATCGTGATTAATTCAATACTTTTGTGTGGAATCCAAATAGATAAAACCTGGACTTGTGGACTCCGAGAAATATCCACGTAAATACTAGGAGAAGATCCTTCCGCAGGCGCGTCTTGTGACTTTTTGGGGGCCATCATGATATAATTACGGACTTCCAGGTTACCTTTTCCCTTACGCGATCGGTGAATTTGCTCGCCCTGGTACGCAGCCTCAAGATCTTGCCCTTTTCTCCCTGGTACGCAGGAGATCCCTTTCGAAATGTGGATCCTTGAGAATACCAGCTTGCGGAATTTGGCCTTATGGAAGGCCTTGCGGGGTTGGAGCTTGGTTTGTGGAAAATGGGGCTCCTATAAAATTCTTGGAAATGGGGATTTTATGAATGGAGTTTCAACAATTGAGGCCTTACGAGGATGTTCGCGAAAAAAGGGCTCTTGCGAATGGGCCTTGCAAGAATGGGGGCTTTAGAGTTCTTCTTCTCCTTCCCAAAAATCCTAGGGCCGGCCTTGTGGGTGATTGGTGGGAAGGGCCTTTATAGGCTTCCTCTCTTACTCTTCAAAATCCCGGCCCAGGGATGATTGGTGGGAAGGGCTTGTAGACTTTCCCTTCTTTTCTTCAAAGTCCGGGCTAAGGGGCTTGTGGGTGTTGCAAAGGGAAAGGGGTTTAAAAGGAACCCATGGGGGTAATATGGACTTGTGTGGGGAAATCCATGGGAAAAGGCCTTAAAAATCGGGGCTAATATGGATTTGCGGTGGTTCCAATAGGAAGGGGCCCTAGAGAAGCCCCCTTAGAAGCTTCTAAGAAGCTTCTGGGGTGTGCAGGGCCACGTGGAAAGAGAGGAATAATGGCTACGTGGACATCGATGAGCTGGAAGGCCTTGATGGTGATCGTGAGGTGGAATGGCGGCAGCAATGCTGGTCGGTAGGTCTGGGCATGGCGGAACACGGCAAGGTGGCGTCTTCCAACGGCTGTAGCATGACGTCATGGCGCTTCTTCTGGACAGGCGGCGACCCTCATGTTGCACGGCAATAGCTATGGTAGCCTAACTCCTTTCCTCCACGCAGCCTTCTCTCTCCACGCAGCCTTTCCTTCCTCTTTCTTCCCCCTGCTCCACGACTCCCCCCTGGTTATATAGGTGAGGGGAGGGAGGACCTCCCCCCTACGTGGCCCGTTGCATGGCTCTCTCCCCCCACCTCCTCATGCTGCCCTTACTAGCCCATCCCTTTCCCCCAGCCACACATCGGCTGGGGAAGATAAATTCAAAAATTTTGTAATAATTCCACCTTTATCCCCTTAACCTCCTCCCAAGAGGGAGTTTTCCCGCGGCTATGCAGGTTTGAATCCCCGGCCTTATTTTCCTAAGGTGGAGTGTCTCCATTTCTCGCGTGTGGTTAGATATTAGCTGCTGGCACTGGTGATAATCTTTGCACGAGTTTACGATGAGAGCGGGAGGTCGGTGTAGTAATATTCTCAAATGGGAATATTACAACACTTATGATTTTCTGATTTTCTGATCATAAACTGATCAAACTCATAGCAAGCAACATTATAATGCATAATCATCCCATGGGAACAAATATTCATGAAGCAAATTGCATAAAACATCAATTTCCTTTGTAAAACTGAGATTGCCGTTCTTTACGGGTTGCGGGTTTTTATTTGCCATATCTCGGGACTGATTTCCAGCCACCATTAATGCTCATGACAATCCATAATCAGCAATCTTCCTTCCTCTTGAACCATGGAGCAATCCGGTCTTCATTGGACAAGCAGCCGTCATCCATTCTTCTTCTTTTTCTTCACCACATGAATCTGCCCTTAGAAGAGAGAGAGGGAGGAGAGAGAAAGACTGAAATCAGATATCTTCATAAAGACCACCATTGGAGGAGCGAAGCATGGCGATATGACCAGCAGGCAGAGGGGAAACAAGGCCCAATGTCTGATCTAGTGGTTGTTCACAGCCAACCATCTCCATGATCAAGAGATGAGACGCAAATTTCGGCGCCAGAGAGATCATGCCTCCATGCTTCTCCCCACGTTTTTTTTGCCATGCCACATTTCATGTGGCATAAGTTGTCCCAACTCCCCAAGGGTCATGCCCGCTTGGCCAAACTTTGGTCCACCTTTTCAAATCTTGCCCTGTTCTTGGCTCCTTCCTCGTCCGGACTCTGAATTGAGCTCTGAAAAATCTTGGGTGTCTAGCTTGACATCCCGCATTGGCCAGTAACTCTTGTCAACTAGGACGACAGTCTGAAAATTTATAAAAAATCAACAAGTGTCACTCGGGCGCCTTTAAAGCACTTTGACGCTTAAAATCGAGCTGCCGCCTTTGACGTTGAATATTTTTCCCTTGATATTCGTAATTTTGAGCTATTTTTAAGCACTTATCGGCATCAAAAATTCCACTCTCATCGTTGTTCGTAATGCTTCTTCATTTGTGGTAGTTTGTACTACCGAACGCGATCGTAGAATGCCTTACTCCATAAATACACAAGGTGATTTACAGATTGTCAACTTTAGTGCAATGGATGTCACAGAAGGAGATTAAGACATCCTCTATTGAATCCGCAAGGCAGGGAGTAGTGGAGATGATCTATCTCTTTGAGAAATACTTGCCCACCAACATGCTCACAATACAAATCCACTTCTTGTGCATCTTGTAGATGAAGTGGAGATTACCAGACTTGTCCATACGTAATGGATGTTCTTCTTGGAGCGCTTCATCAAAACCCTGAGAGGCTTTGTGCGATAACGAGCTCGACCAGAAGGTAGCATGGCTCTTCCACTTATCTTTCTTGTCCGTAATTACTAATTTTAATTAAAATATATTATTGTATGGTGGATTGATGTGTAGTTTATTCTCTTTTTGCAGAGTCCGTTCGATCCTCCTTTGTGGCGGGATGAGCATTTTCTATGCACTATGTTATTATCAACTTTTGTATCTTGATTGTATCGTCGCTTTCATTACGCACTATTTTATGTATCACTCTTATGGATTCAAGTACACTTTGCCTTCATTCAGACAAGCATTGTACACATTACTGAAACTCTTTTGTATGGCCCAAATAAAGCACATAGTGCTATTTGTGCTACCTTGCCACAATTTTTCTTTTCCTATTATCATCGCTATTAACGTCGCAAATTTACTACACGTATCTATAGCACACGTCGCTATTACTATTTTATAGCATCACTAATATCGACGTTTTTTGTGATGACAAGGGAAAATTTCTTTATGAACATTTTCGTCGCTTTGAACGTCGGTATAAGGCCTATATCTTGTAGTGAATTAGAGGTAGGGGTCATGCATTATCTGCAGAGTGGTAGCCACAAGGCTTATTTGGAGGACTTTGTAAGTTTTTCTTTTGTTCTTCTCACTTTCTTTATTTGCAATATCACTTGTAGAGACAATCGTGTTTCTAACATTTTTATTCTGTTTTCTTTGTAGCACTCTAGTACAAACCCCAATTCCACCAGCTTGGAGACTCGATATACCAGTCAATAGTGCACTTTTGATAGAAAATGTAGGACTAATTTTGTCATTTCTCATGACTAATCTATAGCTGCAACATGGTGCGACCCCTATGTGATACTAAGATCCCAAAAGCCCCGCTCGCCCCATTGCCCCTGGCTGTGCTAGGGCCCTTAGAATGGAACCCAAAGATCACATATACTTGAGCTTGCTTTCTCCCACTCACGCTCTCATTTGCACCGACGCACACCCACACATGCATACACATACACATATGAAGAAGTACTAAGAACCCTTAAAAGAGATCATGTGGTCTCGTAGTCCTAAAAGTTTTACAAGCCTAACAAACTAGTGATTTACAAATGGAAAATCAAATGTCTTCTTCTTCCTCTTCTTCAAAGGAATTGGCTCATCAAGCACATCACAAATTCGAATGGTGTCAACTATAATCAATGGCTATCCTTAATTTTTCTAAAAGCAACATGCCAATCAAGAAAGATCAAACGTTCATCAAAACGAGGGTTTTACATCCCAGAAGATACACCATGTCTTCTCTGGAAGAAACCCCACATCAATTCAAGATCCAAAAACAATCATTTTTTCAATCTTTTCACATTGAGAACATTATTGGAAATACCTCACACCGTGTTTCCACAAGTAGCGATATACTTACGTACCTTTTGTATGTAGCCTATAAATTAGATATTATTGTGTGTTACAAGGGTTCAGTATATGTAAACCCTCTATATCACATGCATTCAAGCTCTTTTTAATAATACCCTCATCTATGAATTTTCTGGAAATAAAACACACCCTTTTTTAGTCAATCAATAAATTGCCCCTCTATATGGCACCCCTTTGTACGTAAACATTTTATAAAAATAGTGTATAATCAATACCTTCTTTTGAGCCCGCATGATGTGCTTACATATTTTTGAGCCACACCCTCGAGATCATGTGTTAGATTAAAGAGTTTTCATGACCCACCTTAAGTGTATCTTGAAATATATTCATCACATTTGATTTGCAGCATTTGATTACTGCCTCCATTGGCTAACAAGGCCTTTGAATAAATGTGTTATGACTTGTGATGTGCACTACAGGGTAATGCATACTATACCACCACTCAAAGGCCTATTCCATGATGTGGCCTTTGTAAAATAGGATTTTAATTGACCAAATAGCAATGCACATCATCCCCTCATCCCTATAGATTATACCTAGTTTATTGATTCCTTTTGTCTACCTAATAAAGGTGAGATTTACATCCTATAGTGTATTGAAACCCTCTAAAATGCTACTATCTCTTAGAATATTGGAGGGACCCATCGTGTGTAAAGTGCATATATTTTTGTGGAAAGAATTGATGGCATTCCTACATTGTATCATGGAGTTCAAATTAGGGAGCACCACGTTACCCTCTTGAGCTTGTAGGCGGTAGATTAGTTCTTAAAGCAACCTCAATTTCTCACTATGCCACTTGATTTTTGAGCCTATAGCCAACATTCGTTGCATGCATGCGTTTCAACCCTGCTTTATAGCTCATCTGATATTTGCCATAAATAAAATGCCTAGATATTGGGTGATGGAGATGGTAGGAAGGGTGTGCTACTCAATAGTACTTCCTTGTACCCTCTTCCGAGCTCCTAGGGTCCACTTAAGAGAACTTTTCCAACTTTAGGTATTTGTGCACTATTCCAATTTAGATTTGCCTCCCATCCAATTAGAGAAGTCTATGCTTCCCTATTCTATAATACAAAAGTTGCTATAGCTCAAGAGGAGCATTTCTAGGTTATTTGTTTGAGACCTACCATTAAAGCCTAAGACTACCCATTCTGTTCCTTATATTATTATTCCTTTAAAATGGTATCATTTTAAAGTATAAGGATATAGTATGTTGAACTAAATCAATGCATTTTATATACCAAGAAAATTGAGTCTATTTATAAGCATTTTTCTACATGTTCATGGATATCTATGTATAATTATGTCTAATGTGTAGGTGCTTAGATGTGCAAATAAAGTCTGGAACATGTTTATGCATATAACTGGGGTAAAAATACAAATGAGACGTACGTGTATAAATTCACCTATAAACACGGATATAGAGGTGACCTTAAAAATGTTTATATAATCTACATCTATAGCAAGAATCCATTCACTTCAACATATGAGGGATACATCAATGAAAACTAAAAAATGGAATTGCATGTTAAAAGGGATTAAAATGTCAAGTCTGATTATCAAAATGTTCATTTATTTATCCATTGGAGAGAGTACCTTAATATATTTGATGGTATAGGCATGGAAATAAGCATTGGAAAATATGCCAAGGTATATTCATGCTTACATTGATGCATATATTGACAAGTATATAAAATTATACTATCTATAACAAAGATATACGAGGATCTATCCCCTTTGTCCACATTTGTTATCTTGTCAGAGATGGACCACTTGTTTTGCAAATATACATAATGCACAATATGATTTGATAACATATTCTCTATGTAATTCAATTCATACTAATATATATTAGCAAGATACATATAGAAAATTATACTATTACCCGTATGCATATACATAATGCCAATTGTTGCATGTGCCTTGCTAGCACCTATGAAGGTCATACTATAGAAAGAATCAACTATTCTGGAACATGAGAATTCCCTCATGAAGATGTACATGTTTTTTGTGATTTAATAAGAAGACCCTCTAAGTCCTAGATTCTCTTGATAGCTCCTTATATGAACTGGCTTACAAAACATGACAAGTTTGCACAAATGAAAATCGTACCAATGATAATATACACTATCACATAGGCCTCCATGTACATAAATAACATATTAAACCCTAGCCAGAATATGGTTTTAGTATTATTGACTTACTAGTCTACATTTATAATATTGTTATTAATTTTCTACTCTGTACATATTTGTTCATTCATTAGTTCATACGTCATTAGGTATATTCAATCATGTATGTTTTTATTATTCTTAGTTGTAATGAATCTTATCTATTCTAATTATTATTACAAATCATTTGACATATTCAATTTCATATTAATAGGATAAATTTTAGAGTTTGACTTAATTGATTTACAAGCATGAGCTAATTTAATTACTCTAATCAATCAAATATAATATAACGTAGACAAGGAGACATAGAACTACTTGACTTATAATTGTTCTATGATTAATGTGTTGAGGTCTATATGATAATCGACATTCCAAATTTTTATGATTTTTCTAAGTGCATGCAATCATCAAGAACTAATTAATATTAATTAATCTTAATTTTACCCTTAAACAAGATAAGTCAATATGAGTATTACTATGTGGAATAGTTATATTACGCATAAGATTTAATAGTAGTTCACACACACTCACACACACAAAGACACACACACATGTGTGTGTGTGTGTGTGTAAGAACACATGCATTAATACTTGCAAAAATTGGAAAGAAAACAAGTTAAACATAGCTACATTGCATAATGATCTCGTCGATAAGTAATACAAAAGCATAAAATAAGAAAGAAGATGTAATATTTCTGTTGAAAAATATTACTAACCCGCGTGATACTCATGCAAGGAAATTCTAGTATCAAAGATACGAATGAGGCGATCTTTATGTTGTACACAACATGACTCTCCACTGGCAATAATTGAGACTAAGGTTTAATTAATATTTTCATGTGAACCTCCTCTTGGGAGGAGGTCAAGGGAAAATTGATTAATTTATGGCAAATTTTTTTCTAATTATCCCTTCTTTCCCCCCAACCGAAGGCTGTGCTGGAGGAGAGGGAGTAGGCGCAGATGAGTAAGCTTGTTTGTTGGAGCTCATGGACGGGATAGGGGCCATGCAAGTGGCCACGTAGGGAGATAGGTCTCATCTCCCTACCCTATAAATACCCCCTCTATGGGGTGAGTAATGAAAGGAAGAGGCTGACGATCGATGCCGCCAGGCTATGAGAGGGAGAGAGGTGAGCCATGCTGCTCTGAGTGCGCCGTGAGGGAGGAGGATTGGTGTCGAAGATCCACCACGGCCACCATTTCGCCCTGGTTCGTCAACAAATCTGTCAGTAAGATAGTCGCCTTCTCCTCCACGTGTAGAAATCACGGCTACAAAAGCTTACCAAAAGCTTCTTGGGAAGCTTCTAAGGGCCCCCTTAGAAAGCCCCCTTTCCTATTGCCTCATCAAGCGGGTTTTTTTTATTACCCCGGGTTTCTTAAAAACCCCTCTTTCCATTTCACTCTTACACAAGGACTTTTTATTACCCCGGGATTTAAGCAACCCTTCCCGTGGAAATCCCCATTCAAGTTCCTATTACTTCCGGGTTTCTTAAGAACCCTTTTCCATTGGGCCTTCTTATACGGTCTTTTCACCCCCTAGAATTTAGGCCCCTTTTCTCCCCTTACATCCCCGGAAATTAAACCCTTTTGGCCCTTGGTTTCCCCAAAAGACACCATAGCCGGGTTTTTCCAAAGCTCTCCCCTTAGCAATTCCACAAAGCCATTTTCAAACCGTTCTGTGGATTTTCCCCCCACACAAGTTCCTTAAAGGCTCCCATGACATTCCCACTCAAGCCGTATTAGCAAGTTTTTCTTTGGTTCTCCTCAAGTTCACTCTAACCGCCGAATTCAAAAACCATATTTCCTATTGCATTTCCCACAAGCCTATAAGGTCTTCCAAAGCCCAAGTCCACAAGACTAAGCATCGGTCAAGGAAGCCGACACTACAAGAGAAAAGCCCTATAGACGCGCGCTGTACACGCAAAAAAGCGAGTGCATTTATAAGCGCGTGTATCAGCGGGTCTATTTACGCTAGTATAAGAACGTGTCTATATATCCACATTTATAAACATGCCTATAGATGCGAAAATAAATGCACATATTTTTCATTTCTCATAAAGTCCCTAAATATGACCAAACCTCTTAACAGCTAGTATTTGTTTGAATACATTACCAACTTTACTTCTTTCTGAGTATTACAAATATACATCCAATCATTCAAAGCTAATTATATATATGTGATTTCATGCCCTATATACATCCAATCATGCCCTATACAAATGTGATTGGATAGGGCATGATTGGATGTTTATATGACATAATTACACCTGGATCATAAGGACATGATATACATGTATAGGATCATAAGGATATGATATACATGTATATACGACATGATATACATGTATAGGGCATACATGTATAGGACATGATATACATTATCAACTTTACTTCTTTCTGAGTATTACAAATATACATCCAATCATTCAAAGCTAATTATATATATGTGATTTCATGCCCTATATACATCCAATCATGCCCTATACAAATGTGATTGGATAAGGCATGATTGGATGTATATGCGACATAATTATCAGAGAAGTGATTGATACATGCACTTGTTGCATCTATTGTGCAATTAACCTAGCCATGCCTAACTTATAGATCAAAGGTTGACTTATGCATGTGCAATAGAGAGAGGGAGAGGGAGAGAGAGAGAGAGAGAGAGAGAGAGAGGGAGGGAGGGAGGGAGGGAGAGACACATAGAGAGAGAGAGAGAGAGAGAGAGAGAGAGAGAGAGAGAGAGAGAGAGAGAGAGAGAAGTGATCGATACATGCACATGTCGCATCTGTTGTGCACTTAACCTAGCCATGCATAAAATTATAGATCAAAGGTTAGTTGGTGATTTAAGAGAGTATCCTAACTTTTTAGGGTAGTCCCTTGACTCTCATTAGTCTCAACAAATATGCAGCACAATCAATACAATCAAAGCAAAAGCAAGACATGCATGCCAATTCATAGCATGAGTAGAATGATGCAAATAAATTGACTTGTGCATGTGCAATAGAGAGAGAGAGAAGTGATCGATACATGCACATGTCACACATGTTGTGCACTTAACCTAGCCATGGCTAAAACTTATAGATCAAAGGTTGACTTGTGCATGTGCAATATATATATATATATATATATATATAGAGAGAGAGAGAGAGAGAGAGAGAGAGAGAGAGAACTGATCAATACACTCACATGTCTCATTTGTTGTGCACTTAACCTAGCCATGCATAAACTTATAGATCAAAGCTTAATCGGTGATTCAAGGGAGTACCCTCACTTTTTAGGATAGTCCCTTGATTCTCATTATTCTCGAGGAATATACATCACAATCAATACAATCAAAGCAAAAGCAAGACATGCATACCAATTCATAGCATGAGTAGATTGATGTAAATCAGTTGGCTTGTGCATGTGCAAGCTATTCCAATCATGTCAAGCTGCACTTATAGCTCACATATAATTTTAGATAAGGTGGACCACATGTAGCCAATGTGCACATGTCCTCTTTTCATCATCTTTAGCCAGTGTTGTTAGAGGCATAACCTTAGGGATTATTTATCACTTTAGTTTGAGCCTTAGGGAGTAAGGGATATGTAGGGGTGTTAGTTGTACCTTTCTGAATGGAAGAGTCATGAACCTTTTGGGATGTAACTATTCGTGGAAGGAAGAGAGAATTGGAATGCGCTGCTGTAGAAGACAGTTCTGTTTTGACAATGAAAGGATGTTACCTGATTTTGCCTGTGTATATTTAATTCTCTGTGCAGTATTCCGAATTATCTGATTCCATTGATAAGGTTAATGGTGATGAATAGTGAATATTGAATAGCGTATCGTGATCAGAATGTGTATCTGAGAAGTTAGATTATCAACATTTAGAACTAGATTTTGATTATCTATTATGGAGGTTTTGTATCTGTTTGGTATATTAAGGGTGGAAATTGGCCCTTAACACTTGGTGATCCTGCGAATCTTCATTGGGCGATAGGCAGAGATACAGAGAATGAACCACGCGAGTGCAGGAATTCAGTTTCAACAAACAGGTGGCAATGGGAACCTGGCTTGAGGAATTCAAGCACTAGACCACTGAGGAAGAGGAGTTTGAAGAATTTGCCCAAGCCCTGCTGCAAGAATTTGAGTACTGGCAAACAGAGCAAGAGGCGATTCAATTGTACAATCCGGTATTTCTGAACGTTGATTTTCTTGAATTGCCTGGAGACCTTGGCAGAAAAGTTAAATGGCTGGTGTGGAAGGCAAAATTCAAACATTTTAAGTTATTCCCTACGGAGTCTCTGGAAATAGCCTAGGAACAGTTTTGGGGAGAACATTGCTTATGCAGATTTCAGCATTCATATGACTTGAGGGATGCACCTAGAAAGTGCAAGGGGCCGTGGTCTAAAGTCTATGGGTGTGTCTGCCACTGCTGTGAGTATTGTTTACCTTGGAACTGAAGACAGATAAGCCTGAAGATGTGTAGTGCATGTCTGCTGAAAAGTACAGAGGTGAGGGGTTTGGACCTTATTATACCAGGTTACAAGCCAAATTAGAACAGGAAGAGAAGCAAAAACAGAAGGAGCATCAAAGGTCAAATAGTGGAAGTTAGGTTGATACCCTGGATTTGGGTTATCTGAGTGATCAGGAAGCCCAGACAGAGAAGGCAGGATCAAGTCAGAGATCAGGAAATGCAGAGGATTCTCAGCAACATGTTGTTCAGGCAGTACCAATCACACCAAGATCAGAAGAAAGGGACAAAACAGATTCCTGGGTGCATTGGCACTAACTTAGCTTCATAAACAGACAAGGAGGAAGCTGAAATTTAATCCATTGTCTAAACTAGTGATCAGGAAACAAACTACAGCAATAGTAATACCAGGACCAATGGCACAACCTATTAACCCAGCAAATCTCAGAGTTAAATTTGCCACATTCAAGGGTGAATCCAAGAAGGAAGACCCTGATGCCCATGTAGCTCAATTTAGCACAAAATGGGAGGCAAGTGGACTAGGAGTATTGTATGGGGATGATGTGAAGAAGCAGTAGTTTGCTGCCACACTGGAGGGTAAGGCCATGAAATGGTTCATACAGTATGGTGCAGCACATTTTCCTGACACACAAGCTTTGCAAAGAGCTTTTCTGTCAAGATTCAGGAGGTGGAAGACTCCAACTAATATCCTGAAAAAACTAAAAACAATGAAACAAAAGTGGCTCCTAGTGGAGGATTATGCACAGCAATTCCTGGACTTGAATGGGAGGCTGGCACCAGCAGAGAGACCTACTAATGAAATGTTAGGGGAATATTTCTGTAATGGTTTGAGAGACACTCTCAGAACTGTAGTAGCAAGTACAGACATCCCTAGGGGAGCAGGAGGCTTCAATGAATTGGTAACAGCTGCCAGACAAGCAGAGAAAAGCTTGGGAAGTGTTAGATACAGAAAGAAGAAGAAACAGAATAGTGATTCAGACTCAAATACAGAGTCAGATTCAGATTCAGAGACTGACTCAAACACAGATTCAGAAGATGAGGATTCTGACTCAGATTCAGAGGGTTCTGATACTAAGGACAGGAAGACTAAAAGCAAAAAAAAGAAGAGGAAGCACAAACATAAAGACAGGAGCAAAACAAGAAAGGATAAGAATGGTAATGGTAAGTCCAAAGCCAAGGTGCAAAATTTAAGCAAGCAGATTGCTGCAACATTGAAGAGTATGGGAATCTCTACTTCTACTAAAAAGGAGAGACCCTATTGCAACACTGTCAGAAACAGGGACATACGGATGCAAACTGTTGGTATAATCCTCATAATAGGTCAAATCCTGGATCATCAGCACAGAGAGCTAATGGACCAGCTGTCAATGCTGTGGAACCAGACAAGAACAGAGGAGGGGAAGGCCCCAGAAGATTTCAAGGAAGGAACAATTGGGTGCCACCCAACCAGCAAGGACCTAAAGATCCATGTACCTACTGTGATCAGACAGGACATAGGCAAGGTCCAAATTGCCCTCTGTGGTGCAAGCATAGGGAAGAAAGGGGGATACCTATTATCAGATACAATAATCAAAGACAGTCTGCACAAGTGCAGCAGACTAGGCCTCCACAAGCCAATGTTGTGATTGTGGAAGAGTCAAAGAAAAGTTCTGAAGATAGGTGGCAAGAGAATCAGAAAACTGGGCATGGTTTATTTCAGAATCATTGTGATTGTTCTAACTGTATGCAGATGGAAGGTGTTCCTGAAAAGGCAGCACCAGTTTTGGTAGTCATCAGATCAGGGGCACAGTATGTTGTCGACCTTGTTGTCTCTCATAAGGAGATGAAAAACCCTCATTTTTGGGATACACAGAAACAAGTCAGACAGGAATGTCTGAATCTGATTCAGAAAAAGCAGAAAAAGGAGAGTGTTGATTTGAAAGGTCAGAAGACAAGCAAGCAGATGGATATTCAGGAGGAGATTCTGCAACAGGAAGCCAAGGAGGCTCAGATAACAGCGAAAGTCCTGAAGAATACCACAGTCACTATGGATCAGATATTGAGTCTCATACCTGAATTTAAAAGACAGGTGCTTAAAAGCCTTGCTGAGGAGGATGACCAGGCTGGTGAGCCTAATGTATGTCAAGTTGAAGCTGAGGATGTGGACTATAAAGTTCCTAAAATCACTGTGACTTATCAAAATCAGGAAATATAGGGAGAACTTTTGGATGGAGGGTCAGGTGTGAATATTTTACCTGAGTTCCTATATACAAAGCTTAATCTCCCTGAATTGGAAGAAGATTTATTTCAATTGAAGATGGCTGATCAGAGAAGTATCCAACCTCTTGGAATACTCAGGAATCAGCGAATCACAATTTCAGGTTTGACCTTTCCTGTAAATTTTGTAGTGCTCAAGATGGATGGAGGGGATAGTCCCTATCCAATGCTGTTGGGAAGGCCTTGGTTCAAGCAGGCTAAAGTGAAATAGGATTGAGGTGTTGCAAGGGTAACAATCAAGAAGGGAAAGAAGAAAATTCATCTGAATATGGTACCTAGTGTTGTTTTGCCAAAAGACACTAGAGCTTTGTATGCATAGGGTATAAACATGGTTGGAGAAGTAGAGGATGATGAAGAGGATGCTTTTCTCAAAGTGAATGAATCAATTGTACCTGTGTTTGACATTGATGTTGTCAGAATTTTGGAAACCCTGAAGGAACAGAGAAAATCTACAGTTTTTGAAAAACAGGTTCAAATTAAACAGGAAGCCCTTGAAGTGGAGGAAGTTTTGAATAAACAACTGTCTAAGGAGGAAGAGAAGATGCATATTCAGCAGATCTTACAGGCAGAGAAAGCTTTTGAGGAACAAATGGCCAAAATAGCTAGGCTACAAGAAGATGACCTACAGGATCTGAATCTGGGTTCTGAACAGGAGCCTAAGATGGTAAAAGTCAGTGTCCATGCACAGGGACAGTTTAAAACAGATTTAGGCAAATTACTCAAGGAGTTCAAGGATATTTTTACCTGGACTTATACTGATATGAAGGGTGTAGATCCAAGCTTTTGTATGCACATGATTAATTTGAAAAAGGATGTTGTTCCTGTTATCTCCCAAGGGTACAGGATGAATCCTAATTATGCCAAAGCCGTCAAGGAGAAACTGGACAAGTTATTGAAAGTGGGGTTTATCTATCCTGTGGAGAAAGTTACTTGGTTGTCACCAATAGTTGTGGTACCTAAGAAGAATGGCAAACTCAGGATCTGTGTTGATTACAGGAAACTCAATGCAGCAACTGTAACAGATCCATTTCCTTTACCATTTCAGGACACATTGCTGGATGCTGTTGCAGGACATCAGATGTATAGTTTTCTGGATGGTTTTAGTGGCTACAATCAAATACTTATGGCTATGGAAGATAGGGAGAAAACAACATTTGTGACAGAATGGGGTGTTTATGCAAGTAATGTCATGGTCTTTGGGTTGAAGAATGCTCCTCCCACATTTCAAAAATGGGTTCAAGAGGTTTTTGCTCCATATTTGACAACTTTTATGAGGGTATTTTTGGATGACTTTAGTGTTTTTGGAAAGACAGAAGATCATCTGAAACATCTCAAATTGTGCTTTGAAAGATGCAGAATGGCCAGGTTGAGCCTGAATCCTGCCAAATGTGCATTTGCAGTTAAAATGGGTATTTTACTGGGCCATATCATTTCAGAAGAAGGAATGCATGTGGATCCTAAAAAGGTGGCAGCAATTCAGAAGGCTAAAGCACCAACTAATCTGAAGGAGTTAAGAAGATTTGTGGGACAGATTAAGTGGCATAGTAGGTTTCTAAAATACTTGTCTCATGTCTGTGTGCCATTAACTAAGCTAACAAAGAAGGATGTTCAGTTTGTTTGGCCAAAAGAACAGGAGAAAGCATTCAGATTACTCAAAAAGATGTTACAGGTGGCTCCTATTATGCAACCTCCTGATTGGAGTCTACCATTCCATGTCTTTGGAGATGCTTCTGATATAGTTGTAGGAGCAGTGCTCATGCAAGAGAAATAGAAAGGTTGGTTTAGACCAGTCTATTATGCCTCCAAAGTGATGACAGGAGCAGAGAGAAATTATTCTGTGACTGAAAGAGAATATTTGGGTGTAATATTTGCATTAAGAAAATTCAGACACTATCTTTTGGGTAATCCTATTGTTATTCATGTGGATCACCAAGCCCTCATTTATTTGGTGAACAAGCCTGAACCAACTGGTAGATTGGCAAGATGGATTTTGCTGCTACAAGAGTTTGATTATACTATTGTTCATAGGCCATGCAGAGAACATCTGGTTGCTAATTATTTGAGCAGGTTGGAGACAGGAGAACCTCCAGAAGGAATTTCAGATTATTTACCTGATGCTGATCTCTTTCAGATTCAGGCAACTGGATTAGAGGACTGGTATGATCAAATGTTGAATTATCTTACAGAGGGATTGTTTCCTAAAGGGATGACATCAGATTACAGAAGGAAGATGGTACTTAGAAGCAGTACTTTTGCTGTCATTGGAGGGTATCTTTATAAGAAGGGAGTGGATCAGATTCTCAGAAGATGTGTTCCTAATAGTCAGCAAACTGCAGTGTTGGCTGAGGCACATACAGGAGATGCTAGAGGACATTTCTCAGGTGAAATAACCAGCAGAAAAATATTTCAGAGTGGTCTATGGTGGCCTATAGTTATTAAGGATTCACATTTGTTTGCCAAGACTTGTGAGAAGTGTCAGAGGGATGGTTACCCTAAAAACAAGGATAGGATGATTCAAAACCCTGTCTTGCCATTGGGCCCATTTGAGAAGTGGGGTTTGGATTTCATGGGTCCATTTAAGCCAGCTGCACAAAACACAAGAAACAGGTATATTTTGGTTGCAACAGATTACTGTACTAAATGGGTGGAAGCTATGGCTCTGAAGGATAACAAGGCCAGGAGTGTAGCCTCCTTCTTGTACAACAATATTATGACAAGATTTGGGTGTCCCATTGAACTGGTTTCAGATCAGGGAGTTCATTTCCTGAATAAGGTGATTAGAGTACTGACTGAAACTCATATGATTAGTCACAAGATGTCTTCTGTATATCATCCACAGGCAAATGGGTTAGCTAAAAGTACCAATAAGATCTTGGTCAAGATCTTGAAGCAGACAGTTGCAAAAAATAGGAAGGATTGGGATCTGAAACTCAATTCAGCACTTTGGGCTTTCAGAACAGCTTTTAAAGTCAGTACACGGCTTACACCATTCAGATTGGTTTATGGAAAGGAAGTTGTAGTGCCAATGGAGTTCATTGTGCCATCTTTGAGAGTGGTTGTGCAACACAAATTGACACAGGATGAGTCATTGCAACACAGATGAAACCAATTGTTGACTTTGGATGAAGATAGGTTTCATAGTGCTTATGTGGCAACAGTGATTCAGAATAGGAGGTCAGCATGGTTGGACCAATATCTGAAGAAGAAAAAATTGAAGGAAGGGGATTTAGTTCTGATGTACAATTCCAAATTGGGCAAGCATCCTAGGAAGCTCAAACTCAGGTATGTGGGGCCATACACAATTTTTCAAGACATTGGTCACGGAACATTTATTTTGTCTGACTTGGAGGGGAATTTGCTTAAAAAACCTGTTAATGGTTTTGGATTGAAGAAATTCTTGCCTAGTGTGTTTCACGACACTAGAGATTTGCAATGTGACTTGGTGGGAGCGATCTCATGTTCTAATTTTGAAGGATAGTATTATTATTCTATTGTTGAAACCGACTGGGTGACAAGGGCATTATAAGGAGAATAAGAGATGATGGCAAACGTCAAGTCTTCACATGTGCTGAGGTGGGTTTTCCAAAGTTTGGCACATGCAAACGGCTGTTCAAACTTGAGTCTACTCGCGCACAGAGGATTCATTCGCGTTTTGCATTTTCAAGGCCTAGCGTTTTCTGTGACGTTATGCTGAGAGTTCTGCTATACTTCTACTTCGTTCTCAGTGCTTGTTTGCGAGTTCTTTTCTTTCCAAAGCTTCCCGCTATGAGGAGAAAACTCAGTTCACCAGAGAAGATTGCTGATGAGCCAGTCCGGCGTTCTGCTTGTGGTAAGGAGAAATTACTACAAGCTGATGCAAAAGACTCAGATGCTAATGAGGAAGATCTTACCAATTATGAAATGAAACCGCGCGTCGCGAGAGATTTGGCCTTGAAATTGATGTATCCTTTATAGGATTTTTAGGTTCAGATGAATATTGAGCAGGAAGATAATGTTTTATGGCTGGAGCAGATGAAGCTAACTGAGTATGCTAGATTGCCATGGGAGAAGTATGAACAAAACATTTATGCACCCACTCAGTTGGCCTGTTTGCAGTCAGTTAATGTACCTTCCTGTCATAAGGAAGTGACCCCTGAGTTTTTAGCCAAAGTTTTTAAGTTGCCAATGGAAGGAGAAACAGAATGGAGCAAAGCATCAGATGAGCAAATGGTTGCTGAGTTTGGAGCTACAAAAGGAAGCAGGAACTATTGTGTAATAAAAAAGGTTAAGAGTAAAAACAGAAGAATTCAGCTGACATGGTTCATGGAGAGGATCTTACTTCTGGTGAAATTTGACTACATGAGCAAAGATACATTTGGTTTACTGGTAGCTGCAGAATTAGGCATTATGTTCAATTAGGCACATATCATGTACAATAGATTAGTTATGGAAGTACATGGTACAGACAAAAGAAAGCAATCTGGTAATAGTAAAATTCCAGCCATTCTGGGAATGATTTTTGAGGGGGCCAAAGTGGATTCTTTTCAGTTAGCATTGTCATGTTCTGGTTTGGGTAAAAACAGAAAGGCAGGGGGTAGTAGAAGAACTTCTATCTCTACTTCTGTGCCTAATGAGTCAGAACCACCAACCAAGAAGATAAAGACAGAGACATCAGTTGAAAGTCAGAAGCATGATCAGAAAATAGAATATGTGGATCAGGGGAGTGAAGTTCAGATTCAGACTGAAGAAACAGGTGAATGGGGGACAGATTTGAAAAGTTAGAAAAGACCTGTTAGCAGGCAAGGTCAAGTACAGGGGATTCCTATGAAGAAAATATCAATTAGATTGGGCAAAAAGCAGAAAGAGGAGCAAAATGTACAGCTTGAAACTAACTTAGTGAAGAAATCAGATGTTTTGATGGGGAAACAGAAATTTGAAGACTTGGATATTTCAGTAAATGTGGATAAGAAGGATCAGGAGAATTTGGCAGCTTCATTGGCTGTTAAATCACTACAGGAACTTATGGTGTTCATTGAAAAATAGCAAGTTCATATTCACAACTTGAATCAGACTGTTCAGATGTTGAAGGATTCAAATACAGCATTGGTGTCTATGATGCAAGATGAAAGAGCCAAAACTGTGAACTTTGATGTGTTGTCACAAAAAGTTGAGGAATTAGGAGAGTTTTTCAGAAGTCAGATTATTGAAAAAGAAGAGACCATTGTAATGATGAACAGGAAGCTGTCAAAAGAAAAAATCAAAGCAAATACAATGAGGGAATGGATAAAAGATCTGAAGTTAACCTTTGATAATGAGCTTACTGAATTGTCAAAAGAAAACACAAGGTTAATGGCAGAATGTGGTGTGCTGAAGGACAAACTAAAGGTGTTGGAGGATGTGGAGAATCAATTAAAAGGTTCAGTTGATTCAGATGAAGTTGATGTAGATGTAGTATTCTTGACAGGAAATGATTTGAATCATTTGGTCAATGAAGTATTGGAAAATGGAGATATGGTTTGGAACTCTATACAGAAAAAGATGGAAGGGGTAATGCAGAAACCTTGTAGCATGATTCAGATTAAGGATGAGTCAGAAAAAGAAGCTAATCTGAATATGTTAAATAAGGAATTGTTGAGTACAGTGGAAATGCAAAAACATACCCTGACAATTCAAAAATTGGATTCAGAAATTTTGGAAGAACAGATTAAAGCTTTGAAAGTTCAGAGAGGAAAGGCAGATTTGTTTCAGAAGAAATCTGAAGAGGCAGAAAGTAGTCAATATGACTATGAAGACAAATTCAAAGCACTGATTCAGTTTGTTAGTAAACATAGAAGTGTTTTTAGAGGGAGCATTGATGTGTCTGAATCAGAGGAGTGGAAGAATATTCAGCAATGGTTATTGGATTTTTCTGATGAGAATAATTTTTCAGACACTTTGGAACCCGAGGAAGTGACAAAAGACAGTGAGGAAGTAATTCAGGAAGAAAATTTGATTCAAGAAAGATCGGCAATTATTCCTGTTGGAGATGTCTACAATGTACCAATCCAACAGGAGGTTGTTTTTACAAATGTGCAAGATGAAAATGTGGATTTCTCCATAGAGGAAGCACAGATGATGGAAGATACACCAAAAGTAAACTAGTACTGAAAAGTGATCCGAATTTGAAGACAGCAAGATCAAGGGATTTTGTGGGTCCGGGTCAACTATTTTGGGAAAATAGTATCCACCGGGTGTGCCAGTCTTAGAGGCATAACATTAGGGATTATTTATCACTTTAGTTTGAGCCTTAGGGAGTAAGGGATATGTAGGGTGTTAGTTGTACCTTTTTGAATGGAAGAGTCATGAACATTTTGGGATGTAACTATTTGTGGAAGGAAGAGAGAATTGGAATGCGCTACTGTAGAAGACAGTTTTGTTTTGACAATGAAAGGATGTTACCTAATTTTGCCTGTGTATATTTAATTCTCTGTACTGTATTCCGAATTATCTGATTCCATTGATAAGGTTAATGGTGATGAATAGTGAATATTGAATAGCGTATCGTGATCAGAATGTGTATTTGAGAAGTTAGATTATCAACATTTAGAACCAGATTTTGATTATCTGTTATGGAGGTTTTGTATCTGTTTGGTATATTAAGGGTGGAAATTGGCCCTTAACAAGTGTGTCCACTTGTTGGTGACTAAAATAGATCACTATAAGGATACTTTGCAATACCAACAAGCCAACTACAAATCTCTTATCTATGAAATGTATAAGTAAATTAACTTGGTTAATTTGATGAGGTCAAGTTTTCCTTCCATGGACAGTGTGGTTGGCTATCTACTTCAAGGTTATGGGAACTTGCAGAAGTCAATGGAGCATCCTAAAAATGACGATACTCTAATTATTATATCAAGTCACTTCATGTACATATCTTTGATTGATTGATGGATAATATGCTTTCTCTATCTCTTTCGTATACACCTTCATTGCATTATCTCTCTCTAGCTAAAAACCATTTGTGCTTTATCCACCTATTGATACTTGGATGCAATTGCAAGTGGGATGGTCTAGTAAGTCACCACATATGTGCTAATTGACTAAAAACATCGGTATATACTTCTCTACAAATCAATCACTATTAGCATCGCAACAAGTAGCTACATTTTTTGATGCATATATTGACATGGATAGCAATGCGTGTAGTAAATTAGTGATGCTAACCTTCTAGCATCATGTACTAAATAATGTTCCATAAAGCAATTATATATTGAATACCTGCAAATATATAATGCCTACAAATAAGAAAGAGGCTTGATTTTTTGGACCACTATGCACATACAATTTATCAATGAGTGTAGTGAGACCATGTCTCTCTGTACATTGAGTCTCCAAATCTATAGGATCACAATTTGTGATGGAGTGCTATAAAGAAAACAAAGTCTTGATTGCCTTGCATGCATCTAATCATCTATGTGGCATGTATGCATGTATAGGGCATGATTGGATGTATATTTGTATGCATGTATAGGGCATGATTGGATGTATATACGACATAATTACACCTGGATCATAAGGACAAATGTGATTTCATTTGGTATATATGTCATATTCCCTAAATGCATGCATTGATACTTACAACATGGAGGCAAACATTTTGATATTGAAAGACTAGGAAAGTCATGTCAAGTTGATCCAAAAACAACCAAAAGCTAGCATCTAATCAGTTTAATTGTTATTGCGCGTCTGTCAGCGCGTCTAATAAGTATTATCTACGCATATACACGCGCAATTACACGCGCTTACAGAAGCGCTACACAAAATATTTAAAAAAAATTTAAAAAGTTGTGGCTTTCTTTTCAAACTAGTGCTTTCTTACGTTTTTTACGCGTTTTCTACTCTTTGAGCTCGACATCACTAATCATGTCTATCTATCACTTCATGAAGACAATGAGGGAAGGAAATAAGAGTAAAAAGAGGACAGGAGGAAGGAAGAGCCAAAGAGTAAAGAACAAGAGCCAAATAGCAAGGAAGAGAAGAAGATTCAAGCAACTTACCAAGGGATGGGAGAAGGAGGACAAGGAGCTTGCAACCTAGCCACCACCCGTCGGAACAAGCAAAGAAGGTGAGTTCTTCTTCTCTCTCTCAATCTTCTTTGCTTTTTCTATCTATTTGTCTCTCTCTCTCTCTCTTTATATGCTATAGACTGTCATCTATGGAGTTTTTTTTGCGCATTTTTAACCAAGTTTGAAAAAAATGGTCTGATTGTGCCCGTATGTTAGCGCATCCAGCTGATAGTGTAGACGCAAGTAGAGACGCGAAAATAGACGCACACAGAGACGCAGATATAGACGCAGCATGTAATATGTTTTATCTGCACAGGGTAATATGATTTTTCTTGTGTAGATGTGGAATCCTGGATCTTCCAGTACTAATCCTGAGTTGGAACGCACGAACAACACCTTAGTGGAGTTTTCTAGAGCTGTTGGTAGCTTTTTTGGAGGTTTTCCAAACAAGTAGCGATTCATGGGGGAGATGACCAATTATCTTGATTGCCCTCCCACTGCAAAGGAGGTATTCAGTGTGTTGTCTGGGACACCTATCACATCTTTGCCTAGCACTGCTGCACAAACACCAAACCTTGGTACACCTCTACTAACAAGTACTCCACGCACTATGCACACACACAGATCAACTGGTGCATAGGGATTAGCTGAAGTACATGGATCGGCCGAAGCATGTTCATCTTCAGAAGAATGTGCATTGAGTGAGGTAGAGGGTAGTGCCCGTCGAGGAAGGAGGGAGAGTCGTGCGGGAGGACGAGGAGGTCGAGGGCTTTGTGGGGGTTGCCTAGGAGGTGGCTCTCAATCACCCTCACCGGGAAATGAGAGAGGTGAGGCTCCACAAATGTACTACTCTGTCACTGATGTTGGTGGTATCTTGCATGACTCTAAGGGGAGGGAAGTGATAGCCTACTTGAGGAGTGACGTGCATGCCACATACAAAGATTGCATGATTCTCTTCAAGCACAAAAAAAATGGTTTGTGGCAAGAGATGCTGCAGGCAGTACATAGAAGGTACCCTAATCCTGAGAATTCATGATTCTCAGATGATTGGGGACGGTCAAAGGTGAGAGATGCGCTTCATAACAAGAGGTCTCACCTTATGGTGCGCGCCAAGGAGTCATTGTGGAGACAAGAGCAGGGGCACCCTGGATATGGCCAACCACCCAATTGCCACCGCAGGGAGTGGAAAGAGGCCAAGAAGAGAGCAACAGAGAAAATGACAAGTCGCTAGCATGCAGAGGCACGACGTATCCAGATGGCAACCATGGGATCGTCGCATTATGGATCGGGTGGCAGGGAGTCATGGGAGGCTGAGTTTATAAGTATTATTTGATTTTTTATTTAAAATTAAATTTTGTAATTTGTTTCACTTCATTATGTAGTGTGTTCTAATACGTTGTATGTTCAAATTGCTTTGTAGTATCATATCATTGGTAGGATGCCTACTCCTAGAGAGGTAGGCTACCATCGAGGTCATAACCGGGCATCCACTTGGCAGCATTTCTACAAGGAGGGACTCATCACGGAGGAGCAATATAATCATGCCATGATAATTCCACAACCAGAAGAGGTATGTTTTTTTTTTTACATGAAAAGTATAGGTAACTTTAATTTATTGTTTGTAATGGTATTTATATACCTTAATCCTTTGTGTAGGCGAACCCTAATGCAGTTGAGGATAGTGAAGGGGGGACTAGCAGTAGCGGTGGCAGCAGCGGCAGTGGCACAGGCAGTGGTGGTGGTAGCGATGATGATGCCTCTTCTGAGGAGATGTAGAGGAGCCCCATGCATGCATGCCTCCCCTTGGCTTGTAGTTTTCATTTTTGATATGTATATCTTTCAACTAGTGCTTGCGACCATGACCATGCTTGAGGTCACAAGCACTAGAACTCATCATGTAAAAACGTTTCATCTATATATATGAAATTTCGTGTTCTACATACATTGTTTTGGTTTCAGTACAAAAATCTTAGAAATAATCTTTCTCTATTTTCCCTAAGCATACAATTTGATGTTGATGGGGAGAAAAAAACTAGAGAGCAAAGCCACATGCTCTCTGGTTTTTTTTTCAACCTCTGTTTTGCATGTCTATCAGCGCGTCTAAATTGCAAGATAAATGCGTGTCTATTCTCATCAAAAACTTGTAGAGTAAATACTTTTTTAGACATGCAGATACACGCGTGTATAGACGCACAATATGAATATATCCACTTTTTTATAAATATGATGATATATTTACGTAGCGTGTCAATACGCGCATATAGATGCGCGTATATATGGGCGTGTAACTCTGACTATAAGCACGCTTTTAGACGCGAAATATTAGCTGCAGCAGTAGACGCCGTAATAAATGTGCCCGACATTTTTTGACACAGTTCAAATATTGCGTCTACAAGCACGTCTATGGAGCCTTTTTGTTGTAGTGCGATTCTCAAAGGGAATTGCGCATGCGAGGGAGACGGGCCAATATCATAAGTCTGCGGCCAAGGCAAAAAGGTCGAATACGCGATGGCTCCTAAAAAGACACAAGGCGCAACCACAGGAGGATCATCTCCTAGCATTCATGTGGACATTTCACCGAATCCACAAGTCCACGTTTTTTTCCTAAATTTTGATTTACGTCATAATATTACAATTGTGCATGGATCATTTATAGAATTAGGATGCACTTTTTTCGATTGAAATACTTTGGCTAATAGCTCATAATTGAAGAATTCGAACATTGGTATTTTTCAATGAAACAAACAAAAAAAAGAGCATAATATCTCTATGCATTCCTAGCAAGTGGTTTTTTATGCATTGCAAATAACGAATTTAGATCAACTAATGCCCATCATTACAAGTCAAAATTATGATAGTACACTTCGATTATGCATGGAAAGAATAAATCACATGTCACATTATTAGATATCTTTTCTCGAAATGATTCTTTAAAGAAGGTTGCTAATAACCGTAGGAATTTGCGAGGTATGGAAATGATTCTAGGGATGCATGAAGTAGATTAATCTCTAGGAAATTGGCATAAATCTTGATCAATTACGTAAGTAGTTATGAAAGGTTGTGTAAATTTAGCATATGAATAATTCATTTAGAAATGAATTTAGGAAAAAGCTGCACGGTTCACATAAAACCCTAAAGCTTAGTAGCATGAATCTTGACTGCATGTTATAAAAGGATCAATAGGAATTCTGCCATAACTTAACATACACTTTGACTTTAACCAAAAAAGTTAGGGATTGTAAATCTAATCATTCATAGCCAATGAATCGTGTGCTTACGAAAATGGAATTGTAATGGTTTTACCCTAAACACCTAAACCACAAAGGACTCACTTGGGAATGGTTAAATCGATGCAATATATTCTAAGTGCTAACTAGGGTTTAGCACGTTGAGGATGTGACCTAATCGCTCTTATTGCCAAGATGAAACTCTCATACCCTAAAGACTTGCCCACATTCACGGAATGTAGGGACAATAGGACATACTCGAGAGAAACGATCTAGGGTTTCTACCCTAAGGATCGCTCGCTAAAAAGATGAAACTCGGTTTGAATTTGGAACCCTAGAACCGACAATGTCGGCCTAGTGCAATCAGGAACGGATTGTTATGAAGACACCCTAACCCTGTTTCCTATCTAATCATGATTCCATGATTAGAAGACGCCGTTTAATGGATAAAATAGTCCCATGGTTTTTTATGCGACACTTGTGCAACAAGTTGCAGAGTCGCATGATCTTGTGATTTGACCAAAAGAGAATGGCCAATTCCTCGGAATAAGATTGGCAGATTCTTGCGCAAGTTTATCTTGCAAGAGGATGAGTAGTCATCTTGATATAGTACCTTTCTTGGGAAAAGTGACCAAGACAAGGGGATTAGATATTTGCTTGGAAGCAAAGGACCAATCAATAATTTAAAGCAACATATTTTCTGTTAATAGAACTTAAGGTATTGGTTAAGTTGGGTTAATAGGGTAGGGCCCTAACCCAAGGACATAAGGGTTAAAAAACAAACCCTTGGGGATCTTGCCAAGTTGCAATTGATCCCAGATTGAGTGTTGGATGCATTCAGAGAGAAGGATTCACTCCTTAGCGATTGGCCAAAATAACGACCACTGGAAATGATTGTGCTTGTAACAATTTAGAGAGCACTGTTTGCCTTGTTTGCTCAAACAATTAAAGGATGAAAAGTTTATCTAATGCTTTAGGTTGAAGGCCTGAAGGGAGAGGCAGCCTCAGTTATCCCCGACTGTCTGTCTGACCCTAACCAAGGGGGTTGTTAACTGCGCCAGAAAGGTGGACCGAACCCGCTGCGAGAGGTCTCTCCATTGAGTGCTACTTGGAGCAGGAGGATGCTTGGGTGCTAGGGGGGGCTCTAGCCGTAAATCCCTCACCTTCCGGGCCCTACACAATAGGGCAACGTGACTTGGAATTGGATCTCGAGGCCCGCATACTAGTCTACGGGCGGAATCTTGGATTAGTAATCCCTGTGGATTGATGGATAGCCTTCGGGCGGATTTTGGATAAGCCTACGGGCTGGACTTTATAAATGTATTCCTAAGATAAATATGATAACCTGTTACAAAGGAACTTGTATACTGCTTTTTCTATGTCAAGTGCCATGATTATGTGAAGGAACCAGTGCCTAATGGGCTAATTAAGGAAGCTGCTTGATGCATGTCCAACTAAATGTGTTAGGTAATTAGACAACTAAAACAACTGAGGAAAGTGTGGTGGATGTGGCCATGGGTCCATCCTATGGATGGGTGGTCCCAGTTGGCCGGAAACTCTTCTCAATCATAAACGACAACAACAAGATCGTTTCAAAGGACATGAATAGCAAGGGTGCTGACCTAGAGTCTAAGTTATAATAATCCCGATTTACGCTGTTTTAGGGGAACGGAATGGGGCTATGCCTTATGGCAGAGAGGTTGAGCTTTGCATCCCTCTCATTTCCCATTCTCTTTGAACCAAGTGCAGCGTGAGTCCGCTTCGGCCCTGGCGTTTCTGTGTAAAGTAGTTTGCTCAGGGTTCAACGCTAGTTGCTGTTAAGGAAATGACCATTAGAGAAAACCCTGATTCAGGTCAGTCCTAAGTGCGAACGGCCAGAATTACTTCCGCTACGTGGCAGATGCGAAACCACGTAACACTCCATGGGAGTGCCGAGTGGAGCTTTCTAGATCTCCTTTCCGATGGACTGCTAGACGTATCCTGAAGAGAACACGTGGACACGTTACAGTTGGTATCAGAGTCAACCAACGAAGGATTTGTTTTTAAGAAATCTTAATAAGATGAAGTAAAGCAAATGTTGATGTTCTAAGCATTTCCTTACTTTCGATGCTGTCTTGCAAAATTATGAAGCATGGAACAGGTTCTTAGTGTTTCGAGTCATGTTTATGACCACGATGCATTCCCCGGATAATCAACAAAGGGTTGAGATGACGAACATCCTAGATCGTATCTATAATCCATCGCCTTTGTACGTGGAACAAAGATGGATGGGTAACTCAAGAATCTACTATATAGCGACCCACAGGTTTGCATACCTTCAAACCGACCTAAAGAGGATCAAGTGGTTGGAAGACCTGAAGATCATGAAGCTGTTCATTTTTGTGGAGGCTCACATAAACTCAACTTTACATATTTGAGGTCGGAGAGTTGAGCTGAACTCATATGTATATGAGGAAGTGACCCGTGTAATCCCTGCCTGTAACGTGTCCACTTGTATCTTCAGGACACATCTTAGCAGTCCATCGAAAAGGATGTCTAGAAAGCTCCGCCCGGCACTCCCATGGAATGTTATAGGGTTTGCGATCTAGGGCTTTTCGCATCTGCCACGTAGCAGAAGTATTCCAGCTGTTCCCACTTAGGATCGACCTGAATTAGGGTTTTCCTTATTGGTCATTTCCTAACGGCAACTAGCGTCGGACCCAAGCGAACTACTTTATGCAGAAACGCCAGGTCGGAAGTAGATTCACGCTGCACTTGGTTCAAGGAGAATGGGAAACGAGAGGGATGCAAAGCTCAACCTCTCTGCCATAAGGTATAGTCCCATTCCGTTCCCCTAAAACAGCATAAATCGGGGTTAATTATAACTCTAGGTCAACGCTTTTGTTGTTTGTGTTCTTTGACGATATTCTTACTGTCCATTGTGATTTGAGAAAAGTTTTCGGCCAACCGGGACCACCCATCCGTAGAATGGACCTATGGCCCATTCTCCGCACTTTCCTCGGGTTGTTTTAGTTATTTAATTACCTAACACATTAGTTGGACATGTATCAATCAACTTCTTTAATTAGCCCGTTAGGCACTGGTTCTTTCACATAATCATATCACTTGACATAGAAAAACAATGTCAAACAAGTTCCTTATTAATAGGTTATCATTTTTATCTTTGAAATACAAAAAGTCTAGCCCATAGGCTTATCCACAATCTGCCCGAAGGCTATCCAACAATCCACAGGGATTACCAATCCAAGTTTTCGCCTGTAGACTAGTATGTGGGCCTCGAGATCCAATCCCAAGTCATGTTAGCCTCTTGTGCAGGGCCCGGAAGGCGAGGGATTTACGGCCAGAGCCCCCCCTAGCACCCAAGCGTCCTCCTGCTCCAAGCAGCGCTCAACAGAGTGACCTCTCGTGGCGGGTTCGGTCCACTTTCCCGACGCAGTTAACAACCCCCTTGGTTAGGGTCAGGCAGGCAGTTGGGGGTAATTGAAGCTGCCTCTCCCTTCAGGCCTTCAACCTGAAGTATTAGATATCGATTTATCTTTTAATTCATTGATCAAACAAAACCAAACAATGCTCTAAAATCTGTAGCAAGCACAAACATTTCCATTGGTCATTTTTTTGTTGGCAAACTACTAAGGAACGAGTCCTTCCTTTCAAATGCATCCAGCACTTGATCCGGGATGACTTGCGACTTGGCAAGATCCCCTATATCCTGGGTTAGGGCATACCCTATTAACCCGACTTGGTCAAATCTTAAGTTCATAGATTATTTCAGTTTATCGGCTGGTCTATTGCTTCCAAGCAATCTTCTTTACTCAAGAAAGATACTAAATTAGGATGATTATTCATCCTCTTGCAAGATAACTTGTGTAAGGACCTACCAACCTCATTGCGAGAATTGGCCATTCCCTTGTGATCCAATCACAAGATCATACGACTCCGCACTTGTTGCATAAGTGTCGTGTCGAACTATGAGACTATTCTACTCATCGAATGGAGTCACAAAACAATCTGTTCCTGATTACATTAGGCTGATGTTGTCAGTCCTAGGGTTCCAAGTTCCATCTCGTAAGATTCTTAGAGACAAGCCCTAGATCTCTTCCCAAATATGTTTCACTGTCTCTACATTCGGTGAATGTGGGCAAGTATTTAGGGTATAGGAGTTTCAGTTTTAGCAATACGTACGATTAGGTCACGTATTAATTTCCCAGTGAATTTCTTGGAATTTAACTCATTCTAAACAAGTACTCCGCGGTTTAGGTGTTTTAGGTTTATGCCAATTTGTTTATCTCTTGAAGATAGTTACATTATCATTCCATAAACACATGACTCGTTGTCTACGTGTAAATTGATTTTTAAACCCTAACTTATCGTTTTTTAGGTCAGGCATAGGATAGGTTAATTCCAACTAATCTTCCAATTACTTGCAAACAAAATTCATGCTAAACAAGCAACCTTTTACTTGATAATTTATGCAATTGACAAACGATAACTGCCTAGAGTTATGCATCGTAAGAATCATTTCATGCCTTGCACTTTCCTAAGGATTCCTAACACTTTCCATAATGATTCATTGCGAAGAGGATATGGATTAATAACGTGATATGCAATTTATATTTCCATGTTTAAACGAGGTATACTAATTTTAATTCCGTTCTATAACAATGGTCATTAATCTAATCTTAATTCATTGCATTACATAAAGCTATTTACTAGAAATGCATTTATGCTCCCTTTACTTTGCTTGTTTTATTGAAAATATTAATGACTAAATTCCTCCGTCGTGAGCTAATTTTTCTAAAGCAATTAAGACGAAAAATGCATCCTATTTCCAACAATTATCCTTTGCACGATTGAATTATAACAATACCAAATAAAAATTAGGAAGGAAACGTGGACTTGGGGTGAGATGTCCACGTGGATGCTAGGAGATGATCCTCCTACGGTTGCGCCTTGGGCTTTCTTAGAAGGCATCGCAATTGTAGTCTTTCCGTTGTGGATGCAACTTTACAACTCCTTTTTGAAATTCCACCGTGGCCCCCTTTTGCAATAACTTGCACGTCCGTCGAAAGAAGTTTTAGAAGGCTTCCTCCTTGAAGTAGGGATTTCAAAAGGGGGTGTTTCAAAATCTTTCGTGAATAAGACCCATTAAAGCCATGGGAAAGGCTTAATGGCCTTATAAAGACTTGCACGAACGGGGAATAAAAGGTGTAGAATCTCTTACGAGGGCTTTTGAGTAGGAAAGGAAGGCGTCAAAAGACAATCAACATTCTCTTTTCTTTTATGTGCGGGGGAAAAACAAGGTATGGGAGAGCTAGATGGGTTATTTTCGCATGGGGAAAGAAAAGGGCTAAGGCGGCCCTTAGGGGGATTTGAGATACGGGGGGGGAATAAGGCCCTTTAAAAGAAAAAAACTTTTGGAGGGAAAAGGGCCTAAGATCTCTTAAAGGCCCCTCCAAGGAGAATTGGGGGGGGGGGGAGGGGGGGGCAAGGGCTTATAGAGGCCTAAGGGGAAGTTTCTAGGGGGGAAAAAAGGGTAGTCCTAAAGGTCATAGGAGAAAAAAGGCCCCAAGGAAGCCCTTAGGGAGATTTATAAACACAGGGAGGCAAAGGACCCTTAAGGTCAAAGCTTTTGGTGGGGGGGGGGGGTGGGGGGTGGGGGAGGGGGAGGGGGAGGGGGCTTATAGAGCCCCCTCCCTTAGAAACTTTAGAAGCTTCAAAAAGCACATGGGCTAGGGGGGGTACACTCGACAGACAGCGACGAGTGGTGGCTGAACGACGACGGATGGCGGCGACCTCTGCAGACCAGCTCGGCTTCCCAGGGCGGACTGGTGGTAGCCTCCTTAGCCTCTCCCTCCTTCACGATTCCTACAGCCTCCCTTAATGGTAGTAAGGCAGCGCCTCCTCTCTCCCACTCTGTAGTATGACGGCATACTGTGTCTCTCCCCCGATCCTTGGTGGCCACCATGGTTTAAATAGGGGAGGGGACGGGAATCCTCCCCTCCTGCATGTCAACGGGCATGCGCACAAGCTTTGGCAAGCTCCAGCAAGGAGCTTTCCCACCATACTAATCCCCTCTTCCTCCAGCTTGACAATCGGTTGAAGGAGAGGGAAAATAAAAAAAATTGCTTTTATCTAAAGGATAATTCCATTATCTTCTATTGGGCAGTTCACACGAACCTACGCCTTCGGGATATTACATTCTCTCCCCCTTGGAGGAATCGAGATGTCCTCATCTCAAGATAAACTGAGAATATTGATGGTTGAGAGTGCCTTCATCTATCCAAGTGGCATCCTCTTTGGGATAATCTTTCCAGTGGACGAGGCATTCTCTCAAGGTTCTGGATCTCAATTGTCTCTCCGTAACATCTAAGATCCTGTCAGGCCTTAGTTCAAGGACTCCTTGACTAGGCATTACAACTTGTTGGTCATCAAGTACATGGTTAGGATTAGGTACATACTTTTTCAATAGGCTGATATGGAATACATTATGAATTTTTAGGTTCTCAGGGAGTTGCAGTTTATAAGCATTAGGTCCTAGGCACTTAAGGATCTTGTACGGTCCACAATACCTTGGACTTAGCTTCTTGCAATCTCCTAAGGATAGGGAACTCTTCTTAGGGCGTACGCGAATGAAGACCATGTCTCCTTCTTCGAAGACTCTATCTTGACGTTTCAAATCCACGTAGGCCTTCTGTCTATCCTTGGCAGCTTGGATGTCCTATCTTAGTGACTTTATTTGGTCATCCATCTCTTCCAACATTTGCCTTGAAGCTTCAACCCTCAAGGTTGGATCTGAGAAGTTTAGGGGGCTTCGACAGTCATGAACATACAATGCTTGGAAAGGGGTCATTTGAATGCTTTGTTGGTAAGAAGCATTGTAGGCAAATTCAACCAAAGGCAAGTATTGAATCCACCTCTTCGGCTCACGACAACAGTATGCCCTAAGCATATCCTCGATGACTTGATTTACTCGCTCTATTTGGCCATCCATTTGGGGATGGTAAGCGGTGCTAAAGCAGAGTTGAGTCCCAATGGCTTCAAAGATAGCTCTCCAGAAGTATGATGTGAAGAGACAATCATGATCACTAATGATTCTTCTTGGTAGCCCATGTAGCTTGAATATCTCCTTGATAAACAATCTTGCAATGTCTGAGGCTTTATAGTTTGTCTTTACTAGAATAAGGTGTGCAACCTTAGTAAGCATGTCAACCACAACCATGATGGAGTTGTATCCTCCCTGGACTTGGGGTAGGCCTACAACAAAATCCATACTGATGAATTCCCATTTCATTTGGGGAATGTCAAGCGGTTGCAGCTTCCCTGGCATCTTGACATGTTCGGCTTTGATAGGTTGACAAGACAAACACTCGGTGACATACTTGAGAACGTAACCTTTGAGCCTCTCCCAATGTTAGCTTTTCCTGACTATATTGAGAGTCTTGGCATAGCCAGGATGTCCTAAGAAAGGGGAATCATGAGCTTCCCACAATATCTTCTGCTTAAGTGACTAGCTTGCCGATATACACAGCCTCGTTCTATAGTAGACAAGTCCACTATTGATAGAAAATTCATGATACTTAGCCTACAATTTTTGATTCTGATCCTTGATAGAGATCTCCCTTAGCATTGTTTGATAGGCTAGATCATGGCATGCTTCCTCTCTAGCTAACTCAAGTATTGGATTGTTTGGCATAGACACTTTTGTAGCTAGAGATCTAGCTGTTGATGGATTCTGTAAGATTAGGGAATCAAGGAATGCCTTGCGACTAAGTGCATCAGCAACTACATTTTCTTTCCCTAGTCGGTACTTGATTTCAAAGTCATACTCCTCCAGTACTTCAATCCACCGACGTTGCCTCATGTTGAGCTCGTTCTGGGTAAAGATCCACTTGAGACTCTTATGGTCAGTTACTAGTGTAAACTTGTTACCCAATAGGTAGTGTCTCCAAAGCTTTAGAGCATGGATGACAGCTAGCAATTCCAGATCATGCGTAGCATAATTCTTTTCATGACTCTTCAATTTCCCTGAAGAGTATGCTATAGGATGACCTTCCTGCATGAGCACACATCCCAAGGCAGTGCTAGCATCAGTTACTACTTCGAACTCCTTATTGAGGTCTGAAAGTTTTAAGATAGGTGTTGATACTAAAGTTTGCTTCAATCTGTCGAAGCTATTTTGTTTGCGAGTTGACTATGCAATGGAAGTTTGCTTCTTCAGTAAGTCCGTCAGAGGTGCTGCAATCAAAGCATAGTTTCTGATGAAGACCCTATATCATCCTGTCAATCCAAGAAAGCTACGTATTTCTTTGACAGATGTTGGTATTGGCCATTCTAGCACATCTCTAACCTTGGCTAGGTCCACTGAGATTCCTTCTACTGATACTATGAATCCCAAATATTCAATCTGATGTTTGTAGAATGCACACTTCTTCATCTTAGCATACAGCTTATGTGACCTCATTGTTTCAAGGACAATCCGAAGTTGGGATTCATGATCTTCCTCCTGTTTGGAATAGACTAAAGTGTCATCGAAGAAGACAAGCACGAAATCATCAAGATATAGCCTAAAGATATCTTGCATTAACCTATTGAAGGTGACAGGTGCATTTGTAAGCCCAAATGACATAACTAGGAATTCAAAGTGCCCATATCTTGTGTTGTGTTGAGTGTTGAAATGACCTATTTTTTGGCTAAATTTTGTTGTTTTTGAGAGCTGAATGGTTGATTTTATGAGATGATTGATTGGTTTGGAAGTGGTTTGAGAGTGTTTTGGATAGATTGGAATGGTTTTATTAAGTTCATGATGATTTTCAGTGGAGATATGAGGTTCTGTGATGTTCTGATAGGTTTTGATTGGTTCTGTATAGCTTCTGTTTTGTTCTGATTGTCTTCTGTATGAAGCATGGATTATTGATTGATGAAGATTGAGATCTTGTGAAAGCTTATTGAATAGTTTTTTAGAGTTTGGAATTGTTTGATTATGAGTTATGAGGTTTTGTTGACCTTCTGTAACCTTCTGTAGATCTTCTGTAGAGCTTCTGTTTTTGTACTGTAGCTGTATTGGTACTGTACTATGACTCTTCTGTATGCTTCTGTATGTGTTCTGTTGGATGAGAGTGTAGATTGGGAAAGTTTTATAGCCTTGGAAAGAGGTGAATACAAGTGAAAAAGAGCTAAAAGAAGTGAAAGAAGTAGCTGCTGAAGACTCAAGTAAAGATTGAAGTGAAGTGATAGTAGTGAGCTGTGAAAGGACATTGTAGTGGCTCTAGTGACTCTTCATATCAGGCATACCTCTTGGGAGGGGTATCCATGACCTAAGAAGGATTATTGTGAGTGATTATGAGAGATTGTAGTGAGGATATGATGTATTATTGATGGAGAGAGAGAGAGAGAGTCAGAGATAGCCAATTCTACTAAAATAGAGTGATTGTATATAAGAGATTGAGAGAGAAGACTATGAAGATATTGAAGATGAATACTATGTGATGTATTTCCATTCAAAGATGGTGTATTCATTTTTTTTCTTTGTTATATTGATGGATTTTGTGAAGATTTTGAAGAATATGGTTGATTCTATCAAATCCATGGGAGATCTACATGATGCTGCATGAAGATTTGTTGTGCCTGGTGTTCTTTTCTTCATTGTGATCATAAAAAACCTAATAAAAAAGTATGTTGATGTTACAAGATAGATTTTCTTGCAAGAGAATTCCCTTTTCCTTGGTGTTCCTCTTGGGGCTCCATGTTTTTGGTGCGCAGCCAGGGAAGCTTGCCATCAACAAGCACCCGAAGAGGCTGAAAATGAAGGAAATGGCATTGACAAGAAAAGAAGAATTCAATGGATGTTTGTAAAGTTCCTTCCTCCACTGAAGAGTTGGAATTTCTCATAATCCAAGCCACTTTCCACAAGAAGTTCATCCCACAATGGAGGAAACACATCACCATCATGATGCATGCTCTATGTGATGGACAGTTTCCTCTTCCTGTTGAAGCAGCAGAAACTTGCATCTTGGTGGCAAACTGTTTGGGAACAAACTGAAGAGCAGAAATAGAGAGAATGACCATACATGGAAGATTTGGAATTCATTGAGAAGTTTACAGACATCATCAAGTGGGAGATTGTGAAGAAGCTTCAGGAGTCTTGGTCTGTGGAGGTTCACAAAGACAAAAAGGAAAAAAGTTGGAATTTGTTCGTGGATGCTCAACAGCAAGATACATGGGATGCTTGGTGCACTGACAATCTTCTGTTTGTCCAATTAGCAACCCATTGGAAGTTGGTAGACAGAGTGTTTTTCACAACATACACTGTTGAAACCATCAGAAGCTGGCATTACTATGATGATGGCACCACCACAATGCTCAGACGTATGCATTTTGACACTTTCAGAACCGAATACCTTCCTCTGTGCAGTGGCATGAAAGCAGAATTCAGAGACGTTGAAAAGGAAGAAGTAGAAGAAATGTTGGCAAGAGAGTCCTCTAGAGACTGAAGCCTTCTGTTAACCCTCTGTGGAGCACTAATAATAAAGTGGAGCCAACCCCCTGATGAATGACGCAATAAAGAGGCAAGCATTACAACGAGTCCAGAGGTACATGAGAAGAGAGAAAGAAAAAATCAAAGCTGAGAACGAGCTCGCAGCAGAAGCCGCCTTTGACGCCCTTGCGGAACTCTTTACAGAAGTCCCAATGGCACATCAAGCCCTTCCTCGTCCTGCTGGAGGCCCACTTCCAAGCCAGATCCATCCTGGAAATATTGATGAGACAGGCCAGCGAATGTAGTCCCATTGCCAGTTTTTAAGGGAGAGTACAATGAAGACCCGAATCTTCATGTAGCTGGTTTATGGTAGCATAGGTGGCTAACAATGCCAGACCCCCTGAGCATTGGTTAGCAATATTCCCCGCCACTTTCAAGGGCGCGGCATTTCAGTGGTATGAGAGACAAGCAGCAGGAACTTTTGGCACATGGGACGACCTGAAGTTGGCCTTCCTCACTAAATTTAGGCGTAAAGGTTTTGAAGAGCGGATGCGAGAGGAATTTATGAACCTAAGTCAATCCTCTGGAGAAAGAGTAGAAGCTTATGTCTCACAAATGGAATCCATCCTAAAGAGATGGACTAACCATAATCTAGATGATGGCATTCAGAAGGGGGTGTTTCTCAGAGGATTACAACCAAAAGTCCGTAAGTTTGTGGAGCTGCAAAGACCAGCCACACTGCAAGCTGCAACCAAAGGTGCAAGACTGTACGATGAAGTAGAAGCTAGATTGGCGATGAATCCAGGAAGAGGAGTCCTACCTCCTCTGATGCCAGGAATGATGTACCCACCAAATGCTGATTACAGAGACTTCTCAAAACCCTACTACCAGTACCTCAGGAGGAGAAAGCTTGAAGGATTACTTATCCAACTCAGTTGCAAATATCAAAAAGGAGTTGATGGATGTGATTACAGAGCAACAATAGACGCTGAAAGTGAATACCGCTAGTATATCCAACGTTGCAGGAGCAGGAAGAGATGTGATGCGATCAAATACTTGGTATGGTAAGTGTCATCAAGCATGCCATTTAGCCACTGAATGTACATGAAAACCAACCATTCCTGGAGCCTTCTGTTCCTACTATTTGTAGAAGAACCATACAGAGGATATTTGCTCTTTGAAGGAGATGCATGATAGGAGAAAGAAGGAGAAAGATGCAAGATTCAACTTGCTGGAATCCAAAATGACAACACAAGATATTGGACCCAAGCCTAGAGAGTTTGGTCCTAATTTCGGTCCAAGGAGATTTCCCTCTCAAAGTTACAGATGAAGACAGTCTAGCGGTGGTCAAAGATCAGAAGTGGAGTGTTACAGATGCGGAGAAAAGGGACACATTTCACCAAATTGTCCAAATCCCAGAAGGTAAGTAGATTATAAGCCCTTATGCAGTCGATGCAAAGGAGAAGGCCACACTGCAAAAGACTGTCCAAGCCCAGCCCCAGTGAAAAATAGTGCTACTGACAGTCCGGCCAAGGCCTAAGAGCCTACCTCCAATTTAGTGGAATTGGAAGTTGCTGCCATTATGCATGCAAAGAAGAAGGAACCACCTATCCAGAAAGAAAATAATCCTCCTGCTAGAACAGTGAAGTTCAATCTTCCACCAAAAGAACAAAACAGAACAGAGTCTGACAGTGCTGTATAGAGCACTACAGTGCCACAGAGAGTCACAGAGAGAGTTCCAGAGACAAGACTAGAGGTCTAGGAGATAGAAGAGGAGGAAGTGCCACAAGTGGCAGAAGAAGTTCCCATGATACCCTTGTTGGAAGAACAAAGGAAAATGAAAATGGGTGTTGCCCCATTCCCTAACTGGTTAGGGAAGCCAATGGATCCTATTAAGGAATACGATCTGGTCAGAGATCTAGATACCTTTAAACCAAACCTCACATTCCGACAATTATTGATGTTGTCTCCCAGTTGCCGAAAAAGGTTCAAAGGTATACTGAAAAGAAGACGTGGCTTAAGGATTGCTCCCTCAACAGCAACAAAGTCCCAACAAAGCTCCAGAGCCTGTAAAAGAAGTGGATGTGGCTAACGCCTTCCTAGATTCGGGTACCCCAGAGACTGGTGTGTGGATAGAACGTTGCTTCATTGCAAATGCACTGATTGATGGTGGTTCATCAGTGAACATTATGACAGATGTGACAATGAAGGATCTCGGCCTACAAGGTGTGCAACCAACCCAATGGCTCATCAGACTGGAGGATCAGAGCAGAATCAAGCCTTTGGGCATTCTCCCATATGTGAAGATTATAGTGGCTGGAAGAGATTATTGGCTAACCTATCTGGTGATGAAGCCAAACTCTTATGGTACATCCTACCCTCTATTATTGGGCAGACCATGGCTTTTTGAAGCCATGGTCTAGAGCAAGGACGGATTGGTTCAAAGGAACCTTGACCTTGGGTAGAGGACCCAACAAAGTGGTGCTGAAGCTATATGGTTCTCAAAAAGGACATGGATCCACCTCCTTGGAATTATCTTCTGACTCCCCTAATGAGGCTACAGATGGCACATCAGCAAATGAAGATGCTGTCAAACAGATCCTTCCTAAGAAAACAGTGGCACGTTCCTTAACAGTGGATACTGTAAGCCAACTTCCAAAAGATGCAAAGCCATTATCAATGTGTGAATACTTCCTGCCTGAACCAGGAATGATTTCTGAAATCACTTCTGACAGTGAGATAGAAGCATGGATGTACTGCTCTCCCTGTTACATGGCCATAGCAGAGCCAGAGACAGAGGCATAAGATGAAACAGAGAACATGTTCTTCTCTTACAGAGCTCCTACAGAGCCAGAGATAGAGACAGAGCCAGAGACAGAGACAGGAGAGGAAGGAGATGATATGGAAGAAGAAGGTTATGAAAGAGAGATGGAAGATTCTATCCCATCTGAAGAGGTTACATATGAAGATGAAGTTCCAGAAGCATCAAAAGCAGACGAGCTCATGCTGTGGGACAGAATGGCGATGGTACCATTTGGTCTGGTAAATGGATCTTCTCATATGTAAAATCTTTGTAAGAAATGTGTAATGAAGAACAAGCCGTCTTTCACCAGTGGCTCTTGCCGTCCTCAACCATCCTTGCCAAAGAACGATGATGATGATGCACCGTGCCAAAAAGCACCAGTCTCACGATTCCAACAGGCATCAGAGGGTCACTGTTATGTAACATTCCTAGATGTGTCATCAGAAGAGGAGTCTTCAAGCCAAGAGGTAACTAATCTTGAAACCAAACCTGAAACGGCTCTAATCCCATTTCAACATCTCAAGGAGCAACCTAAGTCTCCACCAAAAGAAGAAGTTGGTTCTAGTGGGACATCAGAAGAGGACACCACCCCCTTGAAGGAGCCGGATCTGTATCCAGAAGCAGTCTGTGGGACCTTCATCTGTGAAGTAGAAGGTGAAAGGTAGTTAACTTTTGTGAATGCAGATGGCACTGAACGCCACTTGAAGGTGGGTAGCAGCCTACCGAAAGAGGAGTTGTCAACTTTGTACAACTTGTTGAAAGAGAATTTTGACGTGTTTGCTTGGTCCTACAAAGACCTAAAGGGGATTGATCCTACAATATGTCAGCATCATATTGACTTGGAGCCTGATGCCAAGCTAGTAGGGTAACGATAGAGGTGAATGAACCCGAATTATTCCACATTGGTGAAAGCAGAGCTGCTGAAGCTTCTGGAAGGCGAGTTCATCTATCCAGTGGCAAATAGTGAATGGGTTTCACCGATCGTGGTTGTACCCAAGAAGAATGGCAAGCTTTGAATATGTGTGGATTTCCGCAAGCTCAATTCCAAGATGAAGAAGGATTACTTTTCTATCCCTTTCACAGACCAACTATTGGACACAATGGCAGGACATGAGCTTTATTCCCTTCTGGATGGATTCAGCGGATATAACCAAGTCCAGATAGCAGAAGAAGACCAATCCAAAACAACCTTCACCATAGAATGGGGGACCTACGCTTATTGAGTGATGCCTTTGGGCTCTGCAATGCCCTTGCTACTTTCCAGCTAGTCATGATGGCCGCATTCCAAAATCATCTACACGACTTTATTGAGGTATATTTGGATGACTTCTGTGTCTATAGTTTGATCTATGAACATTGGGGACACCTGGAACAATGCTTTGATTGATGCCCGGAGTATGGGATTTCCCTCAACCCCGACAAATGCATATTTGGGGTCTCTTCTGGAGTTCTGTTGGGCCACATCGTCTCTGCACAAGGGATATCAACAGACCCTACAAAGATAAAAAAGATCGCAGCTCTAACAGCGCCCACCAACCTCAAACAGTTGAGGGGATTCCTAAGCCATGTGGGTTACTATAGAAGGTTCATAGCCCATTTTGCAACAAAGGCAACCTCCTTGCACAAGCTTCTGAGGAAAGATGCAGAGTTTACTTAGACAGAAGAATGTGACAAAGCCTTCACCACTCTAAAGCAGTGTCTGATTGAGGCACCCATTCTACAACCTCTTGATTGGACGAAAGAGTTCCATGTACACATTGATGCATCTATTGAAGGCTTAGGCGCTGTCCTATGCCAGAAGGGCTCCTCGAAGCTAGATCAACCCATCTATTACGCAAGCTGAAAAGTCACTAATAGGGAACAGAACTATACAGTGACAGAGCTGGAGTGCTTGGCAATGGTGTTTGCCCTAGAGAAGTTCCGCCACTACCTACTATCTACCCACTTTAAATTTTATGTGGATCATGAGGTCCTGTCCTTCCTGATGAACAAAGCAGATGTGAAAGGACGAATGATGAGATGGCTCCTTCTATTCTAGGAGTTTGACTTTGAGGTAATTACCAAACCTGGTCGTTCCCATGTTCTGGCAGATCATCTGTCGCGTATCCCATAGACTGCAAACGTGGAGCAGGATGATCCAGACCTCCCTGATGCTTCCCTATTCCTAGTAGAAACTGTAACCCCCTGGTATGCAGACATTGCCAATCTGCTGGCAACCCAACAGTATCCTCTTGGTATTTCTAGTTGGGAAAGGAAGAAGCTTATGTTAGAATCAGCCCCCTACACCCTGCTAGGCGGTGCACTGTACAAGAAAGGCAAAGATGAAGTGCTCAGAAGATGTGTTGCAGGAGATGAGATTGGGATTGTTTTGAAGGCTTGCCATGACAAGCCATGTGGGGGCCACTTTGTAGGAGAAGCCACAGCCAGGAAGGCTCTACTAGCACGATACTGGTGGCCGACCATTCATAAGGATGATTATGATTATTGTAAAAGATGTGATGCTTGTCAAAGAATGGGGAAACCCACGAAGACAAGTGCCATGCCACTGCAACCTATCCTTCCTTTGAAGCCTTTCGAGAAGTGGGGCATCGACTTTGTAGGCCCAATCGATCCTCCCACCAGAAGGAAACAGAACAGATACATCCTCGTATATACGGATTATGTCACAAAGTGGTGTGAAGCTAAAGCCCTAAAGCGGGATGATGGTAACAGTGTGGCCCTGTTCATGTACGAGAATATCATCACCCATTTTGGTAGTCCCTTAGAGCTCGTAAGTGATAGAGGCACTCATTTCATTAATAAAGTCATGGAAGAGTTGACAGAGCTGTATAAGATCTGCCATCGCAAGTCCACTCCTTATTACCCCAGAGCCAATGGCCAATTCAAAGTCACGAATCGCATCCTCTGCTCGATTCTGACAAGAACGATTGCCACACATCGTCGTGATTCGGATGATCGACTTACAGAGGCCCTCTGGGTGTACAAAACCTCCCATAAAGCAGTAATAGGACAGACACCCTTTCAGCTGGTGTATGGTACAAAAGCTGTTTTCCTTGTTGAACTGGAATTACCCTCTTTGCGAGTGGCTATCAAAGAGCATTTGGGGATGATGATTCAGTGCAACATCGTCTCTTGCACTTGGAATGTTTGGACGAAACTCGCAGGATGGCTCTACAGTGCATGGAAGCCACGCAAGCTCGATGTAAGGCTTACCATGATAGCTTCATCAAGCACAAGGAGTTCAAAGAAGGTGATTTGGTCCTAGCCTATGATTCACGATTTGGCAAGTTTCCTAGCAAGCTCCAACAATGGTGGATGGGCCCATATAAGGTACTTGCTGTCAACCCTAATGGCTCTGTCCAAGTGCAGACCGTTGATGCCTCTGATGATCCCTTCCTAATCAATGGATATCACCTGAAGAAGTACTTTTTTCCTTGGGGATCTTGGCAATCATGGTCACCTGATCCTTTCCCTCGTTGGCATGGCACTATCACTCTTATGATGCTACTTCTGATAGCCATTCTTCAGCCACTCCTGATGAAATGGACGCAACCCTCTGTCTCCTCAGTCCCACCTTCCAGCCTTGATCTCTTATTCTCTATTTTCCACCAGCGATAGTGGCGCGGTGGGTTCTGACAAGTGGTATTTCTACCATTTCCTTGCTTAATTCGAAGAGAAAAAAAACAAAAAGAAAAAAAAAACATATCGGTCATGGGAGAAAAGGACTTAGGTCCCTGTCATGCCGACCTATTCTTCGAGAAAAGGTGGAAACACCCTCGGGAATAGGGGAAAACAAAAAAAAAAAGAGAAAGAAAAAAAGAAAAACAAGATTTTTTTAAAAAAACAAGAAAAAAGAAAAAAAAATCTGCTATGGGAGAAAAGGAAGAAATTCCCTGTCATAACAGGCCTCGTTCCAAGAAAAGGTGGTCAACACCCTTGGGCGAGAAGCTGGCTGTGGAAAAGGTGGCAACACCCAGCAGTCCAGAAAGTGGATTCATCAATTCATATCCCCAGGATCCAGTTCCGAAGCTGCCTCCCTTGGTACGCTGTGTCCTGGGTCTCTCTGTAGAGCGTCTAACTGTCCTCTAGCAGACGACATGTCCTATCCAACACAATGTTCGATTTGATGGCTACCTCCCTGGGTATGCCTCTTCAACAACTGACGACGCGATCTTCATTGACAAACAATCGAGTGATGTGAGCTTTCATCCTAACCGGATGGGGAAGTGAGTATGGTTGCCCTCTGTAACTATCTATCAGAGAATGAGACAGAGGGTGGGGCGAGTGACCAGTCTTTTCCCTTCAAATCAAATGCGAGGTGAGAAGTGTAAATGAAGTGTTACATGCATGGGATGGGCCTCTCAATGCGCAAAGCAGAATTTGTTTCTGTGCATTGCACCATAAGGCTCCCTGGCCTTCCTTCTCGCACTGTATGCCGGCACAGGGCGGGATGCACAGTTGCACCATCAAATGCGCACAATGCATACAACCTTTGCACAAGTGACTGTGAGGATTACATCAATGGGTTTCAGGAAAGGGCTGCCCTCCTGTATCTATCAGCAGAGCATGAGACAGAGGGTGGGCTGAGTGTGACTGGAGTTTCTTCAATCAATTATCGAGAGGTGAGATTGAGGGACGTTACGACACTTGGAGTCAGGTATGTTCCCGTTTCCCTATGCACCCACGGGATAGGTCTCTATCATCTCACAGGACACGTCACCCTGTTCTGTACACTAAGGCTCCCTTGCCTTCCTCCTTGCACTTATGCCAGATGGGTTGAACGCACTGATGCACCATCAACTGTGCACCCTAGCATACTCCCTCTGCCCCATCCCCTTGTCAGTTTCTAAATCGAGTATGAGATATGGGTTTCAATCATTATTTCCTCGAGTGATATTAGTCATGGGGCGAGTGACAGTTCTTTCATTCCATTTGAGTGACTCTAAGTTGAGTGCAATATCCCTCGACATCGACTCGATGCGATTCCTTCAACCAGCTGCCTCCCTGGGTGCTGCCGCGTGGTCCCTACCATGACGGGCGTGTGCTGTGAAGATGCCTTGGTACCTCCTGCAGAAAGCCGACAACAACACCGGACATGCTATCGACAATCAACCTTGATTCTCAACAATATGGGCCAAGTTTTTCTAACCCTACACATTCTGTTTCTCCATGACGTTCATGTTTTAAGTGTGGGGACATTAGTGGATGGTCTGTTGTGTCGTCCTAGGTCCCTGTTGCTCAGTTAACCCTATCCGTTAAGGTTTTAAGTGTGGGGATGCGTCCCTGCGCGTCTACATTACATACCCTTCTGCATATGCCTCCACCTGCTAATGCCTCTATGCCATGACTTGCTTTTACCCTGATGGGGTCCTTCCCCACCCAATCGTTCATTTTTCACCCACCCTCAGGACTGTTCCCTTGCAGTTCTCCTTAATTCTCTTATTTTGCTGTGTTTCCATGTGAATGCATCCTACGTTCACCGAAATCCATATCCAACCTTATAGATCTCTTCCTCCCTTTGAACTGACCATTTTTCCTTTTTCCCTACCCCTGTTCCGGTGCCCGGTTCCCGAGTTATTAATTTTTGAAGCATTTTGCACACATTAGTCGGTTTTCCATGTGAACGTGCTTTTCTTGCTTTGGAACCGTGCTCTGACATCATAGCCCCGACAAAAAATTTCTCCCTAACATTTTTCCTTTTTACTCCATGTCATTCCGATGCACGGTTTGTCCAAAATTAATTTTGCGGTTTTTCGAGACTTTTTCGTGCGTCTTTTTGACATTTTTCCATGTGAACCTGCCTTGTTTGCATCGGACTTCCAATTTGATTTGACAACCGTGTCCCCCACGCCTTTCCCCACCTTTTTCCTTTTTCCTCCACCCTCTTTCACCTTCTGGATTTTTAATTATTAATTTTTCAATGTGTTTTCGAACATATTTTTGGTGTTTTTCGCATGTGAACCCCTCTTACTTTCGCCGAAACTGCATTTTGACATGACAACCCTGTAGCCCCCTTCCTCAGGACATTTTTTCCTTTTTACTGCATGTCATTCCGGTGAGCGGTTCGTCCAATATTAATTTCTGATTTTATTTTCGGGTCTGTTTTTTGGGTTTTTCGCACGAGAACGCGTCTTATCTCAGTCGGAACTATGTTTTGACGTGATAAGATTGTCAGGCACATCTTTCTATGCATTTTTTCTTTTTCCTGAACCTCGTTCCGATGCACGGATCTTTCGATATTAATTTTTTATTGCGTTTTTGGACCCATTTTTGCGTTTTTTGCATGTGAACGCCCTTTACCCCCCCCCCCCCCCCGAAATCCCCGTTGCACATTTTCCCTGTCTTCTCCCTGCCGTCTTGCCCACTTTTTGTTTTTACGACATTTCGTTTTGATGTTCGGATTGGGAGATATTAATTTTTCTTTATTTTTATGTGTTTTCGCGTGACTCGTCCTGCGCGTGAATGCGCCCGTTTTCGATTTTACGCGCCTCCACGCGCCCCGGTCGCATCCGCGAGCCCCATACCGCCATCCCGACACTATTTTCATCCTGTCACATCAAATTTTTTTACCCCGCCCCGCGCACGCGCGAGGGACGGGGGTACGCCTTTCTCTCATGGGACACCACCCATTCTTTCCCCTTGGGCACCCCACCCCTCGGGCACCCCACCCCATGACCCCCTTTCCCCTACCCTTCCCCCGGGCACCCCCCATGTTGAGAAACACGGATCTAGAGCTAGTTAGCTATGGTGGACACAAATCAAACACATGATACATTATCAAAATGAGAGATTGTAACTCAAGTCAAGTGAATTAGGTTCCAAGATAGATTAGCTTGGACTCATAAACACAATCTTGATTGAATCAAGTTGATAGTACCATTACATTGAAATGAGTGTCAAGTACATGCCTTTATAGCTTTTTTGTGTTGTTCCACTCTTCTCACTATACATATGGGATCCAGGACAACTCCTCTTGGAGCATACATCCTATTTCTCAACACCCCCCCTCAAATGATGAGTCCCTACACTTGCTGGCTTTTGCCCCCCCTACATGATAACATGGCTCGGAAGACTAGCTCATAGGCAGCCTAGTCAAGTTAAAGCTTGATACTTTACATCTTGGCAAGGGTTTTACAAATCAAATCCACTAAGGAAAAGAAAGATTCACTATGAAAGATACAATGAAAGTTCTTCAAAACAATCTATCAGAGTTGTTGATGGTAGTGGAAGCATATTCTTCTTCTTCTTTTTCTTCCATGTATTGGTTCTCGTGATGATCACTTTGCAATTGTTGGGCTCTCTTCTTGTGGAAACATTCACTGGCTACATGGCCAGTCTTACCACAATAGTGACATGTAATCCGATCCTTGTTATTGTTGTTGATGAATCCTCGACCTCTTCCTTTAGGTCCAGCAGCTCCTTTGGTGTACAAAAGATTTTCCCTAGATGATGAGACATTGTCTTTTGCATTCTTGGTTTTTACCTTGCCTTCTTCATCGAGTAGTGAGTGCTCAATATCTTTAAGTGTGAGGCTTGGAACATTACTCAAAGTGGACACAAGATTTTCATATGGATCCTTGTTTACACTTGCAAGCAGTACGGATATTGCTTCATCTTCCTCAATATTCTTTTTAAGAGATGCAAGTTGAGTTTTTAAACTCTTAAACTTATTAATGTGTATGGTCATAGAAGCACTGTCTTTGATATCCAGTTTATAAAACTGCATGAGAAGTTTTACCTTTGAATTCTTTGCTTGAGTACCAAACATTTTATCAAGTTCCTCCCAGGCGGTTCTAGCATTTCTAATGCCAGATATATGATGTAACACATCATCACTTAATCCCCAGGCAATGATGCCTAGTGCCTTATTATTCATCTTCTTCCATTCTTTGGATTTGAACTGATCTTCTTCAACGAACCTGTCTTCATCATCTTCCTTCTTGTTATCTGCATCATCTTCAAACAAGTCCCATAAGTCTTTCCGCATAAGATGGTACATGGTCTTCTCCTTCCAAGCATGGAAGCCTTCGCCATTAAATTTTGCTATATGTTCCACTTCAGTCATCTTTAGTAGGAGGTCTTACCGCGAGAACTCTCGGGCAGTGTCTATCCTTTTACAAGAAGATTGAGATTTACAAGGGATTCGATAAAACTGTGCAAGCAAATAATTTCATGCGGGAAGGTCTTACCAATTGGCAATCTTGCTCAATGGCAGTGTCTAATCCCGATTACAATGTCAAAAATTTATATTGAATTTCAGTGAAGGTTTGAATGCAACCAGAGGTATGTGTGAACGAGGTTCTCAATAACGGACTAGTATGAATTCTTTCTTAAAATGGATAAAACAAGGTGTGAACAGGGCTTTGATAACGGAGACTTCAAAACCTTTAATGATAAGGTTTAATATAGTAAAAAATATGTCATCTTCTGCATTCGATGGTCAGCGTCGATTCAGCCGTCGATTATCCTGCCTTAATCAATGGCTTTCACATGCATACTTTATGCTCGTTGTCTCGACAGTCTTCATTAAGTTTGAGAAGGAGAAGATCAGCAAATGGCCTAAAAAAACTCGTACACAGAGCGCCTGAATGGCAAATTTGCGGCCCTCGGGCTTGCAGCACTCCTGCTGGTGGAACTGGCAACAGGAAAGAGCTTTTTCAAGTATCATGAGAGCGCCGTTATCGGTATACAGGCCTCTAGCATCAGCTTCTGTGCCGCTCAAGGCTACCCCTTGATTCTTTTCTTTCTCTATGTATTTGCTAATAGGTGGAGGTGCCTAGAGCATGTGTGATCATGAACCCGCCGACTCAGGTTCGCTTGAGTCTGACTACGTCTCGCAGCACCACATGCATGAGACACTCAAACATCAGACCAGCTCCGTTCTTACAAAAAAAAAAAGGATTCGAGCTCCTATCTTTGTGGTTTGGTCCATCGTGCACCGTTTTGATGAGCCTCAGAGATACAAGCCTTTTGTGCAAAGTTGCATCAGCTTAAAGGCACGCCTAGTCAGATTAAGTTGTCAGGTCGTTGAAGCTCCTTATGGCTTTCTTTTGCTTCAACTGCAATTCTGATCTGACTGAAGAGCTATGCTTCAAAGATGATGACCCTTCATAATAAGCTTCGATCTCTTCTCCACCATTTCTAGGATTGCAGCACTTCAAAAAAAACTTGGCAAAGCCTCAATACTTGATCCTCCTAATCTTGAAATGAAGAGAAAACATTGGATGACTTTGAGAGATGGAGAGAATGGGAGAATGGGAGAGAGAAAGATTGGAAAAGTGCACACACACTAGCCAACTAGCTCGACCATGGCTCTGATACCATGTTGAGAAACACGGATCTAGAGCTAGTTAGCTATGGTGGATGCAAATCAAACACATGATACATTATCAAAATGAGAGATTTTAACTGAAGTCAATTAGGTTTCAAGATAGATTAGCTTGGACTCATAAACACAATCTTGAGTGAATCAAGTTGATAGTACCATTACATTGAAATGAGTGTCAAGTACATGCCTTTATAGCTTTTTTGTGTTGTTCCACTCTTCTCACTGTGCATATGGGATCCAGGACAGCTCCTCTTGGAGCATACATCATTTGTCTATTTCTCAACACCCCATAGGTACGCTTGCCCATTCCCCCCCCCAATAGGTACCCTTGCCCATCCCCTCCCTTGGGCATCCCCCCATGGGCGCCCTTATCCCCCCACACCCTTCCCTATCCCCCACCCCACCCTTCTGTCTCCCTGACCCCTCCCCATCCCAACTGCCTCCCTCCTTCTCTCTTCCCGTTCCCTGCGTGTCGTGTTCTCCACCTCCATATCCTTCACCTCCTCCCGCCTCCCTCTTCTTCTTCTTCTTCTCCCCTCCTCCTCCTCTTCTCCTCCTTCTCTCCTCCCTCACGCCTGCCGTGCTCCACTTATCCTCCTCTCCTTCCCCTCCTTCCCCTCCCTCTTCTTCTGTGCTACCTGCCCCCTCCTCCACAATTCGCGACGCCCTCCTGCGCCGTCCTTTGGCCCTGCCAACGACCCTGTGACGTGCTCTCTACCCCCACCGACGGTGCCTGTGACGCCACGTGGCCCGCTCCTCCTCCTCACCTAGGTGCCCAACACCTCTGACGCCGCCCTCTACACCACCCCGACGACGCTTGCGCCGCCCGTGGACTCCGTGCTCCTCCCTGCTGCAGACGACGCAGCCCGCTGCCCTGCCTCTGCTGCTACCGAGTGCCGTGTGGACGCCCTCTGCCCGCCCTGAGCCCTGCCCACGGTGGCCTCCTCTAGCCCGCGTCGCCATCGTGCCGCCGCCCTCCTGACTGCTGCGCCCGTCCTTGCTGGCCGTCACCCGCCCTTGTGGTTCCGCCACGGTTTCCCGCCCTACGCCCGTTGACTACCCGCCTTCGCCCTGCCACGTGCCCCCCCAGTTAAACCCTCCCAACACCCCTACCCAAGCCCTCCTTCCCCCCAAACACAAATTCCCCCCCCCCCCCCCCCCCCCCACACCCACCTAAGCCCCCCTTCCCACCATCACACCCCAAACCCCACCCTACCCCCACCCAAGCACACCAAACCCTTTTTCCCCCCAACTAAGCCCCCCTTCCCCCCCCACAATCACCCAAACCCACCACCCCTACCCAAGCCCCCAGTCACACACAACCCCACAACCCCCACCCCAGCCCACAGACACAAAACCCACCCTTACCCCCATCTAAGACCCTTTTCCCCCCATAGGCACACCAGCAACAACCACCCCCCTCTAACCACTGTTCACACGCAAACAATCGCAGAACCCCTTCCTAAGCCCCTGTCACACACACTACGCAGAAAATCGTCCCCCCCATAAACCTACCACACCCCTCCCACCCACAGAATTTACCTCCTAAACCCCTGTTCCCCCCCAACAGAACCGCAGAACCCCCACCCCCCCACCTAAGCCCCCTTCCCCCCCCCAAGGCCCAAACACACACTCCACCCCCCCTCTAAGCCCCCTTTCCCCCCCACAGGCACACCCACAGAACCCCCACCACTGAAACCCCCTCCGTAACCCCTGTTCCCCCGCAGAACCGCAGAACCTCAACCAAGCCCCTATTCCCCCACAGAATCGCAGAACCCCTGCTCAACTACCGTTCACCCCCCGCAGAAACCCAACAGCAGCAAACCCCTCATACTCCCCCGTCCCACCCAGCCGCACCCAACCACAACCCGCAAAACCCGCAGGCCCCTTTTCTCGTCCTTTGATACGCGCGTGTGGTTACTCGTGTGCGGGTGCGGGAGATTGTTAGCTGGTTGTTGCTGACACGCAGCTCCCACGCAGCCTATTTTTGGATATTTTCCCAGATTTTTAATTCCACTACCCGCAAACCTTTAAAAAAACAAAAAACAAATATTGAAAATTAACAAAAAAAAATCATTTAAAAACACTTAAAATTCACAAGAAATTTACAGAAACATCTTGACAAATTTCCAATATTTCTGTAGTAAATTGCACTATTTTTCTAACCTGCAAAATTCAGAAGAAAAAAATTCAGACCATTTTAGAATTAAAAATTCTTTTAAAAATACCCCAAACAAATGAAAAAAATCATTAAAAATGATAAAAAAATTCCAAATTATTTGCCAAAAAATTCCTAAAAATTCCATTAACATTTTTACTTATTTTTTGCACATTTTCTAAGCTGTAAAAAAATTCATTAAACACCTAAATTCATAAAAAATAAAAAAAAATCATTTTTAATTCACACCATACACTGAAAATTCTAGAAAAAAAAAACAGATACCTTTTGGATTGAGGAGAGCGCATTCTTTGCATTCACATACACCCACTACCAGGTATTTTTCCTTTTATACTTATTTTTTTTCTCGCTATCCCAAAATTCACAGTTAATTATTAAAATGAACCCTAAACACCACCATGGCACGCGCGTTCGCGCTAAACAAACCATTTTTAAAATTAAAATTAACCCGCCGTTCACTTGGCACGCGCTACGTGCGCTTAAGAGGCACTTTAATACTTTTAATTAAAATGAACCAGCCGTCATAAGAGCACGTGCTGGCAAAAAAGCGCTCCACATCACTTTAATTTTTAATAAATGAATTTGCATTTAGAGACCCAGTCTGGGTATCGAAGTCCAAGATTCGGATTAAAGCACTGCTTTAATCTAATAATTGGTAATTAAAATTTTAAGAAGGAACCCCCGTTTACTTGATAAGGTTTATCACTTAATAAAAATTCACCCATTTCTTAATAATTTATTAAAATTAACCTTTCATTAAACTCATTCCCCCTCACTACACTTATTTCCCCTTTTTAATGAACCCGGTTTCGTGGGATGGGTATGCGAAGTCTTCGGAGTTGTCTCCATGGTTAAACCTGATTATCAAAGTTGTGGTCTTGATATGTGTGGATTGTTGTTATGTTTTGGTTCAGTTTCTTTGTTACGGTTAAGGGTACAGTGTGTAGTTTTTTTTCTTTATTGCCTGATACGGGGATTTGGTTGTTTGCATGTTGCATAGCATGAATCTTTTGGTTGCATATGTCTAGAGGTCATGTCGAATTTTTTCTAGGTTGTGGTATGCTTGGGGATAGTTGGTCGAGTCATGTTTTACCGTTTTGATTGATATCTTATCCTTGGTTTTTTGTATGTTGCTTTGCAGGCATTCTCCTTGATTGTCTGTGTTTGTGGTGTGTGTGTAACCATCTGCATGGCGCCTTCTCACGCTCCTCTCCCTATCCAGTATGTCCCACTAGTCAGTAGGGATTACTCTTCCCTACTCACTTTTGAGTCTCTCACAAAGGCGGGACTCACACCTTTTGTGGCTGCCTCCTTTCCATTGCTTCCAGAGGATCCATCGATGTGTGACAAGTTTCTGGCCTCCTACAGTAAGAAGTCGGGACTGGTCTAGGGTACTTCCATGACTTTGACACCTCGAGGCCTCGGAAAGGCTCTGCCTCTTCCCTCCAAAGGTGAACGCTTTGTTACCACTCACCAGCTTTTCTCTAACGAAGAGCTTTTCTCTAACGAAGAGATTTTGAAGCTTTTCTCTAACGAAGAGCTTTTCTCTAACGAAGAGATTTTGTTACCACTCACCAATTCTGGATGTTAAGAAGGTAATCAACTCTTCAGGAGTTTCCTTTTCTATGATCACTTATCCTGTGTGGAAGTTGGTCTGTCAGTTTCTCCAGGACAGGTTTATGCCTGCAAAAACGCCATCCCATTACTTGTCCAAAGAACTGTTCACAGCTTCAAGGATGGTGTTAAAAGGAGTAGCTATTGATTTGGAGCACTTACCTACTCACTAAGATGGATCAACATTTCATCAAAGTCACCAGGGGCAATGTTACCAATGTCACCTATGGATCGTACTTGTCTGCCTTCTTGACCTACTCAAGTTTACAGAAGAGTGTGCCTCCACCTCCTCCATCTGATCCAGTACCTCCTCCTCCACCTTCAGATGAGTCAGAACCAATTGATATAGAGGATGATGATTCTCCGCCTCCCCTGGTTATACAGCGCAAACGCTTGAAGCGGGTAATGGATAAAGCTCTTTCAGTTCTTCCTTCAGTGCCTATTCCTGCTACCTCTGGCAATGATCTCCCTGGTTATCTCACATGTAATAACCTGTTCAGAGCACATTGAGAAGGTTCGTTGGATATATCAGTACCCTCACTGAACAGTCTAGTCTCGAGAGACGCTATTCCTTTCCTATGTAAAGACATTCAGAGTTCCATTGACCTATCAGACAGCCTGTGTTCAATAGCTGTACGTTTCCTTTTATGAAGAACTGATACAGTCTAAGGACCAGTTGCATAAGGCAACATCCGAGTTAGCCTCTACTAAGGATACCCTAGCAGATTTGTTTAAGCAGATGGAGCAACAAACCCAACTGGTTGCAACCCAAAGAGATGAGATATCTTCTTTGAAGTTTCAGTTAATAGAGGCTCAATCAGAGGTTACTAGCCTCTCGGAGAAGAAGGAGAGGATGTCCAAAGAAGCGCACGAGTTCCAAACTCTTTTAGATTTCAAACTTTCAGCCTTACAGACTGCTAATGACACAGTGGAATCACAAGCTTCCCAAATCAAGCAATTGCAAGATCAACTGGCAAAGTCACGGTCTATTCGTCCAAGCCCTCATGTTCCCATGATCCCTTCTCTCTCACAACAGGACTCCGCAGTTCTTCAAAGACAGGCTACCTTATGTCCTCTCTTCCAAGATAAAGTGGAAAGATTGCAGTCCAGAATGGACTTGCTATGGTCTTCATTTGAGCAATTCCAGGAATATGTTCCTCCGGACCATTCTTTGTTTGTCCACTATCAATTACAGAAGTTGGCCTTCTACATGAAGCTTTCAATGATGGATCTTCCTCTTCTAGAGGATGGTTGGAGTGGGGCTTGGTCTCCTGAGTTGCTGACAGAGATGGTTTGTATGGTGTTTCAAGATTTTGTCACGACCAATATCATGTTGATGTCATATATGTATCTACGAGGAGACTTGTTGATTCCAGATGAAGTGGATATGGCTTGGTATGTGGGAGACATGGTTTTACAAGCTGTTTTGTATGTCAACCATTTGGAGTTGCGAATAGAAGACATGTTCCAGAGTTACTCCTCCAAAGTGGCTACTTGCCCTCATAATTCCTGGCATACCATGATTGATTCTGTGGTCCTGAATCAAAGACAGAACACAGCCCCTACCTATGCCCAGAGCACTAACCAACTGAGGGTGGATCTCTTAGCTTATCTTTCCAAACATAATCCATTTGATTCTACCTTTTTTGATGCCTATCAAAGAAGATCTATCTTAGGTCCTTCTGTTCCTACCCTATTGTATTACCAACAAATGGCTCACCATTATGATATATATCTTTCCCTCTATCAAACCAATTCCAATACCATCTTACCCCTTCTTTTCCAACCTCAATCTTTTCCTCGAATTCCCATATTTACATATTGCTCTTTTATCGAGGATAGAGTATTTTTCCCTTCTCCACCATGTCCTTCTCCATCCATTCATGCACCTTCTACCTTTCCTATTTATCAGTTAACACCCTTCCTAAGTGATTTCCTACAATTTTCAACCACTCCTTCTTTAAATTACTCCTCCTTTTATGATTTTTCCTACCCATCTCTTCATTCACTTTTCCTTATTCCACTTCCATCTCCTGCCACTTCTATATCTCAACCACCTTAGTTGGTTAGTGAATATGACGGGTTTGATCATCAGATTTCTAGAAGAAGGGGATGGAGCTCGAATGATTCTCTTACAGGACCTCAGATAAAGTGGCCAATAATTCCAGGAGAATGGAGAGCTGCTAGTCAAGCATACCAGAACTATATTCATTTTGCTCAGCAGTATTCATAGTCTCTAGATCCTTCTATGCGATTAACAGCTCATTTTGCTTGGTACCTGGCGTACATGCATAGGCATTCTCATAATGATTCAAAGCCTATTCCAAAGTTGTGCATGAATGTCAATGTGAGCATTGATTTCCAGCAGTTGGATATATTTTATTTTCATGCCCTGTGTTTGCCTAGCAGATACCTTGTCCTGTTGGAAAGGATGTGCTGCCTTCAGTTTTTTCAGAATCCTCCCAAAACATTTGTAGATGAATCCTTATCTATGGATCGTTTTCGAAATCACCAATCTTTCAAGAGGGATCATCTTCATTGATACCTTTTCCAATGTATGGTGGATGATTTTTAATGATAAAATCTCTCTTTTTGGAGGAGTCATTCAGATGGTTGTGTTGTGCGTGGTGTTTGTATTGTGGGTTAATTTAAGTAATAAGATCGTGGTGGTTGCCTATTGGATTGGCTTTCGTGCAAGCTACATTTTTGGAGAATTGTGTTGATGGGGTCGTGGTTGGATAGTTGAAGATGCTGATGCAGAAGAAGAAGAAACCTCTTATATCCTTTACAAGTTTGTTGTGATTTCCAGTTTGATAAGAAGTGTTAATGTATAAAGGGTTTTTCTTTCGTTGTATTTTTATATCAAATATAGGTGATAAGTTGGGGTCATGGTTGGAAGGACTATTTTTGAAGAGATATTGAAGATCAAAGTTGAGCTTTTGAATGAACTTGTATTCCCTTTTTCCTGGGTTGCGAGGACGCTTCCTTCTTAAGTGTGGGGATATGTTGAGTGTTGAAATGACCTATTTTTTGGTTGATTTTTGTTGTTTTTAAGAGCTGAATGGTTGATTTTATGAGATGATTGATTGGTTTGGAAGTGATTTGAGAGTGTTTTGGATAGGTTGGAATGGTTTTATTAAGTTCATGATGATTTTCAGTGGAGATATGAGGTTCTGTGATGTTCTGATAGGTTCTGATTGGTTCTGTATACCTTCTGTTTTGTTCTGATTGTCTTCTGTATGAAGCATGGATTATTGATTGATGAAGATTGAGATCTTGTGAAATCTTATTGAATAGTTTTTGAGAGTTTGGAATGGTTTGAGTATGAGTTATGAGGTTTTGTTGACCTTCTGTAACCTTCTGTAGAGCTTATGTTTCTGTATTGTAGCTGTACTGCTACTGTACTGTGACTGCTCTGTATGCTTCCGTATGTGTTCTGTTGGATGAGAGTGTAGCTTGGAAAATTTTTCTAGCCTTGGAAAGAGGTGAATACAAGTGCAAAGGAGCTAAAAGAAGTAAAAGAAGTAGCTGCCGAAGACTCAAGTAAAGACTGAAGTGAAGTGACATTAGTGAGCTGTGAAAGGACACTGTAGTGGCTCTAGTGACTCTTCATATCAGACATACCTCTTGGGAGGGGTATCCACGACCTAAGAAGGATTATTGTGAGTGATTATGAGAGATTGTAGTGAGGATATGATGTATTATTGATGGAGAGAGAGAGAGAGTCAGAGATAGCCAATTCTACTAAAATAGAGTGATTGTATATGAGAGATTGAGAGAGAAGACTATGAAGATATTGAAGATGAATACTATGTGATGTATTTCCATTCAAAGATGGTGTATTCATTTGCTTTATTTGTTATATTGATGGATTTTGTGAAGATGTTGAAGAATATGGTTGATTCTATCAAATCCGTGGGAGATCTACATGATGTTGCATGAAGATTTGTTGTGCCTGGTGTTCTTTTCTTCATTGTGATCATAAAAAACCTAATAAGAAAGCTTGTTGATGTTACAAGATAGATTTTCTTGCAAGAGAATTCCCTTTTCCTTGGTGTTCCTCTTGGGGCTCCATGTTGAAAGCTGTCTTTGGGATATCTTCTTCCTTGATCCTTATTTGATAGTAACCCAACCTGAGATCAATCTTGGAGAAGATCTTTGCCCCCTGAAGACAATCAAGAAGCTCATCTATTCTAGGAATAGGGTACTTGTTCTTGATCATTGATTGATTCAATCCTCGGTAATCAATACATAGTCGAAGTGTTTTATCTTTCTTTTTCTGAAACAGTACTGGAGCTCCCCATGGTGAACTGCTAGGCCGGATGTAGCCCTGATCTAGCGATTGCTTGAGTTGTTCCTTCAGCTCAATTGCTTTTGGTATGGACATTCTATAAGGTCTCTTTGCAATTGGCGCAGCTCTTGGTACTAGCTTAATCTCATGATCCACTTCTCTTTGAGGCGAGACTTCTGTCAACTCTTCCGGAAAAACATCGCATATTCCTTTAGCCAAGAAGGTCCTTCACTAGACTCTTGACTTTGATCTAACTTGTTGAGCTTAATTAAGTAGACATGTAATCCTTTTTTGACTCCTTTTATGATCCGAGATGCTTTGGCCAATTGAATTTTTGGCACTTCAGCCTCACCTTAAGTTGTGACTAATTCCCTTTCAGAGTTTCGAAAGGAAACTTGGCCCTTTTCACAATGAATGTGGGCGTCGTTAGGCTTAAGCCAATCCATTTCAACTAAACACTCATGGATACCTAAATTCATGACTCTGAATTTAACTGAAGTTGTTACTCCTCCCGAAAAGAATTCCACCTTAGCAGTTTGCCTGGTACAAGTAACCTCACGACCATTTGCCAATTCCACAAGCAAGATAGGTGCTTCTACTGTGGCTATTCCTAATCTTTTTGCACAAGCTGGTGAGATAAAGGAATGTGTACTGCCACACAATCAATCAAGGTCTTGAAACTTTTACCTTGATAGTTTGACGGTGTCTGAATCACCGAGAATTGGCGATTCGAGCCTTTCTTGTGTAGAGCGGCATGGACTGTCGCCCTTTCAAACTCTGCTTCCATGGTCGTATATTCTTCTTCTTCTTCTTCTTCTTCTTCACACATTTGCCTATTGGCAACACATGCAGTTCTTCCTCTGCCTCGGGTAGCGGCTCCTTGACCATGGCCCATTCCTTGGAAAGGTGCTTGGTGATGTCCTCCTCCAAGTTTGGGACATTGTCTCTTGAAGTGACCGAGTTCATTGCAGTGGAAACAACAGAGGTTTCGGCCATTGCTTTGAGTAGGAACAAAGTTGTTGACATTATTAGTCCTTGCTTTATTTCTTTGTCCCTGATTATGACCTTGAACTTTCTTCATTTGAGGTCTGAATGCTCTTCTGTTCAGGTCATTATAAGACCACGTTTTGTTACCCCTTGGTCTAGACTGCACTTCCTGAATTATAGGCGCAGCTCGAATGAGTGCGTCCTAAAGATATGATGGACGCATACATTTGAGACAGGTATTTATTGGTGGGTTTAAACCAGCACAAAATTTGGACACCTACTGTGTCATGTCCATCTATGGCGCATACTTAAGAAGTGAGACAAATTTGGAATAGTATACATCAAGAGTGAGTCCCAGATGTTTTAGCTCGTAGAACTCATTCATTTTTTGCATGCGATATGGAGGTGGTAAGTATCTTCCCTGCATGGCTTTCTTCAGCTTCTCCCAAGTAACGGATCCTTCCGTGATCCCTTGATCCCTGCACCATTGCTTCCACCAAAGCCTGGCTTCGCCGGTGAGTTTCAGCTTGGTGAGCATAGCCTAATTGGTGGGCGCAGTACCGGCTGCTTTGAAGTAATCCTCCATGGATTCAATCCAAATTTCAGCATCTACTTGGACAGACCTACCTCTCCCATCAAATTCGGGCGGCTTAATCTGCTTGAGAAGAAACTTCTTCTCCTGGATTACAGCAGTACTTGATGTAGGAGGCGAACTAGGAACTTGTACCTGGGGTTATGCTTGGATAAAGGTTTCTTAACGTTATTATACAATAAACGTTATTGATTTATATTACATCTTCAATTCCGGTATCAACCAAGCAATCTAACCACTTAACTTTTTATCAATTCTTATGCACAATCAGACATTGATAAAATGAAGTTTTATTTGTATTTATATGGGCATAGCCCTTTCGAAATACAACATTTCTTGCGATGAGAAGCCAACTGTTACATTTAGTTTGGGGAGAATAACGTTGTATTACATTTATCTACAGGAACTGTATAATAGTGTGGTTTTGGGTCATGGATCTTCAGGAATCGGTAACTCATTGGAAGTTTAGGGTACCCTTTCCTTTGGAACCCATTCTTCTCATGGTGCCCCAACACTTTAACCCTGTCGACGGGGATCACACAAGTTACTTCCTCATACACATATGAGTTCATCTCAACCCTTCGACCTTGAATATGTAAAGTTGAGTTTATGTGAGCTTCCACAAAAATGAATAGCTTCACGACTTTCAGGTCTTCCAACCACTTGATCCTCTTTAGGTTGGTTTGTAGATAAGCAAACCGGTGGGCGGCTATATAGTAGATTCTTGAGGCACCTGTCCATCTTCATTCCATGTACAAAGGTGATGGATTATAGATTTTCTCCAAGATGTTCATCATCTCAACCCTTTTTCGATAATGCGGAGAATGGATTGCAGTCATAAACATGACTCAAAATACTAAGAACTTGTTCCATGCTTCGTAATTCTGCAAGACAACATTGGAAGTAAGGAAGTGTTTGGAACAACAACATTTGCTTTACTTCATCTTATTAAGATTTCATAAAAACAATTTGGTTGTGGGTTTTCTCTGATACCAACTAAGACGTCTCCTGAAGATACAAGTGGACACGTTACATCGCCGATAGGATCAAGGTGTTGAGGCGCTATGAGAAGAATGGGTTTCAAAGGAAAGGATACACTATAACAGAAAGGCCTCTTAGATGCACTTTTAGATGTGATTTTTGAATTGAGAGAAAATCTTACGGGCACGTCTACAAGCCTGTCTATTTGCGTGTCTATAGTCGCATGTATGAGAAAATTCACATGCACCAATAGACGCGCTATAGATGCGCATATACACGCATGAATACAAGCGCATATGAAAACCAAAATTGTTGTTTATTTAATTTTTTTTGTGTGTTTACCAGCATGTCTATAAGAAAATTAGACGGGCATATAGACAGATGCGTAGACGTGCTTGTACAAGCGCTAGTAGATGCGAACACAAAACCAAAAATCTCATTTTTAAAAAAAGATATTTAATTTCTTTTATTAATTTAAATTATATAGCACATGTATGAGCGCGTGTACTCTGCATTTTAGATGCGACTATAGGCACACGTTTTCTGCAATTTAGATGTGCAAATAGATGCGAATAACAGAACTATCAAATTGTGCATTTGGAAAGAACACAACGGATCTAAAGGCATGAGAATTGAAAACAAAAATCCATGTATTCATTATAGATAAAATGCATTTACATAGGGAGTTTAAGTGCTTGCGACCTAAAGCATAGCCGCGAGGAGTAGGCTCAAAGATGAATAATAGATATACAAGGAAACAAGGCCATAGAGGAGGTATGGTGCTCCTCTACGAATCTGAAGAAGAAACATCTTTGCTAGCACCACCATGGCTACTAGCGTCGCTATCCCCCTCCTCGCTATGCTTCACATCAGGGTTCACCTACACACACAAAACATCAAGGTTGCTTACGTACAATTGCAAAGAAAAAGTTATAATTAGCTATAGTTTTAAGAGGAAAGTAAGAAAAACATACCTCCTCTGGCTGTCGAATCCTCATAGCCTAGTTGTATTGCTCCTCAGTGATGAGACCCTTTTCATAGAAGTGAAGCCATGTGGCTGCACAGTTATGGCCTCGATGGTAACCTACCTCTCTAGGAGTAGGTATCCTATCAACAATAGTAGTCTGCAAAACAATTATGATGTATACAAACAATTATAAGACACAATATATTAGAACAAATTATATAAAGAATTGAAATAAATATAGATTTTAAAAAACTAGAAATGAAAATATACTTCCAAACTCTGCCTCCCACGACTCTCTGCCGCCCGATCCATAATGCGACGATCCCATGGTTTCCATTTGGATGCGTCGCGCCTATGCGTGCTGGCGACTCTTCACTTTCTCTACTGCTTTCTTCTTGGCTTTATTCCACTCTATGTGGTGGCACATAGGTGGTTGGCTATAGGCTCCACGCCCCTCCTCCTGTCTCTGCAGTGACTCCTTGGCACATGTCATGAGGTGGGATCTTTTGTTGTGAAGCAAATCCCTCACTTTTTTGCGTCCCCAATCATCTGAGAATAGCTGACCCTCAGAATTTGGGTACCTCCTATGGACTGCCCTCAACACTTCCTGCCACAAGCCACTTTTCTGATTCTTGAAGTAAACGAAACAGTCTTTGTACATCACATGCACGATGCTCCTCATGTACGCCATTACATCCCTTCCTTCATCATCATGGAAGATGCCACTAGTATCTGTAACTCTATAGTGCTGTCATACAGGTTTCTCTACCTGATCTTCTAGTGAGGGTGATCGTGCGCCACCTCCTAGGCAATTCCCACACAAGCCTCATCCTCCCCCTCGACTCTCCCTCCTCCCTCTCTGTCGACTATCCTCTGCCTTGCTGGATACATGTGCTTCCGCAAATGCATATGCGTCGTCTGACGCTTGTGCTTCAGTCGATGCATGTACAGGCGCTGCACGTGGAGTACTTGCAATTGAAGTTTGGACATTTGTTGCTTGGGAAGCAGTGCCAGGCAAAGACGTCAGAGGCGTTCCAGACAACATGACACTAAACACCTCGTCTACTGTGGGAGAGCGGCCAAGGTGTCTAGTCATCTCTCCCATGAAGTCTTCCTTACTAGGAAAATCTCCAAAAAAAGCATTGACCCCTCTGTCGAACAAGCCCAATATATCATTCATGCGATCCAAATCTGGGTCATTGCTAGATAAACCAGGATGCGACCTCTGCAAACAAAATACAGGAATAAGATGAATTGTACAATTTTAGAAATAAAAATTTATTTTTTATTAGAGCTAGCACGTGTATAATCGCGTCTGAGATGTAAAATAAACACGCTCTTAGACGCTTCCCTGAGGTCAAAGCCTCTGATCAGAGTGCGTCTATAATCGCGTCTGAGATGCAGTATAGACGCGCTCTCAAACGCGTCTCTAAAGTCAAAGCTTCTGGTCTAAGTGCATGTATTCTCGCGTCTGGAATGTAGAATGCACGCACCTGGAGACGCGACTATGAAGTCAAAGCTTCTGGGCAGAGCACGTGTATTCTCGCATCTGAGATGCAGAATATACGCGCCTGGAGACGCGACTATGAAGTCAAAGCTTATGGGCAGAGCGCGTATATTCTCGCGTCTGATATGTAGAATACACGCACTTGGAGATACAATTGCAGACGCAATGATAGCAAACATAGCTGCGCATCTATGTTTGCGTCTGCACTGAAATGTACACACACTGTCAAACGCGCTTAGTCAGCTGCTTTCAATCCGACAACCGCCCATGATTTATTTGTGATATAAGAAGTTCAATCATAGATCCTAATACAGAGAGAGAGAGAGAGAGAGAGAGAGAGAGAGAGAGAGAGAGAGAGGACTCACCTTGGGTCTTTGGTGTGGACGGGTGGTGGTGCTGCTTCCTTCTCCTTCTTCCTCTCCTTGGTGAGTTACTCTCCCTTGATGCTTGCTGCTTGTTGTCTCCTCTCTTTGCTTCTTCTTCCTCTTGTTCTCCTCTCTTTTGTTCTCTCTTTATGCCTCTCCTTGGCTTTGTTCTTTCCCCTCTTGTCTCTTTGAAGTGAAAGAAGAGGTGAATCATGAGGAGGTGAGGCATGAAGAGACTAGTGGAGGTAGACTGCATGTCGGCTGAACTCGAGCTTCAGAACACGCAAAAAATGCAAGAAAGAAAAGGCGCAGTTTGAAAAGAAATGATTCAATTATCTTTTGAATTTTGACTTTTGCATCTATTTTTGCGTGTATATGCGCATCTACGTTTACGTTTACATATATGCGCGCGTCTATGTTGACTTTTGTATATGAGTATCTATTTTCGCGTGTATAGACGCAAATTTAGACGTGTAGTTAAACACAAGTATAGACATGCATTTAGCTTTTATAATGAGTTTTTGTATTTAAGATAAGTTTTGATAGTAAGTTTTTATCATAAGTTTTTATGTATTTATGATAAGTTTTGTGCATTTAAAATTGAGATCTTAGAATAATTAATACGCCTTGAAGTTTTTACGTAAACATATGAATAACAAATTTGATGTTGTCATGAATTAGGTTTAATCATGTCGTCATCATCACCTAGTGCAGTGCATACTGATGAGTCAACGAGCACATCCTCAAGTGAGGATGAAACATTACGTCTTCATAATCGAGATGCATGGCTACGACAAAAAATTAAATGCATGTGTGAACTCAAGATCAATCACCTATTGGACCCCATGCACATATTCAAAAATGTTGTATCTACATTATGGGATCACTTGATAGGGGCTCGTGATTCAGTCAATGTAATGGAGGATTTACGTAACATTGGTCGCATGAGATGAGCCTGGCCATGCATTGGACCCAGAGGAAAGATTGAGCTACCCCATGCACCTTGGATGTTGTCAAAGAACGAGGAAAAAATAGTGAAGGAACAAATATGTAGCTTTCGAACACCCACAGGATGTATGAGATGTCTCAAGGGAGCCTTCATAAAAAAAAAGAAAAGAGGTGTGGAGCAACTATCTGGTTGGAAGTCCTACCCAGCTGCACCCAACCACAACCTGCAGAACCCGCAGGCCCCTTTTCTCGTCCTTTGATACGTGCATGTGGTTGTTTGTGTGGTTACTCGTGTGCGGGTGCGGGAGATCGTTAGCTGGTTGCTAACACGCAGCTGCCACGCAGCCTATTTCTGGGTATTTTCCGAGATTTGTAATTGCACTATCCGCAAACCTTAAAAAAAACAGAAAATAAACATTGAAAATTAACAAAAAAATTACAGAAACATCTTGACAAATTTTCAATATTTCTATAGTAAATTGCATTATTTCTCTAACTTGCAAATTTCAGAAGAAAAAAATTCAGACCATTTTAAAATTAAAAATTCTTTTAAAAATACCCCAAACAAATGAAAAAAATCATTAAAAATGGTAAAAATTTCCAAATTATTTGTCAAAAATTTCCTAAAAATTTCATTAATATTTTTACTTATTTTTAGCATATTTTCTAAGCTATAAAAATACTTCATTAAACACCTAAATTCATCAAAAATAAAAAAAATCCTTTTTAATTCACACCACACACTGAAAATTCTAGAAAAAAAATACAGATACCTTTTGGATTGAGGAGAGCGCATTCTTTGTATTCACATACACCCACTACTAGGTATTTTTCCTTTTATATTTATTTTTTTTACGCTACCCCAAAATTCACAGTTAATTATTAAAATGAACCCTAAATACCACCATGGCACGTGCGTTCGCGCTAAACACACCATTTTTTAAATTAAAATTAACCCGCCATTCACTGGGCACACGCTAGGTGCGCTTAAGAGGCACTTTAACATTTTTAATTAAAATGAACCAGCCGTCACAAGAGCACGTGCTAGCAAAAAAGCGCTCCACATCACTTTAATTTTTAATAAATGAATTTGCATTTAGAGACCCAGTCTGGGTATCGAAGTCCAGGATTCGGATTAAAGCACCGCTTTGACCTAATAATTGGTAATTAAAATTTTAAGAATGAACCCCCATTTTCTTGATAAGGTTTATCATTTAATAAAAATTCACCCATTTCTTAATAATTTATTTAAATTAACCTTTCATTAAATTAATTCCCCCTCACTGCACTTATTTCCCCTTTTTAATGAACCCGATTTCATGGGATGGGTATGCGAAGTCTTTGGAGTTGTCTCCATGGTTAAACCTAATTATCAAAGTTGTGGTCTTGATATGTGTGGGTTGTTGTTATGTTTTGGTTCAGTTTCTTTGTTGCGGTTAAGGGTACGGTGTGTAGTTTTTTTTCTTTATTGCCTGATACGGGGATTTGGATTTTTGCATGTTGCATAGCATGAATCTTTTGGTCGCATATGTCTAGAGGTCATGTCGAATCTTTTGGTTGCATAGCATGAATCTTCCCTCCAAAGGTGAATCCTTTGTTACCACTCACCAGCTTTTCTCTAACGAATAGATTTTGAAGCTGTTACAAAAACAGACAAGGGAAGTTCTGGATGTTAAGAAGGTGATCAACTCTTCAAGAGTTTCCTTTTCTATGATCACTTATCCTGTGTGGAAGTTGGTCTATCAGTTTCTCCAGGACAGGTTTATGCCTGCAAAAATGCTATCCCATTACTTGTCCAAAGAGCTGTTCACAGCTTCAAGGATGGTGTTAAAAGGAGTAGCTATTGATTGGAGCACTTACCTACTCACTAAGATGGATCAACATTTCGTCAAAGTCACCAGGGGCAATGCTACCAATGTCACCTATGGATGGTACTTGTCTGCCTTCTTGACCTACTCAGGTTTACAGAAGAGTGTGCCTCCACCTCCTCCATCTGATCTAGTACCTCCTCCTCCACCTTCAGATGAGTTAGAACCAATTGATATAGAGGATGATGATTCTCCGCCTCCCCTGGTCATACAGCGCAAATGCTTGAAGCGGGTAGCGGATAAAGCTCTTTCAGTTCTTCCTTCAGTGCCTATTCCTGCTACCTTTGGCAGTGATCTTCCTGGTTATCTCACATGTAATAACTTGTTCAGAGCACATCGAGAAGGTTCGTTGGATATATCAGTCCCCTCACTGAACAGTCTAGTCTCGGGAGATGCTATTCCTTTCCTATGTAAAGACATTCAGAGTTCCATTGAACTGTCAGTGACAGCCTCTGTTCAACAGCTGTACGCTTCCTTTTATGAAGAACTGATGTAGTCTAAGGACCAGTTGCATAAGGCAACATCTGAGTTAGCCTCTACTAAGGATACCCTAGCAGATTTGTTTAAGCAAATGGAGCAACAAACCCAACTGGTTGCAACCCAAAGAGATGAGATATCTTCTTTGAAGATTCAGTCAATAGAGGCTCAATCAGAGGTTACTAGCCTCTCGGAGAAGAAGGAGAGGATGTCCAAAGAAGGGCACGAGTTCCAAAGTCTTTTAGATGTCAAACTTTCAGCCTTACAGACTACTAATGACACAGTGGAATCACAAGCTTCCCAAATCAAGCAGTTGCAAGATCAACTGGCAAAGTCACGGTCTGTTCCTCCAAGCCCTCATGTTCCCTTGATCCCTTCTCTCTCACAGCAGGACTCCGCAGTTCTTCAAAGACAGGCTACCTTATGTCCTCTCTTCCAAGATAAAGTGGAAAGATTGCAGTCCAGAATGGACTTGCTATAGTCTTCATTTGAGCAATTCCAGGAATATGTTCCTCCGAACCATTCTTTCTTTGTCCACTATCAATTACAAAAGTTGGCCTTCTACATGAAGCTTTCAACGATGGATCTTCCTCTTCTAGAGGATGGTTGGAGTGGGGCTTGGTCTCCTGAGTTGTTGACAGAGGTGGTCTGTATGGTGTTTGAAGATTCTGTCACGACCGATACCATGTTGATGTCATATATGTATCTATGAGAAGACTTGTTGATTCCAGATGAAGTGGATATGGCTTGGTATGTGGGAGACATGGTTTTACAAGCTGTTTTGTATGTCAACCATTTGGAGTTGCGAATAGAAGACATGTTCGAGAGTTACTCCTCCAAAGTGGCTACTTGCCCTGATAATTCCTGGCATACCATGATTGATTCTGTGGTCCTGAATCAAAGACAGAACACAGCCCCTACCTATGCCCAAAGCACTAACCAACTGAGGGTGGATCTCTTAGCTTATCTTTCCAAACATAATCCATTTGATTCTACCTTTTTTGATGCCTATCAGAGAAGATCTATCTTAGGTCCTTCTGTTCCTACCCTATTTTATTACCAACAAATGGCTCACCGTTATGATATATATCTTTCCCTCTATCAAACCAATTCCATAACCATCTTACCCCTTCTTTTCCAACCTCAATCTTTTCCTCAAATTCCCATATTTACATATTGCTCTTTTATCGAGGATAGAGTATTTTTCCCTTCTCCACCATGTCCTTCTCCATCCATTCATGCACCTTCTACCTTTCCTATTTATCAGTTAACACCCTTCCTGAGTGATTCCCTACAATTTTCAACCACTCCTTCTTTAAATTATTCCTCCTTTTATGATTTTTCCTACCCATCTCTTCATCCACTTTTCCTTATTCCACTTCCATCTCCTGCCACTTCTATATCTCAACCACCTTAGTTGGTTAGTGAATATGACGGGTTTGATCATCAGATTTCCAGAAGAAGGGGATGGAGCTCGAATGATTCTCTTACAGGACCTCAGATAAAGTGGCCAATAATTCCAGGAGAATGGAGAGCTGCTAGTCAAGCATACCAGAACTATATTCATTTTGCTCAGCAGTATTCATAGTCTCTAGATCCTTCTGTGCGATTAACAGCTCATTTTGCTTGGTACCTGGCGTACATGCATAGGCATTCTCATAATGATTCAAAGCCTATTCCAAAGTTGTGCATAAATGTCAATGTGAGCATTGATTTCCAGCAGTTGGATATATTTTATTTTCATGCCCTGTGTTTGCCTAGCAGATACCTTGTCCTGTTGGAAAGGATGTGCTGCCTTCAAATTTTTCAGAATCCTCCCAAAACATTTGTAGATGAATCCTTATCTATGGATCGTTTTCGAAATCACCAATCTTTCAAGAGGGATCATCTTCATTGATACCTTTTCCAATGTATGGTGGATGATTTTTAATGATAAAATCTTTCTTTTTGGAGGAGTCATTCAGATGGTTGTGTTGTGCGTGGTGTTTGTGTTGTGGGTTAATTTAAGTAATAAGATCGTGGTGGTTGCCTATTGGATTGGCTTTCGTGCAAGCTACATTTTTGGAGAATTGTGGTGATGGGGTCGTGGTTGGATAGTTGAAGATGCTGATGCAGAAGAAGAAGAAACCTCTTATATCCTTTACAAGTTTGTTGTGATTTCCAGTTTGATAAGAAGTGTTAATGTATAAAGGGTTTTTATTTCGTTGTATTTTTATATCAGATATAGGTGATAAGTTGGGGTTGTGGTTGGAAGGACTGTTTTTGAAGAGATATTGAAGATCAAAGTTGAGCTTTTGAATGAACTTGTATTCCCTTTTTCTTGGGTCGCGAGGACACTTCCTTATTAAGTGTGGGGATATGTTGAGTGTTGAAATGACCTATTTTTTGGCTGATTTTTGTTGTTTTTGAGAGCTGAATGGTTGATTTTATGAGATGATTGATTGGTTTGGAAGTGATTTGAGAGTGTTTTGGATAGGTTGGAATGGTTTTATTAAGTTCATGATGATTTTCAGTGGAGATATGAGGTTCTGTGATGTTCTGATAGGTTCTGTATACCTTCTGTTTTGTTCTGATTGTCTTCTGTATGAAGCATGGATTATTGAGTGATGAAGATTGAGATCTTGTGAAATCTTATTGAATAGTTTTTGAGAGTTTGGAATGGTTTGAGTATGAGTTATGAGGTTTTGTTGACCTTCTGTAACCTTCTGTAGAGCTTCTGTTTCTGTATTGTAGCTGTACTGGTACTGTACTGTGACTGTTCTGTATGCTTCCGTATGTGTTCTGTTGGATGAGAGTGTAGCTTGGAAAATTTTTCTAGCCTTGGAAAGAGGTGAATACAAGTGCAAAGGAGCTAAAAGAAGTAAAAGAAGTAGCTACCGAAGACTCAAGTAAAGACTGAAGTGAAGTGACATTAGTGAGCTGTGAAAGGACACTGTAGTGGCTCTAGTGACTCTTCATATCAGACATACCTCTTGGGAGGGGTATCCACGACCTAAGAAGGATTATTGTGAGTGATTATGAGAGATTGTAGTGAGGATATGATGTATTATTGATGGAGAGAGAGAGAGAGTCAGAGATAGCCAATTCTACTAAAATAGAGTGATTGTATATGAGAGATTGAGAGAGAAGACTATGAAGATATTGAAGATGAATACTATGTGATGTATTTCCATTCAAAGATGCTGTATTCATTTTCTTTATTTGTTATATTGATGGATTTTGTGAAGATGTTGAAGAATATGGTTGATTCTATCAAATCCATGGGAGATCTATATGATGTTGCATGAAGATTTGTTGTGCCTGGTGTTCTTTTCTTCATTGTGATCATAAAAAACCTAATAAAAAAGCTTGTTGATGTTACAAGATAGATTTTCTTGCAAGAGAATTCCCTTTTCCTTGCAAGAGAATTCCCTTTTCCTTGGTGTTCCTCTTGGGGCTCCATGTTGAAAGCTGTCTTTGGGATATCTTCTTCCTTGATCCTTATTTGATAGTAACCCAACCTGAGATCAATCTTGGAGAAGATCTTTGCCCCCTGAAGACAATCAAGAAGCTCATCTATTCTAGGAATAGGGTACTTGTTCTTGACCATTGATTGATTCAATCCTCGGTAATTAATACATAGTCGAAGTGTTTTATCTTTCTTTTTCTGAAACAGTACTGGAGCTCCCCATGGTGAACTGCTAGGCCGGATGTAGCCCTGATCTAGCGATTGCTTGAGTTGTTCCTTCAGCTCAATTGCTTTTGGTATGGACATTCTATAAGGTCTCTTTGCAATTGGCGCAGCTCTTGGTACTAGCTTAATCTCATGATCCACTTCTCTTTGAGGCGAGACTTCTGTCAACTCTTCCGGAAAAACATCGCATATTCCTTTAGCCAAGAAGGTCCTTCACTAGACTCTTGACTTTGATCTAACTTGTTGAGCTTAATTAAGTAGACATGTAATCCTTTTTTGACTCCTTTTATGATCCGAGATGCTTTGGCCAATTGAATTTTTGGCACTTCAGCCTCACCTTAAGTTGTGACTAATTGCCTTTCAGAGTTTCGAAAGGAAACTTGGCCCTTTTCACAATGAATGTGGGCGTCGTTAGGCTTAAGCCAATCCATTTCAACTAAACACTCATGGATACCTAAATTCATGACTCTGAATTTAACTGAAGTCATTACTCCTCCCGGAAAGAATTCCACCTTAGCAGTTTGCCTGGTACAAGTAACCTCACGACCATTTGCCAATTCCACAAGCAAGATAGGTGCTTCTACTGTGGCTATTCCTAATCTTTTTGCACAAGCTGGTGAGATAAAGGAATGTGTACTGCCACAATCAATGAAGGTCTTGAAACTTTTACCTTGATAGTTTGATGGTGTCTGAATCATCGAGAATTGGCGATTCGAGCCTTTCTTGTGTAGAGCGGCATGGACTGTTGCCCTTTCAAACTCTGCTTCCATGGTCATATATTCTTCTTCTTCTTCTTCTTCTTCACACATTTGCCTATTGGCAACACATGCGGTTCTTCCTCTACCTTGGGTAGCAGCTCCTTGACCATGGCCCATTCCTTGGAAAGGTGCTTGGCAATATCCTCCTCCAAGTTTGGGACATTGTCTCTTGAAGTGACCGGGTTCGTTGCAGTGGAAACAATGGAGGTTTCGGCCATTGCTTTGAGTAGGAACAAAGTTGTTGACATTATTAGTCCTTGCTTTCTTTCTTTGTCCTTGATTATGACCTTGAACTCTCTTCATTTGAGGTCTGAATGCTCTTCTCTTTAGGTCATTATAAGACCAGGTTTTGTTACCCCTTGGTCTAGACTGCACTTCCTGAATTATAGGCGCAGCTCGAATGAGTGCATCCTGAAGATCTGATGGACACATACATTCGATACAGGTATTTATTGGTGGGTTTAAACCAGCACAAAATTTGGACACCTGTTGTGTCATGTCCATCTACAGCGCATACTTAAGAAGTGAGACAAATTTGGAATAGTATGCATCAAGAGTGAGTCCGAGCTATTTTAGCTCGTAGAACTCATTCATTTTTTGCATGCGATATGGAGGTGGTAAGTATCTTCCCTGCACGGCTTTCTTCAGCTTCTCCCAAGTAACGGATCCTTCCGTGATCCCTTGATCCCTGCACCATTGCTTCCACCAAAGCCTGACTTCGCCAGTGAGTTTCAGCTTGGCGAGCATAGCTTGATTGGTAGGCGCAGTACCGGCTGCTTCGAAGTAATCCTCCATGGATTCAATCCAAATTTCAGCATCTACTTGGACAAACCTACCTCTCCCATCAAATTCGGGCGGCTTAATCTGCTTGAGAAGAAACTTCTTCTCCTGGATTACAGCAGTACTTGATGTAGGAGGCGAACTAGGAACTTGTACCTGTGGTTGTGCCTGGATAAAGGTTTCTTAACGTTACTATACAATAAACATTATTGATTTATATTACATCTTCAATTCCGCTATCAACCAAGCAATCTAACCACTTAACTTTTTATCAATTCTTATGCACAATCAGACATTGATAAAAGGAAGTTTTATTTGTATTTATATGGGCATAGCCCTTTCGAAATAAAACATTTCTTGCGATGAGAAGCAACTATTACATTTAGTTTGGGGAGAACAACGTTGTATTACATTTATCTACAGGAACTGTATAATAGTATGGTTTTGGGTCATGGATCTTCAGGAATCGGTTACTCATTGGAAGTTCAGGGTACCCTTTCCTTTGGAACCCATTCTTCTCATGGTGCCCCAACACTTTAATCCTGTCGACGGGGATCACACAAGTTACTTCCTCATACACATATGAGTTCATCTCAACCCTTCGACCTTGAATATGTAAAGTTGAGTTTATGTGAGCTTCCACAAAAATGAACAGCTTCACGACTTTCAGGCCTTCCAACCACTTGATCATCTTTAGGCTGGTTTGTAGATAAGCAAACCGGTGGGCGGCTATATAGTAGATTCTTGAGGCACCTGTCCATCTTCGTTCCATGTACAAAGGTGATGGATTATAGATTTTCTCCAAGATGTTCATCATCTCAACCCTTTTTCGATAATGCGGAGAATGCATTGCAGTCATAAACATGACTCAAAATACTAAGAACTTGTTCCATGCTTCGTAATTCTGCAAGACAACATTGGAAGTAAGGAAGTGTTTGGAACAGCAACATTTGCTTTACTTCATCTTATTAAGATTTCATAAAAACAATTTGGTTGTGGGTTCGCTCTGATACCAACTAAGACGTCTCCTGAAGATACAAGTAGACACGTTACACCGCCGATAGGATCAAGGTGTTGAGGCGCTATGAGAAGAATGGGTTTCAAAGAAAAGGATACACTATAACAAAAAGTTCTCTTAGACACACTTTTAGACGCGATTTTTGAATTGAGAGAAAATCTTACGGGCGCGTCTACAAGCCTGTCTATTTGCGTGTCTATAGTCGCATGTATGAGGAAATTCACATGCACCAATAGACGCGCTATAGATGCACATATACACGCATGAATACAAGCGCATATGAAAACCAAAATTGTTGTTTATTTAATTTTTTTTATGCGTCTACCAGCCTGTCTATAAGAAAATTAGACGGGCATATAGGCACATGCGTAGACGTGCTTGTACAAGCGCCAGTAGACGCGAACGCAAAACCAAAAATCTCATTTTTTAAAAAGATATTTAATTTCTTTTATTAATTTAAATTATATAGCACATGTATGAGCGTGTGTACTCTGCATTTTAGATGCGACTATAGGCGCACGTTTTCTGCAATTTAGACGTGCAAATAGATGCGAATAACAGAACTATCAAATTCTGCATTTGGAAAAAACACAATGGATCTGAAGGCACGAGAATTGAAAACAAAAATCCATGTATTCATTTTAGATAAAATGCATTTACATAGGGATTTTAAGTGCTTGCGACCTAAAGCATAGCCACAAGGAGTAGGCTCAAAGATGAATAATAGATATACAAGGAAACAAGGCCATAGAGGAGGTATGGTGCTCCTCTACGAATCTGAAGAAGATACATCTTCGCTAGCACCACCGTGGCTACTAGTGTCGCTATCCCCCTCCTCGCTATGCTTCACATCAGGGTTCGCCTACACACACAAAACATCAAGGTTGCTTACGTACAATTGCAAAGAAAAAGTTATAATTAGCTATAGTTTTAATAGGAAAGTAAGAAAAACATACCTCCTCTGGCTGTCGAATCCTCATAGCCTAGTTGTATTGCTCCTCAGTGATGAGACCCTTCTCATAGAAGTGAAGCCATGTGGCTGCACAATTATGGCCTCGATGGTAACCTACCTCTCTAGGAGTAGGTATCCTATCAATGATAGTAGTCTGCAAAACAATTATGATATATACAAACAATTATAAGACACAATATATTAGAACAAATTATATAAAGAATTGAAAGAAATATAGATTTTAAAAAACTAGAAATGAAAATATACTTACAAACTCTGCCTCCCACGACTCTCTGCCGCCCAATCCGTAATGCGACAATCTCATGGTTTCCATTTGGATGCATCGCGCCTCTGCATCCTGGTGACTCTTCACTTTCTCTGCTGCTTTCTTCTTGCCTTTCTTCCACTCTATGTGGTGGCACATAGATGGTTGGCTATAGGCTCCACGCCCCTCCTCCTGTCTCTATAGTGACTCCCTGGCGCATGTCATGAGGTGGGATCTTTTGTTGTGAAGCAAATCCCTCATTTTTTTGCATCCCCAATCATCCGAGAATCGCTGACCCTCAGAATGTGGGTACCTCCTATGGACTGCCCTCAACACCTCCTACCACAAGCCACTTTTTTGATTCTTGAAGTAAACGAAACAATCTTTGTACGTCGCATGCACGACGCTCCTCATGTACGCCATTACATCCCTTCCTTCATCATCATGGAAGATGCCACCAATATCTGTAACTCTATAGTGCTGGCATACAGGTTCCTCTACGTGTTCTTCTAGTGAGGGTGATTGCGCGCCACCTCGTAGGCAATCCCCACACAAGCCTCGTCCTCCCCCTCGACTCTCCCTCCTCCCTCTCTGTCGACTACCCTCTGCCTCACTGGATATACGTGCTTCTGCAAATGCATGTGCCTAGTTTGACGCTTGTGCTTCAGCCGATGCTTGTACAGGCGCTGCACGTGGAGTACCTGCAATTGAAGTTTGGACATTTGTTGCTTGGGAAGCAGTGCCAGGCAAAGACATCAGAGGCGTTCCAGACGACATGATACTAAACACCTCGTCTACTGTGGGAGAGCGGCCAAGGTGTCTAGTCATCTCTCCCATGAAGTCTTCCTTACTAGGAAAATCTCCAAAAAAAGCATTGACCCCTCTGTCGAACAAGCCAAATGTATCATTCATGCGATCCAAATCTGGGTCATTGCTAGATAAACCAGGATGCGACCTCTGCAAAAAAAACACAAGAATAAGACGAATTTGTACAATTTTAGAAATAAAAAATTATTTTATCAGAGCTAGCACGTGTATAATCGCGTCTGAGATGTAAAATAGACACGCTCTTAGGCGCTTCCCTGAGGTCAAAGCCTCTGGTTAGAGTGGGTCTATAATCGCGTCTGAGATGTAGTTTAGACGCGCTCTCAAACACGTCTCTAAAGTTAAAGCTTCTGGTCTAAGTGCATGTATTCTCGCGTCTGGAATGTAGAATACACGCGCCTGGAGACGCGACTATGAAGTCAAAGCTTTTGGGCAGAGCGCGTGTATTCTCGCATCTGAGATGCAGAATACACGCGCCTGGAGACGCGACTATGAAGTCAAAGCTTCTGGGCAGAGCGCATGCATGTGTCAATGATTGTGTCTTATTTCGTGGGATTCATGAGTTCGCACAAGAGTGTCCTGTTTGTGGCAAATCAAGATACGAAGTGGAGATGAAGTCAATGGATGTGCCTCGTAAGGTTTTGCGACATTTTCTGATTGTTCCACGTATTCAACTTATGTTCAAGTGTAAGTCTATTGGAAAGCTCATGTCATGGCATGCTAGTCATCATTCAAGTGATGGAAAATGGAGAATTCCTACAGACACACCAGCATGGCAACATATAGACAATTTGTGGCTCATTTTCAAAGAAGAGCCAAGAAATTTGAGATTTGGTTTAGGTATGGATGGAATCAATCCATTTGGCATCAAAAGCACATCATACAGTGTATGGCCAGTGGTACGGGTGAATTATAATATTCCTCCATCCATGGCAATTAAAAAGGGACATGTAATGTTGTCCCTTCTGATTCATAGAAAGCACAAGGTAAAAAACATGGACATTTACTTAGAGCCTTTGATTGAAGAGTTAGAAATGTTATGGGAAGGTATTGAGGTGCAAGATAGAAGCACATCTGCACCCTCTAGAGATTTCACATTGAAGGCCATGTTGTTGTGGACCATGCATGACTTTTCAGGATATGGAGAGTGTTCGGGTACATGTATATAACTCTATATTTAAAATTCAAGACTTGAATCAATTGCATGTTATTAATGGGTTTAACCACATCAGGATATCATGCATGTCCTATTTGCGGTCCCTCTCGAGTTTCCTCTAGGCCGGCACGTTTAAAGAAGGTTATCTATGACAATCATTATCGATTTCTTCCTATTGACCATCCCAAATATGTTCTCCCTACTAATGGAATAACTCCACAATCTCTAACCATTCGAGATTGGAAGGAGAGATGGATTAATGCCCACAACCACCCTCCACTCCGCATGAGTCGGTAAGAAGTATATTTCTCTTGATTGACTTTAAAGTATTTAGCATGATGAATTTTTTACATAATATATTGTTTGTTTGTTAGGTTCTCTATATTTTTTCGTCTTTCATATTGGACTGAACTCAAGATCAATCACCTATTGGACCCCATGCACATATTCAAAAATGTTGTATCTACATTATGGGATCACTTGATAGGGGCTCGTGATTCAATCAATGTAAGGGAGGATTTACGTAACATTGGTCGTATGAGATGAGCCTGGCCACACATTGGACCCAGAGGAAAGATTGAGCTACCCCATGCACCTTGGATGTTGTCAAAGAACGAGGAAAAAATAGTGAAGAAACAAATATGTAGCTTTCGAACACCCACAGGATGTATGAGATGTCTCAAGGGAGCCTTCATAAAGAAAAAGAAAAGAGGTGTGGAGCAAATATCTGGTTGGAAGTCCCAAGTAACAGATCCTTTTGTGATCCCTTGATCCCTGCACCATTGCTTCCACCAAAGCGTGGCTTCGCCGGTGAGTTTCAGCTTGGCGAGCATAGCCTAATTGGTGGGCGCAGTACCGGCTGCTTCGAAGTAATCCTCCATGGATTCAATCCAAATTTCAGCATCTACTTGGACATACCTGCCTCGCCCATCAAATTCGGGCGGCAGTACTTGATGTAGGAGGCGAACTAGGAACTTGTACCGGGGGTTGTGCCTGGATAAAGGTTTCTTAACGTTATTATACAATAAACGTTATTGATTTATATTACATCTTCAATTCCGGTATCAATCAAGCAATCTAACCACTTAACTTTTTATCAATTCTTATGCACAATCAGACATTGATAAAAGGAATTTTTATTTGTATTTATATGGGCATAGCCCTTTCGAAATACAACATTTCTTGCGATGAGAAGCCAACTGTTACATTTAGTTTGGGGAGAACAACGTTGTATTACATTTATCTACAGGAACTGTATAATAGTATGGTTTTGGGTCATGGATCTTCAGGAATCGGTAACTCATTTGAAGTTCAGGGTACCCTTTCCTTTGGAACCCATTCTTCTCATGGTGCCCCAACACTTTAATCCTGTCGACAGGGATCACACAAGATACTTACTCATACACATATGAGTTCATCTCAACCCTTCGACCTTGAATATGTAAAGTTGAGTTTATGTGAGCTTCCACAAAAATAAACAGCTTCACGACTTTCAGGTCTTCCAACCACTTGATCCTCTTTAGGTTGGTTTGTAGATAAGCAAACCAGTGGGCGGCTTGAGACACCTATCCATCTTCGTTCCATGTACAAAGGTGATGGATTATAGATTTTCTCCAAGATGTTCATCATCTCAACCCTTTTTCGATAATGAAGAGAATGCATTGCAGTCATAAACATGACTCAAAATACTAAGAACTTATTCCACGCTTCGTAATTCTGCGAGACAACATTGGAAGTAAGGAAGTGTTTGGAACAGAAACATTTTCTTTACTTCATCTTATTAAGATTTCATAAAAACAATTTGGTTGTGGGTTCGCTCTAATACCAACTAAGATGTCTCCTGAAGATACAAGTGGACATGTTACACCGCCGACAGGATTAAGGTGTTGAGGCACAATGAGAAGAATGGGCTTCAAAGGAAATGATACACTATAACAAAAAGGCCTCTTAGACGCACTTTTAGACGCAATTTGTGAATTGGGAGAAAATCTTATGGGCGCGTCTACAAGCCTGTCTATTTGCATGTCTATAGTCGCATGTATGAGGAAATTCACATGCACCAATAGACATGCTATAGACGCGCATATACACGCATGAATGCAAGCGCATATGAAAACCAAAATTGTTGTTTATTTAATTTTTTTTGTACGTCTACCAGCTTGTCTATAAGAAAATTAGACGGGCATATAGACACATGCGTGGACGCGCTTGTACAAGCGCCAGTAGACGCGAACGCAAAACCAAAAATCTCTTTTTTTAAAAAAGATATCTAATTTCTTTTATTAATTTAAATTATATAGCACATGTATGAGCGCGTGTAGTTTGCATTTTAGATGCGACTATAGGTGCGCGTTTTCTGCAATTTAGACGTGCAAATAGATGCGAATAAGAGAACTATCAAATTGTGCATTTGGAAAAAACACAATGGATCTGAAGGCACGAGAATTGAAAACAAAAATCAATGTATTCATTATAGATAAAATTTATTTACATAGGGAGTTTAAGTGCTTGTGACCTAAAGCATAGCCGCAAGTAGTAGGCTCAAAGATGAATAATAGATATACAAGGAAACAAGGCCATAGAGGATGTATGGTGCTCCTCTACAAATCTGAAGAAGAAACATCTTCGCTAGCACCACCATGGCTACTAGCGTCGCTATCCCCCTCCTCACTATGCTTCACATCAGGGTTCGCCTACACACACAAAAGATCAAGGTTGCTTACATACAATTGCAAAGAAAAAGTTATAATTAGCTATAGTTTTAATAGGAAAGTAAGAAAAACATACCTCCTCTGGCTGTCAAATCCTCATAGCCCAGTTGTATTGCTCCTCAGTGATGAGACCCTTCTCATAGAAGTGAAGCCATGTGGCTGCGCAGTTATGGCCTCGATGGTAACCTACCTCTCTAGGAGTAGGTATCCTATCAACGATAGTAGTCTGCAAAACAATTATGATGTATACAAACAATTATAAGACACAATATATTAGAACAAATTATATAAAGAATTGAAAGAAATATAAATTTTAAAAAACTAGAAATCAAAATATACTTACAAACTCTGCCTCCCACGACTCTCTGCTGCCCGATCCGTAATGCGACGATCCCATGGTTTCCATTTGGATGCGTCGCGCCTCTGCGTGCTGGCGACTCTTCACTTTCTCTGCTGCTTTCTTCTTGGCTTTCTTCCACTCTATGCTGTAGCACATAGGTGGTTGGCTATAGGCTCCACGCCCCTCCTCTTGTCTCTACAGTGACTCCCTGGCGCATGTCCTGAGGTGGGATATTTTGTTGTGAAGAAAATCCCTCACTTTTTTGCATCCCCAATCATCCGAGAATCGCTGACCCTCAGAATGTGGGTACCTCCTATGGACTACCCTCAACACCTCCTACCACAAGCCACTTTTCTGATTCTTGAAGTAAACGAAACAATCTTTGTACATCGCATGCACGACGCTCCTCATGTACACCATTACATCCCTTCCTTCATCATCATGGAAGATGCCACTAGTATCTGTAACTGTATAGTGCTGGCATACAGGTTCCTCTACATGATCTTCTAGTGAGGGTGATCGCGCGCCACCTCGTAGGCAATTCCCACACAAGCCTCGTCCTCCCCCTCGACTCTCCCTCCTCCCTCTCTGTCGACTACCCTCTGCCTCGCTGGATACACGTGCTTCTGCAAATGCACGTGCGTCGTCTGACGCTTGTGCTTCAGTCAATGCATGTATAGGCGCTGCATGTGGAGTACCTGCAATTGAAGTTTGGACATTTGTTGCTTGGGAAGCAGTGCTAGGCAAAGACGTTAGAGGCGTTCTAGACGACATGACACTAAACACCTCGTCTAATGTGGGAGAGCGGCCAAGGTGTCTAGTCATCTCTCCCATGAAGTCTTCCTTACTAGGAAAATCTCTAAAAACAGCATTGACCCCTCTGTCGAATAAGCCCAATGTATCATTCATGCGATCCAAATATGGGTCATTGCTACATAAACCAGCATGCGACATCTGCAAACAAAACACAGGAATAAGACGAATTTGTACAATTTTAGAAATACAAATTTCTTTTTATCAGAGCTAGCACGTGTATAATCACGTCTGAGATGCAAAATAGACACGCTCTTAGGCGCTTCCCTGAGGTCAAAGCCTCTGGTTAGAGTGTGTCTATAATCGCGTCTGAGATGTAGTATAGATGCGCTCTCAAACGCCTCTAAAGTCAAAGCTTCTGGTCTAAGTGCATATATTCTCGCGTCTGGAATGTAGAATACACGCGCCTGGAGACGCGACTATGAAGTCAAAGCTTCTGGGCAGAGCGTGTGTATTCTCGCATCTGAGATACAGAATACACGTGCCTGGAGACGCGACTATGAAGTCAAAGCTTCTAGGCAGAGCACATGTATTCTCGCGTCTGATATGCAGAATACACGTGCTTGGAGACACGACTGCAGACACAATGATAGCAAACATAGCTGCGCATCTATGTTTACGTCTGCACTGAAATGTACACACACTGTCAAACATGCTCAGTCAGCTGCTTTCAATCCAACAACCGCCATCCATGATTTATTTGTGATATAAGAAGTTCAATCATAGATCCTAATACACTGAGAGAGAGAGAGAGAGAGAGAGAGAGAGAGAGAGAGAGAGAGAGAGAGAGAGAGAGAGAGAGAGAGAGAGAGAAAGAGGACTCACCTTGGGTCTTTGGTATGGATGGGTGGTGGCGTTGCTTCCTTCTCCTTCTTCCTCTCCTTGGTGAGTTACTCTCCCTTTATGCTTGTTGCTGCTTGTTGTCTCCTCTCTTTGCTTCTTCTTCCTCTTGTTCTCCTCTCTTTTGTTCTCTCTTTTTTCCTCTCCTTGGCTTTCTTCTTTCCCCTCTTATCTCTTTGAAGTGAAAGAAGAGGTGAATCATGAGGAGGTGAGGCATGAAGAGACTAGTGGAGGTAGATTGCATGTCCGCTGAACTCGAGCTTCAGAACGCGCAAAAAATGCAAGAAAGGAAATGCGCAGTTTGAAAAGAAATGATTCAATTATCTTTTGAATTTTGAATTTTCATCTATTTTTGCGTGTATATGCGCGTCTACGTTTACGTTTACTTATATGCGCGCATCTACGTTGACTTTTGTATATGCGCATCTATTTTCGCGTGTATAGACGCAGATTTAGACGCGTAGTTAAACGCAAGTATAGACGCACATTTAGCTTTTATCATGAGTTTTTGTATTTAAGATAAGTTTTGATAGTAAGTTTTTATCATAAGTTTTTATGTATTTATGATAAGTTTTGTGCATTTAAAATTGAGATCTTAGAATAATTAATACACCTTGAAGTTTTTACGTAAACATATGAATAACAAATTTGATGTTGTCATGAATTAGGTTTAATCATGTCGTCGTCATCACCTAGTGCGGTGCATGCTGATGAGTCAACGAGCACATCCTCAAGTGAGGATGAATCATTACGTCTTCATAATCGAGATGCATGGCTACGATAAAAAATTAAATGCATGTGTGATCGTTGTCGAGGGTGTATTTTTCGAGCACGTTGAGTTGCAATGTCACACCTCAGCATGTATGGAGAATGGGACCGAGAAAAATCACCAATATTCATTGTTTTTAACACTAAGATTGCTAGTCTATGTTACTCAATATATATCAACGTACATGAAACTCCCTTTTGTGGTTGAGCAGGATGCAGTGCCACATCCTCAGATGCTCCCTCCCGGGCGTTGAGAGGCTGCAAAATGTCGATGCAAGGAGGCAGAGTCTTCAAGAAGAGTGGATACTGACGACCGTGATAGTAGCCCTCATGAAATGCCCCATTAAGTTATAGAGGATGAGATTTTGGACAACATGGTACACAATCTATTTTCGCAACCGGTTCCGGGAGAAGGTCACTCTACGAAGCCAGATGACCCACTATACGTAGCGTCATCTACTCCGTTGTATGAAGGTTGTACATACTCCATTCTTTGTGCATCCCTCGAGATACTTAACTTGCAAACAATTTATGGATGGAGTAATGTCAGATTGAATGCATTATTGAAGTAGGTATCAATTCAGTTTGGCTTATGAATCATAATATTAATTGTTCTATTTTGAAATCAGACACAAATATATATTGGTGGTTTTTTAACTCACTTTTAAAAATATATGTAGGTTATTATCACAAATGCTTCCAAAAGAAAACAAATTGCCAACTAAGAGAGAGCAAGCAAGACATTACTTGACATCTCTGGGAGGACTCAATTATGTCAAGATCCATGCATGTGTCAATGATTGTGTCTTATTTTGTGGGATTCATGAGTTCGCACAAGAGTGTCCTGTTTGTGGCAAATCAAGATACGAAGTGGAGATGAAGTCAATGGATGTGCCTCGTAAGGTTTTGCGACATTTTCTGATTGTTCCACGTATTCAACTTATGTTCAAGTGTAAGTCTATTGGAAAGCTCATGTCATGGCATGCTAGTCATCATTCAAGTGATGGAAAATGAAGGATCCCTGCAGACACAGCGGCATGGCAACATATAGACAATTTGTGGCCCGTTTTCAAAGAAGAGCCAAGAAATTTGAGATTTGGTTTAGGTATGGATGGAGTCAATCCATTTGGCATCAAATGCACATCATACAGTGTATGGCCAGTGGTATGGGTGAATTATAATATTCCTCCATCCATGGCAATTAAAAAGGGACATGTAATGTTGTCCCTTCTGATTCATAAAAAGCACAAGGTAAAAAACATGGACATTTGCTTAGAGCCTTTTATTGAAGAGTTAGATATGTTATGGGAAGGTATTGAGGTGCAAGATACAAGCGCATCTGCATCCTCTAGAGATTTCACATTGAAGGCCATGTTGTTGTGGACCATGCATGACTTTTCAGGATATGGAGAGTGTTCAGGTACATGTATATAACTCTATATTTAAAATTCAAGACTTGAATGAATTGCATGTTATTAATAGATTTAACCACATTAGGATATCATGCATGTCCTATTTGCGGTCCCTCTCTAGTTTCCTCTAGGCCGGCACGTTTAAAGAAGGTTATCTATGACAATCATCATCGATTTCTTCCTATTGACCATCCCAAATATGTTCTCCCTACTAATGGAATAACTCCACAATCTCTAACCATTCGAGATTGGAAGGAGAGATGGATTAATGCCCACAGCCACCCTCTACTCCGCATGAGTCACACTACAAGATATAGACCTTATAGCGACGTTTAAAGCGACGAAAATACAAACAACAAAATTTTCCCCCGTCGTCGCAAAAAGCGTCGTTATTGACGACGCCATAGAATCGTCGCTATATGCGTCGCATTTGCGACGCATATAGCGACGCATATAGTGACGATTGCAAAGTATTTGCGACGCTCATAGCGACGCCAATAGCGACGCGTGCAGTAAATTTGCGACGCAAATAGGGACGGTAACAGAGAAAAAAGAAATTGTGGCAGGGCAGCAAGCTGCCCTGCCACATATAGCACAGTGTGCTGTATGAGAGCCATACAAAATAGTTTCTGCACTGCTGCATACAAAGCGTTTGCAAACAAAAAGAATGTATACTGAAATCATAAAATTGATACATGAAATAAATACATGATATCGCATAAAATGTGATTGGTACAATTATGAAACGATAGCACTAATACATAGAAAATGTCTACATAGATCGGGTGACTAAAAACTAAAGGTGTGTGAGCTCTAAGGATCCAAGGGCGAGCTACAAATCCTCGTCCCCCGAAAGCTCGTCCCACTGCAAAGGAGCATCAAATGGATTCTGCAGAAAAAGAAACAACATATCAATCCACCATACAATAATGCATTCAAATATCTCATGATAACTACGGACAAGAAAGATGAGTGACTTACAGGGCCACTGTGTCTATACAATCGGTCGATCAATGCCCTGAGACCGTGCCTCTCTGCATATCGAGTCTCAAGGCCTTGTGGATCGCGATTTGTAATGGAGTGCTGCAAAGAAAACAAAATGCTAACTGTTAGAAACATGATTGTGAGTACAAAGAATATCTCAAAAAAACAAATAAGCAAAACAAAAGAGAAACTTACAAAGTCCTCCAAATATGTCCTGTGGCCGCCACTCCCAAGATGATGTACCGATCCGGCCTCGATTCGTGCCCTCGCCGCCTCCCGCTGCTGACTCCAACGTCTTGGCGAATTTGTAGCCTCCTCCCTCAGTCGGCGCCAGTCGTCTGTATCTAACCACTCGGGCTTTGGAGCCCCACTCTTGATTGCCTTGCGTGTGTCGGATCGTCTATGTGACATGTATGCACGCATGCAATCCATCATCCAGCCTATAGAGAATCTATCCACTGTGGCTGGCACCGGGAACTCCTCGTGCAAGGATGCTACTATGTAGTCCTTGCTCCCCTCTGGTATGTTCCTCCAATGATCCAGGACGTTGTGCAGAAAAACTTGTTGGCACAACTCCCTCATGCGAGCCATCACCCTCCTCCCCTCATCATTCATGATGATGGGTCCTGACCTGCCATCCACTAGGTATCCATAACCCCTAGGAGTATGCCTAAGATGGGCCCTCTCCCATCTCCGTCCACGCTCCTGGGCATATCCAGGAGATCACATCCGGTGTACCGACGGGGGTACTCTCTTCCGGAGTGCCACTCAAAGGGGTGCCACCAAAGGAGGTGCCACCAAAAGGAGTGCCACCAAAAGGCGTGCCATCTGCCGATGGGTGCGCAAAAGCCGGAGTAACTGGAGTGGACGTCCCCACAGGTGTGACAAATCCTGGAGGTGATGCAGCTCCAGCTGAACGACGAGACGGAGACACCACGTCCATGTCTCCACAGCAGCACCCCCCTGATCCTCCTGCAGTCGCAGTCCCTCCCTCTGGCCCAAGTCGCGAGCGTCGAGATCGTCTGCTCGAAGCTAAAGCATCTGATTGCGCTGAAGTTGATCTAGCTAAAGCTGATCTAGTAGAGCGCCCTGACGAAGAACGAGACAGCTCCTGATCTGCCATCTCTCTGAATCTCGCGAGCTGATCTGGAGACATGCGTGCCATCATGTCCTGAAACTCCTCATCGCTCATCCCTCGACTCATCCTGAAAATGTCGATACCTGCACAGATAAAAAATGATGTTAGAATAATCAGTTTAAACTATACAAAGCACATTAATATAAATCATTTTTTAAAAATCCCTCTTAAAATGTATATCTTATCTATCTTTATGGAAGATCTAAACAACGAATTGAGTAATACAATTCTCCAAGAATGAAGTATTCTATGGTCCCATGTTAATCTCCTGACACAACTCTGCATACACTGGAAGGTCGATAGACATGTCACCACAAAAGAACGAGTCTGCCTAGTTCTCAAAAAATTCTACGACTTCTGTATTTCCATCATTGTTAGCCGATGCGGGCTCCAAGCTTGCAGTGGCCTCCACCCCTTGTAATATCGATCCATCTATTTGCATATTTTCTTTATCTATGCCTAGAACATTGCTTTGATCATATATTCTCGCACCTCGAGGAGTTGAAGGTATAACATACCACCATCGAGGTTGTCCGGGGTTTGGATAGAAGATTACCTGTTCACAAACACTTACAAAGCGACTTCAAACCATTGTGACATAAACCATGTCGTTTTACAATTAGCAAGCAAATGACTATTTGTACCTGTTCACAATGGGCCCGCAACACAAAGGTGTCGCGCAAATCCATCCATTTTTTTTCGGAATCTATTTCGAGAAATCCAAATGGATCTCATTGAACTGTTGCTCCAACTCCTCCAAGTACCACTTTGAACCACTGCACATCGAATAGTATCATGGAGAATCTATGGTAATCCACTGTAATAATACTTTGTAAGTTCCCAAAATACTCCATCTCATCCACAACCGTGTTCGGATCCGTTGCTCGTCGCCGGCTCTCTTGCTCAAACCTTGCCATGACACCACAGTCCATTGTGGAGCGCATTTGGTCAATAGGCTCCACCCGAAAATGCCGTCCGCGCGACCACGCTACACTATATATTTTGTACTGCACATTGAAATACTCAAATTAGATGTAGCAAGCAAATTTAGATACGACACATTCTAAACCCCTCATTACCTTTGGACTACATCCCCTCGAGAACTCCCACTCCTCCATTGAGACCTCTGTCCCTTCGCTGGATGTTGCGGTCAAGGCTCCATGCAACCATCGTGTTAACATAAACCTTGGCATCTCCTCCATGCCTTTGGGATATCGAATTGGTCCGTGATGCGTACTGCGTCAGAATTCAGCTCGCGCTTCCTCTCGATCTTGCCTTGCAATCTGGTACTTGGCGAGCCACGTCTCCATGGAGGCATGGTGCAACATACAGAAGCAATTCACCTTCTCTTCCATTGAGGCATTCATTCTTTTTTCTACCCCATTTCCAACCACCACATCTCTAGTCAGCCTATCATCATCCTTCAGTGTCCATAGCATTTCATTGTCTGGTTCCACCGTTGGTAGCCATTGTGAGATATGCACTAACGCCTCTGACACCAACCAACCTTCCACCATGCTACCTTCTGGACAAGCTCGTTGTCACACAAAGCCTTTCAGGGTTTTCATGAAGTGCTCCAAGAAGAACATCCATCGCGTATGGACAGGTCCAACAATCTCCACTTCGTCCACAAGATGCACAAGAAGGTGAACTTGTATCGTGAGCATGCTAGAGGGCAGGTATTTCTCAAAGAGACAGACCGTCTCAACTGCTCCCCTCCTTGCGGATTCAATAGAGGACGTCTTAATCTCTTTCTGTGAGATCCATTGCACCAAAGTCGACAACTTGTAAATGGTCCCGCGAATTTTTGGAGTTAGGCATCCCCTGATCGCAATCGGTAGGACAAACTTCCACAAATGAAAAAGCATTAAGAATAATGGTCACTTTTCAAATTTCAAAATGTCCACGCTAATTAAAATCCATTCTGTTCACAAACCTGACATATCTTATGCCAATCATGGGATTTTAGCCCAGACATTTGGTCATCTTTAGAAAATGCGGACCTAAGAGAACGCATCATACCCATCGGAGTGCGGATAGACTTGATTACTTGCTTCACAATGCGCTCTTCTTTGGTAGACAAAACCCAGGGAGTGCGAGGAAGCTGCACTCCCCCTTCAGCACTCGATTGCGTCCAAAGCGCCTCCATCTTACCTACCTCCTTTAAATCCATTCGTGACCCTATAGTCATGCATCATCCACATGAGAATGGCTCGAATGTTGGCTGACCGCCGACCATCGCGCCTACTCATATCTTGCATTGTGACCCCCTCCTCCCACAAAATCTTAAGCTCATCGACTAATGGACGAAGATACACGTCCATATTTTTTACTTTGTAGCAGCCCGGGACGAGCAAGCTAAGGATGAGATGTCCTTTCTTCATAGAAAGCCATGGAGGAATGTTCTAGTTGACAAGCACTATAGGCCACACACTATAAGAAGTTGAGCGCAGACCGAATGGGTTCACACCATCCATGGCGAGACCGCCGAGCCGAAGATTCCTTGGCTCTCGCGCAAAGCGTGGGAAGGTAGAGTCAATGTGGCTCCATGCGCGCAAATCTACTGATATTCGTTGAACTCCATCCGTGGACCTATTCTGCACATGCCACGTTGTCAAGCTTGCCATGGCAGACGTGCGAAACATGTGGTTTATGCGGGGGATGAGCGGAAAGTGTCTGAGAACTTTTTGAGGGATGGTCTGCCCTTCCAACTCCTGTCGATACCTGTGAGCACTACACTTTGGACATGTCTCCATAGTCTCGTATTCATCTCGAAACAATATGCAGTCGTTGACACATGCATGGATGCTATTGCAACCAATGCCAAGCTTTCATAAAACATATCATGCATCATCACGAGACTCAAGAGTGGTATTTGTAAGTGATAATATATGATACTTTAGTAACCTGAAAGTAAATCATAAAACACCTTGAAAAAACACAAATGTTTGCAATAATACTGTTTAAAAAAAAACAATGAAGTCTGTGTGCAAGGTACTTGAATAACTCAGTCACACTCGTATCGCTCCAACCGTATTTTACTTGCACACTTAAGAGTGCAAAAAATGTCTTCAACCGAGATACTCGGCACCCATCATATAATGGTATGGATGCGTCCTCTCTAAGCGGTCAGATGTCTCAACATCCATGGGAATCAATGCATTGATCATTGCCTCCATCTCAGGCTCCAAGATTGTAGGCAAGTCGGGAAGGTTGTCTGTCTCCTCTGGCATTGACGGTATAGATGGGCCTTGTGAGTGGTCGATTGGCTCCTGCAATCCATCCATCGCACGTCCACGAACTCTTCTAATTGGCCGCAAAGGGTGCACTCCCCCTTGGGTCGAGACATCACCCCCCTGGATACAAAATTTGCCAACAAGACCCAATCTTATTGTGTATGGTTTTCAATTAGCTTGAGAGTACAATGCATGAAAAATGCTAACTTCAAATTATCGTTTGCTGAAAATCCGCAATCGCCTGATCAATGATCTCAGATTGAAACTCGCTAAATCGTTGTACGCGTTCTATAGACAATCGGCGTTTTCATCTAATTGCCAACTTGCATTGAGAGCAAGGACATGGGACACACTGATTAAGATACGTCTCGCGGTCTTGAACAATAAGACCTTCTTCGTTTGCCATCTTATCTACATTACAGCAAATGAGGCTTAAATGGATAGCTTTATGGAGATGTACGTCAAGTTGCAAGTTGACCATAAACCTTGCATTGTATATAGTAGTTGAGAGATTTTCCGATGTTATATCTCGGCCTTGTATCATGCTCAACGATTTGTCCCGGTAGATAATTATTTGTTATATCTCGGCTTTGAGTATAAGTAATCCATTTTAAAATTAATGCGCGCCATCTATGAAATTTTATAACTATAGTAATAAAATTTATTTCAATCAATTCTACTCATAGTCATAAGACCTGAGAGATATTATCCTATACTCAATTTAAGGGTTTCTTCTTCTATAACAATAATTTTGGGTTCATTTTGATGAAGTACGTGGCCCATGGCAAAGCACATTGCATACCATTATCAATAAGTCTATTATCTTAAATTTCCTTCCCCTTCCTCTCCCTCTCTTTCTCTCCCTCTCTCACCCTCTCCCTCTCCCTCTCGTTCTCTTTCTCTCCCTCTCTCATTTCCTTCCCCTCCCTCTCCCTCTCCCTCTCTTTCTCTTTTTCTCCCTCTCCCTCTCTATCTCTCTTTCTCTCTCATTTCCTAAACAAGCAAAAAATAAAGTGATTTAAACATCCTCCCAAGAGCCTACCTCCAATTTAGTGGAATTGGAAGTTGCTGCCATCACGCATGCAAAGAGGAAGGAACCACCTATCCAGAAAGAAAATAATCCTCCTGCCAGAACAGTGAAGTTCAATCTTCCACCAGAAGAACAGAACAGAACAGAGCCTGATAGTGCCGTACAGAGTACTACAATGCCACAGAGAGTCACAGAGACAGTTCCAGAGATAGGACCAGAGGTCGAGGAGATAGAAGAGGAGGAAGTGCCACAAGTGGCAGAAGAAGTCCCCATGATGCCCCTGTTGGAAGAAATAGGAAAAACGAAAATGGGTGTTGCCCCATTCCCTAACCGGTTAGAGAAGCCAGTGGATCCTATTAAGGAATATGATTTGGTCAGAGATCTAGATACCTTTACACCAAACCTCACATTCCGACAATTATTGATGTTTTCTCCCAATTGCCAAAAAATGTTCAAAAGTATACTGACAAGAAGACGTGGATTAAGGATTGCTCCCTCAACAGCACCAAAGTCCAACAAAGCTTCTTTTACAAAGCTCCAGAGCTTGTAAAAGAAGTGGACGTGGCTAACGCCTTCCTAGATCCGGGTACCCCAGAGACTGGCATGTGGATAGAAGGCTGATTTATTGCAAATGCACTGATTGATGGAGGCTCATCAGTGAACATTATGACAGATGTGACAATGAAGGATCTAGGCCTACAAGGTGTGCAACCAACCCAATGGCTCATCAAACTGGCGGATCATAGCAGAATCAAGCCTTTGGGCATTCTCCTATATGTGAAGACTACAATGGCTGGAAAAGATTATTGGCTAACCTATTTGGTGGTGAAGCCAAACTCTTATGGTACATCCTACCCTCTGACCATGGCTTTTTGGAGCCAAAGCAAGGACGGATTGGTTCAAAGGAACCTTGACCTTGGGTAGAGGACCCAACAAAGTGGTGCTGAAGCTATATGGTTCTCAAAAAGGACATGGATCCACCTCCTTGGAATTATCTTCTAACTCCCTTAATGAGGCCATAGATGGAACATCAGCAGACGAAGATGCTGTCAAACAGATCCTTCCCAAGAAAACAGTGGCACGTTCCTTAACAGTGGATACTGTAAGCCAACTCCCAAAAGATGCAAAGCCATTATCAATGGGTGAATACTTCCTGCCTGAACCATGGATTATTTCCGAAATCACTTCTGACACTAAGATAGAAGCATGGATGTACTGCTCTCCCTGTTACATGGCCAGAGCCAGAGCCAGAAGACAGAGCCAGAGACAAAGACAGAGACAGAGCCAAAGACAGAGACAAAGACCGAAGAGGATGGAGATGATATGGAAGAAGAAGGTTATGAAAGCGAGATGGAAGAGTCTATCCCACCTGAAGAGGTTATATATAAAGAAGAAGTTCCAGAAGCATCAGAAGCAGACAAGCTCATGCTGTGGGACAGAATGGCGATGGTACCATTTGGTCTGGTAAATGGACCTTCTCATATGCAGAATCTTTATAAGAAATGGATCAAGAAGAACAAGCCGTCTTTTAGTAGTGGCTCTTGCCGTCCTAATCCATCCTTGCCAAAGAAAGATGATGATGATGCACCGTGCCAACAAGCACGAGTCTCACGATTCCAACAGGCATCAGAGGGTCCCTGTTATGTGACATTCCTAGACGCATCATCAGAAGATGAGTCTTCAAGCCAAGAGGTAACTAATCTTGAAACCAAACCCGAAACGGCTTTAATCCCATTTCAACATCTCAAGGAGCAAACTAAGTCTCCACCAAAAGAAGAAATTGGGTCTAGTGGGACATCCGAAGAGGACACCACTCCTGTAACGTGTCCACTAACATCCCCTAAGACACGTCTTAGCAGTCCATCGGAAAGGTTGTCTAGAAGACTCCACCCGGCACTCCCATGGAATGTTGCGGGTTTTGTAATCTAGGACTTTCCGCGTCTGCCCCGTAACGGAAGCGTTCTGGGCGCTTTCCACTTAGGATCGAACGGAATTGTTTGGTCATTTGCTAACAGCGTCTAGCGTCAGACCTGATCGAACTACTTTACGCAGAACGCCCGGTCTGAAGCGGATTCATGCTGCCCTTGGTTCAAGGAGAATGGGAAACGAGAGGGATGCAAGGCTCGATCTCTCTGCCAAAAGGCATAGTCCCATTCCGTTCCCCTAAAACAGCCTGAATCGGGTAATTGGTATTTCTAAATCATCGTTCTCCTTTCTTGCTTCGGTGATGACGATCATCCTCTGTCCGTTGAAGACCTTGAGAAAAGTTCCCGGCTAACCGGGACCACCCATCCGTAGGACGGACCTATGGTCCATCCTCCGCACTTTCCTCGGTTTGTTTTAGTTATGTAATTACCTACCACATTAGTTTGACACATACAAACAGCTTCCTTGATTAGCCCTGTTAAGCACTGGTTCCTTCACCTAATCTTATCACAGGACATAAAGAAAAACAATGCCAAACAGCTCCTTTATTATCATTTTATCCTTTTATCTTTGGAATACAAGGAGTTCCCGCCCGTAGGCGTATTCATAATCCGCCCGAAGGCTATCCAGTAATCCTTCCTGTGATTACTATCCCAAGTTTCCGCCCGTAGACTAGTATGCGGGCCTCGAGATCCAATCCCGAGTCACGTTAGTCTCTTGTGCAGGACCCGGAAGGCGAGGGATTTACAGCCAGAGCCCCGCCTGGCACCCAAGCGTCCTCCTGCTCCAAGCAGAACTCAACGGAGAGACCTCTCACGACGGGTTCGGTCCACGTTCCCGGCGCGGCTCACAACCCCCTTGGTTAGGGTCAGGCAGGCAGTCGGGGGTAACTGAAGCTGCCTCTCAGGCACCAACCTGAAGCTTTAGATATATTTTCATCCTTTAGTTCGTTGAGCAAACAATGCAAACAGTCCTTTCTAAACTGTTACAAGCACAGTCAATTTCAATGGTCGTTTAGCTGGCAAACTGTTAAGGGGTGACTTCTTTTCTCCGAATGCAATCCGCATTCGTTCCGGAATCAATTGCAACTTGGCAAGATTCCTATCATTCTTGGGTTAGGGTCATACCCTACCCATACTTTAGTGTTTAGTTGTGGTAGGTTCCAGCGACCATGTCGCTTTGGTTTATAGTCTGGTCATTTGCTTCAAGGCAAATACTTAACTTTCCTTTTCCTTGGCAAATTATTCCAAAAGTGAGTAACAGGATGGTTAGACATCCTCTTGTAAGTTAAATCCTTCAAAAACTTGCCAACCTCATTTTCAAGAGATGACAAAACTCTCTCTTGTGGACAAATCTCAAGACTATACAATGTTGCGGCTTTGTGCACAAGTATTGCATCTATTCCACGGAATCCTTCTATCCATTGCTTAACGTTTCTCGATCTCAGAGTTTACCTCCATCGGGTAACAGGGTTTTATTGGGTATCCTCCAAATCATTCCTAATTAGGTTGGCCCGTGGTTCTAGAAATATGCAACTTCATCGGAGTTTCTTCATGATCCTTAGGATAAAACCTTAGATCATTTCATGCATGAACAACCAATTGCTTTGACATTTGTGAATGTGTGTAAGATCCTTAGATTCACGGTTCTTGTCTAAAGCTAGGTCGAATCATTATTGCTCTAAACCCTAGTTAACACTTAGGATTCCTATCATATTGACTCAGTCATGTCTATACGAATCCTTGATGTTTATATTACCTAGTCAATTCAATTATGCTTGTTCTGCGACAAGAATGATCCTTCTAGGGTGATAAACCAAATCTAACGGGATCCAATTCGCGTAAACATGCGATTGATTGCCGTTTCCTTGGTGAGGTAAAATTACTTGCTAATCTGTACGCTAACTTTCCTAATTAATCAAGCCTATACTTTGTAGTCTATGCTCTCGAAACTTATGCATTGGTGAATCATACAATCTTTCCTTGGTGCACGATAATTTAGCTACAGCTTTTCCTAGGACCTTCTAGGTCTTACATCAATAGTCGTACCTACAACCTTGTTGTTTACCCTTTTTCATCCTATGCTTTTACACCTAATTACTGTTCTTAATGATTGACCTTTTTCTTCATGACGACTACGCAATTTCTAACATTCTCCTAGCCACGAAGTCGTTGGTGAAACACAAGCGAAACTAGTGTTATTCTATTCCATCTTATAACTAATTTGCAAGTCATACGTTCACTTTAGTACCCTATTAATTCTTTCCGAATGAAACCTTATGGCGCTTAACCTTTTCCTATGAAATCATTACGAGAGGTATGTTACCTAATGTGCAGTATACGCTTAATCTACCATATCTAGGATGACAAATAATGCACATATAAATTCCGTTTCCTTGCTTAGGATTAGATTCCTTACCTTGATAAGGTACCAACTACATGCATCTAACCCTCTAATCGTTCAATCTTTCATAATTTCTAAAGATGCATTTCTTTCAATTTTTCCATATGCTTTTAATTTAAATGTAACTTGAAATTCCCTTCCTAAGCGCGCCTAATCATTTCCTTATGCGGAATTTAACACGGAAGAACCTGGACTTGTGGTGTCGGGGTGATGTCCACTTGCACGTTTGGAGTCGAACCTCCCGCGGTTGCCTCTTGAGATCTTTTAGGAGCTATCGTAATTTTGACTTACGATCTGCCTTTGTGCTCGTATGCGGATGAGTTCCTCTTCAGAATAGAGCTTGCGACAAAAGCTTCGGAATCTCCACGAACTCGAATCGGCGCGGTATTTGGACGGCTTGCGGACTTTATGTCTTTGTCCGAGTCTCGTCGAAGGCTCTTGTGAGGTCTTTATGGCCTCACCGTCTCCTTCTTTGGAAATCCGGGCCTTTAACGGATCTTCGGGAAGATGCCGTGGGAAAGGCCTTTTTGGGCCAAGGGGTGGAAAATTGCCCTTAAAATGGGTGGCAAAGGATAGGAGATTGGGGTCGTGGGAAAGGCCTTTAGGGAGGCCCCCCCCTATGGAAGCTTCTAAAGAAGCTTCCAAAGGAGCTTCTGGGAGCACGTGGGCAGGGTCGTGGCGACGTGGCGGTGGGATGGCGGCCTGGCGAGGCCCAGCAGCAGCGAGGCAGCGGTGTGGTAGCTGGTGGCGACGCTGGCGGGGTAGCAGCACGGCAGACTGGCGGCGTTCCTCCTTACGTTGGCAGCAGCAAGGCGACCCACGTCCGCTCCTCCACGGCCGACAGGCTTCCCTCCTCTCTCACCAAGCACAGTCTTTCCTCCCTCTCCTCCCACACACGACTTCCCTCTCTCCCTCTGTGTAAACACACCCCCCATCAAGGGGGTGTTTTTATAGGCAGTGGGGGGTGGGGAGTGGGTCTCCCCCCACGTGGGGAAACTGCCCATGCAACCCCCACCTTCCCATCCCCCCCACATACTCCCTTTCCTCCAGCCATGCATCGGCTGGGGGGAGGGATAAACATACAAAAAAATTTGCATTTAATTAATTAAATTGCCCCTCCCAAGAGGGTGTTTCCGTGCGGCTTGCGGTTTTTTAACACCCGGTTCAATTTACCATTCGCAGAGGACCCCATTTCACGCGCGCGGGTCACACATTACGCCGTCAACAATTTCAATGCAAGAGATACCCTTTACACAGGGTTTACACGGTATACGGAAAGTTAATATTTACGGTACGGTACGCGGAAATATTACAACTCCCTTGAAGGAGTCAGATCTGTATCCAGAAGCAATCCGTGGGACCTTCATTTGTGAAGTAGAAGGTGAAAGGCAATTAACTTTTGTGGATGTAGATGGCATTGAACGCCACTTGAAGGTGGGTAACAACCTCCCACAAGAGGAGTTTTCAACTTTGTACAACTTGTTGAAAGAGAATTTGGACGTGTTTTCTTGGTCCTACAAAGACCTAAAGGGGATTGATCCCACAATATGTCAGCATCATATTGACTTCGAGCCTGATGCCAAGCCAGTACGGCAACGACAGAGGCGAATGAACCCGAATTATTCCACATTGGTGAAAGCAGAGCTGCTGAAGCTTCTCGAAGCCGAGTTCATCTATCCATTGGCAAATAGTGAATGGGTCTCACCCATCATGGTTGTACCCAAGAAGAATGGCAAGCTTCGTATATGTGTGGATTTCCACAAGTTGAATTCCAAGACCAAGAAGGATCACTTTCCTATCCCTTTCATAGACCAACTGTTGGACACAGTTTGGCAGGACATGAGCTTTATTCCCTTCTGGATGGATTCATCGGATATAACCAAGTGCAGATAGCAAAAGAGGACCAATCCAAAACAACCTTCACCACAGAATGGGGAACCTACGCTTACGGAGTGATGCCATTTGGGCTCTGCAATGCCTCTGCTACCTTCTAGCGAGTCATGATGGCCGCATTCCAAAATCATCTGCACGAATTTATTGAGGTATATTTGGATGACTTCTATGTCTATAGTTTGATCCGTGAACACTGGGGACACCTGGAACAATGCTGCCGGGAGTATGGGATTTCCCTCAACCCTGACAAATGCATCTTTGGGGTCTCTTCTGGAGTTCTATTGGGCCACATCGTCTCTGCACAAGGGATATCAACAGACCCTGCAAAGATCGAAAAGATTGCAGCTCCGACAGCACCCACCAACCTCAAACAGTTGAGGGGATTCCTAGGCCATGTGGGTTACTACAAAAGGTTCATAGCCCATTTTGCAACAAAGGAAACCTCCTTGCACAAGCTTCTAAGGAAAGATGCAGAGTTTTCTTGGATGGAAGAATGTGACAAAGCCTTCAACACTCTGAAGCAGTGTCTAATTGAGGCACCCATTCTGCAACCTCTTGATTGGACGAAGGAGTTCCATGCACACACTAATGCATCTATTGAAGACTTAGGTGCAGTTCTCTACCAGAAGGGTTCCTCGAAGCTGGATCAACCCATTTATTATGCAAGCCGAAAGTCACTGATAGGGAACGGAACTATACAGTGACAGAGCTGGAGTGCTTGGCAATGGTGTTTTCCCTAGAGAAGTTCCGCCACTACCTACTGTCTACCCACTTTAAATTTTATGTGGATCATGAAGCCCTATCCTTCTCGATGAACAAAGCACATGTGAAAGGACGAATGATGAGATGGCTCCTATTATTCTAGGAGTTCGACTTCGAGGTAATTACCAAACCTGGTCGTTCCCATGTTTTGGCTAATCATCTGCATTAGGACCAAAAATGTTTCAAAAATAACACTTATAAGAAAATGATTAAGTTACTAATTAGTTGAGGTTTTAAAATAATGAACCCTCCAAATTTGGCCATTCAAACGTGATTAATGAGAGAATTTATTATTCATTTAAGAGGTTAGCCATTAAATGCCTAAGGACGTTAACTCATGTCAGAGGTCACTTTTCAGCCATTATTCTTTCTTTTTGAATATTTTACTATCACGTTTCCCACCAAAATCACGCTTCTTTTTTCATCTGCATTCTTTTGAATCATCGTTCTCTCCTCTTCACTTTGTTTCTTAGTTCTTAAAGCAGATTTTACTCTCTCGTAAAATTTCTCACCAAAATCACGTTGTCATAGATTTCGTGTAAGAGCTGTTGAACACCGAGTTCAAGTTGCAACAAGGAAAGAGGCTAATAAAAAGAAATCGAATTTTTGATGCCAAAGCTCACTATATTCCTTGTCAAGTAAATTACATGAGATCCATGTTCAGAAAAATCTGTAGTATCTCATAAACTGTTTTACATTCAGGTGTTTGAAGATAGTTATGCCTTTGGCACATAGGCTTGAAGTGTCTTGAAGAGTTCAGCTGGAAAGAGTTCTGTTGGGCATCAATTTTGAGCCTTTTCTCCATCTAATCATTGAGCAATCAACCTATAAGTCTACTCAACATTCAGCACAGTTCATTTCAAGATTGTGGGAGAGAAGGAAGGAGTCTCGCGTCAAGATTGTGGGAGAGAAGGAAGGAGTCTCGCTTGAAGCTTTCTTGCTTGCACAATGGTGGAAGACACACAAGGGTGGAGGCTGAAAACAGTTTTCCTCTTCTTAGTTGTGTAAGCCAAAAGAACTCAAGTACAAAGAAATAGAAGAACCCTATATATGGGTCTCAAACCAAACTCAACTAACTAAGGTGGCATACTAACTGAGCCACGAACTAGAGTAGATAAGGATAGCTATCGTGTAGCTATTATTCATGGGCAGTGTACCAACCGCGTCTGCAACTGACAAGTCGGTGACATAAATACACAACGGTCACCCTGGCATATCACGAGTGGAGCTCGATATCTCAACACTCCCCCTCGAGCTCAATCCCAATTCCTGCACACCAAGCAGGTCTCTGAACTTGCGCAGCTTCTCTGCGCCCAATGCCTTCGTGAATATGTCAGCTACCTGATCCTCTGTGCTGACATAAACTAGATCAATAAGACCTAGTAAAACCCTCTCTCGCACATAGTGATAATGCACCTCAATGTGCTTTGTTCTAGCATGATAGACTGGGTTATTTGCCAAGTGTATACTACTCATGTTGTCACAATAAATGACAACTGGTCCATCTGTAGACTGATGCATATCATAAAGTAGCTTATGCAACCAAGCTACCTCACATGCAGCCATTGCTGCACCCCTGTACTCAGCCTCTGTGCTCGACAAGGCAACTGTAGGCTGTTTCTTGCTACTCCAAGTGACTGCAGCACTCCCAAAAGAGAACACATATCCACTAGTAGATCGTCTATCAGAAATACTACCAGCCCAATCAGCATCAGTGTATCCATGCAACTGTATCTGAACCCCAGTCTCATAAAATAATCCATACTGCAATGTGGACTTCACATACCTGAGTATGCATCTAGCCGCATCCAAATGTGGTTTCCTTGGAGCCTGTATAAACTGACTTACCAATCCAACAGCATAGCTCAAATCTGGCCTGGTAATAGTCATATAAATCAAACTTCCTACTATGCGTCTGTACATAGTAGGGTCTTCTAGAAGCTCACCTGCATCTGTGCTCAGCTTCACATTCTGCTCCAAAGGAACTGAAATAGGCTTACAGCCTGTCATCCCATATTTGGACAGCATGTCCAATCCATACTACCTCTGTAAGAGCTGTATCCCACTCGGTGATCTAATCACCTCAATGCCCAAGAAATAGCGCAGCTCTCCCAACTCCTTCATCTCAAACTTCTGCTTCAATAGCATTTTCACATGAAGGATATCTTCATCACTGTCACCTGTCATAATCAAATCATCAACATAAATGACAAGCAGCATAATACATTTCTCTGTTTTTCTCACATAAAGTGAGAAATCTGCCTTGGAAATCTGAAATCCAATAGTGACAAGATACTGTCCTATCTTGTCAGACGATGCTCTAGGTGCTTGCTTCAATCCATACAAGGCTTTCTTCAACCTGCAAACAAACTCAGGATGAATAGCATGCACATAACCTGGTGGTTTCTCCATATAGACCTCTTCTTACAAATCACCATGCAAGAAGGCATTCTTTACATCCATCTGATGTAAAGACCATCCCTTTGATGCAGCCATAGCAATGACTGCTCTTACGGTTGCCATCCTTGCAACCGGACTGAATGTTTCTTCATAGTCAATACCATATGTTTGTGCATACCCCTTGACTACTAATCTTACCTTGTATCTGTTCACAGAACCATCTGCATTGTGCTTCACCTTATAAACCCACTTACAACCAATTGCATTTTTACCTTTAGGCAAAGGTACCAATTCCCATGTAGCATTTTCTTCCAAGGCATCCATTTCTTCATCCATGGCTTTCTCCCATTTTTCTTTTCCCATGGCTTCCTCAAAAGAAGTGGGTTCTGGTTCCTGTATCACTTTGACCATATATGCATAGTGAATGGCTGTAAATCCATCATAGTTCAGCCTATCCACAGGATACCTAGCTCTCGTAGACCTGCGCAAAGTAGGTTCACTCCCAAGTACTCTCAAAATATCCCTGGTCTTCCTTACTCCAGGTGTAACAATAGAAGGAATACCCAACTCATCATCAATGCTCTGCTCTGAGCCACTGGATTCACCATCCACATAAGAGTGACCTGCATTCACATCAAACATGGGCTGATCATTCTTCTCTTTTCCTTTTCGTGATACCTGCATACCACTATCTGCATTGCTTTGAGAAGATTCTCCTGATCTCAATCTGCCTGTCCATGGCGAAGAATGTGAACCACTGCTAGAGGACGCTCCAGGTCCACTAACATTTTGTGACTGCTGCTGTGAATTCTGTGTAGCATTACCATTTTGTGCATCTACATCATCAATCACATTTACTGGTTTATACCAACTACTCATCTCATCAAAAACATCTCTGCTCACTGTAAACTTACGAGTAGAAGGGTTATAGCATCTATACCCTTTTTGTTGCAGAGAGTAACCAATAAAGATGCACTTCTCAGCTTTTGGATCCAACTTGGATCTCAGCTCATCTGCCACATGTACATAAGCAATGCAACCAAAAATTTTCAAATGAGAAATATCTGGTTTCCTACCAGTATACCTCTCCTCTGGAGTCATTCCATGTATTGCTGCAGTGGGAGTCCTGTTCATTATGTAGACTGCTGTAGCAACTGCTTCAACCCAATAAAAATCTGGCAAGTCTTTTTCATTGAGCATGGCACGAGATACCTCTCCAATATGCCTGTTTTTTCTTTCTGCAATTCCATTTTGTTGTGGGGTATAACTACATGAATATTGCTGCTTTATGCTAAGCTCCTGCAAGAACTTTGCAAACTCATTTGAGAGGTACTCTCCCCCTCCATCTGACCTTAGGCATTTTATTTGCAGACGTGTTTCTTTTTCAGCCATAGCTTTAAGGGTTTTGAAATGCCCAAAAAATTCACTTTTCTTTTTCATAAAATACACCCAAACTTTTCTGCTATAGTCATCAATAAAAGTGACAAAATAATGACAGCCTCCAAGAGATGCAGCTTTAGTAGTCTACACATCGGAGTGGATTAATTCCAATGGCTTCTCACTCTCTTGAACATGTCTAGGAAATGGTTTCCTTGCTTGTTTTCCAAACTGACAGGCTTCACATACCTTATGCATTTCTGCAACCTTGAATTTTGGCAATCCTGCAACAATATTTTGGGCCTGCATTGATTTAAGTTGCTGTACATTAACATGACCAATACGTTTATGCCAGATATCAATATCTGCAACTACACCGGTCCCATGTGCAAACATTGCTGCACTCAATTCAGACATGTCTGCATCCAACGTAAACATTCTGCCCTTCTTCTTTCCTTTTGCTATCAAGCGACCTTTATTTTTCATATCCTCAACAAAGCATCCATGAGGATTAAATCTGACCTGCAAGCCCTGCTCAACCATTTGACCGACAGAATTCAGATTCTTGGTGATATTCGGGACATGAAATACATCGGACAGGTATTTCTTTTTCCCATCCTGCATAGACAAGGGAATTTTTCCAATCTGCACAATAGGATGTGCAGTATCATCACCAGTCTCCACAAATCCTGGTTTTTCCATTTTCCTTGCATCCTCCATCCATTCTGCATGACCTGTCATGTGGTTTGATGCACCTGAGTCAACATACCATACATCATTGCTTTCTTCTACACTTGTCACAGAATTGTTCATGTGCTGCACCATGAACAAATGCTCATTTCTGTCATCACCCTGTCTGTTAGAAGATGCATAATTCCCTTGTTGCAGTTTTCCATTCATGATGTCATTCTGCTTTTTATAGCAGTCTTTAGCCATATGACCCATTTTACCACAGTAGTAGCATTCAACATTACTGTTTGCATTTTGACCTCTTTGCCATCCACCACGACCTCTTTGGCTCCCCCTGCCTCTAGAGTTACCACGTCCTCCTCCATAGGACTGGTTTTCTTGAGTTTGCTGCATATTCTGATTTCTACCACGGCCTCCATATCGGCCTCCTCTACCTCTGCCTCTACCTCTTCCCGCATTTGAGTAGAAGACAACTTCTTTTGAAGTTCCTCCTGAAGAAGATGCACCACCATTTCTTTGCTCCTCAGAAATTAGAAGAGCAATCAGCTCCTCAAAATCAGGAAATCTTTCACGAACTGAAATGGATGTCCGAAACTGTGCATAATCCTTTCCTACACCATTCAAGGTCACAGAAACTAAATCATCATCTTCCACTGGTGACCCAATGGAAGCAAGTGCATCTACAATCTTCTTCACCTTCATATGGTAGTCGTTGATGCTCATATTTTCTCTTTGCACATTGTGCAACTCTTGCTTGAGCTGCATTTTCCTGGCTTGTGTATTTGTGCTATACATTTTTGACAAAGTATCCCATGCCTTCTTTGGCGTACTTGCATCCTGAATATGCACAATCATAGAGTCTGAAATGCTGATAGACAGCCAATACATAACTTTCCTGGCTCTCTCATGCCATGCTTTAAATGCCTGCATTTTCTGTTGATTGGGAACATCAGGAAGAACTGGTTCTTCTTCATTTCCTGCAACAAATTCCCAATATCCTTTTCCCATAAGGAAATTCGTCATTCTAAACTTCCATGCTTGGAAGTTGTTCTTGTCAAGCTTTTCAGTGACAATCTGTGAAAGAGAATCAGATGCCATTACAGAAGACTGCAAAAAATTCTGTCACTGCAAAAACCACAGCTTCACCCTCACAAGGGAAAATCTGCAAAACTGGCGAAAGTGGTATTTGACCACACAGTCACTTCCTAGTGACGATTTTGCATCAACAGGAAACAGGGATGATTCTGTAACTCCCAATGTCTCTACGCACAAGCATACAATGCAATTTTTACAGTAACTATTCACCGACCTGTAGAACAGTGGCTACACAGCATAAAACTGAGCCTTTTCCTGAGTGCGTGCAGAAAAGTTCCGCCTCCAAAACAGGCCCCGAAATGGCCTCAAATCAAAAAAACAAGGTCGGTGCTACCTGCAGAGATCTGCTCCCAAAACAGAAAATGAAAGCAACACTGCTCCTCTTACCAGAACACCGCGAGCTTGGCTTGCTTTCTTGAGCTCCTTACCACGAACAAGGCTCTGATACCAAGTCAAGATTGTGGGAGAGAAGGAAGGAGTCTCGCTTGAAGCTTTCTTGCTTGCACAATGGGGGAAGACACACAAGGGTGGAGGCTGAAAACAGTTTTCCTCTTCTTAGTTGTGTAAGCCAAAAGAACTCAAGTACAAAGAAATAGAAGAACCCTATATATGGGTCTCAAACCAAACTCAACTAACTAAGGTGGCATACTAACTGAGCCACGAACTAGAGTAGATAAGGATAGCTATCATGTAGCTATTATTCATGGGCGGTGTACCAACCGCGTCTGCAACTGACAAGTCGGTGACATAAATACACAACGGTCACCCTGGCGTATCACAAGTGGAGCTCGATATCTCAACAGCTCAAGGCTGTTCACAGCATTCAAATTTCAACAAGAGATTGCCACAGGAGAAGACAATAGCAGTGGACAGCAGAGAATGGAAACACTTCTACTGTATGACTTGAATCCAATACACTCAAGCCCCTGATTTGATTGGAATGAGCACCAGATATTTTCAGAGTAAGCTTAGCTGTTCTTCTATCCCATGTTCACAGAGTGTAGTACTTTTAGTAGGTCTTTGATATCACGCCAAGGACATCAGCTATGCCTCCACTGGTGGTATATAAACTAGTTTCAGCCACTTCTGCAACATCATCACAGTTTTAGTTGAATGTAAACAAACCAACATCCTTAAGGAAACATTGGCTGTTGTAGAAGAGCCATTGATAGGCAGCAGTGAAGACATACAAGTTGTACACAATCCACTGCCTTCATCATCACTTGTCTCCATTGGCAAAGCCGTAACTGTGTTGGAGATTTTTTTGTGAGTGGCATCAATCCTTGCAGCTTGCCCAGTAGAAATGTGTCTAACAAAGGATGATGTCCAGGTGACTGTACCAAGAGATTGCAACAAGAATTTACAAAATCTCACGTGCTTATTCCTCCCAAAACTTAGCAGCACAGGTGGGAGACTATTCTGCGAAGCTACTGTGGAGCTTAAAGCACCACCAATTGCATCAAACTACACTGCAATGCAAATGCTTCAAGCATGTCTAAGAGAGGGATCATACTCCACCACAGAGTGATGGCGGCCACATTGTCTTTTTCATCACAATTTGGAAGACTACTATGATTGTGTTGAACATATTCCCCTAGTAAAACACAAGCATATTTCCCCAGTGAAGAGATAGCAAACTCTCGCAGATGTTTCACTAGTTCTGGAGATCATTGAAAGCATTCGTAGCCTCTGTATACAACATGTTGTCTGCTGAGATTCTGAAGGGCCAGGGCTATCAACAATCATCATAAGGGCATCCACATCATGCTACACTGCGTTTCACTGCAGGTTGTGCATCAGAGCTTCAAGCCCCTTCCTCAGCCTTCTCCTCCGCGCACTAAACCAGCCCTCTGAATCAGGTCCCAAAGCATCAACCACCTGATTTATGAATTTTATCTTGAGCTTAGACACGGTGACCCAATAGTGTGCGGTGGGCCAGTCTATATGACAACCACTATCTTTATGCTTCTGTTTACAGACCACGGCGTCCAAAGCTGAAAACGCAAGGACTGGGAGTATAGAGCCAGCCGTCAGGTTGTCTCCAACCCTGCAGGAGGTTGAAAACTGAAAACTGATTCTTTTGGCAAATAAATACAGAGTAACCAGGTCTGAAACTAAGTTGTGTAGCTCCCAATCTTCTCTTCCCCTCTCTCTCTCTTTCAGCCACAGATCTACAGTCAAATCAGGCTTCCAATGCAAGGATTCCCTGAATCAAACCACCCTCAGTTTCAGCCAGGTGAAGGCAATCTCCGCGAAACATGCTCAGATTTGGAGAAACACAAGCTGGGTGCAGGGTAGGACAACAGATGGTCACTTTGCTCTTGATTTTGGTCGCTGCTCTGACTGGCAAACTGCAGCCAGCAGACAGTTCCTGTGTAGTCGTAGTCCTATTCAAAGAAGAAAAGGAACATCAACTTCCCCGTCATAGCTACGACTCAGACCACCCCTTCTTCATTGCAGTCGGATGGTTCCTTCTGACGGAGCAAAAACTCCTTGTCAAGCTCCTTAAATTGAGTTGGCCTTCTGTCTTCTGCTTTCGTCCTCAACTTCGACTTCTTTTCCAGTAGCATCCCGAATGATTTGATCATCCTCTTCTTCTCCCTAGACTTTTCTGCCAGCCCGCCATTCATAGCCTTTCAGAAATATCCCCCTTTTTCTAGCTTTTTCCCTCTCCAATCTCAACATAGCATTCGTAAGGCTATTCTGAAAGTACCAAGTTTTTTATCTTTCCCTCCAACTTTCAAAATAGAAAGGCTTCTCTTTTACTACCTCAATGGTTTCTCCCATGAAACCATGGTATCAAATGCACCAATTTATAACCAACCTTTGAAATCAGATGTAGAAAAGGATTTCTGTTGTGATCCAATCGAAGTAAGGTCCATAAGTTCAGCCATGGATGACATGATCCACAAGCATCAGAAAATTAGCACGATAACATGATCTGACTCAATGCTTCAATGACCTTTGATATCACAAAGCTCTCTGGTTCATCTCCCCCATCCGCCTCATTTGATTCCACGATTTCCTGCACTTTTCTTGGAGATCATCATTGAAATTATCAGCTTGATAATGTCCTTTGGCATCAGTTTTTCATATTTTTCTATCACACATACAACATGGATACAAAGTAAAACACACACAAACACAAACACACAAGTGGAGTATGTACATTGGGTGCGGATACTGAAAGGACGGATTATCTTAATGCATCAATCACACACAATAAATCACATGCAAAAAGATAACACAAATGCACAACAAAAATGGAGGTGTTTACGATTCGGATGTGCAGGAGCACGACATCCACCTCCTCTAAACCTGCGCATCCTCTGGATGAGCCAACTATCCAGGATCATCCAAGTCCAGAAACAGGTCTAGTCCTTCATCAGTTTCTAGTAGACCTGTTTCTCCATCAGCTTCATCATCCATATTCTTTGCTTCTTCTGCTAGACTTTCTTTTACCTGCTCTTCTTCTGCCAATGCTTCAAGTGAATACTCTTCATCTTCTCTTCTCTTGAAAATCTTGACTCATTTTCCAGCAATGGGCACCCTCAATACTGTTCCATCTAATTCAGCCAACTCATAGGTAGCATTATCAAAAACCTGTTTCACCTCATACGGTCCAAACCATCTTTGAACCATTTTTCTCATGCTACTATGCTGATTCTCTAGACTACTGTCGTAGACTAGAACCCAATCTCCTTCTTTTATGGCTCTAGGCCTCAAGCGATGCCTCAAATCAAACCTGTCCTTGTTTCTGAGTCGGGCTGCCTTCAAACGATCAACTGCTAGCTGCACATCTTCTGTCCTTCTCTCTAGTTGACGAATCCGAAGAGCTAGAAGCTCCTCCCTTGATAAATTCTCTTGCCATGGAAGAGCACTCCACGTGAGAGCACACATTTCTGTAGGTATGACAGGTTTTTGCCCATACATCAACTCTGCAGGCATATATCCAGTAGTCACGCTATGTGTAGAGCGGTCTGCCCACAATGCAAAAGGTAGTAATCTCGACCAATCTCCAATCCGACCTCTACAAGCTTTTGCAAATGCCTTAACTATCGGCGGATGTCCTCTTTCGTTCTTGCCATTTCCCTCTGGATTATAGGCAGTAGTAAGAGCCAACTTAATCCCAAGCCGTGAGAAAAATTATCTAGCTTTTTCTGCATCTAGCTCTCCACGATCAGCTGTAATCTTGCCTATACATCCATACCTACAAAATATTTCTTCCAACAAGAATTTACATACTGTAGTGGTGGTCTTCATCCGCAAAGATCTGCCTTCAACATAGTTTGTAAGATCCTCCCTAGCCAAGACAAGATATCTCATCTGCCAAAGTCCCACTGGCAAAGTAACCAAGTCAACCACCCATTTATAATGAATACATAGTGGATAGGTTGGATGCAACTCATCATGATGCCGCAGTAAAGAGTAAAGCTGAAAGTCCCTGCAAGTCTCCACAAAGTGGGAAACATCTTTATACATCCCTTTCCACCAGTATCTTTCTTTGATTTTCTCATAGGTAGCCCACACACCTCTATGACCAGCCCAAGAACTCTCATGAAACTCTCGCATAATCTGTATCTGCATCGCTACCTCACAAACTACTCTCAAGGGTAAGCCACCTCTCTTCTTTGGATGCTTCCAAAGAAAACCACAAATGCAGTGAGACCGTCTCTCTTTGCACATCCAGTCTCAAGGCCGATGGGATGATGGTTTGTGATGGAGTGCTGCAAAGAAAAAAAATACAACTGTTAGAAACATAATTGTTAGTACAAAGGATATTGCAAAGAAATAAGCAAGCAGAACAAAAGAAAAACTTACAAAGTCCTCTAGATATGTCCTGTGGCTGCCACTCCCAAGATGATGGGCCACTCTGGCCTCTAGTCATGCCCTCGCCGCCTCGCGCTGCTGTCTCCAATGTCCTGGAGAATCTGTAGCCTCCTCCCTGAGTTGGCGCTAGTCATCCGCATCTAGCCACTCAAGCTTTGAAGCCCCACTCTTGAGCACCTTGCATGCATCTGGATCATTTGTGTGACATGTATGCACGCATGCACTCCATCATCCAGCCTGTATAAAACCTATCTGCTGCGGCTGGTACCAGAAACTCCTCATGCAAGTATGCTACTATGTAGTCCTTGCTCCCCTCCGATATGTTCTTCCAATGATCCAAGACGTTGTGCCAAAAAATTTGTTGGCAGAACTCTCTCATGTGAGCCATAACTCTCCTCCCTTCATCATTCATGATGATGGCTCCTGACCTATCATCTACAAGGTAGGCATATCCCTCTAGGGTATACCTAAGGTGGGTCCTCTCCAACCTGCCACCACACTCTTGGGCATATCCAGGAGACCCCTGTACATCTGGTGTACCTATGGGGATAATATCTCTAGCAGTAGTACCCATAGGGATACCACTTACAAACACCTGTGAGCAAAAGCCGGAGTAAAATCCGAAGTGACTGGAGTAGACATCCCCATAGGTGTGACAAATCCCGGAAGTGACACAACTCCAGTAGAACGATGAGACGGAGACACTGTGTCAGTACCTCCACAGCAACCACCTGAGCCATGCTCTCTAGAATTGCCATGAGAGCGAGGAGTAGCACCTGTATCCTGAGCTAACCGTTGGCTTACTATATCCAGATCTCCACAGCATCCCCTTGAACCACTCCCTCCGTCTAGCCCAAGTCTGGAGCGTCGACCTCGTCTGCTAGAAACTAAAGCATTAGAGCACGCTGAAGTAGATCTAATACAGTGGTCTGATGGTGTTCAAGACATCTCATGGTCCGCCATATCTCTGAATTTCACTATTTAATCAAGAGACATGTGCATAAAGGTCTCCTATAGCTCCTTGTCTCTCATCCCTCGACTCATCGTGATGATCTAAATATCCACAAAGCCACCTACACAGACAAAAATTGATATTAGCATAATCAATATAAATCATATAAAGCACAATAATATAAATCTTTAAAAAATGATCTTACTTAAAATGCATATTTTATGTACCCTTATATGCGATTCGTCAACGAATTGAGTTGGTGGATGCTCCAAGTATGAAGTACTCTATGGTTCCATGTCAATCTCCTAACACAACTCCGCATATACTGGAAGGTCCATAGACATGACATCACAAAAGGATGAGTCCATCTCGTTCTCATAGAATTCTTGGACTCTTGTATTTTCATCATTGTTACCCAATGTTGGCTCCTCTACATGCTCCAAGCTTTTGGTGGCCTCTACCCCTTGCAAAATGGACCCCTCTATTTGCATACTGTCATCATCTATGCTCGGAACATCACTTTGATCATATACTCTCACACTTCGGAGAGCTGAAGGTATAACATACCACCATCGAGGTTGTCGAGGGTTTGGATAGAAAATTATATATTCACAATCACATACAAGAGAGATTTAACTATTGTGACATGTCTATGTCGTAATACAATTAAAAAACACATGAGTTCATACATCTTTTCACAATGGGCCGGAAACACAAACATGTCATGCAAATCCGCCCATTTTTTTTCAGAATTTATTTCAAGAAATCCAGATGGACCTCGTCGAACTATTGCTCTAGCTCCTTCAAGTACCACTTTGAACCACTTTAGCTCCTTCAAGTACCACTTTGAACCACTGCACATCGAATAGGATCATGGAGAAGGTACGGTAATCCACCATGACAATACTTTGCAAGTTCCCAAAATACTCCATCTCATCTATAACCGTGTTTGAATCCATTGCTTGTCATCGGCTCTCTTACTCAAACCTTGCGATGATACCACAATATGTTGTGGAGCGCATTTTTTCCATATGCTCCACGCGGAAATGTCGTTTGCCCGACCACGCCGCACTATATATTTTATACTATACATTGAAGCACTCAATTAGTTGTCACATATAAAATATAGATACAACAAACCCTAAACAAATTATCACCTTTGAACTAAATCCCCTCGAGAATTTTCACTCCTCGGTTGAGACCTCCGCCCCTTCACGAGACGTTGTGGTTAAAGCTCCATGCAACTATCACGTTGAAATAAACCACGACACCTCCTCCATGTCCTCGGGATATCAAATCGGTCGATGGCGCGTACTACGTCAAAATTCAAATCCCACTTCCTCTTTATCTTTCCTAGCTTGGTGGTACGTAGTGAGCCACATCTCCATAGAGGCATGGTGCAACATACAAAAGCGATTCACTTTCTCCTCCATTGTAGCAACCATTCTTTTTTCTACCCATTTCCAACCACCATATCTTTGGTCATTCTATCATCGTCCTTCAACAACCATAGCATACTATTGTGTGAATCCACCATTGGTAGCTATTCTCAAATATACACTAGTGCCTCAGACACCAACCAACCTTCAGCCATGCTACCTTTTGGCCCAGCTCGTTGTCACACAAAGCCTTTCAGGCTTTTCATGAAGCGCTCTAAGAAGAACATCCATCGCGTATGGATAGGTCCAACAATCTACACTTCATCTACAAGATGCACAAGAAGGTGGATTTGTATTGTGAGCATGCTAGTAGGCAGGTATTTCTCAAAGAGACAGACTGTCTCCACTGCTCCCCGCCTCATGGATTTAATAGAGGACATCTTAATCTCCTTCTATGAGATCCATTGCACTAAAGTCAAGAACCTATAAATTGTTGAGATGGCAAGCTCAACACGTGCGGATATTAATGATGGACCGCCTAGCTAGATAGGTCCGCACATCTATACTTAGCACGTTGGTGGTCATTATGATACTCACATAGCCACTGACTTATCACTTATTATATTTAGGTTGTTACACCTATCTACAGCTGGCAAAGATATAGCGCCAGCCGATTAGTATAGTCGTATGCAATGTTTGACTTAGAAGGCCACTTTCCTTTATGTTGTATCTTATCTATACTTTGTGTACATTGTATAGTGTGTGGAAGAAGAAGAAAAAATCAGCAAGAAAAACGTTTTTGGCCTCTATCTTTCTTCTTGAGTTCTTGAATGAGCTTCCTTTTGTGTATAAAATGTGTGTTTGGTGCAACAACTCAAGTAAATTCCCCCATCACGCGATTATTGACATGGTATCAGATCCGCGCTACTGAGAAAGGCTGATTTAAAGGCTAAAGTGAAAGAGAAGAAGCAAGGTTCGAGCAAGCAAGGAACGTGTAAGAAGCTCTCCCATTCTTCCACTCTCTCTCTTGGATAGTGCCTATGGAGGCACCAGAAGCAGGGTAGAGCGAAAATCTCAAATTGCTATGAGATTTGATGTGTGAGCAGAGAACTGTATATTTTGGGCGTATGAGGCCATTTTAGGCCCCGTTTTAGAGTCACAAAGTTGCAGACAATAGTTTCAGGGTACACTGTGATTTCAACTGTATTAACCAAAAGTGGGTGCACAGGTTACAGATTTCGAATCTGTAATTTTTGAGGTGTTTGTAGGAAGCATGTAAAATATTACACGGCGCAGCGAACAGAATCTGAGAAAGAGATAGAGAGTACACAATAGATAAGAGGAGAATCAATAAATTCTTTAACTCCAAACAAGTGATACAAAGATGGCTCTGTCCACCCGTGCGCTTCCATTGTGTGAAGCTTAGATGGCGATCTAGACAGAAGATAGGTGAAGAGCTTAAGGCTAGCTGGAATAACAACTCTGATTGGGTGAACGATAAGTGTGTGATGGCTGCGAAGGGGTTTAGCTTTTATAGCCCGCGAAGGTCGTTAGGTCGGCCTGCTGACCGACCTACCATATGAGCCTCCACTAGTCGGCCAGGGAATATTCCAGGGAATATTCCCTTTACCACAATAGGGGCCCCTTTTAACTCCCTTACCACGCAACTCAATGCAGTGTGCCTCGAGTTGCTACAAGCTTAACCACTCCGTCTAACCCAAAGATTAGACCCACAACAGTCACCTTTTTGCTATCCGATCACATAGACCTCATCTGATATACAAGTCAAGACTCAATCAATGTCTGGGCTCACATTTGGCTTCTTCTTATAATTGGGACTTTACAACTTTGAGCACCATGGATCATTGGTAGCACCTAATGAGGGTGGGGCATTGATCATATCTAACAAAGCAAACATAAGGTTTATTTGCAAGCAGGTTGCAGATTACATGTACTATTGAGCAATCAATGAAAAAGGTTGCTTGGTGTATTACTATGCACGTGTTGTGAAAGATTACAGAAGAGTAGCTTGCTATGTTGTATCCTTGTTTGTGATAATGGGAGAGAACAATGGAAATCCCATTATTGAGAAAATGGACAAGAACAACTACCCTTCATGGAAGTTCCGTGTGACGAACTTCCTTATTGGAAAGGGATTTTATGAGTTTATTTTAGATGAAGAAAAGGATCCAGAGCTGGGTATCCCTATCCGACTACAAATGAATTAAAAGCATGGAAAGAATGGAATGTGAAGGACAAAAATGTGATGTACTAGTTATTAGCAATCATTGATAATACAATGTTGGGATATATCAGGAATGCAGAAACTTCAAATGCAACTTGGATAAGTTTTTAGAACATGTTTCCAGTAAATACAAAGGCACGAAATATACAACTCAAGCAAGAGTTCAATGCCTTGAAGAAAGGAAAAATGTTTGTCAATGAGTATGTTTTGAAGGTGAGAAGCATTATCTATGCTTTAGCAACAATTGATGCAATGCCTGATGATGATGATTTGGTTTCATCCACTTTAAGTGGCCTTAATAATGAGAATGCATGGAAATCATTTTTTACTTCAGTATACGTGCAGAAGCCATTTTCAGATTTTGATAAGCTGATCTCTCTCATGATTACCGAAGAGATCAATATGCAGGGTGACTCATCTAAAAAAAATGGTGAACAAGTTCAAGCATTTTACTCAAGTTCAGGAAGGGGACGTGGTAAATCCTTTTTGAGAGGCCGTGGTATAGGGCGTATTGGGATAACCACTAAAACAGGTTCAATCAGCAATTTGGTGAAATGCAGGTTTCAGGAGGCCAAGGAAACTTTAGAGGCAAGGGGAGCTCTAGAGGAAGAGGTGGATGGAAAAATAGAGATTCTCAAAATATTGCTATTGTTTGCCATTATTGTGGTAAAACAGGCCATATTACAGCCCATTGCTATACTAAGAAGGATGATATTCGCAGTGGTAAATTGCAACAAGAAAACTATGGATCGTCTTCAAGACAAAATAAAGACAAAAATGAGCGTATGTTTGTTATGTAGTTATAGGAAAGGGAACACATGATGATGTATGGTATGTCGATTCAGGTGCATCTAATCATATGACTAGTCATGTTGAATGGTTTGGAGAGATGTAGGACTTACAAAATCTAGGCTATGTGCAGATGGGTGATGATTCATGCCACCCAATTTCACACATTAGAAAGGTTCCTTTGTCCTTGTATGATGGCCAAACAAGTAGTCTGACAAATGTATTACATGGGCCATCAATCACAAAGAATCTAATGTCTATTGGCCAAATGGTAGAGCCGGGATTGGAGGTTCGATTCAATGCAAAAGGTTGTTTTGTAGAAGACTTTAATGATAAGTGTAGGTTGATTGCAAAAGGAAGTAGAGTTGGCTGAATGTTCACTTTAGATGTTGAAATTCCTGCAATGGATGCTTCTATGTATGCTAAAGGAAAATGAGTAGTTGCAGATATTGAAATATGACATAAATATATTGGACATGTAAATGTGCAAAGACTGAAATTAATGTAGTCCACAGGATTGGTTACAAGGTTGTCTTCTTTTAGAGTTGCAGAATTGCATAAAGTCTGTGAAGCATGCCAGTTTCGTAAGCAGGAGGCAAGACAACACTTCTCGCATGACAGAGAAGTGAGTAGACAAATACTTGATGTAGTGCATATAAATGTTTGGGGGCAAATAATTTGTCACATTTATTGATGACTATTCAAGGAACCTATGGATATACTTCATGAAGGAAAAGAGTGATGTGTTTGAGCACTTCAAATATTTTAAGCTAGCTGTTGAAACAGAAACAAGCTTAAAAGTGAAGTGCTTGAGATCAGATGGAGGGGGAGAGTACCTCTACAATGAGTTTATTGGCTTCTTGAGGAGTCATGGGATCAAGAGGCAATTTACTTGCAGATATACCCCACAACAAAATGGGGTTGTAGAAAGAAAAAAATGCATATTGCAGAAGTCGCACGTGCATTAATGAGTGAAAAGAATATACCCAAACATTTTTGGTCTGAGGCTGTCCATACTCTTGTCTAAATTATGAACAGAACTCCCACAGCTGTAGTTCATGGGATGACTCCTGAAGAATGCTTTACTAGTAGCAAGAAGCCTGATGTATTATACTTGAAGGTATTTGGCTGCATTGCATATGTTCATGTGCTAGATGAGCTACGGAAGAAGCTTGATTCAAAAGTAGAACAATGTATTTTTATTGGATACTCTTTAGAGCAGAAGGAGTATCACTATTATAACCCTGTCACAGGTGAGTTCAAAGTGAGCAGGGATGTTATCTTTGATGAGATGAGCAGCTGGTATGCACTTGCTGTGGTGATGTATTATATGATGATAATGATCAGGATAGCTATGTGTAGAAAGAAAAACAAGAATCAGGGAGTCTTAGTGTACCAAAAACATCATCTAGTACTATATCTACAGTGAGCCCTTGGTCTAGGAGACTAAGGAGTAGCCCCACATCTTCAGGTGGATCTATAAGTGTTGCAGGGAAGGACAAAGAAAAGAAGAAAGTGTTGGATGGTAATGATGTATCTACCATTCATTTGGGATCTGATGGAGATTGTAGTGGTTCAGAGAGTTTGGATGATGAGCTTGGTATTCCTTCAGTCAGGACACTAGGTATACAGAGAGCTCATAGTAATGTAAAGTATGCAGATCTAGCAAGGTCAGATACCTTGTTAAAAGATTTGTTTTTGAAGGTTATGTACCTCACCATTATGCTTATATGGTGAAACTAGTTGAGGATGTTGAATGCACTTGTTTTGAGGATGTTGTTGGTCATGCTCATTGGGATGCAGCAATGGATGAGGAGATGGCTGCATTAGAAGGCAATAGGACTTGGGATTTTATACCCTTACCTAAGGGTAAGAAAGCTATAGGCTGTAAGTGGATTTACAAAGTCAAGCATAATGTAGATGGTTTAGTTAGCAGGTATAAACCTAGTTGCAAATATGCTCAAACATATGGCATAGATTATGAAGAGACATTCAGTCCAGTTGCTAGGATGGCAACTGTTAGATGTGTGATTGTCTTGGCACTAGCCAAATATTGGAGTTTGTAGCAAATGGATGTTAAGAATGCCTTCTTGCATAGTGAATTCCAAAAAGAAGTGTATATGGAGCAGCCAGCAGGTTATGAGGATTTAGAGCATCCCACATATGTGTATAGGTTTAAGAAGGCACTCTATGGGCTGAAGCAAGCACTAGAGCATGGTCTGACAAGATTGGAGAGTATCTTATCAATATTGGATTTTGTATTTTTGATGCTGATCACTCACTTTATGTGAGAAAGAGAGATGCAAGTTTAGTCATCATAGTCATCTATGTGGATGATTTGATTATTACAGGTGGCAATGACAATGGGATTGTTGAAGTTAAGGAATTCTTGAAGAAGAAGTTTGAGATGAAAGATTTGGGTGAGCTGAGATACTTTCTTAGTATTGAGGTGATTAGATGTGATGATGGTATCTGGCTATCCCAAAGGCAGTGGATATGGACAGCATGTAAGCCTCTTTCAGTACCATTAGAGCAAAATGTGAAGTTGAGTACCGACTTTGGGGATGAGATAAAAGACCCTATTATATTCAGGAAGATAGTAGGGAGTTTGATTTACATGACTATCACAAGGCCAGACTTGAGCTATGTTGTTGGCCTTGTTAGTCAGTTTATGTAGATGCCTAGAAAGTCTCATTTGGATGTAGTTAGACGTATATTGAGGTATGTGAAGTCCACTTTACATTATGGACTTTTTTATAAGGCAAGTAAGGACATACAGGTCTTTGGATACACAGATGAAGATTGGGTTGGTAGTATGTTACACAGAAGATCTACTAGTGGATTCATGTTTTCCCTTGGTGGTGCAGCAGTTACATGGAGCAACAAAAAGTAACCTATAGCTGCTTTATGGAGTACATATGCTGAGTATAGAGATGCTAATATGGCAACATGTGAGGTAATATGGCTACAAAAGTTATTAGGAAATTTGGACATGCAGGGAGATGGTCCAGTTGTCATTCATTGTGAGAAGATGAGCAGCATACAGCTAGCTAGGAATCGAGTGTTCCATGCTAGGACAAAACACATTGAGGTACACTACCACTTTATGAGAGAGAAGGTACTTGCAGGAGAGATTGACTTGGTATATGTCAGCACACAAGATCAGTTAGTTGACATTTTCACGAAGGCATTGGATGCAGAGAAGCTTCAAAAGTTTCGAAGCTTAGTTGGAGTTGCAAAGATAGAGTTGAGCTTGAGGGGGAGTGTTGAGATGGCAAGCGCAACACGTGCGGACATTGATGATGGACCGCCTGGCTAGATGGGTCTGCATGTCTAAATTAGCGCATTGGTGGTCATTATGATACTCACATGGCCATTAACTTATCACTTATTATATTTAGGTTGTTACACCTACCTAGAGCTAGCAAAGATATAGTGCCAGCCGATTAGTGTAGTCGGTTATGCACTGTTTGATTTAAAAAGCAACTTTCATTTATGTTGTATATTATCTATACTTTGTGTACATTGTATAGTCTGTGGAAGAAGAAGAAGAAATCAACAAGAAAATGTTTTTGGCCTCTTTCTTTCTTCTTGTGTTCTTGGGTGAGCTTTCTCTTGTGTATATAGTGTGTGTTTGGCGCAACAACTCAAGCAAATTCCCCCATCACGCGATTATTAACATAAATTTTCCCGTGTATTTTTGGAGTAAGGCATCATGCAATCGCGATTATTAACATAAATTGCCCCGCTTATTTTTGGAGTAAGGCATCATGCGATCGTGATTGGTAGTACAAACTGCCACAAACGAGGAAGCATTATGAATAACGACTACACTCCAAATAGCAAAATACACAGGCCACTTACAATCCATTTGTAGTACAAACGTGACATATCTTACGCCAATCATGGGATTTTAGTCCTGATAGTTGGTTGTCTTTAGAAAACGTGGACTTGAGAGAATGTATCATACCCGTTGGAGTGCAGATAGACTTGACTATTTGCTTCATAATGCACTCTTCCTTAGTGGACAAAACCCAAGGAGTGCGAGGTAGCTGCAAGTGACCATCAGCACTCGACTACGGCCAAAGCGCCTCCATCTTGCCTACCTCCTTTAAATCCATTCGTGCCTCTACAGTGTCTCTCTTTCCTGTGATATGATCCCATAGCAAGCTGCCCATGTTTTTGAAAATATGCATGGGATCCAAGTGGTTGATTTGTAAGTGGGTCCAATATTGGCAACTCATAAAAAACTGAGAACTGTTGCATTCCGTTTAGATGTGACTCTATATGGACCATTTTCAGCTCGTACCGGCTTTGGGTATTCATACGTGCTGGAGTTTGTCTAAGAAAACCTTCCCTGAGTTCATGACCCTTTAGCAGGAAAGCGATGTGTCCTTGATGTACCATCTTCTTCACGATTTGTGACCTTCGGGAGTCTAACTATGGCCCACACAATGGACATACATGATAATGTGAGGTAACCAGACCTATCCCAACATCTCTATCCAGTGAATATAAACTTGAATGAGCTATGATAGATATTACCAATGAGAACCGAAGCCTACTTACCTAAGCACTCTCCAAATCCCAGAAAGTTATGCATGGTCCACATGAGAATGGCTCGAATATTGGCGGACCGTCAACCATCACGCTTACTCATATCTTGCACGGTAACCCCCTTCTCCCACAAAATCTTAAGCTCATCGACTAATGGACGAAGATACACATCCATATTTTGCCAAGAACGAACAAGCTAAGGATGAGATGTCCTTTTTTCGTAGAAATCCATGGAGGGATATGGTATAGTTGACAAGGACTATAGGCCACACACTGTAAGAAGTTGAGCGGAGCGTAGACCGAATGGGTTCACGCCATCCATAACAAGACCGAGCCAAAGATTTCTTGGCTCACGAGAAAAGCTTGGGAAGGCAGAGTCAATGTGGCCCCATGCACGTGAATCCGTTGATATTCATTGAACTCCATCTGTGGATCTATTATGCGCATGCCACGTTGTCAAGCTCACCATGCCAGATGTAGGAAACATGTGGTTTATGTGGGGGATAAGTGGAAAGTGTCTAAGAACTTTTTGAGGGATGGTTTTCCCTTGCAAGTCTTGTCAATACTTGTGAGCGCCACACTTTGGACATGTCTCCATAGTCTCATATTCTCCTCGAAACAGTATGCAATCATTGATACATGCATGGATGCTGTTGTAGTCCATACCAAGCTTTTGTAAAACATATTGTGCATCATCACGAGACTGAGGCATGGTATTTGCAAGTGGTAATATATGATACTTTAGTAGCCTGAAAAAAAATCATAAAACACCTTGAAAAAGCACAAATGTTTTTAATGATAGTGTTGAAAAGAAATCAAGGAAGCGTATGTAGAAGGTACCTAAACAACTCGGTTACACTCGCATCACTCCACCCGTATTTTGCTTGCACACTTAGGAGTGCAAGTAGTGTCTTTAGGCGAGATACTTGGCACCCATCATATAATGGTATAGATACTTCCTCTCTAAGCGGATCAGAAGTCTTGACATCCATGGGCATCAATGCATCGATCATTGCCTCGATCTCAAGCTCCAAGAATGTAGGTAAGTCTGGAAGGCTGCCTATCTCCTTTAGTATTAATGGTATAGATTGGGTAGTACCTTCCAAGTGGTGGATTGGCTCAAATACTCCATCCACCGCATGCCCACAAACTCTTCTAACTGGCCATGAAGGGTGCACTCCTCCTTGGGACAAGAGGTCACCTCCCTAGATAGAAAATTTGCCAGCCACACCCAATGTTTTTGTGTATGGTATTCCATTAGCTTGTAAATACAATGCATGATTGATATACACTTTTCTTATTGTTTGCTCAAAATCTAAGATCTCCTTATCAATGATCTCAAATTTAAACTCGCCGAAGCATTGTACATGTTCTATAGACAATCAACGTTTTCATCTAATTGCCAGCTTGCATTAAGAGCAAGGACATGAAACACGCTGATTAAGATATGACTCGTGATCTTGAATATCACGACCTTCATCGTTTTCCATTTAGTCTACATTACGACAAACAAATTTTTTTAAATCATTCTTTTTTTCTTTCTTAAATTGTTTGAGAAGGGATTTCTTCTCTTGTAACTCAACAAAATTAACGTATGTAAATTCTCCACCCACCCATAAATTAACGTATGTCGGAGTGTTTTCCGTCTCGTGGTATTGCACTGGACCTCACCGGATCTCGCCACTACTCTCTCTTTGTTTTTTATCCATTCATTCTCGTCTCTCTTTCCATCTCTCTCTCTCTCTTCTCTTTCTTTATTATGTTGTATGTTTATTCTCTCTCTCTTGTTACTTCTTTCTTTTTCTCTTCCTCTCCCTCTCTCATTTCCTTTAACAAAACATCTCTCTCTCTCTACTAACAATTTTCTTTAACAAAATATATATCTCTCTCTACCACTACTACTACAATAAACAAGAAAAGAAGAAAAAACAACAATAACTACTACTACTACTAGTACTACAACAACAACAAACAAGAAAAGAAAAAACAACAACAACTACTACCACTACTACAACAACAACAACAAACAAGAAAACTAAACAATAATAAACAAGAAAAAAAAAACTACTACTACTACAAGAAACAAGAAAACTACTACTACTACTACTGCTACTACTGCTACTACTACTACTACTACAACAAACAACTACCACTATCACTCCAATAAACAAGAAAAGAAGAAAAAACAACAACAACTACTACTACAATAACAACAAACAAGAAAAGAAGAAAAAACTACTACTACTACTACTACTACTACTACAATAACAACAACAACAATAAACAAGAAAAGTAAACAACAATAAACAAGAAAAGAAAAGAAACTACTACTACTACAACAACAACAAACAAGAAAACTACTATTACTACTACTAGTACTACTACTACAATCATGACTATGACTACGACCACGACTACGACTATCATAACAACAACAAATAGGAAAAGAAGAAATTAAACAACAACTACTACTACTATCACTATGGTTACTGCTACCGCTACCACTACACACAAGAAAATAAGAAATTAAACAACATCAATAAACAAGAAAATAAGAAATTAAACAACAACTACCGCTATCGCTATCGCTACTGCTACCACTACCACTACCACTATTACCACTACCACAACAACAACAAACAAGAAAAAAAGAAAAGATGAAATAAAAAAACAACAACAATAATAACAACCTCTCCCTCCCTCCCTTCCTCTCCCTCTCTTTCTCTATTTCCATATTATGTTTAATGCTTTCTCCCTCTCTCTCTCATTCCTTCTTTCCTTTTCTCTCTTCCTCTCCCTCTCTCATTTCCTCTCTTTCTCTCTCAATATACATGATTTTTAACAAAAATAAGTAAAAGAAAAAGAAAAGAAAAAACAAAGCAAGAAGGAACAATGCACTCACTGCAAAGGCCCAAGGATGGATTCAGCGGCTCCTCTTTGGACGGCGGCTCCTCTTCGCCCTATATACACTTCCTCCTCTTCTTTACAAATGGTAGCGCTAGTGGTGAGAATCTTTCATTCTTCCTCTTTCTCTCTTTCTGATGCCAGGAGGCATATTCCATGGTGGATTCCGTGTCACGGTGGATTCTGTGAGGTTTTACGGTGGATTCCGTAAACTTTGATGACCGGGGCTCATATACAAAGTGGATTCTTTGTGTGAGAAGTTGATGGGGACGCCTGTCCTTTTCGGGCGTTTCATTAATTTAGTGTGTACATGGGTGATTCCATAGCAGTTGATTCCGCAAAATGCATATTAAATTAATAAACGTTTATGAGTTTAGAGTGCGCACTCGTAATAAATTAAGGTTAGGATTTATTTCTAACCAGTTGATTTATTTATGTAGCTGAAGACTGCTAGGTATTCACTTTTGTCAGTTCAATTGTATTATTTTACTAATGATTGTGAATGCTTCAGTTGATGTGTAGAGAGAGCAGCAGTGGCGGAGGAAAGCATTGGAGGATAGCGAGTATTCGATCTATGGATTATATTTTGATAGGCGCCACGCCTATATTTTGGTCATGCCAATTTATTGAGGCATCCATTAATTATTATTATTTTATATACGCATGGGCGCACGGTTATGTTATTTCTATTTGGTCATTGTATTGGGCGTGCTAGACTCTTTGGGCATCGTCCATTAGCTTTATTTCTATTTTTGTAAAAGCAAAGTCAAAAGCTAAAAGCTTGATATATTTTTGTAAATTGGGCTATTATTGAGCATGAAGATGAAATATACATAAAATGTCAAGATTGTGGGAGAGAAGGAAGGAGTCTCGCTTGAAGCTTTCTTTCTTGCACAATGGGGGAAGACACACAAGGGTGGAGGCTGAAAACAGTTTTCCTCTTCTTAGTTGTGTAAGCCAAAAGAACTCTAGTACAAAGAAATAGAAGAACCCTATATATGGGTCTCAAACCAAACTCAACTAACTAAGGTGGCATACTAACTGAGCCACGAACTAGAGTAGATAAGGATAGCTATGATGTAGCTATTATTCATGGGCGGTGTACCAACCGCGTCTGCAACTGACAAGTCGGTGACATAAATACACAACGGTCACCCTGGCGTATCAGGAGTGGAGCTCGATATCTCAATACTCCCCCTCGAGCTCAATCCCAATTCCTACACACCAAGCAGGTCTCTGAACTTGCGCAGCTTCTCTACGCCCAATGCCTTCGTGAATATGTCAGCTACCTGATCCTCTGTGCTGACATAAACTAGATCAATAAGACCTAGTAAAACCCTCTCTCGCACATAGTGATAATGCACCTCAATGTGCTCTCAATGTGCTTTGTTCTAGCATGATAGACTGGGTTATTTGCCAAGTGTATACTACTCATGTTGTCACAATAAATGACAACTGGTCCATCTGTAGACTGATGCATATCATAAAGTAGCTTATGCAACCAAGCTACCTCACATGCAGCCATTGCTGCACCCCTGTACTCAGCCTCTGTGCTCGACAAGGCAACTGTAGGCTATTTCTTGCTGCTCCAAGTGACTGCAGCACTCCCAAAAGAGAACACATATCCACTGGTAGATCATCTATCAGAAATACTACCAGCCCAATCAGCATCAGTGTATCCATGCAACTGTATTTTTACCCCAGTCTCATAAAATAGTCCATATTGCAATGTGGACTTCACATACCTGAGTATGTGTCTAGCCGCATCCAAATGTGGTTTCCTTGGAGCCTGCAGAAACTGACTTACCAATCCAATAGCATAGCTCAAATCTGGCCTGGTAATAGTCATATAAATCAAACTTCCTACTATGCGTCTGTACATAGTAGGGTCTTCTAGAAGCTCACCTGCATCTGTGCTCAGCTTCACATTCTGCTCCAAAGGAACTGAAATAGGCTTACAGCCTGTCATCCCATATTTGGACAGCATGTCCAATCCATACTGCCTCTACAAGAGCTGTATCCCACTTGGTGATCTAATCACCTCAATGTCCAAGAAATAACGCAGCTCTCCCAAATCCTTCATCTCAAACTTCTACTTCAATAGCATTTTCACATGAAGGATATCTTCATCACTGTTACCTGTCATAATCAAATCATCAACATAAATGACAAGTAGCATAATACCTTTCTCTGTTTTTCTCACATAAAGTGAGAAATCTGCCTTGGAAATCTGAAAGCCAATAGTGACAAGATACTGTCCTATCTTGTCAGACCATGCTCTAGGTGCTTGCTTCAAGCCATACAAGGCTTTCTTCAACCTGCAAACAAACTCAGGATGAACAGCATGCACATAACCTGGTGACTGCTCCATATAGACCTCTTCTTGCAAATCACCATGCAAGAAGACATTCTTTACATCCATCTGATGTAAAGACCATCCTTTTGATGCAGCCATATCAATGACTACTCTTACGGTTGCCATCCTTGCAACCGGACTGAATGTTTCTTCACAGTCAATGCCATATGTTTGTGCATACCCCTTGACTACTAATCTTGCCTTGTATCTATTCACAGAACCATCTGCATTGTGCTTCACCTTATAAACCCACTTACAGCCAATTGCATTTTTACTTTTAGGCAAAAGTACCAATTCCCATGTAGCATTTGCTTCCAAGGCATCCATTTCTTCATCCATGGCTTTCTCCCATTTTTCTTTTCCCATGGCTTCCTCAAAAGAAGTGGGTTCTGGTTCCTGTATCACTTGAACCATATATGCATAGTGAATGGTTGTAAATCCATCATATTTTAGCCTATCCACAGGATACCTAGCTCTCGTAGACCTGCACAAAGTAGATTCACTCCCAAGTGCTCTCAAAACATCCCTGGTCTTCCTTACTCCAGGTGTAACAATAGAAGGAATACCCAACTCATCATCAATACTCTGTTCTGAGCCACTGGATTCACCATCCACATAAGAGTGACCTGCATTCACATCAAACATGGGCTGATCAACCTTCTCTTTTCCTTTTCGTGATACCTGCATACCACTATCTGCATTACTTTGATAAGATTCTCCTGATCTCAATCTGCCTGTCCATGGCAAAGAATGTGAACCACTACTAGAGGATGCTCCAGGTCCACTAATATTTTGTGACTGCTGCTGTGAATTTTGTGCAGCATTACCATTTTGTGCATCTACATCATCAATCACATTTACTGGTTTATACCAGCTACTCATCTCATCAAAAACAACATCTCTGCTCACTGTAAACTTACGAGTAGAAGGGTTATAGCATCTATACCCTTTTTGCTGCAGAGAGTAACCAATAAAGATGCACTTCTCAGATTTTGGATCCAACTTGGATCTCAACTCATCTGGCACATGTACATAGGCAATGCAACAAAAAATTTTCAAATGAGAAATATCTGGTTTCCTACCAGTATACCTCTCCTCTGGAGTCATTCCATGTATTGCTGCAGTGGGAGTCCTGTTCATTATGTACACTGCTGTAGCAACTGCTTCAGCCCAATAAAAATCTGGCAAGTCTTTTTCATTGAGCATGGCACGAGATACCTCTCCAATATGCCTGTTTTTTCTTTCTGCAATACCATTTTGTTGTGGGGTATGACTGCATGAATATTGCTGCTTTATGCCATGCTCCTGCAGGAACCTTGCAAACTCATTTGAGAGGTACTCTCCCCCTCCATCTGACCTTAGGCATTTTATCTGCAAGCCTATTTCTTTTTGAACCATAGCTTTAAGAGTTTTGAAATGCCCAAAAACTTCACTTTTCTTTTTCATAAAATACACCCAAACTTTTCTGCTATAGTCATCAATAAAATTGACGAAATAATGACAGCCTCCAAGAGATGCAGCTTTAGTTGTCCACACATCAGAGTGTATTAATTCCAATGGCTTCTTACTCTCTTGAACATGTTTAGGAAATGGTTTCCTTGCCTGTTTTCCAAACTGACAGGCTTCACATACCTTATGCATTTCTGCAACCTTGAATTTCGGCAAACCTGCAACAATATTTTGGGCTTGCATTGATTTAAGTCGCTGTACATTAACATGACCAATACGTTTATGCCAAACATCAATATCTGCAACTACACGGGTTCCATGTGCAAACATTGCTGCACTCAATTCAGACATGTCTGCATCCAATGTAAACATTCTGCCCTTCTTCTTTCCTTTTGCTATCAAGCGACCTTTATTTTTCATATCCTCAACAAAGCATCCATGAGGATTAAATCTGACCTGCAAGCCCTGCTCAACCATTTGACCAACAGAAACCAGATTCTTGGTGATATTCGGGACATGAAATACATCGGACATGTATTTCTTTTTCCCATCCTACATAGAAAAAGGAAATTTTCCAATCTGCACAATAGGATGTGCAGTATCATCACCAGTCTCCACAAATCCTGGTTTTTCCATTTTCCTTGCATCCTCCATCCATTCTGCATGACCTGTCATATGGTTTGATGCACCTGAGTCAACATACCATACATCGTTGCTTTCTTCTGCACTTATCATAGAATTGTTCATGTGCTGCACCATAAACAGATGCTCATTTCTGTCATCACCCTGTCTACTAGAGGATGCAGAATTTCCTTGTTCCAGCTTTCCATTCATGATGTCATTCTGCTTTTTATAGCAGTCTTTAGCCATATGACCCATTTTACCACAATAGTAGCATTCAACGTTACTGTTTGCATTTTGGCCTCTTTGCCATTCACCACGACTTGTTTGGCTCCCCCTGCCTCTAGAGTTACCACGTCCTCCTCCATAGGACTGGTTTTCTTGAGTTTGCTGCATATTCTGATTTCTACCATGGCCTCCATATCGGCCTCCTCTACCTCTGCCTCTACCTCTTCCAGCATTTGAGTAGAAGACAGCTTCTTTTGAAGTTCCTCATGAAGAAGATGCACCACCATTTCTTTGCTCCTCAGAAATTAGAAGAGCAATCAGCTCCTCAAAATCAGGAAATCTTTCACGAACTGAAATGGATGTCCGAAACTGTGCATAATCCTTTTCTAGACCATTCAAGGTCACAGAAACTAAATCATCATCTTCCACTGGTGACCCAATGGAAGCAAGTGCATCTGCAATCTTCTTCATCTTCATGTGGTAGTCGTTGATGCTCATATTTTCTCTTTGCACATTGTGCAACTCTTGCTTGAGCTGCATTTTCCTGGCTTGCGTATTTGTGCTATACATTTTTGACAAAGTATCCCATGCCTCCTTTGGCGTACTTGCATCCTGAATATGCACAATCATAGAGTCTGAAATGCTGATAGACAGTCAATACATAACTTTTCTGGCTCTCTCATGTCATGCTTTAAATGCCTGCATTTGCTGTTGATTGGGAACATCAGGAAGAACTGGTTCTTCTTCATTTCCTGCAACAAATTCCCAATATCCTTTTCCCATAAGGAAATTCGTCATTCTAAACTTCCATGCTTGGAAGTTGTTCTTGTCAAGCTTTTCAGTGACAATCTATGAAAGAGAATCAGATGCCATTATAGAAGACTGCAAAAAATTCCGTCACTGCAAAAACCAAAGCTTCACCCTCACAAGGGAAAATCTGTAAAACTGGCGAAAGTGGTATTTGACCACACAGTCACTTCCTAGTGACGATTTTGCATCAACAGGCAACAGGGATGATTCTGTAACTCCCAATGTCTCTGCGCACAAGCATTCAATGCAATTTTTACAGTAACTATTCACCGACCTGTAGAACAGTGGCTGCACAGCATAAAATTGGGCCTTTTCCTGAGTGTGTGCAGAAAACTTCCGCCTCCAAAACAGGCCCCGAAATGGCCTCAAATAAAAAAAACAAGGTCGCTAAGGGCTAAAGCCCTAACCCACAGCATATACTGCCCTCTTGCTTCACCTCGAAGGGCGTCTCAACCTGAGACAATGCACTCCTGCACTTTCCGGCTGTGCTACTGCAGAGATCTGCTCCCAAAACAGAAAATGAAAGCAACACTACTCCTCTTACCAGAACACCAAGATCTTGGCTTGCTTTCTTGAGCTCCTTACCACAAACAAGGCTCTGATACCATGTCAAGATTGTGGGAGAGAAGGAAGGAGTCTCGCTTGAAGCTTTCTTGCTTGCACAATGGGGGAAGACACACAAGGGTGGAGGCTGAAAACAGTTTTCCTCTTCTTAGTTGTGTAAGCCAAAAGAACTCTAGTACAAAGAAATAGAAGAACCCTATATATGGGTCTCAAACCACACTCAACTAACTAAGGTGGCATACTAACTGAGCCACGAACTAGAGTAGATAAGGATAGCTATTATGTAGCTATTATTCACGGGCGGTGTACCAACCGCGTCTGCAACTGACAAGTCGGTGACATAAATACACAACGGTCACCCTGGCGTATCACGAGTGAAGCTCGAGATCTCAACATAAAATACATGCTTTGTGAAGCGCTCACACAAGGCATGGGGAAGATTGCACCCAATTGGTCTCTTGCTCTTGTTGTTCATGCTTTTTACCTTGTAACTTGTGCAAAAAGTAGAGTTCATTGTTCTTGGAGACCTTCGGGCATTCACTACGCGAGCATACAGTGTCCGATCTGCGCACCAGTGGTATTAGAGCGGAGCTGAGATCAAGAGCTTCCAATCGCTACCCATCTCGTGCGAAGGCGGAGCTCCTAGAACGATCGGGCTCTATGGTCAATCTCGTCGCAAACCGTCGATACAGACAGACTTCTGGCGATCAAGAACCCCAGTTTCTGTCATTAGATTATGAAGGACCGGGCTACAGAAGCGGAGGACCACTTCTTCATCTCCTTCATCAAGTCGTGGTTACACAGAGAGATAAGTCATCAATTTTCCACTTTTCAAGCTTTAAGCTTTAAAGCTTAGAAAGCTTAAGAGAAGCTTTAAGCTTCCAATTGTCAACACGAGGTATCGAAAGACTTCCGAAAATTGCGCTGTGGCTGAAAAAAAATGCCCCCCCCCACGTTTTGCGCCGTTTTGCATTGATTAAGCTCTAAGCTTAATCAATTAAGCTTAGTTACCTAAGTTATCAATCCTGCAAGTCATAAACTCCAGGTCACACCAAAACAATCAAGTTCAGCAAGTATTTTCTGATCAAGTTCTACAAGTTCCATAAATCGAATAAGTTCTGCAAGTCTGCAACTCTACAAGTCACATAAGTTTGCAACTCTGCAAGTCAGACTAGTCAACCGGAGTCAGAACTGACTTGTGCTCAAAACTCCTAGGACTGTTCCTGCGCAAAAACTCCGAACTGCAAAGTTGTTCATTGGAAGGTACTCTACCCATACGCAGGTTTTTTGAAGCATTTTCAGCATACGAAGAAGGATAAATCGTAGATTTTCCGAAGATTAAGAAAGCTATATCCAAAAAACACATAAGCCATGTAACCCCGAACTTGAGCTACACTCATCCCGCTAACCTGATTTTGAGTGAGAAAGGTCTTTTGAGTTTTGCAGGATGATGGAACCACATATGGATGATCTTATGGCTGAAGGCGACTTATCTGAACCTACGATGGAGCAAAAGCTAGACTTAATCATGATGAAATTGGAAGAAGAACGAAGGGCTAGGCAAGTATTGCAAGTGCAACTAGCAAATTTACAAAGAGCGTCTACCGACAAAGAAGAACCTCAAGCTGAAGATCTTATTCGACGTACCATCGACGCAACTCTTGAAGCTCAAACCATCCATAAGGAATCAAAGATAAGTAAAAGAAGTTTCAAATTCCGTACTTTCAATGGCATACGAGAAGGAAAAACTGTTCTAGCATTCATTAGTCAGTTTGATGACTATTTCCATGAGGAAACCTATGCAGAAAAAGATAAAATCAAGTGTGTTACTAATCATTTAGTAGACAGAGCATCTCTTTCGTGGACTGTAGTATGCAAGAGCATAGATTGTCCTGCTACTTGGAAGGATTTCAAGAAGAAGTTCATGCAAAATTTCCTTCCCCCCCGCAATTTCATGAGAAAGCTATTAAGCAATGGGATCTTCTCCAACAATGGGATAGTGAGCCTATACCTCAGTATATAGAGCATTTTTGGAATGCACTACTCCAGTTACGCATGTTTGAAGACATACCAGAAGCGACACACAAGCGCAAGTATATGTCTGGACTCCTTGCGCATTACTATGCTGAAGTTAACATGTTCAAGCCTGCTACTCTTAAAGATGCCATTGCACTAGCTCACGACACTGAAGATAAGCTACGAGGTAGAGACAGACGTCCATAGCAATTCCAAGCCAATGGTAACTATGGATCTAAACAATTCAATTCCAATTTGAGAAGATTTAATCCAGGTTGTTTCTCTTCATCATCTTTCCGCAAGAATTGGGCAAAACCACTTGCATTACCATCCAATGTCAATCAAAACCCTAAGCCTATTCCACAGCCAAATCCTAATGTACCTAGACTTCCCGCCATTGCAAACAATGTAACCAAAGCCAAGCCAATAGTATGCTATAAATGCCACCAGCCTGGACATCTAGCAGCAAATTGTCATTCAAAGAAGCCACCTGCCCATATCAACTACCTTGGAGCAATGGACGAAGACGAACATCAAGATATGCCTGATTTCACTGAAGATGAGGACGACACTACTACTACTTCCGATACTTTACCAGGTATGCCTACTCCACATTCATTATTGACTATGAAATGTTTGGTGCATGAAAAGGAAAAGACTATTTTGCACGATGACGGTAGTACTCATGATTTTATTTCAGCAAAATTGGTAAAAGAATTGAAGTTACAAACTGTACTTACGCATTATTGCATCAAACCTACATTTTTAGGCACTAGGTATAATGGTACACAAGAAGTGCATGACTTAGAGATTCAAATTGGTCAATACACTGAAAGAAGAAATTTTCTAGTTGTTCCATTACAGTCGAGTGATATTATTTTAGGTATGCCTTGGCGTCACCAGCATAACCCAGATGTAGACTATTCCACACACTCAATGAATATTAATTTTCAAGGAAAATTTATTAGATTATATGGTATGCATGCATCCAATGTTTTTCCATTGCTTTCGCATACTCAAGCTAAACGTGCATTACGCAAGAGTAGTAAATCTTATCTTATTTGGGTGAATGAATTGCAAGTAAAAGAAAATCATATGCATCCTAGGCATAAAGAATTTCTTGCATATTTTAAGGACTGTTTTGCAGAAGATCTACCACCTGGTTTACCTCCTTCATGTCCAAACGACCATAAGATAGATTTGATCCCTGACACACAGCCACCTTGCAAAGCACCATATAGGCACAACCAGATAGAGCAAAAAGAAATCCAGAGTCAAGTTGAGGAATTACTAAATAGAGGATTGATTCGACCTAGCAGTTCTCCATTCGGTGCACCTGTTCTATTAGTCAAGAAAAAGAATAATACCTACTGTATGTGCATTGACTATCGAGCTTTAAATAAAATCACTGTAAAGAATAGGTATCCTATTCCTAGAGTTGATGACCTTATGGACAAACTGCAAGGATCTACTATATTTAGTAAAATCGACCTTAAGTCTGGTTATCATTAGGTGAGACTAAATAAGTCTGACATATTCAAGACTGCATTTAGAACACAGTTTGCTCATTACGAATTTTTAGTGATGCCATTTGGATTGAATAATGCACATGATACGTTTAGTAGAATGATGAACCGTATATTTCTAAAATATCAGTATTGTGTAATTGTCTTCTTTGATGATATTTTGGTGTTTAGTCAAAATAAGAAAGAACATTATGAGCATTTGTCATTGGTTTTTCAGTTATTGAAAGAAAATCAACTGTATGCAAATCCTAAAAAGAGTGAATTCTTTAAAACAGAAATTGAGTATTTAGGTCATATTGTATCATCTGATGGAATTAAAGTTGATCCTAACAAAATTGATGCAATATTGAATTGGCCTGTACCTAAAAATGTGCATGAGTTACGCTCATTCCTTGGTCTTGCTAGTTTCTATAGGAAGTTTGTACATAATTTTTCATTATTTACTTTACCATTAACAAAACTTCTGAAGAAAGGAATTGTTTATCATTGGTCCAAAAATCAACAGAAATCCTTTGACTTATTGAAACATGCATTAACCCATGCCCTTGTTCTACAGTTGCCTGATTTTAATAGACCATTCTTTCTAGTAGTGACCGATGCTAGTGGATCAGGAATAGGAGCTGTACTTATGCAGGTATGATGCCAGGAGGCATATTCCACGGTGAATTCCGTGCCACGGTGGATTTTGTGAGGTTTTACGGTGGATTCCGTAAACTTTGATGATCGGGGCTCATACACAAAGTGGATTTTTTGTGCGAGAAGTTGATGGGGACGCCTGTCCTTTTCGGGTGTTTCATTAATTTAGTGTGTACATGGGTGATTCCATAGTGGGTGATTCTGCAAAATGCATATTAAATTAATAAACGTTTATGAGTTTAGAGTGCGCACTCGTAATAAATTAAGGTTAGGATTTATTTCTAACCAGTTGATTTATTTATGTAGTTGAAGACTACTAGGTATTCACTTTTGTCAGTTTAATTGTATTATTTTACTAACGATTGTGAATGCTTCAGTTGAAGTGTAGAGATAGCAGTAGTGGCGGAGGAAAGCATTGGAGGATAGTGAGGATTCGATCTATGGATTATATTTTGATAGGCGCCACGCCTATATTTTGGTCATGCCTATTTATTGAGGCATCAATTATTTATTATTATTTTGTATGCGCATGGGCGCACGGTTATGTTATTTCTATTTGGTCATTGTATTGGGCGTGCCAGACTCTTTGGGCACCGTCCATTAGCTTTATTCCTATTTTTGTAAAAGCAAACTCAAAAGCTAAAATCTTGATATATTTTTGTAAATTGGGCTATTATTGAGCATGAAGATGAAATATACATAAAATACATGCTTTGTGAAGCGCTCACACAAGGCATGGGGGGAGATTGCACCGAATTGGTCTCTTGCTCTTGTCGTTCATGCTTTTTACCTTGTAACTTGTGCAAAAAGTAGAGTTCATTGTTCTTGGGGACCTTCCGGCATTCACTATGCGAGCATACAGCGTCCGATCTGCGCACCACTTTCTCTCCCTCTCCCTCTCAAATGCAAGATGGAGTTCCCTCTCCCTTTCGCTCTCTCTTTCATTCCTTCGCGCAAAATAACGTGCTCGGGTTTTGGCCTGCATTTTTTTATCTGAGCACCATCACTATTTGCATCGCATTTACGATGCAAATAGCCACAGTGCTATTTTGCGTCGGAAAGTGCCATCGCTATGCCTATATATCCTTGTAGCGAGAATTTGCATAGGACCTACATCCAATCCTTAGTCTAAGCCTAGTAAAAATACCAAGTCAATTGACTGTCCTAGAATCCATTGTTCTGCAAGGGCCAACTTGCCTTGGTTTTCAAAACCCGGATGGGAATAATCCTCGGCAAGCTCACATTTTGGTGGAGTGGTCTTTTTAGGTATTTCATGACTTTGATACTAATTTGTTTTATCTAATTGACTTAGAAGAAAAGTTGAAGTAGGAGGCCCAACCCTATCAAGGAGCTCATGGAAGGAAAGGAAGGACAAAGAATCAAAGATGAGGTCCTGATTGCCATACAAAGCATCAAAGACGAAGTCCTAAAAAAGGAGGATCTATCAAAGAGTGACCCTCAACAAAAAGGCCACCACCCAAGAATAGCACCCATAAAGCCACCTCAAAATTTGCCTTGCCTAAGAAGGCCACCTTTGCCACCAACATCTCCACCAAATACTCCCTTTTGAAGTCAAAGGGACAAAAGCGCCTACAAGAAGAAGACCCCCAATAGGGGAATAAGCCCCTTGCCATAGCGATAAAAAATCCCATAGGCCATAGCACCACCCTTATTACTACCTACAGTCCCTCCCCAATATCAGGCCTAGATCCTTGATCCTCATCCTTTAAGAGTTCAATTAGGAAATGGCTCTCTAGTCATTGAAATTCATCAATTGGTTCTTTACTTGGTAGCAACACTAGTGATAGAAGCTCGCCATTGACGTTGACCCCCTAAAAAAGGTGAACATTGCCCTCTTGGGGCAGCTTACTAGAGAGATGGTACCCTCCATGACCATCGGCAATGGTTGAAAGCATGCCAAATTTCCCAACTCACCTTTGTCAATGATGCTGGAGAGTAGAGCCCAACAGTAGGAGAGAATGTGTTTCTCCAAGCTTGAGTGGTTAGAGGGAAGAATTCAGATAGTGTGATCCCACTTGCCCTAGAGATCATTCAGGAAATCTAGTAGAACTATGAGCGGGAGTGGATCAACCCATTGGAAGAAGCTAAAACATGAGCTCTACGCCACCATGATAGACTCTTCCTCCAAGCTCCCATCTCTATCATGACAAACTAGATGAGCTAGTGGACTTCGCTAAGTTCCTTTCTCCCAAACTATTTTTTATCTTTATTCTATCTATGATCTCATCCAACTCAAAAGATTTGGCTTTCATTGGCTATTGTTGCATTTCTTCTTCTTCTTTTTTGAGATGCTCACCATATCAACCTTTTGGAATACCATCATGTATGATGACTATTCTCTATCTTTATCAAAACCTTAGATTATTTAGCTCTTGTGTTAGTTGAATCTTTGATACTTCATTGCCAAGTGTAGGAGCACCAAAACACTGAGGAAGAGCAGTGGATTCAAGTCCTACAACAAGTTGTTTAGACTTAAATCATGACTCGAAGGTAGAATTTGATCTTCTTTGGTGGAACATCCCAGAGGAATAGTGAGTCAGAGTAGCTTGGGAGAGATGAAGAAAGTTGATATCCCTTGGCTGGCGGTCTTGGATTCAGTCGAGACTCTTGCCCTCCACCAAGCACCATCCGAGTGCTCACCCCTATCCCAAGCTTAGGATCAAGCACAAGCCACACACTGATCAAGGGGGATAGACCCCCCCTGATCATTAGGATTTGGGAATAAATCTCCAAATCCTAATGATCCAAGCTAGGGTCAAGGAGGTGGAGATCCTCACCTTGATGACTCGTTGTTTAAAAACACCTCTACTCCCACCCATGACATAATGAAATTAGCCACTAATGCTTAGCTTTAGGCTTAATTGATCAAATTCAAAGACATCTCCCTCAAGTGATCGCACCACATTCATGCCCTCCATAGTACCAAGCACAAGCAAAGTTGAATGGCATTCATGCATGCCTTACTCGAGTGTCCTTTGAGGTACGGATGGCCAATTAGCAAAGAGTCTCTTCATATTCTCTCTCTCTTGCAGGAGTCTTTCTTTTTTTATTTCCTTGTTTGGGGTTTGTGGACGGTAAACTTCCCTCACCCCTAAACACTTTGTTGATCACATATAACGTTCCTTCACTACAAGCTATAGGACTCATACCGACGTTCAAAGCAACAAAAATGTTTATAAAAATTTTTTCCCTCGTCATCGCTAAAAATGTCAGTATTAGCAATGCCATAGAATCGTCACTATAGGTGTCACTATTTGCATTGCTATCAGTGTCGCAAATACGACGCTAATAGCAACGCAAATAAGGATGCCCATAGCAATGATTTGCAATGCTAATAGCAATTCATGTAGTAAATTTGTGAAACTAGTAGCGATGGTTATAGAGGTTTTTTTTTTGTGGCAGGGCAATAAGCTGCCCTACCACAAATAGCACTATGTGCTTTATTTAGACCATACCAAATATTTACAGTATAGTATACAATACTATGTGTATAGAGAGTACATGGTAATGTTAAAGCTCCACTAAGTGATCCAGTGGTGCGTAGTTCTAGTAAGAGATCTGGTTTTGAAGGTTATGTAGCTCACCATTATGCTTATATGGCAAAGGTAGTTAAGGATGTTGTGCCCACTTTTTTTGAGGATGTTGAACGTACTTATTTTGAGAATGTTATTGATCATGCTCATTGGGATGTAACAATGGATGAGGAGATGGCTACATTAGAATCCAATAAGACTTGGGATTTAGTAGCATTGCCCTTAAGCAGCATAAGGTAGATTATTCTATTAGCAAGTATAAGACTAGGCTAGTTGCAATAGGCTATGCTCAAACACATGGCATATATAATGAGGAGATATTCAATCCAATTGCTAAGATAGCAACATTTATATGTGTGATTGCTTTGGTAATAACCAAATGTTGGAGTTTGTAGCAAATGGATATAAAGAATATATTTTGGCATGGTGAATTGCAAGAAATGTATATGGAGTATCCAATAGGTTATAAGGATTTAGAGCATCCCATATATTTATATAGGTTAAAGAAGGCACTCTATGGGTTGAAGCAAGCACCTAAAGCATGGTTTGACAAGATGTCAATATTGGCTTTTATGTTTGATGCTGATCACTCATTTTATGTGAGAAAGGAATATGCAAGTTTGGTTAGCATAGTCATCTATGTGGATGACTTGATTATTACATGTGATAATGATAGTGCGATTGTTGAAGCTAAGGACCTTTTGAAGAAGAAGTTTTAGATGAAGGATTTGAGTGAGCTAATGTACTTTCTTAGTATTGAGGTTATCAAATGTGATGATAGTATATGGCTATTCCAAAAGTAGTATGGCTTGGATATATTGTCCAAGTATGGTTTGATCGCATGTAACTAAAATCTCTTTTAGTACCATTGGAGAAAATGTGAAGTTGAGTGTTGATATTGGGGATGAGATAGAAGATCCTACTATGTTGAGGAGGATAGTAGGGAATCTGATTTACATGACTATCACAAGGACAAACTTGAGTTATGTTATTGGGATTGTCAGCCAGTTTATGAAGATGTCTATAAGGCCTCATTTGGATGTAATTACACACATATTGAGATATGTGAAGTCCACTTTGCATTATAGACTTTTTTATGAGACCGGTAAGGATATAGAAGTGTCTAAATACACAAATGCAGACTATGCTAGTAGCATGTCTAACAGAAGATCTATAGCGGTTTCATGTTTTCTCTTGATAGTGTAGCAATTATGTGGATTAGAAAAAAGAATCCTATAGTTGCTTTATTATCAAATATAGAGGCTAAGTATAGAGGTGCTACTAAGGTAGTATGTGAGATGATATGGCTACAAAGAAATTATTTGGTGATTTGGATGTATAGGGAGATGGTCCATATGTCATTCACTGTGACAACATGAGCAACATATAGTTAGCTAGGAACCCAATGTTCCATTCTAGAGGAAAACTCATTGAGATGCATTAACACTTTTAAGAGAGAAGGTACTTGTGACTTGGTATATATCAATACACAAGCTCAAATAGCTAACATTTTCACAAAGGCATTGAGTATAGAGAAGCTTCAAAAATTTCAAAGCTCACTTAGAGTTGTAGAGCTATAATGGAGCTTAAGGTGAAGTGTTGAGATGGGAAGATCAATACATGTCAATATACCATCTAGTTAGATGGCTTTACACATCTATACTTATCATATTGGTGGTCGTTATGATCCTCACATAGCCATTGACTTATCACTTATTATATTTAGCTTATTGTACCTACCTATAATTAGCATAGTTATACTGCTAATCGATTAGTGTAGTTAGTTATACATTTTTTGACTTAGTAGGCCACTTTTCTTTATGTTGCATCTTATTTACACTTTATGGACATTGTATTGGGTGTAAAAGAAAAAGAAGAAACCAACAAGAATTTTTTTTTGTCTCCATCTCTCTTCTTGTGTTCTTAAGTGAGATTCCTCTTGTGTGTATGTTGTGTGTTTGGTGCAATAGCTCAAGCAAGTCCCCCCACCAAATGATTTCCAATATTCAAAAGGGCTTGTTCCTTTATGTATGTGATCTCTATCATAGCTAAAGGTGGTGACAATTGAGATTCATAGCTAGTTGTGTTGTTTGAGGTTGATTACTTTGTCAGATCCTTACCCTAGTTGGGTATGTTAATATATGATCCGGGTTTTTAACAAATCGAATTTCTATCAAAAATTTTGGCCAAAACCCCTATCAAGAGCATTACCCATAGCTTAAGCCCTACATATTATCACTTTTGGTTTACTCTTCAAGCACTAGGTATGCTACATTGCTTCTTGGTTATAATAACTCTATCAAGTGGGAAAATAAATTCTTAGAAGAGATGTCAATGTAGAGGGTAAAAGGGATGGGTTATCTTAGTGAAGATGGAAATGGATTACACCTAGGGATTGAATGAGTGCATAGATTTTTTCAAAGGACTAACCTCTAACTACACTTGGCTTCCACTTGCATCACCAATATTTGAGATCTATCACCATCATTAGAGGAAACCTCAGCCTTGTACACAAGTCAATGTCCACATCATGGTGTCATTTGAATCTTACACAAAAGCTTACAAGCATCCACCCCCTCTATCACATGCTTATATGCATTAACGTCAAAGTAAATTTTGGAATTTTTTTAAAATAATTTTAATAAATCCCATGAAAAATAAAATTTCAAGAAAATTCACACGATTCTCGACCGACTTCGACCTGTTGATCTACAAAGTTGTAGAAAATACTTTTTTCAGATTCTTCACCGATTTGAAGTTACAAAGGCGCAGACTATTAGCTTGGCTGCATCCAATTTTCTTCTCTCTTTCACCCTTATCACATCAACTTTCCATTTTATCCTTCTTGTAAATATATTATAATAATGTGATTTAGGCACCCACCTCTTGTAATCTAGCTCTCTTTCTCTATCTTGTCTACCACCACTCTTGGCTTCTTGCATGATAGCCAAGGTGGAGACTTGTCCTATCCACAATTCTCTATATTATCAGTTACCATATATCATCTAGAATTATGTTACTCAAAAATATTATCTTAATCTAATCCCTCATAAAGGCTATATAAGGTGCCCATGGAGATGTAAAAAATACACAATCACAAGCACATGTGAGCACTCTAGATTACCAAGCCCAAAGAGGAGCCACTAAGAGCACATTATGCAACACCCTCATGCTAGTCCATATCTTGGAGGTAAGCTATGAGTGAGTCTCTTTTTTTTATGTAGCATTCCATGAATACATAATGGCAAGCTTTCTCTGCCTCTTCTCCTCTTGTCTCCTTCTCTTCTCATCTCTCTCTCTCTCTCATATTCTAATATGATGTCTAGATCATATGCACTCTCTTCTAATTCTCCCTTTACAATCATACGTAAAATTATTAAGTAAGACTTGCCAGATGACCTATTGGTGGGGAATCCTTATTTCCTCATGTTATATATATATTCATGGGAGAAATTAGGAGCCATCACCTCTCTTAACTTTCCATTATCTTCATTTCCTTTAAGATGGGCTACAAATTCTCTCTTGTGAAGTTGTGTTTTGGCTCTTTCCATTCACTTAGGAAAGGGATGTCCTAGCCCATTCTCCCTTTGGCTAGGTGGTGACATTCTTTAACTCTCTTAGTGAGGATTGGAGGTTGGGTGGGTAAGAGGCAACCCACTCATCTTTTCAGCTCTCAATATACTTGATTGATTTTTGTGAGTCTATTTTGCATAGGTTGAGTATCTATATGAGGTTGCTAATATTTGGCTTCCTATGTTAGCTTTATATGAAACATTCTTAGGAGACTTGGGACTATTTGATACCTCTAATGGCTCCTCATTTCTTCTTGATGGTGCGATTCTTTCATCTTTTAAACATTCTTGTGCAACTAGAATATTATCATGGGGTGGACACTCTGATTTCTCTTTTAGGTTTACTATCCTATGAGGTATTACCACCATCTTCCTGGATTCAATAACTACATTTCATTGTTGCACCTCAATGCAGTGCTAATTCTTCTTTAGTTTAGCTTTTTTCTTTCTCTCGTAGTTTGCTCAATTCATGAGATGGTTTGTATCCTAAACTATTGTTCATATTTAGGTTGTTTCCTTTGTGTCCTTACTTTGAGTAAATTATGTGCTACTACTAAAAGAGGTGGTGATGCATCAAATTTGGGTATGTGTAGGAACCTTGAGCATGTAGCAATGCTTTGGGAATACATTGTGTCATTGTACTAACTCTCCATCAGTGTTTATGGTGGTATCCCCAATATATTTGTCTCTTTTTCGTGGGGATCTATTTTTGTCAGGATTAGCAATGAGATGGGAGTTGTTAGATTCTTGGATTTTCTCATTATAGGACTAAGGAATGTTGCACTCAGGGGCATTTGCTTCCTGTCTTGTTTTTCTAGTAGTCCTCTAAGAGTTGCATTACTCCCTGTCATTGAGTTTCTATCTAGGGTAGAAACTGATTACTTAACCTTTCCTTCAGCAATGATGAGGTTGCTTTTGCTAAAGATTGTTATGATCTTAACTATAGGTAGGGACAAGTGGACTCTTTGTGCCTCATAATATAGTAACACTATATTGTAGAATTCAAGAATCTCCCAAGTTCCACTCTCAAATTAGAAATAAAGATTGGATGAGAGCTAGATTTTAGAAGCCACTTTTGAGCCATGCTAGTGTGGAATGCATTGTGGACTTTAGGGTTATTAGGTTCAGAGGACGGCCAAGCTATTAAGTATTGTTAAGAATGCCATGGATCTTGCGATCTGACTGTCAAGTGGATATACCTAATGGTCAATTGATACTTGGGAGAGGTACCAATTGTGTGGTAGTAAACACTCTCAAAGCGAGAGAGATTCTCTATTCTCTACGGAATTAGAGACGTTACAAGGTGTATATGCTAGTGAGATGTCATCGAGTGATGAATCAAAAGAAGGGTCCACTAGAGAGTACAACTATCAAATAACTCTAAATGAGCCAATAGAGACCCAAGATAGGATAAGAAATTCAGATGTGATTAAGTTGGATCTTGGTACGCCAAACGATCTGCGGCCAATTAAATTAGGATCCATGCTTAGTGTGGAAGAAATGGAGGACTATGTATCCCTTATCCAAGAGTTCCACGGCATTTTTACCTAGAGTTATGATGAACTGAGGGATATTCCTCCCAGCCTGGCTCTTCATACCATTCCTCTAAAGGAAGGTAGCCATTATTTGCGTTAGAAAGTAAGGCGTATGCATTTCAAATTGAGGGAGGGGTTATTTGAGGAGATATAGAAATTGCAACAAGCTGGTTTGATCTTCTATATTCAACACACTGAATGGTGTTTACCTGTTGTTATCGGGAAGAAAAAAATAATCAAATCTAGCTTTGTGTAGACTTTAGAGAGCTGAATAAGCAAACAATTAAGGACTACTACTCATTGCCATTTATTGACCAAATTTTGGACTAGCCTAGCATGTAGGGAAATACATTCGTTTATGGATTGCTTTGTGGAATACAACTAGATGGAAATTGCAAAAGAAGATAAGTTGAAAAAAACTTTCATTAATGTCTTCGGTACCTTTGCATACCATGTGATGGCCTTTGGTTTATGCAATGCACCCATTTCATGGCAACAAACAACAAACAAGACCTTTGGTAGCATCTACCCAAAAGAGTTGAAAGTATTTATCGATGACCTAGGGGCAATCACTACAAGAGAAAGATAGTTGATTATTTTAAAGAAGTGTTTTGAGCACTACAAACAATTTTTCATAGCTCTTAACCTACGAAAGTGCATCTTTGGGATGCCTTATGGCTATTGCTAGGCCATGTGGTCAGTTCAGTAGGGATAGTGGCTGACCCTAAAAAGATCACGGTCATAGTTGCCATGAGTCCGCTACGCACTCTGAAAGAAGTACACAACTTTCTGTCATCTGTAGGGTAGTACCAAAGATTCATAAATGCCGTGGTAGAAAGAAGGTTTCCACTAACTAATTTATTATCCTTTAACTATCTATTTGAATGGAGTGACCCTTGTAAGGTAGCTTTTAATGATGTGAAATAGGAGCTAGTAAAAGCACCATTTTTAAAAGCACCTAAAAGGGGTGAAGTATTCTATATATTTTCAGTAGTCACCATGCATAGTATCAGCTACTGCTTATTCCAAATCTAGGAGGAAAAATGGTCCGACTGCTTTTGCTAGTCGAAAGTTGGGCATATCAAAAATCAACTACACCTACATGGAGAAGTTGTGCCTTGCAATGGTATTTGCAACTAAAAAATTCAGGCACCACATCCTCTATGAGAATTTAGTTTTCTATATGAAGGCGGAGGGGCTTAGATTGCTGATGAACAAGATACAACCGCCTGATCATTTAGCAAAGTGGTTAATTACTTTGCAAGAATTTGATTATGAGATTAGAAATAAGCCACCAAAGTTGCAGGGTATTGTGAAATGTCTTGTGGATTTCCGGGAACCGATCAAAGAGACTTTAGTTTAAGGAAGTGATATCGAGGAAATGTTTAAAAATTGATACAGCCTCTATCCCAACTTGATATGCTACTATCACTATCAACAGGAGAGACTGGAGCCGATTTATCAAAATAAAAAAAGAGGAACATTAGACAATCGGCTTAGAAATTTTCCTTGATCGTAGGAACACTATATCAAAAGGTGGTTGATGATATCTATCACTAATGTGTGATGCTTGATGAGGTTCCATTCATTTTGAAAGAGTGCCATGACTCCGCTTGTGGAGGCATTTTGCTAGACGACTGACTGCCCAAAAAGCTTTTCGAGCCAGATATTGGTGGCAGTCCATTTTTCAAGTTACATTTGAGTATGTTAAGAGATGTAAAACTTGTGAATGACATGATAGTAGGGAGAATAGGAAGTGACCACTTACTCCAATTATGGCTATACTTCCATTTGAGAAGTGGGTCTTAGATTTTATGGGTCCTATTACCCTGTCCTCTTCTATGTAGAAGAGATATATCATAGTGGTGATTGACTATTTAACAAAGTGGTCAAAAGTATGAGCAACAAGGAAGGACAACGCAAAAGAGACTATGAGTTTCCTATTAGAGCAGATTATATGCTAATTTGGTCCGCCAAAAGAATTAATATCGGACCGTGGAACACATTTCCTAAATAAGGTGATCAAAAGCATGAATGAAGCATGGAAAATTAAGCACAATAAAACAACTCCTTATAACCCACAAGAAAATGGGCAAGTTAAAATTACTAACAAGTAGCTTATTGGTATTTTATCAAAAATAGTGTCCAAAAAGAAGTGAGACCGGGATAAGAAACTATATGTGGCGACGTGGGCGTATAACACAATGTTTAAATGATCCATTGGCCACACCCCATTCAAGCTAGTCTATGGGGAGGAGTGTGTTTACCCTTAGAGATTGAGTTGCCAACTATAAGATTTGCAATCAATCATTCTTTGGGTAATGAGGATGCCCTTTCCTAGCGCTTTACAACCTTATCCCACTTGGATGAGCTCAAATTGTAGAGTTTGTTACACTAGGAAGTGGCCAAGCATAGGATGAAGCAGTTGCATGATTTAAAAGTAAGAAATATACCTTTAAGAAGGGACAATTAGTTCTATATTATGATGCACCTAGAGAATTCTTTCCAAGAAAACTTGAGCCCAAATGGGATAGCCCCTACAAGATCATAAGGATAGGGAAAAATAAGTCCACAACATTATTTGTTGATCTTGAGAGAGGGGAATTTAAAAATAAGGCTAATCTTAATAAGATTAAACGTTATTATTTCTAAATGCACTAATGAAATAAATATCTTCCAGGTCAATGCAAGGCTAATGCGAAACCTGCAAAAGAAAATATTGGTTGATGGGGTGGCTTATTCCTTACTTGGAACACCCATACTTGGAGTAGCAATATCATCAAGGAAAGCTTATGTGATGGAGTAAAGGATATAAAGTGATTGAGCAAGAGGACAGATCATTTATCTAGGAAATCAAAGTCTTCTATCATCATTTCTTACAAATTTTGACAAGCATCCTTATTATCTTCAATGAAGAAGATGGGATGGAACCTTCAGGACATCCTATGAATATAATAAAATTTGACTATCATAATTATGGGTAGAGGTGACGATGGCTGGCTATGTGAATCCATTGTGGACATACACATTATACATTGATAAAGCATCTAGGGGTCCCAACAAGAAACGAAGTATAAGGGTAGTTATTAGAGATCCCCGACATAGAGTCATGATGAAATTAGCTATTTATCTCGCGGTTGGATCTACCAATAACATGGCGGAATAAAAAGCTTTAATCATGGGCCTAAATATTGCTAAGAAGGGTGGTATCTGTCATTTGTTAGTAAAGGGGGATTCCCAATTGATATTGAACCAACTAAATGGAACTTACACATTACGAAATCCCATTCTTTCTATGTACTATCACACTGCTATGACCGTGCTCGATGGTTTTGAGAGAGTGTCTCCTCAATTGCTTCCACATTATTGGAATCAATTTTTAGACTTGTTAGCAAACTTTGCTTATGAAGAAGACATTGTCTACAACTGTGGTCCCATTTTGGCTATCTCTATTAATGATGAGATAGGACCCGGTCGATTATGGGGCCTTTTATCAGAACATGCCTAATAGCATGTGATGGTTAGTATGGGTGATGCAAAGAGTGGCCGAGAACCATTTGCCTTTGTTATCTTGGGCCCATAGGTTGGTCAGATGACACGTTATGCATACATCTCTTGCTATTTATGCAGGAGGCATGGGTCACAATCTAATGCATTTAGTTTAGGGCAGTAACCTATTTCCTCCTTGGGATGGAGTATCTTGCTGTATATTAATAAGATTTTACAAGTGAGAATATATATATATAGGAAATTTTTTGTTTTATTTCATTAGGCCAAGAGAACCCAGGTTTCTTAGGATTTTAATACTTGATTTTTAAAGGCCCAAATGTTAGTTTTTGTCGTATTTAAATCATTTATTGCTTCAGGCCATGAGGACTAGTTTTGTTGGGTGTGAACTGTGATATTTTTTAAGGCCAAGAGGGCCATATTTTTGTTTGGTGTAAGTACATTTAATGGTTTTGCAGTTTAGTGAATTGCATCACACATGTTGACGAAGTCACGAGAGGAAGCCTTTGTTGTGGAGGAGCTTCTTGTGGTCATTCCAGATGGTTTCATCTCTTTTTCGAGTCTTCTTTCCTTAAAAAGAAAATGTTATATGTTTATATAGGGGCTAATATTTTTTTGTTTGTTGGGGATCGACAATCAAGGCATGAAGTCCTAGCGTTTGATTAGGTATATTTGGGGGATATTTGAGTAGTCATCTACCTCCTATTAGGACATTCTCAGGCATTAAAAGACCTATTTTAGAAGGTTTTTCTAATGAACCTATCCTTCCTACTTGCTAGGCAGTTGTCCTAGGAGTTCCTGTTGGGGTGAGGCAGTTAGAGAAGCTTGCCAAAATATCAAAATAAGAGCAAGTTTTGAATCTATATTTAAAAAAATATTACAGAGGTGTGTAAAAAGGGGTTCTAACCCCTCAATAAGAAAAGGAAAAGGGACAATAAAAAGTTCATATAAGCAGTTGATTATCACCTTGTGGAGGCTTAGTAGGTTCCTAGGGACGAGTCAACCAATGCCTTATCTTCCTAGGGGTAGCAGCTAACAGAAGAGAAAAGAAAGGAAGGTTGGAGTGAAAATAAAAGTGAGCGTTAAAAAAGGATTAAGTGTTACCTCGCGAGTGCTTGGTAGGTTCTTGGGTACCGAGTCAGGACGTGAGGCCAATGTCCTATTCTCCTTAGGTCACTCTATGCTCATCTCCCTCCTTTTTACATGCCTGAGTATGGAAACCGTGAACAGAAAATGTGTTATAAGAAGAAACTATGATGACTAGGCTATAGGAGTCCTTGCCGAGTAGGAAGTCTTGGTCCAATGGTCCGAAGTTAAGTAGGTAGTTTAGACCTCCCCTAAGATGACCTCTTTGGTGGGATTTTTAACTAGTCCGTGTTAGAGTAATTGGTTAGAGACTCACTCTAGATTTTTGTCAGATTATACTAGGCCTATCCCTAGTAGATTTTCATTCCTTGATAATATCAAGGGGTAGGAAGAGAGTTGTGATGTGCTTTTTTCTTTTGTATCAGCTTGATGCTCTTTATGATTATGCACAAAAAGATTTATTCATGGGATTTGATGGGCTAAGTCACCCTATCCTATGGTCGCCAATGAGAGCTAGATTTTAGGAGCCGGCTTTAAGCTGTGCTTGAAGTGTTTGAGGTCATCTTTGAAAAAAGAAAGTGTCCGGGAGGTGTCAAATGCCAAATTTTCATGAAAAATCAAATAGTGGCGGATGGCCAAGCTGGGAGTTTTTTAGATGCATTTCAACGTCAGGAATCCAAGGCAAGTCTTAGTCCCTCAATCGCAGGTTGTTTGACCCCCGCATTTAATCCTCATAAGGTTTAGCGTTACAAAGTAGCTACTAGATGTGGAAGCCGGAAAATGAGTGAAGGAGACCAAGTTAATAGATTACAATACTATAAAGTCACCTGTCCAGATGGATCTTGAATCCGAGTCCATTTGCCCAACCAAAATCAAAATATCCACTTTCAAGACAATGTGAACACAAAGAGATGAATTGGTTATTTTAAAATTTTTAACCTTAGGCCTAATAAAAGCCAAAGAAACTCATGAAAATTTGACCAATAGATGGGGAGGGGGACGCAAATTTTTTTGCATCCCTTCCAAATCGTTTGATGTCTCTCCGATTCACATTCATTTTTTGGAGAGAGAGAGGGGGAGAGAGAGAGAGAGAGAGAGAGAGAGGGAGAGAGAGATTCTTGATCAGAAAGAGAGAGGAAGGAGATGACTGTAATATGGTTTATTTTCATGGAGGATTAAGAAATTTGATTTTCTAGTATTTCTCTCTCCTCTCTCCTCTTAGCAGTTGTTCATATGCATCATTAAAGATAGAAGGGGGCGATTGTGATGAAGAATCCAAAGCAAATGATGATGCTAGAGGGATGGAGGAGGTAGATCGGGCTGAGAGAGTGCATCACCAGCAAAGAAAAAGTGCCAATGGCCTCCCGTCTACGAGCTACAAGCCTTTGAATTATGAAAAATGATTAGAGAAAGTGCATGATTTTAATTGTTCTTGATTTCTTATATTGCATTCCCTCTGAAACATAAAAGAAAACCAAAAAAAATAATGATATAATAATTTTTCGCAAAACCTGCAAGTTGCGATTTTTATAAAAATACTAGAATTTGGGGTTTTTGTTTTGTGTTTTGGGGTCATATGGGATAGAAATGGATATGAAAATTATGCTAATTGTCCTTGATCACTAACAACTTATAATTCTGAAATATCTCATATTTATGAAGAAAGAAATAAAAAAATAAAAAAATGTAAAATTTAGTTTTTTTTGCTAAAACAATTAGGAAAAAATACATTTCATATTTGTGAGCGTAAAATGAGGCTGGAGAATGAGGATCAAGCCTTATTGAATCCTTGTTTCCATGTTATAGTGTGTTTTTATCACTTTTTATATGAAAATTACATAGAAAATGAACCCTTAACCTTCTCCACGAATGCAAAATCTAAACAGTAGGAGAGACGAGGGTTTGGGAAAGTGGTTAGTTGCTGAAAATGATTCAAATTATGATCTATTTGTCTATGCACAACATATAGGAGGGATTATCGTTTGAATAAGGAGACTAGTAGCAGGAACAAATTTGGTACTAGTCTCTAGCAACGCCACATGGACGGTTGGTTGGAAAATCATTGAAGGGTTATATTTGCACTTTACCTAGCTGGTTTGAAATGATAAAATTCTTGAGCACAATGGTCATCCACATTTTCATTGAGCATAAGACGCGTTGCAATTCCTTTCCAAATATTGACCTACATGGAGTGTGTAAGGAAACCCAAGCTATAGGGTAGAGGAACAATTTCTTGGGGCAAGCTTAGTAAGGAAATCTTAAATCTCTTGGATCGTTCAAATTATATAAGAGTCGAGACTCTTCGAATGTTCTTTATGTTAGAGCAACGCATAGAGGGGGCCAATCCTATCGGTGTGGGAGGGCTGTAGTGAGGCCATGTCATTTAGTCGAAGGGGTGCCTCCTCTATGTGTGTGTTACCTAGTATATTATACCAAGACATGTGGGATATTCCTTTGAGGAGTAGGGAAGGGTAATCATTGGACTACAGTTCATTACAAACACAATATCTTTAGTAGTGATTAGGGTAGTGTGCCCTTCGATGGTCCTGGCCACGAGGCCATGTGGGGTTGTCTTGTGAGTGTTATAGAGGCCCAGCTAGTGCCTATAGCTAGTTTTAGTCTCCTTTTAGGTCCTGACATTTGACCATGTGGCTAAATCTTAATCTCTTTTTTGAAGATGGAACTTGATACTGTCACCTATATAGTATCTAGAAAAATTTTCACCTTCAAGGAAGGGGGTAACAATTTGACCATGTAACCAAATATTCACCATCTTCTAAATTCCAAAAGAATATGAAAATGGCCGAATTATCAGTAGCACTGTTTTTCACTGGGGCTGGGCTTGGATAGTCTTTTGCAATGTGGCCTTCTCCTTTGCATCGACTGCATAAGGGCTTGTAATCCACTGACCTTCTGGGATTTGGACAATTTGGTGAAATGTGTCCCTTTTCTCCACATCTGTAACACTTCACTTCTGATCTCTGACCACCGCCAGACTGTCTTCCTCTGTAACTTTGAGAGGGAAACCTCCTTGGACCGAAATTAGGACCAAACTCTCTAGGCTTGGGTCCAATATCCTGTGTTGTCATTTTGGATTCCAGCAAGTTGAATCTTGTGTCCTCTTCCTTCCTTCTCCTATCATGCATCTCCTTCAGAGAGCAAATATCCTTTGTATGGTTCTTCTGTAAACAGTAGGAACAAAGGCTCCAGGAATGGTTGGTTTTCATGTACATTCAGTGGCTAAATGGCGTGCTTGATGACACTTACCACATGAAGTATTTGACCATATCACATCTCTTCGTGCTCCTGCAACGTTGGATATACTAGTGGTATTCACTTTCAGTGTCTGTAGCTGCTCTATAATCACATCCATCAACTCCTTTTTGATATTTGCAACTGAGTTGGATAAGTAATCCTTCAATCTTTCTCCTCCTGAGCTACTGGCAGTAGGGTTTTGAGGAGTCTCTGTAATCACTGCATAAACACATTGTGCTGGCGTAGAGGGGTCTCTGTTCTGGTTCTGATTCAGAGCTCCTACTTGAACTGTTGGCTCCAGTTGGTAGGGTTCCACTATTGCTATGATTTGGCATTGGGGAAATTGGTTGGGACCATTGTTGTTGTGGTTGAACCATCATTTGAGGCATTGATTGTGGCCACTTGTGGATTTGGTGCACTGTAATGTGATACCGGGGGCATCTGTTGGTAGGGGTAGGGGACCGTCCCTGGGACGGCATTTGGCGGGTACATCATTCCTGGAATTAGAGAAGGTAGGACTCCTCTTCCTAGATTCATCGCCAATCTAGCTTCCACTTCATAGTACAATCTTGCACCTTTGGTTGCAGCTTGCAGTGTGGCTGGTCTTTGCAGCTCCACAAACTTACGGACTTCTGGTTGTAATCCTCTGAGAAACACCCCCTTCTGAATGCCATCATCTAGATTATGGTTAGTCCATCTCCTTAGGATGGATTCCATTTGTGAGACATAAGCTTCTACTCTTTCTCTAGAGGAATGACTTAGGTTCATAAATTCCTCTCGCATCCGCTCTTCGAAACCTTCACGCCTGAATTTAGTGAGGAAGGCCAACTTCAGGTTCCCATGTGCCAAAAGTTCATGTTGCTTGTCTCTCATACCACTGAAACGTCGTGCCCTTGAAAGTGGCGGGGAATATTGCTAACCAATGCTCATGGGTTCTGGCATTGTTAGCCACACATGCTACCATAAACTCTGCTACATGAAGATCGAGGTCTTCATTGTACTCTCCCTTAAAAACTGGCAACGGGACTACATTCGCTGGCCTATCATCAATATTTCTAGGACGGATTTGGCTTGGAAGTGGACCTCCAACAGGAGGAGGAAGGGCTTGATGTGCCATTGGGACTTCTTTAAAGAGTTCCGCAAGGGCGTCAAAGGTGGCTTCTGCTCTACGAGCTCGTTCTCAACTTTGATTTTTGCTTTCTCTCTTCTCACGTACCTCTGGACTCGTTCTAACGCTTGCCTCTTTATTGCATCATTCATTAGGGGGTTGGATCCACTATGTCGTTAGGGCTCCACAGAGGGATAACAAAAGGCTTCAGTCTCTGGAGGACTCTCTTGCCAATATTTCTTCTACTTCTTTCTTTTCAACGTCCCTGAATTCTGCTTTCATGCCACTGCATAGAGGAAGGTATTCGGTTCTGAAGGTGTTAAAATGCATACTCTGAGCATTGTGGTGATGCCATCATCATAGTAATGCCAGCTTCTGATGGTTTCAACAGTGTATGTTGTGAAGAACACTTTGTCTACCAACTTCCAGTGGGTTGCTAATTGAACAAATAGAAGATTGTCAGAACACCAAGCATCCCACGTATCTTGTTGTTGAGCATCCACGAACAAATTCCAACTCTTTTCCTTCTTGTCTTTGTGAACCTCCACAAACCAAGACACCTAAAGCTTCTTCACAATCTCCCACTTGATGATGTCTGGAAACTTCTCAATGAATATCAAATCTTCCATAGATGGTCATTCTCTTTGTTTCTGCTCTTCAGTTTGTCCCCAAACAATTTGCCACCAAGATGCAAGTTTCTGCTGCTTCAATAGGAAGAGGAAACTGTCCACCACATAGAGCATGCATCATGATGGTGATATGTTTCCACCATTGTGGGATGAACTTCTTGTGGAAAGTGGTTTTGATTATGAGAAATTTTAACTCTTCAGTGGAAGAAGAAACTTTACAAACATCCATTGAATTCTTCTATTCTTGGCAATGCCATTTCCTTCATTTTCAGCCTCTTTTGGTGCTTGTTGATGGCAAGTTTTCCCGACTGCGTACCAAAATATGGAGCCCCAAGAGGAACACCAAGGAAAAGGGAATTCTCTTGCAAGAAAATCTATCTTGTAACATCAACAAGCTTTTTTATTAGGTTTTATATAATCACAATGAAGAAAAGAACACCAGGCATAACAAATCTTCATGCAACATCATGTAGATCTCCCACGGATTTGATAAAATCAACCATATTCTTCAATATCTTCACAAAATCCATCAATATAACAAAGAAAGCAAAGGAATACACCATCTTTGAATGGAAATACATCACATAGTATTCATCTTCAATATCTTCATAGTCTTCTCTCTCAATCTCTCATATACAATCACTCTGTTTTGATAGGTTTGACTATCTTTGACTCTCTCTCTCTCTCTCCATCAATAATACATCATATCCTCACTAAAATCTCTCATAATCACCCACAATAATCCTTCTTAGGTCGTGGATACCCCTCCCAAAAGGTGTGTCTGATATGAAGAGGCACCAGAGCCATTACAGTGTCCTTTCGTAACTCACCACTGTCACTTCACTCCAGTCTTTACTTGAGTTTTCAGCAGCTACTTCTTTCACTTATTTTAGCTCTTTTGCACTTGTATTCACCTCTTTCCAAGGCTAGAAAACTTTCCCAAGCTACACTCTCATCCATCAGAACACATATAGAAGCATACAGAAGGTCTACAGAAGCTTATCAGAAGCTCATCAAAGAGTTACAGAAGGTCAACAGAAAGCATCACAACCACATAACTCATACCAAAACCATTCCAAACCATCAAAAATCACTCAATAAGCTTTCAAAAAATCTCAAACCCTATCAATAAATACTTCATCCCTCCTTTCGGAGAGAAAACAGAACAAAATAAAAGCTCTACAGAACCAATCAGGACCAATCAGAACATCATCAGAACATCACATCTCCACTAATAAACATCATGAGCTTAATAAAACCATTCAAACCTATCCAAAACACTCTCAAACCACTTCCAAACCAATCAATCATCTCATAAAATTAACCATTCAGCTCTCAAAAATAACAAAAATCAGCCAAAAAACCAGTCATTTCAACACTCAACATGAGCCATTGGGTGGGTTGCACACCTTGTAGGCCTAGATCCTTCATTGTCACATCCGTCATAATGTTCACTGATGACCCACCATCAATCAATGCATTTGCAATGAAGCATTATTCTATCCACATACCAATCTCTAGGGTACCTGGATCTAGGAAGGCGTTAGCCACATCCACTTCTTTCACAGGCTCTGGACCTTTGTTGGACTTTGTTGCTGTTGAGGGAGCAATCCTTAAGCCACGTCTTCTTGTCAGTATACTTTCGAATCTTTTTCGGAAACTGGGAGAGAGCATCAATAATTGTCAGCATGTGAGGTTTGGTTTAAAGATATCTAGATCTCTGACCAGATCGTATTCCTTAATAGGATCCACTGGCTTCTCTAACCGGTTAAGAAATGGGGCAACACCCATTTTCATTTTCCCTGTTTCTTCCAACAGGGGCATCATGGGGACTTCTTCTACCACTTGTGGCACTTCCTCCTCTTCTATCTCCTGGACCTCTCGTCCTATCTCTGCAACTGTCTCTGTGACTCTCTGTGGCACTGTAGTGCTCTGTACGGTACTGTCAGGCTCTGTTCTGTTCTGTTCTTCTGGTGGAAGATTGAACTTCACTGTTCTGGCAGGAGGATTATTTTCTTTCTGGATAGGTGGTTCCTTCCTCTTTGCAAGCGTGATGGCAGCAACTTCCAATTTCACTAAATTGGAGGTAGGCTCTTGGGCCTTGGCCGGATTATCAGTAGCATTGTTTTTCACTGGGACAGTCGTTTGCAGTGTGGCCTTCTCCTTTGCATCCACTACATAAGGGCTTGTAATCCACTGACCTTCTGGGATCTAGACAATTTGGTGAAATGTGTCCCTTTTCTCCACATCCGTAATACTCCACTTCTGATCTCTGACCACTGCTAGACTGTCTTCCTCTGTAACTTTGAGAGGGAAACCTCCTTGGACCGAAATTAGGACCAAACTCTCTAGGCTTGGGCCCAATATCCTGTGTTGTCATTTTGGATTCCAGCAAGTTAAATCTTGCATCCTCTTCCTTCCTTCTCCTATCATGCATCTCCTTTAGAGAGCAAATACCCTCTGTATGGTTCTTTTGTAAACAGTAGGAACAAAGGGCTCCAGGAATGGTTGGTTTACACGTACATTTAGTGGCTAAATGGCCTGCTTGATGACACTTACCACACAAAGTATTTGACCGCATCACATCTCTTCGTGCTCCTGCAACGTTGGATATGCTAGCGGTATTCACTTTCAGTGTCTGTAGCTGCTCTGTAATCACATCCATCAACTCCTTTTTTATATTTGCAACTGAGTTGGATAAGTAATCCTTTAAGCTTTCTCCTCCTGAGGTACTGGCAGTAGGGTTTTGAGGAGTCTCAGTAATCACTGCATAAACAGGTTGGGCTGGTGCAGAGGGATCTCTGTTCTGATTCTGATTCAGAGCTCCTGTTTGAATTGTTGGCTGTTGGCTCCAGTTGGTAGGGTTCCACTGTTGCTGCTGATTTGGCATTGGGGAAATTGGTTGGGACCATTGTTGTTGTGGTTGAACCATCATTTGAGGCATTGATTGTGGCCACTGTGGATTTGGTGCACTGTACTGTGATACTGGGGGCATCTGTTGGTAGGGGTAGGGGATAGTCCCTAGGATTGCATTTGGTGGGTACATCATTCCTGGCATTAGAGGAGATAGGACTCCTCTTCCTGGATTCATCGCCAATCTAGCTTCCATCTCATCGTACAGTCTTGCACCTTCTATTTGTAGCTTGTAGTGTGGCTGGTGTTTACAGCTCCACAAACTTACGGACTTCTGGTTGTAATCCTCTGAGAAACACCCCCTTCTGAATGCCATCATCTAGATTATGGTTAGTCCATCTCTTCAGGATGGATTCCATCCATGAGACATAAGCTTCTACTCTTTCTCCAGAGGACTGACTTAGGTTCATAAATTCCTCTCGCATCCGCTCTTCAAAACCTTCACGCCTGAATTTATGAGGAAGGCCAACTTCAGGTCGTCCCATGTGCCAAAAGTTCCTGCTGCTTGTCTCTCATACCATTGAAACGCCGCGCCCTTGAAAGTGGCGGGGAATATTGCTAACCAATGCTCAGGGGTTCTAGCATTGTTAGCCACACATGCTACCATAAACTCTGCTACATGAAGATCGGAGTCTTCATTGTACTCTCCCTTAAAAATTGGCAATGGAACTACATTTGCTGGCCTGTCATCAATATTTCCAGAACGGATTTGGCTTGGAAGTGGGCCTCGAACAGGAGGAGGAAGGGCTTGATGTGCCATTGGGACTTCTGTAAAGAGTTCCGCAAGGGCATCAAAGGCAACCTCTAGACTCGTTCTAACGCTTGCCTCTTTATTGCGTCATTCATCAGGGCGTTGGCTCCAGTATGTTGTTAGTGCTCCATAGAGGGATAACATAAGGCTTCAGTCTCTGGAGGACTCTCTTGCCAAAATTTCTTCTACTTCTTCCTTTTCAACGTCTCTGAATTCTGCTTTCATGCCACTGCATAGAGGAAGGTATTCGGTTTTGAAGGTGTCAAAATGCATACGTCTAAGCATTGTGGTGGTGCCATCATCATAGTAATGCCAGCTTCTGATGGTTTCAACAGTGTATGTTGTAAAGAACACTCTGTCTACCAACTTCCTGTGGGTTTCCAATTGAACAAACAGAAGATTATCAGAACACCAAGCATCCCATGTATCTTGCTGTTGAGCATCCGCGAACAAATTCCAGGTCTTTTTCTTCTTGTCTTCGTGAACCTCTACAGACCAAGACTCCTAAAGCTTCTTCACAATCTCCCACTTGATGATGTTTGAAAACTTCTCAATGAATGCCAAATCTTCCATGTATGGTCATTCTCTCTTTTTTTGCTCTTCAATTTGTTCCCAAACAATTTGCCACTAAGATGTAAGTTTCTGCTGCTTCATCAGGAAGAGGAAACTGTCCACCACATAGAGCATGCATCATGATGGTGATGTGTTTCCACCATTGTGGGATGAACTCCTTGTGGAAAGTGGCTTTGATTATGAGAAATTCCAACTCTTCAGTGGAAGAAGAAACTTTACAAACATCCATTGAATTATTCTCTTCTTGGCAATGCCATTTCTTTCATTTTTCAGCCTCTTCTGGTGCTTATTGATGGCAAGTTTCCCCACATGCGCACCAAAAACATGGAGCCCCAATAGGAAAACCAATGAAAAGGGAATTCTCTTGCAAGAAAATCTATCTTGTAACATCAACAAGCTTTTTTATTATGGTTTATATGATCACAATGAAGAAAAGAACACCAGGCATAACAAATCTTCATGTAGCATCATGTAGATCTCCCACGGATTTGATAGAATCAACGATATTCTTCAACATCTTCACCAATTCCATCAATATAAAAAATAAAGCAAAAGAATACACCATCTTTGAATGGAAATACATCACATAGTATTCATCTTCAATATCTTCATAGTCTTCTCTCTCAATCTCTCACATACAATCACTCTGTTTTGATAGATTTGACTATCTCTTACTCTCTCTCTCTCTCCATCAATAATACATCATATCCCCACTACAATATCTCAATAATAACCCTCAATAATCCTTCTTAGGTCGTGGATACCCCTCCCAAGAGGTATGTCTGATATGAAGAGGCACCCGAGCCATTACAGTGTCTTTTCATAGCTCACCACTGTCACTTCACTCCAGTCTTTACTTGAGTCTTCAGCAGCTACTTCTTTGACTTCTTTTAGTTCTTTTGCACTTATATTCACCTCTTTCCAAGGCTAGAAAACTTTCCCAAGCTACACTCTCATCCAACAGAACACATACAGAAGCATATAGAAGGTCTACAGAAGCTCACAGAAGCTATCAGAGAGTTACAGAAGGTCAACAGAAAGCATCAGAACCACATAACTCATACCAAAACCATTCCAAAACATCAAAAATCACTCAATAAGCTTTCAAAAAATCTCAAACCCTATCAATCAATACTCTATCCCTCCTTACAGAGAGAAAACAGAAGCTCAATAGAAGCTATCAGGACCAAACAAAACATATCAGAACATCATTAGAACTTAACATCTCTACTAATAAACATCATGAGTTAAATAAAACCATTCCAACCTATCCAAAACACTCTCAAACCACTTCAAACCAATCAATCATCTGATAAAATCAACCATTCAGCTCTCAAAAATAACAAAAATTAGCCAAAAAATAGGTCATTTCAACACTCAACAAGAGGGGTCCACTTCAGCAAGATATTCAAAGATATAAACAAGGGATGATTGCACTAACCAACCCTCAGCCATGCTTCCCTCAGGCCGTGCTTTTTGCCTCACAAAATCTTTCAAGGTTTTCATGAAGCGCTCAAGAAAAAACATCCACCTTGCATGAAGTGCCCCACAAAGTGCGATCTCATCAATCGAATGTACGAGTAAATGCAATTGAGTAGTCAAAATGGACCGAGAAAAATTTTTCTCCACCAAACAAACCACCTCAATAGATAATACTCAAGCATCTTGCAATGTGTTTGGATCAATTTTCTTCGAGCTCACGTATCTGTCAGGATGTATTTGACAATTGTTTATTTTTGTGTAGAAATTTAAAGATATATAATGAAAAAATACAATGTATATACACCTCACAAGCTCTCCCATCTTGTAAATGATATCACATACATCTTTGGATACACAATGGGATATGCTAGTAGGAAGTATGAACTGAATGTAAATAATATTCATAGATCAAATGATTAGTTGAGGAAAAAGTCATCATACCCCAAAGTTTACACATAGTTACCCCACTAGTTACTATATTCATGGTTAGAGATACCCTTACTTGAATCATTTTGTGCCAATTGTGGGACTTCCAACCAGATAGTTGCTCCACACCTCTTTTCTTTTTCTTTATGAAGGCTCCCTTGAGACATCTCATACATCCTGTGGGTGTTCGAAAGCAACATATTTGTTTCTTCACTATTTTTTCCTCGTTCTTTGACAACATCCAAGGTGCATGGGGTAGCTCAATCTTTCCTCTGGGTCCAATGCGTGGCCAGGCTCATCTCATGCGACCAATTTTACGTAAATCCTCCCTTACATTGACTGAATCACGAGCCCCTATCAAGTGATCCCATAATGTAGATACAACATTTTTGAATATGTGCATGGTGATTGATCTTGAGTTCAGTCCAATACGAAAGACGAAAAAATATAGAGAACCTAACAAACAAACAATATATTATGTAAAAAATTCATCATGCTAAATACTTTAAAGTCAATCAAGAGAAATATACTTCTTACTGACACTACAAAAATTTAGGCAATTAGTGATGCCGATTAGTGACGGCGGATATCGGCGTCGCTATTGGCATCGCTATTTGCGTCGCTATGTGCGTCGCAAATAGCGACGCCGCAGGAAAAAAAAGCGCGGCCGAAACCAGAGCGCCGTTTTCATTTTCTTTTCTTCGCCTTTTGAGAGTGAGAGCGAGGGAGAGAGCGAAGGCTTTGTGAGAGAAGAAGAGGAAGAGACTTGCTGCCGCCGCCACCGCCACCACCGTTGTTCGCGAAGGAGAGGAGGAGCCCTCATTGCAAAGAGAAGCCGCCCATACTCGCCATATCTCATTGGTGAGTCTCCCTCTCTCTTTCTTTTGCTTGTTGAAGGTTTAAATCATTCTCTTTTGCTTGCTTAGGAGAGGAAATGAAAGAGAAGGAGAGGGAGAGGGAGAGAGAGGCAGAGAAAGAGAGGGAGAAAGAGAGGGAGAGGGAGAGGGAGAGGGAGAGGGAGAGAAAGAGAGGGAGAGTGCATTCTCTCTCTCTCTCTCCCTTTTGCTTGTTTAATGTTTAAATTACTTTCTTTTTTGCTTGTTTAGGAGAGAAAACGAGAGAGTAAGAGAGAAAGAGAGGGAGAGGGAGAGGGAGAGGGAGAGGGAGGGGGAGGAAATAAGAGAGGGAGAAGGAGGGAGAGTGCATTCTCTCTCTCCCTCTCCCTTTTGCTTGTTTAATGTTTGAATCACTTTATTTTTTGCTTGTTTAGGAGAGGAAATGAGAGAGAAAGAGAGTGAGAGGGAGAGGAAGGGGAAGGAAATGAGAGAGGGATAGAAAGAGAAAGAGAGGGAGAGTGCATTGTATCTCTCCCTCTCCCTTTTGCAATACCACCGAGCCAGTAGCTAAATTTTCATTATGAGATATCTTCACAAGGTATGGCATGCCAATAAATTTGTTTAGTGATCAAGGTACACACTTTGTAAATAAGGTCATCAAAGAGATCACCTCATTCTTTCTAATTATACATTAAAAATTATATCCTTACTATCTTCAAGTCAATGGTTTAGCAGATCCACCAACAAAGTTCTATGAAAGATTCTAACCAAATTGGTAGATTAGAATTGAGAAGATTGGGATGCTAAGCTTCCCACTACAGTTTGGGCCTTTCAAACATCCTTGAAGATTGCAACCAGTATGACTCCCTACAAGTTAGCCTTTAGGTTGAAAGCCATTACACCACTAGAATTTATAGTCCCTAATTTTTTTATTGGCGATACGAGATCACCTCATTCTAGAGGAATAACTCCCATTCCAAGTGGAAGTCATAATCTAGCTCAAAGAAGTTTGGACCTACATCCAATCCTCAGTCTAAGGCCAGTAAAAATACCAAGTCAATCGACTATCCAAGAATCCATTGTTCTGGAAGGGCCAACTTGACTTGGGTTTCAAAACCCAGATGGGAAAAATCCTCGACAAGCTCACATTTTGGTGGAGTGGTCTTTTTAGGTATTTCATGACTTTGATACTAATTTGTTTTATATAATTAACTTACAAGACAAGTCAAAGTAGGAGGCCCTCAAGTTCTTGTTCGAGCATCTCTACTTGCAGGCCAAACTCCTTCAGCATTTTTAAGAAGGTAGGCTTTCTCTTTTTTTTTCCCTTCTCCTATTGAACAGCCCCCATAAAGCCACCTCAAAATTTTCCTTGCCTAAGAAGGCCACCTTCGCCACCAACCTCTCCACCAAATAAGCCCTTCTGAAGTCAAAGGGCCAGAAACACCTACAAGAAAAAGACCCCCAATAGGAGAACAAGCCCCTTGCCATAGCGATCGCAAATGCCATAGGCTATAGCACCACCCTTATTATTACCCACAGCCCCTCCCCAACATTAGGCCCACACCCTTGATCCTCATCCTCTAAGAGTTCAACTAGGAAATGACTCTCTAGTCATCGAAATTCATCAATTGGTTCTTTACTTGTAGAAATACTAGTGGTAAGAGCTCTCTATGCACATTGACCCCCTAAAAAAGGTGAGCACTTCCCTCTTCAAGCAACTTACTAGAGAGATGCTACCCTCCATGACCATCGACAATGGTTGAAAGCATGTCAAAATGCCCAGCTCACCTTTGTCAATGATTCCCGAGAGTAAAACCCATAAGTAGGAGAGAATGTGTTTCTCCAAGCTTGAGTGGCTAGAGTGAAGAATTTGGATAATGTGACCCCACTTACCCTAGAGATCATTAGGGAAATCTAGTAGAATTACAAGCGGGAGTGGATCAACCCACTGGAAGAAGCTAAAACATGAACTCTAGGCCACCATGATAGACTCTTGCTCCAATCTCCCATCTGTTTCATGACAAACTAGATGAGCCGGTGGACTTTGCTAAGTTTCTTCCTCCCAAACTATTTTCTCTTTTCATTCTATCTATTGATTCGTGTTTTTTACAAAACTGGATTTCTACCACAAAATTTGGCCAAAACCCCTATCAAGAGCCTTACCATATCACTTTGGGTTTACTCTTCAAGCACTAGGTATGCTACATTGCTTCTCGATTATGATAACTCGAGGAAATGGGGGGAACAAGTTCCTAGGACAGATGCCAATGTAAAGGGTAAAAGGGATTGCTATCTTAGTGAAGATGGAAATGGATTATACCTAGGAGTTGAGTGAGTGCATAGATTTTTCAAAAGACAAGCCCCCAACTACATGTGGGTTTCGCTTGCATTACTGAGATTTGAAATCTATCACCATCATTAGAGGACACCTCACCTTAGTACACAAGTCAATATCCACATCATGGTGTCATTTGGATCTTACACAAAAGCTTACAAGCATGGACCCCTTCTGTCACAGGCTTAAATGTATTTATATATATTAAAGGAACTAAAGTCAAAGTAACTTTTGGAATCCATTTTTTATAATCTCAATAACTCCCAAGGGAAAGAAAATTTCAAGAAAATTCTTGCGCTACCCGATCGGATTCGACCTAGTCTACAAAGTTGTAGAGGAAACTTTTTTTAGATTCTTCACTGGTTTGAAGTTACGAAGGCACAAACTGTTGGCTACATGCAATTTTCTTCTCTCTTTCACCACATCAACTTTCCATTCTATCTCTCTTGTAAATATATCATAATAATGTGCTTTGGACATCCACCTCTTGTAATCTAGCTCCCTTTCTCTATTTTGTCTACCACCACCCTTGGCTTTTTGCATGTTGACCAAGGTGGGGACTTGTCCCATCCACTATTCTCCATATTTTCAAAGACGCCATACATCATCTAGGATTATGTTAATCAAGAAGATTAGCTTAATCAATCCCTCTCATGGAGGCTATACAAGGAGCCCATGGAGATGTAAAGAGATAAGGAGAATGACAAGTACATGAGAGCACTCTAGAATACCCTGATGCTAGTCTATCTTTTTTATGTAAGTTATGAGTGAGTCTCTTTTATTATGTAGCATAATGGCAAGCTTCCTCTACCTCTTCTCCTCTTGTCTCCCTCTCTTCTCATCTTCTCATTCCATGAATATATAATGGCAACCTTCCTAGACTACTTCTTCTTCTCTTGTCTCCCTCTAACACCATATTGGGGAATATGGGAATTTCCCATAAGTTTGGGACACGTGGTCAAATCTTTGGATTTGTCATAACTGGAACATTACAACACCAAATCGAGCGCTCTATAGCTCAATAGATTCCATTTTTCAACTGCTTTCCAATGATAGGTCATATCATATGGTTTTGATAAACTTATAGGCATGTTATCCGGGTGCCACCTTTTTAGTATTCAAAAAATGGGAATTGGGAGATTCCCAAACTCACTAATATTGTGTTCTCTCTTCTCATCTCTCTCTCTCATATTCTAATATGGTTTCTAGTACATATATTCTCTCTCGTGAAGTTGTGTCTTGGCTATTTCCATTCTCTTTGAGGAAAGGGATGTTATATCCCATCCTCCCTTTGGCTAGGTGGTGCCTCTCTTTAGTTCTCTTAGTGAGGATTGGAGGTTGGGTGGGTAAGATGCAACCCATTCATCTTTTCAGCTCTCATTTTTTGTGCCTCCACTAAGAAGTTCTCAAGCTATGCTCTACAATTTCTATGAAGAAGAAACATCAAAGGAGTTATCCTCTTCTTCAATGAGTATCTGTTAAGGAATCACTAAGGAGGAATCTTCATCAAACCCTAAGGGAAGGGGATGGCTAGGTGGGAGAGGTGATTACAAGGGGGAGACATGGATTGCATGCACAGCCATGTGGGGGAGGTCCCCTCTCCCCCCTTGACCTAAATAAAACCTCCCTTAGTGGAGGGGGGTGGAAAAAAGGGAGGAAGTAGAGAGGTTGCGTGGAGGAAGGAAGAGAGAGACTGGAGGTCGCTGGCTGAGGGACAAGCGGTGCTGCATAGAGAGAGAGAGAGGGAAGTTGTGCCGGCCGCTGCTGCCATTGCGGAGATGCTACCAGCTGTCAGCTGAGTTCATTGCCGCCATCCCATCTGACGGCCGCCGTTTCAGTGTGCTAATTCTGGGCGACCTTCAAGATGTCATCTTCCACCCATTACTACCCCCTCCTCTCATCCACGCAGTCCTTTGATCGTTGTAAGAAGCTTCTAAGGGGGCTTCCCTAAGCCCCCCTTCCCACTAGATTTCCCAATAATTCCATTCCTACACCCCCCAAAGACTTTGAAGAGAAGAAGAGGAAGTCTATAAAGCCCCTTCCTACCAATCATCCACAAGCCCACCTCGGGACTTTGAAGAAGAGGATGTCTATAAAGCCCCTTTTCCACCAATCACCCACAAGCCCATTCCTAGCTTGGGATTTAAAGTCTCCATTCCTGCAAGGCCCTTCATAAGAACCCTTTCGCGAACCCCTCTTTTTCCAAAATAAAGAAGGCCCAAGCTCCAAACCCTAAGGCCTTCCATAAGCCAAATCGCACAAGTTGGTACTTTTGTCAAGGATTCGTACTTCATAGGAAATCTCCGCATACGAGGGAGACGGGCAAAGATTTTAAGGCTGCATACCGAGGCGAGTAATTCGTAGACCGCGAAGGCATACTAGAAGCCGAAATCACGTATGTGATGGCCCCTAAAAAGTCACAAGTTGCGCCTACAGGAGGATCATCTCCTAGTATTCATGTGGATATCAAACTGAGCCCACAAGTCCAGGTTTTCTTCCTATTTTTGATTTACGTAGAAGTATTTCTATTATGCATGGTCATTTCATGGAACTAGGATACACTTATGCTTGTCAAATCCACCTAGCTAAAATGCGATGGAAATAAATTGGCTATTTTAAATTTACTAGAAGTAACTCACGATATGAAGATTGGTCATTGGCATTTTTTTTTTGAAAATCTCCTTTGTAAGGATTCATTAAGGAAGTCGTTATCAACCGTAGGAAATAGCAAAACATGGAAAAGATTCTAAGGGTTGCATGAAGTAGGTTAACTCTAGCTTCAATTGGCATGAATCTCATTTAACTACGTAGTAGTTAGGAAAGGTTGCATAATGCACATTCATCGTACAAATAATTTCATTCATCAAGAGATGTAGTTAGGGAAAGGCTGCATGGTTCATTTAAGCATAAAATCTTAAAAGCTTAGTGGCATGAATCGTGAATGAGTAGGATCAATGAAAGTTATGCCAAGATTTAACATGCGCTTTGGTCTTAACAAGAAAAGTTAGGGTTTGTGAATCTAATCGTACATAGAGGCAATGAATCGTGTGCTTACGAGAATTGTGTTGTAATGCAACTAGTTTTTTCCCTTTTAGATCAAGACAACATCTTTAGGAATGGTTCGTCCTTGTCGTAAGACAAGTAAATGGATTACCTAAAACACCTAAATTGCATTGGATTCGCTTAGGATGATTAAATGGATACAATAAAATACTCCAAGTGCTAACTAGGGTTTAGCACATTCAGGACTTGACCTAGTTTTGCACTTGTTACCAAGTCAAAATCCTCATACCCAAAGGTCCTACCCACATTCACGGAATGTAGGGACAATTGGATGCGCTTGCAAGAAACAATCTATGGTTTCTACCCTAGGGATCACTCGATCAAATGTTGAAACTTGGATTGACTTGGAACCCCTAGGACGGAACGTTGTTGGCCTAGTGCAATTGGGAATGGGTTGGATAAGAAGACACCATGAACCCTACTTCTTGTCTAATCATGATTCCGTGACCAGAAGACATCGTTTGATGGGTGAAATGATCCCATGGAATAGATGTAATACTTGTGCAACAATTTGCAACGTCGCATGATCTTGTGGTTTGATCACAAGAGAATTGCCATTTCCCTGGAATGAGATTGGCAGATTCTTGCGCAAGTTTAACTTGCAAGAGGATGAGTAGCCCTCCTGCTACAACACCTTTCTTGGGGGGAAATTTTTCCAAGATAAGGGAATTAGGTATTTTCTTGGAAGCAAAAGACCAATTAATAATTTGGAGCGACATGGTCACCATGATTTACTGTTAATAAAACCTAAGGTATTGGTTAAGTTGGGTTAATAGGGTATGGCCTGAACCCAAGGAAAAAAGGGAGAACAGAAAACTCTTGGGGATCTTGCCAAGTCACAATTGATCCTGGATTGAATGCTGGATGCATTCAATGAGAAGGATTCACTCCTTAGTAGTTGGACAAATAACGACCACTGGAAATGATTGTGCTTGTAACAGTTTAGAGAGCAGTGTTTGCTTTGTTTGCTCAAGGAACTATAGTATGGAAATATATCTAATGCTTCAGGTCGAAGGCTTGAAGGGAGAGGTAGCCTCAGCTACCCCCAACTATCTACCTGACCCTAACCAAGGGGATTGTTAGCTGTGCCGGGAACGTGGACGCTTGGGTGCCAAGGGGGCTCTGGCCGTAAGTCCCTCACCTTCCGGGCCCTGCCCAAGAGGCCAATGTGACTTGGGATTGGATCTTGAGGCCCGCATACTAGTCTATGGGTGGAATCTTGGATTAGTAATCCTTGTGGATTGCTAGAGAGCCTTCGAGCGGATTATGGATAGCCTTCAGGTGGATTATGGATTAGCCTGCAGGCTAGACTTTATGGATGTATTTCAAAGATAAATAAGATAACATGTTAAAAAGGAACTTGTTTGACATTGTTTTTCTATGTCAAGTGCTAAGATTACGTAAAGAACGAGTGTCTAACGGGCTAATTAAGGAAGCTGCTTGATGCATGTCCCAACTAAATGTGGTAGGTAATTAGACAACTAAAGCAACCTTGAGGAAAGTGCAGTGGATGTGGCCATGGATCCGCGTCCTACGGATGGGTGGTCCCCGTTGGCCGGGAACTTTTCTCAATCGTGATGGATAGCAAGGAGATCTTCTCAAAGGAAATGAATAGCAAGGGCGCTGACCTAGAGTCTAGGTTACAATAATCCCGCTTTATGTTGTTTTAGGGGAACGGAATGGGACTATGCCTTATGGCAGAGAGGTCGAGCCTTGCATCCCTCTCATTTCCCATTCTCCTTGAACCAAGTACAGCGTGAATCCGCTTCGGCCCTGGCATTTTTGCATAAGTAGTTTGCTTGGGGTTCGACGCTAGTTGCCGTTTAGAAAAAATACCATTAGGGGAGACCCTGATTCAGGTCGGTCCTAAGTGGGAATGGCCGGAATACTTCCGCTACGTGGCAGACGCGCAAAGTCCTAGATCACAGACCCCGTAACATTCCATGGGAGTGCCGGGTAGAGCTTTCTAGACTCTCTTTCCAATGGACTATTAAGACATGTCCTAAAAGGGAAGAGGTGGACACGTTACATCTTGAGCAATGAATCCCTCTGGGTAGGGACAAAGTTGATGACATTATTGGTCCCTACTTTCTTTCTTTTTCCCCGGTTTTGACCTTGAACTCTCTTCACTTGGGGCTTATATGATCCTCTATTCTGGTCATTATAAGACCAAGTTTTGTTACTTCTTGGCCTAGCTTGCACCTCCTGAATTATGGGCACAGCTCGAATGAGTGCATCCTGTAGATCTGTTGGGAGCATAGATTCGAGGCGGGTATTCACTAGTGGGTTTAAACCGGCTTAAAATTTTGACACTTGCTGTGTCATATCCATCTGTGGTGCATACTTCAGAAGTGAGACAAATTTTGATTAGTATTTGTCAAGAGTGAGATCCAGTTGTTTCAACTCATAGAGCTCATTCATTTTCTGTGTGCGATACGTAGGTGGTAAGTATCTTCCTTGCACAACTTTCTTGAGCTTTTCCCAAGTAACGGATCCTTGATCTCTGCACCATTGCTTCCACCAAAGCTTGGCTTCGCCAGCGGTGAGCTTCAGCTTGGCGAGTATAGCTTGGTTGGCGAGTGTAGTACCGGCCGCTTCAAAGTAATCTTCCATGGACTCTATTCAAATCTTAGCATTCGCTTGGACAGTCCTACATTTCCCGTCAATTTTTGGCAGCTTGATCTACTTGAGAAGAAACTTCTTCTCCTGGATCACAACTGTACTTGATGTAGGGGGCAGACTGGGAATCTGTACCTGGGGTTGTGCCTGGATAGAGGATTCTTAACGTTATAACTTGCTAATAGTTATGATTTATATTTCATACCCAATTCAGCTATCAACCAAGAATCCTAGCCACTTAACTTTTTATCAATTCTCATAAACAAGATAGACATTGATAAAAAGAAGTCTTATTTTATTTATATGGACATAACCCTTTCAGAGTATAATAATTCTTGGGATGATAGAGCAACTGTTACATTATTTTGAGGAGAATAATGTTGTGTTACATCTAGCTATGGTGATGCCAGGAGGCATATTCCACAGTGGATTCCGTGCCCGGTGGATTCCGTGAGGTTTTACGGTGGATTCCATAAACTTAGATGACCGGGGCTCATACACAAAGAGGATTCTTTGTGCGAGAAGTTGATGGGGATGCCTGTCCTTTTCGGGCATTTCATTAATTTAGTGTGTACATGGGTGATTCCATAGCAGGTGATTCCGCAAAATGCATATTAAATTAATAAACGTTTATGAGTTTAGAGTGCGCACTCGTAATAAATTAAGGTTAGGATTTATTTCTAACCAGTTGATTTATTTATGTAGCTGAAGACTGCTAGGTATTCACTTTTGTCGGTTTAATTGTATTATTTTACTAACGATTGTGAATGCTTCAGTTGATGTGTAGAGATAGCAGCAGTGGCGGAGGAAAGCATTGGAGTCTAGCGAGTATTCGACATTTGGACTATATTTTGATAGGCGCCACGCCTATATTTTGTTATGTCTATTGAGACATCGATTATTGATTATTATTTTGTATGCGCTTATGCGCCCGGATATGTTATTTCTATTTGGACATTGAGATTGGGCATGCCTGTCTCTATGGGCACCGTCCATTAGCTTTATTTTTCTATTTTTGTAGAAAGCAAACTCAAAAGCTAAAAGCTTGTCATATTTTTTTAATTGGGCTATTATTGAGTATGAAGATTGAAAATATACATTAAATACATGCTTTGTGAAGCGCTCACACAAGGCATGGGGGAGATTGAACCCAATTTGTCTCTTGTCTCTTGTCGTGCATGCTTTTACATTGTTTTTTGTGCAAAAAGGTAGAGTTCTTTGTTCTTGGGGACCTTCCAGGATTCACCACGTGAGCTATCTGCGACCGATCTGCGCACCAGTGGTATCAGAGCGGAGCAAAGATCAAGAGCTTCCAATCGCTACCAATCTCGGGCGAAGGCGGAGCTCCAGGAACAAACGGGCTCTACAGTCAATCTCGTCGCGAACCGTCGATATAGGCAGACTTCTGGCGATCAAGAACCCCTGTTTTCACTGTCAGATCGCGAAGGACCAGGCTCTGCAGGCAGAGGACCACGCATTCATCTCCATCAACAAGTCGTGGACAAACAGTGAGGAAAATTTCATATTTCTTTTCTATCTCAAGTTTAATCTTGAGTTAAGCTTTAGGAGAAAGCCTAATACTTCATAAACTTCATCACGAGCTGTATGAGTGGGTCCGAAATTTCCGCGACGGCATTAAATCCATACTCTTGTCCTCCACGATTTGCGCCGTTTTCTGACGATTCCTCCTCCATTATAAGCCTAAGCTACTAAGCTTAAACCATTAAGCTTTTTGCAAGTCAGTTAAGGCAAACAAGTCCATCCCCGGGGGTATGATGCCAGGAGGCATATTCCACGGTGGATTCCATGCCACGGTGGATTCCGTGAGGTTTTACAGTGGATTCCGTAAACTTAGATGACCGGGGCTCATACACAAAGAGGATTCTTTGTGCGAGAAGTTGATGGGGACGCCTGTCCTTTTCGGGCGTTTCATTAATTTAGTGTGTATATGGGTGATTCCATAGCGGGTGATTCCGCAAAATGCATATTAAATTAATAAACGTTTATGAGTTTAGAGTGCGCACTCGTAATAAATTAAGGTTAGGTTTTATTTCTAACCAGTTGATTTATTTATGTAGCTGAAGATTGCTAGGTAATCACTTTTGTCGGTTTAATTGTATTATTTTACTAACGATTGTGAATGCTTCAGTTGATGTGTAGAGATAGCAGCAGTGGCGGAGGAAAGCATTGGAGTCTAGCGAGTATTCGACCTTTGGACTATATTTTGATAGGCGCCACGCCTATATTTTGTTATGTCTATTGAGACATTGATTATTGATTATTATTTTGTATGCGCTTATGCGCCCGGATATGTTATTTCTATTTGGACATTGAGATTGGGCGTGCCAAACTCTATGGGCACCGTCCATTAGCTTTATTTTTCTATTTTTGTAGAAAGCAAACTCAAAAGCTAAAAGCTTGTCATATTTTTGTAATTGGGCTATTATTGAGCATGAAGATTGGAAATATACATTAAATACATGCTTTGTGAAGCGCTCACACAAGGCATGGGGGAGATTGAACCCAATTTGTCTCTTGTCTCTTGTCGTGCATGCTTTTATATTGTTTTTTGTGCAAAAAGGTAGAGTTCTTTGTTCTTGGGGACCTTCCGAGATTCACCACGTGAGCTATCTGCGACCGATCTGCGCACCATATGGAAACTGGATAATAGTATGGTTTCAGGTCATGGATCTTCAGGAATCGATAAGTCATCGGAAGATTAGGGTATCCTTTCCTTTGGTACCCATTCTTCTTGTAGCGTCCGAGCACCTTGATCCTGTCAGCGAGGATTATGCGGGTCACTTCCTCGTATACATATGAGTTCAGCTCAACCCTCCGACCTTCGATATATAAAGTTGAGTTTACGTGAGCCTCCACAAAAATGAACAGCTTCACGATCTTCAGGTCCTCCAACCACTTGATCCTCTTTAGGTTGGTTCGAAGGTATGCAAACTGGTGGGCAGCTATGTAGTAGATTCCTGAGTCACCCGTCCATCTCCGTTCCACATACAAAGGCGATGGATTATAAATACGGTCTAGCACTACATCAGAAACGAAGCGTAGACACGCATGTTAGACGCGCAAAGTCGGGCGCGTCTATCACAACGTCTATAAGTGCGTGTAAACATGCGTGTAAATAGACGCAAATTTTGCGTCTATATATCTACGCAAATAGACGCGCTAGCAGACACACAATTATTTAACCACCTAAAATTAGCAATTCACATAATTAAAAAACCAAAGTTAATAATTATTTAACCACCTAAAATTGATTCTTGAGCATGCACATGTGCGCATGATAAAAACCATAGAATTAAGAATACACATTGAATCATTGAATTAAAAAAATAGAGTTAATAATTACTTTTTCATTGCTCTCTAATGAATGCCAGTTCCTCTAGTTGACAAGCCTGATATAAGTAATTAGGGGCAAGCGACAGAAACCTTACAATTAGTAGCAAGCATTGCAATATGTATCTCGTAATTTCTCTACGTATTTGAAGATGATAAAAGATACTTTCTTTTTATTATGGAAAATTCAATTTAGCTTTAAAATAGACTATTGATTCTTGAGTATGCACGTGTGTGGATGATAAAAACCATAGAATTAGGAATACACATTGAATCAATAAGCAAATTAAGTATGTTACAATGAATGATCCATCTCATCTTCAATGAGATCAACCCTTGCTAAACTATCTACTTCTAGGTCTATGTTACCAAGAGGTAACGAAACAAATAAGTCTATCCCACTATCAGATGTGTTGCTATATTGCTCAATAACTTTATCAATATCATCAACAATCACATTATTGTCTTCTTCTCCGTTTCCTTGAACATCCTTGCGAGGTTCATCTTGTACTATATCATGCATATCGTCCATTATGGTGTCATCATGCACATCATCATTAATTGTTGGATTGTCATCTGCTATCTCCATGTCGGTAATATTACCATATATTGGTTTTGAACGATTAGATATAGGGATGACATACCACCATCGGTTATTGTTTACCATTGGATGATACACCACCTGTAAAAGCAAAAAACTTAAGTACTTATTATATTGTGTATATGTATCACATGTATACATATAAAAAAATTAGCATTTCCATATATACCTGCTCGCATTGTTGAGGAAGTACTGATGCGTCATTCTTATTTTGGTGAAATTTTGTAGAGTCAATGATTACAAAACCACTTGGATGACGTCTGATTGTGCAATGCTAACCATTTGTTACCACTTCTTTAAACCACTTCACGTCCAGTACATATATAAAGAATCGTCTGAAGTTAAGCTTCAGAATATCTTGGATCAAGCCACAATAACCTTCCATGGTACCATTGGCATCCTTAAAGTGAGCAATGACACCACAATCTTGGGTATTTCTCTTTTCATCTATACATTGAGTTCGAAGATGTTTATCCTCACACCAAAGTGCATTGAATAATGTGTACTAGTAGTAAAAGATAAAAGATCAAACATGTCAATTATTTATATAAAATAAAACTTATAGAAACAAATTAATTGATAGTATGTCTCACTTTTGATAAGCAACCTGGTGCGTATTCCCACTCTTCTTAAGATATATTAATTTCCTCCTCTTTTTCCATTCTCTCAAATCAAATGTATGAGTAAATGTAATTGAGTAGTTAAAATGGATCGAGGAAAAATTTCCTCCACTAAACAAACCACCTCAACAGATAATACTCGAGCATCTTGCAATGTGTTTGAATCAAGTTCCTTCGAGCTCACGTATCTGTCAAGATGTATTTGAGAATTGTTTATTTTTGTGTAGAAATTCAAAGATATATAATGAAAAAATACAATGTATACACATCTCACAAGCTCTCCCATCTTGTAAATGATATCACGTACATCTTTGGATACAGAATGGGATATGCTAGTAGGAAGTACGAACTGAATGTAAACAATATTCATAGATCAAATGATTAGTTGAGGAAAAAGTCATAATACCCTAAAGTTTACACATAGTTACTCCACTAAATACTATATTCATGGTTAGAGATACCCTTACTTGAATCATTTTGTGCCAATCGTGGGACTTCAAACCAGATAGTTGCTCCACACCTCTTTTCTTTTTCTTTATGAAGGCTCCCTTGAGACATCTCATACATCCTGTGGGTGTTCGAAAGCTGTATATTTGTTCCTTCACTATTTTTTCCTCGTTCTTTGACAACATCCAAGGTGCATGGGGTAGCTCAATCTTTCCTCTGGGTCCAATGCGTGGCTAGGCTCGTCTCATGCGACCAATGATACGTAAATCCTCCCTTACATTAACTGAATCATGAGCCCCTATCAAGTGATCCCATAATGTAGATACAACATTTTTGAATATGTGTATGGGGTCCAACAGGTGATTGATATTGAGTTCAATCTAGCACGGAAGACGAAAAAATATAGAGAACCTAACAAACAAACAATATATTATGTAAACAATTCATCATGCTAAATACTTTAAAGTCAATTGAGAGAAATGCACTTCTTACCGACTCATGCCGAGTGGAGGGTGGCTGTCGGCATTAATCCATCTCTCCTTCAAATCTTGAATGGTTAGAGATTTTGGAGTCATTCCATTAGTAGGGAGAACATATTTGGGATGGTCAATAGGAAGAAATCGATGATGATTGTCGTAGATAACCTTCTTTAAACGTGCTAGCTTAGAGGAAACTAGAGAGGGACTGCAAATAGGACATGCATGATATCCTGACGTGGTTAAACTTGAAAAAACAAGTGAATTAATAAAATGCAATTGATTCAAGTCTTGAATTTCAAATATAGAGTTATATACATGTACCTGAACACTCTTCGTATCCTGGAAAGTTGTGCATGGTCCACAATAACATGGCCTTCAATGTGAAATCTCTAGAGGATGCAGATGCACTTGTATCTTGTACCTCAATACCTTCCCATAACATTTCTAACTCTTCAATCAAAGGATCTAAGTAAATGTCCATGTTTTTTACCTTTTGCTTTCCAGGAATCAGAAGGGACAACATCACATGTCCCTTTTAAATTGCCATGGATGGAGGAATATTATAGTTCACCAATACCACTGGGCATACACTGTATGATGTGCTTTTGATGCCAAATGGATTGATTCCATCCATACCTAAACCAAATCTCAAATTTCTTAGCTCTTCTTTGAAAATGGGCCACAAATTATCTATATGTTGCCATGCCGGTGTGTCTGCAGGGATCCTTTATTTTCCATCACTTGAACGATGACTAGCATGCCATGACATGAGCTTTCCAATAGACTTACACTTGAACATAAGTTTTATACGTGGAACAATCAGAAAATGTCGCAAAACCTTACGAGGCACATCCATTGACTTTATCTCCACTTCGTATCTTGATTCGCCACAAACAGGACACTCTCGTGCAAACTCATGAATCCCATGCAATAAGACACAATCATTGACACATGCATGGATCTTGACATAATCGAGGCCTCCCTGAGATGTCAAGTAATGTCTTGCTTGCTCTCTCTTAGTTGGCAATTTGTTTCTTTTTGGAAGCATTTGTGATAATAACCTACATATATTTTTAAAAATGAGTTAAAAAACCACCAACATATATTTCTGTCTGATTTCAAAATAGAACAATTAATATTATGATTCATAAGCCAAATTGAATTGATACCTACTTCAATAACGCATCCAAACTGACATTACTCCATCCATAAATTGTTTGCAAGTTAAGTATCTCGAGGGACACACGAAGAATGGAGTACGTACAACCTTCATACAATGGAGTAGATGATGCTACATATAGTGGATCATCTGGCTTCATAGAGTGACCTTCTTCCTGAATCGGTTGCAAAAATAGATGGTGTACCATGTTGTCCAAAATCTCATCCTCTACGACTTGATGGGGCATTTCATGGGGGCTACTATCATGGTCGTCAGTCTCTACTCTTCTTGAAGACTCTTCCTCCTCGCGTCGAAGTTTTGCAACCTCTCGACGCCTGGGAGGGAGCATCTGAGGATGTGGCACCGCATCCTGCTCAACCACAAAAGGGAGTTTCATGTACATTGATATATAATTCCCGTAACATAGACATGCAATCTTAGTGGTTAAAAAAAACAATAAATACTGGTGATTTTTCTCGGTCCCATTCTCCATACAAGCTGAGGTGTGACATTGCAATTCGATATGCTCAAAAAATATACCCTTGACAACAATCACACATGCATTTAATTTTTTGTCATAGCCATGCATCTCGATTATGAAGACGCAATGTTTCATCCTCACTTGAGGATGTGCTCATTGACTCATCAGCTTGCACCGCACTAGGTGATGACGATGTCGACATGATTAAACCTAATTCATGACAATATCAAAATATTTATCATTCATATGTTTACATAAGATCTCAATTTTAAATACACAAAAATCATCGTAAATACATTAAAACTTATGATAAGAATTCACTATCAAAACTTATCTTAAAAACAAAAAATTATGATAAAGCCCAAATGCGCGTCTATATCCGCATTTACTTACGCATCTATATTGGCATCTATTTTCGCGTCTATATCCGCGTCTATACTCGGATCTATCTAAACAATAGATGCACATATACACGCGCAAATAGACGCACACATCAAAATTCAAACCATACTTAAATCATTTCTTTTCAAACTGCGCCTTTCCTTTCCTACGTTTTTTGCGGTTCTGATGCTTGAGTTTAGCCGACATACAGTCTCTTCATGCCTCACCTAGTCTCTTCATGCCTCACCTCCTCATGACTCACCTCTTCTTTCATTTCAAACACACAAGAAGGGAAAAAGGAAAGCCAAGGAGATGAAGAAAGAGAGAACAAGAAGAAGCAGCAAGCAAGCAAGCAAGCATCAAGGTAGGGTAACTTACCAAGGAGAGGAAGAAGGAGCAGGAAGAAGCGCCACCACCCGCCACACCAAACACCCAAGGTGAGTCTCTCTCTCTCTCTCTCTCTCTCTCTCTCTCTTTGTTTCTCTCTTCCTCTCTCTACTCTGTTTGTGTATTTAGGACTTGTGATTCCATTATGTATTGCATTTTGTAAATCATCAATGGCGGTCTCGTCGGCCTAAAATTGGCCGACCGAGCGCATCTGATAGCGCGTCTACATCTCAGTGTAGACATAGACGTAGACACGAAAAATGTTTCCTCTCAGAGAGTCTGAGAGCACATCTTAGTATGCGTGTGCTTTGCAGTGTACACGCAATGATACATGCACTGCACAGAAGGTTGACATGCAGTCTACATGCGATTATACACGTGCATTGACCTGGGATACGCGTCTAATAGCACATATGTACTGCATCTTAGATGCGCAGATAGACGCGCTAGACAGAAGGTTCACTCTGGAGCGCGTCTGAGGGCGCATCTAACCTGCAATTTAGACGCGGGGATACACGCGCTAGGTCTCCCAGTTCTAATAGTAAACAATATATTTTTGCAATGATGAATGTGACCAATCCCATGTTTGTGTTTATCAGTTTTCTTGTTTAAGAGAAGCATTAGCACTTAAGTGTTATGCTCAATGCCTAAAGAAAGCTCTTTGAAAATGTAGGTAATATATGATTTTTTGTAAGCAAATAAATTTATATTTTTCTTGTGTTTTTTTTGCAGGTGTCGTATCCTGGTTCATCTAGCAATGACCCGGATGTGGATCGCATGAATGATACATTGGCCTCCTTTGGGAGGGGGTCAATGCATTTTTGGGAGGTTTTCCTAGTAGAGAAGACTTCATGGGAGAGATGACCAGACACCGTGGCCGCTCTCCCACAGCGGATGAGGTGTTCAGTGTCATGTTTGGGACGCCTCTGGCGTCTTCGCCTAGCACTACTTCCCAGACTCCACGTGCAGGTACTCCACATGCAGCTACTCCATATGCAGGTACTCTACGTGCTCCACGTGCATCGGCTGAAGCACAAGCATCTGCAGAAGCACGTGCATCTGCAGAAGCTCGTGCATCCAGCGAGACAGAGGGTAGGCGACAGAGAGGGAGGAGGGAGAGTCGAGGAGGAGGACGAGGCTTGTGTGGGGGTTGCCTAGGAGGTGGCGAGCGATCACCCTCACCAATAGATCACGTAGAGGAGGTTGTACGCCAGTACTATAGAGTTACAGATGCTGGTGGCATCTTTCATGATGATGAGGGAAGGGATGTAATGGCGTACATGAGGAGCGTCATGTATGCGATGTATAAAGATTATTTCATTGCCTTCAAAAATTAGAAAAGCGGCTTGTGGCAGGAGGTGTTGAGGGCAATCCATAGGAGGTACCCAAATCCTGAGGGTCAGCTATTCTCGGATGATTGGGGATGTACAAAAGTGAGGGATATACTTCACAACGAAAGATCCCACCTCATGACACGGGCCAGGGACTCACTGTGGAGGTTGGAGAAGGGGCGTGAAGCCTATAGCCAACCACCTATGTGCCACCACATAGAGTGGAAGAAAGCCAAGAAGAAAGCAGCTGAGAAAGTAAAGAGTCACCAGCATGCAGAGGTGTGACAGATCCAAATGGAAACCATGGGATCGTCGCATTACGGATCAAGTAGCAGAGAGTCATGGGAGGCAGAGTTTGTAAGTATATTTTGATTTCTAGTTTTTTTAAATTTATGTTTCTTTTAATTCTTTATATATTTTAGTCTAATATATTGTGACTCATAATTGTTTGTATATCTCTAAGTGTTTTGCAGACTACCATCGTTGATAGGACACCTACTCATAGAGAGGTAGGTTACCATCGAGGCCATAACTGCGCAGCAACATGGCTTCACTTTTATGAGGAGAGTCTCATCACTGAGGACCAATACAATCGGGCCATGAGGATTCGACTGCCAGAGGAGGTATGTTTTTCTTACTTTCCTATTAAAAGTATAGCTAATTAACACTTTTTCTCCACCTTGTCTATGTAAGAAACCATGATCTTTCGTGTGTGTAGGCGAACCTGGATGTGGAGCCTAGCGAGGAGGGGGATAGCGACGCTAGTAGCCATGGTGGTACTAGCGAAGATGTTTCCTCTTCAGATTCGTAGAGGAGCACCATACCTTCTCATGAGGCCTTCTTTTCTTGTATACGTATGATATCTCTTTGAGCCTACTGCTTGCGGCCACGCTTTAGGTCGCAAGCACTTAAACTTCCCTTGTAAATGCTTTTGATATATAATGAACACATGGACTTTTATTTTCAATTCTCCTGCCTGTAAGATACATTGTCTTTTTCCCAAATACACAATGTGATGTATAGGAGGGGGAAAAAAAAAACTAGAGGGCATGTGGTTTGCAACCACATGCTCTCTGGGTTTTTTTTCCAGTTCTGTTTTGCACGTCTATCAGCGCATCTAAATTGCAGATAATTCATGTTTATATGCGCGTCTATAATGCAGACTACATACGCTTATACACGCACTTCATAATTCAAATTTTAAAAAGAAATTAAATATCCTTTTTTTAAAATGACATTTTTTGTTTCTCATTCGCATCTATCAGTGCTTGTAGAAGCGCGTCTACCAGTGTGTCTATATGCGCGTCTATTGTGCGTCTATTTGTGCGTGTAAATTCGTTGATACATGCAATTATTGACACAATGGTAGACGTGCAAATAAACAGGCGGATAGACGCGTTCGTAAGAATTTCTCTATATTCAAAAATCGTGTCTAGATGTGCATCTATGAGGCCTTTTTGTTGTAGTGTAGGATGTTCATTATATTGATCCTTTGTCGATAATTTGAGGAATGCATTGTGGTCATAAACATGACTCAGAACACTAAGAACATGTTCCATGCTTCATAATTCTGCAAGACAACATCGAAAGTAAGGAAATGTTCTTAATAGCAACATTTGCTTTACTTCTTCTTATTAAGATTTCCTATAAAAACAAATCCTTTGTTGGTTCGCTCTGATACCAACTGTAACGTGTTCACCTCTTCCCTTTCAGGACACGTCTTAGCAGTCCATCGGAAAGAGAGTGTAGAAAAATCCACCCCGCACTTCCATGCAATGTTACCAGATTTGCGATCTAAGACTTTCCGCATCTGCCACGTGTAGTGGAAGTATTTCAGCCGTTCCCACTTAGGACCACCAAAATTAGGGTTTTCCATAATGGTCGTTTTCCTAAACTGCAACTAGCATCGAATCCCAAGCGAACTACTTTAAGCAGAAATGCCACTCCCAAAGCAAATTCACGCTGCACTTGGTTCAAGGAGAATAGAAAACAAGAGGGATGCAAGGCTCGACCTCTCTGCCATAAGGCAAAGTCCCATTTTGTTCCCCTAAAACAACATAAACCGGGATTATTGTAACCTAGACTCTAGGTCAGCGCCCTTGCTATTCATTTCCTTTGAGAAGATCTCCTTGCTGTCCATTACAATTGAGAAAAGTTCCTGGCCAACCAAGACCACCCATCCATAGGTTAGACCCATGGCCACATCCGCCGCACTTTCCTCAAGGTTGCTTTAGTTGTCTAATTACCTACCACATTTAGTTGGACATGCATCAAGCAGCTTTCTTAATTAGCCCGTTAGACACTGGTTCCTTCACGTAATCTTAGCACTTGACATAGAAAAATAATATCAAACAAGTTCCTTTTTAATAGGTTATCTTATTTATCTTTAGAATACATCCATAAAGTCCAGCCCGCAGGCTAATCCATAATCCGCCCGAAGGCTATCCATAATCCGTCCGAAGGCTATCCAGTAATCCACAGGGATTACTAATCCAAGATTTCACCTATAGACTAGTATACGGGCCTTGAGATCCAATCCCGAGTCACATTGGCCTCTTGTGCAGGGCCCGGAAGATGAGGGATTTACGGCCAGAGATCCCTTGGCACCGAAGCGTCCACTTGCTCCAAGTAGTGACCAATGAAGAGACCTCATGCAGTGGGTTCGGTCCACATTCCCAGCGCGGCTAATAACCCCCTTGGTTAGGGTCAGGCAGATAGTCAGGGATAACTGAGGCTGCCTCTCCCTTTAGGCCTTCAACCTGAAGCATTAGATATCTTTCCATCCTTTAGTTCCTTGAGCAAACAAAGTAAACAGTGCTCTCTAAACTATTACAATCACAATTATTTCCAGTGGTCGTTATTTGGCCAACTGCCAAGGAGTGAATCCTTCTCACGGAATGTATCCAGCATTCGATCCGGGATCAATTGTGTCTTGGCAAGATCCTCAAGGATTTGTCTATTCTCCCTTTTGTCTTTCGGTTAAGGCCGTACCCTATTAACCCAACTTAACCAATACCTTAGGTTTTATTAATAGTAAATCATGGCGACCATGTCACTTCAAATTATTGATTGGTCCTTTGCTTCCAAGAAAATACCTAATTCCCTTATCTTGGAAAATTTTTCCCCCAAGAAAGGTGCTCTAGTAGGACGGCTACTCATCCTCTTGCAAGTTAAACTTGCGCAAGAATCTGCCAATCTCATTCCAAGGAATTGGCAACTCTCTTGTGATCAAACCACAAGATCATGTGACATTGCAACTTGTTGCGCAAGTGTTGCATCTACTCCATGGGATCATTTCACCCATCAAACGATGTCTTCTAGTCACAGAATCATGATTAGACAAGAAGCACGGTTCATGGTGTCTTCTTATCCAACCCATTCCCAATTGCACTAGGCCGACAATGTTTGGTCCTAGGGGTTCCAACTCAATCTGAGTTTTAACATTTGATCGAGTGATCCCTGGGATAGAAACTCTAGATCGTTTCTTGCAAGCGTGTCCAATTGTCACTACATTCCGTGAATGTGGGTAGGACCTTTGGGTATGAGGGGTTTCGACTTGGCAACAAGTGCAAAACTAGGTCAAGTCCTCAAGGTGCTAAACCTTAGTTAGCACTTGGAGTATTTTATTGTATCCATCTAACCATCCTATGCGAATCCTTTGCAGTTTAGGTGTCTTAGGTAATCTAGTTTACTTGTCATATGACAAGGACGAACCATTCCTAAAGATGTTGTCTTGATCTAAAAGGGAAAAAACTAGTTGCATTACGACACAATTCTCGCAAGCACACGATTCATTGCCTCTATGTACGATTAGATTCACAAACCCTAACTTTTCTTATTAAGACCAAAGCGCATGTTAAATTTTGGCATAACTTTCATTGATCCTACTAGGACATGCATTCACGATTCATGCCACTAAGCTTTTAAGATTTTATGCTTAAATGAACCATGCAGCCTTTCCCTAACTACATCTCTTGATGAATGAAATTATTCGTACGATGAATGTGCATTATGCAACCTTTCCTAACTACTATGTAGTTAAATGAGATTCATGCCAATTGAAGCTAGAGTTAACCTACTTCATGCAACCCTTAGAATCTTTTCCATGCTTTGCTATTTCCTACGGTTGATAACGACTTCCTTAATGAATCCTTATCCTTACAAATGAGATTTTCAAAAAAAAAATGCAACATGCGATTTATTCTTTCCATGCCTAATCAAAGGTGTACTTTGATAATTTCGACCTTGTAAAGCTAGGCAATAGGCGTTCTAGACTGTCACTTTGAAATGCACAAAAGGCAACTTGCTAATAAGGTTCTAAAATGCATAGACACCTTATGTTTTTTTTTTCCGTTCATTCCATTGAAAGTACCAATGACCAATCTTCATATCGTGAGTTACTTCTAGTAAATTTCAAATAGCCAATTTATTTCCATTGCATTTTAGCTAGGTGGATTTGACAAGCATAAGTGCATTCTAGTTTCATGAAATAACCATGCATAATAGCAATACTTCTACGTAAATCAAAAATAGGAAGAAAACCTGGTGGGCTCGGTGAGATATCCACAAGAATTCTAGGAGATGATCCTCCTGCATATGCGCCTTGTGACTTTTTAGGGACCATCACAGACGTGATTTCGCCTTCGCGGTCTACGAATTACTCACCTTGGTATGAAACCTTAAAATCTTTACCCGTGTCCCTTGTACACGGAGATTCCCTATGAAGTACGGATCCTTGACAAAAGTACTAACTTGCAGGATTTGGCTTATGAAAGGCCTTAGGGTTTGGAGCTTGGGCCTTCTTTATTTCGGAAGAAGAGGGGTTCGCAAAAGGGTTCTTGTGAAGGGCCTTGCGGGAATGGAGACTTTAAATCCCAGCCTAGGGTTGGGCTTGTGGGTGATTGGTGGAAAAGGGGCTTTATAGACATCCTCTTCTTTAAAGTCCCCGGGTGGGCTTGTGGGTGATTTGTGGGAAGGGCCTTTATAGACTTTCTCTTCTTCTCTTAAAAGTCCCGAGGGGTATAGGAATGGACTTATTGGGGAATCTAGTGGGAAGGGGGGCTTAAGGAAGCCCCCTTAGAAGCTTCTTACAATGATCAGAGAACCACATGGATGAGAGGAGGGGGTAGTAATGGGTGGAAGATGACATCTTGAAGGTGTCCCAGAATCGGCACGTTGAAACGACGGCCGTTAGATGGGATGGCGGCAGGGAACTCCGCCGGCAACAGCTGGTGGCATCTTGGCAATGGCAGTAGCGGCCGGCGCAACTTCCCTCTCTCTCTCTACACAGCATCACTCGTCCCTCACTCAGTGACCTCCAATCCCTCTCTTCCTTCCTCCACGCAGCCTCTCTGCTTCCTCCTTTTTTTCCACCCCCCCTTCACTAAGGGAGATTTTATACGTCAAGGGGGGAGAGGGGACCTCCCCCACGTGGCTGTGCATGCAGTCCACGTCTCCCCCTTGTAACCACCTCTCCCACCTAGCCATCCCCTTCCCTCAGCCACGCATCAGCTGGGGGAAAATAAGTAAAAACATTTACAATAAATTTCACATTTATCCACTTAACCTCCTCCCAAGAGGGAGTTTTTCCACCGTTTATGCAGCTTTGAACCCTGGTCTTGGTTTGCCAATGCAGAGTCCTTGATTCTCGCGTGCGATTTATAGGTTACACTGCAAGTATTTCCAATACTAAGAATAACCTTTGCATGAATTTCACGCGGTGTGCGGAAAGTCAGTCTAGTAATATTTTTAAGTGGAAATATTACACAAGAGTACCGCTATGGTCTCCAAAAGAAGCTTAAGAGAAGAAGAATCTTTATCGGAAAACAGCATGTATGCGGGTAAAGCAAGTTAATTATACACACCATTCTTTGCTTCAAGAGAAATTTTTCTCTCATCAAGTCTCTAGGTCAAGTCATTGTGCTGAGTGCTTGGTGTCTAGTGTAAAGACACTCCCTAAGGAGCCTCATCTTTAAGTGGTCAATGCACTTTCAAATTCGGGGATTAATAAGTTTTTGGAGGGGGAGTTACATATCAATGGTATGCGGTATTGGCGAGAGGCTACATATGGTGATGCGCTTCAACTATTACTAGCAGGAAGACTAAAAGTAATTAAGAAGGTAGCTATCGAAGCCTATGAACTTTACAAGGCTGATGATGGTCACACCAAAGCTATGCTAATTAGTGGTGAGTAAATCCTTCGCATCTCTTGAATGGTGGGATCTAAGAGGCAAGAGCTTCAACAACATGCTTCATGAAAGTTTGTAGTGGAAATTTGTAGTTAATGCATAAATTACTACTCCTACTTTCTACAACTTTCAATTGGTTCAAAACATTCGGGTGGATGTGTGCATTAGTAGAAAAATACATTTTCAGCAAAGGTTGGTCTTCTATTTTGGAGCTGAGAGGTTGAGAGAGATCTTGTTGTCCCGTGATCCCATAATATTTCCTATTTTGGATTATAACATCTCCTTTAATGTGCACATATTCATTCTACTCTAAGTGTATCCCATGAACCATAGGATTTGTATGGACCTATCCATCCACTTGCTAGGAAAACCGTGCATATAATAGTTAGTACAAAGCTTAGGTTTCAAAATATCATAAGGGCTTATTGGGCCCTCGTCGTCTTGATGAGATTAATGCATTTGTGAATCCATTTATTCTACCCTTAATAAGATATGACTTAGGCCTAGATGTGTTCATCTTTATTTTGTATTAAGCTAGATCAACATCTTCCTATCATGGCTTTTTAAAGTTTTTTTGGGCACAAAGGAGAGAAAGCTCTAGACTTTCTAGATGATTTAGAAATGGCATTCCTAGTCATAGGTTGGGATGATGAAGCAACCAAAGTACGAACCTGATGGGACCTAAAAAGGGCCAGCAGTAGGTATGACACTAGCCGGGGACCTCTCACGGCCTCGCGGACTAGGAGCGCCAATCTAATGCTAAAGGACAAACTGCCCTAAAGCCTAATCTATGTGTTTATAGTTTATAGTTTTGTAGTCCAATGTTTCCCTCTCTATAAACTCCACAGAGAAAGAACCCATACATATCAGCAATGCCACAATCACATACATACATGGAGGCAACCTCTCGGTAGAATCACCGCGGCCCCATTGTAGCTCTCCTACATCGCAGGGATTGGCCCCTTGATGCGCTGCTCAACATATAACACAAACAAACACAAACTTCTCTCTTTTATATTTCTTGTCCAGGAGATATACCATGTTTCCTCACTTAACAGTCCCTTAGGAAACTGACCCTCTATCCTACGATAACGGATAACCTTACACTCTCAATCATGGGTCAAAGTCCTAAGAAAACAATTGCTATGCAGTCCAGGAGCTTTTCCTTTGATACCATGAACTATGCATAGTGCATAATGTGAGTGGTTTAGTGCACAAACAGAAGAAAATTAGCATTGTGTATCGTGCGAAACTAATCTTTTCATGATCTCCATGCTAGCGTTTATGTACTAAAACGAGGAGAGACACCAAGCCTCACGCTCATGATGCCTTCCCCTTTATTTTAAACAACGTCCTATAGACATGATGCAACACATAAACCAAATTTTAGTTGATATTTTGACGCTCAATCTCCCCTCTCACCCTACCGTTTAATGTTTTGCATTCGTTGATAGATGAAAGAGTCATTTTACGTGTTTTTCCTCATAAAGAAAGCGATAAACATGAACATAAACATAGAAATGAGGGTAAAGCAAGGCCAACCTTGTGCTTTACCTTCATTATACATTGCACAAACACACATTTAATTGTTTTGAATTTTTCTTTTACCGTTTCCTAATTTTCTCCCATTTAGAACCCATTTCTCACCATTTTTTAGTATTTTTTCTCTATTTTCTTCAATAAAAAATAACTATAAATTAAGATTGATTGTGGGATGTGGCCCTTAGGTTCCTTGACAACAAAATTTAATGGTTTTATAAGTATTATGTCTCATATTTTCCATTTATTTTGTAAAAATCCCATTTTTACCCCCTTAAACGCGTGTTTTTTGGGTTTTATACCATTACTTTCAACCATATCACTTATGATTTTCTGATTCTCAGATTATAAACTGATAAAACTCATAGAAAACAACATTTAATGCATAATCAGACCATGGGAACAATGTTTCATCAACCAAATAGCATAAAAATTCATTTTTTCTTCATAAAAATTAAATAACCGTTTAGGCTCTGTGTCTCAGGATCTCGGTTTTGGTGCGGGATTGCGGGTCAGCCCACATTCAATGTCCAACATCTTCACCATTAGCAATCTTCATGTCTACATTAATTCGAGAGCAATCCGGTCCCAATCGGACAAGCTTTCCTTCACCATTCTTCATTTTCCTCTTGGACACAAGAAGAGCCCCTTAGGGGAGAGAGAGGGAGGAGAGAGAAAGACTAGAATTGGCTCTCTTCATTCAGGCCACCATTGGACGCGCGAAGGACGGTGATATGACCAGTAAGGAAGGAGTAGTTAAGGCCCATGATCGATTGCATAGGTTGTTTGTAGGCAGGCATCTCCATCATGATGGCATCAAGCGAAAAAATCGGGCGCAAACAGCATCACGTCGCCTTCTTCATGCTCAAACTTTTTTCATCTTGTTGGTTAAAAATTTTGAGGGGGGTGTCAAGCTCCCAAAGGTCATGCCCAATTTGGCCTCCCAAGTATCAACCCTTTCATATCTTGACCGATCCTTGGCTCCTTCCTCGTCCAGGCTCCAATTCGAGTGCTGTAAATTTCTGCGCGTCGGGCTTGACATCCCACATTGACTGGAAACTCTTGAGAACCCGCACGGATGTTGGAATAATTATCCAAAATCCACAAGTGTCGCTCGAGCCTCTTTTAAAAGTCGTCTTTCACTTGGTGCTTAAAATTGTCCTAGCTAGAGCTGCCACCTTCGATGTTGAATATTTTTCCCCTGCATTCCAGATTTTTTGGCAATTTTTAGGCACATCCTGAGCTCAAAACTCCACTCTCATTGTGACCACGGGATAGGGCGACTCAGCCCCTGTCGAATCCCACAACAGATCTGCACAAAACAACCAAAGGAAGCATCAAGCTAATACAAAGTAGATACATACTAAAACATAGCACAATGCTCACCCTACCCCCTAACAAAACCAAGGCATGACATCCACAAGGACGAGGCCTAGCATAATCTGATAGAAGGTCCAAAGCTAGTCACTAACCGACTGCTCCAACATGGCCAAACTAAAAAGAACTATCAAAGAGGTTGCCCTAAGTGGTGGTCTAAACTACCTACCTAACTAAGGACAACACAACCAGGAGCTCCTACTAGGTGAGGACTCCTATAGCCTGATCAAGAAGTATTTTCTTTTAACACATTTTTTCTTTTAGGTTTTTTGATTGATTCTTCCATACTCGGGCATGTAAAAAGGAGAGAGCTGAGAGTAGTGACCCAAGGAGAACAAGGCATCGGCCTCAGGTTCTGTCTCGGTACCCAAGAACCTTCCAAGCCCTCACAAGGCGACACTTAATCATTTTCTGATACTCACTTTTATTTTCACTCCAACCTTCCTTACTTTCTTCTTTCCCAGCAAGATGCCACCCCTACGAAGACAAGGCATCGGCTGCGGGTCGGACTCATCCTGAGGAACCTACCAGGCCTTCGCAAGGCGATGATCAACTGCTTATAAATTTTCATTTCTTTCCTTTTTTATTGTGATAGGGGGGTTAGAACCCCTTTCTACAAACCTTTGTATATATTTATTTTCTTTGAGATATTCAGGGGTTTTTGCTCTCTATCATCATCATTTTTCCTCTGGAAGACTTCTCTAACTGCCTCACAACTAACAAGAACTCCAAGAACAGGGTCACTAGGACTACCTTCTAAAACAGGTCTTTCGATGCCTGGAAATGTCTTTACAGGAGGCAACGACTACTCAAACCTCCCCCAAACATACCTAACCTAAACTTGGGACTTCATGCCTTGAACACCGGTCCCCCAATAGGAAAAGAAAATCCCCTACAAGTACACAAACACATATAGCATAAAAACACGTTACTCACAAAGGAGAGATATCACCTGGATAGGGCTACGAGAAGCTTCCGCACAACAAAAGGCTCCTTCCAAGCTCTTCTTTGAACCTGTCTAGCACAAGACTAAAACAAGAAACCATTAACCACACCCGCACTAAACAGACACTGGCTTTCTTGGCCTAACGAAATAAAACACTTCACTTGAAAAACTGATCGGCCCTCTTGGCCTAATGCAATAAAGAATTTAAAACCTCCCAAAACTGACCCTCTTGGCCTAATGAGATCAAACGGAATAGCACCTACACATCCCTACACAATATAATGCAGATATACAATAATATGCTCCTTTCCAAGGAGGAAAAATAGGGCTCACAACCCTAAACTAAATGCATAAGGTTATGACCCATCCCTCCTGCATATATAGCAAGAGGCGTACACATAACATGTTTTCTAATCAGCCTATGGGTCCATGATAACAACGGTAGATTAGTCTCGACTACTCTTTGCATCATCCATATCAACCATCGCCTGCCATATATTGCATACTCTGATAACATTCCCCACAAGCGACCGGGTCTTGTCTCATTATTGATAGCAATATCCAAACTAGGACCACAATTGAAGAAAAGGTCTTCTTCATAAGCAAGATTTTCCTGTGAATCTGCAAACTGATTCCAGTAACCTGGAATCAGCTGAAAAGATACTCTCTAAACCTCCTCAAGTAGGGTCATCGCAGTTCGATGATACATACAAAGGATGGGATTCCGCACTGTGTATGTCCCTTCTAGCTGATTCAGGATCAACTCGAAATCCCCTTTTACTAACAATCGTCGAATACCACCTTGTTTAGCAATATACAGTCCCATAATCAAGACTTTATGCTCCGCCATATTGTTAGTGAATCCTACCCCGAGATAAGCAGTTAACTTCATCGTAACTCTACGTTGGGGATCTCGGATTAATACTCCAATACTCCCTTTTTGATTAGGGCCCCTGGATGCTCCGTCAAAATATAATGTGTACGTCCACAATGGGTTTACATGGCCTGCCATTACGAACTCCTCTACTCGTAATTATGATAGTCAAAATTTAGCATATTGAGAGGATGAACTGACGGCCCCATCCCACCTTCTTCATTAAACTCAACAGGGATACTTGTCAACATTCGTAAGCAGTGATGGCAGAAGACTTTGATCTCCCACACAAAGGTTCCGTCTTCTTGCTCAATCACTTTGTATCCTTTGCTCCACCAGATGAGTTTCCCCTGATGGTATCCCTGCTCCAGATATGGGTGCTCCAAATAAGGAATTAGCCGCCCCATCAACCAGCTTTAAGCTCTTTTGCAGGTCTCAAATCATCCCCAGCATGGATCTGCAAAGTGTTTTCCTATATTAGCATACTTAGAAATAATAAGGTTTAATCTTATTAAGATTAACCTTATTTTTAAACTCTACTCCCTACAGATCAGCTAGTAGAGCCGTAGACCTATTTTTCACTAGCCTGACAATCTTGTAGGGGCCATCTCATTTAGGTTCCAACTTCCTTGGAAACAGCTCCCTACGCGCATCATAATACAAAACTAATTGCCATTTTTTAAAGGTATACTTCTTTGCTTTAAGGTCATGCAACTGCTTCATCCAACGTTTAGCTACCTCCTGATGTAATAAGCTCTGCAATTTCAGCTCATCCAGGTGGGCTATGGTCGCGAAACATTCAAAGAGTGAATCCTCATCTCCAAAAGAGTGGTTAATTGCAAACCGTATGGTTGGTAACTCGATTTCAAGGGGTAATACACACTCTTCCCCATAAACCAATTTAAATGGAGTATGGCAGGTGGCTCGCTTGAACGTTATATTATACGCCCATGCTGCCACATACAACTTCTTGTCCTAGTCTCGTTTCTTCTCAGAGACTGTTTTAGACAAGATACCCACAAGCTGCTTATTAGTACTCTCGACTTGTTCTTTGGTTGCAGATTATAAGGGGTTGTTTTATTATGCTTGATTTGCCAAGCTTCAGTCAAATTTTTGATCACTTTATTCAAAAAGTGGGTTCCACGGTCCGACACTAGTTCCTTTGGTGGACCGAAACGGCAGATAATCTACTCTAAAAGGAAACTTGTAGTCTCTTTTGCATTGTCTAGCCTCATCACCCGTCCTTCTGACCATTTTGTAAAATAATCAGTTGCTACTATAATGTATCTCTTCTAGGTAGCAGACGAGGGGGTGATAGGACCCACAAAGTCAATGCCCCACTTCTCAAATGGAAGAACAACCATGATAGGTGTAAGTGGGTGTTTCCTATTCTCTCTACTATCATGTCTTTGACAAGTATCACATCTCTTAACGTACTTAAAGGCATCTTGGAAGATGGACGGCCACCAATATCTAGCTCTTAAAGCTTTCTGTGCTGTCAACTGTCCAACAAAGTGCCCTCCACATGCAGAGTCATGGCACTCCTCCAAAATAAAAGGAACCTCGTGAGGCATCACACATCGGCAGTAGATATCATCAACACCCTGCCGATATAGTATTCTTGCGATCAAGGAAAACTTCAAAGCCTGTTGTTTAATTTTTCTCTTTTCAAATTTTGATAAACCAACTTCAGTCTCCCCTGTTGATAGATAATGCGTAATAGCAGCATATCAAGATGGGATAGAAGCTGTATCAATTTTAAACATTTCATCAATATCACTTCCTTCAACCAAAGTCTCTTTCGACTCCCCGAAATCCACAAGGCATTCCACAATACCCTGCAACCTTGGTGGCTTACTCTTAATCTCATAATTGAACTCTTGCAAAGTGATTAACCACTTTGCCAAACGATCAGGCGGTTGCAGCTTGTTCATAAGCAACCTAAGCCCTTCCGCCTTCGTATAGAACACTAACTTCTCATAAACGATGTAGTGCCTGAATTTCTTAGTCCCAAAGACCATCGCAAGACACAACTTCTCCATGTAGGTGTAGTTAATTTCTAAAATGTTCAATTTTCGACTAGCAAAAGCTATCGGATGATACCACTTTTCCTCCCAAATTTGGGCTAAACAGCAGCTGATACTATGCATGGTGGCTGCTAAAATATATAAAATACCTCGTCTCTTGTAGGTGCTTTTAAGACTAATGCTTTTACTAGCTCCTGTTTCACATCCTCAAAAGCTACCTTACAAGGATCGCTCCATTCAAACAGACAGCTAAAGGATAATAAATTCATTAATGGCAATGTCATTTCTCCCAAGGCATTTATAAACCTCCGATAGTACCCTATCGATGACAGAAAGCTATGTACCTCTTTCGGAGTGCGTGGTGGACTCATAGCAATTATAACCTTGATCTTTTCACGGTCAGTTGCGATCCCGACTGAACTAATCACATGACCTAGCAATAGCCCATAAGGCACTCCAAAGACACACTTCCGTGGGTTAAGAGCGATACAAAATTGTTTGCAGCGCTCAAAGCACTTTCTTAAAATAATCAACATCCTTTCCCTTACAAGGGCTGCCCCCAGGTCATCGATAAATACTTTAAACTCATCTGGGGAGATGTCACCAAAGGTATTCTCTATTGTTTGTTGCCATGATCCAGGTGCATTTTGTACAAACCAAAGGCCATCACATGGTACGCAAAAGTACCAAAGACAGTAATAAAAGTCATTTTTAACTTGTACTCTTCTACAATTGCCATTTGGTTGTATCCTACAAAGCAATCGATAAACGAATATATTTCCCTACCCGCTAATTGATCCAAAATCTGGTCAATAAATAGCAACGGGTAGTAATCCTTAACCGTCTGCTTATTCAGCTCTTTAACATCTATACATAGTCGGATTTGGTTATTTTTCTTCTTCCTGATAATAACTGGTGAACACCATTCCGTGTGTTGTACAGGGAAGATTAAACGAGCTTTTCTTAACTTCTGTAACTCCTCAAACAGCTCGTCCCTCAATTCAAAAGGCATATGCCTTACTTTCTAACGCACAGGACGACTGCCTTCTTTTACATGAATAGTATGAACGGCCAGGCTGGGAGGAATACCTCTCAGCTCATCATAACTCTAAGCAAAGATGTCACGGAATTCTTGAATCAAGGACGCATGGTCCTCTCTTTGTGCTAAACTGAGCATGGAACCTAATTCAATTGGCCGCGAATCATTCGGCATGCCAAGGACTAACTCAATCACATCCACATCTCTTATCCTATCTTGCGGCTCTATTGGCTCATTTAGAGTTACCTGATAAATATCCTCTGTAGTGGACCCCTCTTTAGATTCATCATTGGATGATGTCTCACTAGCAGATGGATCATCTGCTGTCTGTAATTCAGTAGAGGATAAAGCAACTCTCTCACTCTGAGGAGACTGAGGGTAAGCATCAACTATTACTCGATTAGCACCTCTACCTAGAACCACTCGACCGGCGGGTATATCGACTTGACAATATTTTTGTAAGATCCAAGGCCTACCTAGCAAAACTCGATAGCTGGGACGCCCTATAAATCTTATCACCCTAAAGTCCAAGAAGCATTCTACACTTGCAACTGTAACATGGACTTTAGTAACGCAACCTTCTGGTTGCCTTAGACTGTTATCAGCCATTCTAAGAAGGGTGGAGCTATCTTTTTGGATGCCTAGACCCAACCTCTCCATCAACTCTGAACTCATGATATTGACGGAGGACCTATTGTCTACAATAGTATGCTCCACTAATATTCCATCTACATATGCTAGAACCCTAGGGCAATTCTTTTCAGCATGATCAAACCAATCTTCCCCTAATTGTGCTAGGCCCAAAGGTTCTACAATATACCCGATATGCAGGATCTTCTTAAATTTCTTGCATAATCCTGGAGATAATTTAATTAATTGTAAGAGGTTTACATTTGGTTTGACTTCGCAAAGAGAACTTGCTAAATCAAAATCATGATAGGTAGCCAAAGCTCTCTTCTCTTGCCAGACCATTCTTTCTTTTGGTCTCAGGATCGGCTTTGGTGCTTCTTTTTTAGCTCTTGCCTTCTTTCTTGGTACTTCCTCATCCTTCTTAGGATCGACTTTCTTGTCAACAGGCCTTAGAGGTCCCCCTTCCACACTAGGATTCTGGACTTCGTCCCCTTATCCCCTTGCTTAAGGTTTCCCTCGATTGGTATTCATGAAGAGGAAAACATAATTTTTTTCAATCAATCATTTTGGTTGAAGATGAAGAGAGGAAATAATATTCTTGAAGGCATGTATGTGTTTTGTACATGAACGCTGGTGATGGCAAGGTTAAAAGGCAGAGTTTGTATCAAATTATAGTAATCATAGACAAATAATAATTTGTAGAGTAGACTTTGGTGCTGAGTGATATTGTATATGGTGATGGTACCTTATCAGACATAAATTGTAGTGTGTTCCTAAAAGAGAAAAAGGAGGTGAAGTGCTTGATGTAAGCTACTATATAATATTGTATATTATCTACTAGCAAGCTGGGACTGCAGTCAAGAAGAGGTTCTAGCTAGGACTATAGTCAAGAAGAGGTTTTTCATGGAATTATAGGATGAAGGCTCAATCTTCATTTGGGCAAGAGTGTGAGTGTAAGGGACTTAGGAGCTTGCATATATAATGTAGGTAGCATGGTTACTATTGAAGGAAAACTTGGCAATTAGAAAGGTCCACTATAACGTGTCTATTAGAGTAGAAAAGAACTTCTATAAGCCTCATCTTGACAAGTCATGGTTGTTGATAGAAAGGCTAGACCTTCATTGTGGGCAACAATGTGATTCTAAGGGATAAGTCATTAGTTCAAGAGCTAACATAGATATTGTAGGTATTGTGGTGACTACTGAAGGAAAACCTAGCAATTAGAGAGACCGACTATTAACATGTCTATTGGAGTAGAAAAGAACCACTATAAGCCTCATATTGACAAGTCATGGACGTTTGATAAAGAGATTATTCATGAAGACTAGAGTATGATTCACCATGGAGAAAGCACACTTTGTGTAGCTAAGTAGGTGAGTTTTGGGCTACAGTTGTAGCATGATTGGGAGACAAAGATGGCAATCAGTGCAAATTGAGGCGTTTGGTCCATGTGAAATTGCATTATGGAATTTTTTCTTTCATGTCCTCTATGATACCAAGATTTAATAGGAGACAAAGACTACAATTGGTGAGCTAACTAAAAGTAATAATAGTACAGACTTGAAGAGCGTGTGATCATAGATAGCTTCCATGTTTGATTGTTGCATGAAGACATTGACTGCAAAAATATTGAAATAGCCAATGTGATTACTAAAGGTGGAAAAGAATTTGATAGTTAGTTAGAGAGGCTAGCAATGAGTGGAAGGCCATTGTTGGGATTTCTTTCACTTCTTCAGGTGATCCACTCAATTCTTCTAGTGCCACTTTGAGTTTGATTGAATGGGACACAACCAACAATCCTTCTATAGGTGTTGATGAGGAAGAGAAGTTATGGAGGCATCTTTGCTCCAATTCTAGGATTCATAACTAAACTATATTTTTAGTGTACTGATCCATGTCTACTAGGATAATTGCCATGGCAATGTTCATGTCTATCCAACTAGTTTAGCACTTGAAGAGGTTGCAAGGGTATTGAAAGATCATGTTTCTATTTTCCTTGGTAAGAAAAAATCCTCCATGTGAACTTGGGAAAGAAAAGACTGTGTGTATCTCTCTCTCATATAGGGTACAAATTTGAAATGAAATTAGAATCTTACATCTAGATCTTTAGAACATATCGATATGATGATTTTTTGGATTGGAAGAGTCACTACAAGGATTTGAGTTAGTAGCGACGTTGATTAGCGACGACGGATAGCGGCGTCGCTATTGGCGTCGCTATCCATAGGGAAAAAAAGCGGCGGAAACTGAGCGCGGTTTTCATTTCGTGTTTGCGACTTGTGAGTTTTGAGAGCGAGAGCGAGGGAGAGAGCGACCGTCGTGAGAGAAGGAGAGGAAAAGACTTGTCGCCGCCACCGCCGCCGTTGCTCGCGAAGGAGAGGAGGAGCCTTCATCGCAAAGAGGAGCCGCCCCACGCTCGCCATATCTCATCGGTGAGTCTCCCTCCCTCTTTCTTTTGCTTGTTTAACGTTTAGATCACTCTCTTTTTCTTGTTTAGGAGAGGAAATGAGAGAGAAAGAGAGGGAGAGGGAGAAAGAGGGAGAGAAAGAGAAAGAGAGGGAGAGGGAGAGGGAGAGGGAGAGGGAAGGGGAGGAAATGAGAGAAGGAGAGAAAGAGAAAGAGAGGGAGAGGGAGAGTTCATTCTCTCTCTCCCTCTCCCTCTCCCTTTTGCTTGTTTAATGTTTAAATCACTTTCTTTTTTTCTTGTTTAGGAGAGGAAACGAGAGAGTAAGAGAGAAAGAGAGGGAGAGGGAGAGGGAGAGAGAGGGAGAGAAAGAGAAAGAGAAAGAGAAAGAGAGGGAGAGGGAGAGGGAGGGGGAGGAAATGAGAGAGGGAGAGAAAGAGAAAGAGAGGGAGAGGGAGGGAGAGTGCATTCTCTCTCTCCCTCTCCCTTTTGCTTGTTTAATGTTTAAATCACTTTTTTTTTTGCTTGTTTAGGAGAGGAAATGAGAGAGAAAGAGAGGGAGAGAAAGAGAGGGAGAGGGAGAGGGAGGGAAAGGAAATGAGAGAGGGAGAGAAAGAGAAAGAGAGGGAGAGTGCATTGTCTCTCTCCCTCTCCCTTTTGCTTGTTTAATGTTTAAATCACTTTATTTTTTGCTTGTTTAGGAAATGAGAGAGAAAGAGAGAAAGAGAGGGAGAGAAAGAGAGGGAGGGGAAGGAAATGAGAGAGGGAGAGAAAGAGAAAGAGAGGGAGAGGGAGAGGGAGTGGGAGAGGGAGAGGGAGGGAGAGTGCATTCTCTCTCTCACTCTCCCTCTTGCTTGTTTAATGTTTGAATCACTTTCTTTTTTGCTTGTTTAGGAGAGGAAATGAGAGAGAAAGAGAGAAAGAGAGTGAGAGGGAGAGAGAGGGAGAGAAAGAGAAAGAGAAAGAGAGCGAGAGGGAGAGGGAGAGGGAGGGAGAGTGCATTCTCTCTCTCCCTCTCCCTTTTGCTTTTGGAGAGTGTTAAGATATGTTGTGAGAGGGAGAGGAAATACGAGAGAAAGAGAAAGAGAGGAAGGGAGAGGGAGAGAAAGAGAAAGATAACATATATTGGAATGATAGCATATCCATGATTATGGTAATGGTATCCACTTTACTTTTTTTATGGGTACCATTACATCGACTCCTTAAGGGGGCTAAAAATTAGTCATACCGTTTATAAAGTCTAATTAGGAGATTTAAGATGCATGACAATAGACTTATTGATAATGGTATGCAATGTGCTTTGCCATGGGCCACGTACATTGGTGACTTTTTAAGATGGCTTAAAATTGGTCATGTCCTTCATAATGTCCAAGTAGGGGATCTAATTGTGATATGCATAATTCATTGTTTTTGTATTAACTTTATAGGCATAACAAATTAGAAATCATGCCAACTATTCAATGGAATGACTAAAAGAAAATGATACCCTAGCTAATGGTCATTACGGTACGTCATCAAAATGAACCCAAAAGTATTGTTATAGAAGAAGAATCCCTTAAATTGAGTATAGGATATTTTCTCTCAGGTCTTATGACTATGAGTAGAATTGATTGAAATAAATTGTATTACTATAGTTGATAAATTTCATAGATGGCATTAATTTTAATATGCGATCCTAGGACAAAAAAACCACATTTCTAAGATGCTTTTTGTTGAGACTGATTTGTTATTAGACTAAGAGATCCTCAATGATGCTCATAAATGGATTACTTATACTCAAAGCCCTCTAGTGCAGTTTTTTACAATAACGAATAATTATCTACCGGGACAAACAAATCCTTGAGCATGATACAAGGCCAAGATATAACATCAAAAAATGTCTCAATTACTATGTACAATGCAAGATTTATGGTCAACTTGCAACTTGATGTATATCTCCATAAAGCTATCCATTCAAGCCTCGTTTGCTGTAATGTAGATAAGATGGAAAACGAAGAAGATCTTATTGTTCAAGATTGCGAGACGTATCTTAATCAATGTGTCCCATGTCCTTGCTCTCAATGCAAGTTGGTAATTAGACAAAAACGCGGATTGTCTATAGAACACGTACGATGATTTGGTGAGTTTCAATTTGAGATCATTGATCAGGCAATTGTGGATTTTCAGCAAATGGTAATTTGAAGTTAATATCAATCATGCATTGTACTCGCAAGCTAATTGAGAACCATACACAATAAGATTGGGTCTTGTTGGCAAATTTTCTATCCAGGGGGGTGATGTCTTGACCCAAGGGGGAGTGCACCCTTTACGGCCCATTAGAAGAGTTTGTAGACGTGCGATGGATGGATTGCAGGAGCCAATCCACCACTCGCAAGGCCCATCTATACCGTCAATGCCAGAGGAGACAGACAACCTTCCCGACCTACCTACAATCTTGGAGCCTGAGATGGAGGCAATGATCCATGCATTGATTCCCATGGATGTTGAGACATCTGACCCGCTTAGAGAGAAAGCATCCATACCATTATATGATGGGTGCCGAGTATCTCGGTTGAAGACATTGCTTGCACTCTTAAGTGTGCAAGCAAAATACGGTTGGAGCGATACGAGTGTGACTGAGTTATTCAGGTACCTTGCACATAGGCTTCATTGATTTTTTTTTAAACAGTATTATTACAAACATTTGTGCTTTTTCAAGGTGTTTTGTGATTTTTTTCAGGTTATTGAAATATCATATATTATCACATGCAAATACCATGCCTGAGTCTCGTGATGATGCACGACATGTTTTACGGAAGCTTGGCATGGACTACAATAACATCCATGCATGTATCAACGACGCATACTATTTCGAGATGAATACGAGACTATGGAGACATGTCCAAAGTGTGGTGCTCACAGGTATCAACAGGACTTGCAAGGGCAAACCATCCCTCAAAAAGTTCTCAGACACTTTCCGCTCATCCCCCGTATAAACCACATGTTTCGCACGTCTGGCATGGCAAGCTTGACAACGTGGCATGTGCAGAATAGGTCCACGGATGGAGTTCAACGAATATCAGCGGATTCGCGCGCATGGAGCCACGTTGACTCTACCTTCCCAGGCTTTGCGCAAGAACCAAGGAATCTTTGGCTCGGTCTCACCATGGATGGTGTGAACCCATTCAGTCTGCGCTCGACTTCTTACAGTGTGTGGCCTATAGTGCTTGTCAACTACAACATCCCTCCATGGCTTTCTACGAAGAAAGGACATCTCATCCTTAGCTTGCTCGTCCCGGGCCGCTACAAAGTAAAAAATATGGACGTGTATCCTCGTCCATTAGTCGATGAGCTTAAGATTTTGTGGGAGGAGGGGATCACTGTGCAAGATATGAGTAGGCGCGATGGTTGGCGGTCAGCCAACATTCGAGCCATTCTCATGTGGACGATGCATGACTTTCCAAGATTGGGAGAGTGCTGAGGTTAGCAGACCTCCGTTCTCACTAGTAATATCTATATTTTATTTCATTCAATCAAATATTCACTAGGTCGTGGCTCACCTTACAAGTCTGGTTACCTCAGGTTATCATGCATGTCCATTGTGTGGGCCACAATTACACTCCCGAAGGTCACGAACCATGAAGAAGATGGTATATCAAGGACACGCCGCTTTCTTGTCGAAGGATCATGAACTCAGGGAAGGTTTTCTTGGACGACCTCCAACATGTATGAACGTTGCAAGCTGGTACGAGCTGAAAATGGTAAACCCAAAATCACATCCAAATGGAATGCAACGGTTCTCAATTTTCTACGAGTTGCCATATTGGACCCACTTACAGGTCAACCACTTGTTGGATCCCATGCATATTTTCAAGAATGTGGGCAGCTTGCTATGGGACCACATCACAGGAAAGAGAGACACTATAGGGTCACGGATGTATTTGAAGGAGGTAGATAAGATGGAGGCGCTTTGGCCGCAGTCGAGTGCAGAAGGGGGAGTGCAGCTTCCTCACACTCCTTGGGTTTTATCCACCAAAGAAGAGCGCATTGTGAAGCAAGTAATCAAGTCTATCCGCACTCCGACGGGTATGATGCGTTCTCTTAGGTCCGCATTTTCTAAAGATGACCAATTGTCGGGGCTAAAATCCCATGATTGGCATAAGATATGTCAGGTTTGTGAACAGAATGGATTGTAATTAGCATGGGCATTTTGCAATTTGAAAAGTGGCCATTATTCATAATGCTTTCTCATTTGTAGCAGTTTGTCCTACCGATTACGATTGCAGGATGCCTTGCTCAAGAAATTCGCGGGGCCATTTACAAGTTGTCGACTTTGGTGCAATGGATCTCACAGAAAGAGATTAAGACGTCCTCTATTGAATCCACGAGGCGGGGAGCAGTGGAGACAGTCTGTCTCTTTGAGAAATACCTGCCCACTAGCATGCTCACGATACAAGTTCACCTTCTTGTGCATCTTGTGGACGAAGTGGAGATTGCTGGACCTGTCCATACGCGATGGATGTTCTTCCTAGAGCGCTTCATGAAAGCCTTGAAAGGCTTTGTGCGACAACGAGCTTGTCCAGAAGGTAGCATGGGGGAAGGTTGGTTGGTGTTAGAGGCGTTAGTGCATATCTCACAATGGCTACCAACGGTGGAACCAGACAATGAAATGCTATGGACGCTGAAGGATGATGATAGACTGACTGGAGATGTGGTGGTTGGAAATGGGGTAGAAAAAAGAATGGATGCCTCAATGGAAGAGAAGGTGAATTTCTTTTGTATGTTGCACCATGCCTCCATGGAGACGTGGCTTGCCAAGTACCAGATTGCAAGGCAAGATCGAGAGGAAGCGCGAGCTGAATTCCGACGCAGTATGCGTCATCAACCGATTCGATATCCCGAAGGCATGGAGGAGATGCCGCGGTTTATGTCAACACGATGGTTGCATGGAGCCTTGACCGCAGCATCTAGCGAAGGGACAGAGGTCTCAATGGAGGAGTGAGAGTTCTTGAGGGGATGTAGTCAAAAGGTGATGAGGGGTTTAGAATATGTCGTATCTAAATTTTATATGCAACATCTAATTTGAGTGTTTCAATGTACAGTACAAAATATATAGTGCAGCGTGGTCGGGCGGACGGCATTTTTGCGTGGAGCATATTCACAAAATGCGCTCCACAATGGACTGTGGTGTCATGGCAAGGTTTGAGCAAGAGAGCCGGCGACAAGCAACGGATCCGAACACGGTTGTGGATGAGATGGAGTATTTTGGGAACGTGCAAAGTATTATTACGGTGGATTACCGTAGCTTCTCCATGATACTATTCGCTGTGTAGTGGTTCAAAGTGGTACTTGGAGGAGCTGGAGCAACAGTTCGACGAGGTCCATTTGGATTTCTCAAAATAGATTTCGAAAAAAAATGGACGGATTTGCACGATACCTTTGTGTTGCCGGCCCATTATGAACAGGTGCATAGAGTCATTTGCTTGCTAATTGTAATACGACATGGTTTATGTCACAATGGTTTGAACTCGCTTTGTACATGTTTGTGAACATGTAATCTTCTATCCAAACCCCCGACAACCTCGATGGTGGTATGTTATACCTTCAACTCCTCGAAGTGCGAGAGTATATGATCAAAGCGATGTTCCAGGCATAGATGAAGATAATATGCAAATAGAGGGGTCGATATTACAAGGGGTGGAGGTCACCGTAAGCTTGGAGCTCGCATCAGCTAACAATGATGGAAATACAGTAGTCCAAGAATTTTTTGAGAACGAGACAGACTCGTTCTTTTGTGATGACATGTGTATCGACCTTCCAGTGTATGTAGAGTTGTGTCAGGAGATTAACATGGGACCATAGAATACTTCATTCTTGGAGAATTGTATTACTCAATTCGTTGTTTAGATCTTCCATAAAGGTACATAAGATATGCATTTTAAGAGGGATTTTTCAAAAATGATTTATATTACTGTGCTTTTATAGTTTAAATTGATTATTCTAACACCATTTTTTATCTGTGCATGTGACATTTTCACGATGAGTCGAGGGATGAGCGATGAGGAGTTTCAGGACATGATGGCACGCATGTCTCTAGACCAGCTCGCGAGATTCAGAGAGATGGCAGACTAGGAGCTATCTCGTTCTTCGTCAAGGCACTCTGCTAGATCTAATTCAGCGCGATCAGATGCTTCAGCTTCGAGCAGACGATCTCGACGCTCACGACTTGGGCCAGAGGGAGGGACTGCATTGGGATCAGGGGGTGTTGTTGTGGAGACACGGATGTGGTGTCTCCATCTTGTCATTCAGCTGGAGCTGCGTCACCTTTAGGATTTGTCATACCTGTGGGGACGTCTACTCCAGTTACTCCGGCTTTTGCGCAGCCGTCAGCAGGTGGCACCCCTTTTGGTGGCACCCCTTTGAGTGCCACTCCGAGAGAGGTTACCCCCGTCGGTACATCCGATGTAGAGGGGTCTCCTAGATATGCCCAGGAGTGTGGATGGAGATGGGAGAGGACCCATCTTAGATAGACTCCTAGGGGTTATGGATACCTGGTTGATAGTAGGTCAAGAGCCATCATCATGAATGATGAGGGGAGGAGGGTGATGGCTTGCATGAGAGAGTTGTGCCAACAAGTTTTTCGGCACAACATCCTAGATCATTAGAAGAACATACCGGAGGGGAGCAAGGACTACATAGTAGCATCCTTGCACGAGGAGTTTCCGGTGCCAGCCGCAGTAGATAGATTCTGTACTGGCTGGATGATGGATTGCATGCGTGCATACATGTCACATAGACGATCCGACGCACGCAAGGCAATCAAGAGTGGGACTGCAAAGCCCGAGTGGTTAGATGCAGACGACTGGCGATGACTGAGGGAGGAGGCTACAGATTCGCCAAGGATGGTAGAGTCAGCAGCGGGAGGCGGCGAGGGCACGACTCGAGGCCGGAGTGGTCCATCATCTTGGGAGTGGTGGCCACAGGACATATTTGGAGGACTTTGTAAGTTTCGCTTATGTTTTGCTTGTTTGTTTTTTTAAAATATTCTTTGTACTGACAATCATGTTTCTAACAGTTAGCATCTTTCTCATGCGAGCCATCACCCTCCTCCCCTCATCATTTATGATGATGGCTCCTGATCTACTATCACCTAGGTATCCATAACCCCTAGGAGTCTGCCTAAGATGGGTCCTCTCCCATCTCCGTCCACGCTCTTGGGTATATCCAGGAGACCCCTATACATCCGGTGTACCGACGGGGGTAACCTCTCTCGGAGTGGCACTCAAAGGGGTGCCACCTGCTGACGACTGCACAAAAGCCGGAGTAACTGGAGTAGATGTCCCCACAGGTGTGATAAATCTTGGAGGTGACGCAGCTCGAGCTGAACGACGAGATGGAGAAGTCCCTCCCTCTGGCCCAAGTCGTGAGCGTCGAGATCATCTCGTCGAAGCTAAAGCATCTGATCGCGCTGAATTAGATCTAGCAGAGCGCCTTGACAAAGAACGAGATAGCTCCTAGTCTGCCATCTCTCTGAATCTCACGAGCTGGTCTGGAGACATGCATGCCATCATATCTTGAAACTCCTCATCGCTCATCCCTCGACTCATCGTGAAAATGTCACATGTACAAATAAAAAATGGTGTTAGAATAATCAATTTAAACTATAAAAGCACAGTAATATAAATCATTTTTGAAAAATCCCTCTTAAAATGCATATCTTATGTACCTTTATGGAAGATCTAAACAACGAATTGAGTAATACAATTCTCCAAGAATGAAGTATTCTATGGTCCCATGTTAATCTCCTCACACAACTCTGCATACACTGGAAGGTCGATAGACATGTCACCACAAAAGAACGAGTCTGCCTCGTTCTCAAAAAATTCTTGGACTACTGTATTTCCATCATTGTTAGCCGATGCGGGCTCCAAGCTTGTAGTGACCTCCACCCCTTGTAATATTGACCCCTCTATTTGCATATTTTCTTCATCTATGCCTGGAACATCGCTTTAATCATATACTCTCGTACTTCGAGGAGTTGAAGGTATAACATACCACCATCGAGGTTGTCGGGGGCTTGGATAGAAGATTACCTGTTCACAAACACGTACAAAGCAAGTTCAAACCATTGTGACATAAACCATGTCGTATTACAATTAGCAAGCAAATGACTCTATGCAGCTATTCACAATGGGCCGGCAACACAAAGGTGTCGCGCAAATCCGTCCATTTTTTTCGGAATCTATTTTGAGAAATCCAGATGGACCTCGTCGAACTGTTGCTCTAGCTCCTCCAAGTACCACTTTAAACCACTACACATCAAATAGTATCATGGAGAAGCTACGGTAATCCACCGTAATAATACTTTGCAAGTTCCCAAAATACTCCATCTCATCCACAATCGTGTTTGGATCCGTTGCTCGTCGCCGGCTCTCTTGCTCAAACCTTACCATGACACCACAGTCCATTGTGGAGCGCATTTTGTCAATATGCTCCACGTGAAAATGTCGTCTGCGCGACCACGCTGCACTATTGTTAACCCTAACACGAAGAAAGCAAAAGGAAGTGGAAAAGACGCAGGGCAAAGGCGGAAAAAAGGTAGCCCGACTGAAGAAAGAAAAGGAGAAAAGGCCAAAAGCGCAAGGGCAACCTTAAAAGTCCAAGGCAAAGGCAAAAGGAGAAAGGCACATTTTAAAATAAAAAGGCGCACCCTGAAATCTTGTAAAAAAGTGTCGGGCTCTCACCTGTGCAATTTGTAAATGAAGACGGGCGGTGGACAGGAAGCTAGGAAGATAGAAGGACAATGGGAAAAAGGGCCTAGGTTATGGCCGGCCATGTAAAAAGGGAAAAAGGGGATGACCGCCCAAAAGGGATTTAGGGTTTTGTATATAAAGTTGAAAAGTGAATGAGAAGCTCATTCTTGTGTGTGGCCAAAAGTAGCTCTCCTCTTCTTCTTCTTCTTCTTCTTCTTGCTTGCTTGAGCTTGTGCTTGAGAGAGGGAGTGTGAGAGTGTGAGAGAGTGAGTATGTGAGGGTGAGGGACTGAGGAGGAGAAGCTCTCCATCTTCTCCTCTCTTCTTCTCTTCTGTTCTATTCTCTTGTCTTGCTCGCGGCAATGGGCTTTATGATTGAGATGGAGTAGTGTAGATATTTACTTTGTGTTTTGGATGCACTTAGGATAGGAAAAAACAAAGAAAAAGAAACAAACAGTAGGGTTTTCTGTTGTTGTATAACAAGCTAAAATAGGGAAACAGGGGACCAGATTCAAGTTCTGGGTGAGACAGGCACAGGGAACCAGCTGTGAGGTTCTGCAGTGCTGGGAAAAGACCTTAAGAGGCCTGGGAGGCCAGGACAGACCTCAGTTCCTTGGTTTTCCTTGTGTGTGTGTGAGAGAGAGAGAGAACTTCTGGTTCACAGGACGAGGAAGCGCTACCCTGATCTCTAGGCACCGGCGATTCGTGCTGCTCCAGGTGAGTCTGGTGTTTTTCCACAAGTGCTCTAATCAGATCTAGAAAGTTCATGGTGATTGCATGCAGCAGATAGTAAGGAGGGGTCAAACGCGCAGGAATCGCACCCACCATCGACGCACTCGGACCAACTCACAGTGGTCCGATTTCCAGAATCAGACCACCCGAGTTCTGGAGTCGGACCGTCCGATTTCTAGAATCGGACCGTCCGACTAAGAGTGAGTTGGACCAATCTAGTCCGATTACCAGGATCGGACCAACCCATCCAATTTTGAGAATCGGACGCTCAGACCAACCTGTCCGACTCGGACACTCGGACCAACCTGTCCGACTCGGACACTCGGACCAGTCCATAATCGAACCAGTCAGAATCGGACCACGCCATCCGAGTCCCAGAATCGGACCAGCTCACACCACCCTGTCGGATCCGATTCCCAGAATCGGACCACTTTTAAAATCAGACCACTTTTTGATCCGACTCTCAGAGTCGGACGTAACCAAAATCGGACCACTGGTCCAATCGGACCAACCTAAAATCGGACGTCCGATTCTGATAATCGGACTCCTTAAAATCTAACATCTGAGAATCAGATAAAAAACTATCAAAATCGGAGAGGTATCTTGAACACAAATTCTGGCACATCTAAACCCCAAAGTCGACCCAAGACCACATAGAGCTAAAGGCACTTCACAGATCCATCACGGGGCTAAAATTTAGAGCACGTAGTTCAGAATTTGGCTATAAACGGTCCTCCAAATTGTGTATGGATTTTTTCGTAACGGCCCTGCGGGGCGAGGGGGATTGCCCCCCCCGAACCCCCGCAGAGGGGGCTCCGCACCTCTCCCAAGTAGGTTGGAGAGAGAACACGTGCCGTGACAGGTCCTCCAAATTGAACCCTAGTGGAGTAATGGCTCTACACGAGCATGTATCCTCACTCGCAAAAGAGCAACCAAAAGCCCATACCTGAATAGAGAGAAATAGAAACCCTAGAACATCAATGGGCCAAACTAGCCATCAAGGGCAAAAAGGCCATGCCATGAGAACACAAAGACATTGTGTTCAGACCGTGCCTAGTCAAGCAAAATGCAACTTCGGCAAGCTACAAATGCGAATATGACTAGACATGACACTCTTGACGAGAGATGTACCTTGAATAGCATTGCACTGACGATCCAAGACAGCAGTGGAGAATCCACATCTAGTCGTGCAGACGAGAACTCAAGGGCATCTGTCAGAAGGCTTAAATTTACAAGCCAAGACCCAGAAGATGAAGACATAGTATCACCTGCTTATCTTAGGGTCAAACTCACCGTGAAAGGAGAGCATATTATCGATGCTCTAATTGATGAAGGAGCATATTTTAATATCTTGACCTATGAATCATGGACCCTACTAGGACAACCAGAGCTCACACCGACTAGTGCAACCCTTAGCCCTTATGGGGGACATCCACAAGCACTCATAAGGAAGTGCAAAATCCTTGTAACAATTGAAACAGAAATCTTGCCCATCCTATTTCATGTTCCTTCAAATAGTGCTAGCTGCGGGAAGGAAACCCTCCTAGGAAGACCCTTTAAAAGGGTGACCAAGTGTGAGGCCGACTATGTAGCACAGAGGATACACCTGACACTACGAGGTGTGAGGATAGTCACAACCTCTAGCAAGGTTGACCTCATCAAACCTCAAGGGAAAGGCAAGGAAGCTGCTGACGTAATGGTCGAGCCTACTAACGAGATCAAGGACTTGTTGGAAGAGTTAATACAAGCACAGGTCCAACAACGAGAACCAGTGAGTGAGGCCAAGCTTGAAACAAGAATGTCAAGAGACAATGCAAAGGAAGAGCTTTGGACTTACAAATATCATAGAAGACCCCAAAAGAAGCCCAAGCCTTATAGACGAAGGCATCGATGGAGAGTCAGCACATGCCGCGATGGATATCCAAAGTGTTGCTAAGTGCTCAAGGGTACTACGCAGGTAACCAATGGATTTGGGTACCAAAATCCCCTGCTAAACTGCCTCTATCAGCTGAAGGCCAGAGTTCCTCAAAAGCATGGCACAGGAGGAAATCTAAGAGAAACTCTAGGTCTCAAGGAAAGAAACCAGACATGATTGCTCGAAGGAAAGAGCCCCAGCCTAGCATGCTAAATAGACAGATGTCACGCGTAGCCATTGAGCACACACAAAAATCGTTAGCGCCCAAGGAGCCTTTGATTCCCCACGGGGAGAAAAAGCATCATAGGCACAACATTGCTCAAGGCAAGGCTGATTGCTCAACAAAGCAAATCATTCAGCGAGTGCCAAGTCCACCTAAGAGTCCTAGATCTTCTACGCCCTCTTCTCCCAAACAGACACAAGAAGCACTACAGCAGCTGTCAAGGGCGACTGCTCAATTCCAATCTCTATCTCCATCTAAGGTTCCAACCGTCAAAGAGGTGGGACATGATGCCATCTGTAGCTCTCAACCCAAGGATGTGCCTGAGCCACCTAATGCGACTAGATTAGCTCATGTTTGATCTACACAAATGAGTGCTCAAAGGCCAATGAAAGACACAACCACTTCTGATAGCCCTAGGGACTTGACACCGCAATCCACTAAGGGAAGCCAGCCCACTGAACTAGTTGCTACTACTTCCAATTAGGGATCATAGCAGTCACATCCCTTTGCCATGACAATGCCCCTTGTGGAATGTGTCCTTAGTAGTTTACTTGTGGAGGAGGTGTCGCAACCAAATCCCTCAACAACTCCAGCACTTTCAAAGTGCCTAAAGCCTAGGACGGGGGAGTTAAACGCAGAGGAGTTGGTTGAAAAGCTAGACTCTCCGAAAAGAGCGGCAGTTGTGCCCTCACAACCGGGCAAGGCTATTCAGCAAACCACGACTATGTCCCATAAAGACACACTAGAGAAGGGAAATGCTGAGGCCCGACCAAGCACATCAATGATCAATATAGCCCAGGGTCCTGAGTCGTTGAGAGAGGCACCTTCATTGACCAAGAAAAAGAGGAGAAAGCAGAGAAAACAACAACAACAGATGCAGGTGGTTGTGGACCCAAAGAACATTGAGACGAAGGGCGCTGGAGAGCTGATGAATAAAGCATCGAGTCCATCCACCAATGAACCCACTGATCCCTCTCCTAATAGCAGTGAGACCTCAGACACATTTGTGTGCTCTGACAAACCAAAGCAACAGTTGCCATCAATAGTTGCTTGCAACACTCTATCCACTGACAATAGAACTCACATTGATCAATCAAGAGTGGATACAATGTTGTACACACAATAGGGTGACAAATCTATACCAGTCACATCCGAGAAGAACCATGACGAAATAACAGCAAAACCTTAGGAGAAATGTGAGAACCCCAAGAGCATAAGAAAACCTAGCGTTGACCAATCTTGCTCATCTAGGCCTGAGCCCCCAGCCATGCTAAAGCCTAAGTAAACTCTTAGAACTTTTCATGAGATAGCAACCGAGCAAGCCCTCATTGAACATAGAAGTGTCGCAGAATGCTTAACTGAGTTGAAGGCTAAGCTCAAAGTGGTCGCACGTGTCTACATCCTTGCGGACATGGGCACGATCCCCAAGGAGCAACTTGGAGATTACTTGACCTTTCCTTTATCATGGGAAGAACAAGAACATCTTAACGAGCACTACGACAGGCTCCTGCATGAACATGTGCGACTCATCCCTGATGAGGCTGACGAACTGCGCTTGACCATCACATTCAATGAAGTGCTCTGCCGACCGAATCTCGTAGACATAGAGCTATTAAAGCCGACTCTCAGCAGGCCAGAGTCAATTTGAGCAGCGTTGGTGCAAAAGCCGCGTTGTAATGGCCAAACTAGGGGCTTAGATCATGACGGTCTCAGAAGAGCGATTAGCTAAATGGTGGTCTCAAAGAGACCCAATCTACATGGCACCAACTTCCCTTCGAGTGCTCACTGACATTCGAGATACGGGCTTAGCTGGGGCTAGGCTACAGGGCCCTTTGATTGATAAGGTTCTCACTGAGGAGGAGTTACATATTGCCAGTAGACTCGGTCAAGGTTCCATGCTACTCGACATGACAAAATATCTATCAGTATTAAGTCAGCTGCCATGAATACTAGATGCGTGTGCCACGCTCCGGTACAACCCGGAGTTATACACTTGGTTTTTATCCTCGTGAAGTGACATGGATTCATGAATATGTATATAAATAAACACTATTTCTTGTGTCACCTTGTATAAACAATATCAACACACGCGAACAATGATAGTCAAGCACAGGAAGAAGAGTGGGGTCAAATAAACTAAGCTCCTCAAGTCGTCCTCTCATCACGCATTTAAAAGTGTGTGACCAGCCCCACCTCCAGGTGAGAGCAGGCAACCCACATTGCCGCCATGGAAAGCCTTGACCAACAACTCTGATGGTGTAGACAGGGTGTAGTCCTTTCCAATACACCTGCTTCCCTTTTTGGTCTATCCTTTCGAGAATGTGCCCTGTCCCACTCCACGACAACTAGTCCACGTGACTTAGCATAAACTAATATCCGCTAATGACTGGAGGCCACACAAACATCAGCATGGGGGCCATTTCTCTACAAAAAACACCGCGTGTCTCACCCCTCCCCTTCTTGTCATATGCGCTTCATAAACCACACTAAAATCCCTTCCATGCAAATAGTTGTATCCTGTATCAAGGTCTAAACCTTTGTATTGCGTCTTGCAGGTTTCCTTTTGTGGCGGAATGTATGGAAGATCATGGAGATCTAGCATGCAAAGACGCTCTTCGCAGAAGGCGGGAGCATGTGGCACGCGCCCCTCCACTGGAGCACTATGTGCTCACCATCAAGAGGTATGCCAAGAAGCGAGGCCCTAAGCGACATTGCCCAGGGCGAAGGTCGAAGAATCCTCGAGTCAAGAATGTCGAGACTCGAAATGCGCACAGGTGGCAGCACTAGTGATACGCACTCCCAGCTCCCGCTCGGGCCCCAGATGCTCAAAGGCAGAAAGGGCAGCTTGGGAAAGAGAATAATTTAATGAATTATTTAAAGACATTCTGGAGACGGTAGTGGGCCGGGATTACACCATTCATGTCCTGACCGACATGTTCCCTGCTCACCCCCACGGGAGCCCCATACCAGCAGAGCCCCAATCACCCGGCCACCCAGACTTGCCCCGCCTCGTACAAATCGAGTAGCCCATGATGCATAAAGGGTTTATCGAATGATAACTGGCCATAACTTTTTGTTTTTAAATGGTTAAGTATTCCTGACTTGTTAAGTATTGACATGTTCCCAACTTGTATGAACTTTTCATATTTGCGTTTAATATATTTTTACGCCTTTAGCAAAAGAAAAAGCTAATCAAGTGTAGGTGATAAATGTCTAAGTCAATACCATAGAATTCAGATCAATGATGTCTCCTTGCATTGCACTGGCTTATTATAGTTGCGGCATATGCTGTGCTTGTACTCTCATGAAGCGACAAGTGGATACACGATGGGACAGATCTTTGGGCGAAAGTGTTCAATGCCCGATCACCGCAAGACCATCGATCCTTCAAGGAGTCGCGGCAAAGCCACGCTGCCGAAATCACGAATCACCCTTGCCAACCACCCACATTGCATGGCCCAAAACACATTCCCGGGTCACGCTCCCTTTCTGGGTCGAGCTCTATAGTTGGCTCACGGCAGTCGTTACCTCAACTGTACCAACATCGCATGTGCCACAAGGAGGTTTGCAATATCCCCAATGTATCTCCCCCTTTTGCCAACTGCTTCTCTAACAACGAGGCTTGGGCACAATCATCATTATACTATCCATTTTCAGAGCCTTCGAAGCTTGACATTTTTCAACCCATTGAAAGGCTGATAGCCTCAACATATTGTAATGGTTGTACTCAGGCAAATCAAAAAAAAAAAAAGAGAAAAAGAAAGAAAAGAAAAGAAGAAAAGAAAAGAAAAAGAAATGAATGGAAAGATAATAAGCATCCACGATCAGAGCATAGCACCTAGGGGTCCTCAAATTAGGTACGTCTCGTGACCTTGGTCGACCGGCTTCGTCCCTAGTCCCCTAGCCCCTTACAATCACCCACAATTGTTCAGGGCACATCAAGGGCAGAACATACCTAGGGAGCTTGTCTCGCCTAGGGTTAGACCTGTTCAAGGCACATCAAAGGCAGGACATACCTGGGGAGCTTGTCTCGCCTAGGGTTAGACCTGTCACCCTGACCCACTTGCACAATTTCTTTTGCACTTTGCCTTAGTACCATTACAATCAAGTGGTGATAAGCACTGTACGATTGGCCATGAAAAGTACACTGTACTCATCAAGCAAGTCCAATAGTTTCCAGCTACTGAAAGTGCGGTGTCCTTGTATTCAATTATGCTACATCGTACAGTCACAATGCAAAGGATGTCTCATATACCTTCACGTGTACTCCTTCTCCACATGGACAACTTTGCTTCATCCACACATTGTTATGAGAAACTAGCCCACTGTCTTCTAACTATGTAATATCTAAGTATGCACGAGCACTCACATAATATCTACACTGAAGTATATCCACAGTTTGGGTCCTCAAGTGCAGGACAATACTCTGGGCTTGCTTAGAGTTCGACCTGTCTCCCAAACTAATCAAAATATGTCTTGTGCATGATGAGAAGCCTAGCACTACCCCTTAAGGAGAGACCACATGTGAGGTTTTCCAATTGTAGGTATAAGGTGTTGTTCGCTCTTCCTCAACACTCAACTTTGAACGCTTGTCCCTTACCATCCGACAAGTCCGCAAAGAATCGTCATGTGCAGAATCCCCAACAAACCAATACTTGTGCTGGCCACTATCAATGCAATCCCCAACACAGCATAGCCCTACCACCAACTCCAACAACCTTCCACCAGCCACCTTTGCCACCAACAGGCCCCCAAGACCTTCTGCCACACCACCACCAACACTCCTCCACGGAAACCACAGGCGTCCTTATCACACACGTCTTCGGTGCATGCTACAGCCTGCTACCTACGACGATGAGTGCCATGGGACTGGCACTCATCTAGGAGGGAGGTAATATTAACCCTAACACGAAGAAAGCAAAAGGAAGTGGAAAAGACGCAGGGCAAAGGTGGAAAAAAGGTAGCCCGACTGAAGAAAGAAAACAAGAAAAGGCCAGAAGCGCAAGGGCAACCTTAAAAGTCCAAGGCAAAGGCAAAAGGAGAAAGGCGCATTTTAAAATAAAAAGGCGCACCCTGAAATCTTGTAAAAGAGCGTCGCGCTCTCACCCGTGCAATTTGTAAATGAAGATGGAGGAAGCTAGGAAGATAGAAGGACAATGGGAAAAAGGGCCTAGGCTATGGCCGGCCATGTAAAACGGGGAAAAGGGGATGACCGCCCAAAAGGGATTTAGGGTTTTGTATATAAAGTTGAAAAGTGAATGAGAAGCTCATTCTTGTGTGTGGCCAAAAGTAGCTCTCCTCTTCTTCTTCTTCTTCTTGTTCTTGCTTGCTTGAGCTTGTGCTTGAGAGAGGGAGTGTGAGAGTGTGAGGGAGTGAGTGTGTGAGGGTGAGGGACCGAGGAGGAGAAGCTCTCCATCTTCTCCTCTCTTCTTCTCTTCTCTTCTCTTCTCTTGTCTTGCTCGTGGCAATGGAGCTTGGAGCTTGGAGCTTGAGGATGGAGTTTGCTTGAAGCTTGCACTTGGATCGTGGAGCTATCGGAGTGCACGGGAGAGAAGGTAACTCTAACGGCATCAAGGTAAGCTCACTACACCTGTAAGGTATGCATTGCGCATCGGCTATGTGAGAGGTAGCCATTAGTGCTCAGCTTGGAACGCTTGAATCAATAAGCGGTCCGTGGGTCTTGGCGGTTGAGTGAAGGCTCCCACAACTATATATTTTGTACTGTATATTGAAACACTCAAATTAGATGTCGCATATAAAATTTAGATACGACACATTCTAAACCCCTCATCACCTTTGGACTACATCCCCTCGAGAACTCCCACTCCTCCATTGAGACCTCTATCCCTTCGTTGGATGCTGCGGTCAAGGCTCCATGCAACCATCGTATTGACATAAACCGTTGCATCTCCTCCATGCCTTCGGGATATCGAATTGGTAGATGACGCGCACTGCATCGGAATTCAGCTCGTGCTTCCTCTCGATCTTGCCTTGTAATTTGGTACTTGGCGAGCCACGTCTCCACGGAGGCATGGTGCAACATACAAAAGCGATTCACCTTCTCTTCCATTGAGGCATCCATTCTTTTTTCTACCCCATTTCCAACCACCACATCTCCAGTCAGTCTATCATCGTCCTTCCGCGTCCATAGCATTTCATTGTCTGGTTCCACCGTTGGTAGCCATTGTGAGATATGCACTAATGCCTCTGACACCAACCAACCTTCCGCCATGCTACCTTCTGGACAAGTTCGTTATCGCACAAAGCCTTTCAGGGTTTTCATGAAGTGCTCCAGAAAGAACATCCATCGCGTATGGACAGGTCCAACAATCTCCACTTCTTCCACAGGATGCACAAGAAGGTGAATTTGTATCGTGAGCATGCTAGTGGGCAGGTATTTCTCAAAGAGACAGACTGTCTCCACTGCTCCCCGCCTTGCGGATTCAATAGAGGACGTCTTAATCTCTTTCTGTGAGATCCATTGCACCAAAGTCGACAACTTGTAAATGGCCCTGCGAATTTCTCAAGTAAGGCATCCTGCGATTGCGATCGGTAGAACAAACTGCCACAAATGAGAAATCATTATGAATAATGGCCACTTTTCAAATTGCAAAATGCCCACGCTAATTACAATCCATTCTATTCACAAGCTTGACATATCTTATGCCAATCATGGGATTTTAGCCCCGACAATTGGTCATCTTTAGAAAATACGTACCTAAGAGAACGCATCATACCTGTCGGAGTGCGGATAGACTTGATTACTTGCTTCACAATGCGCTCTTCTTTGGTAGACAAAACCCAAGGAGCACGAGGAAGCTACACTCCCCCTTCAGCACTCGACTGCGGCCAAAGCGCCTCCATCTTACCTACCTCCAAATCCATTCATGACCCTATAGTGTCTCTCTTTCCTGTGAGGTGGTCCCATAGCAAGCTGCCCACATTCTTGAAAATATGCATGGGATCCAATAAGTGGTTGACCTGTAAGTGGGTCCAATATGGCAACTCGTAGAAAACTGAGAACTGTCGCATTCCATTTGGATGTGATTCCGGGTTTACCATTTTCAGCTCGTACCAGCTGGCAGCCTTCATACGTGTTGGAGGTCATCCAAGAAAACCTTCCCTAAGTTCATGATCCTCCGGCAAGAAAGCGGCGTCTCCTTGATATACCATCTTCTTCATGGTTCGTGACCTTCGGGAGTCTAACTGTGGCCCACACAATGGATATGCATGATAACCTGAGGTAATCAGACCTGTAAGGCGAGCCACGACCTAGTGAATACTTGATTGAATGAAATAAAATATAGATATTACCAGCGAGAATGGAGGTCTGCTCACCTGAGCACTCTCCCAATCCCGAAAAGTCATGCATCGTCCACATGAGAATGGCTTGAATGTTGGTTGACTGCCAACCATCGCGCCTGCTCATATCTTGCACAATGACCCCCTCCTCCCACAAAATCTTAAGCTTATCGACTAATGGACGAAGATACACATCCATATTTTTTACTTTGTAGTGGCCTGGGACGAGCAAGCTAAGGATAAGATGTCCTTTCTTCATAGAAAGCCATGGAGGGATGTTGTAGTTGACAAGCACTATAGGCCACACACTATAAGAAGTTGAGCGCAGACCGAATGGGTTTACACCATCCATGGCGAGACCGAGCCGAAGATTCCTTGGTTCTCGCGCAAAGCCTGGGAAGGTAGAGTCAATGTGGCTCCATGCGTGCGAATCCGCTGATATTCGTTGAACTCCATCCGTGGACCTATTCTGCACATGCCACGTTGTCAAGCTTGCCATGCCAGACGTGCGAAATATGTGGTTTATGCGGGGGATGAGCAGAAAGTGTCTGAGAACTTTTTGAGGGATGGTTTGCCCTTGCAAGTCCTGTCGATACCTGTGAGCACCACACTTTGGACATGTCTCCATAGTCTCGTATTCATCTCGAAACAGTATGCAGTCATTGATACATGCATGGATGTTATTGTAGTCCATACCAAGCTTCCGTAAAACATATCATGCATCATCACAAGACTCAAGCATGGTATTTGCAGGTGGTAATATATGATATTTCAATAACCTGAAAAAAATCATAAAACACCTTGAAAAAGCACAAATGTTTGCAATAATACTGTTTAAAAAAATTTAATGAAGCCTATGTGCAAGGTACCTGAATAACTCAGTCACACTCATATCACTCCAACCGTATTTTGCTTGCACACTTAAGAGTGCAAGCAATGTCTTCAACCGAGATACTCGGCACCCATCATATAATGGTATGGATGCTTCCTCTCTAAGCGGGTCAGATGTCTCAACATCCATGGGAATCAATGCATCGATCATTGCCTCTATCTCAGGCTCCAAGATTGTAGGTAGGTCGGGAAGGTTGTCTGTCTCCTCTGGCATTGACGGTATAGATGGGCCTTGCGAGTGGTGGATTGGCTCCTGCAATCTATCCATCGCACGTCCACAAACTCTTCTAATTGGCCACAAAGGGTGCACTCCCCCTTGGGTCGAGACATCACCCCCTGGATAGAAAATTTGCCAACAAGACCCAATCTTATTGTGTATGGTTTTCAATTAGCTTGCGAGTACAATGCATGATTAATATTAACTTCAAATTACCGTTTGCTGAAAATCTGCAATCCCCTTATCAATGATCTTAGATTGAAACTCGCCAAATCATCATACGTGTTCTATAGACAATTGGCGTTTTCATCTAATTGCCAACTTGCATTGAGAGCAAGGACATGGGACACGCTGATTAAGATACGTCTCGCGGTCTTAAACAATAAGACCTTCTTCGTTTTCCATCTTATCTACATTACAGCAAAGGAGGCTTAAATGGATAGCTTTATGGAGATGTACGTCAAATTGCAAGTTGACCATAAATCTTGCATTGTACATAGTAGTTGAGAGATTTTTTGATGTTATATCTCGGCCTTGTATCATGCTCAAGTATTTGTTTGTCCCGGTAGATAATTATTCGTTATTGTAAAAAACTGCACTAGAGGGCTTTGAGTATAAGTAATCCATTTATGAGCATCATTGAGGATCTCTTAGTCTAATAATAAGTCAGTCTCAACAAAAAGCATCTTAGAAATGTGGTTTTTTTGTCCTAGGATCGCGTATTAAAATTAATTCCATCTATGAAATTTATCAACCATAGTAATAAAATTTATTTCAATCAATTCTACTCATAGTCATAAGACCTGAGAGAAAATATCCTATACTCAATTTAAGGGATTCTTCTTCTATAACAATACTTTTGGGTTCATTTTGATGAAGTATCGTAATGACCATTAGCTAGGGTATCATTTTCTTTTAGTCCTTCCGTTGACTAGTTGGTATGATTTCTAATTTGTTATGCCTATAAAGTTAATACAAAATCAATGAATTATGCATATCACAATTAGATCCCGTACTTGGACATTATGAAGGACATGACCAATTTTAAGCCATCTTAAAGAGTCACCAATGTACGTGGCCCATGGCAAAGCACATTGCATACCATTATCCATAAGTCTATTATCTTAAATTTCCTTCCCCTCCCTCTCCCTCTCTTTCTCTCCCTCTCCCTCTCTTTCTCTCTTTCTCTCTCATTTCCTCTCCTAAACAAGCAAAAAAGAAAGTGATTCAAACATTAAACAAGCAAGAGGGAGAGTGTGAGAGAGAATGCACTCTCCCTCCCTCTCCCTCTCCCTCTCCCTCTCTTTTTCTTTCTCTCCCTCTCTCATTTCCTTCCCCTCCCTCTCCCTCTCCCTCTCTTTCTCTCCCTCTCTATCTCTCTTTCTCTCTCATTTCCTAAACAAGCAAAAAATAAAGTGATTTAAATATTAAACAAGCAAAAGGGAGAGGGAGAGAGACAATGCACTCTCCCTCTCTTTCTCTTTCTCTCCCTCTCTAATTTCCTTCCCCTCCCTCTCCCTCTCCCTCTCTTTTTCTCTCATTTCCTCTCCTAAACAAGCAAAAAATAAAGTGATTTAAACATTAAACAAGCAAAAGGGAGAGGGAGAGAGAGAATGCACTCTCCCTCCCTCTCCCTCTCTTTCTCTTTCTCTCCCTCTCTCATTTCCTCCCCCTCCCTCTCCCTCTCCCTCTCTTTCTCGTTCTCTTACTCTTTCTCTCCCTCTCCCTCTCCCTCTCTTTCTCTCTTACTCTCTCGTTTCCTCTCCTAAACAAGCAAAAAAGAAAGTGATTTAAACATTAAACAAGCAAAAGGGAGAGGGAGAGAGAGAATGCACTCTCCCTCTCCCTCCCTCTCCCTCTCTTTCGCTTTCTCTCCCTCTCTCATTTCCTCCCCCTCCCCCTCCCTCTCCCTCTCCCTCTCCCTCTCCCTCTCTTTCTCTTTCTCTCCCTCTCTCTCCCTCTCTCTCCCTCTTCCTCTCTTTCTCTTTCATTTCCTCTCCTAAACAAGCAAAAGAAAGAGAGAGGGAGACTTACCGATGAGATATGGCGAGCGTGGGGCGGCTCCTCCTTGCGATGAAGGCTCCTCCTCTCCTCGCGAACAACGGCGGTGCCGACGGCGGCAAGTCTTCTTCCTCTCCTTCTCTCACGACGGTTGCTCTCTCCCTCGCTCTCGCTCTCAAAACTCACAATGGAGCAAACGCGAAATAAAAACCGCGTTCGGTTTCAACCACTTTTTTTCCCTGTGGAGGGTTGCTATTTGCGTCGCAAATAGCGATGCTATTAGCAATGCCAATAGCGAAGCCGCTATCTGCCGTTGCTAATCGGCGTCGCTACTAGATCAAATCCTTGTAGTGCTAGTTATACTTATGAACAACTCACTGAGCAAGATCTTCTTCTTGTGCTTGAGCTCTCTATCTCCCTCTTGTGCACACTCTCATGCTCTCACTCTTATATTTCAACATGGTATCATAGCCATCTCTAATCCAACAAGCTTCCTTCTATTCCATTTCCCACTAAGTGCACATGAGCATGTCATTTTCTCATTATACATCTTTACCTGCATAGCTGCAAGCCATACCCACCTTTGTTGGAGGACCTTGGGTGAAAAAAAGAGAGTATATTTTTCCTTAATTTCTCCTAACTCAAGTCACTTTAGCATGCCACAACAATCCTCAACATTAGGCAGCTAGAAGGACACCGTTACTAGAATTTGTGAATCTGGTGTAGATTTCACTGAGTTCAGCTCAACGGCGCAACCTGTTGAGGGCATAATCATCCAAGCTACCATAGGGCTTTGTTAGCCCCCCAAGTGAGCTATCTCCACCTAAGAATATTTGGAAAAATTCCATCCCTACTGCTCACACAAAGCAAATACCTAACTAGGTATCCTACTCACCACCATAGCCACAAGCTTGAAAGCTTGACTTTCTTGTTTTTTTCATCTTTTACTATCATCAAGAGTGATTTTAATCACTGAATCAATGCCTCCATAGTCACTTAATGACCTATGGTATTCATTTCAATGAAGATTCTTCATTTGGTGGGCATCATTAAGCTTGCCAAGATGGATATAATATCTCAAGTGGTCTTAACTTTGAGATGAGTGCTTCGTAGCACTAAAATGCACAAATAAATTGAGGTTATACTCCTGCCTTAGAAAGTAAAGCTTTGGGTTGCCCTTCGATTCTTGCAAGCATTCACTCTCACTCCACCCACCACCTTATTATAGGGATCCTTGGGGTCCCATGATCATATGCCTCTCTCTTTGGTATTGCATGTGGCCCACTTTACTTTTTCTAATAGGAAGAAGATGGCTTTTCTCCCACCAACCAATAACTTGAAGCCTAGCCGGTCCTCGCAATGAATGCAAATTTTGCTACTAGCTAGCTTTATAACTAAAAGTGTACAATCTTTGCTGGTTCTCTTAAGTTTGAAGTACATTTCTTACAAAAAAATATCCATTTTCGCTGGTTAGAAATAGAATAAAGGCCAGTTTCTCGAGAGCCCCCTTTGCCCTCTTTATCATTGTATGAATTTGAGATTTTTTTGAAAACTATGAATGGGAACTGACTCAATACCTTGAGGTACATAATGGAAGCCTTTTTGACTTGGAAGCTCGACTGCCTAATATGAAGCTCTCAAAACTTTGACTATGATTATGTGGGCACAAGGGTTACTCAAGCTCGTTATGATTTTGTAATGAATTTTTACCAAGGAAACCCTGAGGATCACGGTTCTGGTTCTTTCACCATGAGGGGAGTGGCACGAGACAAAGAGAGGGAGGGATGGGGTGGAGAGAGAGACAGACAGACAGATAGAAGTTCATTTATGTTGTATACTACAAGATACAAGCCTTATACCAATGCTCAAAGTGACATAAACATTCATTAAAAAAATTGTCCCCATCATTGCTAAACGCATCGATATTAGCATCTCTACAAAGCTGTCACTATTTTTATCACTTTTATGATGCAAAAAGTGACACATTAAGCGATGGTTTGTGACATATATTGCAATGCCAATAAGGACACATGCAATAAATTTGTGATGTTAATAGCGATGGTCACAGAGAAAAAAAATATGTGCGGCAGGTACGCAATGGTCGTCAAGATGAGCACAAAATGTACTTGAACCCACAAGACTGATATATATAGAATAAGTACAAGTTCGTTGACGAAAACTCATGGAAATATGGCAAGATACAAAGGATGATAAATGCATCTAAGAAATAGTACATGGAAGATGCCTACACAGATCACATTACCAAAAAGAAAGAGGGTGTGTACTCTATGAATGCAAGTGAAAGCTACAGATCCTCAGCATTAGAAAGCTCATCCCGATGCAAAGGCGCATCAAACGGACTGTGCAAAATGAATGACTATAGATCAATCCACCATATATAATGCATTAAAAAAAAATTAACTATGGATAAGAAAGATGATTGACTTATTGGGCCATCCCATACATACATTCTATTGATCAACAGTGAGACCGTGTCTCTCTACATATCGAGTCTCCAAGCTAGTGGGATTGGGGTTTGTACTAGAGTGCTACAAACAAAACAGAATAAAAATGTTAGAAAGACGATTGTCACTACAAGTGATATTGCAAATAAAGAAAGTAAGAAGAACAAAAGAAAAACTTACAAAGTCCTTCAAATAAGCCTTGTGGCTACCACTCCCCAGATGATGCATGACCCCTACCTCCAATTCACTACAAGATATAGGCCTTATACTGAAGTTCAAAGGAACGAAAATGTTCATAAAGAAAAATTCCCCTGTCATCACAACAAACGTCAATATTAGTGATGCTATAAAATAGTAATAGCGACGTGTGCAGTAGATACGTGTAGTAAATTTGCAAAGTTAATAGCGACGATAATAGGGAAAAAATTTTGTGGCAAGGCACCACAAATAGCACTATGTGCTTTATTTGGGCCATACAAAAGAGTTTCAGTAATGTGTACAATGCTTGTCTGAATAAAGGCAAAGTGTACTTGAATCCATAAGAGTGATACATAAAATAAATACAAGATCCATAATGAAAGCGACGGTACAATCATGCCAAGATACAAAGAATGATAATAACATAGTGCATAGAAAATGCTCATCCCGCCACAAAGGAGGATCGAACGGACTCTACAAAAAGAGAACAAACTACACATCAGTCCACCATACAATAATATATTTTAATTAAAATTAGTAATTACAGATAAGAAAGATAAGTGAAAGAGCCATGCTACCTTCTGGCCGAGCTCGTTGTCACACAAAGCCTCTCAGGGTTTTCATGAAGCGCTCCAAGAAGAACATCCATTGCGTATGGACAGGTCCAGTAATCTCCACTTCATCTACAAGATGCACAAGAAGTGGATTTGTATTGTGAGCATGTTGGTGGGCAAGTATTTCTCAAAGAGACAGATCGTCTCCACTATTCCCCGCCTTGTGGATTCAATAGAGGACATCTTAATCTCCTTCTATGAGATCCATTTCACTAAAGTTGACAACTTATAAATCACATTGTGTATTTCTGGAGTAAGGCATCCTATGATCACGTTCGGTAGTACAAACTACCACAAATGAAGAAGCATTATGAACAACGACTACACTCCAAATAGCAAAATACGCAAGCCAGTTACAATCCATTCGTAGTACACACCTGACCTATCTTATGCCAATCATGGAATTTTAGCACTGATAATTGGTCGTCTTTAGAAAACGTGCTCTTCTTTAGTGGATAATGTGCTCTTCTTTAGTGGACAAAACCCAAGGAGTATGAGGTAGCTGCAAGCGACTATCAACACTCGACTACGGCCAAAGCGCCTCCATCTTGCCTATCTCCTTCTCAAATCCATTTGTACCCCTATAGTTTCTCTCTTTCCTATGATGTGGTCCCATAATAAGCTACCCACATTCTTGAAAATATGCATAGGATTCACTAAGTGGTTGATCTTTAAGTGGGTCCAATAAGGCAACTAGTAGAAAATTGAGGATTGTAACATTTCATTTGGATATGACTCCATGTGGACCATTTTGAGCTCGTACTAGCTTTGGGCATTCATAAATGCAAGAGGTCGTCCAAGAAAACCTTCCCTCAGTTCATGACTCTTCGGAAAGAAAGCGATGTGTCCTTGATATACCATCTTCTTCATGGTCCATGACCTTCCGCAGTCTAGCTGTGGCCCACACAATGAACATGCATAATAACTTAAGATAACCAGACATATCCCATTACCTCTATCCAATGAGTACAAACTTGAACGTGATATATTTGATAAAACCAATGAGAACGGAAGTCTACTTACCTGAGCACTCCCTGAATCCCAGAAAGTCATACATGGTTCACATGAGAATGGCTCGAATATTGGCGAACCCTCGACTATCACACTTGCTCATATCTTCCACGATGACCCCCTCCTTCTACAAAATCTTAAGCTCATCAACTGATGGACGAAGATACACGTCCATATTTTTGACATTGTAGCGACCGGGAACAAGCAAGCTAAGGATGAGGTGTCATTTCTTCATAGAATGCCATGGAGGGATGTTGTAGTTGATGAGGACTACATGCCACACATTGTAAGAAGTTGAGTATAGACCAAATGGGTTCATGCCATCCATAGAAAGATCGAGCCAAAGATTCCTTGGCTCTCGAGAAAAGCCTAGAAAGGTAGAGTCAATGTGACTCAATGCGTGTGAATCCGTTGATATTCGTTGAACTCCACCTATGGATCTATTCTGCGCATGCCACGTTGTCAAGCTCGCCATGCTGGATGTACGAAATATGTGATTTATGCATGGGATAAGTGGAAAGTGTCTAAGAAAATTTTGAGGGATAAGCGGCATACACACACACACACACTCTCTCTCTCTCTCAATCTCCTTGCGTTGATCTCTCTCTACTCTTCTCTCTATACATCACTTCATCAACAAAAATAAAGAGAGAAGTAAAGAAAAGAGAAAAACAAAGAGAGAAGAGAGAATGCACTTACCTCAAATCTTAAAGAAGAATCCTTTCGTGTTTCTCTCCTTCTTTTTCTTCTTCTCCTTCACGGGTTCCCTCCTTCTTCTTTGCAGTTTTTCCCTCTCTTTTTGTGGTGGATTGGAAGTGGTAGCGGCCTCTCTCTTTCTCTCTCTCCATCTCCCTTGCGTTGATCTCTCTCACTTCTTCTCTGTATACATCTCTTCATCAACAAAAAGAAAGAGAGAAGCAAAGAAAAGAGAAAAACAAAGAAAGAAGAGATAATGCACTTATCTCAAATCTTGAAGAAGAATCCCTTCGTACTTCCCTCCTTTTTCTTCTCCTTCATTGAGTTTCTTCCTTTTCCTTTACACTTCTCTCCTCCCTCTTCATGGATGGAAATGGTGGTGGTGGTGGCCTCTCTCTTCTCTCTCTCTCTTACTTGTTTACAAACCTGTAAAATGCCATGCTCGCGTTTCAACACTTTTTTATGAAGCCCAATCAACAGGAGATAGTCCATTAAAAATAATCTAGGCATGTTTACTTTTAGAAAGACAAAATCCCGTTGCCTTTTAATTGGCGGCGGGATCTCTCCCCTTTTTTATTTCTCCACAAGACACTCTTCCTTCCCCTCCCATGTTCTCTCTATTTCTCTCTCTCCTTCCCTCCCCACTCTCACTCAACACATGTCATTGCAAAGATAATCAAAGATAGAAAATAAAAAGCTTAAAAAACAAAGACATTGAAAGAAATCTCACCCTACCTCTCTTTATCTCTTTCTCCCCCCTCTCCCTTTACTTTTCTTTCTTAACTTACTCTCTCATTCTCTCATTTTTTTCCTATTCTTCTTCCTCTCTCTCACTCTATATTTTTTTCTCTCTATCTCTCTCTCTCCCTCTCTCTCTCTCTCTCTTTTTCACTCTCCTTCCTCTTTTTACCTCACCCTTCTTTTCTACCTTCTCCTCCTCTCTTCCTTCCCTCTCCCTCTCTCTATTTCACTCTATTTCCCTTTCTTTGTTTCCTCTCTTTGTTTCTCCCTCCTCTTTCTGTCTCGTTGTTTCTCTCACTTATCTTCCTCCCTTCATCACTCATTTCTCTCTTCCTCTTTCTCCGTGTTTCTTTTCTTTCTTTTCTCTTTCTCTTTCTCTCTTCCTCTCTCTTCCTTCTTCCTCCCTCTCTTTCCATGCATCTCTTTGCAAAGAAAAACAAACAAAGAAACGAAGATAATACAAAAATAAAGCAAGAAGAGGCAATGCAATTACCTCAAAGGCCTAAATATGAAACCCTTTGTACATTCTCTTCACACCTTCCCTCCCTTCTTCCTTGCACACTTCTCTTTCTTCTTCATGCATAGCATGGCGACAGTGATGGTGGTGATGAGCTCCCCCCTCTCTCTCTCCCTCTCAAAGCTTTAAGCTTTCTCGCTCTCTTTCATTCTTTTTTATAAATGTTTTCTTGGTAAATGTCGCACTCAAGTTTTCGAAACCTTTTTCTCAGACCGGCATCACTATTCATGTCGCTATTAGGATCTCTATATGCGTCGCTATTTGCGTCTCTATGAGCATCGCTATTTGCATTGCTAGTAGAATTAGCGATGCTAATAGTGAGGAATATAGCAACGCAAATAGCCACGCTAAAAAAAATGCCACTTTTTTGTATCGCAAATGGCTGTCACTATTGCCCCATTCCCTTGTAGTGATTGTGTCCTCGTTCCCTCTCGCTGCTATCACCAACGTCCTGAAGAATCATCTGCATCTAGCCAGTCGAGCTCTGAGGCACCACTCTTGAGTGCTTTGCAGGGGTCCGATTGTCTATGTGACATGTATGCATGCATACACTCCATCATCCACCCAGAGGAAAACCTCTCTACCATATTAGGTACCGGAAACTCCTCGTGCAAGGATGCTACTATATAGTACATTCTCCCCTTGGGTATATTTTTACAATGGTCCAAGATGTTGTGCCAAAAAACTTGTTGGTACAACTCTCTCATGCAAGACACTACCTTCCTCCCCTCATCATTCATGATCACAATACCTATCCTATCATCTATGAGATATCTATCCCCTTTGTGGTACATCTAAGGTGTGTCCTCTCCCACCTATGACCACACTCTTGGACATAACGAGGAGACCTATATACATCTGGTGTACCCATGGGGGTAGTATCTCTCGAAGTAGCACCCAGGGATGCCACTTGCGAACGACTAAGCAAGGTTGGAGTCATTGGAGTAGATGCCCACACAAGTGTGAGAAATCCTACAGGTGACATGTCTCCACCAGAATGAAGAGATGGAGACACTACATCGGTGCCTCCACAACACCCACCTGAGCCATCCTCTCTAGAACCTGCACAAGAGTAAGGAGTAGCACCCCTATCTAAAGGCCACCACAGGCTCACAGCATCCACATCTCTGTAGCACCCCCTAGAACCACTCCCTTTGTCCAAGCCAGTCTCAAGCATTGATATTCTCTACTAAAAACAGAAGCATCTGAGCATGCCAAAGTAGATATCATGGCATGGCAGTCTAATGGTGTCCAGAGATCTCTTAGTCCACCATATCTCTGAATCGGGCCATTTGATCTAGAGATATACGTATGAATATCTTCTACAACTTCTCGTCACTCATCCCTCGACTTGTCCTACTCTCCAAATATAATCAAAGGTAATCTACACAGACAGAAAATAATGTTAGCATAATCAACATAAAGATTTAAGTAAAGCATGGTGATATCAATTTGAAAAAAATGATACCAGTTAAAATGCATATTATAGAGTACTATTAAAATGCATATTCTAGATTACTTCTTCAAATATCAAATTGATTGATGGTACGTATTGTGTTACAATTCCAATCGCACTTCTCCTGAATCTTTCTTGGCCTGCTCGTACCTAGCCAGCCACATCTCCATGGATGCATGATGCAACATACAAAAATGATTCACTGTCTCCTCCATTGCAACATCCATCCCTTTTTCTACCCCATTTTCAACCACCACATCTCTGGTTAGTCTATCATCCTCCTTCAGTGACCATAGCATATTGTTGTTTGAATCCATCGTTGGTAGCCACTGTGAGATATTTACTAATGCCTCAGACACCAGCCAACCTTTAGCCATGCTACCTTTTGGCTGAGCTCATTGTCACACAAATCCTTTTCAGGGTTTTCATGAAGTGCTCCAAGAAGAATATCCATCGTGTATGGGTGGGTCCCGAAATCTCCACTATATCTACAAGATGCACCATGAGCTGGGTTTGTATCATGAGCATGATGGTAGGAAAGTACCTCTCAAAGAGGCAAAATGTCTCCATTGCTCCCCACCTTGTGGATTCAATAGAGGATGTATTGATCACCTTCTGTGAGATCCATTGCACTAGATTTGACAACTTGTAAATCGTCCCATATATTTCTAAAGTGAGGCATCCTACAATCACGATCGATAGTACAAACTGCCACAAATGAAGAAGCATTACGAACATTGATTAGATACTAAATAGCAAAATACATAGACCAGTTACAATCAAGGCCAATAGAAACCTGACATATCTTATGCCAATCATGGAATTTCAGCCCTAATAGTTGGTCGCCTTTAGAAAAAGTGGATATGAGAGAATGGTTCATACTCGTCATGGGTGTGTGGATAGACTTAATAATTTGCTTCACAATGTGCTCTTCTTTAGTAGGCACAACCCAAGGAGCACAAGGTAGTTGCAAGTGACCATAAGTGCTCAACTATGGCCAAAGCGCCTCCATCTTTCCTACCTCCTGCAAATCCATTCATGCCCCTGTAGTGTCTCTCTTTACTATGATGGGGTCTCATAATAAGCTGTCCACATTCTTGGAAATATGCATGGGATCCAACAAGTGGTTGATCTATAAGTGGGTCCATTACAACAACTCCATGTGGAATATTTTTAACTCATACCAACTTTGCGCATTCATTCGTGTTGGAGGTTATCCAAGAAAACCTTCCCTCACTTCATGACCCTCCGTGGTGGCGTGTCCTTGATATACCATCTTCTTTATGGTTTGTGACCTTCGGGAGTCTAATGTGGCCCAAACAATGGATATGCATGATGACTTGAGATAACCAAACCTATCCCAACACCCTATATAGTCAACACAAACTTGAACGAGTTATGTTAGCTATCACCAATGAGAACATAAATGTACTTACCTGAGCACTCTCCAAATATGAGAAAGTCATGCATGGTCCATATGAAGATGGCTCATATATCAGCGGACCGTCGACCATCGCGCTTGCTCATATCTTCCATGATGACCCCCTCTTCCCACAAAATCTTAAGGTTATCAACTAATGGACAGAGATAGACGTCCATATTCTTGACTTTGTAGTGCCCAAGAACGAGCAGGCTAAAGATTAGGTATCCTTTCTTCGTAGAAAGCCATGACGGGATGTTGTAGTTAACAAGGACTATAGGCACACATTGTAAGAAGTCGAGCAGATAACAAATGGGTTCTTGCTATCCATAGCAAGATCAAGCCGAAGATTCCTTGGTTCTCGTGCAAAGCTTAGAAAGTAGAGTCAATGTGGCTCCATGAGGGTGAATCTACTGATATTCACTAGACTCAATCCATGGATCTATTCTGTGCATGACAAGTTGTTATGCTTGCCATTCCAGACGTTCAAAACATGTGACATATATACAGTATAAGTGAAAAGTGTCTAAAAACTTTATTGAGGTAATTAAACATGTCCAAACACCCCTATTTAGTCAACACAAACTTGAATGAGCCTTGTTAGTTATCACCAACAAGAATGGAAGCCTACCTACCTAAGACTCCTCGAATCCCAGAAAGCAAGCATGGTCCACATGAGAATGGTTCGTATCTTGGCGCAGTCTATCGACCATTGTGCTTGCTCATATATTCAACAATGAACCCCTCCTCCTAGAAAATCTTAAGCTCATTAACTAATGGATAGAGATAGATGTTAATATCCTTGACTTTGTAGCACCCAGAAATGAGCAAGCTAAGGATCATGTGTCATTTCTTCGTAGAAAGCCATGGCATGATGTTATAGTGAACAAGGACTACATGTCACATAATGAAAGAAGTTGAGCGGATACCAAATGGGTTCATGCCATCCATAGCAAGACCAAGTCAAAGATTCCTTGGCTCTTGTGCAAAGCTTAGAAAGCTAGAGTCAATGAGGCTCCATGCGCGTGAATCTTCTGATATTCGTTGGACTCCATCTTTGGATCTATTCTGCACATGACATGTTGTCATGCTCACCATGCTAGACGTACGAAACATTTGATGTATATATGGTATAAGTGGAAAGTGTCTAAGAAATTTCTGAGGGATTTTTTGTCCTTGCAAGTCCTGTCGATACCTGTGAGCACCACACTTTGGACATGTGTCCATAGTCCCATAGTCTCCTCAAAAAGCACACAATTGTTGACACACGCATGGATGCTATTTTAGTCCATGCAAAGATTTTGTAAAATAGATTGCGCATCATCACGAACCTTGGGCATGGTATTTCCAAGTAGTAATACATGATACTTTAGCAACTTGAAAAAAAATCATAAAACACCTTGAAAAAGCATAAGTGTTTTTTATAATGGAGCTAAAAAGATCAACGGAGTGAACATAGAATGTACTTGAACAACTCGGTCACACTTGCATCCCTTCACCCATATTTTGCATGCACACTTAGGAGCACAAGCAGTGTCTTCAAGAGAGATACTCAGCATCCATCATATAATGGTATGTATGCTTCCTCTCTTAATGGATCAGATGACTTGGCATCCATGGGTATCAATGTGGAGAGAGAGAGAGAGTACGAGAGAGATACACAAGACATGCTCCCAAAGAATGATTCATATTGATGTAGAGTTAGTATATATAGGTGAGACCCAATTCAAGTGAGAGATGATATATATAGTTGTAACATCCCCACTCAAACAAAGGTCTCTGGCTGCGAGTGAAAAAACCCTTGGGGAGAACAAGGGAAAAACCCGAGCCCCTACACATACCTATGATACAAAAATGATTTACTATAAAGTTTTCTTGAATACAATGATACATGCCTCAATCAGTGAGACAAGAACTTGGAGTAATACCAAGTTCATGTCTTAATGAGCTAAAGGGAGCTTCACTAAGAGCTTTTGTGAAGATGTCTGCAACCATTTGATCACTGGGACAATGCTCCACCATAATGGAACCTTTCTTGACTTCATGTCGAACATAATGATAATGAATAGCAATATGCTTTGATTTACTATGTTGTATATAGTCTTTGGTAAGACTAATAGCACTTTGGTTATCGCATCAAAGAGGTGTACTAGATGATGAAGGATGTCCCAAATCTGCAAGTAGTTGTCGAAGCCAAACTAGCTCACGAGCTGCTAATGATGCAGCAACATATTCGGCTTCAGTTGTAGAAACCACAACACATTGTTGTTTCTTGTTGGACCAAGAAACCAAACATCCATTTACAAAGAAACAATTCCCACTTGTAGATCGCATGGATAAGTGTGAACTTGCCCAATCAGTGTCTTGGTATAGCTTGAAAGAATGGGAGTGTTAGCAGAGTGCGCATTTGTCAACCCAAACTTCTTAACAATATCATTAATAAACTTTGTCTGGCGAAGAAGAAGAATGCCTTGTTGTTGGTGTCGTTGAACTTGAATACCCAAACAAAAATGTATCTCACCAAGATCCACCATTTCAAATGCAGTCGATAAAAACATAGCATCCAAGAAAGTAATATTATTTGACACAAGAATAGTATCATCAATATATAGAGCAAGAATAATAAAATATTTGTCCTCCCTTTTGATATAAAGATTTGGGTCAGCAAAACATGCAACAAAACCTTTAGATGTGAGGAACTGATCAATCTTAATATACCAAGCACGAGAGGCTTGCTTCAATCCATATAATGCACGATGAAGCTGACATACAAGATGCTCCTTTCCTGCAATCATAAAACCTTCAGGTTGCTCCATATAGATTTCTTCTTCAAGATCTCCATTGAGAAAAGCTGTTTTAACATCCAATTGGTGAATTTCTAGATCAAATAGTATTGCAAAAGTCAAAATCATACGAACAGTTGTGGAGCGCACAACGGGAGAAAATGTTTCTTGATAATCTACTCCTGCAATCTGTGAGTAACCTTTTGCAACAAGTCGTTCTTTGAACTTATCAAACGAGCCATCAGCTTTGGTCTTGGTTTTATAAACCCATTTACATTTGATAGGAACACGATTTGGGGGGAGTTCAGTAAGAATCCATGTACCTTTGGAGATTAAAGAATCGTACTCAGCTTGCATAGCTTCTTGCCATTGATCCCTTTGAGACGAATTGATAACTTCCATATACGATATTGGATCCTCTTAGACAGACATAGCATCATCAAAGACATCATATTCAATAAAATAGAATCCATGCTCTATCTCAATAGGAAGATCAACATAGATCTCCAAATTTTCATCAATCTTCTTTGGAGGTGAAGGAGGTTTATGATCATCAGAATTAGTAGAATCACAAAGCAAGTAAGGAAATGCACTAAGCAAAGATTGTGTATCATCTGAAACATCTGACGACCATGTGCCACCCATAGTCTTCTCATCAAATATAGCATCATGACTAATGATAACCTTTTGAGAAGAATGATCATAAAATTTGTAACCTTTGGAATGATCTGAATAGCCAAGAAAAATAACCTTCAAACCTGGAGGATCCAACTTATGTCGAGTGTCCTTGGGCACATGAATATAAGCAATGCAGCCAAATGTGCGAAAGTGAGAGACTGAAGGTGTCTTCCCTGTCCAAATTGTTATAGGAATTTTACCAGCAGGTGTAGTAGTTGGAAGATGATTTTGAATAAAAACAGCTGTTAGAAGTGCTTCAGTCCAAAACTTTCGAGACAAACCAGAGTGTATAAGCATGCAACGTATAGCATTAAGAATCGTGTGATTTTTGCGCTTAGCAACACCATTTTGCTGAGGAGAATAAGGAACTATAAACTCATGATGAATACCTTGATTCTTACAGAAGTCATCAAATAGATTGGATACATATTCACCGCCATTGTCACTGCGAAGCGTCTTTATAGAGAATCTAGTTTGAAGCTCCACACTTATCTTGTATTGTTTAAATATAGATAAAGCCTTAGACTTATGTTGAAGAAGATAGACATGTGTGTACTGTGAGAAATCATCAATGAAAGTTATAAAATATCGATATTGAGACTTTGAGGCAGGAAAAGGACCGCAAGTATCGGTATGAACCAAATCCAAGAGAGCACAGGAATGTGATGAAGTAGAAGTGTGGAAAGGGGAACGATGGTATTTTCCAAGTGCACAGTACTCACATATTCTCATACGTGGATGAGATTTAAGATCCATACCTTGCACAAGACCATGACGATGAAGATCAAGAATTTTGGCAAAATCGGAGTGTGCAAATCGTTGATGCCATAATTTGCAATCTGCATCTCCAGGGGCAGTAACAACATTTGCAATTGTATCATTCAATGATAGCTCAAATAAATTACCATGTCGAGGAGCCACTGCTATAGTATGCCCGTCTTTCTCTATACGGCATTGATTATGCTCAAAGCCAACAAACAAACCAAGATCAACTAGACGAGCAACAGAAAGAAGATTTCTTTGCAAATCTAGAACATGAAGAACTCCTCTTAATATTCTAGTGGATGAAATAGTCCCTAGATATAAATCACCCACTCCTTTGACTTGACAAGTCGTATCATCCACAAGGTAAACAAACTTCTTGATAGGAAGAGAATGATAATTGTGAAGCCACTGCGATTGATATGTCATGTTTTCAGTGGCACCTGAATCAACGATGAATAGAGAACCATCATGAACATGAAGTACCTTTTCTGGAGAGATATCATAATGGACGAAATTGAGCTCCTGATGAGTATGATCATCATCAGTTGTAGTTTGTTGAACAATATAAGCTCGAGAACGTTCTTCATCATATCTGCGTTTATAACAATGACGAGATGGATGATCTGTATGTGCACAATAATCACAAGGAGGAAAACTTTTGGACGAGCGAGGTTGCTTTGTAGTAACTCCATGCTCCTCATCATATTGACGTGCCCAGCAATCAGAAGCCACATGACCTTTCTTATCACAATAAGAACAATGTTTGTTAGGATAAGCAAGATGAGAAGATTTACTACCTGGATTAGGGCATCCACCCTGCTAAAAACGTGAAGTAGGACGCTTGCGAGCAACAAAAGCAGCATCAAAATCCCTTTGTTCCCGAGTGACCAAAGCAGCATCAGATTTTTCCAAATGATGCTCATGACGTTGAGAATATTCAATAACAGATATACATGCTTTGTCAAAGTGGATATCATCCTTGTTAGACAAAATAGTGATGATATTGTCATATAAAGGATCTTTGATGGTATGAAGTGTCAAGATTGTGGGAGAGAAGGAAGGAGTCTCACTTGTAGCTTTCTTGCTTGCACAATGGGGGAATACACACAGAGGTGGAGGCTGAAAACAATTTTCCTCTTCTTAGTTGGGAAAGCCAAAAGAACTCAAGTACAAAGAAATAAAAGAACCCTATATATGGGTCTCAAACCAAACTCAACTAACTAAGGTGGCATACTAACTGAGTCACGAACTAGAGTAGATAAGGATAGCTATCATGTAGCTATTATTCATGGGCGGTGTACCAACCGCGTCTGCAACTGATAAGTCAGTGACATAAATACACAACGGTCACCCTGGCGTATCACGAGTGGAGCTCGATATCTCAACACTCCCCCTCGAGCTCAATCCCAATTCCTGCACACCAAGCAGGTCTCTGAACTTGCGCAGCTTCTCTGTGCCCAATGCCTTCGTGAATATGTCAGCTACTTGATCCTCTGTGCTGACATAAACTAGATCAATAAGACCTAGTAAAACCCTCTCTCGCACATAGTGATAATGCACCTCAATGTGCTTTGTTCTAGCATGATAGACTGGATTATTTGCCAAGTGTATACTACTCATGTTGTCACAATAAATGACAACTGGTCCATCTATAGACTGATGCATATCATAAAGTAGCTTATGCAACCAAGCTACCTCACATGCAGCCATTGCTGCACCCCTGTACTCAGCCTCTATGCTCGACAAGGCAACTGTAGGCTATTTCTTGCTGCTCCAAGTGACTGCAGTACTCCCAAAAGAGAACACATATCCACTGGTAGATCTTCTATCAGAAATACTACCAACCCAGTCAGCATCAGTGTATCCATGCAACTGTATCTGAACCCCAGTCTCATAAAATAGTCCATACTGCAATGTGGACTTCACATACCTGAGTATGCGTCTAGCCATATCCAAATGTGGTTTCCTTGGAGCCTGCATAAACTCACTTACCAATCCAACAACATAGCTCAAATCTGGCCTGGTAATAGTCATATAAATCAAACTTCCTACTATGCGTCTGTACATAGTAGGGTCTTCTAGAAGCCCACCTGCATCTGTGCTCAACTTCACATTCTGCTCCAAAGGAACTGAAATAGGCTTACAGCCCGTCATCCCATATTTGGATAGCATGCCCAATCCATACTGCCTCTGCAACAGTTGTATCCCACTTGGTGATCTAATCACCTCAATGCCCAAGAAATAACGCAGCTCTCCCAAATCCTTCATCTCAAACTTCTGCTTCAATAGGATTTTCACATGAAGGATATCTTCATCACTGTCACCTGTCATAATCAAATCATCAACATAAATGACAAGTAGCATAATACCTTTCTCTGTTTTTCTCACATAAAGTGAGAAATTTGCCTTGGAAATCTGAAAGCCAATAGTGACAAGATACTGTCCTATCTTGTCAGACCATGCTCTAGGTGCTTGCTTCAAGCCATACAAGGCTTTCTTCAACCTGCAAACAAACTCAGGATGAACAGCATGCACATAACCTGGTGGCTGCTCCATATAGACCTCTTCTTGCAAATCACCATGCAAGAAGGCATTCTTTACATCCATCTAATGTAAAGACCATCCCTTTGATGCAGCCATAGCAATGACTGCTCTTATGGTTGCCATCCTTGCAACCGGACTGAATGTTTCTTCATAGTCAATGCCATATGTTTTTGCATACCCCTTGACTACTAATCTTGCCTTGTATCTGTTCACAGAACCGTCTGCATTGTGCTTCACCTTATAAACCCACTTACAGCCAATTGCATTTTTACCTTTAGGCAAAGGTACCAATTCCCATGTAGCATTTGCTTCCAAGGCATCCATTTCTTCATCCATGGCTTTCTCCCATTTTTCTTTTCCCATGGCTTGCTCAAAAGAAGTGGGTTTTGGTTCCTGTATCACTTTGACCATATATACATAGTGAATGGCTGTAAATCCATCATATTTCAGCCTATCCACAGGATACCTAGCTCTCGTAGACCTACGCAAAGTAGGTTCACTCCCAGGTGCTCTCAAAACATCCATGGTCTTCCTTACTACAAGTGTAACAATAGAAGGAATACCCAACTCATCATCAATGCTCTGTTCTGAGCCACTGGATTCACCATCCACATAAGAGTGACCTGCATTCACATCAAACATGGGCTGATCAACCTTCTCTTTTCCTTTTCGTGATACCTGCATACCACTATCTGCATTACTTTGAGAAGATTCTCATGATCTCAATCTGCCTATCCATGGCGAAAAATGTGAACCACTGCTAGAGGACGCTCCAGGTCCACTAATATTTTGTGACTGCTGCTGTGAATTCTGTGCAGCATTACCATTTTGTGCATCTACATCATCAATCACATTTACTGGTTTATACCAGCTACTCATCTCATAAAAAACAACATCCCTGGTCACTGTAAACTTACGAGTAGAAGGGTTATAGCATCTATACCCTTTTTGCTGCAGAGAGTAACCAATAAAGATGCACTTCTCAGCTTTTGGATCCAACTTGGATCTCAACTCATCTGGCACATGTACATAGGCAATGCAATAAAAAAATTTCAAATGAGAAATATCTGGTTTCCTACCAGTATACCTCTCCTCTGGAGTCATCCCATGTATTGCTGCAGTGGGACTCCTGTTCATTATGCAGACTGCTGTAGCAACTGCTTCAGCCCAATAAAAATCTGGCAAGTCTTTTTCGTTGAGCATGGCACGAGATACCTCTCCAATATGCCTGTTTTTCCTTTCTGCAACTCCATTTTGTTGTGGGGTATGACTGCATGAATATTTCTGCTTTATGCCATGCTCCTGCAGGAACCTTGCAAACTCATTTGAGAGGTACTCTCCCTCTCCATCTGACCTTAGGCATTTTATTTGCAGGCCTGTTTCTTTTTCAACCATAGCTTTAAGAGTTTTGAAATGCCCAAAAACTTCACTTTTCTTTTTCATAAAATACACCCAAACTTTTCTACTATAGTCATCAATAAAACTGAAAAAATAATGACAGCCTCCAAGAGATGCAGCTTTAGTAGTCCACACATCAGAGTGGATTAATTCCAATGGCTTCTTTGTAATATTCCCACCCGTGAATATTGACTTCCCACACACTGCGTAAACCTTGTGCAAAGGTTATCTCTCATATTGAAATTGCTGGCAGTGTAACCTGTGACCTGCACGCGTGAAATCGGGACCTCCGCATTGGCAAGGCAAACCCGAGAGTTCAAACCCGCAAATCACACGTAAACACCCTCTTGGGAGGGGCAAATTGAATATTATCAAGGCAAATTTTTTTATTTTTTCCCTTTTCCCCAGTCGATGCACGGCTGGAGGAGAGGGAGTGTGGGGGGATGGGACGTGGTGGAGTTGTGGGCTGCATGGGGAGGGGGGAACCCATGCAGGGGCCACGTGGTGGAGCCCTTCTCTCCCCCCCCCATGCCTATATAAACACCCGCTAAGGTGTTGAAGAGGGGGAGGAAAGGACAGACGACTGCTGCCATCGCCGTGTTGGAGGGTGGAGTGCTGTCGACGCTGGGAGAGAAGAAGGTCACCGCCGCCTTGCTGGAGACCACCAGGCCGCCACCCATCCTCGCCATCGCCATCGCCATCAAGTCCTCGACGCCTTTCATTGGGCCTCCCACGACGTCGTGCTGATCTCCAGAAGTTTCTTAGAAGCTTCTTTAAGAAGCTTCTAAGAATAAGGCCATAAGCCTTGGTCCTACGCTGGCTTTTCAGTTTTAAAACCGGGCCTTCCATAAGCCTTGAAACCCGCAAGCCGGTACTCTCAAGGATCCGCGCTTTGGAAGGAATCTCCGGCGTACGAGGGAAAAGGGGGAAAGATCTTGAAGCTGCTCGCAACGGTTGGAGAAGACTCATCGATCGCGTAAGGGTAAAGGCAAACCGGAAGTCTGTAAGCATGCTAACGATGGCTCCCAAGAAGTCGCAAGGCGCGCCTGCGGGAGGTTCTTCTCCTAGCATTCACGTGGACATCTCCCCGAGCCCACAGACCCAGGTTTTTACTATTGTGATTTCATACTAAAGTAATGCATTAAGCATGACAACTCCATGGATTAAGAAGCAACCGTGCATGTTCAAATTCACCTAACCTAAGTTAAATGCAATTGGGAAAAATTGGTATTTTCAATATAAACGCTAATCATCCATCCATCTTACGACCTTAACAGTAAATTGCCTTGTCGTGCATTTTCAAAGAAAAGCCACATATTGCCTAGGTTTAATGAGGAAATTGTTAAGTGCATTCGTCATGAAGGAAAGGAGTATTTTCGTAATAACTCCCTTCGTTAGGATTCGCATGAGGAAATTGTTAAATTCTTTTGCACGGCATGAAAAAGAACCCTGATCTTATATAAGTTGCATGGGAAAAGATGCTTGCAATTAGATTAAATCGACACTTGCCTTAGTATTGCATGAACTTCATTCACGATGTTGTTGTATCTAAGGGTCGCACTTATACTTTCGCAAATTTCATTTCATCATGTAGCATTTAGGAATGATTGCATGGTTTATAAAAGCATGAAATGCAAATACTTAGACACAATGTTGTAGGTGTTATTCCTTGATGTAAATCCTAGTAAGCCCTATGTAAGTTATTCTTCAAATTATCTTGCCTTTTGACTTTAACAAAAAAGGGATAGGGCTATTGCGGATCTTATGGTGCGTGGAAGTAATGAATTACACGTTTACATGTATTGTAACATTTTGCAACTATTTTCCTACTTTAGATCAAGTATATCATCTCTAGGAAAGAATTGTCCTTGTCATAAGACAAGTAGGTCAATTTACCCAAGTCATTTGTGGTATCATGACTGTTAGGGTTTCGTATAGGCATAACTAGCCGATTCAATGAAAACCTCAAGTACTGGCTAGGGCTTGGCACGTTAGAAATGCAGCCAAGTATCGTACTTGGACGCCAAGTCGAAGCCCTCAAACCCAAAGGTCCTACCCACCTTCCCGGAATGTTGAGTCAATTGGATGCTCATGCAAATAATGATCTAGGGTTTCTACCCTAAGGATCATTCGACCTAATGCCAGAACTTGGATTGAGTTGGAATCCCTAGGACCGAACGTTGTCGGCCTAGTGCGATTAGGATTGCGTTGAGTAAGAAGACACCCTAAACCCTACTTCTAGCCTAGTCATAATTCCTTGACCAGAAAACACCGTTCAATGGGTGAAATGATCCCTTGGAATAGAGGCGACACCTGTGCAAACAAGTTGCAACGTCGCATAGACTTGGGGTTAAGTTCACAAGAGAGTTTTTCCATTTCTTGATATGAGGTTGGCAAGTTCTTGCGCAAGTTTATCTTGCAAGAGGATGAGTAGCCATCCTGTTACATCACCCTTATTGGGAAAATTTGCCAAGTTAAGGGAAGTTATGTATTTGCTTGGAAGCAGATGATCAATCAATAAATTAACGCGACATGGTTGCTAGGATTTACTATTAATAAAACCTAAGGTATTGGTTAAGTTGGGTTAACAGGGTATGGCCCTAACCCAAGGACAATAGGAATCTTTCCAAGTTGCAATTGATTCCAGATCGAATGCTGGATGCATTCGGAGAGAAGGATTCACTCCTTAACAGTTTGCCAAATAAACGACCACTGGAATTGATTGTGCTTGTAATAGTTTAGAAAGCACTGTTTGCATTGTTTGCTCAAGGAACTAAAGGATGAAAAGATATATAAATGCTTCAGGTTGAAGGCCTGAAGGGAGAGGCAGCTTCAGTTACCCTCGACTGCCTGCCTGACCCTAACCAAGGGGATTGTTGACCGCGCCGGGAACGTGGACCGAACCCGCCACGAGAGGTCTTTCCGTTGAGCTCTACTTGGAGCAGGAGGACGCTTGGGTGCCAGGGGGGGCTCTAGCCGTAAATCCCTCGCCTTCCGGGTCCTGCACAAGAGGCTAACGCGACTCGGGATTGGATCTCGAGGCCCGCATACTAGTCTACGGGCAGAAGCTTGGAATAGTGATTCCCTAGCGGATTACTGGATAAGCCTTCGGGCGGATTATGAACAAGCCTACGGGCGGAACTCCTTGTATTTCAAAGATAAAATGATGAAATGATAATAAAGAAGTTGTTTGATATTGTTTTTCTATGTCACGTGATAAGATTACGTGAAGGAACCAGTGCTTAACAGGGTTAATTAAAGAAGCTGTTTGTTATATGTCAAATTAATGTGTTAGATAATTACATAACTAAAACAAACCGAGGAAAGTGCAGAGGATGGACCATGGGTCCGTCCTACGGCTGGGTGGTCCCGGTTAGCCGGGAACTTTTCTCAAAAATCTCGAGGAATAGCGGGATGATCATCATCATCAAAACGAATAATGAGAACGATGACCTAGAGTTACATCTTACCCAAATTTACGTTGTTTTAGGGGAACGGAATGGGACTATGCCTTACGGCAGAGAGGTTGAGCCTTGCATCCCTCTCATTTCCCATTCTCTTTGAACCAAGTGCAGCGTGAATCTGCTTCGGACCTGGCGTTTCTGCGTAAAGTAGTTCGCTCGGGTCTGACGCTAGTTGCTGCTAGCTAATGACCAAAGAGGAAAACCCAAATTCAGGTTGATCCTAAGTGGGAACGGCCAGGATACTTCCGCTACGTGGCAGACACGGGAAGACCTAGATTGCAAAAACCCGTAACATTCCATGGGAGTGCCGGGCGGAGTTTTCTAGACATCCTTTCCGATAGACTGCTAAGACGTGTCCTGGATGATTCTAGTGGACACGTTACATTCTTACTCTCTTGAACATGTCTAGGAAATGGTTTCCTTGCCTGTTTTCCAAACTGACAGGCTTCACATACCTTATGCATTTCTGCAACCTTGAATTTGGGCAATCCTGCAACAATATTTTGGGCCTGCATTGATTTAAGTCGCTGTACATTAACATGACAAATGCGTTTATGTCAGATATCAATCTCTGCAACTACACCGGTCCCATGTGCAAACATTGCTGCACTCAATTCAGACATGTCTGCATCCAATGTAAACATTCTACCCTTCTTCTTTCCTTTTGCTATCAAGCGACCTTTATTTTTCATATCCTCAACAAAGCATCCATGAGGATTAAATCTGACCTGCAAGCCCTGCTCAACCATTTGACCAACAGAAACCAGATTCTTGGTGATATTTGGGACATGAAATACATCGGACAGGTATTTCTTTTTCCCATCATGCATAGACAAAGGAATTTTTCCAATCTGCACAATAGGATATGCAGTATCATCACCAGTCTCCACAAATCCCGGTTTTTCCATTTTTCTTGCATCCTCCATCCATTCTGCATGACCTGTCATGTGGTTTGATGCACCTGAGTCAACATACCATACATCGTTGCTTTCTTCTGCACTTGTCACAGAATTGTTCATGTGCTGCACCATAAATAGATGCTCATTTCTGTCATCACCCTATCTACTAGAAGATGCATAATTCCCTTGTTGTAATTTCCCATTCATGATGTCATTCTACTTTTTATAGCAGTCTTTAGCCATATGACCCATTTTACCACAGTAGTAGCATTCAACATTACTGTTTGCATTTTGGCCTCTTTGCCATCCACCACGACCTCTTTGGCTCCCCCTGCCTCTAGAGTTACCACGTCCTCCTCCATAGTACTGGTTTTCTTGAGTTTACTGCATATTCTGATTTCTACCACGGCCTCCATATCGGCCTCCTCTACCTCTGCCTCTACCTCTTACAACATTTGAGTAGAAGATAGCTTCTTTTGAAGTTCCTCCTGAAGAAGATGCACCACCATTTCTCTGCTCCTCAGAAATTAGAAGAGCAATCAACTCCTCAAAATCAAGAAATCTTTCACGAACTGAAATGGATGTCCAAAACTGTGCATAATCCTTTCCTAGACCATTCAAGGTCACAAAAACTAAATCATCATCTTCCACTGGTGACCCAATGGAAGCAAGTGCATCTGCAATCTTCTTCACCTTCATGTGGTAGTCGTTGATGCTCATATTTTCTCTTTGCACATTGTGCAACTCTTGCTTGAGCTGCATTTTCCTGGCTTGCGTATTTGTGCTATACATTTTTGACAAAGTATCCCACGCCTCCTTTGGCGTACTTGCATCCTGAATATGCACAATCATAGAGTTTGAAATGCTGATAGACAGCCAATACATAGCTTTCCTGGCTCTCTTATGCCATGCTTTAAATGCCTGCATTCGCTGTTGATTGGGAACATCAAGAAGAACTGGTTCTTCTTCATTTCCTGCAACAAATTCCCAATATCCTTTTCCCATAAGGAAAATCGTCATTCTAAACTTCCATGCTTGGAAGTTGTTCTTGTCAAGCTTTTCAGTGACAATCTGTGAAAGAGAATCAGATGCCATTACAGAAGACTACAAAAAATTCTGTTACTGCAAAAACCACAGCTTCACCCTCACAAGGGAAAATCTGCAAAACTGGCGAAAGTGGTATTTGACCACAGAGTCACTTCCTAGTGACGATTTTGCATCAACAGGCAACAGGGATAATTCTATAACTCCCAATGTCTCTGGGCACAAGCATACGATGCAATTTTTACAGTAACTTTTCACCGACCTGTAGAACAGTGGCTGCACAGCATAAAACTGGGCCTTTTCATCAGTGTGCGCAGAAAACTTCCGCCTCCAAAACAGGCCCCGAAATGGCCTCAAATAAAAAAAACAAGGTCGCTTCACCGCGAAGGGCGTCTCAACCTGAGACAATGCACTCCTGCACTTTCCGGCTGTGCTACCTGCAGAGATCTGCTCCCAAAACAGAAAATGAAAGCAACACTACTCCTCTTACCAGAACACCACGAGCTTGGCTTGATTTCTTGAGCTCCTTACCACGAACAAGGCTCTGATACCATGTCAAGATTGTGGGAGAGAAGGAAGGAGTCTCACTTGTAGCTTTCTTGCTTGCACAATGGGGGAATACACACAGAGGTGGAGGCTGAAAACAGTTTTCCTCTTCTTAGTTGGGAAAGCCAAAAAAACTCAAGTACAAAGAAATAGAAGAACCCTATATATGGGTCTCAAACCAAACTCAACTAACTAAGGTGGCATACTAACTGAGCCACGAACTAGAGTAGATAAGGATAGCTATCATGTAGCTATTATTCATGGGTGGTGTACCAACCGTGTCTGCAACTGACAAGTCGGTGACATAAATACACAACGGTCACCCTGGCGTATCACGAGTGGAGCTCGATATCTCAACATGAAGAAGTTGAGTAACAATCTGATTTTTAGCAACAGGAGCGCTGGCAGCACCAAGCTAATTGATAATCTCTTTAAAAGCCTCGATATGAGAGTGCATAGAGGTACCAACCTTATATTGAAGATTCTTCAAACAAGTTTGGAGATATAAAATTTCGGTGATCGATTTCTTCTCAAACATTGAGATAAGATACTCCCAAATAGCATGAGAGGTTTCCAGATGAAAGACATCCAACATAAGTGAGTCAGGAAGTGCAGAAAATATATAACGACGAGCCACTTTGTCATGACGAATCCAATCAGTATGATCAATTTTCCATTGTTCAAATAATGGACCATCAGTCAAAGCTGTCTTGAATCCTGAACTGTCATAACTTTTGATCCAAAACTCCGATTGACAAGCGGTTTTGATAGGATTCGAGAGCACAACGAGAGCTACACACCAGGTTTCGAGAGCACAATGAAAGACAAAATTAACTAATACTTCTAATTTGAACAAGTTCATGTATCAAATCATCACTTGTGCAAAGAATTCAATCAAGTATAAACAATGAAACAACTTATCTTCCTTGTTGTTGCTATGCATCCATAGCTTTGATACCATGTAGAGAGAGAGAGAGAGTACGAGAGAGATACACAAGAAATGCTCCCAAAGAATGATTCATATTGATGTAGAGTTAGTATATATAGGTGAGACCCAAGTCAAGTGAGAGATGATATATATAGTTGTAACAATCAATGCATCAATTATTGCCTCTATCTGAGAATCCAAGATTGGAGGAAGGTCTGAAAGGTTGATTGCCTCCTTCGATATCCATGGTGTAGATTGAGTTGTGCCTTCCATGTAGTGGATTGACTCAGGCACTCCATCCATCGCATGCCCACAAACGCTTCTAATTGGCCGCAATAGGTGCATTCCTCCTTGGGATGAGGTGTCACCTTCCTGTATAAATTTTATGGGCATGTCTCATGTTTTTGTATATGATATTCAATTAGTTTGCGAATGTAAGGCATGATTGATGCACACTTTTCTTACCATTTAATCGAAGTCGTTGATCACTTGATCAATGATCTTCGATTGGAACTCACCAAAGCATCGTATGTGTTCTATAGACAAGCGACGCTTTCGTCCGATTGCTAGCTTGCATTGAGAGCAAGGACACATGACACACTGATTAAGATATGCCTCACAATCTTGGACATCACGACCATCATCATTTTCCATTTTGTCTACGTTATGACGAACAACAGGTTTTTGTTCTCTTTCTCTTTTTCTTTTTTTATTTGCCTCCCTTCATCTTTATTTACTTCTCTCTCCCGCTCTCTTTCTATAAATGTTTCTTTATCCAACTACCCTGTCACTTTCGAGCAATAATTTGTAGAAGCCTCTTTGAATCAGCATCAAGTGTACAAGTCCAAAGCTCACTTGGTAAGCCCAAAATGAAAAACTCACATGGCAACATCAGTGTGGATTATAAGCTGGAGTAGCGGGAGCACGGTAAGCTCATAGAGAATATGGCCACTTCAAAAGGGGAGGTCGACATCAAGAGACATGTTAGTACAATATCATCTGTTCACAAGCTAGATAATGTCTGTCTTTCTCTAAGTTTCTTTTAACCTTCAGACCTTCATGCCATCCAAATGAATAACAAGACTCCGATGCATAGAGGCACCGGATTTGATGGTTACACTATCCTCTAGCCTCGCGAGAAGGGTATAAATAAACATCCTCTCTTGAAAGGACATACTTCCAATTTTTGACAAAGAAATTGAGGCTATAGTCCTGCCCTAGAAAACTTTGCTTATGAAGAAGAAATTTTCTTCAACTGTGGTTCTATTTTGGATATCTCTATCAATGATGAGATAGGAACCGATCAATTATGGGGCTTTTTATCGGAACATGCTCAATATGGCAGGTGATAGTTAGTATGGGTGATGCAAAGAGTGGCCAAGACCCATTTTCCTTTGTTATCTTGGACCCATAGGTTTATCAAACGACACATTATGCGTACACCTCTTGCTCATTATGTAGGAGGCATGGGTCATAATCTAATGCATTTAGTTTAGGGTAGGAGCCCTATTTCCTCCTTGGGATGGGGTATCTTGTTGTATATTAATAAGATTTTACAAGGGGGAATATATATATACGAGCTATTTTTTTAAATGTCATTAGGCCAAGAGAGCCAAGGTTTTTTAGGGTTTTAGTACTTGATTTCCTTAGGCCCACTGGCGAGTTTTTATTTTTTTTAAATGATTTATTGCTTTAGGCCATGACGGTCAGTTTTGTTGGGTGTGAACTGTGATATTTCCTTAGGCCAAGAGGGCCATATGTCTGTTTGGTGCAGGTATGTTTAATGATTTTCAATTTTAATGAATTGCATCACATAGGTTGATGAAGTCATTGGAGGGAGGCTTTGCTATGGAGGAGCTTCTTGTGGCCATTCCAAGTGGTTTCGCCTCTTTTTCAAGTCTTTTTTCATGAAACAAATAATGTTATATCTGTATGTAGGGGTTAATTTATTTTCATTTATTGGGAACCAACAATGAAGGCATGAAGTCCTAAGGTTTGGTCAGGTATATCTAGGGGAGATTTGAGTAGCGGTCCTCCTCATGTTAGGACATTTTTAGGTATTAAAATACCTATTTTAGAAGGTTCTTCCAGTGACCCTATCATTCTTGCTTGCTAGGTAGCTATCCTAGGAGTCCCTGTTAGGGTGAGGTAGTTACAGAAGCTTGCCAAAATATTTAAAGAAGAGCAAGTTTTGAATCTATCTTTTTTTAAAAAAATTTAGACATGTGTAAACAGGGGTTCTAACCCCTCAATAAGAAAAGGAAAAAGAAAAAAAAGTTCCTATAAGTAGTTGATTATCGCCTTGCGGAGGCTTGGTAGGTTCTTGGGGACGAGTCAAGACCCAAGGCCGGGACTCAGGGGCAATGCCTTGTCTTCCTAGAGGTAGCAACTAGCAGAAGAGAAAAGAAAGGAAGGTTGGAGCAAAAATAAAAATGAGCGTTAAAAAAGGATTAAGTGTCGCCTTACCAGTGCTTGGTAGGTTCTTGGGTACCAAGTTAGGACCTGAGGCCGATGCCCTGTTCTTCTTGGGTCACACTATGCTCAGCTCCCTTCTTTTTACACGCTTGAGTATGGAAACCCTAAACGGAAAATGTGTTATAAAAAGAAACTATGATGTCCAGGCTATAGGAGTCCTCGCTTAGTAGAAAGTCTTGGTTCAGTTGTCCTAAGTTAGGTAGGTAGTTTAGACCTCCACTAGGATGACCTCTTTGATGGGCTTTTTATAGCTAGTCCATGTTAGAGCAGTTGGTTAGAGACTCGCTCTGGATTTCTGTTGGATTATGCTCGGCCTATCCCTAGTAGATTTCCATGCATTGATGTTATCAAGGGATAGGACGAGAGCTGTGATGTGTGTTTCTTTTGTATCATCTTGATGCATATTATTATTATGCAAATATGGATTATTTCGTGGGATTCCATGGACTGAGTCACCCTATCCCATGGTTGCCAATGGGAGTTGGTGGTGCGCAGATCGAATGCTGAATGCTTGCGTAGTGAATGTCGGAAGGTCCCCAAGAACAGTAGAACTCTACTTTTTGCACAAAATACAAGGTAAAAAGCATGCACCACTACAACATATAGACCCAATAGCGACGTTTAAAGCGAGGGAATTATTCATGGAAAAAATTATTCCCGTCATCGCTATTCTCGTCACTATTAGTGATGCGATCGATTCGTCGCTATTTGCATCGCTATATGTGTCGCTATTTGCGTCGCTATATGTGTCGCTATTAGCGTCCACTAATTGGGTTAACGACGCTAATAGCGATGGTTGCAGAGTAAATTTGTGATGCAAATAGCGACGGTTATAGAGGGGGAAAAAAATAGACTGAATCCTTTGATTGCAAAGCAATATATAATTAATTCGAAAAGGTATTTCGCAATGAGCTTTTTCATCACTTACTTAGGCCCGAGAAAAAAAAGAGATTGTGATTACAAAAGCTAGATATAATCAATTCAAAATAGTATTAATCAATGAGCTTTTTTATCACTTGTTAGGCCCAAGAAGAAGAGCTTCACTTCAAGCTTTCATTATAGTCCCATTGAATAAGTCCCATTGATCTTCTGCTTACTCCAGCTTATTCCAACATTGTTCAAGTCTTTTTGGGGCAGCATTTGGATATTTGTAAGAGTTATACCATGGTGTTAGAGCCAAAAACCCTTATATAGGGAGTGGTAGTGTCTCTAAGCTCTACTTCTTCCTTTTTTTTTTCACCTACGTCTAAGTCATCTTCTATCTCTTCTTTCTTGTCTTCACCCTCAATCTCAATGGATGGAGGTTTTTAAGATCAAAAGAATCAAGCTCATCCTCCCCCTTCTCAAACTCCATTTTTTGAGCTCAGATTAGTTACTGTACTCCAAGTAGATCCATGAAACAAACAAATTTCTCTTTACCAAGTGATTTGGTAAAGATATCGGCTACCTGGTCTTGTATCTTCACATGAAGTAGATCAATCTGTCCTATAAGTACCATTTCTCTAATGAAATCGTAATGAATCTCTATGTGTTTGGATCTAGCATGATAGACGGGGTTGCTAGCTAGTATCCATATACACCTCAGGTTGTATACATAACCCTCATGCTACTCCATATATACCTCTTCAAGAAAGTCACCATTCATGAATGCATTTTTGACATCCACTTTTCATCATTTTCAGCCCTTAGAAGCCACTAATGCAATGACTATTCTCACCATTTCCATCTTAGCAACCGAGCTGAAAGTCTCCTCATAATCTAGGCTGTATTGATGTGCATATCCCTTTGTAATGAGCCGGGCTTTATACCTTTTCAACGAACCATCTGACTTGCATTTCTCTTTATAAACCCATTTTCTTAAAGACATTGAGTACCTCATTCTTGTACTTCCGAATATACAGCCATGTGTATCAGTTGAAATCATCTATCCAACCGACACTAGATTCTTGCAAATTTCGTTCTGCCATCTATCCAATCGACAATAGATTTTTGGCAATAGAAGGTACATGTAGTACATCATGTAGGCTCTTCTTTCTATCATCATAGCTGTAGTAGTATACCTTCCTACTGGTGGGCTGTCTCACACTCGTGCCTGGTTTGCATCTCCTCTTCTTCTCTAGTGGTCGTTGTGCTCTATAGGGAGTAGCTGTTGCTGCACTAGAGGAGGCTCCACCTTGTACTCTAGGTGGCGGGCTTTGGCATGAGGCCTCTCCATGGCCGAGAAACGAGGAGATGCTTGCTCGGTGCTTGTCATGCAAGCTCGAGGAGGAAAAGATGGAGAAGAGACAGAGGTTGGCTTCTCATTTGTAGTTGTCCCCTCTCTTTTAGTGGATGTGCTGGCAATGGTAGTGGCAATGGCAACTTCTCTCTCTCTCTCTCTCTCTCCCTCTCTCTCAATCTCCCTTGTGTTGATCTGTCTCCCTTCTTCTCTCTATACATCTCTTCATCAACAAAAATAAAAAGAGAAGTAAATAAAAGAGAAAAATAAAGAGAGAAGATATAATACATTTACTTCAAAGCTTGAAGAAGAGTCCTTTCGCGCTTCTCTCCTTGTTTTTCTTCTCCTTCACGGGTTCCCTCATTCTTCTTTGCATTTGTCCCCTCTATTTTTGTGGTGGATTGGCGGTGGCAGTGACCTCTCTCTCTCTCTCTCTCTCTCTCTCTCTCTCTCAGTCTCCCTTGTGTACGTTGATCTCTCTCACTTTTTCTCTCTATACACTCTTCATCAACAAAAAGAAAGAGAGAAGTAAAGAAAAGAGAAAAACAAAGAGAGAATAGATAATGCACTTACCTCAAAGCTTGAAGAACAATCCCTTCGTGCTACTCTCCTTTTTCTTCTTCTCCTTCACGGGTTCCCTCCTTCTTCTTTGCAATTGTCCCCTCTCTTTTTGTGGTGGATTGGTGGTGGCAGCGATCTCTCTCTCTCTCTCTCTCAATCTCCCTTGTGCACGTTGATCTCTCTCACTTCTTCTCTCTATACACTCTTCATCAACATAAAGAAAGAGAGAATTAATGAAAAGAGAAAAAAAAAGAGAGAATAGATAATGTACTTACCTCAAAGCTTGAAGAAGAATCCCTTCGCGCTACTCTCATTCTTCTTCTTCTCTTTCACGGGTTCCCTCATTCTTCTTTGTAATTGTCCCCTCTCTTTTTGTGGTGGATTGGCGGTGGCAGCGACCTCTCTCTCTCTCTCTCTCTCTCTCTCAATCTCCCTTGCGCACATTGATCTCTCTCACTTCTTCTCTCTATACACTCTTCATCAACAAAAAGAAAGAGAGAAGTAAAGAAAAGAGAAAAACAAAGAGAGAAGAGATAATGCACTTACCTCAAAGCTTGAAGAACAAAGAGAAAAACAAAGAGAGAATAGATAATGCACTTACCTCAAAGAGAAAAATAAAGAGGGAATAGATAGTACACTTACCTCAAAGCTTGAAGAAGAATCCCTTCGCGCTTCTCTCCTTCTTCTTCTTCTCCTTCACGGGCTCCCTCCTTCTTCTTTGCAGTTGTCCCCTCTCTTTTTGTGGTGGATTGGCAGTGGCAGCGACCTCTCTCTCTCTCTCTCTCTCTCTCTCTCTCTCTCAATCTCCCTTGTACATGTTGATCTCTCTCACTTCTTCTCTAAATACACTCTTCATCAACAAAAAGAAAGAGAGAAGTAAAGAAAAGAGAAAAACAAAGAGAGAATAGATAATGCACTTACCTGAAAGCTTGAAGAAGAATCCCTTCGTACTTCTCTCATTTTTTTCTCATTTCGGAGTTCCTTCCTTCTCCTTTACACTTGTCTCCTCCCTCTTCATGGATGGTGGCAATGGCAACGGCCTCTCTCTCTCTCTCTCTCTTGCTTGTTTACAAACCTGTAAAATGCCATGCTCGGGTTTTGACAAATTTTTATGAAGCCCGTCTCTCTCCTGTTTTTTATTTCTCTCCATCTCTCTCTTCCTCCCCCCTTCTCTCTATTTCTCTCCCTCCTTCCCTCCCCACTCTCACTGAACTCATCTCATTGCAAAAACAATCAAAGATAGAAAATAAAAAGCTTAAGAAACAAAGATATTGAAAGAAATGTCACCCCACCTCTCTTTATCTCTCTCTCCCTTTACTTTTCTTTATTAACCTTCTCTCTCATTCTCTCATTGTTTTCCTATTTCTCTCTCCCTCTCTCACGCTCTCTATTTTTTCTCTCTATCTCTCTTTCTCCCTCTCTCTCTCTCTTCTTTTCACTCTCCTTTCTCTCTTTACCTCACCCTTCTTTTCTATGTCCTTCTCGTCTCTTCCTTCCCTCTCCCTCTCTCTATTTCTCTCCCCCTCCCGTCTCCCTCTCTCTATTTCTCTCCCCCTCTCTTTATCTCTCTATTTCCCTTTCTTTGTTTCCTCTCTCTTTGTTTTTTCCCCCTCTCTCTCTCGTTGTTTCTCTCACTCATCCTCTCCCCCTCCCTTCATCTCTCATTTCTCTCTTCCTCTTTCTCTTTATTTCCTTTCTCTACCTTTCTCTCTCTTTCTCTCCCTTCATTCTTCTCCCTTCTTTCCTCCCTCCCTCTCTTTCCATGTATCTCTTTGCAAAGAAAAACAAAAAAATAAAACAAGATAATAAAACAAGATAACACAAAAATAAAGCAAGAAGAGGCAATGTACCCACCTCAAAGGTCTGAAGATGAAACCCTTTGTACCTTCTCTTTGCACCTTCCCTCCCTTCTCCGTTGCACACTTCTCTTTCTTCTTCATATATAGCGGCGACGGCATGGTGATGAGCTCTCTCTCTCTCTCTCTCTCTCCCTCTCTCCCTCGCAAAGCTTTAAGCTCTCTCGCTCTCTCTTTCATTCGTTCTCGCAAATGTTTTCTCGACGAATGTTACACTCGGGTTTTCAAAACTTTTTTCCCAGACCGGCGTCGCTATTTGCGTTGCTATATGCGTCGCTATTAGCGTTGCTAAAAGCGTTGCTAAAAGCGTTGCTATATGCGTCGCTAATATTAGCGACGCAAATAGCGACGCATAAATAGCGTCGCTAATATTAGCAATGCAAATAGCATCGCTAATATTAGCAACGCTAATAGCGACGCATATAGCAATGCTTTTAGCGACACCGCTTTTTTGCGTCACAAATGGCTGTCGCTATTGCCCCATTCCCTTGTAGTGCACGACATGAACAAGAGACCAATTGGGTGCAATCTCCCCCCATGCCTTGTGTGAGCGCTCCACAAAGCATGTATTTTATGTATTAATCATCTTCAAGCTCAAATAATAGCCCAAATTACAAAATAGCAAGCTTTTAGCTTTTGAGTTTGCTTCAGCACAAAATAGGAATAAAGCTAACGGATGGTGCCCAAAGAGTCTGGCATGCCCAATACAATGTCCGAGTACAAATAACATAATCATGCGCCCATGTGCATACAAAATAATAATAAATATCCAATGCCTCAATAAATAGGAGTGACAAAATATAGGCGCCATGCCTAAGGTATGCGCCCATCAAAATATAAATGATATATCGAATACTTGCTATCCTCCAATGCTTTCATCTGCTACTGCTGCTATCTCTACACATCAACTGAAGCATTCACAATCGTTAGTAAAATAATACAATTAAATCGACAAAAGTGAATACCTAGCAGTCTTCAGCTACATAAATAAATCAACTGGTTAGAAATCAATCCTAACCTTAATTTATTACGAGTGTGCACTCTAAACTTATAAACGTTTATTAATTTAATATGCATTTTGCGGAATCACCCGCTATGGAATCACCCATGTACACACTAAATTAGTGAAACGCTTGAAAAGGATAGGCGTCCCCATCAACTTCTCACACAAAGAATCCACTTTGTGTATTAATTTAATATGCATTTTGCAGAATCACCCGCCATGGAATCACTCATGTACACACTAAATTAATGAAACGTCCGAAAAGGACAGGCGTCCCCATTAACTTCTCACACAAAGAATCCACTTTGTGTATGAGCCCCGATCATCAAACCTCACAGAATCCACCGTAAAACCTCACGGAATCCACCATGGCACGGAATCCACCGTGAAATATGCCTCTTGGAATCATACCCCTGGGGTGGGATAGCAATTAACCTCAATTGCTATTAGCTCAATGTGGTGCTAACTGAGTGGGGAAAGCATTTAAGTCTCTAGCGTGTATCCATTGTGCTTCCTCTACAGGATTGTTTTTAAATTTGACTAGATATCTAGAATATCTTCGGCCAGTTCTAGTGGTCATAAAGTCAGTATCTATGATAGCTTCAGGTTCAAGTATTTCAGTCTCTTCCTCTAACAAAGGTGGGTTTTCATAAACAGGGTGTACAGGTAATTGACCTCTAAAGGGTCTTAATAAACTAATGTGAAATGTGTTGTGAATTTTCCAGTGAGGTGGTAATTCTAACTTGAATGCATTGTCATTAATTTTATGAATGATCCTAAATGGTCCATAGAATCTAGGGGCTAATTTCACAACTGGGTATCTATCTACACTCTGTAGTCTACGTTTTTCTATTCTCAACCAAACATAGTCATCAACTTTGAAATTCATTGCTTGTCTTTTCGTATTGGCTTTTTTAGTATATGATTGCTGGGCTTTGGCAATCATGACTTTTACCTTATCAAAAATAGTATTATGCATACTAGCAATATCATCAGCACTCTGAATTCTATTTGACAAAGATGCAACATGTGTAGATAATCTATAACCATAAATCACTTCAAAGAGTGCTTTCTTTGTAGATGTGTGTGGTGTATTGTTATATGCAAACTGTAATAAATACAAATGTGTATCCCATGTCTGTGGTTTAGAAATAGTATAAGCACGTAAAAGATCTAGAATAGTGCTATTAGTGGCTTCTATTTGTCCATTAGTTTCAGGATGAAATGCAGATGAGAAATCAATTTTTGTACCTAGGTTAGCAAACAGAGTAATCCAAAAGTTGTTACAAAATCTAGAATCACGATCTGAAATAATAACTTTTGGTAATCCATGGTTAGTGAAAATAGTTTTAAAAAACAATTGTGCTGCCTGTGATGCTGTTAAAGTTTTCTTACATGGAATGAAATATGCTTGTTTACTAAACCTATCTACTACTGTCCAAATCATATCATGGTTAGATTTAGTATTAGGTAAACCAGTAATAAAATCCATAGAAATTTGTTCCCATGGTCTAGATGGAATAGACAAAGGCATAAGTAATCCATACTGTTTACCATGATGTCTCTTAACTCTTTGACAAATCAAACATTCAGAAACAATGTTAGATACATCAATGTCCATATGCGGCCAATAAAAATCTTCAGTCAATGTACGTAAAGTAGATATGATACCTCTATGACCTTGATATGGAGGACAATGAATCTCATTCAAAACAAAAGATGAGAATGGAACTGTAACACATAATCTCTTTTCATAAAACATAAATCCATCATTATAAGATAGTGAATCAATAGGAATCAAGTTATTTTGAACTAATTTATTCCAATCAGCATGAAAAGTAAGTCTTGATGATAATTATCTTTCATAGCAATCAAAGAATCAAAAGATATAACAAAAATATTATGAATGGCAGGTCTTCTACTTAATGCATTCAGCCACTACATTTTCTTTACCGGGTTGGTATTAAATGATAGGATGAAAACTGTGAATAAAGAATGCCCATTTGATATGTCGGTCAGATATTTGGGGTTGGCTAAGTAAATGTCTTATACTTTGCTGATCAGTCTTAATCATAAATTCTGAACCCATTAAGTAGTGTTTCCACTGTCTAAAGGCTTGCACAACATCTAATAATTCTTTGTCATATGTGGAATATTTCAGTTCAAAGGGTTTCAGCTTACAACTAGAATAGGCTATAGGATAATTATCCTGCATAAGTACAGCTCCTATTCCTGATCCACTAGCATCAGACTACTAAAAAAAAAATTCTATTAAAATTAGGCAATTGTAGGACAGGGGCATGGGTTAATGCATGTTTCAATAAGTCAAAGGATTTCTATCGATTATCGGACCAATGATAAACAATACATTTCTTCAGAAGTTTAGTCAATGGTAAAGCAAGTAATGAAAAATTACGCACAAACTTCCTATAGAAACTAGCAAGACCTAGGAATGATCGTAACTCATGCACATTTTTAGGTACATGCCAATTCAATATTGCAACTATTTTCTTAGGGTCAACTTTAATTCCATCAGATGATACAATATGACCTAAATACTCAATTTCTGTTTTAAAGAATTCACTCTTTTTCGGATTTGCATACAGTTAATTATCTTTTAATAACTGGAAAACCAATGACAAATGCTCATAATGTTCTTTCTCATTTTGACTAAACGCCAAAATATCATCAAAGAAGACAATTACAAAAATGTAGCAGGTGCATTAGTCAATCCAAAAGGCATCACTAAAAATTCATAATGACCAAACTGTGTCCTAAATGTAGTTTTGAATATGTCTGACTTATCTAGTCTCACCTGATGATAACCAGATTTAATGTCTATTTTACTAAATATGGCAGAACCTTGCAGTTTGTCCATAAGGGCACCAACTCTAGGAATTGGATACCTATTCTTTACTGTGATCTTATTTAAAGCTTGATAGTCAATGCACATACGATAGGTATTATTCTTTTTATTGACTAACAGAACAGGTGCACCAAATGGAGAACTACTAGATCTAATCAATCCTCTATTTAGTAATTCCTCAAGTTGACTTTGAATTTCTTTTTACTCTATCTGGTTATGCCTATATGGTGCTTTGCAAGGTGGTTGTATACCAGGAATCAAATCTATTTTATGGTCTTCTAGACGTGAAGGAGGTAAACCAGGTGGTAGATCTTTGGCAAAACAGTCTTTAAAATGTACAAGAAATTCTTTATGCCTAGGACGCATATGATTTTCTTTAACTTGCAGTTCATTCACCCAAATGAGATAAGATTTACTACTCTTGCGTAATGCACGTTTAGCTTGAGTATGCGAAAGCATTGGAAAAGCATTAGATGCATGCATACCATACAATGTAATATGTTTTCCTTGAAATTTAAGATTAATTGAATGCGTGGAATAATCTATGTCAGGGTTATACTGATGACGCCAAGGCATACCTTAAATAATGTCACTGGACTATAATGGTACAACTAGAAATTTTCTTTTTTCAGTGTATTGACCAATTTGAATTTCTAAGTCATTCACTTCCTATGTACCATTATACCTAGTGCCTAAGAATGCTGCTTTAATGCGATAATGCGTAGGTATAGTCTGTAACTTCAATTCTTTTACTAGCTTTGTAGAAATAAAATCATGAGTACTACCGTCATCATGCAAAATAATATTTTCCTTTCCATGCACTAAACATTTCATAGTCAATAAAGAATGTGGAGTTGGCATACCTGGTGAAATATCTGAAGGAATAGTAGTGTCGTCCTCATCTTCCATGAAATCAGGTATATCTTCATGTTCTTCATCTTCCATTGCTCCAAGGTAGTTGATATGGACAGGTGGCTTCTTCGAATGGCAATTTTCTGCTAGATGTCCAGGCTGGTGGCATTTATAATACACTATAGGCTTGGCTTTGGTTACATTGTTTGCAATGGCAGGAAGTCTAGGTACATTAGGATTTGGCTGTGGAATAGGCTTGGAGTTTTGATTGACATTAGATGGTAAAGCAGGTGGTTTTTCCCAATTCTTACGGAAAGATTATGAAGAGAAACGACCTTGATTAAATCTTCTAAAATTTGAGTTGAATTGTTTAGATCCATAGTTACCATTGGCTTGGAATTGCTGTGGACATCTATCTCTACCTTGCAGCTTGTCTTCACTATCATGAGCTAGTGAAATTGGGTCTTCAAGAGTTGCAGGCTTGAACATGTTAACTTCAGCGTAGTAATGTCCAAGGAGTCCAGACATATACTTGCGCTTGTGTGTCACTTCAAGTACATCTTCAAGCATGCGTAACTGGAGTAATGCATTCCAAAAACGCTATGTGTACTGAGGAATAGGCTCATGATCCCGTTGCTGAAGAAGGTCCCATTGCTTTATAGCTTTTTCATGAAATTATGGAGGAAGGAAATTCTGCATAAACTTCTTCTTGAAATTCTCCCAGGTAGTGGGACAATCTATACTCTTGCGAATCACTGTCCACCAAAGAGATGCTCTATCCACTAAATGATTAGTGACACACTTGATTTTATCTTTTTCTGCATAGGTTTCCTCATGAAAGTAGTCATCAAACTGACTAATGAATGCAAAAACAGTTTTCCCCTCTCGAGTACCATTGAAAGTACGGAATTTGAAATTTCTTTTACTTATCTTTGCTTCCTTGCGGATAGTTTGAGCTTCGAGAGTCGCATCGATGGTACGTCGAATAATATCTTTAGTTTGAGGTTCCTCTTTGTCGGTAGACGATCTTTGTAAATTTGCCAATTGAACTTGCAATGCTTGTCTAGCTCGTCATTCTTAATCCAATTGCATCATAGTTAAGTCGAGCTTTTGCTCCATCGTAGGTTTAGGTAGGTCACCTTCAGCCATTAAATCATCCATATGTGGTTTCGTCATCCTGTAAAACTCAAAAGACCTCTCACTCTCAAAATCAAGTTAGCAAGATGAGCGTAGCTCAAGTTGGGGAATACAAGGCTTATATATTTTTAGGTATGGCTTTCACAATCTTTGAAAAATCTGTGTTTTATCCTTCTTCGTATGCTGAAAATGCTTCAGCGAACCTGCATATGCGTAGAGTACCTTCCAATGAACAACTTTGCAATTCGGAGTTTTTGCGCAGGAACAGCCCTTCTATGAGTTTTGAACAGAAGTTAGTTTTGACTTCAGGTGACTTGTCTGACTTGCAGAGCACCAGACTTATGTGACTTGCAGAGTTTGTAGACTTGCAGAACTTGGTTGCTTTATCTGACTTGCATAACTTTAACTTAAGGAACTTGCAGAACTTGGACTTTGCAGACTTGCAGTACTTGAGAACTTTTGTGTGACCTGTAGCTTAAGTAACTTGGAGCTTAGGTGATTAAGCTTATGAGCTTAATCAATAAAAACGGCGAAATTGTGGGGGGGGGGGAGGGGGCATTTTTTAGTGTGGCAAAATTTGCGCTGACATCCTCAGTGGCGCCGAGGTGAAATTTAGAAGCATTAAGCTTCTTTTAAGCTTATAAAGCTTTAGTTTTTAAAGCTTGGAAGATATGAAAATTGTGACTTATCTTTGGTTCTTGACGACTTGAAGAAGAAGAGATAGGAGTGGTCCTCCGCCTCTGCCAGTTGGTCCTTCACACTCTGATGATGGAAACAGAGGTTCTTGATCGCCAGGAATCCACCCGTATCGACCGTTCGCAACGAGATTGACCGTAGAGCCCGATCGTTCTAGGAGCTCCACCTTCACACAAGATGGGTAGCGATTGGAAGCTCTTGATCTCAGCTTCGCTTTGATACCACTGGTGCGCGGATCGGATGCTGAACGCTCACGTAGTGAATGCCGGAAGGTCCCCAAGAACAATAGAACTCTACTTTTTGCACAAAATACAAGGTAAAAAGCATGCACGACATGAACAAGAGACCAATTGGGTGCAATCTCCCCCCATGCCTTGTGTGAGCGCTCCACAAAGCATGTATTTTATGTATTAATCATCTTCAAGCTCAAATAATAGCCCAAATTACAAAATAGCAAGCTTTTAGCTTTTGAGTTTGCTTTAGCACAAAATAGGAATAAAGCTAACAGATAGTGCCCAAAGAGTTTGGCATGCCCAATACAATGTCCAAGTACAAATAACATAATCGTGCGCCCATGTGCATACAAAATAATAATAAATATCCAACACCTCAATAAATGGGCGTGACAAAATATAGGCGTCATGCCTAAGGTATGCGCCCATCAAAATATAAATGATAAATCGAATACTCGCTATCCTCCAATGCTTTCCTCCGCCACTGCTGCTATCTCTACACATCAACTGAAGCATTCACAATCGTTAGTAAAATAATACAATTAAACCGACAAAAGTGAATACCTAGCAGTCTTCAGCTACATAAATAAATCAACTGGTTAGAAATCAATCCTAACCTTAATTTATTATGAGTGCGCACTCTAAACTCATAAACATTTATTAATTTAATATGCATTTTACGGAATCACCCGCTATGGAATCACCCATGTACACACTAAATTAATGAAACACCGGAAAAGGACAGGCATCCCCATCAAGTTCTTGCACAAAGAATCCACTTTGTGTATGAGCCCCGATCATTAAAGTTTACGGAATCCACCGTAAAACCTCACGGAACCATGGCACGGAATCCACCGTGAAATATGCCTCCTGGCATCAGTTGGATTTTAGGAGCCACTTTTGAGCTATGCTCGAAGTGTTTGAGGCCGTTTTTGGAGCAGAAAAGTGCATAGGAGATTCCAAAGACCAAATTTTTATGAAAAATCAAACAGTGGCAGATGGTCGAGCTAGAGTTTTTCCAGATGCATTTCGACATCAAGAATCCAACGCAAGTCTCCGTCCGTCAATCGAAGGTTGTTTAATCCCCCATTTAATCCGCACAAGGTTTAGCGTTATAAAGTAGCTACTAGATCTAGGGGCCAAAAAGAGCGCGATAGAGATGAAGCTAATAGATTGTGATGCTGCAAAGCCACCTGTCCAGATAGATCTCGAATCCAAGTCTGTTTGCCCACCTTAATCAAAATATTGACTTGTAGAACAATGTGAACACAAAGAGATGAGCTGATTATTTTAAAAGTTTTAGCCTTAATCTTAATAAAATCCTAAAAACATCATGAAAATTTAATGAACAGAGGGGGGGCACAAATTTTTCTACGCCCCTTCCAAATCACTCAATGCCTCTCCGATTTACATACGCTTGGAGAGAGAGAGAGAGAGAGAGAGAGAGCGATTCTTGATCAGGAAAGAGGGAGAAAGGAGATGATTGTAATTTGCCTAATTTTCATGGAGGATTAATAAATCTGATTTTCTAGTTTTTCTCTCTCCTCTTTCCTCTCCCCTCTTAGCAGTTATTCATATGCATCAATTCAAGAGAGAAGGGGGAGGGTTGTGATGAAGAATCCGGAGCAAATGATGATGCTAGAGCGATGGTCAGGCTGAAAGAGTGTGTCAGCGGCAACGAAGAAGCGTCAGCAGCCTTCTGTCTACGAGAGCTATGAGCCTCAGAATTGTAGTTTTTATGCGTAAGTGAGCGGTTCTTGTATTTTTATGAGAAATAATTGGAGAGAGTGCTTGATTTTGATTGTTTTTTATTTTCTATGTTGCATTCTCTCTGAAAAATGAAAGAAAACCAAAAAATATAATGATATAATAATTTCTCGCAAAACATGCAAAACTTGTAAGTTGCAGTTTTTATAAGAATAATAGAAATTGAGATTTCTATTTGGTGTTTTGGGGATCATATGGGATAAAAATGGATATCAAAATAATGTTGAGTGTCCTTGAACAATAACAACTCATAGTTTTAGAATATCTCATGTTTATGAAGCAATAAATGGAAAAAAATAGGAAAAATAAGGAGAAATTTAGTTTTTTTGCTTGAAAAGTTAGAAAAATTTGCAATTCATATTTTTGAACGTATAACAAGGCTGGAGCATGAGGATCAAGCCTCATTCAAAGCCTTGTTTACATGTTATAATGTGTTTTTATTGCTTTTTATATGAAAATTACATTAAAAATGAACCCTAAACCTATTCCACAAATGCAAAATCTAAATGGTAGGAGGAAGGAGGTTTGGAAAAGTGGTTAGTTGCTGAAAATGATTCAAAATATAACCTATTTGTCTATGCACAAGCTATAGGACAGATTATCGTTTGAATTAGAGAGACTAGTAGCACGAAGAAATTGGGTGCTAGTCTCTAGTACCACCCCACGTATGCTTAGTTGAATAATCATTGAAGGGTTATTTTTGCACTTCACCTAGCTGGTTTCAAATGATAAAATGCTTGAGCAAAATGGTCATCCATATTTTCATTGAGGATAACATGGTATCAAACCTAGATGCATTGCAATTGCTTCCAAATATTGACCTACATGGAGTGTGTAAGGAAACCCGAGCTATAGGATAGAGGAACGGTTTCTTGGGCAAGCTTGGTAAGGAAATATGAAATCTCTTGGATTGTTCAAAGTATATAAGAGTGAAGAATCTTTTTATATTCTTTATGTTAGATGAGCACATCGAGGGCTAATCCTCTTGGTGTAAGAGAGCTGCAGTGGAGCCACTGCATTCGGTCGGAGGGGTGTCTCCTCTATGTGTATGTTACATGGTATATTATACTAAGATGTGTGGGATCTCCCTTTGAGGAGTAGGGAAGTGTAATCATTGGACTACGATTCATTACAAACACAATATCTTTAGTAGTGATTAGGGCAGCGTGTCTTTGGATGCTCCTAGTGTGGCAAAGCCGTGTAGGGTTGTCTTGTGAGTGTTATAGAGGCCCGACTACTACTTATAGCGAGTGTTAGGCCCATTTTAGGTCTCAACATTTGACCATGTGGCTAAATCTTAATCTTTTTTTAAACATGAAACTTGCTACTATCATCTATATAATATCTAGAAAAAGTTTCACCTTCAAGGAAGGGGGTAACAATTTGGCCATGTGACCAAATATTCACCATTTTGTAAATTCCCAAAGTATATGAAAATTCCCAAACTCTCTAATATAGTGTTTAGTCAACATCGCACACTTAGTTGCATGTTTAAAAGATCTTCCAAGTACGATTTCCTTCCTGACATTCTCTCTATTAGGGAGCACATAAAACATAAATGGCCAGCTTTTGGATACATGCGTGTGTAGTTGGATGCACATGCATAGATGGATGCATGCATGTATAGTTAAATGCTCACACAAATTCACATGTATGTGAATCTGAAAAATTTAGTAAGCCAATCTATGGTGGCCAACTATGCATGATGATGTTTGCAATTAGATCGAGTATTGTGATTCCTATCAACAGGCCAAAGATCTCTTACCATTCCAACAAACCCTACCCCTAAAAACTTTTGAGAAGTGGGGATTGGACTTTGTTGTGGTCCCGTCTCCCTGGTTGCTACCTACACTCGCAAAAAGTACATATACTGATGGCAATTGACTATTGTACCAAATGGGTAGAAGCTGATGGATAAAAGCTACACAATACCACCAAGTCACTAGCTAAATGTTCATTGCAGGATATCTTTACTAGGTATGGCATGCCAATAAATTTTCTTAGTGATCAAGGTACACACTTTGCAAATAAAGTCGTCAAAGAGCTCACCTCATTCTTTCTTATTATACATTAAAATTTGTATCCTTACTATCTTCAAGCCAATGGTTTAGTAGATCCACCAACAAAGTTCTATGCAAGATCTTAACCAAATTGGTAGATTAGAATTGAGAAGATTGAGATACTAAGATTCCCACTACACTTTGGGCCTTCCAAATATCCTTGAAGATTGCAACCAGTATGACTCCCTACAAGCTAGCCTTTAGGTTGGAAGCCATTATACCACTGCAATTTATAGTCCCTAATTTTTTATTGGCGATATGAGATTGCCTCATTCTAGAGGAATCACTCCCATTCTAGATGAAAGTCATCACCTACATCATAGAAAATACCAAGTCAATTGACTATCCAAGACACTACAAGATATAGGTCTTATACCGACGTTAAAAGCGACGAAAATCTTCATAAAGAAATTTTCCCTCATCGTCGCAAAAAACGTCGTTATTAGCGATGCCATAGAACAATTGGTATTAGCGTCGCTATTTGCGATGGTATCAGTCAGGATGCAAATAGCAACGCTGATATCGAAACAAATAGCGACGATAATAGCAATGCTAATAGCAGGCTACCCTACCACATATCGCACTATGTGCTTTATTTGAGCCATACAAAATAGTTTCAGTAATGTGTACAATGCTCGTGTAAATAAAGGTAAAGTGTACTTAAATCATAACACTGATACATGAAATAAATATATGATCGCATAATGAAAGCGACTAGTACAATCATGGCAAGATACTACTACTATATAGAAAATGTCTACATACATCATTTGACCAAAAAACAAGGGTATATGAGCTCCAGGGATCCAAGGGCGAGCTATAGATCCTCGCCATCCGAAACCGCGTCCCGTTGCAAAGGAGTATGGAACGGACTCTGCAAAAAAATAAATAGCTACATATCAATCCACCATACAATAATGCATTCTAGTTAAACTTAGTAACTACGGACAAGAAAGATGAGTGACTTACAGGACCGCCGCATCCATATAATCGGTCGGTCCATGTAGTGAGACCATACCTCACTACATATCAAGTCTCAAGGCCGATGGGATCGCGGTTTGTAATGGAGTGCTGCAAAGAAAACGAAATACAACTATTAGAAACATGATTGCCATTACAAAGGATATTGCAAAAAAAAAGCAAGCAAAATAAAAAAAAAACTTACAAACTCCTCTAGATATGTCCCCTTGCCGCCACTCCCAAGATGATGGACCACTCCGGTCTCTAGTAGTGCCCTCACTGCCTCGCACTATTGTCTCCAATTTCTTAGAGAATCTGTAGCCTCCTCCCTGAGTCAGCACCAGTCATCCGCATCTAGCCACTCGAGCTCTAAAGCCCCACTCTTGAGTACCTTGTGTGCATCCCGATCGTCTGCATGACATGTATGCATGCATGCACTCGATCATCCAGCCTGTAGAAAACCTATCTGCTGCGGTTGGTACCAGAAACTCCTCATGCAAGGATGCTACTATGTAGTCCTTGTTCCCCTCTGGTATGTACTTCTAAGATCCAAAACGTTGTGCCGAAAAACTTGTTGGCACAACTCTCTCATGCGAGCCATAACCCTCCTCCCCTCATCATTCATGATGATGGCTCTTGATCTATCATCTACATGGTAGGCATACCCCTCTAGGGTATGCCTAAGATGGGTCCTCTCCAACCTGCGACCACGCTCCTGGGCATATCTAGGAGACCCCTGTACATCTGGTGTACCTATCGGGGTAGTATCTCTAGGAGTAGTACCCATAGGGGTGCCACCCTACAGATGGCTGTGAGTAAAAGTCGGAGCAATTAAAGACGGAGTGACTAGAGTAGATGTCCCCACAGGTGTGACAAATCCTGGAGGTGACGCAACTCCAGCAGAACGACGAGACGGAGACATTGCATCAGTACCTCCATAGCAACCACCTGAGCCGCCCAAGTCTGAAGCGTCGATCTTGTTTGCTAGAAACTAAAGCATGAGAGCACACCAAAGTAGATCTAGTAGAGTGACCTGATGGTGTTCGAGACATCTCATGGTCTGCCATATCTCTGAATCTTGCCATCTAATCTAGAGACATATGCGTGAAGATATCTTGTAGCTCCTCGTTTGCTGATCCCTTGACTCATCATGATGATCTAAATATCCACAAAGGTCACCTGCACAGACAAATATTGATGTTAGCATAATCAATATAAATCATACAAAGCAGGGTAATATAAATCTTTAAAAAATGATCTTACTTAAAATGCATATCTTATGTACCCTTATAAGCGATTCGTTAATGAATTGAGTAGGTGGATGCTCCAAGTATGAAGTACTCTATAGTCCCACATCAATCTCCTGACACAACTCTGTATACATTGGAAGGTCCATAGACATGTCACCACAAAAGGATGAGTCCATCTCGTTCTCAAAGAATTCTTGGACTCTTGTATTTTCATCATTGTTACCTGATGTTGGCTCCTCTACATACTCCAAGCTTTCAGTGGCCTCCACCCCTTGCAATATCGACCCCTCTATTTGCATACTATCCTCATCTATGCTCGAAACATTACTTTGATCATATACTCCTGCACTTCGAGGAGTTGAAGGTATAACATACCACCATTGAGATTGTCGAGGGTTTGGATAGAAAATTACATATTCACAATCACGTACAAGAGATATTTAACTATTGTGACATGTTCCATGTCGTAATACAATTAAAAAACACATGAGTTCATACACCTTTTCACAATGGCCTAGCAACACAAAAGTGTCATGCAAATCCGTCCATTTTTTTTCGGAATCTATTTCAAGAAATCCAAATGGACCTCATTGAACTATTGCTCCAGCTCCTTCAAGTAACACTTTGAACCACTGCACATTGAATATGATCATGGAGAAGGTACGGTAATCCACCATGACAATACTTTGAAAGTTTCCAAAATACTCCATCTCATCTATAACCGTGTTTGGATCCATTGCTCGTCATTGGCTCTCTTGCTCTAACCTTGCAATGATACCGCAATATGTTGTGGAGCGTATTTTGTCAATACTCTCCACGCAAAAATGTCGTCTGTGCGACCACGCCGCACTATATATTTTGTATTGTACATTGAAACACTCAATTAGTTGTCGCATATAAAATATAGATACGACAAACCCTAAACACATTATCACCTGTGGACTACATCCCCTTGAGAATTCCCACTTCTTGGTTGAGACCTCTGCCCCTTCGCGAGATGCTGGGTCAAAGCTCCATGCAACTATCACGTTGACATAAACCACGGCATCTTCTCCATGCCCTCGGGATATCAAATTGGTCAATGGCACGTACTACGTCAAAATTCAAATCCCACTTCCTCTCGATTTTTTCTAGCTTCCTGGTACCTAGTGAGCCACATCTCCATAGAGGCATGGTACAACATACCAAAACGATTCACTTTCTCATGTGTTGTAGCATCCATTATTTTTTCTACCCATTTCCAACCACCACATTTTCGGTCAGTCTATCATCATTCTTCAAAAACCATAGCATACTATTATATGAATCCATGATAGGTAGCCATTCTGAAATAAGCACTAATGCCTCAGACACCAAGTAACCTTCAGCCATGCTTCCTTCTGGCTGAGCTCGTTGTCGCACAAAGTCTTTCAGGGTTTTCATGAAGCACTCTAAGAAGAACATCCATCGTGTATGGACAGGTCTAGCAATCTGCACTTCATCTACAAGATGCACAAGAATATATAACAAAAATATTATGAATGGCAGGTCTTCTACTTAATGCATTCAGCCACTACATTTTCTTTACCGGGTTGGTATTAAATGATAGGATGAAAACTGTGAATAAAGGATGCCCATTTGATATGTCAGTCAGATATTTGGGGTTGGCTAAGTAAATGTCTTATACTTTGCTGATCGGTCTTAATCATAAATTCTGAACCCATTAAGTAGTGTTTCCACTGTCTTAAGGCTTGCACAACATCTAATAATTCTTTGTCATATGTGGAATATTTCAGTTCAAAGGGTTTCAGCTTACAACTAGAATAGGCTATAGGATAATTATCCTGCATAAGTACAGCTCCTATTCCTGATCCACTAGCATCAGACTACTAAAAAAAAAGGTCTATTAAAATCAGGCAATTGTAGGACAGGGGCATGGGTTAATGCATGTTTCAATAAGTCAAAGGATTTCTATTGATTATCGGACCAATGATAAACAATACCTTTCTTCAGAAGTTTAGTTAGTGGTAAAGCAAGTAATGAAAAATTACGCACAAACTTCCTATAGAAACTAGCAAGACCTAGGAATGATCCTAACTCATGCACATTTTTAGGTACAGGCCAATTCAATATTGCAACTATTTTCTTAGGGTCAACTTTAATTCCATCAGATGATACAAAATGACCTAAATACTCAATTTCTGTTTTAAAGAATTCACTCTTTTTCGGATTTTCATACAGTTGATTATCTTTTAATAACTGGAAAACCAATGACAAATGCTCATAATGTTCTTTCTCATTTTGACTAAACACCAAAATATCATCAAAGAAGACAATTACAAAAATGTAGCAGGTGCATTAGTCAATCCAAAAGGCATCACTAAAAATTCATAATGACCAAACTGTGTCCTAAATGCAGTTTTGAATATGTCTGACTTATCTAGTCTCACCTGATGATAACCAGATTTAATGTCTATTTTACTAAATATGGCAGAACCTTGCAGTTTGTCCATAAGGTCACCGACTCTAGGAATTGGATACCTATTCTTTATTGTGATCTTATTTAAAGCTTGATAGTCAATGCACATACGATAGGTATTATTCTTTTGATTGACTAACAGAACAGGTGCACAAAATGGAGAACTACTAGGTCTAATCAATCCTCTATTTAGTAATTCCTCAAGTTGACTTTGAATTTCTTTTTACTCTATCTGGTTATGCCTATATGGTGCTTTGCAAGGTGGTTGTATACCAGGAATCAAATCTATTTTATGGTCTTCTAGATGTGAAGGAGGTAAACCAGGTGGTAGATCTTTGGCAAAACAGTCTTTAAAATGTACAAGAAATTCTTTATGCCTAGGACGCATATGATTTTCTTTAACTTGCAGTTCATTCACCCAAATGAGATAAGATTTACTACTCTTGCGTAATGCACGTTTAGCTTGAGTATGCGAAAGCATTGGAAAAGCATTAGATGCATACATACCATACAATGTAATATGTTTTCCTTGAAATTTAAGATTAATTGAATGCGTGGAATAATCTATATCAGGGTTATACTGATGACGCCAAGGCATACCTTAAATAATGTCACTGGACTATAATGGTACAACTAGAAATTTTCTTCTTTCAATGTATTGACCAATTTGAATTTCTAAGTCATGCACTTCCTGTGTACCATTATACCTAGTGCCTAAGAATGTTGCTTTAATGCGATAATGCGTAGGTATAGTCTGTAACTTCAATTCTTTTACTAGCTTTGTAGAAATAAAATCATGAGTACTACCGTCATCATGCAAAATAATATTTTCCTTTCCATGCACTAAACATTTCATAGTCAATAAAGAATGTGGAGTTGGCATACCTGGTGAACTATCTGAAGGAATAGTAGTGTCGTCCTCATCTTCCATGAAATCAGGCATATCTTCATGTTCTTCATCTTCCATTGCTCATAGGTAGTTGATATGGACAGGTGGCTTCTTCGAATGGCAATTTTCTGCTAGATGTCCAGGTTGGTGGCATTTATAATACACTATAGGCTTGGCTTTGGTTACATTGTTTGCAATGGCAGGAAGTCTAGGTACATTAGGATTTGGCTGTGGAATAGGCTTGGAGTTTTGATTGACATTAGATGGTAAAGCAGGTGGTTTTTCCCAATTCTTACGGAAAGATTATGAAGAGAAACGACCTTGATTAAATCTTCTAAAATTTGAGTTGAATTGTTTAGATCCATAGTTACCATTGGCTTGGAATTGCTGTGGACGTCTATCTCTACCTTGCAGCTTGTCTTCACTATCATGAGCTAGTGAAATTGCGTCTTCAAGAGTTGCAGGCTTGAACATGTTAACTTCAGCGTAGTAATGTCCAAGGAGTCCAGACATATACTTGCGCTTGTGTGTCACTTCAAGTACGTCTTCAAGCATGCGTAACTGGAGTAATGCATTCCAAAAACGCTATGTGTACTGAGGAATAGGCTCACGATCCCGTTGCTGAAGAAGGTCCCATTGCTTTATAGCTTTTTCATGAAATTATGGAGGAAGGAAATTCTACATAAACTTCTTCTTGAAATTCTCCCAGGTAGTGGGACAATCTATACTCTTGCGAATCACTGTCCACCAAAGAGATGCTCTATCCACTAAATGATTAGTGACACACTTGATTTTATCTTTTTCTGCATAGGTTTCCTCATGAAAGTAGTCATCAAACTGACTAATGAATGCAAAAACAGTTTTTCCCTCTCGAGTGCCATTGAAAGTACGGAATTTGAAATTTCTTTTACTTATCTTTGCTTCCTTGCGGATAGTTTGAGCTTCGAGAGTCGCGTCGATGGTACGTCGAATAATATCTTTAGATTGAGGTTCCTCTTTGTCGGTAGACGATCTTTGTAAATTTGCCAATTGAACTTGCAATGCTTGTCTAGCTCGTCATTCTTCATCCAATTGCATCATAATTAAGTCTAGCTTTTGCTCCATCGTAGGTTCAGGTAGGTCACCTTCAGCCATTAAATCATCCATATGTGGTTTCGTCATTTTGTAAAACTCAAAAGACCTCTCACTCTCAAAATCAAGTTAGCAGGATGAGCGTAGCTCAAGTTGGGGAATACAAGTGTAATATTTCCGCGTACTGCCCACCGTAAATATTAACTTCCCGCTCTCATCGTAAACTCGTGCAAAGATTATCACTAGTGTCAGCAGCCATACGCGGGAAATGGAGACACTCCACCTTACGAAAATAGGGTCGGGGATTGAAAACCGGCATAGCCGTGGGAAAACTCCCTCTTGGGAAGAGGTCAAGAGGATAAAGGTGAAATTATTGCAAATTTTTTTATTTTCCCAGCCAATGTGTGGCTGGGGGAAAGGGATGGGCTAGTGGAGCATGAGGAGGTGAAGGGAGAAGGCCATGCATCCGACCACGTGGGAAGGACCCTCACCCTCCTTGGGCTATAAGAACTCCCTCTTGGGGAGAAGGGAGGAGGCAAGAAGGACTGTGGGAAGGCTGCCGTGACGTGAAGGTGCTGGACGGAGGGGGCCGAAGGGGTCAGACGGCCGTGAGGAAGGGTCGATGCTGGAGGGGCTGGAAGAAGCCACCGTCGCCAAGCTGGAAGAGGTCACCAGACTGCTGCGGAGGACAAGGAGGACAAAACGGCCGTGGGCAGAAGACGTGTGAAGGGAGGCCGCCATGTCGACGTGTTGGACGAGGGGGAGAGGGAGGAGGTGCTGGACAAGTGTGGAAGGGAGGAGAATGCGCTGTGGGGAAGGGGGGAGGACGGCTGGACGAGCTGGGCGGGAGGTCACCGTGTGAAGGAAGGGGTGAAGGGAGGTGGCCGTGTGGAGGAGGGGCGAGCTGCTGCCGCCGTGTGGAAGGGAAGGGGACTAGGCCGTTGCTGCCGCCAGACCACCAGCCGCCTCAGACCGCCGCCTGACTGCCCAGTCCGTTGCCGCCACTGGAATACACCCCCCTCCTCCTCCACGTGGACGATGCTGTCCATGGTCAGAAGCTAGAAGCTTCTTATTTGGAAGCTTCTAAGGGGCTTCCATAACACCCCTTCCTACCAAATCACAATAAGCCCATCCCGGGATTTGAAGAGAAGGAGGCGACGAACCTTCTCAACGATTTTCCATAAGCCTCTTGGCCAAGATCTTATAGAGAAGAAGAGGGGTCCTTAAAAGCCTTTCCCCAATATCATTAATCCTCGGGATTTTGAAGAATAAAGAGAGGAAGCCCATAAAGGCCTTCCCACTAATCACTTACAAGGCCGGTCCTTGGATTTCTTTTTGGAAGAAGAAGAAGAACTCTAAATGCCCATTTTTGCAAGGGCCATTCTCAAGAGCCCTTTTCCGCGGACATCATCGTAAGGCCCACACAATCCTTCCTAAAACCAGAATTTCAAGGTGGATTAAAGCTCTCAAATCTCCATTGTCAAGGGGATCTCATAAGAACCCTAAGGCCTTCCCAAGGCAAATTCCGCAAGTCGGAACTTCGGACAAGGAAGCCATATATCAAAGAGAGTTGCGCATACAAGGGAGGCGGGCCAAGGTCATAAGATTGCAAGCTAAGGCCAAAAGTTGAAATCCACAAAGGCTAACGGGAGATCCAATTCGCGATGGTCTCCAAAAAGATCACAAGGTGCGATGCGGGAGGTTCACCCCGAGCATATGTGGATATTTCCCGGAGTCCGCAAGTCCAGGTTTTATCTATTTGGATTCCACACAGAAGGATTGAATTAATCACGATAACTTCACGGATTAGGAAGCACTTATGCATGTTCGAATTCAACTAGTCAAGTTAAATGCAATTAGGACATGAATTGGCTATTTGAACATTATTAGAAATAGCTTAAAATATGAAAATTGATCATTGGTACGATCAAAGGAATGAATGAAAAGAGCATAAGGTGTCTATGCATTTGTAGGACCTTATTAGCAAGTTTCCTTTTGTGCATTCAAAAGTGACGAGCCAAGGACAACTGTTGCCTCATCACAAGGTTGAAATTATTGAGGTACACCTTTTTACTAGGCATGGAAAGATTAATGGCATGTCCCATTTTTAGGTAAATCTTCCTTGTATTGATTCATGAGGAAAGTTAACAACCATAAGATGTTATTCGAAAAGGAATAGAAGGCACGAAAATGATCTATGGACTTGCAAGTGGCATGATTATTTGACATAAGTCCTAGTAGGACCTAGGAAAGTTAGTGTCCGGATTATCAGGCATTTTTGCTTTGCCAAGGAAAGATGGGTTATTGTGAACCATGTGATGCGTTGAGGCAGTGAATCGCATGTTTACACGTATTGGTGTAGTTGTAACTACTGTTCTCCATTAGATCTAGTTTATTACCTTTGGAAAAGGTTCATCTTTGTCGCATGACAAGTACATTGTGTTGTCCAAATCACATAAACCACAAGGGATTCTTGGGCATGGTTCAGTCGATATGATAAGCATCCCAAGTGCTAACTAGGGTTTGGTGCGGCAAGAATTCGACCTAGTTTTACATTTGTTGCCAAGTTAGAACCGCAAACCCTAAGATCTTACACACATTCGGAATGTCGAGTCAATTGGGTGCTTATGCATGAAATGATCTAAGGTTTTATCCTAAGGATCATGACGAAACTCCGACGGAGTTGCATATTTTTAGGACCATGGGCCAACCTAATTAGGAAAGGGTTGGAGGATACCCAATAAAATCCTGTTACTCGATGGAGGTAAACTCCGTGATCAGGAAACGCTAAGCAATGGATAGAAGGATTCCGTGGAATAGATGCAATACTTGTGCACAAAGCCACAACATTGTATAGTCTTGTGATTTGTCCACAAGAGAGTTTTTGTCATCTCTCGAAAATGAGGTTGGCAAGTTATTGAAAGAATTTAACTTACAAGAGGATGACTAATCATCCTGTTACTCACTTTTCTTGGGGATAATTTGCCAAGGAAAAGGAAAGTTAGGTATTTGAAAATGACCCGACAATAAACTGAAGCGACATGGTCGCTGGAACCTACCACAACTAAACCTAAAGTATGGATAGGGTATGACCCTGACCCCAAGAATGATAGGAATCTTGCCAAGTTGCAATTGATTCTGGATCGAATGCGGGTTGCATTCGGAGGAAAAGGAGTTACTCCTTGACAGTTTGCCAGCCAAAACGACCATTGGAATTTGTTTGTGCTTGTAACCGTTAGAAAAGCACTGTTTGCATTGTTTGCTCAATGAACTAAAGGAGGAAAACATATCTAAAATTGAAGCCTGAAGGTAGAGGCAGCTTCAGTTACCCCCGACTGCCTGCCTAACCCTAGCCAAGGGGGTTGTGAACCGCGCCGGGAATGTGGACCGAACCCGCCGTGAGAGGTCTCTCCGTTGAGTTCTACTTGGAGCAGGAGGACGCTTGGGTGCCAGAGGGGGCTCTGGCCGTAAATCCCTCGCCTTCCGGGCCCTGCACAAGAGACTAACGTGACTCGGGATTGGATCTCGAGGCCCGCATACTAGTCTACGGGCGGAACTTGGAATAGTAATCACTGAAGGATTACTGGATAGCCTTCGGGTGGATTATGAATACGCCTACGGGCGGGAACTCCTTGTATTTCAAAGATAAAAGGATAAAATGATAACAAAGAAGTTGTTTGACATTGTTTTCTTTATGTCCTGTGATAAGATTACGTGAAGGAACCAGTGCATAACAGGGTTAATCAAAGAAGCTGTTTGTATGTGTCAAACTAATGTGGTAGGTAATTACATAACTAAAACAAACCGAGGAAAGTGCGGAGGATGGACCATGGGTCCGTCCTACGGATGGGTGGTCCCGGTTAGCCGGGAACTTTTCTCAAGGCATTCGACGAACAGAAGGGCGATCGACATCACCGAAACAAGTAATGAGAACGATGACTCGGAATTACCGATTACCCAATTCAAGCTGTTTTAGGGGAACGGAATGGGACTATGCCTTTTGGTAGAGAGGTCGAGCCTTGCATCCTTCTCGTTTCCCATTCTCCTTGAACCAAGTGCAGCTTGAATCCGCTTCAGACCGGGCGTTTCTACGTAAAGTAGTTCGATCGGGGCTGACGCTAGTTGCTGCTAGCTAGTGACCAAACAGGGAAACCCAAATTCAGGTCGATCCTAAGTGGGAACGGCCAGGATACTTCCACTACGTGGCAGACTCGGGAAGACCTAGATTGCAAAACCCGTAACATTCCATGGGAGTGCCGGGCGGAGTTTTCTAGACATCCTTTCCGATGGACTGCTAAGACGTGTCCTGAATGGTTCTAGTGGACACGTTACAGTTGGTATCAGAGCGAACCAACAAAGGAATTGTTTTTAGGAAATTTTAATAAGAAGAAGTAAAGCAAATGTTGTGTCCCAAACATTTCCCTACTTTGATTACTGTCTTCCAGAATTATGAAGCATGGAACAAGTTCTTAGTGTTCCGAGTCATGTTTATGACCGCGATGCATTCCACGGATTATCGACAGAGGGTTGAGATGATGAACATCCTAGACCGCATTTACAATCCATCGCCGGTGTGCATGGAACAGAGATGGATGGGTGTTTCAGGGATCTATTACATAACTGCCTATCAACCTGCGTACCTTCAAATTAACTTGAAGAGAATCAAGTGGATGGAGGATTTGAAGATCGTAAAGCTGTTCGTCTTTATTGAGGCTCATGCAAACGCGACCCTACAGGTCGGAGGTCGAAGGGTTAACCAGAATAAGTATGTGTACGGGGAAGTGATTCAAAGAATCCCTGCCGACCGAATCAAGGTTTTGGGGCGTCGTGAGAAGAATGGATATCGAAGGAAGAGATACCCTAACCTTCCAATGAACTATCGATTCCTGAAAATCAATGACCCCAATCCGTACTACTACTCAGTTCCTGTAGCTGAATGCAATAATATCTTATTCTCCTCGAATTAATGTATTAACTTGTTCCATCGCCCCAAGAAATAATTGCACCCCGAAAGGGCTATGCTGATATGAATGGAACAAAACTTTTTCCCGATTGTCATGACTATGAATATTGATAAAGAAGTAAAGTGAATTGGCCACTTGGCTGAAGGAATACAGGGACGTAGTTCTGAAGAGTTAACAGAACTCCCACTTCAAAGAGAAGTAAATCATGAGATCAAGCCAGTAATAGGAGCTGTGCCAATTGTGAAGAGAACCTATAGAATGTCTATATCGGAAGCAATTGAGTTGAAGGAACAACTCAAGCAGCTGTTAAACCAAGGCTACAGCAGGCCTAGCAATTCACCATGGGAAGCTCCAGTATTATTCCAGAAAAAGAAAGATGGGACACTTCGACTATGTATTGATTACCGTAGGATGAATTAATCAACAGACAAGAACAAGTACCCTATTCCTAGAATAGATGAGCTTCTTGATAGTCTTCAGGATGCTAAGAACTTCTCCAAGATTATCTTAGGCCTAGTTACTATTGGATAAGATTCAAGGAAGAAGATACCCCAAAAACGGCCTTCAACACTAGGTATGGACACTTTGAATTCTTGGTTATGTCATTCGGACTTACAAATGCACCTGCCACTTTCAATAGATTAATGCAGGATATTTTTAGACCATATCTTGACGATTTCGTGCTTGTCTTCTTCGATGACACCTTAGTCTATTCTAAACAGGAAGAAGATCGTGAACCTCAACTACGGATTGTTTTGGAGACAATGAGGTTCCATAAGCTGTATGCAAAAATGAAGGAGTGTGCATTCTTCAAGCGTCAGATTAAATATCTAGGAGGAATTTCAGTAGACCCAGCCAAAGTCAGAGATGTGCTTGAATGGCCAATACCAGTATCTGTCAAAGAGATACGTAGTTTTCTTGGCTTGACTGGATGGTATGGGGTCTTCATAAAAAACCATGCTTTGATTGCAGCACCTTTGACAGAATTATTGAGGAAGCAAACGCTCATTGCATGGTCAACTGCCGAACAAACTAGCTTCGATAGGTTGAAGCAAAGTTTGGTATCAGCACCGATCCTAAAACTTCTAGACCACAGTAAGGAGTAGAGGTAGTAACTGATACTAGCATGCTTGCCTTAAAGATATGTGCTCATGTAGGAAAATCATCCAGTAGCATATTCTTCGAGGAAATTGAAGAGTCATGAAAAGAATTATGCCACGCATGATCTGGAGTTATTAGCTGTCATCCATGCTCTAAAGCTTTGGAGACACTACCTGTTGGGTAACAAGTTTACTCTAGTAACCGATCATAAAAGTCTCAAATGGATTTTACCAGAACGAGCTCAACATGAGGCAACGTCGATAGATTAAAGTATTGGGGAAATATGATTTTAAGATCAAAGTACCGACCTGGAAAGGAGAATGTAGTGTTGATGCACTCAATCGCAAGGCATTCCTTAATTCACTAACCTTGCAAAATCTATCAACGGCCAGATCTCTGGCTACAAAGCTATCTATGCCGAAAAACCCTAATACTTGAGCTAGCTAGAGAGGAAGGATGCCATGATCTAGCCTATCAAAGGATGCCAAGGAAAAGTCTCTATCAAGGACCAGGAACAAAAGCTAGAGGCTAAGTATCATGAATTCTCTGTCAGTAGTGGACTTGTCTACTATAGGATGAGAGTATGTATACGAGCAAGCCAGTTATTTAAATGGAAGTTATTGTGCGAAGCTCATGATTTCACTTTCTCGGGACATCAAAGCTACGAAGGATAGACAGAAGGCATACACGGATTTGAAATGTGAAGATAGAATAATTGAGGAAGGAGACATGGTCTTCATTCACGTATGCCCAGAGATGAGTTCTCTATCCTTAGGTGATTGTAGGAAGCTAAGTCCAAGGTATTGTGGACCATACGAGATCCTTAAGTGCCTATGACCTAATGTTTATAGACTGCAACTCCCTGAAAACCTAAAGGTTCATAGAGTATTCCATAACAGTCTATTGAAGAATGAAGTATGCATCTAGCCCTAATCATGTACTTGATGACCAACAAGTTGTAATGCCTAGTCAAGAAGTCCTTGAACTAAGGCCGGACTAGATTTTAGATGCTAGAGTGAGACAACTGAGATCCAGAACCTTGAGAGAATGCCTCGTCCAGTGGAAAGATCATCCTAAGGAGGATGCTACCTGGATGGATGAAAGCTCTCTCAATCTTCGATATCCCCAGTTTTTCTCGAGATGAGGACATCTCGATTCTTCTAAGGGGGAGAAAATGTAATATTTCCGCGTACTGCCCACCGTAAATATTAACTTCCCTCTCTCATCGTAAACTCGTGCAAAGATTATCACCAGTGTCAGCAGCCATACGCGGGAAATGGAGACACTCCACCTTACGAAAATAGGGTCGGGGATTGAAAACCGGCATAGCCGCGGGAAAACTCCCTCTTGGGAAGAGGTCAAGAGGATAAAGGTGAAATTATTGCAAATTTTTTTATTTTCCCAGCCGATGTGTGGCTGGGGGAAAGGGATGGGCTAGTGGAGCATGAGGAGGTGAAGGGAGAAGGCCATGCATCCGACCACGTGGGAAGGACCCTCACCCTCCTTGGGCTATAAGAACTCCCTCTTGGGGAGAAGGGAGGAGGCAAGAAGGACTGTGGGAAGGCTGCCATGACGTGAAGGTGCTGGACGGAGGGGGCCGAAGGGGTCAGACGGCCGTGAGCAAGGGTCGATGCTGGAGGGGCTGGAAGAAGCCACCGTCGCCAAGCTGGAAGAGGTCACCAGACTGCTGCGGAGGACAAGGAGGACAAAACGGCCGTGGGCAGAAGACGTGTGAAGGGAGGCTGCCATGTCGACATGTTGGACGAGGGGGAGAGGGAGGAGGTGCTGGACAAGTGTGGAAGGGAGGAGAATGTGCTGTGGGGAAGGGAGGAGGACGGCTGGACGAGCTGGGCGGGAGGTCGCCGTGTGAAGGAAGGGGTGAAGGGAGGTGGCCGTGTGGAGGAGGGGCGAGCTGCTGCCGCCGTGTGGAAGGGAAGGGGACTAGGCCGCTGCTGCCGCCAGACCACCAGCCGCCTCAGACCACCGCCTGACTGCCCAGTCCGTTGCCGCCACTGGAATACACCCCCCTCCTCCTCCACATAGACGATGCTGTCCATGGTCAGAAGCTAGAAGCTTCTTATTTGGAAGCTTCTAAGGGGCTTCCATAACACCCCTTCCTACCAAATCACAATAAGCCCATCCCGGGATTTGAAGAGAAGGAGGCGACGAACCTTCTCAACGATTTTCCATAAGCCTCTTGGCCAAGATCTTGTAGAGAAGAAGAGGGGTCCTTAAAAGCCTTTCCCCAATATCATTAATCCTCGGGATTTTGAAGAATAAAGAGAGGAAGCCCATAAAGGCCTTCCCACTAATCACTTACAAGGCCGGTCCTTGGATTTTTTTTTGGAAGAAGAAGAAGAACTCTAAATGCCCATTTTTGCAAGGGCCATTCTCAAGAGCCCTTTTCCGCGGACATCATCGTAAGGCCCACACAATCCTTCCTAAAACCGGAATTTCAAGGTGGATTAAAGCTCTCAAATCTCCATTGTCAAGGGGATCTCATAAGAACCCTAAGGCCTTCCCAAGGCAAATTCCGCAAGTCGGAACTTCGGACAAGGAAGCCATATATCAAAGAGAGTTGCGCATACAAGGGAGGCGGGCCAAGGTCATAAGATTGCAAGCTAAGGCCAAAAGTTGAAATCCACAAAGGCTAACGGGAGATCGAATTCGCGATGGTCTCCAAAAAGATCACAAGGTGCGATGCGGGAGTTTCACCCCGAGCATACGTGGATATTTCCCGGAGTCCGCAAGTCCAGGTTTTATCTATTTGGATTCCACACAGAAGCATTGAATTAATCACGATAACTTCACGGATTAGGAAGCACTTATGCATGTTCGAATTCAACTAGTCAAGTTAAATGCAATTAGGACATGAATTGGCTATTTGAACATTATTAGAAATAGCTTAAGATATAAAAATTGATCATTGGTACGATCAAAGGAATGAATGAAAAGAGCATAAGGTGTCTATGCATTTGTAGGACCTTATTAGCAAGTTTCCTTTTGTGCATTCAAAAGTGACGAGCCAAGGACAACTGTTGCCTCATCACAAGGTTGAAATTATTGAGGTACACCTTTTTACTAGGCATGGAAAGATTAATGGCATGTCCCATTTTTAGGTAAATCTTCCTTGTATTGATTCATGAGGAAAGTTAACAACCATAAGATGTTATTCGAAAAGGAATAGAAGGCACGAAAATGATCTATGGACTTGCAAGTGGCATGATTATTTGACATAAGTCCTAGTAGGACCTAGGAAAGTTAGTGTCCGGATTATCAGGCATTTTTGCTTGCCAAGGAAAGATGGGGTTATTGTGAACCATGGGATGCGTTGAGGCAGTGAATCGCATGTTTACACGTATTGGTGTAGTTGTAACTACTGTTCTCCATTAGATCTAGTTTATTACCTTTGGAAAAGGTTCATCTTTGTCGCATGACAAGTACATTGTGTTGTCCAAATCACATAAACCACAAGGGATTCTTGGGCATGGTTCAGTCGATATGATAAACATCCCAAGTGCTAACTAGGGTTTGGTGCGGCAAGAATTCGACCTAGTTTTACATTTGTTGCCAAGTTAGAACCGCAAACCCTAAGATCTTACACACATTCGGAATGTCGAGTCAATTGGGTGCTTATGCATGAAATGATCTAAGGTTTTATCCTAAGGAACATGACGAAACTCCGACGGAGTTGCATATTTTTAGGACCATGGGCCAACCTAATTAGGAAAGGGTTGGAGGATACCCAATAAAATCCTGTTACTCGATGGAGGTAAACTCCGTGATCGGGAAACGCTAAGCAATGGATAGAAGGATTCCGTGGAATAGATGCAATACTTGTGCACAAAGCCACAACATTGTATAGTCTTGTGATTTGTCCACAAGAGAGTTTTTGTCATCTCTCGAAAATGAGGTTGGCAAGTTATTGAAAGAATTTAACTTACAAGAGGATGACTAATCATCCTGTTACTCACTTTTCTTGGGGATAATTTGCCAAGGAAAAGGAAAGTTAGGTATTTGAAAATGACCCGACAATAAACTGAAGCGACATGGTCGCTGGAACCTACCACAACTAAACCTAAAGTATGGATAGGGTATGACCCTGACCCCAAGAATGATAGGAATCTTGCCAAGTTGCAATTGATTCTGGATCGAATGCGGGTTGCATTCGGAGGAAAAGGAGTTACTCCTTGATAGTTTGCCAGCCAAAACGACCATTGGAATTTGTTTGTGCTTGTAACCGTTAGAAAAGCACTGTTTGCATTGTTTGCTCAATGAACTAAAGGAGGAAAACATATCTAAAATTGAAGCCTGAAGGTAGAGGCAGCTTCAGTTACCCCCGACTGCCTGCCTGACCCTAGCCAAGGGGGTTGTGAACCGCGCCGGGAACGTGGACCGAACCCGCCGTGAGAGGTCTCTCCGTTGAGTTCTACTTGGAGCAGGAGGACGCTTGGGTGCCAGAGGGGGCTCTGGCCGTAAATCCCTCGCCTTCCGGGCCCTGCACAAGAGACTAACGTGACTCGGGATTGGATCTCGAGGCCCGCATACTAGTCTACGGGCGGAAACTTGGAATAGTAATCACTGAAGGATTACTGGATAGCCTTCGGGTGGATTATGAATACGCCTACGGGCGAGAACTCCTTGTATTTTAAAGATAAAAGGATAAAATGATAACAAAGAAGTTGTTTGACATTGTTTTCTTTATGTCCTGTGATAAGATTACGTGAAGGAACCAGTGCATAACAGGGTTAATCAAAGAAGCTGTTTGTATGTGTTAAACTAATGTGGTAGGTAATTACATAACTAAAACAAACCGAGGAAAGTGCGGAGGATGGACCATGGGTCCGTCCTACGGATGGGTGGTCCCGGTTAGCCGAGAACTTTTCTCAAGGCATTCGACGAACAGAAGGGCGATCGACATCACCGAAACAAGTAATGAGAACGATGACTCGGAATTACCGATTACCCAATTCAAGCTGTTTTAGGGGAACGGAATGGGACTATGCCTTTTGGCAGAGAGGTCGAGCCTTGCATCCCTCTCGTTTCCCATTCTCCTTGAACCAAGTGCAGCTTGAATCCACTTCAGACCGGGCGTTTCTACGTAAAGTAGTTCGATCGGGGCTGACGCTAGTTGCTGCTAGCTAGTGACCAAACAGGGAAACCCAAATTCAGGTCGATCCTAAGTGGGAACGGCCAGGATACTTCCACTACGTGGCAGACTCGGGAAGACCTAGATTGCAAAACCCGTAACATTCCATGGGAGTGCCGGGCGGAGTTTTCTAGACATCCTTTCCGATGGACTGCTAAGACGTGTCCTGAATGGTTCTAGTGGACACGTTACAACAAGGCTTATATATTTTTGGGTATGGCTTTCACAATCTTTGAAAAATCTGTGTTTTATCATTCTTCGTATGCTGAAAATGCTTCAGCGAACCTGCATATGCGTAGAGTACCTTCCAATGAACAACTTTGCAATTCGGAGTTTCTACGCAGGAACAGCCCTTCTATGAGTTTTGAACAGAAGTTAGTTTTGACTTCAGGTGACTTGTCTGACTTGCAGAGCACCAGACTTATGTGACTTGCAGAGTTTGTAGACTTGCAAAACTTGGTTGCTTTATCTGACTTGCATAACTTTAACTTAAGAAACTTGCAGAACTTGGACTTTGCAGACTTGCAGTACTTGAGAACTTTTGCGTGACCTGTAGCTTAAGTAACTTGGAGCTTAGGTGATTAAGCTTATGAGCTTAATCAATCAAAACGGCAAAATTGTGGGGGGGGGCATTTTTCAGCGTGGCAAAATTTGCGCTCATCCTCAGAGGCGCCGAGGTGAAATTTAGAAGCATTAAGCTTCTTTTAAGCTTATAAAGCTTTAGTTTTTAAAGCTTGGAAGATATGAAAATTGTGACTTATCTTTGGTTCTTGACGACTTGAAGAAGAAGAGATAGGAGTGGTCCTCTGCCTCTGCCAGTTGGTCCTTCGCACTCTAATGATGGAAACAAAGGTTCTTGATCGCCAGGAATCCACCCGTATGGACCGTTCGCAACGAGATTGACCGTAGAGCCCGATCGTTCTAGGAGCTCCATCTTCACACAAGATGGGTAGCGATTGGTAGCTCTTGATCTCAGCTTCGCTCTGATACCACTGGTGGGCAGATCGGATGCTGAACGCTCACGTAGTGAATGCCGGAAGGTCCCCAAGAACAATAGAACTCTACTTTTTGCACAAAATACAAGGTAAAAAGCATGCACGACATGAACAAGAGACCAATTGGGTGCAATCTCCCCCCATGCCTTGTGTGAGCGCTCCACAAAGCATGTATTTTATGTATTAATCATCTTCAAGCTCAAATAATAGCCCAAATTACAAAATAGCAAGCTTTTAGCTTTTGAGTTTGCTTTAGCACAAAATAGGAATAAAGCTAACAGATAGTGCCCAAAGAGTTTGGCATTTCCAATACAATGTCCAAGTACAAATAACATAATCGTGCGCCCATGTGCATACAAAATAATAATAAATATCCAACACCTCAATAAATGGGCGTGACAAAATATAGGCGTCATGCCTAAGGTATGCGCCCATCAAAATATAAATGATAAATCGAATACTCGCTATCCTCCAATGCTTTCCTCCGCCACTGCTGCTATCTCTACACATCAACTGAAGCATTCACAATCGTTAGTAAAATAATACAATTAAACCGACAAAAGTGAATACCTAGCACTCTTCAGCTACATAAATAAATCAACTGGTTAGAAATCAATCCTAACCTTAATTTATTATGAGTGCGCACTCTAAACTCATAAACATTTATTAATTTAATATGCATTTTGCGGAATCACCCGCTATGGAATCACCCATGTACACACTAAATTAATGAAACGCCGGAAAAGGATAGGCATCCCCATCAACTTCTTGCACAAAGAATCCACTTTGTGTATGAGCCCCGATCATTAAAGTTTACGGAATCCATCGTAAAACCTCACGGAAGCCACCATGGCACGGAATCCACCATGAAATATGCCTCCTGGCATCAGTTGGATTTTAGGAGCCGCTTTTGAGCTATGCTCGAAGTGTTTGAAGCCGTTTTTGGAGCAGAAAAGTGCATAGGAGATTCCAAAGACCAAATTTTTATGAAAAATCAAACAGTGGCAGATGGTCGAGCTAGAGTTTTTCCAGATGCATTTCGACATCAAGAATCCAACGCAAGTCTCCGTCCATCAATCGAAGGTTGTTTAATCCCCCATTTAATCCGCACAAGGTTTAGCGTTATAAAGTAGCTACTAGATCTGGGGGCCAAAAAGAGCGCGATAGAGATGAAGCTAATAGATTGTGATGCTGCAAAGCCACCTGTCTAGATAGATCTTGAATCCAAGTCTGTTTGCCCACCTTAATCAAAATATTGACTTGTAGAACAATGTGAACACAAAGAGATGAGCTGATTATTTTAAAAGTTTTAGCCTTAATCTTAATAAAATCCTAAAAACATCATGAAAATTTAATGAACAGAGGGGGGGCACAAATTTTTCTACGCCCCTTCCAAATCACTCAATGCCTCTCCGATTTACATACGCTTGGAGAGAGAGAGAGAGAGAGAGAGAGAGAGAGAGAGAGAGAGAGAGAGAGAGCAATTCTTGATCAGGACAGAGGGAGAAAGGAGATGATTGTAATTTGCCTAATTTTCATGGAGGATTAATAAATCTGATTTTCTAGTTTTTCTCTCTCCTCTTTCCTCTCCCCTCGTAGCGGTTATTCATATGCATCAATTCAAGAGAGAAGGGGGAGGGTTGTGATGAAGAATCAGGAGCAAATGATGATGCTAGAGCGATGGTCAGGCTGAAAGAGTGTGTCAGCGGCAACGAAGAAGCATCAGCAGCCTTCTGTCTACGAGAGCTATGAGCCTCAGAATTGTAGTTTTTATGCGTAAGTGAGCGGTTCTTGTATTTTTATGAGAAATAATATGAGAGAGTGCTTGATTTTGATTGTTTTTTATTTTCTATGTTGCATTCTCTTTGAAAAAGGAAAGAAAACCAAAAAATATAATGATATAATAATTTCTCGCAAAACATGCAAAACTTGTAAGTTGCAGTTTTTATAAGAATAATAGAAATTGAGATTTCTATTTGGTGTTTTGGGGATCATATGGGATAAAAATGGATATCAAAATAATGTTGAGTGTCCTTGAACAATAACAACTCATAGTTTTAGAATATCTCATGTTTATGAAGAAATAAATGGAAAAAAATAGGAAAAATAAGGAGAAATTTAGTTTTTTTGCTTGAAAAGTTAGAAAAATTTGCAATTTATATTTTTGAACGTATAACAAGGCTGGAGCATGAGGATCAAGCCTCATTCAAAGCCTTGTTTACATGTTATAATGTGTTTTTATTGCTTTTTATATGAAAATTACATTAAAAATAAACCCTAAACCTATTCCACAAATGCAAAATCTAAATGGTAGGAGGAAGGAGGTTTGGAAAAGTGGTTAGTTGCTGAAAATGATTCAAAATATAACCTATTTGTCTATGCACAAGCTATAGGACAGATTATCGTTTGAATTAGAGAGACTAGTAGCACGAAGAAATTGGGTGCTAGTCTCTAGTACCACCCCACGTATGCTTAGTTGAATAATCATTGAAGGGTTATTTTTGCACTTCACCTAGCTGGTTTCAAATGATAAAATGCTTGAGCAAAATGGTCATCCATATTTTCATTGAGGATAACATGGTATCAAACCTAGATGCATTGCAATTGCTTCGAAATATTGACCTACATGGAGTGTGTAAGGAAACCCGAGCTATAGGGTAGAGGAACGGTTTCTTGGGCAAGCTTGGTAAGGAAATATGAAATCTCTTGGATTGTTCAAAGTATATAAGAGTGAAGAATCTTTTTATATTCTTTATGTTAGATGAGCACATCGAGGGCTAATCCTCTTGGTGTAAGAGAGCTGCAGTGGAGCCACTGCATTCGGTCGGAGGGGTGTCTCCTCTATGTGTATGTTACATGGTATATTATACTAAGATGTGTGGGATCTCCCTTTGAGGAGTAGGGAAGTGTAATCATTGGACTACGGTTCATTACAAACACAATATCTTTAGTAGTGATTAGGGCAGCGTGTCTTTGGATGCTCCTAGTGTGGCAAAGCCGTGTAGGGTTGTCTTGTGAGTGTTATAGAGGCCCGACTACTACTTATAGCCAGTGTTAGGCCCATTTTAGGTCTCAACATTTGACCATGTGGCTAAATCTTAATCTTTTTTTAAACATGAAACTTGCTACTATCATCTATATAATATCTAGAAAAAGTTTCACCTTCAAGGAAGAGGGTAACAATTTGGCCATGTGACCAAATATTCACCATTTTGTAAATTCCCAAAGTATATGAAAGTTCCCAAACTCTCTAATATAGTGTTTAGTCAACATCGCACACTTAGTTGCATGTTTAAAAGATCTTCCAAGTACGATTTCCTTCCTGACATTCTCTCTATTAGGGAGCACATAAAACATAAATGGCCAGCTTTTAGATACATCGTGTGTAGTTAGATGCACATGCATAGATGGATGCATGCATGTATAGTTAAATGCTCACACAAATTCACATGTATGTGAATCTGAAAAATTTAGTAAGCCAATCTATGGTGGCCAACTATGCATGATGATGTTTGCAATTAGATCGAGTATTGTGATTCCTATCAACGGGCCAAAGATCTCTTACCATTCCAACAAACCCTACCCCTAAAAACTTTTGAGAAGTGGGGATTGGACTTTGTTGTGGTCCCGTCTCCCTGGTTGCTACCTGCACTCGCAAAAAGTACATATACTGATGGCAATTGACTATTGTACCAAATGGGTAGAAGCTGATGGATAAAAGCTACACAATACCACCAAGTCACTAGCTAAATGTTCATTGCGGGATATCTTTACTAGGTATGGCATGCCAATAAATTTTCTTAGTGATCAAGGTACACACTTTGCAAATAAAGTCGTCAAAGAGCTCACCTCATTCTTTCTAATTATACATTGAAATTTGTATCCTTACTATCTTCAAGCCAATGGTTTAGTAGATCCACCAACAAAGTTCTATGCAAGATCTTAACCAAATTGGTAGATTAGAATTGAGAAGATTGAGATACTAAGATTCCCACTACACTTTGGGCCTTCCAAATATCCTTGAAGATTGCAACCAGTATGACTCCCTACAAGCTAGCCTTTAGGTTGGAAGCCATTATACCACTGCAATTTATAGTCCCTAATTTTTTATTGGCGATATGAGATTGCCTCATTCTAGAGGAATCACTCCCATTCTAGATGAAAGTCATCACCTAGCTCAAAGAAAATACCAAGTCAATTGACTATCCAAGACACTATAAGATATAGGTCTTATACCGACGTTAAAAGCGACGAAAATGTTCATAAAGAAATTTTCCCTCATCGTCGCAAAAAACGTCGTTATTAGCGATGCCATAGAAAAATTGGTATTAGCGTCGCTATTTGCGATGGTATCAGTCAGGATGCAAATAGCAACGCTGATACCGAAACAAATAGCGACGATGATAACTACGCTTTGTGACGCATTTTGCGATGCTAATAGCGACACGTGCAGTAAATTTGCGACGCTAATAGCAAGCTACCCTATCACATATCGCACTATGTGCTTTATTTGAGCCATACAAAATAGTTTCAGTAATGTGTACAATGCTCGTGTAAATAAAGGTAAAGTGTACTTAAATCATAACACTGATACATGAAATAAATATATGATCGCATAATGAAAGCGACTGGTACAATCATGGCAAGATACTACTACTATATAGAAAATGTCTACATAGATCATTTGACCAAAAAACAAGGGTATATGAGCTCCAGGGATCCAAGGGCGAGCTATAGATCCTCGCCATCCGAAACCGTGTCCCGTTGCAAAGGAGTATGGAACGGACTCTGCAAAAAAATAAATAGCTATATATCAATCCACCATACAATAATGCATTCTAGTTAAACTTAGTAACTACGGACAAGAAAGATGAGTGACTTACAGGACCGCCGCATCCATATAATCGGTCGGTCCATGTAGTGAGACCATACCTCACTACATATCAAGTCTTAAGGCCGATGGGATCACGGTTTGTAATGGAGTGCTGCAAAGAAAACGAAATACAACTATTAGAAACATGATTGCCATTACAAAGGATATTGCAAAAAAAAAGCAAGCAAAACAAAAAAAAACTTACAAACTCTTCTAGATATGTCCCCTTGCCGCCACTCCCAAGATGATGGACCACTCCGGTCTCTAGTAGTGCCCTCACTGCCTCGCACTATTGTCTCCAATTTCTTGGAGAATCTGTAGCCTCCTCCCTGAGTCAGCACCAGTCATCCGCATCTAGCCACTCGAGCTTTAAAGCCCCACTCTTGAGTACCTTGTGTGCATCCCAATCGTCTGCATGACATGTATGCATGCATGCACTCGATCATCCAGCCTGTAGAAAACCTATCTGCTGCGGTTGGTACCAGAAAGTCCTCATGCAAGGATGCTACTATGTAGTCCTTGCTCTCCTCTGGTATGTACTTCTAAGATCCAAAACGTTGTGCCTTAAAACTTGTTGGCACAACTCTCTCATGCGAGCCATAGCCCTCCTCCCCTCATCATTCATGATGATGGCTCTTGATCTATCATCTACATGGTAGGCATACCCCTCTAGGGTATGCCTAAGATGGGTCCTCTCCAACCTGCGACCACGCTCCTGGGCATATCGAGGAGACCCCTGTACATCTGGTGTACCTATCGGGGTAGTATCTCTAGGAGTAGTACCCATAGGGGTGCCACCCTATAGATGGCTGTGAGTAAAAGTCGGAGCAATTAAAGACGGAGTGACTAGAGTAGATGTCCCCACAGGTGTGACAAATCTTGGAGGTGACGCAACTCCAGCAGAACGACGAGACGGAGACATTGCATCAGTACCTCCATAGCAACCACCTGAGCCGCGCTATCTCAAATTGCCATGACAGTGAGGAGTAGCACCTATATCCCGAGCTGACTGTTGGCTCACTATATCCAGATCTTCGCAGCATCCCCCTGAACCACTCCCTCCGTTTGGCCCAAGTCTGAAGCGTCGATCTTGTTTGCTAAAAACTAAAGCATCAGAGCACACCAAAGTAGATCTAGTAGAGTGGCCTGATGGTGTTCGAGACATCTCATGGTCTGCCATATCTCTGAATCTTGCCATCTAATCTAGAGACATATACGTGAAGATATCTTGTAGCTCCTCGTTTGCTGATCCCTTGACTCATCATGATGATCTAAATATCCACAAAGGTCACCTGCACAGACAAATATTGATGTTAGCATAATCAATATAAATCATACAAAGCACGGTAATATAAATCTTTAAAAAATGATCTTACTTAAAATGCATATCTTATGTACCCTTATAAGCGATTCGTTAATGAATTGAGTAGGTGGATGCTCCAAGTATGAAGTACTCTATAGTCCCACGTCAATCTTCTGACACAACTCTGTATACATTGGAAGGTCCATAGACATGTCACCACAAAAGGATGAGTCCATCTCGTTCTCAAAGAATTCTTGGACTCTTGTATTTTCATCATTGTTACCTGATGTTGGCTCCTCTACATACTCCAAGATTTCGGTGGCCTCCACCCCTTGCAATATCGACCCCTCGATTTGCATACTATCCTCATCTATGCTGGAAACATTGCTTTGATCATATACTCCTGCACTTCGAGGAGTTGAAGGTATAACATACCACCATTGAGATTGTCGGGGGTTTGGATAGAAAATTACATATTCACAATCACGTACAAGAGATATTTAACTATTGTGACATGTTCCATGTCGTAATACAATTAAAAAACACATGAGTTCATACACCTTTTCACAATGGCCTAGCAACACAAAAGTGTCATGCAAATCCGTCCATTTTTTTTCGGAATCTATTTCAAGAAATCCAAATGGACCTCATTGAACTATTGCTCCAGCTCCTTCAAGTAACACTTTGAACCACTGCACATTGAATATGATCATGGAGAAGGTACGGTAATCCACCATGACAATACTTTGAAAGTTTCCAAAATACTCCATCTCATCTATAACCGTGTTTGGATCCATTGCTCGTCATTGGCTCTCTTGCTCTAACCTTGCAATGATACCGCAATATGTTGTGGAGCGTATTTTGTCAATACTCTCCACGCAAAAATGTCGTCCGTGCGACCACGCCGCACTATATATTTTGTATTGTACATTGAAACACTCAATTAGTTGTCACATATAAAATATAGATACGACAAACCCTAAACACATTATCACCTGTGGACTACATCCCCTTGAGAATTCCCACTTCTTGGTTGAGACCTCTGCCCCTTCGCGAGATGCTGGGTCAAAGTTCCATGCAACTATCACGTTGACATAAACCACGGCATCTTCTCCATGCCCTCGGGATATCAAATTGGTCAATGGCACGTACTACGTCAAAATTCAAATCCCACTTCCTCTCGATTTTTTCTAGCTTCCTGGTACCTAGTGAGCCACATCTCCATAGAGGCATGGTACAACATACAAAAATGATTCACTTTCTCATGTGTTGTAGCATCCATTATTTTTTCTACCCATTTCCAACCACCACATTTTCGGTCAGTCTATCATCATCCTTCAAAAACCATAGCATACTATTATCTGAATCCATGATTGGTAGCCATTCTGAAATAAGCACTAATGCCTCAGACACCAAGTAACCTTCAGCCATGCTTCCTTCTGGCTGAGCTCGTTGTCGCACAAAGTCTTTCAAGGTTTTCATGAAGCACTCTAAGAAGAACATCCATCGTGTATGGACAGGTCCAACAATCTGCACTTCATCTACAAGATGCACAAGAAGATATAACAAAAATATTATGAATGGCAGGTCTTCTACTTAATGCATTCAGCCACTACATTTTCTTTACCGGGTTGGTATTAAATGATAGGATGAAAACTGTGAATAAAGGATGCCCATTTGATATGTCGGTCAGATATTTGGGGTTGGCTAAGTAAATGTCTTATACTTTGCTGATCAGTCTTTATCATAAATTCTGAACCCATTAAGTAGTGTTTCCACTGTCTTAAGGCTTGCACAACATCTAATAATTCTTTGTCATATGTGGAATATTTCAGTTCAAAGGGTTTCAGCTTACAACTAGAATAGACTATAGGATAATTATCCTGCATAAGTACAGCTCCTATTCCTGATCCACTAGCATCAGACTACTAAAAAAAAAGGTCTATTAAAATCACGCAATTGTAGGACAGGGGCATGGGTTAATTCATGTTTCAATAAGTCAAAGAATTTCTATTGATTATCGGACCAATGATAAACAATACCTTTCTTCAGAAGTTTAGTTAGTGGTAAAGCAAGTAATGAAAAATTACGCACAAACTTCCTATAGAAACTAGCAAGACCTAGGAATGATCGTAACTCATGCACATTTTTAGGTACAGGCCAATTCAATATTGCAACTATTTTCTTAGGGTCAACTTTAATTCCATCAGATGATACAAAATGACCTAAATACTCAATTTCTGTTTTAAAGAATTCACTCTTTTTCGGATTTGCATACAGTTGATTATCTTTTAATAACTGGAAAACCAATGACAAATGCTCATAATGTTCTTTCTCATTTTGACTAAACACCAAAATATCATCAAAGAAGACAATTACAAAAATGTAGCAGGTGCATTAGTCAATCCAAAAGGCATCACTAAAAATTCATAATGACCAAACTGTGTCCTAAATGCAGTTTTGAATATGTCTGACTTATCTAGTCTCACCTAATGATAACCAGATTTAATGTCTATTTTACTAAATATGGCAGAACCTTGCAGTTTGTCCATAAGGTCACCGACTCTAGGAATTGGATACATATTCTTTACTGTGATCTTATTTAAAGCTTGATAGTCAATGCACATACGATAGGTATTATTCTTTTGATTGACTAACAGAACAGGTGCACAAAATGGAGAACTACTAGGTCTAATCAATCCTCTATTTAGTAATTCCTCAAGTTGACTTTGAATTTCTTTTTACTCTATCTGGTTATGCCTATATGGTGCTTTGCAAGGTGGTTGTATACCAGGAATCAAATCTATTTTATGGTCTTCTAGATGTGAAGGAGGTAAACCAGGTGGTAGATCTTTGGCAAAACAGTCTTTAAAATGTACAAGAAATTCTTTATGCCTAGGACGCATATGATTTTCTTTAACTTGCAGTTCATTCACCCAAATGAGATAAGATTTACTACTCTTGCGTAATGCACGTTTAGCTTGAGTATGCGAAAGCATTGGAAAAGCATTAGATGCATACATACCATACAATGTAATATGTTTTCCTTGAAATTTAAGATTAATTGAATGCGTGGAATAATCTATATCAGGGTTATACTGATGACGCCAAGGCATACCTAAAATAATGTCACTGGACTATAATGGTACAACTAGAAATTTTCTTTTTTCAGTGTATTGACCAATTTGAATTTCTAAGTCATACACTTCCTGTGTAGCATTATACCTAGTGCCTAAGAATGCTGCTTTAATGCGATAATGCGTAGGTATAGTCTGTAACTTCAATTCTTTTACTAGCTTTGTAGAAATAAAATCATGAGTACTACCGTCATCATGCAAAATAATCTTTTCCTTTCCATGCACTAAATATTTCATAGTCAATAAAGAATGTGGAGTTGGCATACCTGGTGAACTATCTGAAGGAATAGTAGTGTCGTCCTCATCTTCCATGAAATCAGGCATATCTTCATGTTCTTCATCTTCCATTGCTCCAAGGTAGTTGATATGGACAGGTGGCTTCTTCGAATGGCAATTTTCTGCTAGATGTCCAGGTTGGTGGCATTTATAATACACTATAGGCTTGGCTTTGGTTACATTGTTTGCAATGGCAGGAAGTCTAGGTACATTAGGATTTGGCTGTGGAATAGGCTTAGAGTTTTGATTGACATTAGATGGTAAAGCAGGTGGTTTTTCCCAATTCTTACGGAAAGATTATGAAGAGAAACGACCTTGATTAAATCTTCTAAAATTTGAGTTGAATTGTTTAGATCCATAGTTACCATTGGCTTGGAATTGCTGTGGACGTCTATCTCTACCTTGCAGCTTGTCTTCACTATCATGAGCTAGTGAAATTGTGTCTTCAAGAGTTGCAGGCTTGAACATGTTAACTTCAGCGTAGTAATGTCCAAGGAGTCCAGACATATACTTGCGCTTGTGTGTCACTTCAAGTACGTCTTCAAGCATGCGTAACTGGAGTAATGCATTCCAAAAACGCTATGTGTACTGAGGAATAGGCTCACGATCCCGTTGCTGAAGAAGGTCCCATTGCTTTATAGCTTTTTCATGAAATTATGGAGGAAGGAAATTCTGCATAAACTTCTTCTTGAAATTCTCCCAGGTAGTGGGACAATCTATACTCTTGCGAATCACTGTCCACCAAAGAGATGCTCTATCCACTAAATGATTAGTGACACACTTGATTTTATCTTTTTCTGCATAGGTTTCCTCATGAAAGTAGTCATCAAACTGACTAATGAATGCAAAAACAGTTTTTCCCTCTCGAGTGCCATTGAAAGTACGGAATTTGAAATTTCTTTTACTTATCTTTGCTTCCTTGCGGATAGTTTGAGCTTCGAGAGTCGCGTCGATGGTACGTCGAATAATATCTTTAGATTGAGGTTCCTCTTTGTCGGTAGACGATCTTTGTAAATTTGCCAATTGAACTTGCAATGCTTGTCTAGCTCGTCATTCTTCATCCAATTGCATCATAATTAAGTCTAGCTTTTGCTCCATCGTAGGTTTAGGTAGGTCACCTTCAGCCATTAAATCATCCATATGTGGTTCCGTCATCCTGTAAAACTCAAAAGACCTCTCACTCTCAAAATCAAGTTAGCAGGATGAGCGTAGCTCAAGTTGGGGAATACAAGGCTTATATATTTTTGGGTATGGCTTTCACAATCTTTGAAAAATCTGTGTTTTATCATTCTTCGTATGCTGAAAATGCTTCAGCAAACCTGCATATGCATAGAGTACCTTCCAATGAACAACTTTGCAATTCGGAGTTTCTACGCAGGAACAGCCCTTCTATGAGTTTTGAACAGAAGTTAGTTTTGACTTCAGGTGACTTGTCTGACTTGCAGAGCACCATACTTATGTGACTTGCAGAGTTTGTAGACTTGCAGAACTTGGCTGCTTTATCTGACTTGCATAACTTTAACTTAAGAAACTTGCAGAACTTGGACTTTGCAGACTTGCAGTACTTGAGAACTTTTGTGTGACCTGTAGCTTAAGTAACTTGGAGCTTAGGTGATTAAGCTTATGAGCTTAATCAATCAAAACGGAGAAATTGTGGGGGGGGGCATTTTTCAGCGTGGCAAAATTTGCGCTAACATTCTCAGAGGCGCCGAGGTGAAATTTAGAAGCATTAAGCTTCTTTTAAGCTTATAAAGCTTTAGTTTTTAAAGCTTGGAAGATATGAAAATTGTGACTTATCTTTGGTTCTTGACGACTTGAAGAAGAAGAGATAGGAGTGGTCCTCCGCCTCTGCCAGTTGGTCCTTCGCACTCTGATGATGGAAACAGAGGTTCTTGATCGCTAGGAATCCACCCGTATCGACCGTTCGCAACGAGATTGACCGTAGAGCCCGATCGTTCTAGGAGATCCATCTTCACACAAGATGGGTAGCGATTGGAAGCTCTTGATCTCAGCTTCGCTCTGATACCACTGATGCGCAGATCGGATGCTGAACGCTCACGTAGTGAATGCCGGAAGGTCCCCAAGAACAATAGAACTCTACTTTTTGCACAAAATACAAGGTAAAAAGCATGCACGACATGAACAAGAGACCAATTGGGTGCAATCTCCCCCCATGCCTTGTGTGAGCACTCCACAAAGCATGTATTTTATGTATTAATCATCTTCAAGCTCAAATAATAGCCCAAATTACAAAATAGCAAACTTTTAGCTTTTGAGTTTGCTTTAGCACAAAATAGGAATAAAGCTAACAGACAGTGCCCAAAGAGTCTGGCATGCCCAATACAATGTCCAAGTACAAATAACATAATCGTGCGCCCATGTGCATACAAAATAAAAATAAATATCCAACACCTCAATAAATGGGTGTGACAAAATATAGGCGTCATGCCTAAGGTATGTACCCATCAAAATATAAATGATAAATCGAATACTCGCTATCCTCCAATGCTTTCCTCTGCCACTGCTGCTATCTCTACACATCAACTGAAGCATTCACAATTGTTAGTAAAATAATACAATTAAACCGACAAAAGTGAATACCTAGCACTCTTCAGCTACATAAATAAATCAACTGGTTAGAAATCAATCCTAACCTTAATTTATTATGAGTGCGCACTCTAAACTCATAAACATTTATTAATTTAATATGCATTTTGCGGAATCACCCGCTATGGAATCACCCATGTACACACTAAATTAATGAAACGCCGGAAAAGGACAGGCATCCCCATCAACTTCTTGCACAAAGAATCCACTTTGTGTATGAGCCCCGATCATTAAAGTTTACGGAATCCACCGTAAAACCTCACGGAAGCCACCATGGCACGGAATCCACCGTGAAATATGCCTCCTGGCATCAGTTGGATTTTAGGAGCCGCTTTTGAGCTATGCTCGAAGTGTTTGAGGCCGTTTTTGGAGCAGAAAAGTGCATAGGAGATTCCAAAGACCAAATTTTTATGAAAAATCAAACAGTGGCAGATGGTCGAGCTAGAGTTTTTCAGATGCATTTCGACATCAAGAATCCAACGCAAGTCTCCGTCCGTCAATCGAAAGTTGTTTAATCCCCCATTTAATCCGCACAAGGTTTAGCGTTATAAAGTAGCTACTAGATCTGGGGGCCAAATAGACCGCGATAGAGATGAAGCTAATAGATTGTGATGCTGCAAAGCCACCTGTCCAGATAGATCTCGAATCCAAGTCTGTTTGCCCACCTTAAGCAAAATATTGACTTGTAGAACAATGTGAACACAAAGAGACGAGCTGATTATTTTAAAAGTTTTAGCCTTAATCTTAATAAAATCCTAAAAACGTCATGAAAATTTAATGAACAGAGGGGGGGCACAAATTTTTCTACGCCCCTTCCAAATCACTCAATGCCTCTCTGATTTACATACGCTTAGAGAGAGAGAGAGAGAGAGAGAGAGAGAGAGAGAGAGAGAGAGAGAGAGCAATTCTTGATCAGGACAGAGGGAGAAAGGAGATGATTGTAATTTGCCTAATTTTCATGGAGGATTAATAAATCTGATTTTCTAGTTTTTCTCTCTCCTCTATCCTCTCCCCTCTTAGCGGTTATTCATATGCATCAATTCAAGAGAGAAGGGGGAGGGCTGTGATGAAGAATCCGAAGCAAATGATGATGCTAGAGCGATGGTCAGGCTGAAAGAGTGTGTCAGCGGCAACGAAGAAGCGTCAGCAGCCTTCTGTCTACGAGAGCTATGAGCCTCAGAATTGTAGTTTTTATGCGTAAGTGAGCGGTTCTTGTGTTTTTATGAGAAATAATTGGAGAGAGTGCTTGATTTTGATTTTTTTTATTTTCTATGTTGCATTCTCTCTGAAAAATGAAAGAAAACCAAAAAATATAATGATATAATAATTTCTCACAAAACATGCAAAACTTGTAAGTTGCAGTTTTTATAAGAATAATAGAAATTGAGATTTCTATTTGGTGTTTTGGGGATCATATGGGATAAAAATGGATATCAAAATAATGTTGAGTGTCCTTGAACAATAACAACTCATAGTTTTAGAATATCTCATGTTTATGAAGAAATAAATGGAAAAAAATAGGAAAAATAAGGAGAAATTTAGTTTTTTTGCTTAAAAAGTTAGAAAAATTTGCAATTCATATTTTTGAACGTATAACAAGGCTGGAACATGAGGATCAAGCCTCATTCAAAGCCTTGTTTACATGTTATAATGTGTTTTTATTGCTTTTTATATGAAAATTACATAAAAAATGAACCCTAAACCTATTCCACAAATGCAAAATCTAAATGGTAGGAGGAAGGAGGTTTGGAAAAGTGGTTAGTTGCTGAAAATGATTCAAAATATAACCTATTTGTCTATGCACAAGCTATAGGACAGATTATCGTTTGAATTAGAGAGACTAGTAGCACGAAGAAATTGGGTGCTAGTCTCTAGTACCACCCCACGTATGCTTAGTTGAATAATCATTGAAGGGTTATTTTTGCACTTCACCTAGCTAGTTTCAAATGATAAAATGCTTGAGCAAAATGGTCATCCATATTTTCATTGAGGATAACATGGTATCAAACCTAGATGCATTGCAATTGCTTCCAAATATTGACCTACATGGAGAGTGTAAGGAAACCCGAGCTATAGGGTAGAGGAACGGTTTCTTGGGCAAGCTTGGTAGGGAAATATGAAATCTCTTGGATTGTTCAAAGTATATAAGAGTGAAGAATCTTTTTATATTCTTTATGTTAGATGAGCACATCGAGGGCTAATCCTCTTGGTGTAAGAGAGCTGCAGTGGAGCCACTGCATTCGGTCGGAGGGGTGTCTCCTCTATGTGTATGTTACATGGTATATTATACTAAGATGTGTGGGATCTCCCTTTGAGGAGTAGGGAAGTGTAATCATTGGACTACGGTTCATTACAAACACAATATCTTTAGTAGTGATTAGGGCAGCGTGTCTTTGGATGCTCCTAGTGTGGCAAAGCCGTGTAGGGTTGTCTTGTGAGTGTTATAGAGGCCCGACTACTACTTATAGCCAGTGTTAGGCCCATTTTAGGTCTCAACATTTGACCATGTGGCTAAATCTTAATCTTTTTTTAAACATGAAACTTGCTACTATCATCTATATAATATCTAGAAAAAGTTTCACCTTCAAGGAAGGGGGTAACAATTTGGCCATGTGACCAAATATTCACCATTTTGTAAATTCCCAAAGTATATGAAAATTCCCAAACTCCCTAATATAGTGTTTAGTCAACATCGCACACTTAGTTGCATGTTTAAAAGATCTTCCAAGTACGATTTCCTTCCTGACATTCTCTCTATTAGCGAGCACATAAAACATAAATGGCCAGCTTTTGGATACATGCGTGTGTAGTTAGATGCACATGCATAGATGGATGCATGCATGTATAGTTAAATGCTCACACAAATTCACATGTATGTGAATCTGAAAAATTTAGTAAGCCAATCTATGGTGGCCAACTATGCATGATGATGTTTGCAATTAGATCGAGTATTGTGATTCCTATCAATGGGCCAAAGATCTCTTACCATTCCAACAAACCCTACCCCTAAAATATTTTGAGAAGTGGGGATTGGACTTTGTTGTGGTCTTGTCTCCCTGGTTGCTACCTACACTCGCAAAAAGTACATATACTGATGGCAATTGACTATTGTACCAAATGGGTAGAAGCTGATGGATAAAAGCTACACAATACCACCAAGTCACTAGCTAAATGTTCATTGCGGGATATCTTTACTAGGTATGGCATGCCAATAAATTTTCTTAGTGATCAAGGTACACACTTTGCAAATAAAGTCGTCAAAGAGCTCACCTCATTCTTTCTAATTATACATTAAAATTTGTATCCTTACTATCTTCAAGCCAATGGTTTAGTAGATCCACCAACAAAGTTCTATGCAAGATCTTAACCAAATTGGTAGATTAGAATTGAGGAGATTGAGATACTAAGATTCCCACTACACTTTGGGCCTTCCAAATATCCTTGAAGATTGCAACCAGTATGACTCCCTACAAGCTAGCCTTTAGGTTGGAAGCCATTATACCACTGCAATTTATAGTCCCTAATTTTTTATTGGCGATATGAGATTGCCTCATTCTAGAGAAATCACTCCCATTCTAGATGAAAGTCATCACCTAGCTCAAAGAAAATACCAATTCAATTGACTATCCAAGACACTACAAGATATAGGTCTTATACCGACGTTAAAAGCGACAAAAATATTCATAAAGAAATTTTCCCTCATCGTCGCAAAAAACGTCGTTATTAGCGATGCCATAGAACAATTGGTATTAGCGTCGCTATTTGCAATGGTATCAGTCAGGATGCAAATAGCAACGCTGATACCGAAACAAATAGCGACGATGATAACTACGCTTTGTGACGCATTCTGCGATGCTAATAGCGACACGTGCAGTAAATTTGCGACGCTAATAGCAATGCTAATAGCAGGCTACCCTACCACATATCGCACTATGTGCTTTATTTGAGCCATACAAAATAGTTTCAGTAATGTGTAAAATGCTCCTGTAAATAAAGGTAAAGTGTACTTAAATCATAACACTGATACATGAAATAAATATATGATCGCATAATGAAAGCGACTGGTACAATCATGGCAAGATACTACTACTATATAGAAAATGTCTACATAGATCATTTGACCAAAAAACAAGGGTATATGAGCTCCAGGGATCCAAGGGCGAGCTATAGATCCTCGCCATCCGAAACCGCGTCCCGTTGCAAAGGAGTATGGAATGGACTCTGCAAAAAAATAAATAGCTACATATCAATCCACCATACAATAATGCATTCTAGTTAAACTTAGTAACTACGGACAAGAAAGATGAGTGACTTACAGGACCGCCGCATCCATATAATCGGTCGGTCCATGTAGTGAGACCATACCTCACTACATATCAAGTCTCAAGGCCGATGGGATCGCGGTTTGTAATGGAGTGCTGCAAAGAAAACGAAATACAACTATTAGAAACATGATTGCCATTACAAAGGATATTGCAAAAAAAAAGCAAGCAAAACAAAAAAAAAACTTACAAACTCCTCTAGATATGTCCCCTTGCCGCCACTCCCAAGATGATGGACCACTCCGGTCTCTAGTAGTGCCCTCACTGCCTCGCACTATTGTCTCCAATTTCTTGGAGAATCTGTAGCCTCCTCCCTGAGTCAGCACCAGCCATCCGCATCTAGCCACTCGAGCTTTAAAGCCCCACTCTTGAGTACCTTGTGTGCATCCCGATCGTCTGCATGACATGTATGCATGCATGCACTCGATCATCCAGCCTGTAGAAAACCTATCTGCTGCGGTTGGTACCAGAAACTCCTCATGCAAGGATGCTACTATGTAGTCCTTGCTCCCCTCCGGTATGTACTTCTAAGATCCAAAACGTTGTGCTGAAAAAGTTGTTGGCACAACTCTCTCATGCGAGCCATAACCCTCCTCCCCTCATCATTCATGATGATGGCTCTTGATCTATCATCTACATGGTAGGCATACCCCTCTAGGGTATGCCTAAGATGTGTCCTCTCCAACCTGCGACCACACTCCTGGGCATATCTAGGAGACCCCTGTACATCTGGTGTACCTATCGGGGTAGTATCTCTAGGAGTAGTACCCATAGGGGTGCCACCGTACAGATGGCTGTGAGTAAAAGTCGGAGCAATTAAAGACGGAGTGACTAGAGTAGATGTCCCCACAGGTGTGACAAATCCTGGAGGTGACGCAACTCCAGTAGAACGACGAGACGGAGACATTGCATCAGTACCTCCATAGCAACCACCTGAGCCGCGCTATCTCAAATTGCCATGACAGTGAGGAGTAGCACCTATATCCCGAGCTGACTGTTGGCTCACTATATCCAGATCTTCGCACTATCTCCCTGAACCACTCCCTTCGTTTGGCCCAAGTCTGAAGCGTCGATCTTGTATGCTAGAAACTAAAGCATCAGAGCACACCAAAGTAGATCTAGTAGAGTGGCCTGATGGTGTTCGAGACATCTCATGGTCTACCATATCTCTGAATCTTGCCATCTAATCTAGAGACATATGCGTGAAGATATCTTGTAGCTCCTCGTTTGCTGATCCCTTGACTCATCATGATGATCTAAATATCCACAAAGGTCACCTGCACAGACAAATATTGATGTTAGCATAATCAATATAAATCATACAAAGCACGGTAATATAAATATTTAAAAAATGATCTTACTTAAAATGCATATCTTATGTACCCTTATAAGCGATTCGTTAATGAATTGAGTAGGTGGATGCTCCAAGTATGAAGTACTCTATAGTCCCACGTCAATCTCCTGACACAACTCTGTATACATTGCAAGGTCCATAGACATGTCACCACAAAAGGATGAGTCCATCTCGTTCTCAAAGAATTCTTGGACTCTTGTATTTTCATCATTGTTACCTAATGTTGGCTCCTCTACATACTCCAAGCTTTCGGTGGCCTCCACCCCTTGCAATATCGACCCCTCTATTTGCATACTATCCTCATCTATGCTCGAAACATTGCTTTGATCATATACTCCTGCACTTCGAGGAGTTGAAGGTATAACATACCACCATTGAGATTGTCGGGGGTTTGGATAGAAAATTACATATTCACAATCACATACAAGAGATATTTAACTATTGTGACATGTTCCATGTCGTAATACAATTAAAAAACACATGAGTTCATACACCTTTTCACAATGGCCTAGCAACACAAAAGTGTCATGCAAATCCGTCCATTTTTTTTCGGAATCTATTTCAAGAAATCCAAATGGACCTCATTGAACTATTGCTCCAGCTCCTTCAAGTAACACTTTGAACCACTGCACATTGAATATGATCATGGAGAAGGTACGGTAATCCACCGTGACAATACTTTGAAAGTTTTCAAAATACTCCATCTCATCTATAACCGTGTTTGGATCCATTGCTCGTCATTGGCTCTCTTGCTCTAACCTTGCAATGATACCGCAATATGTTGTGGAGCGTATTTTGTCAATACTCTCCACGCAAAAATGTCGTCCATGCGACCACGCCGCACTATATATTTTGTATTGTACATTGAAACACTCAATTAGTTGTCGCATATAAAATATAGATATGACAAACCCTAAACACATTATCACCTGTGGACTACATCCCCTTGAGAATTCCCACTTCTTGGTTGAGACCTCTACCCCTTCGCGAGATGCTGGGTCAAAGCTCCATGCAACTATCACGTTGACATAAACCACGGCATCTTCTCCATGCCCTCGGGATATCAAATTGGTCAATGGCACATACTACGTCAAAATTCAAATCCCACTTCCTCTCGATTTTTTCTAGCTTCCTGGTACCTAGTGAGCCACATCTCCATAGAGGCATGGTACAACATACAAAAACGATTCACTTTCTCATGTGTTGTAGCATCCATTATTTTTTCTACCCATTTCCAACCACCACATTTTCGGTCAGTCTATCATCATCCTTCAAAAACCATAGCATACTATTATCTGAATCCATGATTGGTAGCCATTCTGAAATAAGCACTAATGCCTCAGACACCAAGTAACCTTCAGCCATGCTTCCTTCTGGCTGAGCTCGTTGTCGCACAAAGTCTTTCAGGGTTTTCATGAAGCACTCTAAGAAGAACATCCATCGTGTATGGACAGGTCTAGCAATCTGCACTTCATCTACAAGATGCACAAGAAGATGGATTTGTATTAAGAGCATGCTAGTAGGCAGGTATTTCTCAAAGAGACAGACTGTCTCCACCGCTCCCCGCCTCTTGCGGACTCAATAGAGGACATCTTAATCTCCTTCTATGAGATCTATTGTACTAAAGGAAGTCAACAACCTGTGAATTATTGAGATGGCAAGCTCAACATGTGTGGACATTGATGATGGACCACCTAGCTAGATGGGTCTGCACGTCTACAGTGTGTGTTTGGTGTAGCACCTCAAGTAAATCCTACCATCACGCGATTATTGACATGGTATTAGAGTTGTGCCACTGAGAGAGGCTAATTTTGAAGGCTAAAGTGAAGGAGAAGAAGTAAGGTTCGAGCAAACAAGGAACGGGTAAGAAGCTCTCCCATTCTTCCAGTCTCTCTCTTGGATAGTGCCTGTGGAGACACCAGAAGCAGGGTAGAGTGAAAATATTAGATTGCTGTGAGATTTGGTGTGCAAGCAAAGCATTGTATATTTTGGGCGTTTGAGGCCATTTTAGGCCCTGTTTTAAAGTCACAAGGTTGTAGACAACAGTTTCAGGGTACACTATGATTTTGGCTCTATTGACCGAAAGTGGGTGCACAGGTTACAGATTTTGAATCTCTAATTTTTGAGGTGTTTGCAGGAAGCAAACATAAGGTTTATTTGCAAACAGGTTACAAATTACATGTACTATTGAGCAATCAGTGAAAAAGGTTGCTTGGTGTAGTATTGTGCATGTGTTGTGAAATATTAGAGAAGACTAGCTTGCTGTGTTGTATTCTTGTTTGTGATCATGGGAGAGAATAGTGGAAATTCCATTATTGAGAAGCTGGACAAGAACAACTACCCTTCATGGAAGTTCCGTGTGACAAACTTCCTCATTGGAAAGGGCCTTTATGAGTTTATTTTAGGTGAAGAAAAGAAGCCAGAGTTGGGTATCCCTCTGACTGCAAATGAATTAGAAAAATGGAAAGAATGGAATGCGAAAGACAAAAATGTGATGTACTGGTTATTAATAGTCATTGATAATACAATGTTGGGACATATCAGAAATGTAGAAACTTTAAATGCAACTTGGACAAATTTTGAGAACATGTTTTCAATAGATACAAAGGCGGAAAAGATACAACTCAAGCAAGAGTTCAATGCCTTGAAGAAAGGGAAAATGTCTATCAATGAGTATGTTTTAAAGGTGAGAAGCATTGCCGATGCTTTAACAACAATTGATGCAATGCCTGATGATGATGCTTTGGTTTCATCCACTTTGAGTAGCCTTAATAATGAGAAGGCATAAAAATCATTTGTTACTTCAGTATATGTGCATAAGCCATTTCCAGATTTTGATGAGCTAATCTCTCTTATGATTATCAAAGAGATCAATATGCAGGGTGACTGATCTGAAAAAAATGGTGAACAAGTTTAAGTTTTTTATTTAAGTTCAGGAAGGGGACATGGTAGATCCTTTTTGAGAGGCCGTGGTATGGGACGTACTGGCAATAACTAGCAAAACAAATTCAATGAGCAATTTGGTGAAATGTAGGTTTCAGGAGGTCAAGGAAACTTTAGAGACAAGGGGAGCTCTAGAGGAAGAGGTGGATGGCAAAATAGAGGTTCTGGAAATTCTTCTATCGTTTGCCATTATTGTGGCAAAACACGCCACATTGTAGCCCATTGCTATGCTAAGAAGGATGATATTCACAGTGGTAAATTGCAACAAGGAAACTATGCATCGTCTTCAAAGACAAAATGAAGACAAAAATGAGCATCTGTTTGTTATGAAGCATATGATGAATGCAATTATAGGAAAGGGGACACATGATGATGTATGGTATGTCAATTCAGGTGCATCTAATCATATGACCACTTATGTTGAATGGTTTGGAGGGATGTAGGACTTACAAAATCCAGGCTATGTGCAGACGGGTGATGATTCATGCCACCCAATTTCACACATTGGAAAGGTTCCTTTGTCCTTGTATGATGGCTAGACAAAGAGTCTGGCAGATGTATTACATGTGCCATCAATCATAAAGAATCTAGTGTCTATTGGCCAAATGGTAGAGTAGGGGTTGGAGGTCCGATTCAATGCAAAATGTTATTTTGTAGAAGACTTTAATGATAAGTGCAAGTTGATCGCAAAAGGAAGTAGAGTTGGTCGAATGTTCACTTTAGATGCTAGAATTCTTGCAATGGATGCTTCTATGTATGCTAAAGGAAAATGAGTAGTTATAAATATTGAAATATGGCATAAACGTGTTGGACATGCAAATGTGCAAAGGCTGAAATTAATGTAGTCCAGAGGAGGGTTGACTTCTTTTAGAGTTGTAGAATTGCATAAAGTCTGTGAAGCATGCTAGTTTGGTAAGCAAACAAGACAACCCTTCTTGCATGACAGAGAAGTGAGTAGAAAAATACTTGATGTAGTGTATAAAAATGTTTGGGGGCCTACACACAATGTATCTCTTAGTGGCAACAAATACTTTGTCACATTTATTAATGACTGTTCAAGGAAGCTATGGATATACTTCATGAAGGAAAAGAGTGGTGTTTGAGCACTTCATATATTTTAAGGCAGCTGTTAAAACAGAAAAGGCTTAAAAGTGAAGTGCTTGAGATTAGATGGAGGGGGAGAGTACCTCTTCAATGAGTTTACTGGCTTCTTGAGGACTCATGGGATAAAGAGGTAATTTACTTACAGGTATGCCCCACAACAAAATGGGGTTGCAAAAAGAAAAAATTGGCATATTGTAGAAGTCGCACATGCATTAATGGCTGAAAAGAATATGCCCAAACATTTTTGGTTTGAGACTATCCATATTGTTGTCTACATTATTAACAAAACTCCCACTGTTGCAGTTCATGATGGGATGACTCTTGAAGAATGCTTTACTGGCAAGAATCCTGATGTATCACACTTGAAGGTATTGGGCTGCATTGCATATGTTCATGTGCCAGATGAGCTACGGAAGAAGCTTGATCCAAAGGTAGAAAAATGTATTTTTATTGGATACTCTTTAGAGCAGAAGGAGTATCACTGTTATAACCCGATCACATGTGAGTTCAAAGTGAGTAGGGATGTTATCTTTAATGAGATGAGCAGCTAGTATGCACTTACTGTGGTGATGTATTATATGATGATAATGATCAGGATAGCTATGTGTAGAAATAAAAACAATAATCAGGGAGTCTTAGTGTACCAAAAACATCATCAAAGCGTTGGATGGTGTATCTACCATTCATTTGGGATTTGATGGAGATTGTAGTGATTTATAGAGTTTGGATGATGAACTTGGTATTCCTTCAGTCATCACACCAGGTGTACAGAGAGCTCATAGTAATGTAAAGGCTCCATTGAGTGATTCGGTGGTACGCAGGTCTAGCAAGGTCAGATACCCTGTTAAAAGATTTAGTTTTAAAGGTTATGCACCTCACCATTATTCTTATATGGTAAAACTAGTTGAGGATGTTGAGCACACTTGTTTTGAGGATGTTGTTGGTCATTCTCATTGGGATGCAGCAATGGATGAGGAGATGGCTGCATTAGAAGCCAATAGGACTTGGGATTTTATACCCTTACCTAAGGGTAAGAAAGCTATTGGAAGTAAGTGGATTTACAAAGTCAAGCATAATGCACATGGTTTAGTTAGCAGGTATAAAGCTAGTTGCAAAAGGCTATGCTCAAACATATGGCATAGATTATGAAGAGACATTCAGTCCAGTTTCTAGGATGGCAACTGTTAGATGTGTGATTGCCTTGGCAGCAGCCAAAGGTTGGAGTTTGCAGAAAATGGATGTTAAGAATGCCTTCTTGCATGGTGAATTGCAAGAAGAAGCGTATATGGAGTAGCCAGCAGGTTATGAGGATTTAGAGCATCCCACATATGTGTGCAGGTTAAAGAAGGAGCTCTATGGACTGAAGCAAGCATCTAGAGCATGGTCTGACAAGATTGGAGAGTATCTTATCAATATTGGATTTTGTATTTCTGATGTTGATCACTCACTTTATGTGAGAAAGGGAGATGCAGGTTTGGTCATCATAGGCATCTATGTGGATGACTTGATTATTACAGGTGACAATGACAATGGGATTGCTGAAGTTAAGGAATTCTTGAAGAAGAAGTTTGAGATGGAAGATTTGGGTGAGCTGAGATACTTTCTTGGTATTGAGGTGATCAGATGTGATGATGGTATATGGCTATCCCAAAGGCAGTATGACTTGGATATGGACAGCATGGTAGCCTCTTTTAGTACCATTGGAGCAAAATGTGAAGTTGAGTGCCGACTTTGGGGATGAGATAGAAGACCTTACTATGTTTAGGAGGATAGTAGGGAGTTTGATTTACATAACTACCACAAGGCCAGACTTGAGCTATGCTGTTGGCCTTGTCAGTCAGTTTATGTAGATGCCTAGAAAGCCTCATTTGGATACAGTTAGACGTATATTGAGGTATGTGAAGTCCACTTTACATTATTGAATTTTTTATGAGGCAGGTAAGGACATATAGATATTTGGATACACAGATGCAGATTGGGTTGGTAGTATGTCAGACAGAAGATCTACTAGTGGATTCATATTTTCCCTTGGTAGTGTAGCAATTACATGGAGCAGAAAAAAGCAACCTACAGCTGCTTTATCGAGTATAGAGGCTGAGTATAGAGGTGTTCATAGGGTAGCATGTGAGGCAGTATGGCTGCAAAAGTTATTATGCGATTTGGATGTGCAAGGAGATGGTCCAATTGTCATTCATTGTGACAACATGAGCAGCATATAGCTACCTAGGAATCCAGTGTTCCATGGTAGGATAAAACATATTAAGGTACACTACCGCTTTGCGAGAGAGAAGGTACTTGCAGGAGAGATTGACTTGGTATATGTCAGCACACAGGATCAGATAGCTGACATTTTCACAAAGGCATTGGGTGCAGAGAAGCTTCGAAAGTTCTGAAGCTTACTTGGAGTTGCAGAGATAGAGTTGAGCTTGAGAGGGAGTGTTGAGATGGCAAGCTCAACACATGCGAACATTGATGATCGATCGCTTGGCTAGATGGGTCTGCATGTCTATACTTAGCATGTTGGTGGTCATTATGATACTCACATGGCCATTGACTTATCACTTATTATATTTAGGTTGTTACATCTACCTACAGCTGGCAAAGATATAGCGCCAACCGATTAGTGTAGTCGGTTATGCACTGTTTGACTTAAAAGGCCACTTTCCTTTATGTTATATCTTATGTATACTTTGTGTACATTGTACAGTGTGTGGAAGAAGAAGAAAAAATCAACAAGAAAACATTGTTTGCCTCTTTATTTATTCTTGTGTTCCTGAGTGAGCTTCCTCTTGTGTATACAGTGTCCATTTGGCACAGTAGCTAAAGCAAATCCCCCCATCACGCGATTATTGATATAAATTGCCTCGTGTATTTCTAGAGTAAGGCATCATGCGATCGCGATTGGTAGTACAAACTGCCACAAACGAGGAAGCATTATGAGCAATGAGCACACTCCAAATAGCAAAATACGCAGGCCACTTACAATCCATTCGTAGTACAAACCTAACATATATTATGCCAATCATGGGATTTTAGCCCTGATGATTAGTCGTCTTTAGAAAATGTGGACTTGAGAGAATGCATCATACCCATTGAAGTGTAGATAGACTTGACTATTTGCTTCACAATGTGCTCTTCTTTAGTGGACAAAACCCAAGGAGCGCGAGGTAGCTGCAAGTGACCATCAGCACTCGACTGCGGCCAAAGAGTCTCCATCTTGCCTACCTCCTTAAAAACCATTCGTGCCCCTACACTGTCTCTCTTTCCTATGATATGGTCCCATAGCAAGCTGCCCACATTCTTCACAATATGCATGGGATCCAACAAGTGGTTGATCTGTAAGTGGGTCCAATATGGCAACTCGTAGAAAACTGAGAACCGTTGCATTCCGTTTGGATGTGACTCCATGTGGACCATTTTCAGCTCATATTGGCTTTGGGTATTCATATGTGCTAGAGTTTGTCCAAGGAGAGCTTCCCTGAGTTCATGACCCTCTGGCAGGAAAGCAGTGTGTCCTTGATGTACCATCTTCTTCATGATTCGTGACCTTCGGGAGTCTAACTGTGGCCCACACAATGGACATACATGATAACTTGAGGTAACCAGACCTGTCCCAACATATCTATCCAGTGAATACAAACTTGAACGAGCTATGATAGATATTACCAATGAGTACGGAAGTCTACTTATATGAGCACTCTCCGAATCCCGGAAAGTGATGCATGGTCCACATGAGAATGGCTCGAATATTGGCAGACCGTCGATCATCATGCTTGCTCATATCTTGCACGGTGACCCCTTCTTGCCACAAAATCTTAAGCTCATCAACTAATGGACGAAGAGACACCCATATCTTTGACTTTGTAGCGGCCAGGAACGAGCAAGCTAAGGATGAGATGTCCTTTTTTCATAGAAAGCCATGGATGGATATTATAGTTGACAAGGACTATAGGCCACACACTGTAAGAAGTTGAGCATAGACTGAATGGGTTCACGCCATCCATAACAAGACTAAACCGAAGATTCCTTGGCTCTCCAGCAAAGCCTAGGAAGTAGAGTCAATGTGGCTCCATACACGTGAATCCGTTGATATTCGTTGAACTCCGTCTATGGACCTATTTTGCGCATGCCATGTTGTCAAGCTCGCCATGCCAGATGTATGAAACATGTGGTTTATGTGGGGGATAAGTGGAAAGTGTCTAAGAACTTTTTGAGGGATGGTCCACATGTGAGCACCACACTTTGGACATGTCTCCATAGTCTCATATTCTCCTCGAAACAGTATGCAATCATTGATACATGCATGGATGCTATTGTAGTCCATGACAAGCTTTCGTAAAACATGTTGCGTATCATCACGAGACTGAGGTATAGTATTTGTAAGTGGTAATATATGATACTTTAGTAACCTAGAACAAAATCATAAAACACCTTGAAAAAGTGCAAATGTTTTTAATGATAGTGTTGAAAAGAAATCAACGAAGCATACGTACAAGGTATCTAAACAACTCAGTCACACTCGCATTGCTCCATCCATATCTTGCTTGCACACTTAGGAGTGCAAGCAGTGTCTTCAGGTGAGATACACGGCACCCATCATATAATGTTATTAATACTTCCTCTCTAAGCAGATCAAAAGTCTCGACATCCATGGGTATCAATGCATCAATCATTGCCTCCATCTCAGGCTCCAAGATTGTAAGTAAGTCTGGAAGGCTGTCTCTGTCTCCTCTAGTATTGATGGTATAGATTGGATAGTACCTTCCAAGTGGTGGATTGGCTTAGGCACTCCATCCATTGCAAACCCACAAACTCTTCTAATTGGCCATGAAGGGTGCACTCCTCCTTGGGACAAGACGTCACCTCCCTGGATAAAAAATTTGCTAGCCACACCCAATGTTTTTGTATATGTTATTCAATTAGCTTGTGAATACAATGCATGATTGATATACACTTTTCTTACTGTTTGCTCAAAATCTGAGATCACCTGATTAATGATCTCAAATTGAAACTCACCAAAGCGTCGTATGTATTCTATAGACAATCGACATTTTTGTCTAATTGCCAGCTTGCATTGAGAGCAAGGACATGGGACACGCTGATTAAGATACGCCTCGCAATCTTGAACATCACGACCTTCACCATTTTCCATTTGGTCTACGTTACGACAAACAATTTGTTTTTTTTATCATTCTTTTTTTCTTTCCTAAATTGTTTGAGAAGGGATTTCTTCTCTTGTAACTCAATAAAATTAATGTATGTAAAGTCTCCACCCACCCACAAATTAATTTATGTTGGAGTGTTTTCCATCTCGTGGTATTGCAGCGGACCTCACCACCACTCTCTCTTTGTTTTTTATCCATTCATTCTCTTCTCTCCTTCCATCTCTCTCTCTTTTCTCTTTTTTTATTATGTTGTATGTTTATTCCCTCTCTCTCTTTCCTTTTTCATTTTTCTCTTCCCTTCCCTCTCTCATTTCCTTTAACAAAACATCTCTCTCTCTCTACTGATACCACTACCACTACAATAAATAAGAAAAGAAAAAAAAACAACAACAACTACAACTACTACTGGTACTATAACAACAACACCAAGAAAAGAAGAAACAACAACTACTACTACCACTACTACAACAACAACAATAAACAAGAAAAGAAAAAACAACTACTACTACAACAATAACAACAACAACAAACAAGAAAACCACTACCACTACCACTACCACTACCACTACAATAAACAAGAAAAGAAGAAAAAACAACAACAACAACAACAACTACTACTACTACAATAACAACAAACAAGAAAATAAGAAAAAACTACTACTACTACTACTACTATTACAACAATAAGAACAACAACAACAAATAATAAAACTAAACAACAATAAACAAGAAAAGAAAAAAAACTACTACTACTACAACAACAACAAACAATAAAAATGCTATTACTACTACTAGTACTACTACTACAATCATGACTACGATGACTACGACTACGACTACAACTACCATAACAACAACAAACAAGAAAAGAAGAAATTAAACAACTACTACTATTACTATCACTACCACTACCACTACCACTACTACTACTACGACTACCATAACAGCAACAAACAAGAAAATAAGAAATTAAACAACAACTACCATTACCGCTACCACTACCACTACCGCTATCGCTACCATTACCACTATTACCACTACCACAATAACAACAAACAAGAAAATAAGAAAATAAGAAATAAAACAACAACAATAATAACAACAACCTCTCCCTCCCTCTCTCCCTCCCTTTATCCCTCCCTCCCTTCCTCCCTCTCCCTCTCTTTCCCTATTATATTTAATGTTTTCTCCCTCTCTCTCTCATTCCTTCTTTCCTTTTCTCTCTTCCTCTCCCTCTCTCATTTCCTCTCTTTCTCTCTCAATATATATGTTTTTTAAGAAAAATACGTAAAATAAACGGAGAAAAAAAAACAAAGAAAGAAGAAACAATGCACTCACCGTAAAGGCCCGAGGATGGATTCGGCGGCTCCTCTTTACGACGACGGCTCCTCTTTGCCCTCCATACACTTCGTCCTCCTCTTTGCAAACAGCAGTGGCAGTGGTGAGAAGCTTTCCTTCTTTCTCTCTCTCTCTTTCTCTCCCTCTCCCTCTCAAATGCAAGATGGAGTTCCCTCTCCCTTTTTCTCTCTCTTTTGTTCGTTCGCACAAAATAACATGCTCGGGTTTAGGCCCGCATTTTTTCGTCTGAGCACCGTTGCTATTTGTGTCGCATTTGCAATGCAAATAGTGATGCTTCTATTTTGCGTTGGAAAGCACCGTCGCTATGCATCCATATCCTTGTAGTGAGAATTTGCATAGGACCTACATCCAATCCTTAGTCTAAGCCTAGTAAAAATACCAAGTCAATCGACTGTCCAAGAATCCATTGTTCTACAAGGGCCAACTCGATTTGGTTTTCAAAACCTGGATGGGAATAATCCTCGGCAAGCTCACATTTTGATGAGTGGTCTTTTTGGGTATTTCATGACTTTGATATTAATTTATTTTATTTAATTGACTTACAAGAAAAGTTGAAGTAGGAGGCCCAACCCTATCAAGGAGCTCATGGAAGGCAAGGAAGGACAAAGAATCAAAGATGAGGTCTTGATTACCATACAAAGCATCAAAGATGAAGTCCTAAAAGAGGAGGTCCTCTCAAAGAGTAACCCTCAGCAAGAAGGCCACCACCCAAGAATAGCCCCCATAAAGCCGCCTCAAAATCTGCCTTGCCTAATAAGGCCACCTTCGCCACCAACATCTCCACCAAACACTCCCTTCTGAAGTCAAAGGGACAGAAGCACCTACAAGAAGAAGACCCCCAATAGGGGAACAAGCCCCTTGCCATAGCAATAAAAAATCCCATAGGCCATAGCACCACCCTTATTACTACCCACAGCCCCTCCCCAATATCAAGCCTACATCCTTGATCCTCATCCTCTAAGAGTTCAATTAGGAAATGGCTCTCTAGTCATTGAAATTCATGAATTAGTTCTTTACTTGGTAGCAACACTAGTGGTAGGAGCTTGCCATGCACGCCGACCCCCTAAAAGAGGTGAACATTGCCCTCTTGGGGCAGCTTACTACTACCCTCCATGACCATCGGCATGGCTGAAAGCATGCCAAATTTCCCAACTCACCTTTGTCAATGATGCTGGAGAGTAGAACCCAACAATAGGAGAGAATGTGTTTCTCCAAGCTTGAATGGTTGAAGGGAAGAATTCCTATAGTGTGATCCCACTTGCCCTAGAGATCATTAAGGAAATCTAATAGAACTACGAGTGGGAGTGGATCGACCCACTCGAAGAAGCTAAAACATGAGCTCTACGCTGCCATGATAGACTCTTACTCCAAGCTCCCATATCTATCTTTATCAAAACCTTAGATTTTTTAGCTCTTGTGTTAGTTGAATCTTTGATACTTCATTGCCAATTGTAGGAGCACCAAAACACTGAGGAAAAGCAGTGGATTCAAGTCCTACAACAAGTTGTCTAGACTTAAATCATGACTCGAAGGAAGAATTCAATCTTCTTTGGTGGAATATCCGAGAGGAATAGTGGGTTAGAGTAGCTTGGGAGATAAAGAAAGTCAATATCTATTGGCCTGCGGTCTGGATTCAACTAAGACTCTCGCCCTCCACCAAGCACCATCAGAGTGCTTACCTCTATCCCAAGCTTAGGATCAAGCACAAGCCACACTCTGATCAAGGGGGATAGATCCCCCTGATCATTAGGATTTGAAAATAAATCTCCAAATCCTAATGATCGAAGCTAGGGTCAAGGAGGTGGAGATCCTCACCTTGATGACTTGTTGTTTAAAAACACCTCTACTCCCACCCATGACATAATGAAATTTGCCTCTAATGCTTAGCTTTAGGCTTAATTGATCAAATTCAAAGCCATCTCCTTTAAGTGATCACACCACATTCATGCCCTCCATAGTACCAAGACCATGCATAAGCAAGAGTTGAATGGCATGCATGCATGCCTTACTCGAGTGTCCTTTGAGGTACAGATGCCCAATTAGCAAAGAGTCTCATCATATTCTCTCTCTCTTGCAGGAGTCTTTTTTTTTAATTTCCTTGTTTGGTGTTTGGGGAGAGCAAACTTCCCTCACTCCTAAACACTTTGTTGATAAGATATAAGGTTCCTTCACTACAAGTTATAGGCCTCATACCGATGTTCAAAGCAACAAAAATGTTTATAAAAAAATTTTCCCCCGTCATCGCTAAAATTGTCAATATTAGCAATGCCATAGAATCCTCACTATAAGTGTCATTATGGGTGTCACTATTTTCATTGCTATCAGTGTCGCAAATACAACGCTGATAGCAACGCAAATAAGGATGCCCATGTTGGAAATTGCAAGGAAAACGAGAGACGAAAGGAAGAGAGGAGAGAAGAGAGATATGAGACACCAGAAGTGGAACCCTAGAAGTGTGTCCAACTGAGCACACATGATAGGAATATATAGAGGGGACCTGGGGCACTATATATAGACATACTATATATAGCGGACCTGGGGCGCTATATATAGACAGACTATATATAGCTAACAACCCATAGCAATGATTTACAATGCTAATAGCGATGCATGCACTAAATTTGTGACACTAATAGCGACAGTTATAGAGGTTTTTTTTGTGGTAGGGTAGTATGAAGAACAAAGAGCCCGACAAGCTTTGCAAGTTCAATTGGCCAATTTACAACGATCGACCACTGACAAAGATGGACCACAATCCGAAGATCTTATCTGACAAACCATTGATGCGACGCTCGAAGCTCAATCGATTCGCAAAGAAACAAAGATAAGTAAAAGAAATTTCAAATTCCGTACTTTCAATGGAACTCGAGATGGAAAGACTGTCCTTGCATTCATCAGTCAGTTTGATGATTACTTTCATGACAAGACATACGCTGAAAAAGACAAAATTAAATGTGTCACTAATCACTTAGTCGATCGAGCATCTCTTTGGTAGATCGTGGTTCATAAGAGCATAGATTGTCCCACTACTTGGGAGAGTTTCAAAAGGAAGTTTATGCAGAATTTCCTTCCTCCTCAATTCCATGAAAAAGCCATAAAGCAATGGGATCTTCTTCAGCAAAGAGATCGTGAGCCTATTTCCTAGTATACCGAATGTTTTTGGAATGTCCTACTGCAACTCTAAATGCTTGAAGATGTACCTGAAGCGACTCACAAGCGCAAGTTTATGTTTGGATTACTTAAGCATTACTATACTAAAGTCAATATGTTCAAGCATGTAACCCTTGAAGATGCAATTTCTCTGGCTCATGACACTGAAGACAAGATTCGAGGAAGAGACAAGCGTCCACAACAATTTCAAGCAAATGGTAACTATGGTTCCAAGAAATTCAATTCAAATTTTAGAAGATTCAATCAAAGTCGTTTTCCTTCATCATCTTTTCGTAAGTCTTGGACAAAACCATCTGCTTTGCCATCAAATACCAATCAAAATCCTAAGCCATCCTCACAGTCAAATCCTAATATTCCTAGATTCCTAATACACAGCCACCATGTAAAGCACCATATAGTCATAACCAGATTGAACAGAAAGAAATTCAAAATCAAGTAGAGGAATTATTAAATCGAGGATTAATTAGACCTAGTAGTTCTCCATTTGGCGCACCTGTTTTATTGGTAAAGAAGAAGAATAATACTTATCGCATGTGCATTGATTATCGTGCCCTAAATAAAATTACTGTAAAGAATAGATATCCAATTCCTAGGGTAGATGATCTTATGGATAAAGTACAAGGTTCTGCCAAATTCAATAAAATAGATCTTAAATCTAGTTATCACTAAGTGAGATTAGATAAATCTGATATATTCAAAACTGCATTTAGAACACAATTTGGACATTATGAATTTCTAGTGATGCCTTTTTGATTGACTAATGCACCTGCTACATTTAGTCGAATGATGAATCGCATATTTTTGAAATATCAGCATTGTGTTATAGTATTCTTTGATGATATCTTGAATTTCAGTAAAAATGAGAAAGAGCATTATGAACATCTGTCTTTGGTTTTCAAGTTGTTGAAAGATAATCAATTGTATGCTAATCCAGAAAAGAGTGAGTTCTTTCAAATAGAAGCTACTAACAGTACTATCTTAGATCTTTTACATGCTTACACTATTTCAAAACCAGAGACATGGGATACACATCTACATTTACTTCAGTTTGCATATAACAATACACCACACACAGCTACAAAGAAAGCACCATTTGAAATGAATATGGTTATAGATTGTCTACACCTGTTGCATCTTTATCAAATAAGATTCAGAGTGCTTATGATATTGCTAACATGCACGCTACTATTTTTGATGAAGTTAAAGATATGATTGCCAAAGCCCAGCAATCATATACAAAACAAGACAATAAGAAAAGACAGGCCATGAATTTCAAAGTTGATGACTATGTTTGGTTAAGAATAGAGAAACGTAGATTACAAAGTGTAGATAAATACCCAGTTGTGAAATTAGCACCTAGATTCTATGGACCATTTAAGATCATTCACAAAATCAATGACAATGCATTTAAGTTGGAACTACCACCACATTGGAAAATTCACAACACCTTTCACATTAGTTTATTACGACCCTTTAGAGGCCAATTACTTGTACACCCTCTTTATGAAAACCCACCTTTGCTAGATGAAGAAACTGAAATCCTTGAGCTTGAAGTTATCATAGATACTGACTTTATGACCACTAGAACTGGCCGTAGATATTCTAGATATTTGGTCAAGTTTAAAAACCATCCTGTTGAAGAGGCCCAATGGATGCACGCTAGAGACTTAAATGCTTTCCCCACTCTGTTAGCTCCACATTGAGCTAATAGCAATTGAGGACAATTGCTATCGCACCCTGGGGGTATGATGCTAGGAGGCATATTTCACGGTGGATTCCATGCCACGGTGGATTCCGTAAACTTTGTTTACCGGGGTTCATACACAAAGTGATTTCTTTGTGCGAGAAGTCGATGGGGATGCCTATCCTTTTCAGGCGTTTCGTTAATTTAGTGTGTGCATGGGTGATTCCATAGCGGCTGATTCCGCAAAATACATATTAAATTGATAAAAGTGTATGAGTTTAGAGTGTGCACTCGTGATAAATTAAGGTTAGGATTGATTTCTAACCAATTGATTTATTTATATAGCTAAAGACTGCTAGGTATTCACTTTTGTCGGTTTAATTGTATTATTTTACTAACGATTGTGAGTGCTTCAGTTGATGTGTAGAGATAGCAGCAGTGGCAGAGGAAAGCATTGGAGGATAACGTGTATTCGAGTTATCACTTATATTTTGATGGGCGCATACCTTAGGCATGGTGCCTATATTTTTTAGTGCCTATTTATTAAGGCATTGGATATTTATTTATTATTTTTGTATGCGCATGGGCGCATGATTATGATATTTGTATTTGGACATTGTATTGGGTATGCTGGACTTCTTGGGTGCCCGCCCATTAGCTTTATTTCTATTTAGCACTAAAGCAAACTCAAAAGCCAAAAGCGTGCTATTTTGTAATTTGGGCTATTATTTGAGCTTGAAGATGATTAATACATAAAATACATGCTTTGTGGATCGCTCACACAAGGCATGGGGGGAGATTACATCCAATTGGTCTCTTGTTCATGTCATATATGCTTTCTACCTTGAGTTACGTGCAAAAAGTAGAGTTATTTTGTTCTTGGGGACCTTCCGACGCTCATTATGTGCGCTTACGACATCCGATCTATGCACCAGAGGCAAGGAAAACACTTAATTTCCCTGGGGTTTTAAAAAAACCCCTTGTGTACTAATGTAAAGGGAAAAAGGGGGCTTAAAGAGGCCCCCCCTTAGAAGCTTCTAAGGCTTCTAGTTACACCACATGGCAGGGATAGGAGATCAATGGTGGAGGCCACTATCTCCGGTGGCAGCAATTTGAGATGGCACTTGGCGGCGTGCACAGCTTCAGGCAGCGGCAAGCTGACGTAGTAGCAGCTAACGGCTCTTCTGCGGAATTCCTTCTCCACCCCACAATGGTCTTCAGCAGCTCACGACCTCTCTGCTTCTCCACGTCGGTCTTCAACAGCCTCATGACCTCTCTTAGCTTCTCCATGACTCCCTCCCTTCTCACCCCTTAGAGGGGGTATTTATAGGAAGGGGGGTAAGGCCTCCCTCCCCCACATGGTGCTTGCATGTAGTCAATCCCCTCCACCTCTACACTCTCCTGTTTTAGCCCCATCCTCTTCCCTCAGCCACGCTTCGGCTGGGGGAAAGAGGATTAAAATTTTTTGCAATAAATGTAAGATTATCCCCTTGACCTCCTCCCAAGAGGAGGTTCATACGAAGATATGCAGGTTTTCTTAGTCCTTAGTCTCGATTGGCCAGTGGGGAGTATACTATTAAAGACCGCATTGTCCGTGACCACAATGCTGGCATTGTCATTTGCCCGAGACTTCACACGACCTCGTAATATTTTCAGCAAAAATATTAAAAATAAGGCCAGAACCACCCTTAGTGGAATTTGACAATAGCAACAATGAGGAAGAAGACAATAGTAGGGAGCACTGCCATACTACCTATGACAAGGCATCAAGGATAACGCCATGGACTGTATCTTGAAAGGTCAAAGGAATGTTATATGTGATCACCAACGTGTTTAGGGGTGAGGGAAGTTTACCATCCCCAAACCCCAAATTGGGAAATAAAAAAATAAAGACTCATGCAAGAGAAAGAATATGAAGAGACTCTTTGCTAATTGGCCATCCGTACCTCAAAGGACACTCGAGTAAGGCGGGCATGCATGCCATTCAACTCCTACTTGTGCATGGTCTTGGCACTATGGAGGGCATGAATGTGGTGCGATCACTTGAGAGAGAGGGCCTTGAATTTGATCAATTAAGCCTGAAGCTGAGCATTAGTGGCTAATTTCATTATGTCATGGGTGGGAGCAAAGGTGTTTTTAAACAACAAGTCATCAATGTTAGTGTAATATTCCCATTTGAGAATATTACTAAACCGACCTCCCGCTCTCATCGTAAACTCGTGCAAAGATTATCACCAGTGCCAGCAGCTAATCTATAACCACACGCGAGAAATGGAGACACTCCACCTTAGGAAAATAAGGCCGGGGATTCAAACCTGCATAGCCGCGGGAAAACTCCCTCTTGGGAGGAGGTTAAGGGGATAAAGGTGGAATTATTGCAAAAATTTTGAATTTATCTTCCCCAGCCGATGTGTGGCTGGGGGAAAGGGATGGGCTAGTAAGGGCAGCATGAGGAGGTGGGGGGAGAGAGCCATGCAACGGGCCACGTGGGGAGGTCCCCTCTCCCCCCCTTGGACTATAAGAACCCCCTTTGTGGAGGGGGGGAAAAAAAAGGAGGCTGCGACAGGCTGCATAAGGCGTGAGTGAAGGAGACGGCGACCTGACTGTGGGAGGCGTTGACGCTGCCATTGTGGAGGAAGGAGGAGTGGAGGACGAATCGCCGTGCTGCGCCGTGGAGGAGAGGGAGACACCGGTGACACGTCGCCACGTGGGCTTGTTTAGCCGCCACCAGCAAGCCTCCAAGTCACCACGCCGCCACGTGCTGCCAGAAACTTCTTAGAAGCTTCTCTAGGAAGCTTCTAAGGGGGCTTCTCTAAGCCCCCTTCCCGTGGAGTCCCTATAAAGCCCATTTTACCCCCGGGATTTTTAAGTCCCCTTCCCTTTGGATCTCACACAAGCCATTCCCTAGGCGGGTTTTAAAGCCCTCCCTTTTGATCCTCAATAAGCCCATCCCGGGCTTTGAAGCAAAGGAAGCTACTAAGGCCCTAGGCCCGGTTCTTCATAAAGAAGAAGAGGGGTTTCTCTAAGCCCCTTCCCACTCGATTTCCCCCATAAGCCCATTGAAGAGGGTTGCTTTAAGGCCCTTTTTCAAGAACCTTTACCCCAAAATTTTGAAGAAATTAAGCATAAAGGCCTTGCCACTAATCACCCATAAGGCCCTAGGCTTGGGATTTAGAGTTCCCCTTTTTCGCAAGGCCCACAAAATCCTTCCTAAACCCGGAATTTCAAGGTGAATTAAAGCTCTCAAACCTCCATGGTCCAAGGGTCCTCATAAGAACCCTAAGGCCTTCTAAAGTCAAATTCTGCAAGTCGGAACTTCGGTCAAGGAAGCCATATCTCAAAGGGAATTGCGCATACAAGGGAGACGGGCCAAGGTCATAAGACTGCAAGCCAAGGCAAGAAGTGGAAATCCACAAAGGCTAACCGGAGATCGAATTCACGATGGCCTCTAAAAAGTCACAAGGCGCAACCGCAGGAGGATCATCTCCTAATATTCATGTGGACATTTCACCGAACCCGCAAGTCCAGGTTTTCTTCCTATTTTTGATTTACGTCGAAGTAGCAATTATGCATGGTTAATTCATGGAATTAGGATGCACTTTTGCGATTGAAATACATTGGCTATTTTAAAGGAAGTAACTCACGATTGAAGATCGGTCGTTTGTATTTTTCAATGGAATGAACGAAAAAGAGCATAAGGTGTCTATGCATTTGTAGGACCTTATCAGTAAGTTTCCTTTTGTGCATTCAAAAGTGACGAGCCTAGGACAACTGTTACCTCATTACAAGGTTGAAATTATTGAGGTACACCTTTTTACTAGGCATGGAAAGATTAATGGCATGTCACATTTTTAGATAAATCTTCCTTGTAATGATTCATGAGGAAAAGTTAACACCCATAAGTGGTTATTCGAAAAGAAATGGAAGAGCACGAAAATGATCTAGGGACTTGCAAGTGGCATGTAAAATGGAATAAGTTAACACTAGTTTTAGTTTTGTATGAGCTTCATTGACTACATTGGGCTAGGAGAAATTTGCGTATTGCATAGTCGTCATGCAAAAATGTCATTCATCAGGAGCCGCATTTAGGAAAGGTTGCATGGTTTATCAAAGCATAAGATTCTAAAGTGTAGACAACAAGGTTGTAGGCATGATTAATTGATGTAAGTCCTAGTAGGACCTAGGAAAGTTAGTGTCCAGATTATCAGGCATTTTTACTTTACCAAGGAAAGATAGGGTTATTGTGAACCATGTGATGCGTAGAAGCAATGAATCGCATGTTTACATGTATTGGTGTAGTTGTAACTATTTTTCCTCCTTTAGATCTAGTTTATTATCTCTAGGAAAGGTTCATCCTTATCGCAAGACAAGTATATTGAGTTGTCTAAATCACCTAACCCACAAGGGATTCATATGGGCATGGTTCAGTCGATATGACAAATATCCCAAGTGCTAACTAGGGTTTAGCGCGATAAGGATTCGACCTAGTTTTACACTTGTTGCCAAGTCAAAACCCTCAAACCCAATGATCATACCCACATTCACGAAATGTTGAGTCAATTGGATGCTCATGCATAAAACGATCTAAGGTTTCTATCCTAGGGATCACTCGTTCAAATGATGAAACTCCGACTGAGTTGGAAATTCCTAGGACCGTGGCCCAATATAATTAGGAATGGGTTGGGTAAGAAGACACCCTAAACCCTGCTACTCGGCTGGAGGTAATCCCGTGACCAGAAAACGCCATTCAATGGGTGAAATGATCCCGTGGAATAGATGCAACACATGTGCAAAAAGTTGCAACATCGCATAGACTTGTGATTTGTCCACAAGAGAGTTTTGTCATTTCTTGAAATGAGGTTGGCAAGTTATTGCGCAATTTTAACTTACAAGAGGATGAGTAATCATCCTGTTACATCACCTTTCTTGGAGAATAATTGCCAAGAGAAAAGGAGAGTTAGGTATTTGCCCGGAAGCAAATGACCGATCAATAAATTGAAGCGACATGGTCGCCAGGACTTACTATTAATAAAACCTAAGGTATTGGTTAAGTTGGGTTAACAGGGTATGGCCCTAACCCAAGGACAAAAGGTGAACAAACAAACCCTTGGGGATCTTGCCAAGTCGCAATTTGATCCCAGATCGAATGCTGGATGCATTCGGAGAGAAGATTCACTTTTTAGCAGTTGGCCAAATAAACGACCACTGAAATTGATTGTGCTTGAATAGTTTAGAAAGCACTGTTTGCATTGTCTGCTCAAGGAACTAAAGGATGAAAAGATATCTAAATGCTTCAGGTTGAAGGCCTGAAGGGAGTGGCAGCTTCAGTTACCCCCGACTGCCTGCCTAACCCTAACCAAGGGGGTTGTTGACCGCGCCGGGAACGTGGACCGAACCCGCCGCGAGAGGTCTTTCCGTTGAGCTCTACTTGGAGCAGGAGGACGCTTGGGTGCCAGGGGGGGCTTTGGCCGTAAATCCCTCGCCTTCCGGGTCCTGCACAAGAGGCTAACGTGACTCGGGATTGGATCTCGAGGCCCGCATACTAGTCTACGGGCGGAAGCTTGGAATAGTGATCCCTAGTGGATTACTGGATAAGCCGTCGGGCGGATTATGAACAAGCCTACGGGCGGAACTCCTTGTATTTCAAAGATAAAAGGATAAAATGATAATAAAGAAGTTGTTTGATATTGTTTTTCTATGTCACGTGATAAGATTATGTGAAGGAACCAGTGCTTAACAGGGTTAATTAAAGAAGCTGATTGTTATATGTCAAATTAATGTGTTAGATAATTACATAACTAAAACAAACCGAGGAAAGTGCGGAGGATGGACCATGGGTCTGTCCTACGGATGGGTGGTCCCGGTTAGCCGGGAACTTTTCTCAAAGATCTGGAAGAGCAGCGGGAGGTTCATCGAAAGCAATGACCGAGAATTATGTTTTACCCAATTTACGTTGTTTTAGGGGAACGGAATGGGACTATGGCAGAGAGGTTGAGTTTTGCATCCCTCTCGTTTCCCATTCTCCTTGAACCAAGTGCAGCGTGAATCCGCTTCGGACTTGGCGTTTCTGCGTAAAGTAATTCGCTCGGGTCTGACGCTAGTTGCTGCTAGCTAATGACCAAACAAGAAAACCCAAATTCAGGTCGATCCTAAGTGGGAACGGCCAGGATACTTCCGCTACGGGGCACACACGGGAAGACCTAGATTGCAAAACCCGTAACATTCCATGGGAGTGCCGGGCGGAGTTTTCTAGACATCCTTTCCGATGGACTGCTAAGACGTGTCCTGGATGATCCTAGTGGACACGTTCAGTTAGGATCTCCACCTCCTTGACCCTAGCTTGGATCATTAGGATTTGAGGATTTATCCCCAAATCCAAATGATCAGGGGGGATCTATCCCCCTTGATCAGAGTGTGGCTCGTGCTTGATCCTAAGCTTGGGATAGAGGTGAGCACTTTGATGGTGCTTGGTGGAGGTCGAGAGTCCCGACTCAATCCAAGACTGCCAGCCAAGGGATATCAACTTTCTTCATCTCCCAAGCTACTCTAACTCACTATTCCTCTGGGATGTTCCACCAAAGAAGATCAATTTCTACCTTTGACTCTTGATTTAAGTCTAGACAACCTACTATAGGACTTGAATCCACTCCTTTTCCTCAATGTTTTGGTGATCCTACACTTGGAAATGAAGTATCAAAGATTCAACTAACAGAAGAGCTAAATAATCTAAGGTTTTGATAAAGATAGAGAATAGTCATCATACATGATGGTATTCCAAAAGGTATTCCAAAAGATAAGAAATAGTTTGGGAGGAAGGAACTTAGCAAAGTCCACCACCTCATCTAGATTGTCATGATAGAGATGGGAGTTTGGAGCAAGAGTCTATCATGGCAGCCTAGTGTTCATGTTTTAGCTTCTTCCAGTGGGTCGTTCTACTCCTGCTCATAGTTTTACTAGATTTCCTTAATGATCTCTAGGGCAAGTGGGGTCACACTATCCAAATTCTTCACTCCAGCCACTCAAGCTTGGAGAAACACATTCTCTCCTACTTCTAGGTTTTACTCTCAGGCATCATTGACAAAGGTGAGGTGGGCATTTTGACATGCTTTCAACCATTGCCGATGGTCGTGGAGGATGGCATCTCTCTAATAAGTTGCTCGAAGAGGGCAGTGCTCACCTTTTTTAGGGGGTTGACATGCATGGAGAGCTCCCATCACTAGTGCTGCTACCAAGTGAAGAACCAATTGATGAATTTCGATGACTAGAGAGCCATTTCCTAGTTGAACTCTTAGAGGATGACGATCAAGGGTATAGGCTTGATATTGCAGAGGGGCTGTGTGGAACTTGTCCTCTTAGTATCATCCAAGACATGTCTTAGCAGTCCATCGAAAAGGATGTCTAGAAAGCTCCGCCCGGCACTCCCATGGAATGTTACAGGATTTGCGATCTAGGTCTTCCCGCGTCTACCACGTAGCAGAAGTATCCTGGCGGTTCCCACTTAGGATCGACTAGAATTAGGGTTTTCCTGACTGGTCATTAACCAACAACAACTAGCATCGGGCCCAAGCGAACTACTTTACGGAGAAACGCCAGGTCCGAAGCAGATTCACGCTGCACTTGGTTCAAGGAGAATGGGAAACGAGAGGGATGCAAAGCTCAACCTCTCTGCCATAAGGCATAGTCCCATTCCGTTCCCCTAAAACAACGTAAATCGATTAAGACATAACTCTAGGTCATCGCTTTCGTTATTTGTTTTCTTTGACGATCATCGCATTGTTCTTTGAGAAAAGTTCGTGGCTAAGCAGGACCACCCAACCGAAGGACGGGCCTATGGCCCATCCTCCGCACTTTCCTCGATTTGTTTTGGTTATGTAATTATCTAACACATTAATTTGACATGTAACAACTAGCTTCTTTCATTAAACCGTTAAGCACTAGTTCCTTCACGTAATCTTATCATGTGACATAGGAAAACAATATCAAACAAGTTCTTTATTACATAACATTATTTTTATCTTTGAAATACAAGGAGTTCCGCCCGTAGGCTTGTCCATAATCTGTCGGAAGGCTTTCCAGTAATCCATAGTGATCACTATTCCAAGCTTCTGCCCGTAGACTAGTATACGAGCGTCGAGATCCAATCCGGAGTCACGTTAGCCTCTTGTGCAGGACCCGGAAGGCGAGGGATTTACGGCCAGAGCCCCCCCTGACACTCGAGCGTCCTCCTGCTCCAAGTAGAGCTCAACGGAGAGACCTCTCGCGGCGGGTTCGGTCCACGTTCCTGGCACGGTCAACAACCCCCTTGGTTAGGGTCATGAAGGCAGTCGGGGGTAATTGAAACTGCCTCTCCCTTCAAGCCTTCAACCTGAAGTATAGGTATTCATTTAATTTGTAATTCATAAATCAAACAGTGCTCTAAAATCTCTAGCAAGCACAAACATTTCCATTAATCGACCGTGTTGTTTGGCAAACTACTAAGGAATTATTCTTTCCTTTTTGAGTGTATTAGCACTCATTCCAAGGTGTCTTGCAACTTGGTGAGATCATTTATATTCCAGGTTAGGGCGTACCCAACTTGGTCAACCCTAAAGTTCATTAGATACTTTAGTTTCCGGTTTATAACTTTCCTTATTTAGAAGGATATCCAAGAATACGTACTTTTGCAAGATAACTTGCGTAAGGATCTGCCATCCTTGTTGAGGGTATTTACCATTTCTTCTTGTGAATCAATCACAAGACTATATGACTTCATACGTGCTGCGCAAGTCCTGCGATGAAATAATCTGTTTTAGATTCTTTAAGCTGACGTATGTCGGACCTAGGGTCTCTTTTTCAGAACCTCAAGGACAACCCTAGTTCTTTTATCTTACGAAATTATTGACCCTAGAATTAGGGAAGGTAGTCAAGTGCTTAAGGTATAAATGTTTTTTTGGTCTTTAAATCATTCCCAAGGCATATTTTGTAGCATGGTATTTCTATGTTTAGATTGATTTGGATATCTTTTGGAAGGTAATATTGAGATCACCTCGGCACGATTTGTTATCCTTGTGACAATTGATTTTTCAGTCCTAAACTTTAATGCTTTGAGGTAGGTAAATTCAATTTAATCTTCCTTTTTCCTTGCAAGCGAAACTCATGCCAAATAACAATCTTTTCCTTGCTAAGATATGCAATTAGCAATGATAACTTCCTAGTAATTCGAGCAACGTAAAAAAAAAACCTTCCATGAATTTCATGATAATTCGTTGCTACAAAGAATAGGGTTAATGGTGCAAGATGCAATTTTTATACCTTTCGGATTTAACTAAAATATACTACTATAGTAAGTAGATAATCTTGTTCATAATTCGTTATAATGCATGATGCTATTCAAAGGAAACTATGTCCTATACATTATTATCATTTATTCAATTAAACTAAACTCCTTCATTGTAAATAACTTGGAAAAATATATCCTATCCCGAACAATTCATCTTTGCCTGATTGACTTAAAATTGATAAAAAACCAAGAAGGAAAAACTTGGTTTTGGGGTGAAATATCCACATGGATACCGGGAGACGACCCTCCCGCAGCTAGTCCTTGGACTTTCTTAGGCGGCATCGCAATTGTAACCCTTCGGATGTGAAGGCAGCTTTTACTCTCCTTTTCTGATTTCCATCGTCTCTCTTTCGAGGCAAGGAGCCGTTTAAATGATTGACCTCGAGAAGGGATAATAAGACCTTTAGGTTCTTAGCTTCTTCGGAGAAGGAAAGGTTTATAGTAGGGAGGAGAGGGAAAAGGGAACATGGGGTTAGAAAGGGCTTAGGGGTGTATTAAAGGAATATAGGGTGAAATACGGGCTCACAAGAGGGGACTTATAGATTTAGGCACGGGGGAAAAGGAAATTTGTGGTTTACGAGGCCAAAGGATGTGGAAGTTTAATGGCCCATGGGAAAACGTTAAGGGATTTAAGACTGGGCAGGGTGAAAGGATTTTTAAGGGGTAAAAATTGGGAGGGGTGAAAAGGGTTCTAAGAAAAACCGGGGAGGGGGTTTTAGTGTAAAAAGGGATATGTGGGGTGAAGGGAAAAACACAGGAAGGGGGCTTAAGGGTTAAAAAAAAAAACTCGGGGTAGGGGGTTTTTTTTTTTTTGAGTGGAGCAGATATGAGGGGGTGAATGGGGACTTGATTAGCCCCCCCTTAGGAAGCTTCTACAAGGAAGCTTCCTTTATCAGATGGCAGGAGGGGGGGGGAACAATCTGGCGGGGAGGAAATGAGAAGTTTGACAATGGCGCTGTGGAGAGGGAAACTAGAGGTGATAGGCAGTAGCGGAGAGGGAAACTGGAGGTGACAGGTGGCAACAATCGAGTAGGGCGGCGCATATATTCTTCTCCTCTTCCTCCCCCTTCAACCTGTAGCCCTCCCTCTTTAAATAGGGGAGGGGAGGGAATCCTCCCCCCCTTGCCTATCAGCTTGCATGGCGAGGGACCTGAGCAAGCTCCAGCGAGGAGCTTGCTAGCCCCTCCATCCCCCCTCTCACGCTCCAGCTCAATACGCCGCCGTGAAGGCGAAAATCTTTTCTTTTATATATTTAATATATTACACTATGGGTAGTAATAAGGGTGGTGCTATGGCCGATGGGATATTCAATAAATTTGCATGGTACACAAGTACCAAACTCTTAGGATTTCACAAATTAAGCTCATTGGATCTTTCCATTACTACGACACCTACTTAACGAATGACTTTTCAATACCTCGTTAGATAAAACTCCCATAACAAGCTCATCACTATTTTTAATGTAGAAATAAAATTTAAAATGAATTGATATATTTTGTTTTTAATAGAACATTATATATATATATATAGTACCCTTCAATGTGTATAAAATATGTAGAAAGTTAATTGTTATAATCATTTTTTGGAACTCATGTGATATACTTACATATTTATGAGATGCCCTTGCCAAGTATTATAAATATCATTTAAATGCATGAGATGTGGATGGCTTCTTATATGTGCACCCCGCAAAGGAAGGTATTAAGAAAAGGGGATAGAGGTGCTTGAGAATCAGAGTGAGAGGAAGGGAAGAGATAGAGACAAGAAAACCATATAGACCAGGAGCAACGACGAAAGAAATGGCAGCAATCGAGCAGGGCGGCACGTATATTCTTCTCCTCTTCCTCCCTCTTCAACCGTGTGGCCCTCCCTCTTTAAATAGGGGAGGGGAGGGAATCCTCCCCCCCTTGCCTGCCAGCTTGTATGGCGAGGGACCTGAGCAAGCTCCAGCGAGGAGCTTCCTGGCCCCTCCATCCCCCCTCTCACACTCCAGCTCAATACGCCGTCGTGAAGGTGAAAATCTTTTCTTTTATATATTTAATATATTACATTCTCTCCCCCTTAGAAGAATCGAGATGTCCTCATCTCGAGATAAACTGGGGATATTGATGGTTGAAAGTGTCTTCATCTACCCAGGTGGCATCCTCTTCGGAATAATCTTTCCACTGGAGGAGGCATTCTCTCAAGGTTCTAGATCTTAACTGTCTCTCCCTAACACCTAAGATCCTATCTGGCCTTAGTTCAAGGAATCCTTGACTAGGCATTACGATTCCTTGACTAGGCATTACAATTTGTTGGTCATCAAGTACATGGTTAGGGTTGGGTTCATATTTTTTCAATAGGCTGATATGGAATACATTGTGAACCTTTAGGTTGTTAGGGAGTTGCAATCTATAAGCACTGGGTCCTAGGCATTTGAGGATTTTGTACGGCCCACAATACCTTGGACTTAGCTTCTTGCAATCTCCTAGGGATAGAGAACTCTTTTTAGGGCGTACTCGAATGAAGACCATGTCTCCTTCTTCGAACACTCTTTCTTGACGCTTCCAATCTGCGTATGCCTTTTGTCTATCCTTGGCCGCTTGTATGTCTTGTCTTATTGACTTTATTTGATCATCCATGTCTTCCAACATCTGTCTTGATGCTTCAACCCTTAGGGTTGGATCAGAAAAGTTTAGAGGACTTCGACAATCATGACCATACAATGCTTGGAAAGGGGTCATATGAATGCTTTGTTGGTAAGAAGCATTGTAGGCAAACTCTACCAAAGGCAAGTATTGAATCCACTTCTTGGGTTCTCGAGAGCAGTATGCCCTAAGCATATCCTCAATGACTTGATTTACTCACTCTATTTTGCCATCCGTTTGGGGATGGTAGCGGTGCTAAAACAGAGTTGAGTCCCAATAGCTTCAAAGATAGCTTTCCAGAAGTATGATGTGAAGAGAGAATCTCGATCACTAATGATTCTTCTGGGTAACCCATGTAGCTTGAATATCTCCTTGATAAACAATCTTGCAATGTTGGAGGCTTTATAATTTGTCTTTACTGGAATTAGGTGTGCAACCTTGGTAAGCATGTCAAGCACAACCATAATGGAATTGTATCCTCCTTGGACTTGGGGTAAGCCTACAACAAAATCCATACTGATGAATTCCCATTTCATTTGGGGAATGTCAAGCGGTCATAGTTTCCCTGGCATCATGACATGTTTGGCTTTGATACATTGGCAAGACAAACACTTAGTGACATATTTGAGAACGTCACCTTTAAACCTCTCCCAATGGTAGCTCTTCCTAACTGAATTAAGAGTCTTAGCATAGCCAGGATGTCCTGCGAAAGGGGAATCATGAGCATCCCACATTATCTTCTGCTTAAGTGACTAGCTTGCTAGTATACACAACCTGGTTCTGTAGTAGACAAGTCCATTATCAATGGAAAATTCATGATGCTTAGCTTGCAACTTTTGATTTTGCTCCTTGGTAGATATTTCCTTTAGCATTGTTTGGTAGGCCAAATCATGGCATGCTTCCTCTCTAGCTAATTCAAGTATAGGGTTGTTTGGCATAGATACTTTTGTAGCCAGAGATCTGGCCGTTGATGGATTCTGCAAGATTAGGGAATTTAGGAATGCCTTGCGACTGAGTGCATCGGCAACTACATTCTCTTTCCCTAGTCGGTACTTGATTTCAAAATCATATTCCTCCAATACTTCAATCCACCGATGTTGCCTCATGTTGAGCTCGTTCTGGGTAAAAATCCATTTGAGACTCTTATGATCGGTTACTAGAGTAAATTTGTTACCCAACAGGTAGTGTCTCCAAAGCTTTAGAGCATGGATGATAGCTAGTAATTCCAGATCATGCGTGGCATAATTCTTTTCATGAATCTTCAATTTCCTTGAAGAGTATGCTACTGGATGACCTTCCTGCATAAGTACACACCCCAAGGAAAGAATGCTAGCATCAATTACTACCTCGAACTCTTTATTGAGGTCTGGAAGTTTTAGAATAGGTGCTGATACCAAACTTTGCTTCAATCTATCGAAGCTATTTTGTTCGGAAGTTGACCATGTAATGGAAGTCTGCTTCTTTAGTAAGTCTGTAAGAGGTGCTGCAATCAAAGCATAGTTTTTTATGAAGACCCTATACCATCCTGCCAATCCAAGAAAGCTACGTATCTCTTTAACGGATACTGGTATTGGCCATTCAAACACATCTGTGACCTTGGCTGCGTCTACTGATATTCCTTCTGATGATACTATGAATCCCAGATATTCAATCTGACGCTTAAAGAATGCACACTTCTTCATTTTTGCATACAGCTTATGTGACCTCATTGTCTCAAGGACAATTTGAAGTTGAGGTTCATGATCTTCTTCCTGTTTAGAATAGACTAAAGTGTCATCGAAGAAGACAAGTATGAAATCATCAAGATATGGTCTAAAGATATCCTGCATTGATCTATTGAAGGTGGAAGGTGAATTTGTAAGCCCGAATGACATAATCAGGAACTCAAAGTGTCCATATCTTGTATTGAAGGCCGTCTTTGGGATATCTTCTTTCTTGATCCTTATCTAATAGTAACCTGACCTGAGATCAATCTTGGAAAAGATCTTTGCACCCTGAAGACGATCAAGAAGCTCATCTATTCTAGGAATGGGATACTTGTTCTTGACTGTTGATTGGTTCAACCCTCGGTAATCAATACATAGTCGAAGTGTCCCATCTTTCTTTTTCTGAAATAGTACTGGAGCTCCCCATGGTGAATTGCTAGGCTGGATGTAGCCCTGATCTAAGAGTTGCTTGAGTTGTTCCTTCAGCTCAATTGCTTCTGGTATGGACATTCTATAAGGTCTCTTTGCAATTGGTGCAGCTCTAGGCACTAACCTAATCTCATGATCTACTTCTCTTTGAGGCAAAAGTTCGGTCAATTCTTCAGGGAATATGTCAGCGTATTCCTTTAGCCAAGAAGGTCCTTCATGAGACTCTTGCTTTTGATCTAACTTGTTGAGTTTGATCAAGTAAACCGGTAATCCTTTTCTGACTCCTTTTATGATCTGAGATACTTTGGCCAATTGGATTCTTGGTACTCCTGTCTCACCTTGAGTTGTGACAAATTCCCTTTCAGAGTTTCAAAAGGAAACTTGACCGTTTCCACAGTGAATGTGGACATCATTGGGATTAATCCAATCCATTCCGAGTAGACACTTATGGATACCTAAATTCATGACTCTGAATTTGACCGAAGTCTTTTTTCTTCCCAGAAAGAATTCCACCTTAGCAGTTTGCGTGGTACAAGTTACCTCACGACCATTTGCCAATTCCACAAGCAGGGTAGGTGCTTCTACTGTGGCTATTCCTAATCTTTTTGCACATGCTGGTGAGATAAAGAAATGTGTACTGCCACAATCAATCAAGGTTTTGAAACATTTACCTTGATAGTCTGACGGTGTCTGAATCACCGAGAACTGGTGATTCGGCCCTTTCTTGTGTAAAGCGGCATGGACTGTTGCTCTTTCAAATTTGCTTCCATGGTCAGATCTTCCTCTTCTTCTTCTTCGCATCTTTGCCTATTAGCAATGCAGGCGGTTCTTCCTCTTCCTCGCGTAGCGGCTCCTTGACCATGGCCTGCTCCTTGGAAAGGCGCTTGTCGGTGTCCTCCGCTGAGCTTGGGACATTGCCTCTTGAAGTGACCGGGTTCGTTGCAGTGGAAACAACGGAGGTTTCGACCATTAGTTTGAGTAGGAACAAAGTTGTTGACGTTATTTGTCCTTGCTTTCTTTCTTTGTCCCTGATTATGACCTTCAACTCTCTTCATTTGAGGTCTAAATGCTCCTTTGTTCGGATCATTATAAGACCAAGTTTTGTTACTCCTTGGTCTAGCTTGCACCTCCTGAATTATAGGCGCCGCTCGAATGAGTGCATCCTGAAGATCTAGTGGACGCATAGATTCGAGATAGGTATTTACTGGTGGATTTAAGCCTGCAAAAAATTTGGACACCTGCTGTGTCATGTCCATCTCTGGCGCATACTTTAAAAGTGAGACGAATTTAGAGTAGTATGCGTCAAGAGTGAGTCCTAGCTGTTTTAGCTCGTAGAACTCGTTTATTTTTTGCGTGCGATATGTAGTTGGTAAGTATCTTCTCTGCATGGCTTTCTTCAGCTTCTCCTAGGTAACGGATCCCTCTGAAATCTCTTGATCCCTGCACCATTTCTTCCACCAAAGTCTGGCTTCGCCGGTGAGCTTTAACTTGGTGAGCATAGCCTGATTGGCGGGTGCAGTACCGGCTACTTTGAAGTAATCCTCCATGGATTCAATCCAAATTTCAGCATCAGCCTGAACAAACCTGGCTCTCTCGTCAAACTCGGGTGGCTTTATTTGCTTGAGGAGGAACTTCTTCTCCTGGATCACAGTAATACTTGATGTAGGAGGCGAATTTGAAACCTTTACGTGGGGTTGTGCCTGAATAAAGGTTTTCTTAATGTTATTATATGATAATCGACGTTAGCTTATCTTTCATTTTTAGTTCAGTTATCTCATAAACAATGTAGCCACCTTTTTAATAACTCTTATGCACAGCTAGATATTGATAAAAAGAAGTCTTTATTTGTATTTACATGGGCATAGCCCTTTCGAATACAATGTTTCATGCAATGATAAGCCAATCGTTACATTCAGTTTGGGGAGAACAATGTTGTATTGCATTTGTCTACAGGAACTGTGTAATAGTAGGGTTTTGGGTCATGGATCTTTAGGAATCGATAAGTCATTGGAAGTTCAAGATACCCTTTCCGTTGGAATCCATACTTCTCATGGCGGCCCAACACTTTAATCCTATCGGCGGGGATTACACGAGTTACCTCCTCATAAACATATGAGTTCATTTCAACCCTCCGACCTTGAATATGTAAAGTCAAATTTACGTGAGCTTCCACAAAAACGAACAGCTTCACGACTTTCAATTCTTCCAACCACTTGATCCTCTTTAGGTTGGTCTGTAGATAAGCAAACCGGTGGGCAGCTATATAGTAGATTCCTGAAGACCCCGTCCATCTTCGTTCTATGTATAAAGGTGATGGATTATAAATCTGCTCCAGGATGTTCATCATCCCAATTCTTTGTTTGTAAAGCAAAGAATGCATTGCAGTCATAAACATGACCCGAAATACCAAAAACTTGTTCCACGCTTCGTAACTCTGCAAGACAGTATTGAAGGTAAGGAAATGTTTGGACAGCAACAATTTCTTTACTTCATTTTATTGAGGCTTTGTAAATGCAATTCCGTGATTGGTTGGCTTTGATACCAACTGTAACGTGTTCTCTTAGTATCATCTAGGACACGTCTTAGCAGTCCATTAGAAAGGATGTCTAGAAAGCTCCGCCCGGCACTCCCATGGAATGTTATGGGATATGTGATCTAGGTCTTCCCGCGTCTGCCACGTAGCGGAAGTATCCTGGCCGTTCCCACTTAGGATCGATCGGAATTAGGATTTTCCTGACTGGTCATTAACAAACAACAACTAGCATCGGACCCAAGCGAACTACTTTACTGAGAAACGCCAGGTTCGAAGTGGATTCACGCTGCACTTGGTTCAAGGAGAATGGGAAACGAGAGGGATGCAAAGCTCAACCTCTCTGCCATAAGGCATTGTCCCATTCCGTTCCCCTAAACCAGCGTAAGTCGGTTAAGACATAACTCTAGGTCATCGCTTTCATTATTCGTTTTCATTGATGATCATCCCGCTGTTCTTTGAGAAAAGTTCCCGACTAGCCGGGACCACCCAACCGCAGGACAGGCCTATGGCCCATCCTCCGCACTTTCCTCGGTTTTTTTTAGTTATGTAATTATCTAACACATTAATTTGACATGTAACAACCAGCTTCTTTAATTAAACAGTTAAGCACTAGTTCCTTCACGTAATCTTATCACGTGACATAGAAAAACAATATCAAACAAGTTCTTTATTACATAACATTATTTTTATCTTTGAAATACAAGGAGTTCCGCCCGTAAGCTTGTCTATAATCTGCCCAAAGGCCATCCAGTAATCCACAGTGATCACTATTCCAAGCTTCCGTCCGTAGACTAGTATACGGGCCTCGAGATCCAATCCCGAGTCACATTAGCCTCTTGTGCAAGACTCGGAAGGTGAGGGATTTACGGCCAGAGCCCCCCCTGACACTCGAGTGTCCTCCTGCTCCAAGTAGAGCTCAACGGAGAGACGTCTCGCGGCGGGTTCGGTCCACATTCCTGGTGCGGTCAATACCCCCCTTGGTTAGGGTCAGGTAGGCAGTTGAGGGTAACTGAAACTGCCTCTCCCTTCAGGCCTTCAACCTGAAGTATAGGTATTCATTTAATTTGTAATTCATAAATCAAACAATGCTCTAAAATCTCTAGCAAGCACAAACATTTCCATTAATCGACCATGTTGTTTGGCAAACTATTAAGGAATTATTCTTTCCTTTTTGAGTGTATCAGCACTCGTTCCAAGGTGTCTTGCAACTTGGCGAGATCCTTTACATTCCGGGTTAGGACATACCCAACTTGGTCAATCCTAAAGTTCATTAGATACTTTAGTTTCCGGTTTATAACTTTCCTTATTTAGAAGGATATCCAAGAATACGTCCTTTTGCAAGATAACTTGCATAAGGATCTGCCATCCTTGTTGAGGGTATTTACCCTTTCTTCTTGTGAATCAATCACAAGACTATATGACTTCGTACTTGCTGCGCCAGTCCTGCGATGAAATAATCTATTTTAGATTCTTTAACCTGATGTATGTCAGACCTAGGGTCTCTTTTTCAGAACCTCAGGGACAACCCTAGTTCTTTTACCTTACGAATTTATTGACCCTACAATCAGGGAAGGTAGTCAAGTGCTTAAGGTATAAATGTTTTTTTGGTCTTTAAATCATTCCCAAGGCATATTTTGCAGCATGGTATTTCTAAGTTTAGATTGATTTGGATATCTTTTGGAAGGTAATATTGAGATCACCTCGGCACGATTTGTTATCCTTGTGACAATTGATTTTTCAGTCCTAAACTTTAATGCTTTGAGGTAGGTAAATTCAATTTAATCTTCCTTTTTCCTTGCAAACGAAACTCATGCCAAATAACAATATTTTCCTTGCTAAGATATGCAATTAGCAATGATAACTTCCTAGTAATTCGAGCAACGTAAAAAAAAAACCTTCTATGAATTTCATGATAATTCGTTGCTAAAAAGAATAGGGTTAATGGTGCAAGATGCAGTTTTTATACCTTCCAGATTTAACTGAAATATACTAGTATAGTAAGTAGATAATCTTGTTCGTAATTTGTTATAATGCATGATGCTATTCAAAGGAAACTATGTCCTATACATTATCATTTATTCAATTAAACTAAACTCCTTCATTGTAAATAACTCAGAAAAATATTTCCTATCCCGAACAATTTATCTTTGCCTGATTGACTTAAAATCGATAAAAAACCAAGAAGGAAAAACCTAGTTTTGGGGTGAAATATCCACATGGATACTGGGAGACGACCCTCCCACAGCTACTCCTTGGACTTTCTTAGGCGGCATCGCAGTTGCAACCCTTCGGATGTGAAGGCATCTTTTACTCTCCTTTTCCGATTTCCACCGTCTCTCTTTCCAGGCAAGGAGCCGTTTAAATGATTTACCTCAAGATGGGATAATAAGACCTTTAGGTTCTTAGCTTCTTCGGAAAGGGAAATGTTTATAGTAGGGAGGAGAGGGAAAAGGGAACACGGGGTTAGAAAGGGCTTAGGGGTGTATTAAAGGAATATAGGGTGAAATACGGGCTCACAAGAGGGGACTTATAGATTTAGGCACGGGGGAAAATGAAATTTGCGGTTTACGAGGCCAAAGGATGTGGAAGTTTAATGGCCCATGGGAGAAGGTTAAGGGATTTAAGACTGGGCGGGGTGAAAGGATTTTTTAGGGGTAAAAATCGAGAGGGGTGAAAAGGGTTCTAAGAAAAACCAGGAAGGAGGTTTTAGTGTAAAAAGGGATATGGGGGGTGAAAGGAAAAACACGGGAAGGGGGCCTGAGGGTTTTTTAAAAAAAACTCGGGGTAGGGGGATTTGTTTTTTTTTTTAGAGGAACGGATATGAGGGGGTGAATGGGGGCTTGATTAGCCCCCCCTTAGGAAGCTTCTACAAGGAAGCTTCCTTTATCACGTGGCAGGAGGGGGGGGAACAATATGGCGGGGGGGAAATGAGAAGTCTGATGGTGGCGCTATGGAGAGGGAAACTGGAGGTGATAGGCGGCAGCAGAGAGGGAAACTGGAGGTGACAGGCGGCAGCAATCGAGCAGGGCGACGCGTATATTCTTCTCCTCTTCCTCCCCCTTCAACCGTGTAGCCCTCCCTCTTTAAATAGGGGAGGGGAGGGAATTCTCCCCCCCTTGCCTGTCAGCCTACATGGCGAGGGACCTGAGCAAGCTCCAGCGAGGAGCTTGCTGGCCCCTCCATCCCCCATCTCACGCTCCAGCTCAATACGCCGCCGTGAAGGCGAAAATCTTTTCTTTTATATATTTAATATATTACAATGTGGGTAGTAATAAGGGTGGTGCTATGGCCGATGGGATATTCAAAAAATTTGCATGGTATACAAGTACCAAATTCTTAGGATTTCACAAATTAAGCTCATTGGATCTTTCCATTACTACGACACCTACTTAATGAATGACTTTTCAATACCTCGTTAGATAAAACTCCCATAACAAGCTCATCACTATTTTTAATGTAGAAATAAAATTTAAAATGAATTGATATATTTTGTTTTTAATAGAACATTATATATCTATATATAGTACCCTTCAATGTGTATAAAATATGTAGAAAGTTAATTGTTATAATCATTTTTTGGAACTCATGTGATATACTTACATATTTATGAGATGCCCTTGCAAAGTATTATAAATATCCTTTAAATGCATGAGATGTGGATGGCTTCTTATATGTGCACCCCGCAAAGGAAGGTATTAAGAAAAGGGGATAGAGGTGCTTGAGAATCAGAGTGAGAGGAAGGGAAGAGATAGAGACAAGAAAACCATATAGACCAGGAGCAACGACGAAAGAAATGGCCGCACTACAATTCTTTAATTCTTATTTCACATAAAAAGAATGGACCCCTAAGGCCACTCACTCTCCTAATACAAAATAGCTTCAGTAGTGGTCATAGGCATGTACAATCAGTGCAAAATAGCTTACAGAATGGTTTCAAAGTAGATGGTCATTGGACCAATGATATTGGTTCTACTTGATCCATGTGTGGCAATAAAGATTGGTAAGCATGTAGCTACATATAAGTGCATGTCTATCTATATGTATGAATACTTGTATATGCATATGCACACATATATACACATACACATACAATTAATCATAGGGTTTCCTTATATTGCAATATACCAAGAAAAGAAAAAACAATAATTGCATGCATACTAGAAGGAATAGGTGTTAAATGGCATGATCATAAGCAACCAAAAGTTGTATTGCTACATCCCATGATGGTTATGAAAAGTACATAAAAAGTAATAATATTGATACAAATTACTATATGTAGGTGAATATGTATACAAAACTACAACCACTATAATATATGAGGGGTATTGTGATGCAAAATTCGAGCACAATTTACATGCAATTTCATGTCATGGGTATATATGTCTAAGTGTCGATGAATCTATTGCAATGCACATCAATACATAGCCCTCGTATATAGTAAAGTGCATATTGATGCTATTTAGAAAAACTATTGATATATATCAATGCTTTTATTGATGCATATTTTGGCATTAGTTAAAAATATCTAAACTTGAAACTTATCCTACCTTGCTCATTCTTGTTTGTAATAATTCCGATTCCTAAAAACCGCATTCTTCAAATGAACCTCCTCTTAGGAGGCCAAAAGGATAAATTTTGGGAATAATGACAATTTTTTTAAATTATCCCTCTCTCCCCCAACCAACGCTCGTGCTGGAGGAGAGGGAGGGGAGGCGGGATGACTGAGCATCCTTGCTGGAGCTCAAGGGAAGGCTATAGCCATGTGTCTAGCCGTGTGGAGGGAGAGAGGTACCTCTCCCTCTCCCTATAAAACCCATCGCCATGGGAATTGGAAGGTGGGAGATAGGAGCCGTGATGCCGCCAGTTTGAGGGAGAAATCGAATGCTGCCAAGCTTAAAGGAGAGAGGGGATTCTGAGAAGGGTAGAGTGCACCAGCTGATGCCATTAAACGAGATAGGGAGGAGGTTGTGAGATTCGAACGTGGCCAGACACATGGCTATAGCCTTCCCTTAAACGAGATAGGGAGGAGGTTGTGTGAATCTCTCCTTAAAGTCATTTAACACCTTCACAAGCGGTTTTTTGTCATGTCCTTTCCCCTCCTTGTGTTCTTACACAAAGGGAGTCTCACCCCGGGATTTTTACATCCATTCCCTTGCAAATTTCCACCTAACCCCCTTTCCGGGAAATTTCCATCCAAGTCCCCTTAAAGTTTGACTTATCTCAGGAATTAAACCTTTTTCCCCCTTTTAGCATTTCACAAAGCCCATTTAAAACTACTCCCTTGGACTTCCGTGAGCCTTCCCAAATTGGTCCTTATAACCCTGGTCTTCTTTTAAAATCCTTCCCTCTCAAATCCATTCCCTACTTCGTGGAGGCAGCCTTTAAGGCCTTCTAAAGCCACTTCCAAAAGACGGAGAAATTATTCAAGGAAGCCGAATCATAAAGGAAGTTTCGCGTGCGAAGGAGACGACCAAGATCATAAATTTGCGTCCAAGTCGAAAAGGCCGAATTCGCGATGGCTCCTAAGAAGGCACAAGGCACAAATGCAGGAGGATCATCTCCTAACATCCATGTGGACATTTCACCACAAGTCTAGGTTTTCTTCCTTTGTTTTTTTACGTCATCATATTTCAATTGTGCATGATTCACTTACGAAAATTAGGATGCATTTTTTTTTTCGATTGAAATACCTTGGCTAAATTAAAGGAAATAACTTCCATCAAGGAACTCATTTGTATTTTTCCAATGGAACAAGTGAAAGGACATAAGATGTCTATGCATCCTTAGCAATTTGTTATATGCATTACAGTAACGAATTTAGATTAATTAAAGATCATCTTTTTGAAGTTATTATTGTACACTTTGATTAGGCATGGAAAGTATAAATCACATGTTGCATTATTAGACATCTCTTCTTCCCAATGATTCATTATAGAAAGTTGCTAATAATACGTAGGAATTTGCAAGGCATGAAATGGTTCTTGAGCTGCATAACTCTAGTCAATTGGTATAAATATCGTTTCAACTGCATAATTGTTAGAAAAGGCTGCATGGTTCAAACATAAAACCCTAAAGCTTAGTAGCATGAAACTTGATTGCATGTTATAGAAGGATCACTAGGAATTATGCCATAACTTAACTTACGCTTTGAACTTAGTCGGAAAAGTTAGGGATTGTAAAACTACTCATACCTAGGCAATACATTATGTGGTTACAAAAATGGTATTGTAAATATATTCAAGAATAGACAAATAAATTGGTTTAAACCTAAACACCTAAAACCGTGAGGTACTCGTTTAGGAAAGGTTGATTCAATGCAACATATCCCAAAGAGCTAACTAGGGTTTAGCACGTTGAGGTCATAACGTAATCACTCTTATTGCCAAAGCTGAAACTCTTATACCCTAAAGACTTGTCCACATTCACGGAATGTCGAGACAATAGGATGTACTTGCGAGAGACGATCTAGGGTTTTCAACCTAAGGATAGCTTGCTAAAAGGATGAAACTCGATTTGAATTTGGAACCCTAAGACCGACAATGTCAGCCTAGTGCAATCAGGATCGGATTGTTATGAACACACCCTAACCCTGTTTCCTATCTAATCATGTTACCGTGATTAGAAGACGTCGTTGATGGGTAAATTAGCCCATGGATTAGATGCGACACTCATGCAACAAGTTGCAGAGTCTCATGATCTTGTGATTTGATCACAAGGGAATGGCCGATTCCTCGGAATACAATTGGTAGATTCTCACACAAGTTTATCTTGCAAGAGGATGAATAATCGTCCTGATATAGTACCTTTCTTGGGTAAAGTGACCAAGATACGAGGATTAGATATTTGCTTGGAAGTAAAGGACCAATCAGTCAATTGGAATAACATATGTACTGCTAATTGAACTTAAGGTATTGATTAAGTCGAGTTAATAGGGTACATCCCTAACCCAAGGATATAGTGTTAACAAACAAACCCTTGGGAATCTTGCCAAGTCACAATTGATCCTGGATTGAATGTTGAATGCATTCTGAAAGAAGGATTCACTCCTTAGCGGTTGGCCAAAATAACGACCAATGGAACTGATTGTGCTTGTAACAGTTTTTAGAGCACTATTTTGCTTTGTTTGCTCAAAGAATTAAAGGATGAAAAGATATCTAATGCTTTAGGTTGAAGGCCTAAAGGGAGAGGCAGCTTCAGTTACCCCCGACTACCTGCCTGACCCTATCCAAGGGGGTTGTTAGCCACGCCAGGAAGGTGGACCGAACCCGTTGTGAGAGGTCTCTTCGTTGAGCGCTACTTGGAGCAAGAGGATGCTTGGGTGCCCGGGGGGCTCTGGCCATAAATCCCTTGCCTTTGGGGCCCTGCACAAGAGGCCAACGTGACTCGGGATTGGATCTTGAGGCCCGCATACTAGTCTATGGGCGGAATCTTGGATTAGTAATCCCTGCGGATTGTTGGATAGCCTTCGGGCGGATTATGGATAAGCCGACGGGCTGGATGTTATAAATGTATTCCAAAGATAAATATGATAAGCTGTTGAAAAGGAATTTATTTGACATTGTTTTTCTATGTCAAGTGCTATGATTACATAAAGGAACCAGTGCCTAACGGACTAATTAAGGAAGCGCATGCATGTCCAACTAAACATGGTAGGTAATTACATAACTAAAACAACTTGAGGAAAGTGCGGTGGATGTGGCCATGGGTCCGTCCTACGGATGGGTGGTCTCGGTTGGCCAGGAACTTTTCTCAATCATGATGGACAACAAGAAGATCATTTTCAAAGGACACGAACAGCAAGGGCGCTGACCTAGAGTCTAAGTTATAATAATCCTGATTTACACTGTTTTAGGGTAATGAAATGGGACTATGTCTTATGGCAGAGAGGTCGAGCCTTGCATCCCTCTCGTTTTCCATTCTCCTTGAACCAAGTGCAGCATGAATCGGCTTCGACCCTGGCATTTCTGCTTAAAGTAGTTCTCTTGGGATTCGATGCTAGTTGCCTTTTAGGAAATGACCATTAGGGAAAAACCCTGATTTAGGTCGGTCCTAAGTGGGAACGACCAGAATACTTCCACTACGTGGTAGACACGGAAAGTCCTAGATCGCAAACCCCGTGACATTCCATGGGAGTATTGGGCGGAGCTTTCTAGACATCCTTTCCGATGGACTGCCAAGACGTGTCCTGAAGATTACAGGCGGACACCTTACAATTGGTATTAGAGCGAACCAACAAAGGATTTGTTTTTTAGAAATCTTAATAAGATGAAGTAAAGAAAATGTTATTGTTTCGAATATTTCCTTACTTTCGATGTTGTCTTGCAGAATTACGAAACATGGAACAAGTTCTTAGTATTCCAAGTCATGTTTATGACTGCAATGCATTCCGCGGATTATCGACAAAGGGTTGAGATGATGAACATCTTAGATCGTATCTATAACCCATCGCCTTTGTACGTGGAACGAAGATGGATGAGTGCCTCAGGAATCTACTACATAGCTACCCACCGGTTTGTATACCTCCAAACCAACCTCAAGAGGATCAAGTGGTTGGAAGACCTGAAGATTGTAAAGCTGTTCATTTTTGTGGAGGCTCACGTAAACTCAACTTTACATATTCGATGTTGGAGGGTTGAACTGAACTCATATGTATATGAGGAAGTGACCCATGTAATCCCTACCAACAGAATCAAAGTGTTGGGGTGCTACGAGAAGAATGGATTCCAAAGAAAAGGATACCCTGATCTTCCAATGACTTACCGATTCTTGAAGATCCATGACCCAAAACCATACTATTATCCAGTTCCCGTAGATAAATGTAAAACAACACTATTCTCCCCGAACTAAATGTATCAGCCGCCTTGCCATACCAGGAGATGTTGTACTCTGAAAGGGCTAGACCCATATAAATGCGATAAGACTTCTTTTTATCAATATCTGTTTTGTTCAGGAAAATTGATAAGAAGTTAAGTGGTTAGATTGCTTGGTTGATAGTTGAAATGGAGATGAAATATAAATCGTAATGATTAACGAGTAATAACATTAAGAAACCTTTATCCAGGCACAACCCCAGGTACAGATTCCCAGTTCGCCTTCTACATCAAGTACTGTTGTAATCCAGGAGAAGAACTTTCTTCTCAAGTAGTTTAAGCCATCCGAATTTGACAGGAGAGGCAGGTCTATCCAAGTAGATGCTGAAATTTGGATTGAATCCATGGAGGATTACTTTGAAGTAGCCGGTACTACACCCACCAACTAGGCTATGCTCGCCAAGCTGAAGCTCACCGGTGAAGCCAGGCTTTGGTGGAAGCAATGGTGCAGAGATCAAGGGATCGCAGAAGGATCCATTACCTGGGAGAAGCTGAAGAAAGAGGTGCAGGGAAGATACTTACCACCTGTGTATCGCACGCAGAAAATGAATGAGTTCTACAAGCTAAAACAGCTGGGACTCAATCTTGACACATACTACTCTAAATTCGTCTCACTTCATAAGTATGCGCCACTGATGGACATGACACAGTAGGTGTCAAAATTGTGTGCTGGTTTAAATCCACTAGTGAATACTCGTCTTGAATCTATGCACCCATTAGATCTACAGGACGCACTCATTTGAGATGCCCCTATAATTCAGGAGGTGTAGGCTAGACGAAGAGGTAACAAAACATGGTCTTATAATAAACCGAACAGAGGAGCATATAGGCCTCAAATGAAGAGAGTTCAAGGTTAGAATCGAGGACAAAGAAAGAAAGCAAGGACTAATAATGCCAATAGCTTTGTCCCTACCCAAAGCAATGGCCGAAACCTTTGTTGTTTCCACTTCAACGAGCCTGGTCATTTCAAGAGGCAATGTCCCAAGCTTGGAGGAGGACATTGCCAGGAACCTTTCCAAGGAACGGGCTGTGGACAAGGAGCCACTACCCGAGGCAGAGGAAGAACCACGTGCGTTGCCAATAAGCAAATGTGTGAAGAAGAAGAAGATCTGACCATGGAAGCAGAGTTTGAAAGGGCGACAGTCCATGTCGCTCTACACAAGAAAGGCCCAAATCGCCAGTTCTCCATGATTCACACACCGTCGGACTATCAAGGTAAAGGTTTCAAGACCTTGATTGATTGTGGCAGTACACATTCCTTTATCTCACCAGCTTGTGCAAAAAGATTAGGCATAGCCACAGTAGAAGCACCTACCTTGCTTGTGGAATTAGCAAATGGTCGTGAAGTCACTTGTACCAGGCAAACTGCTAAGGTGAAATTCTTTCTGGGAGGAAAGATGACTTCCGTCAAATTCAGAGTCATGAGCCTAGGCATCCATGAGTGTCTACTAGGAATGGATTGGCTTAAACATAATGACGCCCACATTCATTGTGGAAAGGGCCAAATTTCCTTTTGGAACTCTGAAGGGGAATTGGTCACAACTCAAGGTGAGGCTGGAAAGCCGAAAATTCAACTGGCCAAAGCATCTCGAATTATAAAGGGAGTCAGAAAAGGATTACACGTCTACTTGATTAAGCTCAACAAGTTAGATTAGAAGTAGGAGTCTAGTGAAGGACCTTCATGGCTAAAGGAATACGCGAACATATTTCTGGAAGAATTAACAAAACTCCCGCCTCAAAGAGAAGTGGATCATGAGATCAAGTTGGTACCAGGAGCTACACCAATTGCGAAGAGACCCTATAGAATGTCCATACCAGAAGCAATTGAGCTAAAGGAACAACTCAAGCAAGTGCTAGATCAGGGCTACATCCATCCTAGCAATTCACCATGGGGAGCTCCAATACTGTTCCAGAAAAAGAAAGATGAAACGCTTCGACTCTGTATTGATTACAAAGGGTTGAATCAATCAACTGTCAAGAACAAGTACCCTATTCCTAGAATAGATGAGCTTCTTGATCGTCTTCAGGGTGCGAAGATCTTCTCCAAGATTGATCTCAGGTTTGGTTACTATCAAATGAGGATCAAGGAAGATGATATCCCAAGGACGGCCTTCAACACAAGATATGGGCACTTTAAGTTCCTAGTTATGTCATTCAGGCTTATGAATGCGCCTGCCACCTTGAACAGGTTAATGCAGGATATTTTCAGGCCATATCTTGATGACTTTGTCCTTGTCTTCTTCAATGACACTCTAGTCTATTCCAAATAGGAAGAAGATCATGAATCCCAACTTTGAATTGTCCTTGAGACAATGAGGCACACAAGTTGTATGCTAAGATAAAGAAATATGCATTCTTCAAACGTCAGATTGAGTATCTCAGTGGATCCGGCCAAAGTCAGAGATGTGCTAGAATGGCCAATACCAACAACTGTCAAAGAAATATGCAGTTTTCTTGGATTGACAGGATGGTATAGGGTCTTCATAAAAAACTATGCTTTGATTGCAGCACCTCTGACGGACTTACTGAAGAAGCAAACATTCATTGCATGGTCAACTGCCAAACAAACTAGCTTTGATAGATTGAAGCAAATTTTGGTATCAGCACCTATCCTAAAACTTCCAGACCTCAGTAAGAAGTTCGAGGTAGTAACTGATGCTAGCGCACTTGCCTTAGGATGTGTGCTCATGCATGAAGGTCATCCTGTAGCATACTCTTCAAGAAAACTGAAGAGTCATGAGAAGAATTATGCTGCCCATGATCTAGAATTATTAGCTATCATCCATGCTCTAAAGCTTTGGAGACACCACCTGTTGGGTAACAAGTTTACTCTAGTGATTGATCATAAGAGTCTCAAGTGGAGCTTTACCCAGAACGAACTCAACATGAGGCAACGTCGGTGGATTGAAGTGCTTGAGGAGTATGACTTTGAAATCAAATACCGACCTAGAAAGGAGAATGTAGTTGCTGATGCACTCAGTCGCAAGGCATTCCTTAATTCTCTAATCTTGTAAAATCCATCAACAGCTAGATCTCTGGCTACAAAGGTATCTATGCCAAACAATCCAATACTTGAGTTGGCTAGAGAAGAAGCATGCCATGATCCAGCCTATCAAAAGATGCTAAGGGAGATCCCTATCAAGGACCAGGAGCAAAAGCTACAGGCTAAGTATCATGAATTCTCTATCAATAGTGGACTTGTCTACTATAGAACAAGAGTATGTATATCGGCAAGCTAGTGACTTAAGCAGAAGATATTGTGGGAAGCTCATGATTCCCCTTTCTCAAGACATCCTGGCTATGCCAAGACTCTCAATGCAGTTACGAAGAGCTACCATTGGGAGAGGCTTAAAGGTGACATTCTCAAATATGTCACTAAGGTTTGTCTTGTCAATGTATCAAGGCCGAACATATCAAAATGCCAGGAAAGTTGCAACCACTTGACATTCCCCAAATGAAATGGGAATTCATCAGTATGGACTTTATTGTTGGCCTACCCCAAGTTCAGGGAGGATACAACTCCATCATGGTTGTGGTTGACATGCTTACTAAGGTTGCACACCTTATTCTAGTAAAGACAAACTATAAAGCCTCAGACATTGCAAGGTTGTTTATCAAGGAGATATTCAAGCTACATGGGTTACCCAGAAAATCATTAGTGATCGTGATTTTGTCTTCACATCACACTTCTAGAGAGCTATCTTTGAAGCCATTGAGACTCAACTCTGTTTTAGTACAGCCTACCATCCCCAAACTGATGGTCAAATGGAACAAGTCAATCAAATCATCGAGGATATGCTTAGGGCACACTGCTATTGTGAACCAAAAAGGTGGATTCAATACTTGCCTTTGGTTGAATTTGCCTACAATAACACCATATTGGGGAATATGGGAATTTCCCATAAGGTTAGGACACATGGTCAAATCTTTGGATTTGTCATAACTTGAACACTATAACTCCAAATCAAGCGCTCTATAGCTCAATAGATTCCATTTTTCAAGCACTTTCGAATGATAGGTCACATCATATGGTTTTGAGAAACTTTTGAGTATGTTATCCGGGTGCCATCTTTTTTGTATTCAAAAAATGGGAATTGAGAGATTCCCAAACTCACTAATATTGTGTTCAATGCTTCTTACCAACAAAGCATTCAGACGACCCCTTTTCAAGCATTGTATGGTCATGATTGTCGAAGTTCTCTAAACTTCTCAGATCAACCTTAAGGGTTGAAGATTCAAGGCAGATGTTGGAAGAGATGGATGACCAAATAAAGTCAATAAGACAGGACATCCAAGCTGCCAAGGATAGACAAAACGCATACGCAGATTTGAAGCGTCAAGGTAGAAACTTCGAGGAAGGAGACATGGTCTTCATTCACGTACGCCCAAAAAAGAGTTCTCTATCCTTAGGGGATTGCAAGAAGCTAAGTCCAAGGTATTGTGGACCATACAAGATCCTCAAGTGCCTAGGACCTAATGCTTATAGACTGCAACTCCCTGAGAACCTAAAGGTTCATAATGTATTCCATATCAGCCTATTGAAGAAGTATGTACCTAACCCTACCATGTACTTGATGACCAAGAAGTTGTAATGCCTAGTCAAGGAGTCCTTGAACTAAGGCCTGATAGGATCCTAGATGTTAGGGAGAGACAATTGACATCCAGAACCTTGAGAGAATGCCTCGTCTAGTGGAAAGATTATTCCGAGGAGGATGCCACTTGGGTAGATGAAAGCACTCTCAACCATCAATATCCCTAGTTTATCTTGAGATGAGGACATCTGGATTCCTCCAAGGGGGAGAGAATGTAATAATTCCGATTCCTAAAAACCGCATTCTTCAAATGAACCTCCTCTTAGGAGGCCAAAAGGATAAATTTTGGAAATAATGGAAAAAAAAATTAATTATCCCTCTCTTCCCCAGCCAACGGTCATGCTGGAGGAGAGGGAGGGGAGGCGGGATGACTGAGCATCCTTGTTGAAGCTCAAGGGAAGGCTATAGCCATGCGTCTAGCTGCGTGGAGGGAGGGAGGTACCTCTCTCTCTCCCTATAAAACCCATCGCCATGGGAGCTAGAAGGTGGGATCCAGGAGCCGTGATGCCGCCAGTTTGAGGGAGAAATTGGACTCCGCCAGGCTTAAAGGAGAGAGGGGATTCTGAGAAGGGTAGACTACGCCAGCTGCCGCCATTAAATGAGACAGGGAGGAGGTTGTGAGATTTGGACGTAGCTGTGTGAGAGAGGGAAAGCTTGGAGAGTGTAACATCGCCGCATCGTGAGGGAGGACCACCACCGAGACCCGCCACGGCCCCCATTTCGCCCTAGTTCGCCAACAAGCCGCCATAAGCAAATCGTCTCTCCTTCTTTTTTCCCCCACGTGGTTACTGTGACCACAGAAGCTTCCAAGAAGCTTCTTGGAAGCTTCTAAGGGGAGGGATTTAAGCCCCCTTTCATATTGCAAGTCCCACAAGGGTTTCATTTTAACCCCGGGGTCCCTTAGAACCCCCTTTCTATTGGCCTTCACAAGTACCCTCTTTCCCCCCTTTTTCATTTCACCCAAGGCCCTTTAAAAGGCTCATTTACCCCGAGAGCGAAGCCCTTTTTCCCCCCTTGGGTTCCCCACAAGGAATCTCTCCTTAAAGTCATTTACCCCCTTCACAAGTAGTTTTTTTTCACATCCCTTCCCCCCCTTGCGTTCTTACACAAAGGGAGTCTCACCCCGGGATTTTTACATCCATTCCCTTGCAAATTTCCACCTAACCCCCTTTCCGGGAAATTTCCATCCAAGTCCCCTTAACGACTTATTCTGGGAATTAAACCTTTTTCCCCCTTTTAGCATTTCACAAAGCCCATTTAAAACTACTTCCTTGGACTTCCATGAGCCTTCCCAAATTGGTCCTTATAACCCTAGTCTCCTTTTAAAAGCCTACCCTCTCAAATCCATTCCCTACTTCGTGGAGGCAGCCTTTAAGGCCGTCTAAAGCCGGTTCCAAAAGATGGAGAAATTATTCAAGGAAGCCGAATCACAAAGGAAGTTTTGCATGCGAAGGAGACGGCCAAGATCATCAATCTGCGTCCAAGTCAAAAAAGCTGAATTCGCGATGGCTCCTAAGAAGGCACAAGGCGCAAATGCAGGAGGATCATCTCCTAACATCCATGTGGACATTTCACCACCAGTCCAGGTTTTCTTCCTAATTTTTTTTTACGTCGTAATATTTCAATTGTGCATGATTCATTTACGAAAATTAGGATGCTTTTTTTTTCGATTGAAATACCTTGGCTAAATTAAAGGAAATAACTTCCATCAAGGAATCCGTCATTTGTATTTTTCCAATGGAATGAATGAAAGGACATAAGACGTCTATCCATCCTTAGCAATTAGTTATATGCATTACAGTAACGAATTTAGATGAATTAAAATCATCTTTTCGAAGTTACTATTGTACACTTCGATTAGGCATGGAAAGTATAAATCACATGTCGCATTATTAGACATTTCTTCTTCACAATGATTCGTTATAGAAAATTGCTAATAATCCGTAGGAATTTTGAAGGCATGAAATGGTTCTTGAGCTGCATAACTCTAGTCAATTGGTATAAATATCGTTTCAATTGCATAATTGTTAGAAAAGGCTGCATGGTTCAAACATAAAACCCTAAAGCTTAGTAGCATGAAACTTGATTGCATGTTATAGAAGGATCACTAGGAATTATGCCATAACTTAACTTATGCTTTGAACTTAGTCGGAAAAGTTAGGGATTGTAAAACTACTCATACCTAGGCAATACATTATGTGGTTATGAAAATGGTATCGTAAATATATTCAAGAATAAACAAGTAAATTGGTTTAAACCTAAATACCTTAAACCGCAAGGTACTCGTTTAGGAAGGGTTGATTCAATGCAACATATCCCAAAGAGATAACTAGGGTTTAGCACGTTGAGGTCGTAACCTAATCGCTCTTATTGCCAAAGCTGAAACTCTGATACCCTAAAGACTTGTCCACATTCACAGAATGGCAAGAAAATAGTATTGCTCGCTAAAAGGATGAAACTCGATTTGAATTTGGAACCCTAAGACCGACAATGCCAGCCTAGTGCAATCACGATCGGATTGTTATGAAAACACCCCAACCCTGTTTCCTATCTAATCATGATACCGTGATTAGAAGATGCCGTTGATGGGTAAATTAGCCCATGGATTAGATGTGACACTCGTGCAACAAGTTGCAGAGTCGCATGATCTTGTGATTTGATCACAAGGAAATGGCCAATTCCTCAAAATAAGATTGGCAGATTCTTACGCAAGTTTATCTTGCAAGAGGATGAATATCGTCCTGATATAGTACCTTTCTTGGGTAAAGTGACCAAGATACGGGGATTAGATATTTGCTTGGAAGCAAAGGACTAATTAGTAAATTGGAATAACATATGTACCGCTAATTGAACTTAAGGTATTGATTAAGTCGGGTTAATAGGGTACAGCCCTAACCCAAGGATATAGGATTCACAAACCAACCCTTGGGAATCTTGCCAAGTTGCAATTGATCCCGAATTGAATGCTGAATGCATTCTAAAAGAAGGATTCACTTCTTAGCAGTTGGCCAAAATAACAACCAATGGAAATGATTGTGCTTGTAACAGTTTTTAGAGCACTGTTTTGCTTTGTTTGCTCAAAGAATTAAAGGATGAAAAGATATCTAATTCTTCAAGTTGAAGGCCTGAAGGGAAAGGCAGCTTCAGTTACCCCCGACTGCATGCCTGACCCTAACCAAGGGGGTTGTTAACCGTGCCGAGAAGGTAGACCGAACCTGCTACGAGAGGTCTCTCCGTTGAGTGCTACTTGGAGCAGGAGGACGCTTGGGTGCCAGGGGGGCTCTGGCCGTAAATCCCTTGCTTTCGGAGCCCTGCACAAGAGGCCAATGTGACTCGGGATTGGATCTCGAGGCCCGCATACTAGTCTACGGGCGGAATCTTGGATTAGTAATCCCTGTGGATTGCTGGATAGCCTTCGGGCGGATTATGGATAAGCCTACGGGTTGGATGTTATAAATGTATTCCAAAGATAAATATGATAAGTTGTTGAAAAGGAACTTGTTTGACATTGTTTTTCTATGTCAAGTGCTATGATTACGTAAAGGAACCAGTGCCTAACTGACTAATTAAGGAAGTTGTATGATGCATGCCCAACTAAATGTGGTAGGTAATTAGATAACTAAAACAACCTGAAGAAAGTGCGATGGATATGGCCATGGGTCCGTCCTACATATGGGTGGTCCCGGTTGGCCGGGAACTTTTCTCATTCACGATGGACAACAAGGAGATCATTTTCAAAGGACACAAACAACAAGGGCGTTGACCTAGAGTCTAAGTTATAATAATCTTGATTTACATTGTTTTAGGGGAATGGAATGGGACTATGCCTTATGGCCGAGAGGTCGAGCCTTGCATTGGTGCGCAGATCGGACGCAGGTAGCTCACGTAGTGAATTCCCAAAGGTCCCCAAGAACAAAACACTCTACTTTTTAGCACAAAAACCAATGTAAAAACAAGCACGACATGAGACAAGAGACAAATTGGGTTGAATCTCCCCCATGCCTTGTGTGAGCGCTTCACAAAGCATGTATTTAATATATATTTCCAATCTTTTTGCTCAAAAATAGCCCAATTACAAAAATATGACAAGCTTTTAGCTTTTGAGTTTGCTTTCTACCAAAAATAGGAAAATAAAGCTAATGGACGGTGCCCAAAGAGTCTGGCACGCCCAATCTCAATGTCCAAATAAAAATAACATATCCAGGCGCATAAGCGCATACAAAATAATAATAAATAGTCGATGTCTCTATAGACATAATCAAAATATAGGCGTGGCGCCTATCAAAATATAATCGAAAGGTCGAAAACCCGCTAGACTCCAATGCTTTCCTCCGCCACTGCTGCTATCTCTACACATCAACTGAAGCATTCACAATCATTAGTAAAATAACACAATTAAACCGACAAAAGTGAATACCTAGCAGTCTTCAGCTACATAAATAAATCAACTGGTTAGAAATAAATCCTAACCTTAATTTATTACGAGTGCGCACTCTAAACTCATAAACGTTTATTAATTTAATATGCATTTTGCGGAATCACCCGCTATGGAATCACCCATGTACACACTAAATTAATGAAACGCCCGAAAAGGACAGGCGTCCCCATCAACTTCTCGCACAAAGAATCCTCTTTGCGTATGAGCCCCGGTCATCTAAGTTTACGGAATCCACCGTAAAACCTCACGGAATCCACCGTGGAATATGCCTCCTGGCATCATACCCCCGGGGTGGGATAGCAATTGACCTCAATTGCTATTAGCTCAATGTGGAGCTAACAGAGTGGGGAAAGCATTTAGGTCTCTAGCGTGCATCCATTGTGCTTCTTCTACAGGATGGTTCTTAAATTTCACGAGATATCTAGAGTACCTTCGGCCAGTTCTAGTGGTCATGTAATCAGTGTCTATGATGGCTTCTGGTTCAAGGATTTCAGTCTCTTCTTCTAGTAAAGGTGGGTTTTCATAGACAGGGTGGATAGGTAATTGTCCTCTAAATGGTCTCAATAAACTGATATGAAAGGTATTATGAATTTTCCAATGAGATGGCAGTTCTAACTTGAATGCATTGTCATTAATCTTATGAATGATTCTAAATGGTCCGTAGAATCTAGGGGCTAATTTGACAACTGGATGTCTATCTACACTTTGCAGTCTACGCTTTTCTATTCTAAGCCAAACATAATCATCAACTTCGAAATTCATGGCTTGTCTTTTCTTGTTGGCTTGTTTGGTATATGATTGTTGGGCTTTAGCAATCATATCCTTTACTTCATCAAAAATAGTGTTATGCATAACAGCAATATCATCGGCACTTTGTATTCTAGTAGACAAAGATGCAACAGGTGTAGATAATCTATGTCCATAAATAACTTCAAAAGGTGCTTTCTTTGTAGATGTGTGCGGTGTATTATTGTAAGCAAACTGTAATAAATGTAAATGAGTATCCCATGTCTGAGGTTTAGAGATAGTGTATGCACGTAAAAGATCTAAAATAGTGCTATTTGTGGCTTCTGTTTGTCCATTTGTTTCTGGATGAAATGCAGATGAAAAATCAATCTTTGTGCCTAGATTTGCAAACAGTGTAATCCAGAAATTATTACAAAATCTAGAATCTCTATCTGAAATAATCACTTTCGGCAATCCATGGTTAGTAAAAATAGTTTTCAAAAATAATTGTGCTGCTTGTGATGCTGTTAAAGTTTTCTTACATGCAATGAAATATGCTTGCTTACTAAATCTATCTACAATTGTCCAAATCATGTCATGGTTAGATTTAGTATTTGGTAAGCCAGTAATGAAATCCATAGATATATGTTCCCAAGGTTTAGATGGAATAGATAAAGGCATTAATAACCCATACTGTTTACCATGATGTCTTTTTATTATTTGACAAATCAGACATTCAGAAACAAAATTAGACACATCTGCATCCATATGCGGCCAATAAAAATCTTCAGTTAACATGCGTAATGTAGAAATGATACCTCTATGACCTTGATATGGGGGACAATGAATTTCATTCAAAACAAAAGATCGGAATGGAATAGTAACACACAGTCTCTTTTCAAAGAACATGAATCCATCATTATATGATAATGAATCAACAGGAATGAAATTATTTTGAACTAATTTTTGCCAATCAGAATGAAAAGTAATATCCTGGTGATATGTGTCTTTCATAGCAATCAAAGAATCAAAAGATATGATAGAAATGTTATGAATTGCAGGTCTTCTACTCAATGCATCAGCAACTACATTTTCTTTTCCAGGTTGGTATTGAATGATAGGATGGAAACTTTGAATGAATGAAGCCCATTTGATATGGCGGTCAGAAATTTGGGGTTGGCTAAGTAGATGTCTAATGCTTTGCTGGTCGGTCTTTATCATGAATTCTGAACCCATTAAATAATGCTTCCATTGTTTTAATGCTTGTACAACTGCTAAGAGTTCCTTATCATAAGTGGAATATTTGAGCTCAGAGGGTTTCAGTTTAGAACTAGAATATGCTATTGGATGGTTGTCTTGCATTAGCACGGCTCCTATTCCTGATCCGCTAGCATCGGTCACAACTAAAAAGAATGGTCTATTAAAGTCAGGCAATTGTAGGACAGGGGCATTGGTCAATGCACGTTTGAGTAAATCAAAGGATTTCTGCTGGTTTTCAGTCCATTGGTAAACAATGCCTTTCTTAAGAAGTTTGGTCAGTGGTAAAGCAAGTAATGAGAAATTACGTACAAACTTCCTATAGAAACTAGCAAGACCAAGGAATGAGCGTAGTTCATGTACATTTTTAGGAATAGGCCAATGCAATATTGCGTCAATTTTCTTAGGATCAACTTTTATTCCTTCTTCTGATACAATATGACCTAGATATTCTATTTCTGTCTTAAAGAATTCACTCTTGTGAGGATTTGCAAACAATTGATTTTCTTTCAGTAATTGAAAAACTAATGATAAATGCTCATAATGCTCTTTTTCACTTTGACTGAATACTAAAATATCATCAAAGAAAACAATCACACAATATTGATATTTTAGAAAAATACGGTTCATCATTCTACTGAAAGTGGCAGGTGCATTAGTTAATCCGAATGGCATAACTAAGAATTCGTAATGGCCAAACTGTGTCCTGAATGCAGTCTTAAATATGTCGGATCTATCTAGCCTCACCTGATGATATCCAGATTTAAGGTCAATTTTACTAAATATAGAAGATCCTTGCAGTTTGTCCATAAGGTCATCAACTCTAGGTATAGGATACCTATTCTTTACAGTGATCTTGTTTAATGCTCGGTAGTCAATACACATCCGATAAGTATTATTCTTTTTCTTGACTAAGAGCACAGGTGCACCGAATGGAGAATTGCTAGGTCGAATTAAACCTCTATTGAGTAATTCTTCTACTTGACTCTGGATTTCTTTTTGCTCTATTTGATTGTGCCTATATGGGGCTTTGCAAGGTGGTTGTGTGCCAGGTATTAGGTCAATCTTATGGTCTTCTGGACGTGATGGAGGTAAACCTGGTGGTAGGTCTTCTGCAAAACAATCCTTAAAATATGCAAGAAATTCCTTATGCCTAGGGTGTATATGAGTTTCTTTTGCGTGCAATTCATTCACCCAAATGAGATATGATTTAGTATTCTTGCGTAGTGCACGTTTTGCTTGAGTATGCGAAAGCAGTGGAAACATATGAGTTGCATGCATACCAAATAATATAATAGATTTTCCTTGAAAATTTATATTCATTGTGTGTGTGGAATAACCTATATTGGGATTATGTTGGTGTCTCCATGGCATTCCTAGAATAATGTCGCTAGACTGTAATGGGACAACTAAGAAATTTCTTCTTTCAATATATGGACCAATTTGAATTTCTAAATCTTGAACTTCTTATGTGCCATTGTACCTAGTGCCTAAGAATGCAGCTTTTATGCGATAGTGCGTAGGTACTGTATGCAATTTCAATTCCTTTACCAATTTTGCTGAAATAAAGTCATGCGTACTACCGTCATCATGTAATAAAGTTCTTTCTTTTCCATGCACCATACATTTCATAGTCAACAATGAATGTAAAGTAGGCATACCTGGTAAAGTGTCGGAAGTAGTAGTAGGATCATCTTCTTCTTCAGTGAAGTCCGGCATATCCTCATGCTCGTCTTCGTCCATAGCTCCAAGGTAGTTGATATGTGCTGATGGCTTCTTTGAATGACAATTTGCTGCGAGATGGCCTGGCTGGTGACACTTGTAACATACGATGGACTTGGCTTTGGTCACATTATTTGCAATGGCTGGGAGTCTGGGTATATTTGGATTTGCTTGTTGGATAGGCTTAGGATTTGGATTGACAGTGGATGGTAATGCGGGTGGTTTAGGCCAATTCTTGCGGAAAGATGGTGATGAAAAACGACCTGGATTAAACCTTCTGAAATTTGAATTGAATTGTTTAGATCCATAATTACCGTTTCTTGGAATGGCTGTGGTCGTCGATCTCTTCCACGTAATTTATCTTCAGTGTCGTGAGCTAAGGAGATGGCATCTTCAAGGGTAGCAGGCTTGAACATATTCACCTCAGCGTAGTAATGTCCAAGAAGTCCAGACATGTACTTCCGCTTATGTGTCGTCTCTGGTACGTCTTCAAGCATGCGTAGCTGTAAGAGTGCATTCCAAAAACGCTCTGTATACTGTGGTATAGGCTCACGGTCGCGTTGTTGAAGTAAATCCCATTGCTTGATAGCCTTCTCATGAAATTGCGGTGGAAGGAAATTTTGCATGAACTTCTTCTTAAAATCTTCCCATGTAGCAGGACATTCTATGCTCTTGCGGACGACAGTCCACCAAAGTGATGCTCTATCTATCAGATGATTAGTAACACACTTGATTTTATCTTTCTCAGGATAAGTTTCCTCATGGAAATAATCATCAAACTGGCTAATGAATGATAAGACAATCTTTCCTTCTCTTATGCCATTGAAAGTGCGAAACTTGAAACTTCGTTTACTTATCTTGGATTCCTTGCGAATGGTTTGTGCTTCAAGAGTGGCGTCGATGGTACGGCGTATCAAATCTTCAGCTTGAGGTTCTTCTTTATCAGTGGACGCTCCTTGTAGCTTTGTCAATTGCGCTTGCAAGGCTTGCCTAGCTCTTCGCTCTTCGTCCAATTGCAGCATGATAAGATCCAGCTTTTGTTCCATGGTAGGCTCAGGTAGGTCGTCTTCAGCCATAGGATCATCCATATGTGGGGTAGTCATCCTGTAAAACTCAACAAACCTTTCTCACTCAAAATCAGTTAGCGGGATGAGCGTAGCTCAAATTTGGGGTTACAAGGCTATGTATTTTGGGTATTTTCTTCTTCAATTTTCAGAAATTCTGAAATATTTCTGTCTCCGTTTGCTGAAAGTACTTCAACGAACTTGCAGATAGGTAGAACAGCTTGCTGCGAACAACTTTCCAGTTCTGAGTTTTTGCAAACGAACAAGTCTTCTAGGAGTTTCGAGCGTTAGTCAGTTCTGATTTAGTCTGACTTGCAGAGTTGCAGACTTAACAGACTTGCAGGGTTGTGAACTTGTTGGACTTAGGCCGACTTGCAGAACTTGCAGGACTTAATTCCACTTGACTTGCTGAACTTGTCTTCTGATGCGCAGGACGCGGAGTTTGGTGACTTTGTTTATCCTGTGTGACTTGCAGAGCTTAACTTGGACTTAGATGATTAAGCTTTGAAAGCTTACTGCAGTCGTCGTGATTTCGTGAGGGGGGGGGCCCGTTTTGACTGCGCGTGATTTTCGGACGTCTCCCTTGCTGTTCGATTGATGATTATGAAGCTTATAAAGCTTCTCAAGCTTTGTATTAAGCTTTTAAACTAAGCTTTTTGAAGATAGAGTTATGGCTTTCTTACTGTTTATCACGACTTGTTCATGGAGATGAGGAAGTGGTCCTCCGCCGACAGAGAGTGGTCCTTCGCGATCTGACAGTAGAAATAGGGGTTCTTGATCGCCAGAAGTCTGCCTGTATCGACGATTCGCGACGAGATTGACTGTAAAGGCCGTTTGTTCCTGGAGCTCCGCCTTCGCCCGAGATTGGTAGCGATTGGAAGCCCTTGATCTCTGCTCCTCTCTGATACCACTGGTGCGCAGATCGGACGCAGGTAGCTCACGTAGTGAATTCCCAAAGGTCCCCAAGAACAAAACACTCTACTTTTTAGCACAAAAACCAATGTAAAAACAAGCACGACATGAGACAAGAGACAAATTGGGTTGAATCTCCCCCATGCCTTGTGTGAGCGCTTCACAAAGCATGTATTTAATATATATTTCCAATCTTTTTGCTCAAAAATAGCCCAATTACAAAAATATGACAAGCTTTTAGCTTTTGAGTTTGCTTTCTACCAAAAATAGGAAAATAAAGCTAATGGACGGTGCCCAAAGAGTCTGGCATGCCCAATCTCAATGTCCAAATAAAAATAACATATCGAGGCGCATAAGCGCATACAAAATAATAATAAATAGTCGATGTCTCTATAGACATAATCAAAATATAGGCGTGGCGCCTATCAAAATATAATCGAAAGGTCGAAAACCCGCTAGACTCCAATGCTTTCCTCCGCCACTGCTGCTATCTCTACACATCAACTAAAGCATTCACAATCGTTAGTAAAATAACACAATTAAACCGACAAAAGTGAATACCTAGCAGTCTTCAGCTACATAAATAAATCAACTGGTTAGAAATAAATCCTAACCTTAATTTATTACGAGTGCGCACTCTAAACTCATAAACGTTTATTAATTTAATATGCATTTTGCGGAATCACCCGCTATGGAATCACCCATGTACACACTAAATTAATGAAACGCCCGAAAAGGACAGGCGTCCCCATCAACTTCTCGCACAAAGAATCCTCTTTGCGTATGAGCCCCGGTCATCTAAGTTTACGGAATCCACCGTAAAACCTCACGGAATCCACCGTGGAATATGCCTCCTGGCATCATGCATCCCTTGCGTTTTCCATTCTCCTTAAACCAAGTGCAGCGTGAATCCGCTTCGACCCTGGTGTTTCTGCGTAAAGTAGTTCACTTGGGGTTCGAAGCTAGTTGCCATTTAGAAAATGACCATTAGGAAAAAACCCTGATTCAAGTCGGTCCTAAGTGGGAACAGCCAGAATACTTCCACTATGTGGCAGACACGAAAATTCCTAGATCGCAAACCCCATGAAATTCCATGGGAGTACCGGGTGGAGCTTTCTAGACATCCTTTCTTATGGACTGCCAAGACGTGTCCTGAAGATTACAGGTGGACACGTTACATTGTTGGTGACATCGAGCTCGAGTAATAGGTACATCACTCACGTTCATTTCTTCTTCTTTCTTATTTTATGCTTTTGTATTACTTATCGATAATATCATTATCTAATGTAGCTATGTTTAACTTGTTTTCTTTCCAGTTTTTGCAAGTATAAATGCATGTGTTCTTACACACACACACACTGATGGGACCTAATATGGGCCGGCACTGACTCATACACTAGCCGGACCTCTATCATGCACTCAACAACCCCACTGCCTCATAGCCAGGAGCGTGGATGACACATACATCATCTTCCTAAACATCTAATTTTGTTTATATCACGTCTCGTAGTCCAACTCTAACCCAATTAACACTCCTCAGAGGGAGTCCCTAGCACATTGCCAAATAGCACAAAGTACAAACATAGGAGGTCCTCCCACGGCTGACTGCCGCTACCTCACTGCGACTCTCCTACATCTTGGGGATTGGCCCCTCGATGCGTCGCTAAACATATATAACACTTCGCACACATTTTCTCTCAACGTACCAATTGATCATCTCCAGGAATGTACCTTACCTCACTTTCTTTCCCCTTAGAACCAACGCCTAGCCTACAGCTTGGACAACTTTACTCACTCAACGTTGGTCACAATCTTCTAGAAAGCAATTGCCATGCATCCAGGAGGTATTGTCTGATACATTTTAAATTTCTTTATCATTTATGAAAATAGTGAATTCCCACGTGCTCAAACAATTAAGAAAATCAGCATTTGTGCTTAGTGCAAAAGCATTCTTTCAATGACTTTGACTATCGATCGTATGCGGCGTTGCATGAACCTAGCACCGAGAAACCCTTGTGCTACTAGGTTCTTAATTTTTAATTATCGACCAACCTAAATGGTGTGCATAAAAAACTAGCAAGATTTCCATCATTCCATTCAGCATTTAAACACTTTTTATACACTCTACCCCCTCACCCGTTTAGGTTGTGCATTGTGCATAGGTTTAGGGTTCATTTTCCACATTTTTATTGTATAAAAAGCCATAAAAACTCACTAGAATATAAAGGTAGTGCTGAACTGAGGCTAAACCTCATACTTCAAACCCCCCATACATCCAAAAACATGGTTCTTATTTTTCCTTAATTTTCGGCACTCAAAATCCATTTTTCCCCTATTTTTCTTCATTTTCTCTATTTTTGGTATTTTTTCGCAATATTAAATGACTGAAAACTCAAAATGAATTGCGGGCTGTGGCCCTTAGGTTCATTTGCAGCAAAAACATAAATTTAGTTGGTGTGTCTTATTAGATTTTCCATTGATATATCAAAAACACCCAATTTCCCCATATTTCGTGTATTTTACAGGTTTTACACTATTAATTTCATCCACAACGCTTATGATTTTCTGATTTTCTGATTATAAACACTTGGAAGACATTGCAAACAACATTATAATGCATAATCATCCCATGGGAACAAGTATTCATGAAGCAAATCGCATAAAACATCAATTTTCTTTGAAAAATGAGATTACCGTTCTTTGCGGGTTGCAGGTTTTTATTTGCCATATCTCGGGACTGATTTCCAGCCACCATTAATGCTCATGACAGTCCACAATCAACAATCTTCCTTCCTCTTGCACCACGGGGCAATGCGGTCTTCATTGGATAAGCATCCGTCATTCATTATTATTCTTCTTCTTCACGACATGAATCTGCCCTTAGGGGAGAGAGAGGGAGGAGAGAGAAAGACTGAAATCAGAGATCTTCATAGAGACCGCCATTTCTCAGGCGAGAGGCAGCGATATGATTGGCATCTAGGAGGGAAGCAAGGGTAATGATCAGTTATAGTGGTTGTTTGCAGGCAAGGAGAAGCCCCATCCATCCATGGCGTGATTTTCAGCACCCTCTGTTGGCCACGTTTTCTTCATCTCTCTCATCCCATGATTTGTCATGTTGCATGCCTTTTGGTTGAGGGGTTAAAATTTCCCCAAAGGGCACCCCCCCCTTTGGTCCATGTTGTGGCCACCCTTTCAAATCTTGACCATTTCTTGGCCATTTTCCCGTCCGGATTTCAAATTGAGCTCTGAAAAATCCTGGGTGTCCAGCTTGGCATCCCGCATTGGTCGGTAACTCTTGTCAACCCACACAACAGTCTGAAAAGTTATGAAAAATCAACAAGTGTTGCTTGGACGCCTTTAAAGAACTTTGGCGCTTAAAATCATCCTAGATCGAGCCGCCACCTTCGACGTTGAATATTTTTCCCTTGATATTCATAAATTTTTGCTACTTTTAAGCACTTCTCGGCACCAAAATTCCACTCTCATTGGCGACCACGGGATAGGGCGACTCAGCCCGTCGAATCCCACAATAGATCTGCACAAAAACAACCAAAGGAAGCATCAAGCTGATACAAAATAGATACATATTAAACATAGCACAATGCTTACCCTATCCCCTGACAGAACCAAGGCATGACATCCACAAGGAGTAGGCCTAACATAATCTGATAAAAGGTTTCGAAGCTAGTCACTAACCAATTGCTCCAACACGGCCAAACTAAAAAGAACTATCAAAGAGGTTTCCCTAAGTGGTGGTCTGAACTACCTACCGAACTAAGGACAACACAACTAGGAGCTCCTATTAGGTGAGGACTCCTATAGCTTGATCAAGAGGTAATTTCTTTCAGCACATTTGTTCTTTTAGGGTTTTTATGTTTCATACTCGAGTATGTAAAAAGGAGGAAGCTGAGCGTAGTGACCCAAAGAGAATAGGGCATCGGTCTCAGGTCCTGTCTCGGTACCCAAGGACCTACCAAGCCCTCGCAAGGCGACACTTAATCCTTTCCTAATGCTCACTTTTATTTTCGCTCCAACCTTCCTTAATTTCTTCTTTTTCAGCAAGATGCCACCCCTAGGAAGACAAGGCATCGGCCTCGGGTCTGACTCGTCCCTAGGAACCTACCAGGCCTTCGCTAGGCAATGATCAACTGCGAATAAAGTTTTATTTCTTCTCTTTGATAGGGGTTAGAACCCCTTTTTACACACCTTTATATTGATTTTTTTTCCTTTAAGATATTTAGGGTTTTTTCCTTTATCATCTTTATTTGTCTTTCTGCAGGCTTCGCTAACTGCCTCACAACTAACAAGAATTCCTAGAACGGCTGCCTAGCAGGCTAGCAGAAGAGGGTCACTAGGACTCCCTTCTAAAATAGGTGTTCCAATGCCTGACAATGTCTTTGCAAGAGGCAACAACTACTCAGACCTCCCTCAAACATACCAAACCAAAACCTCGGGACTTCATGCCTTGGACGCCGGCCCCCAACAAGAAACGAAAAACCCCTTTACAAGTACTCAAACACATATATCATAAAAACCACAGTACTCATAAAGGAAAGATATCACCTAGATAGGGCCACGAGAAGCTTCCACGCAACAAAAGGCTCCTTCCAAGCTCTTCTTCAAACCTGTCTAGCATAGAACTCAAACAAGAAACCATTAACCGCACCTGCACTAAACAGACAATGGGCCCTCTTGGCCTAATGAAATAAAACACTTCACCACAAAACTTAATCGGCCCTCTTGGCCTAATGAAATAAAACAGTAAAACCTCGCAAAACAGGCCCTCTTTGCCTAATGAGATCAAACAAAATAGCACCTACACATCCCTCCCTGGAAGAATCCAAATACACAATAATAAGCTCCTTTCCAAGGAGGAAAAACAGGCTCGTAGCCCTAAACTAAATGCATAAGGTTATGACCCATCCCTCCTGCATAAATAGCAAGAGGCGTACGCATAACATGTCGTCTAATTAACCTATGGGTCCTAGATAATAAAGATAAATTGGTCTTGGCTACTCTTTGCATCACCCATATCAACCATCATTTGCCATATATTGCATGTTCTGATAACATACCCCACAAGCGACCGGATCTTGTTTCATCATTGATCACAATATCCAAACTGTTGAGATATCGAGCTCCACTCATGATACGCCAGGGTGACCGTTGTGTATTTATGTCACCGACTTGTCAGTTGCAGACGCGGTTGGTACACCGCTCATGAATAATAGCTAGATGACAGCTATCCTTATCTACTCTAGTTCGTGGCTCAGTTAAGTATGCCACCTTAGTTAGTTGAGTTTGGTTTGAGACCCATATATAGGGTTCTTCTATTTCTTTGTAAGTGACTTCTTTTGGCTTACACAACTAAGAAGAGGAAAATTGTTTTCAGCCTCCACCCTTGTGTGTCTTCCCCCATTGTGCAAGCAAGAAAGCTTCAAGCGAGACTCCTTCCTTCTCTCCCACAATCTTGACATGGTATCAGAGCCTTGTTCATGGTAAGGAGCTCAAGAAAGCAAGCCAAGCTCGCGGTGTTCTGGTAAGAGGAGCAGTGTTGCTTTCATTTTCTGTTTTGGGAGCAGATCTCTGCAGGTAGCACAGCCGGAAAGTGCAGGAGTGCATTGTCTCAGGTTGAGACGCCCTTCGCAGTGAAGCAAGAGGGCAGTATATGCTACAGGATAGTGCTTTAGCCCTTGGCGACCTTGTTTTTTTGATTTGAGGCCATTTTGGGGCCTGTTTTGGAGGCGGAAGTTTTCTGCACGCACTCAAGAAAATGCCCAGTTTTATGCTGTGCAGCCACTGTTCTACAGGTCGGTGAATAGTTACTGTAAAAATTGCATTGTATGCTTGTGCGCAGAGACATTGGGAGTTACAGAATCATCCCTGTTGCCTGTTGATGCAAAATCGTCACTAGGAAGTGACTGTGTGGTCAAATACCACTTTCGCCAGTTTTGCAGATTTTCCCTTGTGAGGGTGAAGCTGTGGTTTTTGCAGTGACAGAATTTTTTGCAGTCTTCTGTAATGGCATCTGATTCTCTTTCACAGATTGTCACTGAAAAGCTTGACAAGAACAACTTCCAAGCATGGAAGTTTAGAATGACAAATTTCCTTATGGGAAAAGGATATTGGAAATTTGTTGCAGGAAATGAAGAAGAACCAGTTCTTCCTGATGTTCCCAATCAATAGCAAATGTAGGCATTTAAAGCATGGCATGAGAGAGCCAGGAAAGTTATGTATTGGCTGTCTATCAGCATTTCAGACTCTATGATTGTGCATATTCAGGATGCAAGTACGCCAAAGGAGGCATGGGATACTTTGTCAAAAATGTATAACACAAATACGCAAGCCAAGAAAATGCAGCTCAAGCAAGAGTTGCACAATGTGCAAAGAGAAAATATGAGCATCAACGACTACCACATGAAGGTGAAGAAGATTGCAGATGCACTTGCTTCCATTGGGTCACCAGTGGAAGACGATGATTTAGTTTCTGTGACCTTGAATGGTCTAGGAAAGGATTATGCGCAGTTTCGGACATCCATTTCCGTCCGTGAAAGATTTCCTGATTTTGAGGAGTTGATTGCTCTTCTAATTTCTGAGGAGCAGAGAAATGGTAGTGCATCTTCTTCAGGAGGAACTTCAAAAGAAGCTGTCTTCTACTCAAATGCTGGAAGAGGTAGAGGCAGAGGTAGAGGAGGCCGATTTGGAGGCCGTGGTAGAAATCAGAATATGCAGCAAACTCAAGAAAACCAGTCCTATGGAGGAGGACGTGGTAACTCTAGAGGCAGGGGGAGCCAAAGAGGTCGTGGTGGATGGCAAAGAGGTCAAAATGCAAACAGTAATGTTGAATGCTACTACTGTGGTAAAATGGGTCATATGGCTAAAGACTGCTATAAAAAGCAGAATGACATCATGAATGAAAAACTGCAACAAGGGAATTATGCATCTTCTAGCAGACAGGGTGATGACAGAAATGAGCATTTGTTCATGGTGCAGCACATGAACAATTCTGTGACAAGTGCAGAAGAAAGCAATGATGTATGGTATGTTGACTCAGGTGCATCAAACCACATGACAGGTCATGCAGAATGGATAGAGGATGCAAGGAAAATGAAAAAACCAGGATTTGTGGAGACTAGTGATGATACTGCACATCCTATTGTGCAGATTGAAAAAATTCCCTTGTCTATGCAGGATGGGAAAAAGAAATACCTATCCGATGTATTTCATGTCCTGAATATCACCAAGAATCTGGTTTCTGTCGGTCAAATGGTTGAGCAGGGCTTGCAGGTCAGATTTAATCCTCATGGATGCTTTGTTGAGGATATGAAAAATAAAGGTCGCTTGATAGCAAAAGGAAAGAAGAAGGGCAGAATGTTTACGTTGGATGCAGACATGTGTGAATTGAGTGCAGCAATGTTTGCACATGGGATTGGTGTAGTTGCAGATATTGATATCTGGCATAAACGCATTGGTCATGTTAATGTACAGCGACTTAAATCAATGCAGGCCCAAAATATTGTTGCAGGATTGCCAAAATTCAAGGTTGCAGAAATGCATAAGGTATGTGAAACCTGTCAGTTTGGAAAACAGGCAAGGAAACCATTTCCTAGACATGTTCAAGAGAGTGAGAAGCCATTGGAATTAATCCACTCTGATGTGTGGACTACTAAAGCTGCATCTCTTGGAGGCTGTCATTATTTTGTCACTTTTATTGATGACTATAGCAGAAAAGTTTGGGTGTATTTTATGAAAAAGAAAAGTGAAGTTTTTGGGCATTTCAAAACTCTTAAAGCTATGGCTGAAAAAGAAACAGGTCTGCAAATAAAATGCCTAAGGTCAGATGGAGGGGGAGAGTACCTCTCAAATGAGTTTGCAAAGTTCTTGCAGGAGCATGGCATAAAGCAGCAATATTCATGCAGTTATACCCCACAACAAAATGGAATTGCAGAAAGGAAAAACAGGCATATTGGAGAGGTATCTCGTGCCATGCTCAATGAAAAAGACTTACCAGATTTTTATTGGGCTGAAGCAGTTGCTACAGCAGTCTACATAACGAAGAGGACTCCCACTGCAGCAATACATGGAATGACTCCAGAGGAGAGGTATATTGGTAGGAAACCAGATATTTCTCATTTGAAAATTTTTGGTTGCATTGCCTATGTACATGTGCCAGATGAGCTGAGATCCAAGTTGGATCCAAAAGCTGAGAAGTGCATCTTTATTGGTTACTCTCTGCAGCAAAAAGGGTATAGATGCTATAACCCTTCTACTCGTAAGTTTACAGTGAGCAGAGATGTTGTTTTTGATGAGATGAGTAGCTGGTATAAACCAGTAAATGTGATTGATGATGTAGATGCACAAAATGGTAATGTTGCACAGAATTCACAGCAGCAGTCACAAAATATTAGTGGACCTGGAGTGTCCTCTAGCAGTGGTTCACATTCTTCGCCATGGACAAGCAGATTGAGATCAGGAGAATCTTCTCAAAGCAATGCAGATAGTGGTATGCAGGTATCACGAAAAGGAAAAGAGAAGGTTGATCAGCCCATGTTTGATGTGAATGCAGGTCACTCTTATATGGATGGTGAATCCAGTGGCTCAGAACAGAGCATTTATGATGAGTTGGGTATTCCTTCTATTGTTACACCTGGAGTAAGGAAGACCAGGGATGTTTTGAGAGCACCTGGGAGTGAACCCACTTTGCGCAGGTCTACGAGAGCTAGGTATCCTGTGGATAGGCTGAAATATGATGGATTTACAGCCATTCACTATGCATATATGGTCAAAGTGATACAGGAACCAGAACCCACTTCTTTTGAGCAAGCCATGGGAAAAGAAAAAGGGGAGAAAGCCATGGATGAAGAAATGGATGCCTTGGAAGCAAATGCTACATGGGAATTGGTACCTTTGCCTAAAGGTAAAAATGCAATTGGCTGTAAGTGGGTTTATAAGGTGAAGCACAATGCAGATGGTTCTGTGAACAGATATAAGGCAAGATTAGTAGTCAAGGGGTATGCACAAAAATATGGCATTGACTATGAAGAAACATTCAGTCCGGTTGCAAGGATGGCAACCGTTAGAGCAGTCATTGCTATGGCTGCATCAAAGGGATGGTCTTTACATCAGATGGATGTAAAGAATGCATTCTTGCATGGTGATTTGCAAGAAGAGGTCTATATGGAGTAGCCACCGGGATATGTGCATGCTGTTCATCCTGAGTTTGTTTGTAGGTTGAAGAAAGCCTTGTATGGCTTGAAGCAAGCACCTAGAGCATGGTCTGACAAGATAGGACAGTATCTTGTCACTATTGGCTTTCAGATTTCCAAGGCAGATTTCTCACTTTATGTGAGAAAAACAGAGAAAGTTATTATATGCTTGCCATTTATATTGATGATTTGATTATGACAGGTGACAGTGATGAAGATATCCTTCATGTGAAAATGCTATTGAAGCAAAAGTTTGAGATGAAAGATTTGGGAGAGCTGCGTTATTTCTTGGGCATTGAGGTGATTAGATCACCAAGTGGGATACAGCTCTTGCAGAGGCAGTATGGATTGGACATGCTGTCCAAATATGGGATGACAGGCTGTAAGCCTATTTCAGTTCCTTTGGAGCAGAATGTGAAGTTGAGTACAGATGCAGGTGAGCTTCTAGAAGACCCTACTATGTACAGACGCATAGTAGGAAGTTTGATTTATATGACTATTACCAGGCCAGATTTGAGCTATGCTGTTGGATTGGTAAGTCAGTTTATGCAGGCTCCAAGGAAACCACATTTGGATGCGGCTAGACGCATACTCAGGTATGTGAAGTCCACATTGCACTATGGACTATTTTATGAGACTGGGGTTCAGATACAATTGCATGGATACACTGATGCTGATTGGGCTAGTAGTATTTCTGATAGATGATCTACCAGTGGATATGTGTTCTCTTTTGGGAGTGGTGCAGTCACTTGGAGCAGCAAGAAACAGCCTACAGTTGCCTTGTCGAGCACAGAGGCTGAGTACAGGGGTGCAGCAATGGCTGCATGTGAGGTAGCTTGGTTGCATAAGCTACTTTATGATATGCATCAGTCTACAGATGGACCAGTTGTCATTTATTGTGACAACATGAGTAGTATACACTTGGCAAATAACCCAGTCTATCATGCTAGAACAAAGCACATTGAGGTGCATTATCACTATGTGCGAGAGAGGGTTTTACTAGGTCTTATTGATCTAGTTTATGTCAGCACAGAGGATCAGGTAGCTGACATATTTACGAAGGCATTGGGCGCAGAGAAGCTGCACAAGTTCAGAGACCTGCTTGGTGTGCAGGAATTGGGATTGAGCTCAAGGGGGAGTGTTGAGATATCGAGCTCCACTCGTGATACGCCAGGGTGACCGTTGTGTATTTATGTCACCGACTTGTCAGTTGCAGACGCGGTTGGTACATCGCTCATGAATAATAGCTAGATGACAGCTATCCTTATCTACTCTAGTTCGTGGCTCAGTTAAGTATGCCACCTTAGTTAGTTGAGTTTGGTTTGAGACCCATATATAGGGTTCTTCTATTTCTTTGTAAGTGACTTCTTTTGGCTTACACAACTAAGAAGAGGAAAACAGTTTTCAGCCTCCACCCTTGTGTGTCTTCCCCCATTGTGCAAGCAAGAAAGCTTCAAGCGAGACTCCTTCCTTCTCTCCCACAATCTTGACACAAACTAGGACCACAATTAAAGAAGAGGTCTTCTTCATAAGCAAGATTTGCTAATGAATCCACAAACTGATTCCAGTAACGTGGAATTAGCTGAAAAGACACTCTCTCAAACTCCTCAAGTAGGGTCATAGCAGTCTGATGATACATATAGAGAATGGGATTCCGCATTATATATGTCCCATCTAGCTGACTCGCGATCAACTGAGAATCCCCTTTTACTAACAACCGACGAATACCACCTTGTTTGGCAATATACAGACCCATAATGAAGGCTTTATACTCCGGTATATTGTTAGTGAATCCTACCCCGAGATAAGCAGCTAACTTCATCGTCACTCTACGTTGGGGGTCTCAGATTACTACTCCCACACTCCCTTTTTTATTAGGGCCCCTGGATGCTCCGTCAAAGTATAATGTATACGTCCACAATGTATACGTCCACAATGGGTTTACTCCTCTATTCGTAATTATGGTAATCAAAGTTTAGCATGTTGAGAGAATGAACTGACGGCTCCATCCCACCTTCTTCATTGAACTCAACAGGGATACTCGTCAACAATCATAAATAGTGATGGCAGAAGATTTCGATCTCCCACACAAAGGTTTCGTCCTCTTGCTCAATCACCTTATATCCTTTACTCCACCAGATGAGTTTCTCCTGATGGTATCTTTGCTCCAGATATGGGTGCTCCAAATAAGGGATTAACCAACCCATCAACCGTCTTTAAGCTTTTTTCCGTAGGTCTCAAATCATCCCTAGCATGGACCTGCAATGCATTTCTCTATATATTAGCATACTTAGGAATAAAAAGGTTTAATCTTATTAAGATTAACCTTATTCTTAAACTCTACTCCCTCTAGATCAGCTAATAGGGATGTAGACCTATTCTTCCCTAACCTGACGATTTTGTAGGGGCCATCCCATTTAGGTTCCAGCTTCCGTGGAAACAGTTCCCTACGCGCATCATAATATAAAACCAGTTGTCCTTTCTTAAAGGTATACTTCTTTGCTTTTAGGCCATGCAATTGTTTCATGCGCCATCCACTAATGTTCCCACACTTAAAACATGAACATCACTGAGAAACAGAAGTTGTAGGGTTAGAAAAACTTGGCCCATGTTTTCGAGAATCAAGGTTGATTGTCGATGGCACGTCCTGTGTCGTTGTCGGCTGCAGGAGGTACCAAGGTATCTTCTCAGCACACGTCCTTTATGGCAGGGACCATGCGGCAGCACCCAGGGAGGTAGCTGGTTGAAGGAATCGTAGGAAAGTCGTCGATGATGAGGAATGTTGCACTCAACTCACAGTCACTCAAATGGAATGAAAGACTGTCACTCGCCCCATTACTAATATCACTCGAGGAATAATGATTGAAACCCATATCTCGTACCCGGTTTAGAAATCATTGCAGCACCTCTTACCGACTTACTAAAGAAGCAGACTTCTATTACATGGTCAACTCCCGAGAAAAATAGCTTCGACCAATTGAAGCAATGTTTGGTATCAGCACCTATTCTGAAACTTCCTGACCTCAATAAGGAGTTCGAGGTAGTAACTGATGCCAGCATTCTTGCCTTGGGGTGTGTACTTATGCAAGAAGGTCATCCAGTAGCATATTCTTCAAGGAAATTGAAGAGTCATGAAAAGAATTATGCCACGCATGATCTGGAGTTATTAGCTGTCATCCATGCTCTAAAGCTTTGGAGACATTACCTGTTGGGTAACAGGTTTACTCTAGTAACCGATCATAAGAGTCTCAAATGTATTTTTACCCAGAACGAGCTCAACATGAGGCAACGTCGATGGATTGAAGTATTGGAGGAGTATGATTTTGAAATCAAGTATCGACCAGGGAAAGAGAATGTAGTTGCCGATGCACTCAGTCGCAAGGCATTCCTAAATTCCCTAATCTTGCAGAATCCATCAACGGCCAGATCTCTGGCTACAAAGGTATCTATGCCAAGCAACCCTATACTCGAACTAGCTAGAGAAGAAGCATGCCATGATTTGGCCTACCAAACCATGATAAAGGAAATATCTACCAAGGAGCAGAATCTGAAGTCACAAGCTAAGTATCGGGAGTTTTCCATTGATAATGGACTTGTCTACTACAGAACAAGGCTATGTATACCAACAAGCCAGTCACTTAAGCAGAAGATATTATGGGAAGCTCATGATTCCCCTTTCGCAGGACATCCTGGCTATGCATAAAAACTCTTAATGCAGTTAGGAAGAGCTACCATTGGGAGAGGCTCAAAGGTGACGTTCTCAAATATGTCACTGAATGTTTGTCTTGCCAACGTATCAAGGCTAAACATGTCATGATGCCAGGAAAATTGCAACCACTTGACATTCCCCAAATGAAATGGTAATTCATCAGTATGGATTTTGTGGTGGGTTTACCCCAAGTCCAAGGAGGATACAACTCCATTATGGTTGTAGTTGACATGCTTACTAAGGTTACACACCTGATTCCAGTAAAGACAAACTATAAAGCCTCCGACATTGCAAGAGTGTTTATCAAGGAGATATTCAAGTTACATGGGTTACCTAGAAGGATCATTAGCGATCGAGATTCTCTCTTCACTTCACACTTCTGGAGAGCTATCTTTGAAGCTATTGGAACTCAACTCTGTTTTAGCACCGCCTACCATCCCCAAACGGATGGACAAACAGAGCGAGTAAATCAAATCATTGAGGATATGCTTAGGGCATACTGCTGTCGGGAGCCGAAGAGGTGGATTCAGTACTTGCCGTTAGTGGAGTTTGCCTACAATGCTTCTTACCAGCAGAGCATTCAAATGACCCCTTTCCAGGCATTGTATGGTCATGATTGTCGAAGTCCCCTAAACTTTTCTGATCCAACCCTAAGAGTTGAAGCTTCAAGACAAATGTTGGAAGACATGGATGACCAAATAAGGTCAATAAGACAAGACATACAAGCAGCCAAAGATAGACAAAAGGCATATGCGGATTTGAAACGCCAAGAGAGGGTCTTCGGAGAAGGGGACATGGTCTTCATTCGTGTACACCCTAAAAGGAGTTCTTTATCTCTAGGAGAATGCAAGAAGCTAAGTCCAAGGTATTGTGGGCCGTATAAAATCCTCAAATGCCTGGGACCCAATGCTTATAAATTGCAACTTCCGGATAGCCTAAAAGTTCACAATGTATTCCATATTAGTCTCTTAAAAAAATATGTGCCCAACCCTAATCATGTACTCGATGACCAGCAAATTGTAATGCCTAGTCAAGGAGTCCTTGAACTAAGACCGGATAAGATTTTAGATGTTAGAGAGAGACAGTTAAGATCTAGAACCTTGAAAGAATGCCTCGTCCAGTGGAAGGATTATCCCGAAGAGGATGCTACCTGGATGGATGAAAGCTCTCTCTATCTTCAATATCCCCAGTTTATCTCGAGATGAGGACATCTCGATTCTTCTAAGGGGGAGAGAATGTAATATTCCCACCCGTGAATATTGACTTTCCGCACACGACGTAAACCTTGTGTAGAGGTTATCTCTCGTATTGAAATTATCGGCGGTGCAATGTGTGACCTGCACGTGTGAAATGGGGTCCTCCGCATTGGTAAATCAAAACCGAAAGTTCGAAACCGCAAGTCTCACATAAACACCCTCTTGGGAGGAGCAATTTGAATATTCAAGGCAAATTTTTTTTATTTTTATCCCTTTTTCCCCAGCCGATGCACGACTGGAGAAAAGGGAGTGTGGGGGAATGGGTCAAGGATGAGTTGTGGGCCTGCATGGGAGGGGGGGAACCCATGCAAAGGCCACGTGGTGGGGGCCTTCTTCCCCCCCCATGCCTATAAAAACATCCGTTACGTGCTGAGAGGGGGATACACGTCGCCGTGCTGAGAGGGGGATGCTAGTCGTGCAGAGGAAAGGCTGCGTGTTGGAGAATCGAAGGAGGGAGGAGGCTGCCGTGACCACCGCCACTCTCAAATCCACCGACTGCTGCCGCCACCAGAAACGCCGCCAAGTGCTGCCGCCACCAGAAACGCCGCCAAGCGCTGCCGCCATACTTCCCTGCCATCATCCTAATCACCTCCCCTTCCTTCGACATCCCCTCCTTCCATCATTGGTCGCCCTCTCTTCCACGTGGTTTCCAGAAAGTCAAAAGCCTATTAGAAGCTTCTTAAGAAGATTCTAAAGGGATAAGGTCCATAGGCCTTGTTCCTATGTGCCCTTCCCCGATTTAAAACCGCCGATTAAAGAACCGGGTGCATTAAGCTACTATTCTTACGCGAGGAGAAGGTATCGACTCCTGACCGTCTCGAAGAGCAAGAGTAAAGGCTAGAGGGAATCTGCGGAGTCCGTATTCACGTCTACAATGGCTCCCAAGAAGACGCAAGGCGCACCTGCGGGAGGTTCATCTCCTAGCATTCAAGTGGACATCTCCCCGAGCCCACAGACCCAAGTTTTTTATGATTTTTGATTCTACGCGAAAGTAATGCATTAGGTATGATAACTCTCACGGAATAGAAATCACCTATGCATGTTCAAATTTACCAAGCTGAATTAAAAGGCAATTGAGGAAAATTTGTCTATTTGATCGAGTACTAGAATTATCTCATGACATGAAATGGAGTTATTAACATTTTCAATATGATGAACGTGAGTTGTCTATCCATCTTACGACCCTAGTATTATGTTGCCTTATCATGCATTTCAAAGTGACGAGCCTAGAACACCTACCGCCTATCATTATAAGGCCGAAGTTATTAAGTGTATTTTTGACTAGACATGGAAAGAATAAGCTTATTTCGCAATTTAGGAAAAATCTTTATTGTAATGGTTCATGGGGAAAAGCTGTTAACACCCGTAGGAGGTTGTCCGAAAAGTAATGGTGGTGTATCAAAAATGAATCTAGGGATTGGCATGTGGCATGTGCTTGCAAGAAAGAATATACCAACACTAACTCTACGATAACCTCATTTAACTACGTTGTAGTTATGAAAGGGTTGCATGTTGCACTTTCATCGTGCATAAAATTGATTCATCAAGTGTTGCATTTGGGAAAGGTTGCAGAATTTAAACAAAGCATGAGATTCTAAAGTGTAGATAACAAGGTAGTAGTCATGATTATTTGAAGTAAGTCCTAGTAGGTCCTAAGAAAGTTGGTATCCACCTTATCATGTATTTTTACTTTACCAATAAAAGATAGAGTGAGTCGCATGTTTACATGTATTGTGGTAGTCGAAACCATTTTTCTTCTTTAGATCTAGTTTATTGTCTCTAGGGAAGGATTCATCCTTGTCGCAAGACAAGCATAGTGAATTACCCAAATCACCTAGCCGCAAAGGATTCGTATGGGCATGGTTCAGTCAATACGATAGATACCCCAAACACTAACTAGGGATTAGCACGTTAAGGATTCGGCCAAGTTTTCCAATTGTCGCTAAGTCGAAACCTTCATGCCCAATAGTCCTAACCACATTTCCAAAATGTTGAGTTAATTGGATGCTCATGCAAACAATAATCTAGGGTTCCTACCCTAAGGACCAATCGTTCAAAATGATGAAACTCGAATTGAGTTGGAACCCTAGGACTAAACGTTGTCAATCTAGTGAAATTAGGGATGGGTTGGGTAAAAAGACACCCTAAACCCTGCTTCTCGTCTGAAGATAATTCCGTGACCAGAAAACGCCATTCAATAGGTGAAATGATCTCTTGGAATGGAGGCGACACTTGTGCAACAAGTTGCAACGTCGCATAGCCTTGTGGTTTGATCGCAAGGAAGTTTTGCCATTCCTTGGAATGAGGTTGGCAGGTTCTTGCGCAAGTTTAACTTGCAAGGGGGATGGGTAGTCATCCTGTTACTTCGCCCTCATTAGGGAAAATTTGCCAAGTTAAGGGAAGTTAGGTATTTGCTTGGACGCAAATGATTAATCAATAAATTAAAGTGTCGTGCCGCCGGGATTTACTATTAATAAAACCTAAGGTATTGGTTAAGTTGGGTTAACAGGGAATGACCCTAACCCAAGGACAATAGGAATCTTGCCAAGTTGCAATTGATTCCGGATCGAATGCTGGATGCATTCGGAGAGAAGGAGTCACTCCTTAACAGTTTGCCAAATAAACGACCACTGGAATTGATTGTGCTTGTAACAGTTAGAAAGCACTGTTTGCATTGTTTGTTCAAGGAACTAAAGGATGAAAAGATATATAAATGCTTCAGGTTGAAGGCCTGAAGGGAGGGCAGCTTCAGTTACCCCCGACTGCCTGCCTGACCCTAACCAAGGGGGTTGTTGACCGCACCGGGAACGTGGACCGAACCCGCCGTGAGAGGTCTTTCCGTTGAGCTCTACTTGGAGCAGGAGGACGCTTGGGTGCCAGGGGGGGCTCTGGCCGTAAATCCCTCGCCTTCCGGGTCCTGCACAAGAGGCTAACGTGACTCGAGATTGGATCTCGAGGCCCGCATACTAGTCTACGGGCGGAAACTTGGAATAGTGATCCCTAGCGGATTACTGGATAGCCTTCGGGCGGATTATGAACAAGCCTACGGGCAGAACCTCTGTATTTCAAAGATAAAATGATGATATGATAATAAAGAAGTTGTTTGATATTGTTTTTCTATGTCACGTGATAAGATTACGTGAAGGAACCAGTGCTTAACGGGATTAATCAAGGAAGCTGTTTGTTATATGTTAAATTAATGTGTTAGGTAATTACATAACTAAAACAAACCGAGGAAAGTGCGGAGGATGGACCATGGGTCTGTCCTATGGATGGGTGGTCCCGGTTAGCCGGGAACTTTTCTCAAAATCACTCGACGAACAGCGGGATGATCATCATCATCAAAGCTAATAATGAGAACGATGACCTAGAGTTACATCCTACCCGATTTACGCTATTTTAGGGGAACAGAATGGGACTATGCCTTATGGCAGAGAGGTTGAGCCTTGCATCCCTCTCGTTTCCCATTCTCCTTGAACCAAGTGCAGCATGAATCCGCTTCGGACCTGGCGTTTCTGCGTAAAGTAGTTCGCTTGGGTCTGACGCTAGTTGCTGTTAGCTAATGACCAAACAAGAAAACCCTAATTCCGGTCGATCCTAAGTGGGAAACGGCCAGGATACTTCCGCTACGTGGCAGACGCGGGAAGACCTGGATTGCAAAACCCGTAACATTCCAAGGGAGTGCCGGGCGGAGTTTTCTAGACATCCTTTCCGATGGACTGCTAAGACGTGTCCTAGATGTCCTAGATGATTCTAGTGGACACGTTACACTAAAGATCCATGACTCAAAACCCTACTATTACACAGTTCCTGTACACAAATGCAATACAACGTTGTTCTCCCCAAACTGAATGTAATGATTGGATTATCATCACACGAGATGTTGTATAAGGCTACGCCCATGTAAATATAAATAAGAACTTCTTTTATCAATATCTAGTTGTGCATCAAAGTTGTTAAAAAGTTAGGTAGCTTCATGATTTACGAGATAACTGAACTAAAGATAAGCTAACATCAATTATCATATAATAACATTAAGAAAACTTTTATCCAGGCACAACCCTAGGTACAGGTTCCAAATTCGCCCTTTACATCAAGTACTGCTGTGACCCAGGAGAAGAAGTTCCTCCTCAAGCAGATAAAGCCACCCGAGTTTGACGGGAGAGGCAGATTCGTCCAATCTGATGCTGAAATTTGGATTGAATCTATGGAGGATTACTTTGAAGCAGCTGGTACTGCACCTACTAATCAAGCCATGCTCACCAAGTTAAAACTCACCGGCGAAGCCAGACTTTGGTGGAAACAATGGTGCAGGGATCAAGGGACTTCAGAGGGGTCCGTTACCTAGGAGAAGTTAAAGAAAGCCATGCACAGGAGATATTTGCCACCTGCATATCGTACTCAGAAAATGAATGAGTTCTACGAGCTAAAACAGCTAGGACTCACCCTTGATGCATACTACTCTAAATTTGTCTCACTCTTAAAATATGCGCCATAGATGGACACGACACATCAGGTGTCCAAATTTTGCTCAGGCTTAAATCCACCCATAAATACCCGTCTCGAATCTATGCATCCATCATATCTGCAGGATGCACTCATTCGAGCGGCGCCTATAATTTAGGAAGTGCAAGCTAGACCAAGGGATAACAAAACTTGGTCCTATAGTGACCCGAACAGAGGAGCATTCAGACCTCAAGTGAAGAGAGTTCAAGGTCACAATCAGGGACAAAGGAAGAAAGCAAGGACAAATAACGTCAACAACTTTGTTCCTACTCAAAGTAATGGCCGAAACCTCTGATGTTTCAACTGCAACGAACCCGGTCACTTCAAGAGGCAATGCCCCAAGCTCAGCGGGGGACATCGTCAAATGCCTTTCCAAGGTGCAGGCCGCGGTCAAGGAGCCGCCACCCGTGGAAGAGGAAGAACTGCCTGCATTGCCAATAGGCAAAGATGCGAAGAAGAAGAAGAGAAAGATCCGACTATGGAAGCAGAATTCGAAAGAGCGACAGTCCATGCCGCTTTACACAAGAAAGGGCCGAATCGCCAGTTCTCGGTGATTCAAACACTGTCAGACTATCAAGGTAAAGGTTTCAAAACCTTGATTGATTGTGGCAGTACACATTCCTTTATCTCACCAGCATGTGCAAAAAGATTTGGAATAGCCACAGTAGAAGCACCTACCTTGCTTGTGGAATTGGCAAACGGTCGTGAGGTAACTTGTACCAGGCAAACTATTAAGGAGGAATTCTTTCTGGGAGGAAAGAAAACCTCAGTCAAATTCAGAGTCATGAATTTAGGTATCCATGAGTGTCTACTCGGGATGGATTGGCTTAAGCCTAATGATGCCCACATCCACTGTGGAAAGGGTCAAGTTTCCTTTCGAAACTCTGAAAGGGAGTTTGTCACAACTCAAGGTGAGGCAGGAGTGCCAAGAATCCAATTAGCCAAAGTATCTCGGATCATAAAAGGAGTCACAAAAGGATTACCGGTTTACCTGATCAAACTCAACAAGCTAGATCAAAAGCAAGAGTCTCATGAAGGACCTTCTTGGCTAAAGGAATACGCTGACGTATTCCCTGAGGAATTGATTGAACTTCCGCCTCCAAGAGAAGTAGATCATGAAATTAGGCTAGTGCGTGGAGCTGCACCAATTGCAAAGAGACCTTATAGAATGTCCATACCAGAAGTTATTGAGTTGAAGGAACAGCTCAAGCAACTATTAGCAACTCACCATGGGGAGCTCCAGTACTATTCCAGAAAAAGAAGGATGGGACACTTCGACTATGTATTGATTACCGAGGGTTGAATCAATCAACAGTCAAGAACGTATCCTATTCCTAGAATAGATGAGCTTCTTGATCGTCTTCAAGGTGCAAAGATCTTCTCCAAGATTGATCTCAGGTCAGGTTACTATCAAATAAGAATCAAGGAAGAATATATTCCAAAAACAGCCTTCAATACAAGATATGGGCACTTTGAGTTCTTGGTTATGTCATTCGGGCTTACAAATGCACCTGCCACCTTCAATAGATTAATGCATGATATTTTTAGACCATATCTTGATGATTTCGTGCTTGTCTTCTTTGATGACACTTTAGTCTATTCTAAACAAGAAGAAGATCATGAACCTCAACTTCGGATTGTCCTTGAGACAATGAGGTCCCATAAGCTGTATGCAAAAATGAAGAAGTGTGCATTCTTCAAGCGTCAGATTGAATATCTGGGATTCATAGTATCATCAGAAGGAATATCAGTAGACCCAGCAAAAGTCAGAGATGTGCTTGAATGTCCAATACCAGTATCCATCAAAGAAATATGTATCTTTCTTGGCTTGACAGGATGGTATAGGGTCTTTATCAAAAACTATGCTTTGATTGCAGCACCTCTTATAGACTTACTAAAGAAGCAGACTTCTATTACATGGTCAACTCCCGAACAAAATAGCTTCGACAAATTGAAGCAAAGTTTGGTATCAACACCTATTCTAAAACTTCCTGACCTCAATAAGGAGTTCGAGGTAGTAACTGATGCCAGCATTCTTGCCTTGAAGTGTGTACTTACGCAGAAAGGTCATCCAGTAGCATACTCTTCAAGGAAATTGAAGAGTCATGAAAAGAATTATGCCACGCATGATCTGGAATTATTAGCTGTCATCCATGTTCTAAAGCTTTGGAGACACTACCTGTTGGGTAACAAGTTTACTCTAGTAACCGATCATAAGAGTCTCAAATGGATTTTTACCCAGAACGAGCTCAATATGAGGCAACGTCGGTGGATTGAAGTATTGGAGGAATATGATTTTGAAAGCAAGTACCGACCAGGGAAAGAGAATGTAGTTGCCAATGCACTCAGTCGCAAGGCATTCCTAAATTCCCTAATCTTGCAGAATCCATCAACGGCTAGATCTCTGGCTACAAAGGTATCTATGCCAAACAACCCTATACTTGAACTAGCTAGAGAGGAAGCATGCCATGATTTGACCTACCAAACAATGATAAAGGAAATATCTACCAAGGAGTAGAATCAGAAGTTACAAGCTAAGTATCAGGAATTTTCCATTGATAATGGACTTGTCTACTACAGAACAAGGCTGTGTATACCAGCAAGCTAGTCACTTAAGCAGAAGATATTATGGGAAGCTCATGATTCTCCTTTCGTAGGACATCCTGGCTATGCAAAAACTCTTAATGCAGTTAGGAAGAGCTACCATTGGGAGAGGCTTAAAGGTGACGTTCTCAAGTATGTCACTGAATGTTTGTCTTGCCAACGTATCAAGGCCGAACATGTCATGATGCCAAGGAAATTGCAACCGCTTGACATTCCCCAAATGAAATGGGAATTCATCAGTATGGATTTTGTTGTGGCCTTACCCCAAGTCCAAGGAGGATACAATTCCATTATGGTTGTGGTTGACATGCTTACTAAGGTTGCACACCTGATTCCAGTAAAGACAAACTATAAAGCCTCCGACATTGCAAGATTGTTTATCAAGGAGATATTTAAGCTACATGGGTTACCTAAAAGAATCATTAGTGATCGAGATTCTCTCTTCACATCACACTTCTGGAGAGCTATCTTTGAAGGTATTGGGACTCAACTCTATTTTAGCACCGCCTACCATCCCCAAACGGATGGACAAACAGAGCGAGTGAATCAAATCATTGAGGATATGCTTAGGGCATACTGCTGTCGAGAGCCGAAGAGGTGGATTCAATACTTGCCATTAGTTGAATTTTCCTACAATGCTTCTTACCAGCAGAGCATTCAAATGACCCCTTTCCAGGCATTGTATGGTCATGATTGTCGAAGTCCCCTAAACTTTTCTGATCCAACCCTAAGAGTTGAAGCTTCAAAACAAATGTTGGAGGACATGGATGATCAAATAAGGTCAATAAGACAAGACATAGAAGCAGCCAAGGATAGACAAAAGGCATATGCAGATTTGAAACGTCAAGAAAGAGTCTTCGAAGAAGGAGACATGGTCTTCATTCAGGTACGCCCTAAAAAGAGTTCTCTATCCCTAGGAGAATGCAAGAAGCTAAGTCCAAGGTATTGTGGGCCGTATAAGATCCTCAAATGCCTAGGACCCAATGCTTATAAATTGCAACTCCCTGAGAACCTAAAGGTTCACAATGTATTCCATATCAGCCTATTGAAAAAATATGTATCCAATCCTAATCATGTACTCGATGACCAACAAATTGTAATGCCTAGTCAAGGAGTCCTTGAACTAAGGCCAGAAAGGATCTTAGATGTTAGGGAAAGACAGTTAAGATCTAGAACCTTGAAAGAATGCCTTGTCCAGTGGAAAGATTATCCCGAAGAGGATGCCACTTGGGTAGATGAAGGCACTCTCAACCATCAATATCCCCAGTTTATCTCGAGATGAGGACATCTCGATTCCTCCAAGGGGGAGAGAATGTAATATTCCGCATTAAGTAAACAAATTGGACTTATCGAAAAAAAATTTAAATTTCCCCCCCCTATCCCTCCAGCTGACTAACAAGCTGGAGCGGGAGGGAAATAGAAGGAGCTGTAAGCTCCTTGGTGGAGCCTGTGGAGGGAGGGAGGACATGTGTGTCGACACGCAAGAAGAGAAGATCCCCCTCCCTCCACTATTTAAACGAGGGGAGGGGGCCGCTGTACGAGGAGGCTGGGCCATGAGAGAAGAGTCGAGCACCGCCATAACTCCAAGCTGAAGGGAGGAAGACGAATCGCCACTGCCACGCCGACATCTACCCTCCATCACATCGCCATCGACTGTTGCAGTCCGTCCAGTCCCGCCATTCTACCGAATAAGCTTTCCTCCCCCACGTGGAAGCTTTAGAAGCTTCCTGGGGGGAAGTTTCCAAAAAGAACCTTCTTAGCCCCCTTTCACCCCCCCTAATGCTTTTCTTTAAACCCCCTTTGTTTCCCCCCTCCGGGGTTTTTAAATCCCCCTTAAGGCCTTGTTCCCCCCCTTCCCGGGTTTTTAAACCCCCCTTAAGGTCTTGTTTCCCCCCCTCCCCCTCCCGCTATAATTCCCCCACCCCCCTAAGCCTTGTTTTTTCCCCTCCGGATTTTAATCCCCCCAAAGTCCTTATTACCCTCCGGGTTTAAATTTTCCCCCCCTAAAGCCCCCTTGTTTCCCCTCCCGGTTTTAATTTCCCCCCTAAGCCCTTGCCCTTTTCCCCTCCTCATAGCTCTTTAGACTATTCAAGTCACAACCATAGGCCTACTTTGTCCTTAGGCTACCTTTCAGACTTCCATTCTCTTGCATTAATTCCTTCACTCACTTTTAAATCTTTTTGTGCAAGTGCTCTCGTAGTTGAGCTTTGTGTTCTTAGTCTTATCAAACAAGCCGGTGTCCACACACTCCCATGTCCTAAAAATCCAATTCATCATCATGGCTTCGTATGGTATCCCGTAAGGAAGAAATAGCTGTGAGATAAAAGATAGGGAGGGAAGTAGAGGGAGTGAAAAGAGGGAGTGAAGGAGGAAGAGTGGGGAAAAGGTAAAAGAAAAGGAAGGAGAAGACGGTGGGATTCCAAGAAGAAAAAGGAAAAGGCTATCTCACATTCGAACTACGATGCCGCCGAAGAAAGTCCAATGTGTAGCTGCGGGAGGGTCATCTCCCGGTATCCATGTGGATATCTCACCTCAAAGCCAGGTTTTTCTTCTTGGTGTTGATTCGGTTTTAAGTCGATCATGCAAAGAAAAATTGTTAAGGATAGGATATATTTGTTCGAGTTATTTTTAACGAAGAAGTTAGCTTATGAATGACAATATATACAAATTAGCTTTCTTCAAATTGCATCAAGCATTATAAAATTATAGGCAAGATTAACCATTTACTATAAGTGTAGAAATCATATCTTGCACCATTAGTCTTATTCTTTTCGCAACGAATCATGGTAAAATGGCTAAATTCATGAAAGGTTTCTTTCGATGCTTAAATTACTAGGGAGTTATCTTTGTTAGTTGCACATCTTAGCAAGACAACTGTTGTTATTTGGCACGAGTTCATCTTTAAAGAAAACGGAAGTTAAATGTTAGGAATTAACAAGTATAAAAATTAGATATACAAACTCATTTGGAAAGAAAATGTAATGGGGAATTGCTGGATGACACTCTATTAACACTTTTCCCCTGCTATTTGAGAGCTTGGGACTAATAAAGTTTGTATACACTAATTTCTCAGCTAGGCCTTTTGTCCCAAGGAGTATTGTCGCCTTTGTATCATCTTGGCATTATGCTATATGCCAAATTAAACTTTATTGATTGGGAAAGTTAATTGTCACAAGGATAGTAAAACCATGACAAGACAAGTAAGATTACCTTCCAAAAGTTAACCGAACCAATCTAAACATAGAAACATTCATACCCTAACACTTGATTACTTTCCTTATCATAAGGACAATAATTTCACAAAGATAAGAAACTAGGGTTTTTCCCTAATTGAAGAAACCCTAGGCCTGACATACGTCAGCTTAAAGAATCCAAACAGATTATTCCATTGCAGGACTTGCGCAACATGTATGAAATCATTTTGTGATTGATTCACAAGGAAAAAAGGAAAGAACACTTCCTTAGCAGTTTGCCATACAAGTGGGTTGCTTAATGGAAATGTTTATGCTTGCCAGAGATTTTTAGGGCTCTGTTTGAATTATGAATTACAAATTAAAAAAAGTACCTATACTTCAGGTTAAAGGCCTGAAGGGAGAGGCAGCTTCAATTACCCCCGACTGCCTGCCTAACCCTAACCAAGGGGGTTGTTGGCCACACCGGGAACGTGGACCGAACCCGCCGCGAGAGGTCTTTCCGTTAAGCTCTACTTGGAGTAGGAGGACGCTTGGGTGCGAGGGGGGGCTGTGGCCGTAAATCCCTCGCCTTCCGGGTCCTGCACAAGAGGCTAACGTGACTTGGGATTCGATCTCAAGGCCCGCATACTAGTTAACAAACCGATGAAAGTGCGGAGGATGGGCCATGGGTCTGTCCTATGGTTGGGTGGTCCCGGTTAGCCGGGAACTTTTCTCAAAATTCTCCAAGAACAGAGGAATGATCATCATCATCAAAAAGAATAACGAGAACGATGACCTAGAGTTACGTCTTACCCGATTTACGCTGTTTTAGGGGAACGGAATGGGACTATGCCTTATGGCAGAGAGGTTGAGCTTTGCATCCCTCTCGTTTCCCATTCTCCTTGAACCAAGTGCAGCGTGAATCCGCTTCGGGCCTGGCGTTTCTGCGTAAAGTAGTTCGCTTGGGTCTGACGCTAGTTGCTGTTAGCCAGTGACCCATTAGGAAAACCCTAATTCCGGTCGATCCTAAGTGGGAACGGCTAGGATACTTCCGCTACGTGGCAGACGCGGGAAGAACTAGATCACAAAACCCGTAACATTCCATGGGATTGTCGGGCGGAGCTTTCTAGACATCCTTTCCGATGGACTGCTAGGACGTGTCCTGGATAATACTTTGGGACACGTTACAATCACATAGTAATCATAGGTAGCTATTATGTATTTTTCACACCAATCAATGATGAAAATTATAGAGATTATTATCTTATGCATGAATTTTCAATTATAATATAATACCAATGTGATTTCTATCATAGGGCCACTATTGCACTCACCAATACAGTTCGTGTCATCGATAGTTCAAGTTCATGAGTGCTATTTACACCTATTCTATAAATCTAAATGATATTCTTCATTGAGAGGATGCTCCCAAAATTTTCCCGACACGGTTCTCAATAACATCCATACACTCATCACCATCTAGTTTGGGACATCCACACATGTTTTCACCCCCATGGACAAAGATGAGGCATGCATGTACCATAGTAGAGTAACTAATTGCACAACAACAACAACAACAATAATAGCATCTCCTATTCGTAGTGACATTATTAGTGATCTATAATATTCAAATGGTACATTGTTCAGACCTGAATAGAGCTAAAAAGTCTCGTCAATAAAGATGCTAGAGGCCTTGCACGTAGGTGGCCATTAGTTGGAGGCTGGCATGTTGGGGAGGGGGGAGGGAGGAAAACTTTGAAGGGGGGAAGGAGAATTGTTGGTCTTTACCTTTTCCTTTCAATATAGAGCAAAGCACATATTCTTTTTGAGGGGGAAACACACACGCGCACATGCACACGCACACGCACACGCACACACACATAGATGTGTGATTCTAATCTACTGTTTTCACAATAAATTCCACATCTTTATTATATTTATGGGACTTTATCAATGGTACCCCCACTCCTACACCACTATGTGTAAATCTCCATCATCCAAGGTCTTGGCTCCCCCCTAAGGATTTTGACCGATATTCTAATAAATTTGCATGGCGCCTCATTAGATAAAACTCCCAAAACAAGCTCATCACTATTTTTAATGTAGAAATAAAATTTAAAATGAATTGATATATTTTGTTTTTTATGGAACATTATATATATATATATATATATATATAGTACCCTTCAATGTGTATAAAATATGTAGAAACTTAATTGTTAGAATCCTTTTTTGGAACCCATGTGATATATTTACATATTTATGAGATGCCCTTCCAAAGTATTATAAACATCCTTTGAATGCATGAGATGTGGATGGATTCTTATATGTGCACCCCACAAAGGAAGGTATTAAGAAAAGGGGATAGAGGTGCTTGAGAATCAGTGTGAGAGGAAGGGAAGAGATAGAGACAAGGAAACCATATAGACAAGGAGCAATGATGAAAGAAATGGTTGCAATACCATTCTTTAATTCTTATTTCACAAAAAGAAAATGGACCCTTAAGGCCACTTACTCCCCTAATACAAAATAGCTTCAGTAATGGTCATAGGTATGTACACTCAGTGCAAAATAGCTTATACAAATAGTTTCAAAGTAGATGGTCATTGGACCAATGAGATTGGTCCTACTTAATGCATGGGTGGTCAAAAAGATTGGTAAGCATGTAGCTACATACAAGTGCATGTGTATCTATATGCATGAATACTTGTATACGCATATGCACACATATATACACATACACATACAAATAATCATAGGGTTTCCTTATATTGCAATATACTAAGAAAAGAAAAAACAATAGTGGCATGCATCCTAGAAGGAATAGGTATTAAATGGGATGATCATAAGCAACTAAAAATTGTATTGCTACATCCCATGATGGTTATGAAAAGTACATAAAAAGTAATAATATTGATAAACATTACTATAGCTAGGTGAATATATATACAAAACTACAACCACTATATTATATGAGGGGTATTGTGATGCAAAATTCGAGCACAATTTACATACAATTTCATGTCATGGGTATATATGTCTAAGTGTCCATGAATCTATTGGAATGCGCATCAATACATAGCCCTCGTATATAATAAAGTGCATATTGATGCTATTTAGAAAAACTATTGATATATATCAATGCTTTTGTTGATGCATATTTTGACATTAGTTAAAAATATCTAAACTTGAAACTTACCCTACCTTGCTCATTCTTGTTGGTGACATTGAGCTGGAGAGATAAGTACTTCACTCACTTTCATTTCTTCTTCTTTCTTATTTTATGCTTTTGTATTACTTATCAACAAGATCATTATGCAATGTAGCTATGTGTAACTTGTTTTTTTTCCAATTTTTGCAAGTATTAATGCATGTGTTATTACACACACACACATAATGTGTGTGTGTGTGTGTGTGTGTGTGTGTGTGTGTGTGTGTGTGTGTGTGTGTGTTTGTGTGTGTGTGAGTGTGTGTTAACTACTATTAAATCTAAGGTGTAATACAACTATCTCACATAGTAATATTCATATTGGCGTATGCTTTTTTAGGGTAAATTTAATTTTAATTAGTTCTTGATTATTGCATGCACTTAGAAAAAGTATAAAAATTTAGAATGTCGATTATCATATAGACCTCAACACATTAATCATAGGACATTTATAAGTCAAGTAGTTCTATGTCTTCTTGTCTCTGTTATATTATATTTGATTGATTAGAGTAATAATACTAGCTCATGCTTGTAAATCAATTAAGTCAAACTCTAAATTTGATCCTATTAATATGAAATTGAATATGTCAAATGATTTCTAATAATAATTAGAATATATAAGATTCAATACAACTAAGAATAATTAAAACATGCATTATTGAATATACCTAATGAATTATGAACTAATGAATGAACAAATATTTATAGAGGAGAAAATTAATAGCAATATTATAAATGTAGACTAGTAAGTCAGTAATACTAAAACCATATTCTAGTTAGGGTTTAATATGTTATTTATTAGGATTAAGGTATTTTAAATTATGAAGTCCTTACATATGTACATGGAGGCCTATGTGATAGTGTATATTATCATTAGTAGGATTCTCATTTGTGCGAACTTGTCATGTTTTGTAAGCAAGTTCATATAAGGAGCTATCAAGGGAATCTAGGACCTAGAGGGTCTTCTTATTAATGTGCAAAAAACAAGTACATCTTCATGAGGGGATTCTCATGTTCCACAATAGTCGACTCTTCCTATAGTATGACCTTCATAGGTGCTAGCGAGGCACGTGCAACATTTGGCATTATGTGTATGCATACGGGAAATAGTATAATTTTCTGTATGTATCTTGCCAATATATATTAGTACAAATTGAATTACATAGAGAATATGCTATCAAATCATATTGTACATTATATATATTTGCAAAACAAGTTGTCCATTTCTGACAAGATAACTAATGTGGACAAAGGGGATAGATCCTCGTATATCTTTGTTATAGATAGTATAATTTTCTATCCTTGTCAATATATGCATCAATGTACGCATGAATATACCTTGGCGTATTTTCCAATGCTTATTTCCATGCTTATATCATAAAAACTATTAAGGTACTCTCTCCAATGGATAAATAAATGAACATTTTGATCATCAGACTTGATGCCAGGAAGCATATTCCACGGTGGATTCTGTGAGGTTTTGTGGTGGATTCCATGAAATTTTATTACCAGGGCTCATACACAAGGTTGATTCTTTGTGCGAAAAGTTGATGGGGACGCCTATCCTTTTCAGGTGTTTTGTTAATTTAATGTGTAAGTGGGTGATTCCATAGCGGGTGATTCCGCAAAATACATATTTAAATTAATAAACGTTTATGAGTTTAGAGTGCGCACTCGTAATAAATTAAGGTTAGGATTGAGTTCTAACCAATTTAGTTTTGTAGCTGAAGAATGCTAGGTATTCACTTTTGTCGGTTTAATTATATTATTTTTCTAACAATTGTGAATGCTTCAGTTGATGTGTAGAGCAAGCAGCGGTGGCATTGGGAAGCATTGGAGGATAGCATGTATTCAAATTATCATCAATTTTTTATGGGCGTGTATCTTAGGCATGGCGCCCATATTTTGTCACACTTATTTACTAAAGTGCTTAATAGTTATTTATTATTTTTGTATACGCATAGGCGCATGATTTAGATATTTGTATTGGACATTGTATTTGGGTAGTGCCTGACTTGGGCACCCAATAGCTTTAAATCTTTAATGGCACAAAAGCAAACACAAAAACTAAAGTGTGCTAATTGTAAATTGGGCTATTTTTTGAGCTTGAAGATGAATAATATATAAAGTACATGCTTTGTGGAGCGCTCACACAAGGCATGGGGGGAGATTATACCCAATTAGTCTCTTGCTTCATGTCATGCAAGCTTTCTTCATTGTTTTTTGTGCAAAAAGTAGAGTTCTTTTGTTCTTGGGGACCTTCTGTCGCTCACTACACGCGCATACGACGTCCGATCTGTGCGCCAGTGGTATCTGAGTGAAGCTAAGATCGAGAGCTTGCAATCGCTTACCATCTCACGCGAAGGCGGAGCTCCTGGAATGATCGAGCTCTACAGTCAGTCTCGTGGCAAACGGTCCATACCAGCATGTTCCTGGCAGTCAAGAACCCCCTGCTGTACACTCAGATCGCGAGGGACCAGCCTCTGCAGCAGAGGACCATGTGGGAAGATCTCTCATCAAGTCGTTGAGTACAGATAAGAAAATTCATCCATAGCTTTTCAAGCTTTAGTAATAAGCTTATTAAGCTTGAAAAGAAGCTTAACTAAATGCTTCATTAATCGAATTCATCCGTCTACAGTGGTAGCATAAACTGGTCGTCGCCAAATTGGGCGAGGACATACTCAGGTTCTCAAAATCCAAGCTTAGTTACTAAAGTTTAAAACTACAAGTCTTCTAAGTTATCCAAGTCACTAAGGTCATCAAAGTCATCTTCAATAACTACCATAGGGGCAGTTCATACTCAGCATCACACGATTGAATTTACTACCTTCTAGAAGCCCGTGTTCTCATTTGTGTACTGACAGAAGCAGATTACAGCAAACAATCATCAATATGCAGACTATACGCACAATTATTTTCTTGGAAGACGGTTGTGACAACGAATTTCACAATCGTAAAGGAGAAATACTACAAAAGTCAAATTAATATATATATATATACAAGCCTTATAAACCCGTCTTTGAGCTACGCTCATTCCGCCAACAAGGTTTTGAGTGTGTGAGGCCTTTTGGAATTTTGCAGGATGAGTAATCAAACCATGGACAATCTTATGGCTTAAGGTGATCTACCCAAACCAACAATGGAGAAAAAGTTGGATTTGATTATGATGCAGCTATAAGAAGAACGAAGAGAACGACAAGCTTTGCAAGCTCAATTGGCCAATCTGCAATGATCTACCACCGACCAAGATGGATCGCAACCTCAAGATCTTATACGACGTACCATTGATGCAACACTTGAAGCCCAATCTATTCGGAAAGAAACAAAGGTAAGTAAAAGAAACTTCAAATTTCGTACTTTCAATGGATCACGCGATGAAAAGACAGTTCTTGCTTTTATCAGTCAATTTGATGATTATCTCCATGAAGAATCATATGCTGAGAAAGACAAAATCAAATGTGTCACTAACCATTTAGTTGACCGAGCATCCTTATGGTGGACTGTGGTCCGCAAAAGTGTTGATTGTCCCACTACTTGGGAGACTTTCCAAAATAATTTTTTGCAGAATTTCCTTCCTCCCCAATTCCATGAAAAAGCCATCAAGCAATGGGATCTTCTACAACAAAGGGACCGCGAACCTATTTCACAATATACTCAATGTTTCTGGAATTCCCTATTGCAACTACGAATGCTCGAAGATGTACTTGAAGCAACTCATGAACGCAAGTTTATGTCTAGCCTACTTGGACATTTTTATGCAGAAGTCAATAAGTTCAAGCCAACAACCCTTGAAGATGCAATTTCCTTGGCCCATGACATTGAAGACAAAATTCATGGACGAGACAAGCGACCATAACAATTTCCAACTAATTGTAACTTTAGTTCTAAACAATTCAATTCAAATTTTTGAAGATTCAATCAAAGTCATTTTCTTTCATCTCATTCCGTAAATCTTGGACACGACCACCTGCCTTGCTATCAAACACAAATGCAAACCCTAAGCCATCTCTTCCGTCAAATCCCAACATTCCTACACTTTCTACCATTACCAATAATGTATCCAAAGCAAAACCCATAGTTTGTTATAAATGTCATCAATCTGGATATCTAGCAGCCAACTGTCAATCCAAAAAGCCATCTGTTCATATCAATTATCTGGGAGTAATAGAAGATGAAGAATGTGAAGAAACGCTGAACTTTACGGAAGAAAATGACGACATTGGTACTACTTCTGATACTTTGCCAGGTATGCCAACTCCCCATTCCTTATTAACAATGAAATGTTTTGTGCATGGTAAAGAAAAGACTATTTTACATGATGATGGGAGCACATATGACTTTATTTCTGCAAAATTGGTCAAAGAATTGAATTTACATACTGTTTCTACACCTTATTGCATCAAGGCTGCATTCCTAGGTACGAGATATAATGGAACACAAAAGGTGCATGATTTAGAAATTAAAATTGGTGATTATATTGAACGAAGAAATTCATTAGTTGTACCTTTGCAGTCTAGTGACATTATCTTAGAAATGCCCTGGCATCATCAATACAATCCTAATATAGATTATTCTGCGCATTCAATTAAAATTTATTTTCAAGGAAAACAAATCACACTGCATGGTATGCACGCTTCCAATAATTTTCCATTGCTTACTCATACTCAGGCTAAACATGCATTAGTAAAAGTAGCAAATCCTATTTAATATGGGTGAATGAAATTCAAGTTAAAGAAAAACAAATGCATCCTAGGCATGCACAATTTCTTTTCCAATTCCAAGATTGTTTTGCTACTGATTTACCACCTAGATTACCACCTTCACGTCCTGAAGATCATAAAATATATTTAATTCCTAGAACACAACCACCATGTAAAGCACCATATAGACATAACCAAATTGAACAGAAAGAAATTCAAAACCAAATAGAAGAATTGCTTAACAGAGGATTAATTAGAGCTAGTAGTTTTCGATTTGGTGCACCTATCTTATTAGTGAAAAATAAAAATAATACCTATCGCATGTGCATTGATTATTGTGCCCTAAATAAAATTACTATTAAGAATAGATACCCGATTCCTAGGGTAGATGATCTTATGGACAAGCTACAAGGATCTGCCATATTTAGTAAGATAGATCTTAAATCTGGATATCATCAAGTAAGATTGGACAAATCTGATATATTTGAAACTGCATTTAGAACACAATTTGGACACTATGAATTTCTGGTTATGCCTTTCGATTTAACTAATGCACCAGCCACATTCAGTCGTATGATGAATCGCATATTTCTGAAACATCAGCATTGTGTCACTGTTTTCTTTGATGACATATTAGTTTTCAGTAAAAATGAGAATGAGCATTATAAACATTTGTCTTTAGTTTTTAAGTTATTAAAAGACAATCAATTATATGCTAACCCCGAAAAGAGTGAATTCTTCCAAACAGAAATTGAATATCTAGGACATATTATTTCATCCGAAGGTATTAAAGTCGACCCTAAAAATATAGAATCAATTTTAAATTGGCCGATACCCAAAAATGTGCATGAATTATGTTATTTTCTAGGTCTTGCTAGCTTTTACAAAAAAATTGTAAGGAATTTCTCATTGCTTGCATTACCTTTGACAAAACTCTTAAAGAAGGGTATCGTGTATAATTGGTTTGACAATCAACAAAAGTCCTTTGATTTGCTGAAACATGCTTTAACTCATGCTCCTGTATTACAATTACGTGACTTCAATAGACCATTTTTCTTAGTAGTTACTGACGCTAGTGGATCTAGAATAGGAGCAATCCTTATGCAAGATTCTCATCCCATAGCTTACTCTAGTTGCAAACTCAAACCATTTGAACTTAAATATTCTACCTATGACAAGGAATTGCTAGCCGTAGTATAAGCCTTACGTCAATGGAAACATTATTTAATGGGATCTAAATTCATGATTAAAACTGACCAACAAAGCATTAGACATCTCCTTAGTCAACCGCAAATATCTGACCGACACATTAAATGGGCTGCTTTTATTCAAAGTTTTCATCCCCTTATACAATATCAACCTGGAAAAGAGAATGTTGTTGCTAATGCTTTGAGTAGAAGACCGACAATTCAAAATATTTCTATGATATCATTTGATTCCCTTATTCCTATGAAAGATACTTATCATCAGGATCCTACTTTTCAAGCTGATTGGAATAAACTAGTTGCAAATAATTGGATTTCTATTGATTCATTGTCTTACACTAATGGATTTATGTTTTATGAAAAAAGATTATGTGTGACTGTTCCATTTCGACCATTTGTTTTGCATGAAATTTATTGTCCCCCATATCAAGGTCATAGATAAATTATATCTACTTTACGTACATTGATTGAAGATTTTTATTGGCCACATATGGACACTGATGTATCTAATTTTATATCTGAATGCCTAATTTGTCAGCGAGTTAAAAGACACCATGGTAAACAATATGGTTTATTAATGTCATTATCCATTCCATCACGACCATGGAAATAGATTTCAATGGATTTTATCACTGGTCTACCTAACACTAAAGCTAATCATGATATGTTTTGGACTATTGTAGACAGGTTTAGCAAACAAGTATATTTTATTTCATGCAAGAAAACCTTAATTGCATCTCAAGCTACTCAATTGTTTTTGAAAATTGTTTTCACTAACCATGGTTTACCAAAAGTCATTATTTTTTATCGTGATTCTAGATTCTGCAATAAATTTTTGATTACTTTTTTTGCTAACTTAGGAACAAAGATTGATTTTTCATCTGCATTTCATCTTGAAACAAATGGTCAAACAAAAGCTACTAATAGTACTATTTTAGATCTTTTGCGTGCTTACACAATTTCAAAACCACACACATGGAATACATATCTACATTTACTTCAGTTTGCATATAATAACACACCACATACAGCTACAAAGAAAGCATCATTTGAAATTATCTATGGATATCGATTGCCTACACTTGTTACATCATTATCAAACAAAATTCAAACTGCTGACGATCTTGCTAACATGCATGCTACTATTTTTGATGAAGTTAAAGATATGATTGCCAAAGCCCAACAATCATACACAAAACAAGCAAACAAGAAAAGACAAGCTATGAATTTTAAAGTTGATGATTATGTTTGGTTAGGAATTGAAAAACGAAGATTACAAAGTGTAGATAAACACCCATTTATCAAATTAGCACCTAGATTTTATGGACCATTCAAGATCATACACAAAATCAATGACAATGCATTTAAACTAGAATTACCACAACATTGGAAAATCCACAACACCTTCCATATTAGTTTATTACGACCCTTTAGTACACCCTGTCTATGAAAACCCTCCTTTGCTAGATGATGCAACTGAAATCCTTGAGCCTGAAACTATTATAGATATTGACTTTATGACCACTAGAACTGGCCGTAGATATTCTAGATATTTGGTCAAGTTTAAAAATCATCATGTTGAAGAGGCCCAATGGATACACACTAGAGACCTAAGTGCTTTCCCCACACTGTTAGCTCCACATTGAGCTAATAGCAATTGAGGACAATTGCTATCCCACCTTGTGGATATGATGCCAGGAGGCATATTCCACGGTGGATTCCGTGAGGTTTTGCGGTGGATTCCATAAAATGTTATTACCGGGGCTCATACACAAGGTGGATTCTTTGTGTGAAAAGTCGATGGGGACGCCTATCCTTTTCGGGCGTTTTGTTAATTTAATGTGTAAGTGGGTGATTCCATAGCGGGTAATTCCGCAAAATACATATTTAAATTAATAAACATTTATGAGTTTAGAGTGAGTACTCGTAATAAATTAAGGTTAGGATTGAGTTCTAACCAATTTATTTTTGTAGCTGAAGATTGCTAGGTATTCACTTTTGTCAGTTTAATTGTATTATTTTTCTAACAATTGTGAATGCTTCAGTTGATGTGTAGAGCAAGCAATGGTGGCATTGGAAAGCATTGGAGGATAGCTTGTATTCAAATTATCATCAATTTTTTATGGGTGCATATCTTAGGCATGGCACCTATATTTTGTCGCGCTTATTTACTAAAGCGCTTGATAGTTATTTATTATTTTTGTATGCGCATGGGCGCACGATTTAGATATTTGTATTGGACATTGTATTTGGGTACCGCCTGATTTGGGCGCCCAATAACTTAAATTCTTTAGTGGCACAAAAGCAAACACAAAAGCTAAAGCGTGATAATTGTAAATTGGGCTATTTTTTGAGCTTGAAGATGAATAATATATAAAATATATGCTTTGTGGAGCACTCACACAACGCATTGGGGGAGATTGCACCCAATTAGTCTCTTACTTTACGTCGTGCAAGCTTTCTTCATTGTTTTTTGTGCAAAAAGTAGAGTTTTTTTGTTATTGGGGACCTTCTGATGCTCACTACGCGCGTACATACCATTTTGAGTTTTGACGGATGTATTGCTCATATGTCGTAGTGAATGTATTCTTGCTATAGATGTAGATTATATAAACATTTTTAAGGTCACCTCTATATCCATGTTTATAGGTGAATTTATACACGTGCGTCTCATTTGTATTTTTACCCTAGTTTTATGAATAAACATGTTCTGGAACTTATTTGCACATCTAAGCACCTACACAATGGACATAATTATACATAGATATCCATGAATACATGTAGAAATATGCATATAAATAGATTCAATTTTCTTATTATATATAATGCATCGATTTACTTCAACATACTATTTCATTGTACTTTAAAATGATACTAGTTTTAAGGAATAATAATATAAGGAATACAATGGGTAGTCTTAGGCTTTAATGGCAGGTCTCAAACAAATGCCCTAGAAAGGCTCCTCTCGAGCTATAGCAACTTTTGTATTATAGAATAGGGAAGCATAGAATTCTCCTATTGGATGGGAGGCAAATCTAAATTGGAATAGTGCACAAAGACCTAAAGTTGGAAAAGTTCTCTTAAGTGGACCCTAGGAGCTCTAAAGAGGGTACAAGGAAGTATTATTGAGTAGCACACCCTTCCTACCATCTCCATCACTCAATATCTAGGCATTTTATTTATGGCAAATATCAGATGAGCTATAAAGCAGGGTTGAAATGCATTCATGCAATGAATGTTGGCTACAGGCTCACAAATCAAGTGGCATAGTGAGAAATTGAGGTTGCTTTAAGAACTAATCTACCACCTACAAGCTCAAGAGGGTAATGTGGTGCTCCCTAATTTGAACTCCATGATATAATGTAGGAATGCCCTTGAATCTTTCCACAAAAATATATGCACTTCACACACGATGGGTCCCTCCAATATTTTAAGAGATAGTAGCATTTTAGAGGGTTTCAATGCACTATAGGATGTAAATCTCACCTTTATTAGGTAGACAAAAGGAATCAATAAACTAGGTATAATCTATATGGATGAGGGGATGATGTGCATTGCTATTTGCTCAATTAAAATCCTATTTTGCAAAGGCCACATCATGGAACAGGTCTTTGAGTGGTGCTATAGTATGCATTACCCTATAGTGCACATTACAAGTCATAACACATTTATTCAAAGGCCTTGTTAGCCAACGGAGGCAGTAATCAAATGTTGCAAATCAAATGTGATGAATACATTTCAAGATACACTTAAGGTGGGTCATGCAAAATCCTTAATTTAACACACGATCTCGAGGGTGTGGCTCAAAAATATATAAGCACATCATGCAGGCTCAAAAGAAGTTATTGATTATATACTATTTTTATAAAATGTTTACATACAAAAGGGTGCCATATAGAGGGGTAATTTATTTATTGACTAAAAAAGGGTGTGTTTTATTTCAAGAAAATTCATAGATGAGTGTATTATTAAAAATACCTTGAATGCATGTGATATAGAGGGTTTACATATACTGAACCCCCGTAACACACAATAATATCTAATTTATAGGCTACATATAGAAGGTACGTAAGTATATTGCTACTTGTGGAAACACGTAGTGAGGTATTGCTAATAATGTTCTCAATGTGAAAAGATTGAAAAATTGATTGTCTTTGGATCTTGAATTGATGTGGGGTTTCTTCTAGAGAAGACATGGTGTATCTTCTGGGATGTAAAACCCTTGTTTTGAATAACATTTGATCTTTCTTGATTGGCATGTTTTTTTTAGAAAATTTAAGGATAGCCATTGATTATAGTTGACACCATTGAAATTTGTGATGTGCTTAATGAGCCAATTCCTCTAAAGAAGAGGGAGAAGAAGACATTTGATTTTCCATTTGTAAATCACTAGTTTGTTAGACTTGTAAAACTTTTAGGACTAGGAGACCACATGATCTCTTTTAAGGGTTCTTAGTACTTCTTCATGTGTGTATGTGTGTGCATGCGCGGGTGTGCATCGGTGCAAATGAGAGCATGAGTGAGAGAAAGCAAGCTAAAATATATGTGATCTTTGGGTTCCATTCTAAGGGCCCCAGCACACCCAGGGGCAATGGGGCGAACGGGGCTTTTGGGATCTTAGTATCACATAGGGGTCACTCCATGTCCCAGCTATATACTAGTCATGAGAAATGACAAAATTAGTCCCACGTTTTCTATCAAAAGTGCATTGTTGACTGGTTGCTAATCCGTGCAAACATGTCATCCCCCAATGAAATGCGATAACCCTAGTAACCCAGTGTTAGCACTCAGTTTTTGGAAAGTGTAAGTGGTAGGAGGAGAGGGGTAAGGAACCCCCACTCCCATTGTTTGCACTAATTGCAACCCTTAGAGGAGTAGGGGCAATTCGGGGCGGGAGGGGGGGTGCGGTCGTGCTCCCCGCACTGGCCTTCTCTAATTCCTCTAGAAGTTTCTAGTATGCTGAATCATAATTCTATAAGACAGCATCGAAAGTAAGGAAATGTTCTGAATAGCAACATTTGCTTTACTTCTTTTTGGAAATATTTTTCTAAAAATAAATCCTTCGTTGGTTCGCTCTAATACCAACTGTAACGTGTCCACTTGTTCCCTTCAGGACAGGTCTTAGCAGTCCATCAAAAAGGAGGTCTAGGAAGCTCCGCCCGACACTCCCATGGAATGTCACGGGGTTTGCGATGTAGGACTTCCCGCATCTGCCATGTAGCGAAAGTATTCTGGCCGTTCCCACTTAGGACCAACCTGAATCAGGTTTTCCCTAATGGTCATTTCCTAAAAACGACAACTAGCGTCGAACCCCAAAGGACTACTTTACGTAGAAACGCTAGGGCCGAAGCGGATTCACGTTGCACTTGGTTCAAGGAGAATGGGAAACGAGAGGGATGCAAGGCTCGACCTCTCTGCCATAAGGCATAGTCCCATTTTGTTTCCCTAAAACAGCATAAATCCGTGATTATTATCACCTAGAATCTAAGTCAGCGCCCTTGCTATTCATTTCCTTTGAAACGATCTTGTTGCTGTCCATTATGATTGAGAAAAGTTCCCGGCCAACCGGGACCACCCATCCGTAGGACAGAACCATGGCCACATCCACTGCACTTTCCTCAGATTGTTTTAGTTGTCTAATTACCTACCACATTTAGTGAAACTTCCTTAATTAGCTCGTTAGGCACCGGTTCCTTCACGTAATTTTAGCACTTGACATAGAAAAGTAGTGTCAAACAAGTTCCTTTTCAACAGGTTGTCATATTTATCCTTGGAATACATTTAAAAAGTCCAGCCCGTAGGCCTATCCATAATCTCCCCGAGGGATATCCAACAATCCACAGGGATTACTAATCCAAGATTTTACCCGTACACTAGTATGCGGGCCTCAAGATCCAATCCCGAGTCATGTTGGCCTCTTGTGCAAGGCCTAGAAGGCGAGGGATTTACAGCCAGAGCACCCCCTGGCACCCAAGCGTCCTCCTGCTCCAAGTAGCGCTCAACAGACAGACCTCTTGCGGCGGGTTCGGTCCACCTTCACGGCGCGGCTAACAACTCCCTTGGTTAGGGTCAGCTAGACAGTCAGGGGTAACTGAGGCTGCCTCTCCCTTCAGGCCTTCAACCTAAATCATTAGATATATTTTCATCCTTCAATTCCTTGAGGAAACAAAGCAAACAGTGCTCTCTAAACCGTTACAAGCACAATCATTTCCAGTGGTCCTTAATTTGGCCAACTGCTAAGGAGTGAATCCTTCTCTCCGAATGCATCGAGCATTCGATCCGGGATCAATTACGGCTTGGCAAGATCCCCAAGGTTTTGTTTGTTAACCCTTATGTCCTTGGTTAGGGTTGTACCCTATTAACCCAACTTAACCAATACCTTAAGTTCTATTAACAGAAAATATACTACTCCAGATTATTGATTGGTCCTTTGCTTCCAAGAAAATATCTAATCCCCTTATCTTGGTCACTTTTCCCAAGAAAGGTACTATATCAGGATGACTACTCATCCTCTTCCAAGATAAACTTGCGCAAGAATCTGCCAATCTCTTTCCAAGGAATTCGACGTTCCCTTGTGATCAAGCCACAAGATCATGCGACTCTGCAATTTGTTGCTCAAGTGTCGCATCTAATCCATAGGACTATTTTACCCATCGAACGGTGTCTTCTAATCACGAAATCATGATTAGATAGGAAACAGGGTTAGGGTGTCTTCATATTCAATCCACTTCCGATTGCACTAGGCCGACATCGTCGGTCCTAGGGTTCCATCTCAATCCGAGTCTCATCTTTTTAGGGACCGATCCTTAGGGTAGAATCCCTAGATCGTTTCTTGCAAGTATGTCCTATTGTCCCTACATTTCGTGAATGTGGGCAGGTCTTTAGGGTTATGAGAGTTTCGACTTGGCAATAAGTGCGACTAGGTCACGTCCTCAATGTGCTAAACCCTAGTTAGCACTTGGGATATGTTGCATCAATTTAACTATTCCTAAGCGAGTCCTTTGTGATTTAGGTGTTTAGGGTAAAACAATGTACTTGTCTATTCCTAAGGATATTGTCTTGATCAAAGAGGGGAAAAAATAGATCCATTATGATACCATTCTCGTAAACACATGATTTATTACCTGTTTGTATGATTACATTTACAGCCCCTAACTTTTTTGGTTAAGATCAAAGCGTATGTTAAGTTATGGCATAATTTCTATTGATCCTTCTAGAACATGCATTCAAGATTCATGCCACAAAGCTTTTAGGGTTTTACGTTAAAACGAACCATGCAGCCTTTCCCTAACTTCATTTCTGAATGAAATATTAGTACATTGAATGAGTCTTATACAACCTTTCCTAACTACTTACATAGTTGATTGAGATTTATGCCAATTAACTAGAGTTTAATCTACTTCATGTAGCCCTAGAAACATTTCCATGCCTTGCAAATTCCCACGGTTGTGAGCAGCCTTCTTTAATGAATCATTGCAAAGAAAGAGATGTCTAATAATGCGACATGCGATTTAATTTTTCCATGCATAATCGAAGTGTACTACAATAATTTCGACTTTGTAATGATGGTCATTAGTTGATCTAGATTCATTACTTTACAATGCATAAAAACAACTTGCTAAGAATGCATGGACATCTTATGTTCTTTTTTCTATTCATTTCATTGCAAAAAAAATACAAATGACTGATCTTCAATCGTGAGTTATTTCCTTTAAAATAGCTAATGTATTTCAATCGCAAAAGTGCATCTTATCAAACTAGGTGGATTTGACAAGCATAAGCGCAACCTAGTTCCATGAATTAACCATGCATGTTTCTAATACTTCGACATAAATCAAGGAAAAGGAAGAAAACCTCGACTTGTGGGTTCGGTGAAATGTCCACATGAATGTTAGGAGATGATCCTCTTGCAGTTGCGCCTTGTGCCTTTTTAGGGGCCATCGTGAATTCGACCTTCTTGCCTTGGCCGCAGTCCTATGATCTTGTCCAGTCTCCCTCATACGCGCAATTCCCTTTGAGGTACGGCTTCCTTGACTGAAGTACCAACTTGCAGAATTTGGGCTTTGGAAATGGGAACTTATGAACTTCTCCTTCCTTTCATAGAAATTCCAAGGATAAGGATCTTTGTGGAGAAGGAGTGTGGGGGGGGGGGGGAATTAGGGATGGGTTTATGGGGGAATTCGAATGGAAAGGGGCTTAGAGAAACCCCTCTTCTTCAAAGCCGTGATGGGCTTATTTGAGGATCTAATGGGGAAGCCTTATAGGCTTCCTCCTTGAAGCTCGGAGGGACAAAAATTTATATTTAGGAGGGTTCAATGGGAAAACCCTTAAACCTGGCAAGGAGATTGGCCTTGTGATGGATGAAATGAAAAGGCCTTTAAATTCCAGGTTACAATGGACTTAATAGGGACTCCATGGATAGGGGCTTTAAACCGAGGTTAATACGGAATTATGGGAGTCGCAATGCAAAGGGTTTAAGAGAAACCCGGGGTAATATGGACTTGTGTGGGAAATCCACGGGAAGGGCCTTTTAAAACCTGGGCTAAGGTGGCTTTTGGGGGATGCAAGGGGAGAAAGGGGGCTTAAAAGAAAACCGGGGGGGGGTAAAGTGGACTTAAGGAGATTCAGTGGGGAAAAAAAAAGGGGTTTAAAACCGGCTAGTGTAAATCCACAGGAAGGGGGGCTTGGAGAGCCCCCTTAGAAGCTTCCAAGAAGCTTCTTGGAAGCTTCTGGACTGCAGTACGTGGCGTGGAGGGAAGAGGATGGGAGCTTGATGGCGGCCACAATCTTCAGGCGGCAGCAAATTCAAACGGCGCTAGCGCCGTACTCAGGCTTCAGGCGGTGGCAGCTGACACATCACAACACTTAGTGCCTTCTTTAGCTCCCTCCTCTCACAACAACGGCAGCCTGTCTCGCAGCTGTACTTCTCACCTCCCTCCTTTCCTTACCCCCCTCCCCCCCATAGGGGATTTTTATAAGATAAGGGAGAGGAGACCTCTCTCCCCCACGCGGCCCATTACATGGCCATATCCCCCCCATGTCCTCCAGCTATGGTGTTGATACATCCCCGCCACACTCCCTTTCCTCCAGCACAGCATTTGGCTGAGGAAAGAAGGAGTAATATGGTTAATATAAAAATAATTTGAATTTTTATCCCCACATTATCCTTTTAACCTCCTCCCAAGAGGTTGTTCACCTGGAGTTATGCGGGTTTTTAAACCTCGATCTAGTTTGGCCAGTGGGTGGAGAGTCATGATACATCATGTACAATTTAAAGATCGCACCGTCCATAACTTCAATGCTGGAATTGTCATTGCATGAGACTCACGCAGGCTCATAATATTTTTCAACAGAAATATTACACTACTTGTTCCTTTTTCTTGTATGCCCATCACTATAACTATTGATATATTCTTCTATGAAATCCTTGAAATACATGTTGGTTAATCCTTGATATATGACATTTGTTGTCTTTGATGTTTTTCTATTGCCTATTTTGATGCATATACTAGTTTACTCACTCCAAAGCATTTATGATGCTTATTCCAATAGCAAGGCTTAACATTTGAAAATTGTATCATGCACATTCCCCTCTTAAACTTTGTTGGTATATCCACCATCTGTTGTGGAGAGACAGAGAGATAGAGAGAGAAGATAGAAGAAAAGAAAGAGGGTAGAGGGAGTAGAGAGTAGAGAGTAGAGAGAGTAGATTTGAGAGAGGAGAGTAGGGAGGAGAGAGAACATATTGCAAAGAGAGAATAAAAAATAGAAAAGAGAGGGAGTAGAGAGAAGATAGAGAAAAGGAGAGTGGAGAGAGAGGAGAGAGGAGACGGAGAGGGGAGAGCAGTAGAAAGAGAAGAGGAAAGGGGAGAGAGTAGAGGGAGCAAAGAGATGAGAGAGAGTGAAGTAGAAAGGGAAGATGAGAGGGGAGAGAAGAGAGAGAAGAGAGAAAGCAAACTAGATAGAGAAATGCTAGGAGTAGAGAGGAAAGAGAAAAGAGAGAAGAGAGAGAATAGATAGAAAAGAGAGAGGACAAAGAGAAAAGAATATTACTTAATTAAATAACTAATTATTTATTTGATACAAAAGAATAAAGTAGGAAGAGAGTAGAGAAAAGAGAAAAAAGATAAGACAGGAGAGAGAGTGTGTAGTAGAGAGAGGAAAGAGGAGACAGAAAGTAGACTAGAGTGGAGAGAGAGAGAAAGTAGAGTAGAGAGTGAAGATTTGGCAAAGGAGACTAGGAAAGAGTATGGAGGAGAGAGAAGGTATGGTATAGAGATGAGAAAGGAGAGGGGAGAGAGGGTAGGGGTAGAGGAGAGGAGAGGAGAGAAGTAGAGAGACGATAGAGAAGAGAGGAAAAAAGAAGAGAAAGAGGAGAGAGAAAGAAAAGTAGAAAGAGGAAAGAAGAGGGGGATTGGAGATAGGAGAGAGAGAGAGAGAGTAGAGAGCAAAGAGCAGAGAGTAGAGAGTAGAGAGAGGATAGTAAAGAGAGAAGAGAGAAAAACAGAACAAAGAGAGGGTCAGTGAGAGAAGAGAGGGAGTAGATAGAGAAGAGAGGAGAGAGAGCAACTAGAGAGAGTGGAGAGAAAAGAAACAAAGAGAGAGGAGAGAGATAATAAAACAGATGACAGAGAAGAGAAAAAGAGAGAAGACAAAAGTGAGAACAAAGAGAAGACATGGGAGAGAAGAGAAAAGGTAGAGTAGAAAAGAGAGTAGAGAGAGGATAAAGAAGAGAAAGGAGAGTAGATAATAAAGAGTATAAAGAGTAGAGGGAGGTGAGAGAGGAGAGAGGAGAGAGAAAGGAAGAGAGAATAGGTAGTAGAAGAGTAGAGAGAGTAGAGGAAAGACAAGAGGAAAAAATAGAGAGTAAAGTGAATAGAGGAAGAGTATGTAAAGAGAGAGTCAAGGAGTAGAGAGAATAGAGAGAGAGAGAAGAAGAAGAAGAGAATAGAGAGTAGAAGAGTAGAGAGAGAGAGAGAGAGAGAGAGAGAGAGAGAGTAGAAAAGTAGAGAGAGAGTAGGGAGGGTACAAATAGGAGAGAGTAGAGAGACTAGAAGAGTAGGGAGAGAGTAGGCTGAGTAGAGAGAAAATAGCAAAAGAGTAGAGAGGGAGGAGAGAAAGGAGAGAAGAGAGAAGAGAGTAAAAGAGAGAAGTGAAGAGAGAAAGACCAAATGGAGAGTGGAGTGACAGAAAATAGAAAATGAAGAAGAGAGAATGAGAGAGAGGATAGAGAGAGAGAGAGAGAGAGAGAGAGAGAAAGAGAGGGACAAGATTCTCTTATTTGAGAAGATTATATAGCTAACGAAAAGTGGTAGAGGAAGCACTAGATGAGGGAAGAGATAGAGAGGAAATCTAGTAAACATACTCATGAATTTATTCTTGCAGGTTGAGAAGAGAGTTGACACTATGAACCAAGGTCACCAAATGTTCGTTAATTAGATATTCTCATTCTTACAAAGCCTTGATGTAAACAATAAAGAGTAGATCGTTCAAGCTATATAGCATAATCACATTAATTATTATGAGTAGAGCCCAAGCACTTGATTTACACCAAGCAAAGCTAGCAAGCTTAGCGTCATACTTCTTGGGTTGTGTGGCTACACTTGTGGCAAGGAGGATAACTAAGCCTTTCTACATTAGTTCCATAGTCCATCTCTCAACCCATTGGGAAATCAAAAGGCACCTTTTCTAAACTCACTATGGGAAAAAATAAGATTATTTTTACTATAGCTTTGTGAATTTTGGTAGTTTTTCTTAGTAGTCTTAACTCTCTAGGATTCAAGTCAACAAACCACACTAGATCCACCTTCTAGTCTCCCACCCCTAGCCACATCCTCACTCTCCTAGCTATATCAACATCAACACGATGATTTATGAGAGGTAGATGCACATAGCAAAGATTAGATCCCATCCCATAGTTTACCCATTCCATAGTGATCTTGCATCCTAGTCAGAGATGTCTACACCATGTAGGCTTAGAAATCTTGTGACTACTTCTAGCTTCTTGTACATGACCAACAACTGGACACATTTATTGGTCATGAACAAGTAAAGTAAGAGTGTTATGAATAAGATGAATGAGCTTGTTGTGTCGACATATAGACATAACATTGCAATAGGATGGAAAGTGCACAACCCCCACAAAAGGAATCAAATCATAAGGGCTCTCCATGATGATGAGTTTCCATTAGGTTTTATATAGGTCCAAGTACTAGTCTATGTAGGTTTTCCATGCAAGCAATCTACCTTCTTTAATGTTGATGGAGACTTTGATTATCTTTTCAATGTCTTCATAGCTTTATTGTGCTTCTTTTTCCAATGGAACTTATGTCCTATCATCAAGAGCTGATAGAGGTCATCAACAACATGTTCAATGTGAGGAATCCATATGAGATTAAAAACTCATGTACCAAAAAACCTCATGACTTCTAACATACTAGAGCATGTCTCCTACGACTGGTAAATACCATTCATCTTTACTGGTGAATGCTTTCTACCAATAGGGTCCACACATATAACCTACAATCAACACCAATATAAACTTTGACTAGATACACTTAAATATACTTCCTCTAGTAGAGTCAAAATCTTTTTGCAGTCAGCAATGTGATTGGAAACAAACAACTTGTAGCCATTTGCATCCAACTCCTCATTTTTGTTATATACCACATAGACCTTAATAAGCACATAATAAAAAAACAGCATAGGAAGCTATGGGATAAAGTCTTTCAAGACCTTATTCATCATGTTCATCAAATTGGCTACAAAATTTATTGCCCCTTGTGGAAGGATACACATACACACATATCTTAAGGGCGCCTTCATAGTGATGGCATCTCTATTTTCCATAGCCAATTAAAATTAATCATAACCTAAGTACAAATCCCTAAATGAGTAGACAGCCTTTCCAGAAAATGCTTCTAAACTCATCTACTACTGGCCTAGCTCCAATATTTATTATCGTTACTTTGTTAACTAACTACATGTCCTAAATGAACCAGAATGTATCATTCTTCTTAGGCATGGTAAACCAAATATTTGAGTATGAGTTTGATGATGGCTCCAAAATTTTTGTCTTGATCTTCTCATTTAACAACTCGATCAACTTAGGCAAGTATTCCCAAGGCACAAGAATTGGTCTTAGATTACATGGAACATGTAGTAATGTAAAAGCAACCATTGAAGCCACAACCTCACCACAACATTCAAATGAATGCAACCAATTTCAATAGGCTAAAATGCAAAAACCTTTACATGCTTTGATAACATTTGTACAAAATAGTCTCTTTCTATCGGCAAGAGAAGCCCATCACATCCAATCTTCAACTCTTTCACTTATTCAATAGTAAACTTATGCAGAACACCCTTCGAATCTCTTAAACTCGACTACTATGACACTTTCTCAAACATATTATCATTAGAAGGGGGTAATGTCATAGCAATTGACATAACCTTTTTATCAACTATCTTATACTTGATTTCCACAAGTGCTTCAGCCCAATCTAGCTACCATTTACATTCCTTTTGAGAAAATACTTCTATGGCTTGATATATATCCAATGTGCATACATGTAAAACTTATTTTTCATCTATATTTTTTGGGTCAATGATTGTTGTAATTTTAGCCATAGTATGAGCAAAAATCAGCCATCCAATATCCCTAAAATGTAGTCATTTGCAGCCAAAACCCCATATTTTCTAAGCTATTTCTCAATTTTATGTATATACAACCTTTTAGTCCTACAGATCATCTCAACCCTCTTGAATCTTCCCAGAAGTTTACTATCCATAGATGAAAACCAACATTAATTTTTTTTCCCCCTTTACTAGAGGAGGCAAGAACATCCTCTAAGCAGCACTACCATAGCCTCCGATTATAGTAATGCCTTCTAAAACCCTTACATTCTTTGACATTTGACAACACCCGGATAATCCCTAAGAATATCCCTATTTTGTTGATGGAAAATTCACAACAATTGCTCCAAGTCTTCATCTTGATAAATTTGTGAATTTAAGAACTTTTCCTGAAGAGATTGGAGTTATGCCATGGTAATGGGAAAGGAGTGGAGGAGGAAAAACCCAAAAATGAATGCAAATAGGTTAGAAGTCGATATTTTGGATTGGTAAAAAATGCAGACTAGTTAATGGAATTCCGAATTCCAAACTAGTCAAAAGTCAGAAGTCACATTACAGAATCTTAGATTTTGGATTTCAGATCCTGAATGGTTGGAAGTCAAGATTTTGGATTGGTGGGAAATGTGGAATCTAGCTAGTTGCCTCTAGACTAGCCAAATGCCATGGACCAAGGTCCCAGCTTTCAACCACACTCAAGTGGGAGGCAACTTCTCCTTGCTTCATTACATATCTTGGTCATAGTACAAAATGCATGATGTGTTCAAGCCAACACATAAGGTAAAGGAGAGAGATTTTATCAACCATTAGCATCCCACACAATGACATAGACTACCGTGTAGAAGGCTTATAACAAGATTGATGAGCCAAGAGGTGGAAGTGAACCTGCCTTCAAAAGGGCATATGGATAGAGTGGAATAAGGCCAGAACCACCCTCAGTGGAATTTGACAATAGCAACAATGATGAAGAAGACAATTGTAAGGAGCATTGCCATACTACTATGACAAGGCATCAAGGACAACACCATGGACTGTATCTTGAAAGGTCAAAGGAACGTTATATGTGATCACCAAAGTGTTTACGGGTGAGGGAAGTTTACCATTCTAAAACCCCAAATAGGGAAATACAAAAAGAAAGACTCATGCAAGAGAGAGAGAATATGAAGAGACTCTTTGCTAATTGGCCATTTGTACCTCAAAGGACACTCGAGTAAGGGGGGCATGCATGCCATTCAACTCCTGCTTGTGCATGGTCTCGGCACTATGGAGGGCATGAATGTGGTGTGATCACTTGAGGGAGGGGGCTGTGAATTTGATCAATTAAGCCTAAAGCTGAGCATTAGTGGCTAATTTCATTATGTCCTAGGTGGGACCAGAGGTGTTTTTAAACAGCAAGTCATAAGTGTTAGGATCTCCACCTACTTGACCCTAGCTTGGATCATTAGGATTTGGGAATTTATCCCCCTTGATCAGAGTGTGGCTCGTGCTTGATCCTAATCTTGGGATAGAGGTGAGCACTTTGATGGTGCTTGGTGGAGGGCGAGAGTCTCAACTGAATCCAAGACCGCCAGCCAAGGGATATCAACTTTCTTTGGTGCGCAGATCGGACGCAGGTAGCTCACGTAGTGAATTTCCAAAGGTCCCCAAGAACAAAGCACTCTACTTTTTAGCACAAAAACCAATGTGAAAGCAAGCACGACATGAGACAAGAGACAAATTGGGTTGAATCTCCCCCATGCCTTGTGTGAGCGCTTCACAAAGCATGTATTTAATATATATTTCAATCTTTTTGCTCAAAAATAGCCCAATTACAAAAATATACAAGCTTTTAGCTTTTGAGTTTGCTTTCTACCAAAAATAGGAAAATAAAGCTAATGGACGGTGCCCAAAGAGTCTGGCACGCCCAATCTCAATGTTCAAATAAAAATAACATATCCAGGCGCATAAGCGCATACAAAATAATAATAAATAGTCGATGTCTCTATAGACATAATCAAAATATAGGCGTGGCGCCTATCAAAATATAGTCCAAAGATCAGAAAACCCGCTAGACTCCAATGCTTTCCTCCGCCACTGCTGCTATCTCTACACATCAACTGTAGCATTCACAATCGTTAGTAAAATAACACAATTAAACCGACAAAAGTGAATACCTAGCAGTCTTCAGCTACATAAATAAATCAATTGGTTAGAAATAAATCCTAACCTTAATTTATTACGAGTGCGCACTCTAAACTCATAAACGTTTATTAATTTAATATGCATTTTGCGGAATCACCCGCTATGGAATCACCCATGTACACACTAAATTAATGAAACGCCCGAAAAGGACAGGCGTCCCCATCAACTTCTCGCACAAAGAATCCTCTTTGCGTATGAGCCCCGGTCATCTAAGTTTACGGAATCCACCGTAAAACCTCACGGAATCCACCGTGGAATATGCCTCCTGGCATCATACCCCCGGGGTGGGATAGCAATTGACCTCAATTGCTATTAGCTCAATGTGGAGCTAACAGAGTGGGGAAAGCATTTAGGTCTCTAGCATGCATCCATTGTGCTTCTTCTACAGGATGGTTCTTAAATTTCACGAGATATCTAGAGTACCTTCGGCCAGTTCTAGTGGTCATGTAATCAGTGTCTATGATGGCTTCTGGTTCAAGGATTTCAGTCTCTTCTTCTAGTAAAGGTGGGTTTTCATAGACAGGGTGGATAGGTAATTGTCCTCTAAATGGTCTCAATAAACTAATATGAAATGTATTATGAATTTTCCAATGAGATGGCAATTCTAACTTGAATGCATTGTCATTAATCTTATGAATGATTCTAAATGGTCCGTAGAATCTAGGGGCTAATTTGACAACTGGATGTCTATCTACACTTTGCAGTCTACGCTTTTCTATTCTAAGCCAAACATAATCATCAACTTTGAAATTCATGGCTTGTCTTTTCTTGTTGGCTTGTTTGGTATATGATTGTTGGGCTTTAGCAATCATATCCTTTACCTCATCAAAAATAGTGTTATGCATAACAGCAATATCATCGGCACTTTGTATTCTATTAGACAAAGATGCAACAGGTGTAGATAATCTATGTCCATAAATAACTTCAAAAGGTGCTTTCTTTGTAGATATGTGCGGTGTATTATTATATGCAAATTGTAATAAATGTAAATGAGTATCCCATGTCTGAGGTTTAGAGATAGTGTATGCACGTAAAAGATCTAAAATAGTGCTATTTGTGGCTTCTGTTTGTCCATTTGTTTCTGGATGAAATGCAGATGAGAAATCAATCTTTGTGCCTAGATTTGCAAACAGTGTAATCCAGAAATTATTACAAAATCTAGAATCTCTATCTGAAATAATCACTTTGGGCAATCCATGGTTAGTAAAAACAGTTTTCAAAAATAACTGTGCTGCTTGTGATGCTGTTAAAGTTTTCTTACATGCAATGAAATATGCTTGCTTACTAAATCTATCTACAATTGTCCAAATCATGTCATGGTTAGATTTAGTATTTGGTAAGCCAGTAATGAAATCCATAGATATATGTTCCCAAGGTTTAGATGGAATAGATAAAGGCATTAATAACCCATACTGTTTACCATGATGTCTCTTTATTCTTTGACAAATCAGACATTCAGAAACAAAATTAGACACATCTGCATCCATATGCGGCCAATAAAAATCTTCAGTTAACATGCGTAATGTAGAAATGATACCTCTATGACCTTGATATGGGGGACAATGAATTTCATTTAAAACAAAAGATCGGAATGGAATAGTAACACACAGTCTCTTTTCAAAGAACATGAATCCATCATTATATGACAATGAATCAACAGGAATGAAATTATTTTGAACTAATTTTTGCCAATCAGAATGAAAAGTAATATCCTGGTGATATGTGTCTTTCATAGCAATCAAAGAATCAAAAGATATGATAGAAATGTTATGAATTGCAGGTCTTCTACTCAATGCATCAGCAACTACATTTTCTTTTCCAGGTTGGTATTGAATGATAGGATGGAAACTTTGAATGAATGAAGCCCATTTGATATGACGGTCAGAAATTTGGGGTTGGCTAAGTAGATGTCTAATGCTTTGCTGGTCAGTTTTTATCATGAATTCTGAACCCATTAAATAATGCTTCCATTGTTTCAATGCTTGTACAACTGCTAAGAGTTCCTTGTCATAAGTGGAATATTTAAGCTCAGAAGGTTTCAGCTTAGAACTAGAATATGCTATTGGATGGTTATCTTGCATTAACACGGCTCCTATTCCTGATCCGCTAGCATCAGTCACAACTAAAAAGAATGGTCTATTAAAGTCAGGCAATTGTAGGACAGGAGCATTGGTCAATGCACGTTTAAGTAAATCAAAGGATTTCTGCTGGTTTTCAGTCCATTGATAAACAATGCCTTTCTTAAGAAGTTTGGTCAGTGGTAAAGCAAGTAATGAGAAATTACGTACAAACTTCCTATAGAAACTAGCAAGACCAAGGAATGAGCGTAAGTCATGTACATTTTTAGGAATAGGCCAATGCAATATTGCGTCAATTTTCTTAGGATCAACTTTTATTCCTTCTTCTGATACAATATGACCTAGATATTCTATTTCTGTCTTAAAGAATTCACTCTTGTCAGGATTTGCAAACAATTGATTTTCTTTCAGTAATTGAAAAACTAATGATAAATGCTCATAATGCTCTTTTTCACTTTGACTGAATACTAAAATATCATCAAAGAAAACAATCACACAATACTGATATTTTAGAAAAATACGATTCATCATTCTACTGAAAGTGGCAGGTGCATTAGTTAATCCGAATGGCATAACTAAGAATTCGTAATGGCCAAACTGTGTCCTGAATGCAGTCTTAAATATGTCGAATCTATCTAGCCTCGCCTGATGATATCCAGATTTAAGGTCAATTTTACTAAATATAGAAGATCCTTGCAGTTTGTCCATAAGGTCATCAACTCTAGGTATAGGATACCTATTCTTTACAGTGATCTTGTTTAATGCTCGGTAGTCAATACACATCCGATAAGTATTATTCTTTTTCTTGACTAAGAGCACAGGTGCACCGAATGGAGAACTGCTAGGTCGAATTAAGCCTCTATTTAGTAATTCTTCTACTTGACTCTGGATTTCTTTTTGCTCTATTTGATTGTGCCTATATGGGGCTTTGCAAGGTGGTTGTGTGCCAGGTATTAGGTCAATCTTATGGTCTTCTGGACGTGATGGAGGTAAACCTGGTGGTAGGTCTTCTGCAAAACAGTCCTTAAAATATGCGAGAAATTCCTTATGTCTAGGGTGCATATGAGTTTCTTTTGCGTGCAATTCATTCACCCAAATGAGATATGATTTAGTATTCTTGCGTAGTGCACGTTTTGCTTGAGTATGCGAAAGCAGTGGAAAAATATGAGATGCATGCATACCAAATAATGTAATAGATTTTCCTTGAAAATTAATATTCATTGTGTGTGTGGAATAATCTATATTGGGATTATGTTGGTGTCTCCATGGCATTCCTAGAATAATGTCGCTAGACTGTAATGGGACAACTAAGAAATTTCTTCTTTCAATATATGGACCAATTTGAATTTCTAAATTTTGAACTTCTTGTGTGCCATTGTACCTAGTGCCTAAAAATGCAGCTTTTATGCGATAGTGCGTAGGTACTGTATGCAATTTCAATTCCTTTACCAATTTTGCTGAAATAAAGTCATGCGTACTACCGTCATCATGCAATACAGTTCTTTCTTTTCCATGCACCATACATTTCATAGTCAACAATGAATGTAAAGTAGGCATACCTGGTAAAGTGTCGGAAGTAGTAGTAGGATCATCTTCTTCTTCAGTGAAATCCGGCATATCCTCATGTTCGTCCTCGTCCATAGCTCCAAGGTAGTTGATATGTGCTGATGGCTTCTTTGAATGACAATTTGCTGCGAGATGGCCTGGCTGGTGACACTTGTAGCATACGATAGGCTTGGCTTTGGTCACATTATTTGCAATGGCTGGGAGTCTGGGTATATTTGGATTTGCTTGTTGGATAGGCTTAGGATTTGGATTGACAGTGGATGGTAATGCGGGTGGTTTAGGCCAATTCTTGCGGAAAGATGGTGATGAAAAACGACCTGGATTAAACCTTCTGAAATTTGAATTGAATTGTTTAGATCCATAATTACCGTTTGCTTGGAATGGCTGTGGTCGTCGATCTCTTCCACGTAACTTATCTTCAGTGTCGTGAGCTAAGGAGATGGCATCTTCAAGGGTAGCAGGCTTGAACATATTCACCTCAGCGTAGTAATGTCCAAGAAGTCCAGACATGTACTTCCGCTTATGGGTCGTCTCTGGTACGTCTTCAAGCATGCGTAGCTGTAGGAGTGCATTCCAAAAACGCTCTGTATACTGTGGTATAGGCTCACGGTCGCGTTGTTGCAGTAAATCCCATTGCTTGATTGCCTTCTCATGAAATTGCGGTGGAAGGAAATTTTGCATGAACTTCTTCTTAAAATCTTCCCATGTAGCAGGACATTCTATGTTCTTGCGGACGACAGTCCACCAAAGTGATGCTCTATCTATCAGATGATTAGTAACACACTTGATTTTATCTTTCTCAGGATAAGTTTCCTCATGGAAATAGTCATCAAACTGGCTAATGAATGATAAAACAGTCTTTCCTTCTCTTATGCCATTGAAAGTGCGAAACTTGAAACTTCGTTTACTTATCTTGGATTCCTTGCGAATGGTTTGTGCTTCAAGAGTGGCGTCGATGGTACGGCGTATCAAATCTTCAGCTTGAGGTTCTTCTTTATCAGTGGACGCTCCTTGTAGCTTTGTCAATTGCGCTTGCAAGGCTTGCCTAGCTCTTCGCTCTTCGTCTAATTGCAACATGATAAGATCCAGCTTTTGCTCCATGGTAGACTCGGGTAGGTCGTCTTCAGCCATAGGATCATCCATATGTAGGGAAGTCATCCTGTAAAACTCAACAAACCTTTCTCACTCAAAATCAGTTAGCGGGATGAGCGTAGCTCAAATTTGGGGTTACAAGGCTATGTATTTTGGGTATTTTCTTCTTCAATTTTCAGAAATTCTGAAATATTTCTGTCTCCGTTTGCTGAAAGTACTTCAACGAACTTGCAGATAGGTAAAACAGCTTGCTGCGAACAACTTTCCAGTTCTGAGTTTTTGCAAACGAACAAGTCTTCTAGGAGTTTCGAGCGTTAGTCAGTTCTGATTTAGTCTGACTTGCAGAGTTGCAGACTTAACAGACTTGCAAGGTTGTTGACTTGCTGAACTTAGCTGATTTGCAGGACTTGCAGGACTTGATTCCAAGTGACTTACTGAACTTGACTTCTGGAGCGCAGGACCCGGAGTTTACAGACTTGTTTGCCCAGTGTGACTTGATGAAAGTTGTGTGACTTAGCTTAAGTAACTAAGCTTAAGTTTAATAAGCTTAGTAACTTAGGCTTAATGAAGAAGAAGAGCCGTCAGAAAACGGCACAAATCGTGGAGGACAAGAATATGTCTTTGATGACGTCGCGCAAATTTCGGACATCCTCAGACAGCACGTCGACAAGTTTTGGGGACTTCTTTAATTCCTTAAGCTTTTAAACTTCAAGACTAAGCTTTTTGAAGCAAAAGTTATGGCTTCTTACTGTATTATCCACGATTTTAGTGAAGAAGATGTTTGCGTGGTCCTCCGCCGACAGAGCCTGGTCCTTCGCGATCTGACAGTGGAAATAGGGGTTCTTGATCGCCAGAAGTCTGCCTGTATCGACGGTTCGCGACGAGATTGACTGTAGAGGCCGTTTGTTCCTGGAGCTCCGCCTTCGCCCGAGATTGGTAGCGATTGGAAGCCCTTGATCTCTGCTCCGCTCTGATACCACTGGTGCGCAGATCGGACGCAGGTAGCTCACGTAGTGAATTTCCAAAGGTCCCCAAGAACAAAGCACTCTACTTTTTAGCACAAAAACCAATGTGAAAGCAAGCACGACATGAGACAAGAGACAAATTGGGTTGAATCTCCCCCATGCCTTGTGTGAGCGCTTCACAAAGCATGTATTTAATATATATTTCAATCTTTTTGCTCAAAAATAGCCCAATTACAAAAATATACAAGCTTTTAGCTTTTGAGTTTGCTTTCTACCAAAAATAGGAAAATAAAGCTAATGGACGGTGCCCAAAGAGTCTGGCACGCCCAATCTCAATGTTCAAATAAAAATAACATATCCAGGCGCATAAGCGCATACAAAATAATAATAAATAGTCGATGTCTCTATAGACATAATCAAAATATAGGCGTGGCGCCTATCAAAATATAGTCCAAAGATCAGAAAACCCGCTAGACTCCAATGCTTTCCTCCGCCACTGCTGCTATCTCTACACATCAACTGTAGCATTCACAATCGTTAGTAAAATAACACAATTAAACCGACAAAAGTGAATACCTAGCAGTCTTCAGCTACATAAATAAATCAATTGGTTAGAAATAAATCCTAACCTTAATTTATTACGAGTGCGCACTCTAAACTCATAAACGTTTATTAATTTAATATGCATTTTGCGGAATCACCCGCTATGGAATCACCCATGTACACACTAAATTAATGAAACGCCCGAAAAGGACAGGCGTCCCCATCAACTTCTCGCACAAAGAATCCTCTTTGCGTATGAGCCCCGGTCATCTAAGTTTACGGAATCCACCGTAAAACCTCACGGAATCCACCGTGGAATATGCCTCCTGGCATCATTCTTCATCTCTCCCAAGCTACTCTGACTCACTATTCCTCTAGGATGTTCCACCAAAGAATATTGAATTCTACCTTTTACTCTTGATTTAAGTCTAGATAACCTGCTATAGGACTTGAATCCACTCTTTTGCCTCAGTGTTTTGGTGCTCCTACACTTGGCAATGAAGTATCAAAGATTCAACTAAAACAAGAGCTAAATAATCTAAGGTTTTGATAAAGATAAAGAATAGTCATCATACATGATGGTATTCCAAAAGGTTGATATGGTGAGCATCTCAAAAAATAAGAAGAAGAAATGCATCAATAGCCAATGAAAGCCAAAGCTTTATGAGGTGCATGAGATCATAGTGAGGGCTTAAAAGATGAATGGGTTGCCTCTTACCCACCCAACCTCCAATCCTCACTAAAAGAACTAAAGAGGGGCACCACCTAGCCAAAGGCAGGATGGGCTAGGACATCCGTTTCCTCAAAGAGAATAGAAATAACCAAGACACAACTTCACGAGAGAGAATATATGTACTAGAAACCATATTAGAATATGAGAGAGAGAGATGAGAAGAGAGGGAGACAAGAGGAGAAGAAGTAGAGAAAGCTTGCCATTATGTATTCATAGAATGAGAAGATGAGAAGAGAGGGAGACAAGGGGAGAAGTGGTAGAGGAAGCTTGCCATTATACTACATAATAAAAGAGACTCACTCATAACTTACCTCAAAGATATGGACTAGCATGAGGGTATTCTAGAGTGCTCTCACTTGCTTGTCATTCTCCTTGTCTCTTTACATCTCCATGGGCTCCTTATATAGCTTCCACGATGGATTAGATTAAGATAATCTTCTTGATTAACATAATCATAGATGATGTACGACATCTTTGAAAATATGGAGAATAGTGGATGGGACAAGTGACCACCACCTTGGTCATCATGCAAGAAGCCAAGGGTGATGGTAGAAAAAATAGAAAAAGGGAGCTAGATTACAAGAGTGGATGCCCAAAGCACATTACTAAAATATATTTACAAGAAGGATAGAATGGAAAGTTGATGTGGTGAAAGAGAGAAGAAAATTGCATGTAGCCAACAGTCTACGTCTTCGTAACTTCAAATCCGTGAAGAATTTGAAAAAAGTTTCCTCTGCAACTTTGTAGACCAAGTTGAAACCGATCGCAAGGTGAGAATTTTCTTGAAATTTTCTTTCCCTTGGGAGTTATTGAGATTATAAAAAACAGCTTCCAAAATTTTCTTTGACTTTAGTTCCTTTTATATATATAAATACATATAAGCATGTGACAGAAGGGGTCCATGCTTGTAAGCTTTTGTGTAAGATCCAAATGACACCATGATGTGGATATTGACTTGTGTACTACGGTGAGGTGTCCTCTAATGATGGTGATAGATTCCAAATCTTAGTGATGCAGGCGGAACCCATGTGTAGTTGGAGGCTAGTCTTTTGAAAAATATATGCACTCACTCAACTCCTAGGTGTAATCCATTTTCATCTTCACTAAGATAACCATCCCTTTTACCCTTTACATTGACATCCCTCCTGAGAACTTGTTCCCGCCATTTGCTAGAGTTATCATAATCGAGAAGCAATGTAGTATACCTAGTAATTGAAGAGTAAACCCAAAGTGATATGGTAAGGCTCTTGATAGGGGTTTTGGCCAAATTTTGTGGTAGAAATTTGGTTTTGTAAAATACCCGAATCATTAGCCCTCCCCTTAGGCTAGAGGCATTGATGCCTCTCGCTTGCTAATGATGGCCCAATAGAGCAAGGAGGACTACACCCCGTCATTGCTAGCTCTTCATCAAATGATTGCTCCAAAGTCTCCCTGTCTATTTGAAAATAAGGCTTGAGTCACCATCCATTTACCCTTGTCTTCTGAACTCTCCCATCCATGTCACTTAACTTATAGCTGCCATTTGGATATCTCCTTATGACTATGAATGGCCCTTCCCACTTGAACACAAGTTTAGTATCATTTCTGTTATCAAGTCAATTATCATAGCGTAGTACAAGTGATCCTTTCCTTATGTATTTGCTAGCTAGCTTCTTATTAAATATCTCTCTTCTCTCTTCAGCCTACATGGAATAGTGTTGGACTGGTCCTTCTCTGTCTAACTCCAGCCTCTCTAGATCCAAGATCATTTCTTCTAACTTCTTATCTTGATTCTTCTCTTGATCGGCTACTAAAACACGTAAGTTGGCCAGTTCCACCTCTATAGGAAGCAAAGCCTCTTAGCCATAGACGAGGTGAAATGGAGTATAGCCAAGTGAGGTTCTGAATGAAGTCCTATAGGCCCAAAGAGCTGCACTCAATTTTTTATCCCGGTGCTTGGGGTGCATGTGTACTTGCTTGGTAATTATCTTACAAATCAGCCCATTCACTTTTTTGACCAAACCATTACACTGTGGGTAGTAGGGAGTAGAATGCCTGCACTTGATTTTTAGCCTTTCCATTAGCTCCCCTACTAGATTGGCCCTAAAACCAGGACCTCGGTCAGAGATAATTTCCAAAGGTGTGCCAAATCTGCAAGAAATGCTTTCAAACACAAAATTTTCCACTTCTTGGGCTCTTATCCTACTAGTTGCTGAAGCCTCTGCCCACCTCGTCATGTAGTCCACAGCCATTATGATGTATTTCTTGCCAGATTGAGTTCGTGGGAGTGCCCTATTGCATCAATCCCACATTTCTCAAATGGGCCATATGTAGTTATGGAATTTTGTTCCTCATGCACTAGCTTCCTTGGTCTGGCCTTTTGGCAATCATCACAAGTGCGACACCAATGTTGTACATCTTGATGCAGACTAGGCCACACAAAATTGGCTTGGAGAATCTTTCTACTGGTTATTTCTTGAGCAAAATGTCAGCCATAAATCCCCTCATGATAGCTCTTAATCACATCCATAATCTCCTTTGCTTTTGGCACCCTTCTAAGTATTGCATCCTTTCCTTTGCAATACAACACATCATTTATCAAGTGGTATTTAGTGGCCTTAGTAGCCACCCACCTTTTCTTACTCTTACTCATATGTGTAGGTGCCTCACCATGCTCAAGAAAATAAAGCACATCTTGTAGTTGAAACTTACCCTAGAACAAGGGAAGCTTTACTGCAATGATACCCACCATTACCTCTTTCAATTTCTCAGCTGCTAGAGCATTTGCGTCGCTGTTTGTGTGCCTTAGCACAAAATAGATTTGGGCTTTCTGTAGCTTCCTCAAGAGATTTTTAGCTTCTCTCATTTTCACTGCCAAGTTATCATTTTTACAAGCCCATATTCCTTTCATTTGCCTAACAATTAGCATAGAATCCCCAAAAACATTAAGGCAAGTGACACCATATGAGAGACACCACCTCAAACCTAAAAGCAAGGCTTTATATTCTACCTCATTGTTAGAATGGACATCCTTCAAGTTGATACCTTCTCCATAAAGTTTGTCACCTTCGGGACAAAACACTAGTATTCCAGCTACCGCTCTGTCTTTAATACGCTTGTAGGCCCCATTGAAGTAGAGGGCATGGGCATTCTTCACCCATGGCAAGTCCTCAAGAGGAGGTGTCTCCTCTTTTACCTTTCCCTTCTCTTTTTCCTTCTTTTGATGGCATCTATGGGTCAAAAAATCAACTAGCCAGGCTCACGTAGAATCCTCCACCTTGAAGGTATAGTCAAACTCTTGGAGTTGTATCACCCACTTAGCGATTTTGGCCGAAACATCCATGTGTTGTAAGGCATAGTGAAAATGCTTTTCTATCGTCATCATTGTGAACGGCCTAGGGAGAAGATAAGGATGAAACTTTCTTACAGCAAACATTAGAGACAAAACCATCACCTCCACCATCTTGTACCCTCGTTCTAATGCTGTCATTACTCTGCTAGAAAAGTAAACCGGTCTCATCAGGCTAGTTTTAGCATCCTTTTGTATTAGTGCTGCCCCTAGAGCATCTTCCCCAAAACTCGGGTTGACAAAAAACTCTTGATCCCAGCAAGGCTATAAAATTATAGGAAGGGTGCTGAGAGCCTTCTTCACCTCATGAAAGAACCTTTCGCTTTCGTCACTTCACAGGAGCTCCTCAGAGTGGGACAATTGTTATAGTGGAAATACTAATTGGGAGAGGAGATGAATGAACCGTCCCATATATCGCACCTTCTGAATGAAAGAGGTTAGTTGCTTCACAGAAGATGGTGACGGCACCACCAATAGGGCCTTAATTTTGTTTGGATCTGCTTCAATGCCCCTCTTAGTTATGACATGCCCTAACAAAGGTACACTACTTTCACCAATATGACACTTCTCATGTTTTAGTTGCCCTCCCATTTGTGCGAGGTGGTTGAAATCTTCATCCACTTTTCCTAAATGTAGAGCCTTAGAGCTATAAATACAAAAATCATCAATAAAGACCCTGATGGACTTACCAAAATATGATTGGAAGACATAATTCATGAATCATTGGAAGGTAGCCAGGGCATTTATTAATCCAAATGGCATTACTTTGTAAGCAAAACACTCCCAAGGTGTGATGAAGGTGGTCTTTTGTTGATCCTCCTCAGCTATTTGAATCTGAAAATAACTTGAATGTCCATCATAAACAGTGTATCTCTCATGCCTGGCCACCTCGTTGAGTATTTTATCTTGAAAGGGAAGAGGAAAGTGATCGTTCTTTGTTGCAGCATTTAGCGACTTGTAGTCCACACAAATCCTCCATTTTCCATTCTTCTTGGGTGTTACCACTACAGGTGAAACCCACTCTGAGTCCCCTATTAGATAGATGAAACATGCCTTCAAAATTCGCTGCACCTCAGGAGTAGAGCATTTTGTTGAACTACTCCCAACTGTCGTAGTCACGTTGCACTGCTAGCCTTGCTCCCTCTTCTAGATTAATGTGATGTTGTACTATTGTCACACCTATAATGTGTTCATAATCAGAAATAAAAAGTACAGAGTTTTTTATCACCACTTCCATGTAGGCTTCCTTCTCCTCAACTCATAGATCCTTAGCCAACATTTTTTTAAACCCCTCCTTCTCGACCTTTGGAAGCTGCTACAGAATTTCACTACTAGAAGGCCCTTTTAATGTAATCCCCATCACTTCTAGAGAGCTTTCTTTCTTCTCATTAGAAGACTCCCCCTCTGTCGTAGATGACCAATCCTCAATAGCAGTGGTCTCTAACACAAGATCCTCCTGTCGGCCCTCCTTCATGTTGTAGATAGTGCTCTTTCATTTTTCTACAGCCCCTTCTGTAGCCTTAGCTCTAAAGCCCCTATCTTCCAATCTTATCTGGCTTTCATTCCCATTAGCCATGGTCGCCCGAGAATGAGTGGATAGCCATCCCCCTTCATTGGCATCACATAAATGTCAAGCTCCAACTGTACTCCACACACCTTTATCTTGAATTTCTTTATAACTCACAAACAAATTACTACTACATTGTTAGCCATTTTGGCCCCAAATTCAGTGGTTTCATTTACCTCTAATCCCAAACGATGCATCAACTTTTGTGCCATGACACAAATCTCTACACCTCCATCCACATATATCTTTGATACTCTCTATTTTGGCTTCCACTAGAGGCACAATATATTTCGTCTTTCTAGCCTGGATTGCATTCACGTATCCATTCTTCATGGGTCTAATGCTTACCATATTTGACCATTGTTCCCACACTGTTGGAGATAGATGTAGTAATTGTGGCCATGAAATTTTCGGCCCTTGATGCCTCACATCAGCAAAGCAAATCATAAGCTCTAGTACCTTTACTCAGGGAAAAATCATCTGGCTCAATGTGTCGGTGTGAGGAACCCCTCCTCCTTTTACTATTGCGTGTCTTTGCAGCCTTTCAAGACCTTGCCTCCTCTTCCATATTTTCAACCTCCTCTGGTGGTGTAGGCTCCATCCTCTCAATTCTACGGGATTTCTTCACCGATATTACTTCAACCTCTCCTACTTTCACCTTCCCTTTGACATCATTCTCATCCAAACTAATCATCCTGACATCATGATTCTCTGGCGACTAGACAAGCAAGGGCCGGCACTTCTACAAGTGGTTGAGGATGTTGGAGAGCTTGAACTGGCAGTGGAGGCCCTGAATTCAGTGGAACAAGCCTCTCCTTAGGTGGTGTCACTTGTTGTCCCCTCCTTGGTTGGAACCCATTTCTTGGTAAGCGCCTTGGATGAGGGAAAAACTACATACCGTGGCCATTCTCTCGACAATTATAGCAAATATAATCTCTTTCTTGTCTCTTGGACCTCGATTACCTTCATTTGTGTAGGGAGGGGGCCGTACTCCTTGTACGAAATTCAACGAAAGGCTTTCAAGTTGATTAGTAATGCATTGTAGGAGCTTTTACTGTTGCATCTCTAGTTCGGATGGGGCCTCTAGTATTTTTCTAGGCTCAACTCCCCCCTTCAACTCCCCCCTTCAACTGGGCTTGATAATTCAATTTTCTATCTTTCTCCCTGGCATAAGTAACTGATTCTTCATAGGATGTGGGAAGCTTTCCTTTGACCTTCTTCCTTAGTAGAGGGTCAAGTCTGGCCCAGAAAACAATCTTTCTTAAGGCAATCAAGTACTCTCTCTCCCTCGGCTAAGGAGGTTGTCCATTTATCCCACAATTTTATAAACATACCTTCATATGCTTGGTACTCCCTTGGTATGATTTGACAAAGATCTAGGAGCTGTCTCCAAATATCTTCAGGAGGCTTTGTATCTTGGTACTCATGAATGAATGCGGTCTTGAGATCCTCCCAATTACCCCTTGTAGCCTATTAACCGTCACACGAACAAGGTGGAAAATCTCGAAAAGCTAAAGTAGAAGACAAAGGCCAATGCAAAGTGAAACAGAAGACGAAGGCGTGCCAAGAAAAACCTAGAAACACAAGAAGCTCTCAAAATTCCTAAATAAGGGAAAAATGCGCACAAGGAAAAGTGCAAGTCAATACTTTTGTAAAAGAGTGCAAGCACATCATGATTTAATTTAAGGAGCATCGGGTTCTCACCTGTGCAATTTGTAAATGTAGACGGGCGGTGGAAAGGAAGCTAGAAAGATAGAAGGACAATGGGAAAAAGGGCCTAGGCCACGGTCTGCCATGAGAAAAAGGGGATAAGGGGATGACTACCCAAAAAAGACTTAGGGTTTTGTATATAAAGTTGAAAAGTGAATGAGAAGCTCATTCTTGTGTGTGGCCAAAAGTGGGTCTCCTCTTCTTCTTCTTCTTCTTCTTCTTCTTCTTTTTCTTCTTCTTCTTCTTCTTACTTGCTTGAGCTTGTGCTTGAGAGAGGGAGTGTAAGAGTGTGAGGGAGTGAGTGTGTGAGGGTGAGGGACTGGGGAGGAGAAGCTCTCCATCTTCCCCTCTCTTCTTCTCTTCTCTTCTCTTCTCTTCTCTTCTCTTCTCTTCTCTTCTCTTCTCTTGCTCGCGGCTATGGAGCTTGGAGCCTGGTGCCTGAGGATGGAGCTTGCTTGAAGCTTGCACTTAGATTGTAGAGACACCGGAGTGCATGGGAGAGGAGGTAACTCGATCAGCATGAAGGTAAGCTCACTACACCCATAGATATGGATGGCGCGTCGGCTATGTGAGAGGTAGCCTTTAGTGCCCGGCTTGGAACGCTTGAAACAATAAGCGGTTTGTGGGTCTTGGCGGTTGAGCGTGAGCTCCCACATAGCCTCTAGGAGAGCTTGGTATCACACTCAAGCATCACCCTTTATAAATAAAGAGAAGGCTCGTACTTTGGTTACTTCATCATCGTGACCTATGACTAGGAAGGCCATGTCTAAGTCATCTAGAAAGTTTAGAGCTTTCTCTCCTTTGTGCCAAAAAAAACTTGGAAAAGCCATGATAGGAAGATGTTGATCTAGCTCAATACAAAATAAAGATGAACATGTCTAGGCCCAAGTCATATCTTATTAAGGGTAGAATAAATGGATTCACAGATGCATTAATGTCAGCAAGATGATGAGGGCCCAATAAGCCCTTATGATATTTTGAAACCTGAGCTTTGTGCTAACTATTATATGCATGGTTTTCTTAGCAAGTGGATGGATAGATCCGTATAAATCCTACGGTTCATGGGATACACTTAGAGTAGAATGAATATGTGCACATAAAAGGAGATGTTATAATCCAAAATAGGAAATATTATGGTATCACGGGACAACAAGATCTCTCTTAACCTCTCAGCTCCAAAATAAAAGACCAACCTTTGCTAAAAATATATCTTTCTACTAATGCACACATCCACCCGAATGTTTTGAACTGTTTGGAAGGCCCAAACTGTAGTGGGAAGCTTAGTAAACCAATATTCTCAATTCTAATCTATCAATTTGGTTAAAATCTTGCATAGAACTTTGTTGGTGGATCTGCTAAACCATTGACTTGAAGATAGTAAGGATATAATTTTTAATGTATAATTAGAAAGAATGAGGTGAGCTCTTTGATGAATTTATTTACAAAGTGTGTACCTTGATCACTAAACAAATTTATTGGCATGCCATACCTCGTGAAGATATCCCACAATGAACATTTAGCTACTGACTTGGTGGTATTTTGTAGCTTCTATCCATCAGCTTCTACCCATTTGGTACAATAGTCAATTGCCATAAGAATGTACTTTTTGTGGGTGTAGGTAGCAACCCGAGAGATGGGACCACAACAAAGTTCAATCCCCACTTCTCAAAAGGTTCGAGGGGTAGGGTTGGTTGGAATGGTAAGAGATCTCTAGCTCAACCCCATTGATAGGAATCACAATACTAGATCCAATTGCAAACGTCATCATGCATAGTTGGCCACCATAGATTGGCTTGCTAAAATTTTTAGATTCACATGCATGTGCATCCATATGAGCATTCAACTACACATGTGTGCATCCATCTATGCATGGGCATCGAACTACACACGCATGTATCCAAAAGCTAGTCATCTATGTTTTATGTGCTCCCTACAATAGAGACAATTTCAGGAAGGAAATCGTACTTGGCATATCTTTCAAATGTGCAACTTAAGTGTGTGATGTTGACTAAACACTATATTAGGGAGTTTAGGAATTTTCATATACTTTGGGAATTTACAAGATGGTGAATATTTGGTTACGTGGTCAAATTGTTACCCCCTTCCTTGAAGGTGAAACTTTTTCTAGATACTATATTGGTGATAGTATCAAGTTCCATCTTCAAAAAAGAGATTAAGATTTAGCCACATGGTCAAATGTCTGGACCTAAAACTAGCCCGAAACTAGCCATAGGCACTAGCTGGCCTCTATAACACTCACAAGACAACCCCACACGGCCTCATGGCCAGGAGGGCATAGTACCCTAATCACTACTATAGATATTGCGTTTGTAATGAGCCATAGTCCAATGATTACCCTTCCTTACTCCTCAAAGGAATATCCCACATGTCTTGGTATAATATACTAGGTAACACACACATAGAGGAGGCACCTCTCCAACTGAATGTTGTGGCCTCACTGCAGCTCTCCTACACCGATAGGATTGGCCCCTCTATGTGTTGCTCTAACATAAAGAACATACGAAGAGTCTCGACTCTTATATACTTTGAATGATCCAAGAGATTTAAGATTTCCTTACCAAGCTTGCCCCAAGAAATCATTCCTCTACCCTATAGCTTGGGTTTCCTTACACACTCCATGTAGGTCAATATTTGGAAAGGAATTGCAATCGTCTAGGTTTGATGACATGTTATGCTCAATGAAAATGTGGATAACCATTGTTCTCAAGAATTTTATCATTTCAAACCAGCTAGGTAAAGTGCAAATATAACCCTTCAATGATTTTCCAACTAAGCGTCTGTGCGCATTGCTAGAGACTAGCACCAAATTTCTTCGTGCTACTAGTCTCCTTAATTCAAATGATAATCCATCCTATATGTTATGTATAGAAAAATAGATCATAATTTGAATCATTTTTAGCAAGTAACCACTTTCCCAAACCCTCGTCTCTCCTACTATTTAGATTTTGCATTCGTGGAGTAGGTTTAGGGTTCATTTTCTATGTAATTTTCATATAAAAAGTTATAAAAACACACTTTAACATGGAAACAAGGCTTCACTAAGGCTTGATCCTCATTCTTGAGTCTCATTTTACGCTCAAAAATATGAAATGTATTTTTTCCTAATTGTTTTAGCAAAAAAACTAAAATTTACTTCTTTTTTTTAAAAAAATCATTTCTTTCTTCATATATATGAGATATTCCAGAATTATAAGTTGTTAGTGATCAAGAACACTCAGCATTATTTTCATATCCATTTTTATCCCATATGACCCCAAAACACAAAACAAAAACCCCAAATTTCAGTATTTTTATAGAAACTGCAACTTGCAAGTTTTGCGAAAAATTATTATATCATTATTATTTTTGTTTTCTTTTATGTTTTAGAGGGAATGCAATATAATAAATCAAGAACAAATAAAATCAAGCACTTTCTCTAATCTTTTTTCATAAAAACACAAGAACTGATCACTCACGCATAAAAACCGTGATTCGAAGGCTTGTAGCTCGTAGACAGGAGGTCATTGACACTTTTTCTTTGTTGGTGATGCACTCTCTCAGCCCATTCTACCTCCTCCATCACTCTAGCATCATCATTTGCTTTGAATTCTTCATCACAGCTGCCCCCCTTATCTCTCTAACTGATGCATATGAACAGTTGCTAAGAGGAAAGAGGAGAGAGAAATACTAGAAAATCAAATTTCTTAATCCTCCATGAAAATCAACCAGATTACAATCATCTCCTTCCTCTCTCTGCCTGATCAAGAATCTCTCTCTCTCTCTCTCTCTCCCCTCTCTCTCTCCAAAAAATGGATGTGAATCAGAGAGACAATGAAAGATTTGAAAGGGATGCAAAAAAATTTGCATCCCCCTCCCCCTCTATCTAATTGTCCCTTCTTAAAGGTATATTTCTTTACTTTTAAATCATGCAACTGCTTCATCCGATGCTTGGCCACTTCCTAGTGTAACAAACTCTACAATTTGAGCTCATCCAAGTGGGACAAGGTTGTAAAGCACTAGAAAAGGGCATCCTCATTACTCGAAGAATGATTGATTGCAAATCTTATAGTTGGCAACTCAATCTCTAAGGGTAAACACAGTCCTCCCCATAGACTAGCTTGAATGGGGTGTGGCCAATGGATCATTTAAACGTCATGTTATATGCCCACACTGCCACATATAGTTTCTTATTCTGGTCTCACTTCTTTTCAGACACTATTTTCGATAAAATACCAATAAGCTACTTGTTAGTACTTTTAACTTGCCCATTTTCTTGTGGGTTATAAGGAGTTGTTTTATTGTGCTTAATTTGCTATGCTTTAGTCACGCTTTTGATCACCTTGTTTAGGAAATGGGTTCCACGGTCCAATACTAATTCTTTTGGCGGACCAAATCAGCATATAATCTGCTCTAATAGGAAACTCACAGTCTCTTTTGCGTTGTCCTTCCCTTGTCGCTCGTGCTTTTGACCACTTTGTAAAATAGTCAATCGCCACTATGAGATATCTCTTCTACATAGAAGAGGACGAGGTAATACGACCCACAAAATCTAAGTCCCACTTCTCAAGTGGAAGTATAGCCATAATTGGAGTAAGTGGTCACTTTCTATTCTCCCTACTATCATGTCATTGAGAAGTTTTATATATCTTAACACATTACAAGGAATTGGGCAATTAGCGACGCCGATTAGCGACAGTGGATATCGGCGTCGCTATTTGTGTCGCAAATAGAGACGCCGCAGGGAAAAAAACGCGGCCAAAATCCGAGCACGGTTTTCATTTCTTTTGCTTCGACTTTTGAGAGCGAGAGTGAGGAAGAGAGCGAAGGCTTTGTGAGAGAAGAAGAGGAAGAAAACTTGCTACAACCGCCGCCGCCGCCACCGCCGTTGTTCGCGAAGGAGAGGAGGAGCCTTCATCGCAAAGAGAAGCCGCCCCACGCTTGCCATATCTCATTGGTGAGTCTCCCTCTCTCTTTCTTTTGCTTGTTCAAGGTTTAAATCGTTCTCTTTTGCTTGTTTAGGAGAGGAAATGAAAGAGAAGGAGAGGGAGAGGGAGAGAGAGGGAGAGAAAGAGAGGGAGAGGGAGAGGGAGAGGAAGAGGGATAGTGCATTCTCTCTCTCCCTCTCCCTTTTGCTTGTTTAATGTTTAAATCACTTTCTTTTTTGCTTGTTTAGGAGAGGAAACGAGAGAGTAAGAGAGAAAGAGAGGGAGAGGGAGAGGGAGAGGGAGAGAAAGAGAAAGAGAGGGAGAGGGAGAGGGAGAGGGAGGGGGAGGAAATGAGAGAGGGAGAGAAAGAGAAAGAGAGGGAGAAGGAGGGAGAGTGCATTCTCCCTCTCCCTCTCCCTTTTTCTTGTTTAATGTTTAAATCACTTTATTTTTTGCTTGTTTAGGAGAGGAAATGAGAGAGAAAGAGAGCGAGAGGAAGAGGGAGGGGAAGGAAATGAGAGAGGGATAGAAAGAGAAAGAGAGGGAGAGTGCATTGTCTCTCTCCCTGTCCCTTTTGCTTGGAGGATGTTTAAATCACTTTATTTTTTGCTTGTTTAGGAAATGAGAGAGAAAGAGAGATAGAAAGGGAGAGGGAGAAAAAGAGAAAGAGAGGGAGAGGGAGAGGGAGGGGAAGGAAATGATAGAGGGAGAGAAAGAGAACGAGAGGGAGAGGGTGAGGGTGAGAGAGAGAGTGTGCATTCTCTCTCTCACGACGGGTTTGGTTGTTTGTTGTTTGAATCACTTTCTTTTTTGCTTGTTTAGGAGAGGAAATGAGAGAGAAAGAGAGAAAGAAAGAAAGATAGGGAGAGGGAGAGAGAGGGAGAGAAAGAGAGGGAGAGGGAGGGGAAGGAAATTTAAGATAATAGACTTATTGATAATGGTATGCAATGTGCTTTGCCATGGGCCACGTACATTGGTGACTATTTAAGATGGCTTAAAATTGGTCAATTCCTTCATAATGTCCAAGTAGGGGATCTAATTGTGATATGCATAATTCATTGTTTTTGTATTAACTTTATAGGCATGCCAAATTAGAAATCATGCCAACTAGTCAACAGAAGGACTAAAAGAAAATAATACCCTAGCTAATGGTCATTATGGTACTTCATCAAAATGAACCCAAAAGTATTGTTATAGAAGAAGAAACCCTTAAATTGAGTATAGGATAATTTCTCTCAGGTCTTATGACTATGAGTAGAATTGATTGAAATAAATTTTATTACTATAGTTATTAAATTTCATAGATGGCGCGCATTAATTTTAAAATGGATTACTTATACTCAAAGCCGAGATATAACAAATAATTATCTACTGGGACAAACAAATCCTTGAGCATGATACGAGGCCGAGATATAACATCGGAAAATCTCTCAACTACTATATACAATGCAAGATTTATGGTCAACTTGCAACTTGACGTACATCTCCATAAAGCTATCCATTTAAGCCTCGTTTGCTGTAATGTAGATAAGATGGAAAACGAAGAAGGTCTTATTGTTCAAGACCGCGAGACGTATCTTAATCAGCATGTCCCATATCCTTGCTCTCAATGCAAGTTGGCAATTAGACGAAAACGCCGATTGTCTATAGAACACGTACGACAATTTGGCGAGTTTCAATCTGAGATCATTGATCAGGCGATTTCGGATTTTCAGCAAATGGTAATTTGAAGTTAATATTAATCATGCATTGTACTCTCAAGCTAATTGAAAACCATACACAATAAGATTGGGTCTTGTTGGTAAATTTTCTATCCAGGGAAGTGATGTCTCGACCCAAGGGGGAGTGCACCCTTTGCGGCCAATTAGAAGAGTTCGTGGACGTGCGATGGATGGATTATAGGAGCCAGTCGACCACTTGCAAGGCCCATCTATACCGTCAATGCCAGAGGAGACAGACAACCTTCCCGACCTACCTACAATCTTGGAGCCTGAGATGGAGGCAATGATCGATGCATTAATTCCCATGGATGTTGAGACATCTGACCCGCTTAGAGAGGAAGCATCCATACCATTATATGATGGGTGCCGAGTATCTCGGTTGAAGACATTGCTTGCACTCTTAAGTGTGCAAGCAAAATACAGTTGGAGCGATACGAGTATAACTGAGTTATTCAGGTACCTTGCACACAGGCTTCATTGATTTTTTTATAAACAATATTATTGCAAACATTTGTGTTTTTTCAAGGTGTTTTATAATTTTATTCAGGTTGTTGAAATATCATATATTGCCACCTGCAAATACCATGCCTGAGTCTCGTGATGATGCACGACATGTTTTACGGAAGCTTGGCATGGACTACAATAACATCCATGCATGTATCAACGACTGCATACTGTTTCGAGATGAATACGAGACTATGGAGACATGTCCAAAGTGTGGTGCTCACAAGTATCGACAGGACTTGCAAGGGCAAACCATCCCTCAAAAAGTTCTCAAACACTTTCTGCTCATCCCCCGCATAAACCACATGTTTCGCACGTCTGCCATGGCAAGCTTGACAACGTGGCATGTGCAGAATAGGTCCACGGATGGAGTTCAACGAATATCAGTGGATTCGCGCGCATGGAGCCACATTGACTCTACCTTCCCAGGCTTTGCGCGAGAGCCAAGGAATCTTCGGCTCGGTCTCGCCATGGATGGTGTGAACCCATTTGGTATGCGCTCGACTTCTTACAGTGTGTGGCCTATAGTGCTTGTCAACTACAACATCCCTCCATGGCTTTCTACGAAGAAAGGACATCTCATCCTTAGCTTGCTCATCTCGGGCCGCTACAAAGTAAAAGATATGAACGTGTATCTTCGTCCATTAGTTGATGAGCTTAAGATTTTGTGGGAGGAGGGGGTCATGGTGCAAGATATGAGCAGGCGCGATGGTCGGCGGTCAGCCAACATTCGAGCCATTCTCATGTGGACGATGCATGACTTTCCGGGATTGGGAGAGTGCTCAGGTGAGCAGACCTTTGTTCTCGGTGGTAATATCTATATTTTATTTCATTAAATCAAGTATTCACTAGGTTGTTGCTCACCTTACAGGTCTGGTTACCTCAGATTATCATGCATGTCCATTGTGTGGGCCGCAGTTAGACTCCCGAAGGTCACGAGCCATGAAGAAGATGGTATATCAAGGACACGTTGCTTTCTTGCCGGAGGATCATGAACTCAGGTAAGGTTTTCTTGGACGACCTCCAGCACGTATGAACGCTGCAAGCTAGTACGAGCACAAAATGGTCCATGCGGAGTCACATCCAAAGGGAATGTGACGGTTCTCAGCTTTCTACGAGTTGCCATATTGGACCCACTTACAGGTCAACCACTTGTTGGATCCCATGCATATTTTCAAGAATGTGGGTAGCTTGCTATGGGACCACATCATAGGAAAGAGAGACACTATAGGGTCACGAATGGATTTAAAGGAGGTAGGTAAGATGGAGGCGCTTTGGCCACAGTCGAGTGCTGAAGGGGAAGTGCAGCTTCCTCGCGCTCCCTGGATTTTTTCTACTAAAGAAGAGCGCATTGTGAAGCAAGTAATCAAGTCTATCCGCACTCTGACAGGTATGATGCATTCTCTCAGGTCTGCATTTTCTAAAGATGACCAAATGTCTGGGCTAAAATCCCATGATTGGCATAAGATATGTCAGGTTTGTGAACAGAATGGATTTTAATTAGTGTGGACATTTTAAAATTTGAAAAGTGACCATTATTCATAATGCTTTTTCATTTGCGGCAGTTTATCCTACCGATCGCGATCGCGGGATGCCTTACTCCAGAAATTCGCGGGGCCATTTACAACTTGTCGACTTTGGTGCAATGGATCTCACAGAAAGAGATTACGACGTCCTCTATTGAATCCGCAAGGCGGGGAGCAGTTGAGACAGTCTGTCTCTTTGAGAAATACCTGCACACTAGCATGCTCACGATACAAGTTCACCTTCTTGTGCATCTTGTGGACGAAGTGGAGATTGTTGGACCTCTCCATATGCGATGGATATTCTTCTTGGAGTGCTTCATGAAAACCTTGAAAGGCTTTATGCGACAACAAGCTCGTCCAGAAGATAGCATGGCGGAAGGTTGGTTGGTGTCAGAGACGTTAGTGCATATCTCACAATGGCTACCAACGGTGGAACCAGACAATGAAATGCTATGGACGCTGAAGGATGATGATAGGCTGACTAGAGATGTGGTGGTTGGAAATAGGGTAGAAAAAAGAATGGATGCCTCAATGGAAGAGAAGGTGAATTGCTTTTGTATGTTGCACCATGCCTCCATGGAGACGTGGCTCGCCAAGTACCAGATTGCAAGGCAAGATCAAGAGGAAGCGCGAGCTGAATTCCGACGCAATACGCGTCACTGACCGATTCGATATCCCGAAGGCATGGAGGAGATGCCGCGGTTTATGTCAACACGATGGTTGCATGGAGCCTTGACCGCAGCATCCAGCGAAGGGACAAAGGTCTCAATGGAAGAGTGGGAGTTCTCGAGGGGATGTAGTCCAAAGGTGATAAGGGGTTTAGAATGTGTCATATCTAAATTTTATATGTGACATCTAATTTGAGTGTTTCAATGTACAATACAAAATATATAGTGCAACGTGGTCACGCAGACGGCATTTTCAGGTGGAGCATATTGACAAAATGTGCTCCACAATGGACTGTGGTGTCATGGCAAGGTTTGAGCAAGAGAGCCGGCGACGAGCAACGGATCCAAACATGGTTGTGGATGAGATGGAGTATTTTGGGAACTTGCAAAGTATTATTACGGTGGATTACTGTAACTTCTCCATGATACTATTCGATGTGCAGTGGTTCAAAGTGGTACTTGGAGGACCTGGAGCAACAGTTCGACGAGGTCCATCTGGATTTCTCGAAATAGATTCCGAAAAAAAAAGGATAGATTTGCGCGACACCTTTGTGTTGCCGGCCCATTGTGAATAGGTGCAAATAATCATTTGCTTGCTAATTGTAATATGACATGGTTTATGTCACAATGGTTTGAACTCGCTTTGTAAGTGTTTGTGAACAGGTAATCTTCTATCCAAACCCCCGACAACCTCGATGGTGGTATGTTATACCTTCAACTCCTCGAGGTGCGAGAGTATATGATCAAAGCGATGTTCTAGGCATAGATGAAGAAAATATGCAAATAGAGGGGTCGATATTACAAGGGGTGGAGGCCACCGTAAGCTTCGAGCCCGCATCGGCTAACAATGATGGAAATACAGAAGTCGTAGAATTTTTTGAGAACGAGGCAGACTTGTTCTTTTGTGGTGACATATCTATCAACCTTCCAGTGTATGCAGAGTTGTGTCAGGAGATTAACATAGGACCATAGAATACTTCATTCTTGGAGAATTGTATTACTCAATTCGTTATTTAGATCTTCCATAAAGGTAGATAAGATATGCATTTTAAGAGGGATTTTTCAAAAATGATTTATATCAATGTGCTTTGTATAGTTTAAATTGATTATTCTAACATCATTTTTTATTTGTGCAAGTATCGACATTTTCAGGATGAGTCGAGTGATGAGCGATGAGGAGTTTCAGGACATGATGACACGCATGTCTGCAGATTAGCTCGCGAGATTCAGAGAGATGGCAGAGTAGGAGCTGTCTCATTCTTCATCAAGGCGCTCTGCTAGATCTGTTTCAGCGCGATCAGATGCTTTAGCTTCGAGTAGACGATCTCAACGCTCACGACTTGGGCCAGAGGGAGGGACTGCGACTGTAGGAGGATTAGGGGAGTGCTACTGTGGAGACATGGACGTGGTGTCTCCGTCTCGTCATTCAGCTGGAGCTGCATCACCTCCAGGATTTGTCACACTTGTGGGGACGTCCACTCCAGTTACTTCGGCTTTTGCGCAGCCGTCGGTAGATGGCACGCCTTTTGGTGGCACCCCCTTTGGTGGCACCCCTTTGAGTGGCACTCCAGGAGAGGGTACCCCTGTCGGTACACTGGATGTACAGGGGTCTCCTGGATATGCCCAGGAGCGTGGACGAAGATGGAAGAGGGCCCATCTTAGGCAGACTCTTAGGGGTTATGGATACCTAGTGGATAGTAGGTCAGGAGCCCATCATGAATGATGAGGGGAGGAGGGTGATGGCTTACATGAGGGAGTTGTGCCAACAAGTTTTTCCGCACAACGTCTTGGATCATTGGAGGAACATACCGGAGGGGAGCAAGGACTACATAGTAGCATCCTTGCATGAGGAGTTCCCGGTGCCAACCGCAGTAGATAGATTCTCTACGGGCTGGATGATGGATTGCATGCGTGCATACATGTCACATAGATGATCCGACGCACTCAAGGCAATCAAGAGTGGAGCTCCAAAGCCCGAGTGGTTAGATGCAAACGACTGGCGCTGACTGAGGGAGGAGGCTACATATTTGCCAGATTGGTGCATCATCTTGGGAGTGGCGGCCACAGGACATATTTGGAGGACTTTGTAAGTTTCTCTTTTGTTTTGCTTTTTTTTTTTGAGATATTCTTTGTACTAACAATCATGTTTCTAACAGTTAGCATTTTGTTTTCTTTGCAGCACTCCATTACAAATGGAAATCTGCAAGGCCTTGAGACTCAATATACAAAGAGGCACGGTCTCAGGGCATTGATCGACTGATTGTATAGATGCGGCGGCCCTGTAAGTCACTCATCTTTCTTGTCCGCAGTTACCATGAGATATTTGAATGCATTATTGTATGGTGAATTGATATGTTGTTTCTTTTTTTGCAGAATCCGTTTGATACTCCTTTGCGGCGGGATGAGCTTTCGGAGGACGAGGATTTGTAGCTCGCCCTTGGATCCTTAGAGCTTACACACCTTTAGTTTTTAGTCGCCTGATCTATGTAGACAATTTCTATGTATTAGTGATATCGTTTCATGATTGTACCAATCGCATTTTATGCGATCATGTATTTATTTCATGTATCAATTTTGTGATTTCAGTATACATTCTTTTTGTTTGCAAGCGGTTTGTATATAGCAGTGTAGAAACTATTTTGTATGGCTCTCATACAGCATACAATGCTATATGTGGCAGGGCAACCACAAATTTTTTTTTCTCTGTTACCGTTGCTATTTGCATCGCAAATTTACTGCTCGCGTCGCTATTGGCATCGCTAGAAGCGTCGCAAATTTACTAGTTGTGTCACTATATGCGTCACTATTTGCGACGCAAATGCGATGCATATAGTGACGCATAAAGCGAGGACTCTATGGTGTCGTCAATAATGACGCTTTTTGCGAAGATGGGGGCAAATTTTGTTGTTTGTATTTTCGTCGCTTTAAACGTCGCTATAAGGTCTATATCTTGTAGTGACATACTCAAATGCATCTTGAAAAATGGACTGCCACCAATATCTGGCTCAAAAAGCTTTTTGGGCAGTCAGTCGTCCAGCAAAATACCCTCCAGAAGCGGAGTCATGGCACTCTTACAAAATGAATGGAACCTCATCAAGCATCACACATCAGTGATAGATATCATCAACCCCCTTTCGATATAGTGTTCCTATGATCAATGAAAATTTCTAAGCTGACTGTCTAATGTTCCTCTTTTCTGATTTTGATAAATCGACTCCAGTCTCTCCTGTTGATAGTGATAGTAGCATACCAAGTTGGGATAGAGGGCATAAACACAATATTAGTAAGTTTGGGAATCTCCTAATTCCCATTTTCTAAATACTAAAAATGTGGCACCCGAATAACATGCCCATAAATTTCTCAAAACCATATGATGTGACCTATAATTGAAAAGCGCTTGAAAAATGGAATCTATTGAGCTATATACTACTCTATTTGGAATTATAGTGTTCAAGTTATGGCAAATCCAAAGTTTTGACCACGTGTCCCAAACTTATGGGAAATTCCCACATTCCCCAATATGGTGTTCATATCAATTTTAAACATTTCCTCGATATTACCTCCTTAAATTAAAGTCTCTTTCGGTTCCTAGAAATCCACAAAACATTTCACAATACCTTGCAGCTTTGGTGGCTTATTTCTAATCTCATAATCAAATTCTTGCAAAGTAATTAACCACTTTGCCAAATGATCAGGCGGCTGTAGCTTGTTAATCAGCAATCTAAACCCCTCCGCCTTCATATAGAAAACTAAATTCTCATAGAGGATGTGGTGCCTGAATTTTTTAGTTGCAAATACCATTGCAAGGCACAACTTCTCCATGTAGGTGTAGTTGATTTCTGATATGCCCAACTTTCGACTAGCAAAAGCAGTCGGACCATTTTTCCTCCCAGATTTGGGATAAGCAACAGCTGATACTATGCATGGTGACTACTGAGAATATATAGAATACTTCACTCCTTTTAGGTGCTTTTAAAAATGGTGCTTTTACTAGCTCCTTTTTCACATCATTAAAAGCTACCTTACAAGGGTCACTCCATTCAAATAGACAGTTAAAAATAGATTGGTTAGTGGAAACCTTCTTTCTACCAGGGCATTTATGAATCTTCGATACTACCCTACAGATGATATAAAGTTGTGTACTTCTTTCAGAGTGCATAGCGGACTCATGGCAACTATGACCGTGATCTTTTTAGGGTCAGTCGCGATCCCTACTGAGCTGACCACATGGCCTAGCAATAGCCATAAGGCGCCCCAAATATGCACTTTCGTAGGTTAAGAGCTATGAAAAATTGTTTGCAGTGCTCAAAACACTTCCTTAAAATAATCAACTATCTTTCTCTTATGGTAGCTGCCCCTAGGTCATCGATAAATACTTTCAACTCTTTTGGGTAGATGTCACCAAAGGTCTTATTTGTTGTTTGTTGCCATGAACTGGGTGCATTGCATAAACCAAAGGCCATCACATGGTACGCAAAGGTACCGAAGACATTAATGAAAGTTTTTTTCAGCTTATCTTCTTTTGCAATTTCCATCTGGTTGTATTCCACAAAGCAATCCATCAATGAATATATTTACCTACATGCTAGGCTAGTCCAAAATTTGGTCAATAAAGAGCAATGAGTAGTAGTCCTTAATTGTTTGCTTATTCAGCTCTCTAAAGTCTACACAAAGCTAGATTTGATTATTTTTTTCTTCCTGATAACAACAGGTAAACACCATTCAGTGTGCTGAATAGGGAGGATCAAACTAGCTTGTTGCAATTTCTATAACTCCTCAAATAATCCCTCCCTCAATTTGAAATGCATACGCCTTACTTTCTAATGCACAAAATGGCTACCTACCTTTACAGGAATGGTATGAAGAGCCATGTTGAGAGGAATACCCCTCAGTTCATCATAACTCCAGGTAAAAATGTCGTGGAACTCTTGGATAAGGGATACATAGTCCTCCATTTCTTCCTTACTAAGCATGGATCCTAATTTAATTGGCTGCGGATCATTTGGCATACCAAGATCCAACTCAATCACATCTGCATTTCTTATCCTGTATTGGGTCTCTATTGGCTCATTTAGAGTTATTTGATAGATGTCCTCTCTAGTGGACCCTTCTTTTGATTAATCACTCGATGACATCTCACTAGCAGATACATATTGTAACGTCTCTAATTCCGTAGAGAATAGAGAAGCTCTCTCGCTTTGAGGAGACTCGGGATAAGCGTTTACTACCACACAATTGGTACCTCTACCAAGTATCAATTGACCATTAGGTATATCCACTTGATAGCCGGCATGGATCAAAAGATCCATGGCCTTCTTAATAATACTTGATAGCTTGGCCGTCCTGCGAACCTAATAACTCTAAAGTCCACAATGCATTCTTAATAATACTTGATAGCTTGGCCGTCCTGCGAACCTAATAACCCTAAATTCCACAATGCATTCCACACTAGCATGGCTCAAAAGTGGCTTCTAAAATCTAGCTCTCATCAAATCTTTATTTCTAATTTGAGAGTGGAACTTGGGAGATTCTTGAATTCTACAATATAGTGTTACTATATTATGAGGCACAAAGAGTCCACTTGTCCCTACCTATAGGTAAGATAATCACAATCTTTAGCAAAAGCAACCTCATCGTTGCTCAAGGAAAGGTTAAGCAATCAGTTTATACCCTAGATAGAAACTCAATGATAGGGAGTGATGCAATTCTTAGAGGACTATTAGAAAAACAAGACAGGAAGCAAATGCCCCTGAGTGCAACATTCCCTAGTCCTATAACGAGAAAATCCAAGAATCTAACATCTTCCATCTCATTGCTAATGCTAACAAAAATAGATCCCCACGAAAAAGAAACAAATATATTGGGGATACCACCATAAACACTGATGGGGAGTTAGTACAATGACACAATGGATTCCCAAAGTGTTGCTACATGCTCAAGGTTCCTACACATACCCAAATTTCATGCATCACCACCTCTTTCAGTAATAGCACATAATTTACTCAAAGTAAGGATACAAAGGAAACAACTTAAATATGAACAATAGTTTAGGATACAAACCATCTCATGAATTGAGCAAGCTACAAGAGAAAGGAAAAAGCTAAACTTTTCCTATAGGGAAAAGAAGAATTAGCACTGCATTGAGGTGCAACCACGAAATTTAGTTATTGAATCCAAGAAGATGGTAGTAATACCTCATAGGATAGTAAACCTAAAAGAAAAATCAGAGTGTCCACCCCACGATAATATTCTAACTACACAAGAATGTTCAAAAGATGAAAGAATCGCACCATCAAGAAGAAATGAGGAGCCATTAGAGGTATCAAATAGTCCACTTGGAAGTCCCAAGTCTCCTAAGAACATTTCATATAAAGCTAACATAGGAAGCCAAGCAGTAGCAACCTCATATAGCTACTTAACCTATGCAAAATAGACTTACAAAAATCAATCAAGTATATTGAGAGCTAAAAAGATGAGTGGATTGCCTCTTACCCACCCAGCCTCCAATCCTCACTAAGAGAGTTAAAGAAGGTCACCACCTAGCCAAAGGGAGGATGGGCTAGGACATCCCTTTCCTAAGTGAATGGAAAGAACCAAAAGACAACTTCACAATAGAGAATTTGTAGCCCATCTTAAGGAAAATGAAGATGATGGAAGGTTAAGAGAGGTGATGGCTCCTAATTTCTCCCATGAACATATATATAACATGAGGAAATAAGGATTCCCCACCAATAGAGTATATGGCAAGTCTTACTTAATAATTTTAAGTATGAATGTAAAGGGAGAATTAGAAGAGAGTACATATGATCTAGACATCATATTAGAAAATGAGAGAGGGAGAGAGATGAGAAGAGAAGGAGACAAGAGGAGAAGAGGTAGAGAAAGCTTGTCATTATGTATTCATGGAATGCTACATAAAAAAAAGAGACTCACTCATAGCTTACCTCCAAAAGATGGACTAGCATGAGGGTGTTGCATAATGTGCTTTTAGTGGCTCCCCTTTGGGCTTGGTGATCTAGAGTGCTCACATGTGCTTGTGATTGTGTGTTTTTTTACATTTCCATGGGCACCTTATATAGCCTCTATGAGAGATTAGACTAAGATAATCTTCTTGATTAACATAATCCTAGATTATATATGGCAACTTTGATAATATGGAGAATAGTGGATGGGACAAGTCTCCACCTTGGCCATCATGCAAGAAGCCAAGGGTGGTGGTAGACAAGCTAGAGAAAGGGAGCTAGATTACAAGAGGTGGGTGCCTAAAGCACATTATTATAATATATTTACAAGAAAGATAAAATGAAAAGTTGATGTGATAAGGGTGAAAGAGAGAAGAAAAGTGGCTGCACCCAAGCCAATAGTCTGTGCCTTCATAACTTCAAATAAGTGAAGAATCTGAAAAAAGTTTTTTCTACACCTTTGTAGACCAGGTCGAAGCCAGTCGAGAATCGTGTGTATTTTCTTGAAATTTGATTTTTTGTGGAATTTAAAAAAAATTATTAAAAAATACTTCCAAAAGATACTTTGACTTTAATGCATATAAGCATGTGATAGAGGGGGTGCATGCTTGTAAGCTTTTGTGTAAGATCCAAATGACACCATGATGTCGACATTGACTTGTGTACAAGGGTGAGGTGTCCTCTAATGATGGTGATAGATCCCAAATATTGGTGATACAGGTGGAAGCCAAGTGTAGTTAGAGGTTAATTCTTTGAAAAAATCTATGCACTCACTCAACCCCTAGGTGTAATCCGTTTCAATCTTCACTAAGATAACCTATCCCTTTTACCCTTTACATTGACATCTCTCCTAAGAATTTATTTTTCCACTTGCTAGAGTTATTATAACCAAGAAGAAATGTAGCATATCTAGTTCTTAAAGAGTAAACCCAAAGTAATAAGATGTAGGGCTTAAGCTATGGGCAATGCTCTTGATAGGGGTTTTGGCCAAATTTTGTGGTAGAAATTCAGTTTGTAAAAAACCCAGATCATATATTAACATACCCAACTAGGGTAAGGATCTGACAAAGTAATCAACCTCAAATAACACAACTAGCTATGAATCTCAATTGTCACCACCTTTAGCTATGATAGAGGTCACATCCATAAAGGAATAAGCCCTTATGAATATTGGGAATCATGTGGTGGGGGGACTTGCTTGAGCTATGGTACCAAACACACACCATACACACAAGAAGAAGCTCACTTAAGAACACAAGAAGAGATATGGAGGCCAAAAAGTTTTCTTGTTGGTTTCATCTTTTTCTTTTACACCCAATACAATGTGCATAAAGTATAAATGAGATACAATATAAAGAAAAGTGGGCTACTAAGTCAAAAAATGTATATAGTCAATGGCTATGTGAGGATCATAATGACCACCAATATGCTAAGTATAGATGTGTAAAGCCATCTAACTAGATGGTATATTCACATGTATTGATCTTTCCATCTCAACACTTCACCTTAAGCTCCATCATATCTCTACAACTCTAAGTGAGCTTTGAAATTTTTGAAGCTTCTCTATATCCTATGCCTTTGTGAAAATGTTAGCTATTTGAGCTTGTGTATTGATATATACCAAGTCACAAATACCTTCTCTCTTAAAAGTGTTAATGCACCTCAATGAGTTTTCCTCTAGAATGGAACATTGGGTTCCTAGCTAAGTATATGTTGCTCATGCTGTCAAAGTGAATGACATATAGACCATCTCCCTACACATCTAAATCACCAAATAATTTCTTTGTAGCCATGTCATCTCACATGCTACCATAGTAGCACCTCTACAATTAGCCTCTGTATTTGATAAAGCAACTATAGGATTCTTTTTGCTAATCCACATAACTGCTACACTATCAAGAGAAAACATGAATCCGCTATAGTTCTTCTGTCAGACATGCTACTAGCCCAGTCTGCATTTGTGTATTCAAGCACTTCTATATCCTTACCGGTCTCATAAAAAAGTCCATAATACAAAGTGGCCTTCACATATCTCAATATGTGTGTAATTACATCCAAATGAGGCCTTCTAGACATCTTCATAAACTGGCTGACAATGCCAACAATATAACTCAAGTTTGTCCTTGTGATAGTCATGTAAATCAGATTCCCTACTATCCTCTTGAACATAGTAGGATCTTCTATCTCATCCCTAATATCAACACTCAACTTTGTATTTTCTCCAATGGTACTAAAATAGATTTTAGTTACACGAGATCAAACCATACTTGGACAATATATCCAAGCTATACTACCTTTGGAATAGCCATATACTATCATCACATTTGATAACCTCAATACTAAGAAAGTACATTAGCTCACTCAAATCCTTCATCTGAAACTTCTTCTTCAAAAGATCCTTAGCTTCAACAATCGCACTATCATTGTCACATGTAATAATCAAGTCGTCCACATAGATAACTATGCTAACCAAAATTGCATATTCCTTTCTCACATAAAATGAGTGATTAGCATCAAACATAAAAGTCAAACCATACTGTAGGTGCTTTCTTTAACCCATAGAGTGCCTTGTTTAACCTATATAAATATACGGAATGCTCTAAATCCTTATAACCTATTGGATAGTCCATATACATTTCTTACAATTCACCATGCCAAAATATATTCTTTATATCCATTTGCTACAAACTCCAACCTTTGGTTATTACCAAAGCAATCACACATCTAACTCTTACTATCTTAACAATTGGATTGAATGTCTCTTCATAATCTATGCCATATGTTTGAGCATAGCCTATTGCAACTAGCCTAGTCTTATACTTGCTAATAGAACAATCTACCTTATGCTGCTTAAGGGCAATGCTACTAGATCCCAAGTCTTATTGGATTCTAATGTAGCCATCTCCTCATCCATTGCTACATCCCAATGAGCAAGATCAATAACATTCTCAAAATAAGTACGCTCAAAATTCTCAAAAAATTTAGGTACAACATCCTTAACTACCTTTTCCATATAAGCATAATGGTGAGCTACATAACCTTCAAAACCAAATCTATTACTAGAACTATGCATCACTAGATCACTTAGTGGACCTTTAACATTACCATGTACTCTCCATACACCTGGTTTCCTTATTGAAGGAATGCCAAACTCATCATCAAATCTCTTTCAATCACTAGAATATCCATCAAATCCCAAATAACTAGAAAATGTATCATCACAATCAGACACTTTCTTTTTGACTTTGTCTTTACCTACAACACTTGTAGACACACATTAAGATGTGGGGCTAGTCCTTTGGCTCTCAGAACAAGGCCTAGCTGTAGATATAGAAGCAGACGATGTTTCTGGTCCACTAAGGCTACGTTATTCTTGCTTCTCTTTCTACACATAACTATCATTATCATCCAATACATCACCATTAGATGCATGTCAATAGATCATCTCATAAAAAATTACATCCTTGCTCACTTTGAACTCACCTCTAATAGGGTTATAGCAACAATACCTTTATTTTCTAAAGAGTGCCCAATAAAAATAAAATTTTAAACCTGTAGATCAAGCTTCTTTTGTAGCTCATCTAAATCATGAATATATCAAGCTTCTTTTGTAGCTTTTTCAAGGTTTTTTATGATTTTTTTCAAATAACTGAAATATCATATATTACCACCTGCAAATACCATGTCTGAGTCTCATGATGATATACGACATGTTTTACGAAAGCTTGGCATGGACTACAATAGCATCCATGTATGTATCAGTGATTGCATACTGTTTCAAGGAGAATACGAGACTATGTAGATATGTCCAAAGTGTGGTGCTCACAGGTATTGACAGGACTTGCAAGGGCAAACCATCCCTCAAAAAGTTCTTAAACACTTTTGACTTATCCGCCACATAAACCACATGTTTCGTACCTTCAACATGGCGAGCTTGACAATGTGGCATGTGCAGAATAGGTCCACAGATGGAGTTCAACGAATATCTTCGAATTTACGCGCATGGAGCCACATTGACTCTACCTTCCTGGGCTTTGCCTAAGAGCCAAGGAATCTTTGGCTTGGTCTTGCAATGGATGGTGTGAACCCATTTGGTCTGCGCTCAACTTCTTACAGTGTGTGGTCTATAGTCCTTGTCAACTACAATATCCCTCCATGGCTTTCTATGAAGAAAGGACATCTCATCCTTAGCTTACTCGTTCCCCGCCACTACAAAGTCAAAAATATGGACTTGTATCTTCGTCCATTAGTCGATGAGCTTAAGATTTTGTGGGAGGAGGGGGTCACCGTGCAAGATATGAGCAAGCGCGATGGTCGATGGTCCGCCAATATTCAAGCCATTCTCATGTGGATGATGCATGACTTTTCAGGATTCGGAGAGTGCTCAGGTAAATAGACTTCCGTTCTCGTTGGTAATATCTATCATAGCTCATTCAAGTTTGTATTCACAGGATAGAGGTGTTGAAACAAGTTTGGTTACCTCAGCTTATCATGCATGTCCATTGTGCGGGCCACAATTAGACTCCCGAAGGTCATGAACCATGAAGAAGATGGTATATCAAGGATATGTAACTTTCTTGCGAGAGGGTCATGAACTCAAGGAAGGTTTTCTTGCAACACGTATGAATGCTGCAAGCTGGTACGAGCAAAAAATGGTCCACACGGAGTCACATTCAAAGGGAATGTGACGGTTCTCAGCTTTCTACGAGTTGCCATATTGGACCCACTTTACAGATCAACCACTTGTTGGATCCCATGCATATTTTCAAGAACGTGGGTAGCTTGCTATGGGACCACATCACAGGAAAGAGAGACACTATAGGGGCACGAATGGATTTTAAAAGGAGGTAGGCAAGATGGAGGCACTTTGGCCGCAGTCGAGTGCTGATGGTCGTGTGCAACTACCTCACGCTCCTTGGATTTTGTCCACTAAAGAAGAGTGCATTGTGAAGCAAATAGTTAAGTCTATCCGCACTCCGATGGGTATGATGCATTCTCTCAAGTCTGTGTTTTCTAAAGACGACCAATTATCAGGGCTAAAATTCCATGATTGGCATGAGATATGTCAGGTTTATACTATGAATGGATTGTAATTGGTGTGTGTATTTTTCTATTTGAAGTGTAGTCATTGTTCATAATGCTTTCTCATTTGTGGTAGTTTGTACTACCGATCGCGATTGCAGGATGCCTTACTCTAGAAATATACGGGGCCATTTACAAGTTATTGACTTTAGTGCAATGGATCTCACATAAGAAGATTAAGATGTCCTCTATTGAATCCGCAAGGTGGGGAGCAGTGGAGATGATCTGTCTCTTTGAGAAATACCTGCCTACCAGCATGCTCACGATACAAATCTACCTTCTTGTGCATCTTGTAGATGAAGTGGAGATTGGTGGACCTATCCATACACGATGGATGTTCTTCTTAGAGCGCTTCATGAAAACCTTGAAAGGCTTTGTGCAACAACGAGCTCGGCCAGAAGGTAGCATGGCTAAAGGTTGGTTGGTGTCTGAGGCACTAGTGCATATTTTAGAATGACTACCAACAGTGGATCTAGACAACAATATGCTATTGTCGTTGAAGGATGATGATAGACTGATCGAAGATGTGGTGGTTGAAAATGGGGTAGAAAAAAGAATGGATGCTGCAATGGAGGAGAAGGTGAATCGCTTTTGTATGTTGCACTATGCCTTTATGGAGACGTGGCTTGCCAAGTACCAGCAAGCTAGGCAAGATCGAGAGGAAGCACAATCTAAATTTCGACGTAATACACGCTATCAACCGATTCGATATCTCGAGGGCATAGAGGAGATGCCGGGGTTCATGTCAATGCGATGGTTGCATGGAGCTTTGATCGCAACATCTCGTGAAGGAGCGAAGGTCTCAACCGAGGAGTGGGAATTCTAGAGGGCATGTAGTCCAAAGGTAATGACGTGTTTAGGATTTATCATATCTATATTTTATATGTGACAACTAATTTGAGTGTTTCAATATACAGTACAAAATATATAGTGCAGCATGGTCATGCGGATGACATTTTCACGTGAAGTGTATTGACAAAATAACGCTCCACAATAGACTGTGGTATCATGGCAAGGTTCAAGCAAGAGAGCCGACGATGAGCAATAGATCCAAACACGGTTATAGATGAGATGGAGTATTTTGGAAACTTGCAAAGTACTCTTACGGTGGATTACTATAGCTTCTCCATAATACTATTTGATGTGCAGTGGTTTAAAGTGGTACTTAAAGGAGCTAGAGCAACAGTTCGACGAGGTCCATCTGGATTCCTCGAAATAGATTTTGAAAAAAAATGGACGGATTTGCGCGACACCTTTGTGTTGCTAGCCCATTATGAACAGGTGCATGAACTCATTTGATTGTTAATTGTATTATGACATGATACATGTCACAATAGTTTAATCTCTCTTGCATGTGATTGTGAACAGGTAATCTTCTATCCAAACCGCCGATAACCTCGATGGTGGTATGTTATACCTTCAGCTCCCCGAAGTACGAGAGTATATGATCAAAGCGATGTTCTGAGCATAGATGAGGACAATATGCAAATAGAGGGGTCGATATTGCAAGAGGTGGAGGCCACCGAAAGCTTGGAGCATGTAAAGGAGCCATCATCGGATAACAATGATGGAAATACAGGAGTCCAAGAATTCTTTGAGAAGGAGGTGGACTCATCCTTTTGTGGTGACATGTCTATCGACCTTCTAGGGTATATGGAGTTGTGTCATGAGATTGAAATAGGACCATGGGATACTTCATACTTGGACCATCCACTTACTTAATTTGTTGACTAATCACTTATAAGGGTACCGTACTTTGTATTATTTAAATTGATTTATATTACCGTGCTCTGTAAGATTTAAATTGATTATGCTCACATCATTTTTTGTTTGTGTAGGCGACATTTGTGGATACTTAGATCATCAGGATGAGTCAAAGGATGAGCGATGAGGAGTTGCAGAATATCTTCACGCGCATGTCTCCAGATCAGATGGCGAGATTCAGAGACAGGGCAGACCAGGAGCTATGTCGGACATCGTCAAGCCGCTCTATTAGATCTACTTTGGTGCGATTAGATGCTTCAGCTTTGAGCAAACGAGGTCGACGCTCTAGACTTGGGCCAAAGGGAGGGAGTGCTTCAGGGTCAGAGAGATATTGCAGAGATACGAAAATAGTGAGCTCGCGCTCGGCACGGGATACAGGTGCTACTCCTCGCTCTCATGGCGGTTCCAGAGAGCATGGCTCAGGTGGTTGCTATGGAGGCACGGACGCAATGTCTATGTCTCGTCGTTCTACTGGAGTTGCATCACCTCCAAGATTTGTCACACCTATTGGGATGTCTACTCCAGTTACTCTGGCTTTTGTTCAATCATCCGCAGGTGTCACCTCTATGGGTGCTACACCAATAGATACTATCCCGATTGGTACACCACATGTACAAGGGTATCGTGGATATGCCCAAGAGCATGGTCGTAAGTTGGAGAGGACCCATCTTAGGCATATCCCAGAGGGGTATGCTTATCTTGTCAATGATAGGTCAGGAGCCATCATCATGAATGGTGAGGGGAGGAGAGCGATGGCTCGCATAATAGAGTTGCACCAACAAGTTTTTCGGCACAATGTCTTAGATCATTGGAAAAACATACCGGAGGGGAGAAAGGACTACATAGTAGCATCCTTGCATGAGGAGTTTCCGGTTCCAGCCACAGCAGATAGGTTTTCTACGGGCTGGATGATGGAGTGCATACATGCATATATGTCACACAGACGATCCGACGCATGTAAGGCACTCAAGAGTAGCGTTGTAAAGCCCAAGTAGCTAGACACGGACTACTGGCACCGATTGAGGGAGGAGGCTACAGATTCTCCAGGACATTGGAGTGAGCAGCGCGAGGCAGCGAGGGCATGCCTAGAGGCTAGAGTGGTCCATCATCTTGGAAGTGGCTGCCACAAGACATATCTAGAGGACTTTGTAAGTTTTTCTTTTGTTTTACTTGCTTCTTTTTTTGCACTATCCTTTGTATTGATAATCATGTTTCTAACAGTTAGTATTTTGTTTTCTTTGTAGCACTCCATTACAAATGACGATTTGACCGGCCTTGAGACTCGATATGTAGAGAGGCACGGTCTCACTGCATTGATTGATCGATTATATAGACGTGACGGCCCTGTAAGTCACTCATCTTTCTTGTGCATAGTTACCATGTTTAAGTAGAATGCATTATTGTATGGTGGACTAATGTGTAGTTGTTTCTTTTTTTGCAGAGTCCGTTCGATGCTTCTTTGCGGTGGGACGATCTTTCCAATGGCGAGGATGTATAGCTCGCCCTTGGATCCCTAGAGCTCACACACCCTTCTTTTTTGGTCACCTAATCTGTGTAGACATTTTCTATGTAGTACTGATATCTTACCATGATTGTACGAATCACTTTCATTATGCGATCATGTATTTATTTCATGTATCAACGTTATGATTTAAGTACACTTTGTCTTTATTTACACAAGCATTGTATATAGTGCCGAAACTATTTTGTATGGCCCAAATAAAGCACATCGTGCTATGTGCTGCCCTGCCACAAAATTTTTTTCCCCCTGTTACCATCGCTATAAGTGTCGCAAATTTACATGCACGTGTCGTTATTGGCGTCGTTATTAACGTCGCAAAGTGTCGTTATCAGCGTCGTTATTTGCATCAGTTGTGATGCTGATACCGATGCAAATAGCGACACTGATAACGATAGTAATACCGACTATTCTATGGCCTCGCCAATAACAACAGTTTTTGTGACGACGGGGCAAATTTCTTTATTTACATTTTTGTCGCTTTTAACATCGGTATAAGGCCTATATCTTGTAGTGAATAATAATATTAATAAACATTACGTAGGGGAATATATATACAAAACTACAACCACTATAATATATGAGGGGTATGTAATGCAAAATTCGAGCACAATTTACATATAATTTCATGTCATGGGTATATATGTCTAAGTGTAGATAAATCTATTGGAATGTGCTTCAATACATAGCCCTTGTATATAGTAAAGTGCATATTGATGCTATTTAGAGAAACTATTGATATATATATCAATGCTTTTATTGATGCATATTTTGACATTAATTGAAAATATCTAAACTTGAAACTTACCCTACCTCTTGCTCATTCTTGTTGGTGACATCGAGCTTGAGAGTTAAGTACTTCACTCACTTTCATTTCTTCTTCTTTCCTATTTTATGCTTTTGTATTGCTTGTCGACAAGATCATTATGCAATGTAGCTATGTTTAACTTGTTTTATTTCCAATTTTTGCAAGTATTAATGCATGTGTTCTTACACACACACACACGATGTGTGTGTGTGTGTTTTTGTGCGTGTGTGAGTGTGTGTGAACTACTATTAAATCTTAGGTGTAATATAACTATTCCACATAGCAATATTCATATTGACTTATCTTGTTTGAGGGTAAAATGAAGATTAATTAATTTTAATTAGTTCTTGATGATTGCATGCACGATATGTTATCAAATCATATTGTGCATTCTGTATATTTGCAAAACAAGTGGTCCATCTCTGACAAGATAACAAATGTGGACAAAGGGGATAGATCCTTATATATCTTTGTTATAGATAGTATAATTTTCTACACTTGTCAATATATGCATCAATGTAAGCATGAATATACCTTGGTGTATTTTCCAATGCTTATTTCCATGCCTCTACCATCAAACATATTAAGGTACTCTCTCCAATGGATAAATAAATGAACATTTTGATCATCAGACTTGACATTTTAACCCCTTTTTACATGTCATTCCATTTTTTAGTTTTCATTGATGTATCCCTCATATGTCGTAGTGAATGCATTCTTGCTATAGATGTAGATTATATAAACATTTTTAAGGTCACCTCTATATCCATGTTTATAGGTGAATTTATACACGTGCATCTCATTTGTATTTTTACCCCAGTTATATGCATAAATATGTTCTAGACTTGATTCGCACATCTAAGCACCTACACATTGGACATAATTATACATAGATATCCATGAATACATGTAGAAATATGTTTATAAATAGACTCGATTTTCTTAGTATATAAAATGCATTGATTTACTTCAACATATTATTTCCTTGTACTTTAAAATGATACCATTTTAAAGGAATAATAATATAAGGAATAGAATGGGTGGTCTTAGGCTTTAATGGTAAGTCTCAAACAAATGCCCTAGAAATGCTCCTCTTGAGCTATAGCCACTTTTGTATTATAGAATAGGGAAGCATAGACTTCTCTAATTAGATGGGAGGCAAATCTAAATTGGAATAGTGCACAAAGACCTAAAGTTGGAAAAGTTCTCTTAAGTGGACCCTAGGAGCTCGGAAGAGGGTACAAGGAAGTACTATTGAGTAGCACACCCTTCCTACCATCTCCATCACCCAATATCTAGGCATTTTAGATGAGCTATAAAGCAGGGTTGAAATGCATGCATGCAATGAATGTTGGCTACAGGCTCACAAATCAAGTGGCATAGTGAGAAATTGAGGTCGCTTTAAGAACTAATCTACCACCTACAAGCTCAAGAGGGTAACGTGGTGCTCCCTAATTTGAACTCCATGATATAATGTAGGAATGCCCTCGATTCTTTCCACAAAAATATATGCACTTTACACACGATGGGTCCCTCTAATATTCTAAGAGATAGTAGCATTTTAGAGGGTTTCAATACACTATAGGATGTAAATCTCACCTTTATGAGGTAGACAAAAGGAATCAATAAACTAGGTATAATCTATAGGGATGAGGGGATGATGTGCATTGCTATTTGCTTAATTAAAATCCTATTTTACAAAGGCCACATCATGGAACAGGCCTTTGAGTGGTGGTATAGTATGCATTACCCTGTAGTGCACACTACAAGTCATAACACATTTATTTAAAGGCCTTGTTAGCCAATGGAGGCAGTAATCAAATGCTGCAAATCAAATGTGATGAATATATTTCAAGATACACTTAAGGTGGGTCATGAAAAATCCTTAATCTAACACACGATCTCGAGGGTGTGGCTCAAAAATATGTAAGCACATCATGAGGGCTCAAAAGAAGGTATTGATTATATACTATTTTTATAAAATGTTTACATACAAAGGGGTGCCATATAGAGGGGCAATTTATTGATTAACTAAAAAAGGGTGTGTTTTATTTCAAGAAAATTCATAGATGAGAGTATTCTTAAAAAGACCTTGAATGCATGTGATATAGAGGGTTTACATATACTCAACCCCTGTAACACACAATAATATCTAATTTATGGGCTACATACAGAAGGTACGTAAGTATATCACTACTTGTGGAAATACGGAGTGAGGTATTGCCAATAATGTTCTCAATGTGAAAAGATTGAAAAAATGATTGTCTTTGTATCTTGAATTGATGTGGGTTTTCTTCCAGAGAAGACATGGTGTATCTTCTGGGATGTAAAACCCTTGTTTTGATGAACGTTTGATCTTTCTTGATTGGCATGTTGCTTTTAGAAAAATTAAGGATAGCCATTGATTATAGTTGACACCATTCGAATTTGTGATGTGCTTGATGAGCCAATTCCTCTGAAGAAGAGGAAGAAGAAGACATTTGATTTTCCATTTGTGGATCACTAGTTTGTTAGACTTGTAAAACTTTTAGGACTAGGAGACCACATGATCTCTTTTAAGGGTTCTTAGTACTTCTTCATGTGTGTATGTGTGTGCATGCATGGATGTGCGTCGGTGCAAATGAGAGCGTGAGTGAGAGAAAGCAAGCTGAAATATATGTGATCTTTGGGTTCCATTGTAAAGGCCCTAGCACACCCAGGGGCAATGGGGCGAACGGGGCTTTTGGGATCTTAGTATCACATAGGGGTCGCACCATGTCCCAACTATATACTAGTCATGAGAAATGACAAAATCAATCCTACGTTTTCTATCAAAAGTGCACTGTTGACTGGTTGCTAATCCGTGCAAACATGTCATTCCCCAATGAAATGCAATAATCCTAGTAACCTAGTGTTAGCACTCAGTTTTTGGCACGTGTAAGTGGTAGGAAGAGAGGGGTAAGGAACCCCCACTCCCCTTGTTTGCACTAAGTGCAACCCTTAGAGGAGTGGGGGCAATGGGGGGGGGGGGAAGGGGGTCCCGCTCCCCGCACTGGCCTTGGGCATGACCAGTCTCGAATTCCTCCAGAAGTTTCTAGTACGCTGAACCGTGAAAAGACAACTGTCATGTTCTACCCGTTGCGGTGGCTCAAACATTGAGAATTTCTCAACGAAGAAATTCCAAATTAGCATTCACAAGACGACAACGGAAGTTATTTATTCATACATGCCTCCACCAGGGCATAGTTATACAAAGAGGCGGGCCGGCTTCTTATAAATTAGTTGAAGCGGGGATCGGAGATGTAGAAGCCCAGGCTATCGATATGGGTACCCTGACGGCTGAAGAAGCCAAGGATTTGTGGGCGAACAACGTGACCGTTCATGCCAGAGGGTTTCAGTTGAGGTGCATGTGCGGAGGAGACGCCCATCGCTAGCACTCCCTTGTAGTTGGAGTCGGGATGGAAGATGCTCTTGTTCTCACCCATGGTCACGTCCACGTCCATGTCCACGTTGTCAGCCAGTGAACGAACGTATAGTCAGTCAGTCAATCAGTCAGTCGTCAGTCAGTCAGTCGACCTAAAATATCCAAAGCTGTCCACGTCCACGTCATCAGTGAACAAACGTATAGTCGATGTACTACTGCACACTATTAACTCATAGCAATATCAAAGCAATGCGCCATGACTTGGCTAGTAATTTTACGACGTACATACATCCGCGGCAGTACCGTTGGCATTGCCGTGCAACACAGTGGTGCCGTTGCCATACACGACTCGAAAGCCATTGAGATTGTTGGACGCGTAGTAGATGGTGAGGTTGCACACCCCACCGTTGCTCCAACCGTCGTCGAAGGGGCTACCGCCCGCGAAGACCCCCCACGGCCCAACTATGGCTGCCATAGACAATATTGCTATATTGAAGGTATAAAGGGCGTCGTGAAGGTATAAAGGGCGTTGTTTGTGCGTGAGCCTGTGTTTTTTGCGTGTGTTACCTCTGACGCCGGGCCTGCGCTCTCCATTTATATGTGTCACTCCCACCAGTACTACGTCTCCGAGGGTGAAAAGCTCTCTAGAGTTTTTAGAAACCTCTCTCTCTTTCTCTCTCTGTGTCTCGAGTCCCCCGAAGCATCCGTCGAATAAACACGTCTCGCGACGTGCTCTCGTGTGCTCCTCGATAACACAAAAACGTGTCCATCGGGAACGGGCCTTAGGACATGAGGGAGCTTGACTCTTTTTAAGGGTTGGAGAGCCTTTCTAGAGGCATTTTGACCTTCAATAGAAGGCAAATATTTTTAAAACCTTGTTATCCAAGGGCAAGTAAAAAAATTTGTCCTTCATAGAGAAATGTATGATTTACAAACCTTGCTATAGAAGGATAGTTATGACATGCGTGCTTGGTCATTGTTGCACTACAACAGAAACGAGGTATAGATGCGCATGTTAGACGCGCAAAGTCGGACGCGTCTATCACAGCGTCTATAAGTGCATGTAAACGTGTGTGTAAATAGATGCAAATTTTGCATCTATATATTCGCGCAAAAAGACGCTAATATAGACGCACAATTATTTAACCACCTAAAATTGGCAATTCACATAATTAAAAAACCAAAGTTAATAATTATTTAACCACCTGAAATTGATTCTTGAGCATGCACATGTGCGCATGATAAAAATCATAGAATTAAGAATACACATTGAATCATTGAATTAAAAAAATAGAGTTAATAATTACTTTTTCATTGCTCTCTAATGAATGGCAGTTCCTCCAGTTGACAAGCCTGATATAAGTAATTAGCGACAAGCGACAGAAACCTTACAATTAGTAGCAAGCATTGCAATATGTATCTCATAATTTCTCTACGTACTTGAAGATGATAAAATATACTTCCTTTTTATTATGGAAAATTCAATTTAGCTTTAAAATTGACTATTGATTCTTGAGTATGCACGTGTGTGCATGATAAAAACCATAGAATTAGGAATACACATTGAATCAATAAGCAAATTAAGTATGTTACAGTGAATGATCCATCTCATCTTCAATGAGATCATCCCTTGCTGAACTATCTACTTCTAGGTCTATGTTACCAAGAGATAACAAAACAAATAAGTCTATCCCACTATCAGATGTGTTGCTATATTGCTCAATAACTTCATCAATATCATCGACAATCACATTATTGTCTTCTTTTACATTTCCTTGAACATCCTCGCGAGGTTCATCTTGTACTATATCACGCATATAATCCATTATGGTGTCATCATGCACATCATCATTAATTGTTGGATTGTCATCTGCTAACTCCATGTCGGTAAAATTACCATATATTTGTTTTGAACGATTAGATATAGGGATGACATACCACCATCGGTTATTGTTTACCATTGGATGATACACAACGTGTATTTGAAAAACAAAAGCAAAAAACTTAAGTACTTATTATATTGTGTATATATATCACATGTATACATATAAAAAAATTAGCCTTTGCACATATACATGCTCGCATTGTTGAGGTAGTACTCATGTGTCATTCTTGTTTTGGTGAAATTTTATAGAGTCAATGATTACAAAACCACTTGGATGACGTCTGATTGTGCAATGCTCACCATTTGTTACCACTTCTTTAAACCACTTCACATCCAGTACATATATAAAGAATCGTCTGAAGTCAAGCTTCACAATATCTTGGATCAAGCCACAATAACCTTCCATGGTACCATTGGCATCCTCAAAGTGAGCAAGGACACCACAATCTTAGGTATTTCTCTTTTCATCCATACGTTGAGTTCGAAGATGTTTACCCTCATACCAAAGTGCATTGAATAATATGCACTAGTAGTAAAAGATAAAAGATCAAACATGTCAATTATTTATATAATATAAAACTTATAGAAACAAATTAATTGATAGTATGTCTCACTTTTGATAAGCAACCTCGTGCATATTCCCACTCTTCTTGAGATATATTAATTTCCTCCTCTTTTTTCATTCTCTCCATTTCCTCATGTAACCAATCTATATCAATATGACGTGGGAGCACATTTAGATGATCTGAAAATGAGACATTACGTCCATATCTAGTGCAAAATTCTTGTCTTTTGTTTTTTCTTCTTGTCCTTGCTTCATTATATAGTGTCACCCATTTGCTCATTACATCACTATTGAGCACACAAAAACTATTTAACTTACGAAGTTCTTCTTTTGTTAGCACTTTACTCATTCCTTTTCCTTGAGGTCCTATAGAGGTCATCCTCAAGTCTTCATCATCTTTCCATAGTCGTGGTTGAGAGGGATGCACTTTAGCAAGATATTCAGAGATATAAACAAGGGATGATTGCACTAACCAACCCTCAGCCATGCTTCCCTCAGGCCGTGCTTTTTGCCTCACAAAATCTTTCAAGGTTTTCATGAAATGCTCAAGAAAAAACATCCACCTTACATGAACTGCCCTACAAAGTGCGATCTCATCAATCAAATGTACAGTAGTTAAAATGGATCGAGGAAAATTTCTCTCCACCAAACAAACCACCTCAGCAGATAATACTCGAGCATCTTGCAATGTATTTGGATCAATTTCCTTCGAGCTCACATATCTGTCAAGATGTATAATGTGCTTGTTTATTTTTGTATAGAAATTCAAAGATATATAATGAAAAAATACAATGTATACACACCTCGCAAGCTCTCTCATCTTGTAAATGATATCACGTACATCTTTGGATACACAATGGGATATGCTAGTAGGAAGTACGAACTGAATGTAAACAATATTCATAGATCAAATGATTAGTTGAGAAAAAAGTCATCATACCCCAAAGTTTATACATAGTTACTCCACTAATTACTATATTCATGGTTAGAGATACCCTTACTTGAATCATTTTGTGCCAATCGTGGGACTTCAAACCAGATAGTTGCTCCACACCTCTTTTCTTTTTCTTTATGAAGGCTTCCTTGAGACATCTCATATATCCTGTGGGTGTTCAAAAGCTATATATTTGTTCCTTCACTATTTTTTCCTCATTCTTTGACAACATCCAAGGTGCATGGGGTAGCTCAATCTTTCCTCTGGGTCCAATGCGTGGCCAGGCTCGTCTCATGCGACCAATGTTACGTAAATCCTCCCTTACATTAACTGAATCACGAGCCCCTATCAAGTGATCCCATAATGTAGATACAACATTTTTGAATATGTGCATGGGGTCCAACAGGTGATTGATCTTGAGTTCAGTCCAGTATGGAAGATGAAAAAATATAGAGAACCTAACAAACAAACAATATATTATGTAAACAATTCATCATGGTAAATACTTTAAAGTTAATCGAGAGAAATGCACTTCTTACCGACTCATGCCGAGTGGAGGGTGGCTGTCGGCATTAATCCATCTCTCCTTCCAATATCGAATGGTTAGAGATTATGAAGTCATTCCATTAGTAGGGAGAACATATTTGGGATGGTCAATAGGAAGAAATCGATGATGATTGTCATAGATAATCTTATTTAAACGTACCGGCCTAGAGGAAACTAGAGAGGGACCGCAGATAGGACATGCATGATATCCTGACGTGGTTAAACTTGAAAAACCAAGTGAATTAATAAAATGCAATTGATTCAAGTCTTGAATTTCAAATATAGAGTTATATACATGTACCTGAACACTCTCCGTATCCTGGAAAGTTGTGCATGGTCCACAACAACATGGCCTTCAATGTGAAATCTCTAGAGGATGCAGATGCACTTGTATCTTGCACCTCAATACCTTTCCATAACATTTCTAACTCTTCAATCAAAGGCTCTAAGTAAATGTCCATGTTTTTTACCTTGTGCTTTCCATGAATCAGAAGGGACAACATTACATGTCCCTTTTTAATTGCCATGGATGGAGGAATATTATAGTTCACCAATACCACTGGCCATACACTGTATGATGTGCTTTTGATACCAAATGGATTGATTCCATCCATACCCAAACCAAATCTCAAATTTCTTGGCTCTTCTTTGAAAACGGGCCACAAATTATCTATATGTTGCCATGCCGGTGTATCTGTAGGGATCCTCCGTTTTCCATCACTTGAATGATGACTAGCATGCCATGATATGAGCTTTCCAATAGACTTACACTTGAACATAAGTTTTATACGTGGAACAATCGAAAAATGTCGCAAAACCTTACGAGGCACATCCATTGACTTCATCTCCACTTCGTATCTTGATTCGCCACAAACAGGATACTCTCGTGTGAACTCATGAATCCCGCGAAATAAGACACAATCATTGATACATGCATGGATCTTGACATAATCGAGACCTCCCAGAGATGTCAAGTAATGTCTTGCTTGCTCTGTCTTAGTTGGCAATTTGTTTCCTTTTGGAAGCATTTGTGATAATAACCTACATATATTTTTAAAAGTGAGTTAAAAAACCACCAACATATATTTCTGTCTGATCTCAAAATAGAACAATTAATATTATGATTCATAAGCCAAACTGAATTGATACCTACTTCAATAACGCATCCAAACTGACATTACTCCATCCATAAATTGTTTGCAAGTTAAGTATCTCGAGGGATGCACGAAGAACGGAGTACGTACAACCTTCATACAACGGAGTAGATGATGCTACATATAGTGGATCATCTAGCTTCATAGAGTGACCTTCTCCCTGAACCGATTGCGAAAATAGATGGTGTACCATGTTGTCCAAAATCTCATCCTCTACGACTTGATGGGGCATTTCATGAGGGCTACTATCATGGTCCTCAGTCTCTACTCTTCTTGAAGACTCTGCCTCCTCGCGTTAACGTTTTGCAGCCTCTCGACGCCCGCGAGGGAGCATCTGAGGATCTGGCACCGCATCCTGCTCAACCACAAAAGGGAGTCTCATGTACATTGATATATAATTCCTGTAACATAGACATGAAATCTTAGTGGTAAAAAAAAACAATGAATACCGTTGATTTTTCTCGGTCCCATTCTCCATACAAGCTGAGGTGTGACATTGCAATTCGACGTGCTCGAAAAATACACCCTCGACAACGATCACACATGCATTTAATTTCTCATCGTAGCCATGCATCTCGATTATGAAGACGCAATGTTTCATCCTCACTTGAGGATGTGCTCATTGACTCATCAGCTTGCACCGCACAAGGTGATAACGACGTCGACATGATTAAACCTAATTCATGACAACATCAAAATATTTGTCATTCATATGTTTACATAAGATCTCAATTTTAAATACACAAAAATCATCATAAATACATTAAAACTTATAATAAGAATTCACTATCAAAACTTATCTTAAAAACAAAAAATTATGATAAAGCCCAAATGCGCGTCTATATCCGCGTTTACCTACACGTCTATATTGGCGTCTATTTCCGCGTCTATACTCGCGTCTATCTGAACAATAGATGCACATATACACGCAAAAATAGACGCACACGTCAAAAATCAAATCATACTTAAATTATTTCTTTTCAAACTGTGCCTTTCCTTTCCTACGTTTTTTGTGGTTCTAAAGCTTGAGTTTAGCCGACATGTAGTCTCTTCATGCCTCACCTCCTCATGACTCACCTCATCTTTCATTTCAAACACACAAGAAGGGAAAAAGGAAATCCAAGGAGAGGAAGAAAGAGAGAATAAGAAAGAGGAGAACAAGAAGAAGCAGTAAGCAAGCAAGCAAGCATCAAGCATCAAGGGAGGGTAACTTACCAAGGAGAAGGAAGAAGGAGAAGGAAGAACCACCACCACCCGCCACACCAAATACCCAAGGTGACTCTCTCTCTCTCTCTCTCTCTCTCTCTCTCTCTCTCTCTCTCTCTCTGTTTCTCTCTTCCTCTCTCTGCTCTGTCTGTGTATTTAGGATTCGTGATTCCATTATGTATTGCATTTTATAAATCATCAATGGCGGTCGTCGGCCTAAAATCAGTCGATCGAGTGCGTCTGATAGCGCGTCTACATCTCACTGTAGATGCAAATATAGATGCAAAAAATGTTTTCTCTCATAGCGTCTGAGGGCGCGTCTTAGTGCGCATGTGCTGGCATGTGTGCTTTGTAGTATACACGCGCTGCACAGAAGGTTGGCCTGTAGTCTACATGCGATTATACACGCGCATTGACTTGGAATGTGCGTCTAACAGTGCGTCTATGCTGCATCTTAGATGCGCAGATAGACGCATTGGACAGAAGGTTCACTCTGGAGCGCGTCTGAGGGCTATAATGAAGGAGACCTAACTGTCCTAACTAAGGGGAAAGAGAGAGAGAAGGACTGCAAAAGAAGAGGGAGAGGAGAGAGAAATGCAAGAAGAAGAGAGAGAAAGAGGGAAAGAGGAAGAAGAAGAGGAAGCCATGGGAGCTTGAGAAGGTGAAAAGAGAGTTTCTTGATAATTTCTGTGATGCCTCAAAATACCCTCTTACACCTTATGTACAGTCAGTGTGACTGGTATGTTCCCATGGCATATTCCCGTGATCCCCGTTCATTACAAACCATCCCATCTCATAAAGTTTTTGTCCTAAAAAACAAGGAATGTAGTCATGGACTGTAAGAGTGTGCTGTAGGAAAGCAAGTTAATTATACACACCATTCTTTGCTTCAAGAGAAATCTTGCTCTCATCAAGTCTCTAGGTTAAGGCATTGTGTTGAGTGCTTGGTGTCTAGTATAAAGATACTCCCTAAGGAGCCTTATCTTCAAGTGGTGAATGTGCTTTCAAATTCGGGGATTAATAAGTTTTTGGAGGGGGAGTTACATATCAATGGTATGCGATATTGGCAAGAGGCTACATATGGTGATGCGCTTCAACTACTACTAGCAAGAAGACTCAAAGTAATTAAAAAGGTAGCTATCCAAGCCTATGAACTTTACAAGGCTAATGATGGTCACACCAAAGCTAGGCTAATCAATGGTAAGCAAATATTTCGCATCTCTCGAATGGTGGGATCTAAGAGACAAGAGCTTCAACAACATGCTTCATGAAAGTTTGTAGTGAAATTTTGTAGTTAATGAATAAATTATTACTCCTACTTTCTACAACTTTCAATCAGTTCAAAACATTCGGGTGGATGTGTGCATTAGTAGAAATATACATTTTCAGCAAAGGTTGGTCTTCTATTTTGGAGCTGAGAGGTTGAGAGAGATTTTGTTGTCCCGTGATCCCATAATATTTCCTATTTTGGATTATAATATTTCCTTTAATGTGCACATATTCATTCTACTCTAAGTATATCCCATGAACCATAGGATTTATATGGACTTATCCGTCCACTTGCTAGGAAAACCGTGCATATAATAGTTAGCAGAAAGCTCAGGTTTCAAAATATCATAAGGGCTTATTGGGCCCTCATCGTCTTGCTAAGATTAATGCATTTGTGAATCCATTTATTCTACCCTTAATAAGATATGACTTGGGCCTAAACATGCTCATCTTTATTTTGTATTGAGCTAGATCAACAGCTTCCTATCATGGATTTTTCAAGTTTTTTTGGGCACAAAGGAGAGAAAGCTCTAGACTTTCAAGATGACTTAGAAATGGCATTCCTAGTCACAGGTTGGGATAATAAAGCAACCAAAGTATGAGCCTTCTCTTTAGCTATAAAGGGTGATGCTCGAGTGTGGTATCAAGCTCTCCTGGAGGTTACAATGGGTAATTGGGAGGATCTCAAGACCACATTCATGCATGAGTACCAAGATACAAAGCCTCCTGAAGATATTTGGAGATAGCTTCTAGATATTTGCCAAACCTTACTAGGGGAGTACCAAGTATATGAAGGCATGTTTATAAAATTATGGAATAAATGGACAACCTCCTTAGCGGAGGGAGAGAGAGTACTTGATTGCCTTAAGAAAGATTGTTTTCTGGCCGAACTCCACCCGCTACTAAGGAAGAATGTCAAAGGAAAGTTTCCCACATCCTATGAAGAATCAGTCACTTATGACAAGGAGAAAGATAGAAAATTGAAGTATCAAGCCCAGTTGAAGGGGGGAGTTGAGCCCATGCAGGTTTTACCAACTATGCTAAGGCCTAGAAAAATAGCAGAGGCCCCACCTAAACCAGAGATGCCACAATAAGAGCTCCTACAACACATTACTAATCAACTTGAAAGCCTTTCATTGAATTTGGTGCAAGGAGTACAGCCCCCTCCCCTCACAAATGAAGGCAATCAAGGTCTAAGAGACAAGAAATAGAGTATATTTGCTATAATTGTGGGGAGAATGGCCATGGTATGTACTTTTTCCCTCATCCGAGACGCTTGCCAAGAAATGGGTTCCAACCAAGAAGGAGGGGACAATAAGTGACATCACCTAGGGAGAGGCTTGTTCCATTGAATCCAAGACCTCCATTGCCAGTTCAAGTTCTCCATCATCCTCAACCACTTGTACAGGTGCCACCCTTGCCTGTCCAGCTGCTAGAGAATGGTGATGTCATGATGATTAGTTTGGATGAGAGTGATGTCAAAGAGAAGGCCAAAGTATGAGAGGTTAAAGCAATACTGGTGAAGAAAGCCCGTAGAATTGAGAGGTTGGAGCCTACACCACCAGAGGTGGTTGAAAATATGGAAGAGGATGCAGAGTCTTCAAAGGCTGCAAAGACACACAACAGTAAAAAGAGAAGGGCTCACTCACGCTGACACATTGAGCCAAATGATTTTTCCTTGGATAAAGGTACTAGAGCTTATGATTTTCTTGCTGATGTGAGGGATCAAGGGCCAAAAATTTCATGGCCACAATTACTACATCTATCTCCAAAAATGCAGGAACAATGGTCAAAGATGATTAGCATTAGACCCATGAAGAATAGACACGTGAATGCCATCCAGGCTAGAAAGACGAAAGATATTGTGCCTCTAGTGGAAGCTGAAATCAATGGGCAGAGAATATCGAAGATATATGTGGATTGAGGTGTAGAGATTTGTGTCATGGCAGAAAAGTTGATGCATCGTTTGGGATTAGAGGTAAATGAAACTACTAAATTTGGGGCCAAAATTGCTAATAATGTAGTACTAATTTGTTGGGGAGTTATAAAGAAAGTCAAGGTAAATGTGTGTAGAGTGCAATTGGAGCTTGACATGTATGTGATGCCAGTGAAGGGGGATGGCTATCCACTCATTCTCGGGCCACCATGGCTAATGGAAATGAAAGCCAGAAAAAATTGGGAGACAAGGGCTTTAGAGCTAAGGCTACAGAAGGGGCTGTAGAAAAAATGAAAGAGCGCTATCTACAACATCAAGGAGGGTTGACAAGAGGATCTTGTGTTAGAGACCACCACTGATGAATGGAGTTATAGCGAGGATTGGTCATCTACGACAGAGGGGGAGTCTTATAATGAGGAGGAAGAAAGCTCTCTAGAAGTGATGGGGATTACATTAAAAGGGCCTTCTAGTAATGAAATTCCGTAGTAGCTTCCAAAGGTCGAGAAGAAGGGGTTAGAAAAAATGTTGGCTAAGGATCTATCAGTTGAGGAGAAGGCAACCTACATGGAAGTGGTGATAAAACATTCTGCACTTTTTATTTCTGATTATGAACACATCATAAGTGTGACAACAGTACAACATCACATTAATCTAAAAGAGGGAGCAAGGCCAATGGTGCAGTGACTATGACAATTGGGAGTAGTTAAACAAAATGCTCTATTCACTCAGGTGCAATGACTTTTGAAGGTAAGTTTCATCTATCCAATAGGGGACTCAGAGTGGGTTTCACTTATAGTGGTAATGCCCAAGAATAATGGAAAATGGAGGATTTGTGTGGACTACAAGCCGCTTAATGCTGCAACAAAAAGAGATCACTTTCCTCTTCCCTTTCAGGATAAAATACTCAATGAGGTGGCCGGGCATGAGAGATACACTGTTTATGATGGGTATTCAGGTTATTTTTAAATTCGAATAGTTGAGGAGGATCAATAGAAGACCACCTTCATCACACCTTGGGGGTATTTTGCTTACAAACTAATGCCATTTGGATTAACAAATGCCCCAGCTACCTTCCAACGATTCATGAACTATCTTTCAAACATATTTTGGTAAGTCCATCAGGGTCTTTATTGATGATTTTTGTATTTATAGCTCTAAGGCTTTACATTTAGGAAAGATGGATGAAGCTTTCAACCACCTCACACAAATGGGAGGGTAGTTAAACCATGAGAAGTGTCATATTGGTGAAAGTAGTGTAACTTTGTTAGGGCATGTCATAAGTGAGAGGGGCATTGAAGCGAATCCAAACAAAATTAAGGCCCTATTGGCAGTGCGGTCACCATCTTCTATGAAGCCACTAACCTCTTTCATTCAGAAGGTGCGATATATGGGGCGGTTCATTTATCTCCTCTCCCAATTAGTATTTCCACTATAACAATTGTCCCACTCTGAGGAGCTCTTGTGGAGTGAGGAAAGCGAAAGGTGCTCTCCCAGGTGAAGAAGGCTCTCAACACCCTTCCTATAATTTTACAACCTTGCTGGGATCAAGAGTTTTTTGTTAACTCAATTTTTGGGAAAGATGCTCTAGGGGCAGCACTAATACAAAAGGATGCTAAAATTGGCCTGATGAGGCTGGTTTACTTTTCTAGCAGAGTAATGACAGCATGAGAATGAGGGTACAACATGGTGGAGGTGATGGTTTTGTTTCTAATGTTTGCTATAAGAAAATTCCGTCCTTATCTTCTCCCTAGGCTGTTCACAATGATCACGATAGAAGAGAATCTTCCCTATGCCTTACAAGATATGGATGTTTCAGCTAGAATCACTAAGTGGGTAATACAACTCCAAGAGTTTGACTATACCTTCAAGGTGGAGGATTCTACTCGAGCCTGCCTAGCTACTTTGTTGACTATCAAAAGAAGGAAAAAGAGAAGGGAAAGGTAAAAGAGGAGACATCTCCTCTTGAGGACCCACCATGGGTGAAGAATGCCCATGCCCTCTACTTCAATGGGGCGTACAAGTGTATTAAAGACAGAGCGGTGTTCAATCCCGAAGGTGACAAACTTTATGGAGAAGGTATCAGCTTGGAGGATGTCCATTCTAACAATTAGGCAAAATATCAAGCCTTGCTTTTAGGTTTAAGGTGGTGTCTCTCACATGGTGTCACTCGACTTAATGTTTTTGGGGATTCTATACTAATTGTTAGGCAAATAAAAGAAATATAGGCTTGTAAAAATGATAACTTAGTAGTGAAAATGAGAGAAGCTAAAACTCTCATGAGGAAGCTACAAAAAGCCCAAATCTATTTTGTGCCAAGGCACACAAACGGCAACACAGATGCTCTAGCAGCTAAGAAATTGAAAGAGGTAATGGTGGGTATCATTGCAGTAAAGTTTCCCTTGTTTCAGGGTAAGTTTCAACTACAAGATGTGCTTTAATTTCTTGAGCATGGTGAGGCACCTACACATATGAGTAAGAGTGAGAAAAGGTGGCTGGCTACTAAGGCCACTAAATACCACTTGATAAATGATGTATTGTATTGCAAAGAAAATGATACAGTGCTTAGAAGGGTACCAACAGCAAAGGAGATTATGGATGTGATTAGGAGCTATCATGAGGGGGTTTGTGGTGGCAGACATTTTTCTCAAGAAATAACCAACAAAAATATTCTCCAAGTCGGTTTTGTGTGGCCTAGTCTGCATCGAGATGTATAACATTGGTGCCGCACTTGTGATGATTGCCAAAAGGCGGGACCAAGGAAGCTAGTGCATGAGGAACAAAATCCCATAACTACATATGGCCCATTTGAGAAATGTGGGATTTTTGCAATAGGGCCACTCCCACAAACTCAGTCTGGCAAGGAATACATCATAATGGGTGTGGACTACTAGTGAAGATGGAAATGGATTACACCTAGGAGTTGAGTGAGTGCATATATTTTTCAAAGGACTATCCTCCAACTACACATGGGTTCCACTTGTATCACTAAGATTTCGAATCTATCACCATCATTAGAGGACACCTCACCTTAGTACACTAGTCAATATCCACATCATGGTGTCATTTGGATCTTACACAAAAGCTTACAAGCATGCACCCCTTCTATCACATGCTTATATGTATTTATATATATATAAGGAACTAAAGTCAAAGCAACTTTTGGAAGCCATTTTTTATAATCTCAATAACTCACAAGGGAAAGCAAATTTGAGGAAAATTCTCACACTACCTGATCAGTGGTCTACAAATTTGCAGAGGAAAATTTTCTCAGATTCTTCACCGATTTAAAGTTAAGAAGGCGTAGACTGTTGGCTACATGCAATTTTCTTCTCTCTTTTACCATATCAACTTTTCAATCTATCCTTCTTGTAAATATATTATAATAATGTGCTTTGGGCACCCACCTCTTGTTATCTAGCTCCATTTCTCTATTTTGTCTACCATCACCCTTGGCTTCTTACACGATGACCAAGGTGGGAACTTGTCCCATCTACTATTCTCCATATTTTTAAAGATGCCATACATCATCTAGGATTATGTTAATCAAGAAGATTATCTTAATCTAATCCCTCGTGGAAGCTATATATATTAGGGCCAAAAATGCTTCAAAAAATGCACTTTTGTTAATCATGGGATTAAGGAAAGGGCCAAAGAGAGTTCACCACGTGTGCAAGAATATGGTATTCTTGTCTCCTCTTTTTTAGAGATAGTGGAGTCCATTTCATGATTCTCTCTTCTTTTTTAGCCAAAATCCCTAAAGTCTGACATATTTTGGAGTCCCAAAGACGTTATTTACTTACAAATCGGACAAAATACGTGACAGAGATGTGATGAAATTAATAATGAGTTTTTTGAAAGTCGAGAGATCTTTCAATATTCTTTTTGGCGCCCAATACATACTCATTTGTGTTATTGGCTCTACTTTTTAGTTCATTCACCCCTCTTTGAGCTTCTTTCTCTGCGCTTTCATTCTTTTCATGGCTTCCTCTAGGCGCCTTTCTCATTTAATACACTCTTGCACAGTCTATAGCCAAGGAGCAGATGGAAATTGGGAGTCCAAAACCTTTACTGTAAAGGATTGGATTACCATGCTGCCATCTTGCAAGGGCTCTCATAAGGTGAAAAGAAGAAAACGAGATGATATAAAACATCACTGGAAGGGGCGTATCATTGCCTTCAAAATTATGCACGAAGGGTGGTTTGTCAAGGTGCAACATGTTTACATGACCAAGGATATGCACTTTCCTCCAAACGAACATGTTCCCCAACAAATACATTGTAAGTTATTAGTTGAATAACGTATATAATTTTTTTCCATTTAGGCAAGTTCTAACAAACGGTTCGTCATTGCAGATATCTTTCCATCAACAAGTATTGAATGGCAACCTGTGGAAAGCCTAAGTGGGACTTTACATGCAATGCATAAGGTATTGGCAGACATTATTTATGTCGATCAAATTGTGTCTTTTTTTAGGAAATGCAAGGTTTTTATATATTATGCACAATATGTGGTTCCCTCTAAAGCGGATAGGTATGGGAATATCAAAGATTTGCCATTGCCAAGCCTTTCATCTCTAAACTGGGAGATTCTTGACAAGGTAACGGTGCAGAGTTTCAAATTCAAAATATCTCAGGATATTCAAAAGTCTATGACAGCTGGAAGGATCTCAAGAAGAATACGTTTATCATGGTTTGTACCCCTCCATATCTTCATGGCTTGCTTCAAAATAGCAAATTTACAAAGAATGAAGGTATCGTGGCTAAGTAGAAACTTTTTGGAAGAGGATTTGGACAACACTATAAGGACGCTTTGGATATCTAGAGAGTGCAACCATAAGGGTGATATCTTGAGGTGCAGTGCATGCCCTCAATCCTTAGCTCTGTCTTATAGTATCTCTCACCAAACTCTTGCTTTGGGCTTTGATTACAAGAGATACAAACTAAGATTGGGTATTTGGGTTCCCTTGGATTCCGATACAGATTGCACACCATATAAACTTGCAGTGCACATTTTGCCGCATGAAGAAGTAAAGAAAGTAAATGTTACTTTCAATTGGAGTCTCAAAGATGTGAGGGATACCTTGGAATTGCTAGACAATACATCCCCTAGATATAAGTTCAAAGTGAATGGCGTAACAATTGGTAAAATAGCCGAGCGCTCTTTCTCTTGTACGAGTTGTTTGTCTCCCACAATTGTGAGTTTTGAGCCTTGAGAATGAAAACTTTGCAAGAATTTATCTTAATAGACTGTCCTTAAGATATTTTTTAGTGGGAACTCATAAGCTATCATGAAGCAAGTTGCCTTTCGAATGTATATAAATAAAATGTACATTACATTCGATTTATAAGTGAAAAAGTTCATTACATCATGAGGTACAAAAATGTCATATAAATGTACAAAGCCAAAATAATAAGGCTTGTGTATGCTTATGTTTGCTCTTTTGATTCTTTATCTACTGCCTTCTCCTTTGTTGGCTTTGTGGCTTCTTTATCGATTTCTTCAAATATGTTTTTTCTCACAGGGCCTTCCTTTGGTTGTTGAAAGAATTTCACCTTTACAGGTACTCTCTTTTCTTGGGGTTTAAGAGGGGATGGATCAAATTTCAGAGGAGAAAGCATTGGCATTCCTTTTTTTTTAGACTCTGCAGACAGTGGTCCCATTGCCATTGCCATTGCCATTGCCCTTGCCCTTGCCCTTGCCCTTGCCATTGCCATTTCCCTTACCATTGCCTTTACCCTTTCTCTTGCCCTTTCCCTTGCCCTTTCCCTTGCTTGTGCCCTTGACCATTGAAGTTTTGGGAGGAAGAGGGGAGTCAAGATCATATGGTGTGATTGCCTTGTCCAAAATCAGCTCAATGCATCTCTCGCTTATCCACCAAACATATGAATCAAGATAGTCTCTACACTATAAGAATAAATGTTATAAGTTAGTAAAAAGAAATCATGATAAGGGTTACACAAAAATCAAATGAAATTAACTTACATTCACTCCTTATATTTGTAACAACTTTGAATCCACTGTTTTGCAAATATTTGATATAACTCTCCATCCACAAGAATGCGCATCGCTTTGCAATGGAACTTTTTGTAGAAGAAACGTATAAGGCTTTTGAGGATCAGCAAGATCCTCATATGTAGTATCCAAAAATGTAGAAACAAGTCTACCAGCACTGCAAAAGGAAGCTTTGTAAGCTCAAAATATTTTTTGTAAATATAATCAAAGCAAGTAATTTTCTTTCAACATACATTCATGCTTGGCCATGAACACTGCTGAGAGAGTTCATAAAGATAATTTCTCTAGTAAGATAGTTAATATAGATGAGACTCCAATGCCCTCTGCAAATTCAAAAATAGAGGTGAGTAGAAGGGTGAAAGCAAATGAATATAAATTTTCCTCTATAGAAAAGAAAAATACAGTTCTACATAAGGGAAAAAGATGTGGTAATTTGTCACACTATCGAAAGTACGAAAGAATTGTGCAATAGTAGACCTAGATCTTGCAAATAGTTCCGTAGAGAGAAGTGGATCAACAATATATATGGTTCTACGGATATCGAGAGTGAGAGAGGAGACGAATGCCCTGCAGTCAATAGAAAAAGCTATTTGAATCGATCAAAATCAATACAAATTACATATAAAATATACTTGAACCTATAAGCCTTACCTTATGCAAAAAAAATAAAAAATATAAGCCTTACCTTATGCAACAAAAAACAACGGAGTCAGATAGTTGGACATCCCTTTTCTCCAACATGGGCTTGTCCTCGGGAGATATACTAAGGTATTCCTCCTTAGGTTCCACAGAAACATTCATAAGTATTTGCCCATACACTTTACCCATTCTCTCGTTGTTGACGCGAGCAAGTGGTGTGGCTTTTCTCTTGTAATCTTCATCTTCAGTTTCCAACACCTCTTGAATTTTTTCACTCAAGAAAGACTCCTGCTGGGTGGTACCCCTTGTAGAGTAAAGGTGAGTTACATCCTCAACCTTTAGCTTTTTCCCTTTCGTGGACAATTTCGGGGGAATGTTAAGGATTTCAAGGGCTTTTTTATCATTGGAAGGCAAGGGCCTCAACACTTTATTGAACCTATACCTGATTCTGTTGATGATGCTAAAATCTTTATTCATAAGGGTAATTCTATGAGCATGCGCAGGAGCAATGTAAGCATCGTTCATGAAATTAATAACAAAATCTTATGTGGCCTCTTGTAGAGCAAGAATGGCTAAGAGTTGCCACTTCTTATTTAGACCAGAGACAGTTGCCACTTGAGACAATCTATTAGAGATCTCTTTAATAACTCTTATGAAAGCAGCCTTTGGAATCACGTGCTCTGTAGCTCTCTGAGCTTTTCTAATCTCACTGAAACACCTCTGCATGTAGAAGAACCAGGACTTCCTCTTTCTCTTTTGTGGCTTGGGAGGCTCAGTGGCTTTAGCAAATGTAGGCTCAGGTGCAATTGGAGGGGATGAATCCTTCACAAGGCAAGTCTCACCCTTTGCTTCTTCAACTTCAGGAGAGGAAACATTCAGTGCACTGAAATGCTTTAACTCCATGGAAGATGTTAGGCCAACACCTGGTGTAGGGGGAATTTCTGTGGCAAAATGCTCTGGGGACTTTGATGGCCCAGCTTCAGCAATATTTGAAGAGGGCTCCTCCTCAGATTCATCAAATTGTAACTTTCTTCTACCCCCATTGTCCTTCCTATCCACATATACTCTTCTTGCAGTTTGCTTTGTCCTTGCCATACAAAGAAGAAAATAGAAGAGCCAGAAAGACAAAAAGTGATATAGGAAATTTCTCAAAAATCTGACAACAACACAATAGGCCCAATACAGCGCGAGAAGGAACAAACAAAACAAACGAATCATCACGTTCATGCCGTATCGGAGACGAGAACAAAAATGCCGATATGGCACGAGATGGAGATTGCAAAGACTATGGAAGGACGCCCTCGCTCCGTAACGGAGATGAGGACAAGAAGGCCGATATGGCGCGAGATGGAGATTGCGAAGACTACGGAAGGACGTCCTCGCTCCGTATCGGCACACCGACTGAAGACCACCGAAGTGAGGAAATCAGCAAAGAGGCACACTCACTCTGAATTTAGGAAGGGAACTGATACGGCACAAGAGAACAGAAACGTAGTAGACGCAACACTGGGATTGCACTGTATCGGCAAGAAAGGCGCCAGAGCTCGAGAAATGTAAAGTGTACATGTAACCAAAATAACCCCTTATACCCTCGTCAATCATGACACGTGTCAGACACATGTCTCGCACTGATTGTGCCACATGTCCGTCTATCGTCCATATGCCACGTGTCGATTAACGATCGGTCCACGTGTTTGCAACATGTTTGTCAGCCACGTGTTGGCCAACGGCTAGTGCCACATGTTGAAGCCCAACGGCTACTGCCACGTGTTGGAGCCCAATGGCTAGTGCCAGGTGGCATTGTTTCGCACCTACATAAGGGGGTGTCCCTCATCTGTACGGCTTTTTTCGTTTTCTTTGTGGACCTCTGTTTCTTCTCCTGATACGGTGCGAGAGCGAGTGTTTCTCTTTTGTGCTTTCGCATGTTCACGTCATTTTGGGCTTTCTTGTTCTCCAGAGTCTTCCTTTGGCTCTGCCATCTCGCATCGTTATGGTTGTGGCCCTTTGCTTAAAGTTACTAGTTTGAATTACCGATATGGTGTGAGTACAAACATCTGTGTCTAGCGTTTGAGTCTTATCGCGCCGTATCAAGCACAAGTTGGAAACATGTCTGAACCCACAGATTTTCTAGGCTCCAAGGTTTTGCCAGGAACTGGTAAAAGAAGAAGGCTTTCAAAAGGCTCAAGGGCTTCAACATGTGATGATCTTGTGCATTCTGTTTCTTCTCCATGCTCTGCCACCAGTGTTAGAATGCCAAGCACATCTCCAGGGAAGCAAAAGTCGGCAATGAGAGGTCTTGGAGTATCAGAGCTTACTGATGTCACTCCATTAGAGAGGCTTCTTGATTTTATCCTTCAGAATGGCATGGATCTCTCTTTCTATGGAGTTGTGAAGAATATCTTTAATCCTGATTGGGACCTTGACAGTGTTTTGAAATCTTGTAAAAAATATATTTTGGAGGACTTTTTGGAGTTTGAAAATCTAGCAAGTCCTTCTATTGAAGTTGGTACAAATGAATATGTCCATGTTCCCATTGGGTCAACAGGAAATGAAAAGTCAGTGTTTACTAAGAAGTGTGGTGCCCACTCTCTGGACAAGTTTTATGCAAGAGACATATTGTGCTCCACTCATTCCAAAAATTGCAAGATGATGACAAAATTTGCTGCTTTTATTGTTTTCATCCTTGTCAAATATCCTTTGAAAGCTAATGAGCAATAGTTGGAAGGAGCAAAGTCTGCTAGCTTTGGCATGTTAGATGATTTGGCAGATGAAAAGGAAACAGAGAAGGTTGTAGATGTATATCTTGAGGCTTTTATTTGGATGTTGCTCACTTCAAAGCTGAGACTATCATTGAGGAGAGCCAAGGAGATAAAACCCTACAATTGATGAGAGTTCTCACCATACTGTTCCTTCTCTACCATCTATACCTTTCAAGGAGAAGGAGTACATTTTACTGTCAGATATTCAAAAACTTTTCAATCTTAGGGAAGATTATTGTCTAACAATTATTGCAAAGGCTTCTAATGCTGCAAATAGGATAATTGACACAGAGAATGAATCAAAGGAAGAGATACTCAAACTTGATAAAGAAACTCTAGACGATAAGTTTATTGATGCTGGTGAGGCCCTTTCTCTTTGTTTTGAAAAGGCCAAAGAAGCTGAGAAAGAGTTGAGTATTACTGATGAGGACTTCGATCGTATTCAAAGCCAACTTGGGATTTCCAATTTGGAAGAGAGGAGTTTGAATATGTTAAAGAATTGATTAATACCAATGAGACATCATCATCAATAAATTTATGGAATCCAGTTAAATTGGAGTATGATGAAAACCAAGTGGTAAGATAATTTTGAATTTGCTTTTACACATTGATAGGTTTGTATTTCACGCTCATTCAATATGGGTTTTATTTGCAATTGGAGATTGCTGATTCAGATAACTTCTTGGGACATGGCAAAGGATCGAGAGATAGTGGTAGTACATTGAAAGACATTGCACTAAGCCACTACTTGGCTAGGATTGATCCTGATTCCTTTTTAGTACTGCATAGTAGTTTCTCAGAGGATGCAACATGGCCCATACTTTGTATTAAAGCTCTTACAAGGCTTCTAGGTTTCTCAGGATTACAATATAATGCCCACAAAGTAATGTTTTTGGAAAAGACTACAGCATTTAGGATTTTTGGCTACGGTCCAGGTTACTCTGCTTCTAGAGCAGGATACTTTTTGGCATTCACATCCTACGCCTTGGCTACAAATCAAACTGATGTAAAATCTATAGCTGGCTACAAGAGAAAAAAAATTCTACACTATAGAGGAAAGATTCTTGAGGAGGAAGAGAATGTGAGAGTTTTGGAAAGCTAGCTTTGTATATATTCTTTCTTATATATAAAAGTGCGAGTGCTCATGTGTCATTGCCGTCTTTTATCTGCATTCTTTGAAGTTGTGGTCGAAAAAACCAATTGAATAGCTCCTCCAAAGCATTGCTTTTTGTAACTCCTCCCCCATGCCTTGTGCTTCGAAAATAACTTGTGCGTGCTTGATAGTGGGATTTTTCCATGCCTTGGTTACTATAAGTTACTGAGGGGCCATGCTCCTCCACAAAGTAAGGCCCATGAATATGAAGAATATGCTGCAATACAAAGTAACACTAATTTTATACCAATTGAAAAACCTGTCAAAATAAACCCATATTAAATAATTGTTACTTGACCAGATAAAAAGTGATATCTTTTTCTCCCCATGCCTCTTTTATCGCCTGAACAAGATTTGTGATTGATCTTTTGAACTCTTCCGCATATGTCTATGTTATCTTATGTTGCCTGAGGAGTTTCAAAAAAACATCAAGGTGTATCCAGACCTCCATTCTAAGAAACGCAAGCCTCGGCGTGCTTGCAACATTTGTTGTGATCTCACATAGCTCTCTCCAACACTCCCAAGCCTCATTCACCTGCTTTCCTAAATGGTTTCCTAAGAATCGTCTAGCTTTTGAGCCTCCCATAGAGACATCGGCCAAGATATCTCTTGTTTTTCCTGAAATTATTGGATCCTTTCTCAAGTGAACTTAGCCCCCATGAAATCCCATTTTCTATAGTAATGCCTCACATTTATCAATGCACTCATCTGATAAAGATAATGGCTGAATGGAATATGCGTAGTCAAGATGCAACCTGAGAAGCTTATCGATTATTCTAATCTCTGCATGCAAAGTACAAATATGAACATTCTTAAGAGAGATTGAAAGAATGGGATCCCAGATGTCGTCTATGTTTCTAAATTTACTCAAATCTATAGAGTCTCTATTTCGGGCTCTTCTTACTGGTCCCAAACTACTCTAATCTTTGGATCCAATACTTTCCATGCAATAAATGCAAGGATATTTTGCATTTGTACCATTACATATTCCAAGCATACGTTTGATAGTTTTTAAATCAACACTCATATGCCATTCCACATTAAAATTACCAACCCTATCAACTACCAACATTTCACCTTCACTTTGAGACTTAATGATATTTGGAATACCTGTATGGTTGAACAACCATTTCAACGTTTGATGATTTTCAATTGGTACCTGGGCTGCACCAATCCACCAAATCTCCATCTCGGATTGGATCTTATGCAATGGAGCTTGGCCCTCACCATTGCTATGGTCTAATGCCATATTCATGAGGCAAATGCTAATTCTTTCCATCTCCTGTCCCTTTTGAATCTGTGCTTCATCCAACTTCAAGGCAAACTTTAGAACACCATAACTTTCTTCTACAGTGATTTTATACATGTGAACCATTGCAATTTGCACCTTTTTTAGATCTACCCATATATTGTTAAACGCATTGTAATAAAAAATTGCCTTCTTTTTTTTTTCATAGGACATAGACCTTTCGATGTGAATGTAATCTCCAAAAACATGTGGAATCTTGCGATTCATGGCAATTCTTGCAGTTGAAACTGCAAGGGCTTGGGGCAATCCAAATATAGTTACCCTATTGCGTTTAAGATTTTGAAACCATAATCCAGAGATAGCACCATAACCTTTTCGACTTATACCCAGAGTATCACATGTCTCTACAATTTCATTTACTTTCACCGTGCCTTTTAAGTCCTTCACTAACTCTTTGATAGTTGGATTTCTCAAATCCGCATTTTCGGGTGACTTAAGAATCCTCAAAATATCTTTCTTATTCATGGTTTTCTTCAAAAGTTTGATTATTTCCTCATTCTCTCGGATATTGATGCCTAATATGTTAGAGACATATTTCTTTGTAAGATTTAGTCTCCTTTTCTTTGCTCTCTCACACAAGTTGGTTATATTTTTTAATGGTCTCTTCCTCTCTCTAAATCCTACTGGATTTTCTCTCAAGCGTGTTAGCTTATCTTGCAATGACTTGTTAACAATTTTCAAAACATAAATCTGACTTGTCAACTCTAAAATATTTGTTTGTGTAGTTTCTAGTGCTTTTTTCATTTCGTGCATTTGAGCTATATATGTGTAAGATGCAGAGTATAACCTCATACAGTAGCCAAGCATCCCATTGTAACCTTCTCCAACATATCTTATATAGTCAAGGACATTGAAAAAAGGAGGTGGTTTACCTGTAGAAGGATTCCTGGGATAAATATTTCCGTCCATCCACAAATCTATATGCTTCATTCCTTGTGTTCGCAACCTGTTGGCTTTGATCTCATCTATCAATACTCGATGATGTATACTTCTCCAAGATGTGTAAATCGGATCTAGTTGAACAGTTAGCTTGTATTTACGTGTGCTTGCGCCTGTGTTATTTGAAGAGGTATTGCTAGACATTCTAGCAAATGAACCGAGCAAGAATCTCACAGTGATAGGAAGCAAGTGCAACAAAAAGAATGGCAAAAGAGAATAGTGTGTAGAAAGAAAACGCGAGAGCAAACAAATGTGAATTTCGTACAAAAATCTCAAAAATACAAAATCTCTCAAGTTCCAAGACAAAAACGGTCGAAAAGGTGACCCCTGACCTGGATTAAAAGATGAGGTCAATTAATGGCCGACCTCTTCAATGAACCAAATATTCTCTCATTAATCACATCTGGACAACCAAATTTAGAGGTTTTATTCTTCCTAAACCTCAACTAATTAGCAACTTAATCACTTTCTTACAAGTGCCATTTTTGAAGTGTTTTTGGCCCTAATGAAGGAGCCCATGGAGATGTAAAGAGACAAGGAGAATGACAAGCACATGAGAGCACTCTAGAATGCCCTCATGCTAGTCCATCTCTTTGAGGTAAGTTCTGAGTGAGTCTCTTTTATTATGTAGCATAATGGCAAGCTTCCTCTACCTCTTCTCCTCTTGTCTCCCTCTTTTCTCATCTTCTTATTCCATGAGTACATAATGACAAGCTTCCTCTACTTCTTCTCCTCTTGTCTCCCTCTCTTCTCATCTCTCTCTCTCTCTCTCTCTCTCATATTCTAATATGGTTTCTAGTACATATATTCTCTCTCGTGAAGTTGTGCCTTAGTTATTTCCATTCTCTTTGAGGAAAGGGATGTCCTAGCCCATCCTCCCTTTGGCTAGGTGGTTCCCCTCTTTAGTTCTCTAAGTGAGAATTGGAGGTTGGGTGGGTAAGAGGCAGCCCATTCATGTTTTCAGCTCTTACTATGATCTCATCCACCTCAAAAGCTTTTGCTTTCATTGGCTATTGATGCATTTCTTCTTCTTATTTTTTGAGATGCTCACCATATCAACCTTTTGGAATACCATCATGTATGATGACTATTCTCTATCTTTATCAAAACCTTAGATTATTTACCTCTTGTGTTAGTTGAATCTTTGATACTTCATTGCCAAGTGTAGGAGCACCAAAACACTGAGGCAAAAGAGTGGATTCAAGTCCTATAGCAGGTTGTGTAGACTTAAATCAAGAGTCAAAGGTAGAACTCAATAAAGCATCTTGGGAGAGATGAAGAAAGTTGATATCCCTTGGCTATCAATCTTGGATTCAGTCAAGACTCTCACCCTCCACCAAGCACCATCAGAGTGCTCATCTCTATCCCAAGATTAGGATCAAGCACGAGCCACACTCTGATCAAGGGGGATAGATCCCCCCTGATCATTAGGATTTGGGGATAAATCCCCAAATCCTAATTATCCAAGCTAGGGTCAAGTAGGTGGAGATCCTAACACTAATGACTTGCTGTTTAAAAACACCTCTGGTCCCACCCAGGACATAATGAAATTAGCCAGTAATGCTCAGCTTTAGGCTTAATTGATCAAATTCAAGGCCCTCTCCCTCAAGTGATCGTACCACATTCATGCCCTCCATAGTGCCAAGATCATGCACAAGCAGGAGTTGAATGGCATGCATGCCCGCCTTACTCGAGTGTCCTTTGAGGTACGAATGGCCAATAAGTAAAGAGTCTCTTCATATTCTCTCTCTCTTGCATGAGTCTTTATTTTTGTATTTCCCTATTTGGGGTTTGGGGATGGTAAACTTCCCTCACCCCTAAACACTTTGGTGATCACATATAACGTTCCTTTGACCTTTCAAGATATAGTCCATGGCATTGTCCTTGATGCCTTGTCATAGCAATATGACAGTGCTCCCTACAATTGTCTTTTTCTTCATTGTTGCTATTGCCAAATTCCACTGAGGGTGGTTCTGGCCTTATTCCACTCTATCCATATTCCCTTTTGGAGGCAGGTTCACTTCCACCTCTTGGCTCATCAATCTTGTTATAAGCCTTTTACATGTTAGTCTATGTCATTGTGTGGGATGCTAACGGTTGATAAAATCTCTCTCCTTTACCTTACATGTTGGCTTCAACACATCATGCATTTTGTACTATGACCAAGATATGTGTTGAAGCAAGGAGAAGTTGCCTCCCACTTGAGTGTGGTTGAAAGCTAGGACCTTGGTCAAGAGCCTTTGGTTAGTCTAGAGGCAACTAGCTAGATTCCACATTTCCCACCAATCCAAAATCTTGACTTCCAACCATTCAGGATCTGAAATCCAAAATCTAGATTCTGTAATGTGACTTTTGACTTTTGACTAGTTTGGAATTCGGAATTCCATTGACTAGTCTGTATTTTTTACCAATCCAAAATCTCGACTTCTAACCTGTTTGCATTCATTCTTGGGTTTTTCCTCCTCCACTCCTTTCCCATTACCATGGCAAAACTCCAATCTCTTCAGGAAAAGTTCTTAAATTCACAAATTTATCAAGATGAAGACTTGGAGCAGTTGTTGTGTTGCCATCAACAAAACAGGGATATTCTTAGGGATTATATGGGTGTTGTCAAATGTCAAAGAATGTAAGGGTTTTAGAAGGCATTACTATAATCAGAGGCTATGGTAGTGCTGCTTAAAGGATGTTCTTGCCTCCTCTAGTAAAGGGGAAAAATTTTTAATGTTGGTTTTCATCTATGGATAGCAAACTATCTGGGAAGATTCAAGAGGGTTGAAATCATCTGTAGGACTAAAAGGTTGTATATACATAAAATTGAAAAATAGCTTAGAAAATATGGGGTTTTGGCTGCAAATGACTACATTTTAGGGATATTGGATGGCTAATTTTTACTCATACTATGGCTAAAATTACAACAATCATTAACCGAAAAAATATAGATGAAAAATAAGTCTTACATGTATGCACATTGGATATGTATCAAGCCATAGAAGTATTTTCTCAAAAGGATTGTAAATGGTAGCTAGATTGGGCTGAAGCACTTGTGAAAATCAAGTATAAGATAGTTGATAAAAAGGTTATGTCAATTGCTATGACTTTACCCCCTTCTAGTGATAGGATGTTTGAGAAAGTGTCATAGTAGTCGAGTTTAAGAGATTCGAAGGGTGTTCTGCATAAGTTTACTATTGAATAAGTGAAAGAGTTGAAGATTGGATGTGATGGGCTTCTCTTGCCAATAGAAAGAGACTACTTTGTACAAATGTTATCAAAGCATGTAAAGGCTTTTGCATTTTAGCCTATTGAAATTGGTTGCATTGATTTGAATGTTGTGGTAAGGTTGTGGCTTCAATGGTTGCTTTTACATTACTACATGTTCCATGGAATCTAAGACCAATTCTTGTGCCTTGGGAATACTTGCCTAAGTTGATCAAGTTGTTAAATGAGAAGATCAAGACAAAAATTCTGGAGCCGTCATCAAATTCATATTCAAATATTTGGTTTACCATGCCTAAGAAGAATGGTACATTGCGGTTCATTTAGGACATGTAGCTAGTTAACAAAGTAACGATAAAAAATATTGGAGCTAGGCCAGTAGTAGATAAGTTTAGAAGCATTTATGGAAAGGGTGTCTACTCATTTAGGGATTTGTACTTAGGTTATGATTAGTTTTGATTGGCTATGGAAAATAGAGATGCCATCACTATGAAGGCGCCCTTAAGATCGGTGTGTATGTGTATCCTTCCACAAGGGCAACAAATTTTGTAGCCCATTTGATGAACACGATGAATAAGGTCTTGAAAGACTATATCCCATAGCTTCCTATGTTGTTTTTTGATTATGTGCATATTAAGGGCTATGTGGTATATAACAAAAATGAGGAAATGAATGCAAATGGCTACAAGTTGTTTGTTTCCAATCACATTGCTGATTGCAAAAAGATTTTGACTCTACTAGAGGAAGTATATTTAAGTGTATCACGTCAAAGTTTGTATTGGTATTGATTGTAGGTCATATGTGTGGACCCTATGGTAGAAAGCCTTCACCAGTAAAGATTAATGGTATTTACAAGTTGTAGGAGACATGCTCTAGTATGTTAGAAGTCATGAGGTTTTTTGGTGCATGATTTTTTAATCTCATATGGATTCCTCACATTGAACATGTTGTTGATGACCTCTATCAGCTCTTGATGATAGGACATAAGTTCCATTGGAAAAAGAAGCACAATAAAGCTATGAAGACGTTGAAAAGATAATCAAAGTCTCCATCAACATTAACGAAGGTAGATTACTTGCATGGAAAACCTACATAGACTAGTACTTGGACCTATATAAAACCTAATGGAAACTCATCATCATGGAGAGCCCTTATGATTTGATTCCTTTTGTGGGGGTCATGCACTTTCCATCCTATTGGAATGTTATGTCTATATGTCAACACAACAAGCTCATTCATCTTATTCATAACACTCTTACTTTACTTGTTCATGACCAATAAATGTGTCCAGTTGTTGGTCATGTGCAAGAAGCTAGAAGCAGTCACAAGATTCCTAAGCCTACATGGTGTAGACATCTCTGACTAGGATGCAAGATCACTATGGAATGGGCGAACTATGGGATGGGATCTACTCTTTTCTATGTGCATCTACCTCTCATAAACCATCGTGTTGATGTTGATATAGCTAGGAGAGTGAGGATGTGGCTAGGGGTGGGAGAGTAGAAGGTGGATCTAGTGTGGTTTGACTTGAATCCTAGAGAGTCAAGACTACTAAGCAAAACTACCAAAATTCACAAAGCTATAGTCAAACTAATCTTATTTTTTTCCATAGTGAGTGTAGAAAATGGGCCTTTTGATTTCCCAATGGGTTGAGAAATGGACTATGGAACTAATGTAGAAAGGCTTAGTTATCCTCCTTGCCACAAGTGCAGCCACACAACCCAAGATGTATGATGCTAAGCTTGCTGGCTTTGCTTGGTGTAAATCAAGTGCTTGGACTCTACTCATAATAATTAATGTGATAAAGCTATATAGCTTGAACGATCTACTCTTTATTGTTGACATCAAGGCTTTGTAAGAATGAGAATATCTAATTAACGAACATTTGGTGACCTTGGTTCATAGTGTCAACTCTCTTCTCAACCTGCAAGAATAAATTCATGAGTATGTTTACTAGATTTCCTCTCTATCTCTTCCCTCATCTAGTGCTTCCTCTCCCACTCTTCCTTAGCTATATAATCTTCTCAAATAAGAGAATCTTGTCCCTCTCTTTCTCTCTCTCTCTCTATCCTCTCTCTCATTCTCTCTTCTCTTCTCTCTTTTACTCTCTTCTTTATTTTCTATTTTCAGTCACTCCTCTCTCCATTTGGTCTTTCTCTCTTCACTTCTCTCTTTTACTCTCTTCTCTCTTCTATCCTTTCTCTCCTCCCTCTCTACTCTTTTGCTATTTTCTCTCTCCTCTCTCTACTCAGCCTACTCTCTCCCTACCCTTTTACTCTCTCTACTCTCTTTTCTCTCTCCTACTTGTAGTCTCCCTACTCTCTCTCTCTCTCTCTCTACTCTTCTACTCTCTATTCTCTTCTTCTTCTTCTCTCTCTGTATTCTCTCTATTCCTCTACTCTCTCTTTACATACTCTTCCTCTATTCACTCTACTCTCTATTTTTTCTCTTCTCTTTCCTCTACTCTCTCTGCTCTTCTACTACCTATTCTCTCTTCCTTTCTCTCTCCTCTCTCCTTTCTCACCTCTCTCTACTCTTTATACTCTTCATTATCTACTCTCCTTTCTCTTCTTTATCCTCTCTCTATTATCTTTTCTACTCTACTTTTTCTCTTCTTTCCCACGTCTTCTCTTTGTTCTCACTTTTGTCTTCTCTCTTTTTCTCTTCTCTATTATTTTTTTTAAAATCTCTCTCCTCTCTCTTCATTTCTTTTCTCTCCACACTCTCTAGTTGCTCTCTCTCCTCTCTCCTCTATCTATTCCCTCTCTTCTCTCACTGACCCTCTCTTTGTTCTATTTTTCTCTCTTTTCTCTTTGCTATCCTCTCTCTACTCTCTACTCTCTGCTCTTTGCTCTCTACTCTCTCTCCTATCTCCAATCCCCCTCTTCTTTCCTCTTTCTACTTTACTTTCTCTCTCCTCTTTCTCTTCTTTTATTCCTCTCTTCTCTATCGTCTCTCTACTCCTCTCCTCTCCTCTCGTCTACCCCTACCCTCTCTCTACCCTCTCTTCCCTCTCCTCTCTCATCTCTCTACCATACTTTCTCTCTCCTCCATACTCTTTTCCTAGTCTACTTTGCCAAATCACCCCTCTCTACTCTACTTTCTCTCTCCTCTTTCCTCTCTCTACTACACACTCTCTCTCCTCTCTTATCTTTTTTCTCTTCTCTCTACTCTCTTCCTACTTTATTCTTTTATATCAAATAAATAATTCGTTATTTAATTAGGTAATATTCCTTTCTCTTTATCCTCTCTCTTTTCTATATATTCTCTCTCTTCTCTCTTTTCTCTCTCCTCTCTACTCCTAGCATTTCTCTATCTAGTTTGCTTTTGTTAACCCCAACACGAAGAAAGAAAAAAGAAGTGGAAAAGACGCAGAGCAAAGGCGGAAAAAAGGTAGCCCGACTAAAGAAAGAAAAGGAGAAAAGGCCAAAAGCGCAAGGGCAACCTTAAAAGTCTAAGGCAAAGGCAAAAGGGGAAAGGCGCATTTTAAAATAAAAAGGCGCATCCTGAAATCTTGTAAAAGAGCACCAGACTCTCACCCGTGCAATTTGTAAATGTAGACGGGGGCGGTGGAAAGGAAGCTAGGAAGATAGAAGGATAATGGGAAAAAGGGCCTAGGCTATGGCTGGCCATGTAAAAAGGGGAAAAGGGGATGACCGCCCAAAAGGGATTTAGGGTTTTGTATATAAAGTTGAAAAGTGAATGAGAAGCTCATTCTTGTGTGTGGCCAAAACTAGCTCTCCTTTTCTTCTTCTTCTTCTTCTTCTTGCTTGCTTGAGCTTGTGCTTGAGAGAGGGAGTGTGAAAGTGTGAGGGAGTGAGTGTGTGAGGGTGAGGGACCGAGGAGGAGAAGCTCTCCATCGTCTCCTCTCTTCTTCTCTTCTCTTGTCTTGCTCGCGGCAATGGAGCTTGGAGCGTGGAGCTTGAGGATGGAGCTTGCTTGAAGCTTGCACTTGGATCGTGGAGCTACTGGAGTGTACCCGAGAGGAGGTAACTCGAATGGCATCAAGGTAAGCTCACTACACCCGTAGATATGGATGGCGCATCGGCTATGTGAGAGGTAGCCATTAGTACTCGGCTTGGAACGCTTGAAACAATAAGTGGTCCGTGGGTCTTGGTGGTTGAGGGAAAGCTCCCACATTTTGGTTTCATTGCCGGGACCAACAGATTCAAGCCTTGAGCGCTTGCGTGCTTCGAATCGACCATCAAAGTAAGGGGTTTCCCCCGAACCGGTGCTTGAGGTAGATAGGTAGGAAGCAAGGGGGTTGAAGATGGTATTCGATCTCCTTAGCAAGTAGGTGTTTTGATGTCTTGAGATTTATGTTGTGGAATGAAGTAGTGTAGGTATTTACTTTGTGTTTTGGATGCATTTAGGATAGGAAAAAACAAAGAAAAAGAAACAAACAATAGGGTTCTCTGTTGCTGTATAACAGGCTGAAGAGGAAAATAGGGGTATAGATCCTTGGAGTGTTGCTCGATTCGAGCACCATAGTGATTCCTGGCATTTCTGGCACTTCTTGGTAGTGTTTTGTACCTATCTGGAAGGCGTTGGCCGATTCCCTGAAGTAGACGTCAGTCTAGAGGCATTGCGTGCGACTCGCTGGCCGTCGGCCGCGTAGTCCAAACAGGCCGTCCGAGTCCCAAAATCAGACCAGTTAAGAATTGGACTCAGAATCGGACCAGTTCAGAATCAGACCCAGAATCGGACCAGACAGGTCCGATCGGACGTGCCACGTGGCACTCGGACCAACCCGTCCGATTTTGAGAATCGGACGTTCGGACAACCGTCCGATCGGAGCAACCCATTTGATTTTGGAAATCGGACCACTCGGACTCGGACGCTCGGACAACCGATCGAACCAATCCCGTCCGATCGGACCAACCCGTCAAACTCGGACACTCGAACTACCCAGAATCGGGGACCTGTCCAGAATCGGACCAGCTCAGAATCGGACCAGCCCAGAATCGGACCAGCTTAGAATCAGACCAGCCTGTCCAATCCGATTCCCAGAATCGGACATGACCAAAATCGGACCACTAGGCCGATCTGACCAACCCAAAATCGGACGTCTGATTCTAATAATCGGACTCCTGAAAATCGGACATCTCAGAATTGGACAGAAAACTGTCAGAATCGGACATGTGTCTAGAACACAAATTTTGATACATCTAAACCCCGAGATTGACCCCAAGGACCACGTAGAGCTAAAGCCACATCACAGCTCCTCACTGGGCTAAAATTTAGAGCATGAAGTTCAAAATTTGGCTATAATCGGTCCTTCAAATTGCATATAGCATCTACCGTAACAGCCCTGTGGGCCGGGGAGGACTGCCCCCCCCCCCCCGGACCCCCGCAGAGGGGGCTATACCCCCTTCGCACCTCCCCCAAGTAGGTTGGAGAGAAAACGCGCGCCGTGACAGACCTTCCAAATTGGACGCTGGTGAAGCAATGGCTCTACACGAGCATGGATTCTCACTTGCAAAAGAGCAGTCGAAAGCCCATACCCAAACAGAGAGAAACAGAGACCCTAGGACATCAATGGGCCAATCTAGCCATCAAGGGCAAAAAGGTCACACCACGAGAACACAAAGACATTGTGTTCAAATCGTGTCTAGTCAGAGAAAAATGCAACTTCAGCAAGCTACAAATGTGAAGATGACTGGACATGACACTCTTGACGAGAGATGTACCTTGAATAGCACTGTACTAACGATCCAAGACAGCAGTGGAGAATCCACATCTGGTCGTGCAGTCAAGAACTCAAGGGCATCTGTCAGAAGGCTTAAATTTACAAGGGAGGACCCGGAAGATGAAGACATAGTACCACCTGCTTATCTTAGGGTCAAACTCACCGCAAAAAGAGAGCATACTATTGATGCTCTAATTGATGAAGGAGCAGACTTTATAATCTTGACCTATGAATCATGGACCCAACTAGGGCAACCAGAGCTCACACCGACTAGTGCAACTCTTAGCCCTTATGGGGGACACCCACAAGCACTCATAGGGAAGTGCAAAATCCTTGCAACAATTGAAACGGAAAGCTTGCCTCTCCTATTTCATGTTCCTCCAAAAGGTACTAGCTGCAGGAAAGAAACCCTCCTAGGAAGACCCTTCAAAAGGGCGACCAAATGTGAGGCTGACTATATAGCACAAAGGATACACCTGACACTACCGGGTGTGAGGATAGTCACCACCTTTAGCAAGGGTGACCTCATCGAACCTCAAGGGAAAGGCAAGGAAGGTGATGACATAACAGTCACACCTACAAACGAGGGCAAGGACTTGTTGGAAGAGTTGATACAAGCACAGGTCGAACAACGAGAACCAGTGAGTGAGGCCATGCCGGAAACAAGAAGGTCAAGAGACAAGGCCAAGGACAGGGTTTGGACTCACAAATATCATGGAAGACCACGAAAGAAGCCCAAGCCTTATAGGCGAAGGCATCGATGGAGAGCTAGCACAATGCCCTGATGGATATCCAAAGCGTTGCTTCGTGCTCAAGGGTATTATGCAGGCAACTAATGGATTTGGGTACCAAAACCCCCTGCTAAACCGCCTCTATCAGCTGAAGGCTAGAGTGCATCAAAAGCAGGGCACATGAGGAAATCTAAGAGAAACTCTAGGTCTCAAGGCAAGAAACCAGACATGATTGTTCGAAGGAAAGAGCCCCAGTCTAGCATGCTAAATAGACAAATGTCATACGTAGCCATTGAGCAGGCACAAAAATCATCAGTGCCCAAGGACCCTTTGCTTTCCCAAGGAGAGAGCAAGTATCATAGGCACAACATTGCTCAAGGCAAGGCTGATCACTCAGCAAAGCAAATGGCACAATCGTCTAAAAGCCTCGAGCAAATCATTCAGTCAGTGCCAAGTCCACCTAAGAGTCTTGGATCTCCTACATCCTCTTCTCCCAAACAGACGCAGGAAGCACTACAGCAGTTGTCAAGGGCGATTGCTCAATTCCAATCTCTACCTCTATCTAAGCTTCCAACCGTCAAAGAGGTGGGACATGATGCCATCTGTAGCCCTCGACCTAAGGATATGCATGAGCCACCTAATGCAACTAGATCAGCTCATGTTCGATCTACACAGCTGAGTGCTCAAAGACCAACAAAAGACATGACCACCTCTGATCGCCCTAGGGACTTGACACCGCAATCCACCAAGGGTAGCCAGCCTACTAAACTAGCTACTATTACTTCCAATCAGGGATCCCAGCAGTCATAGAACTTGGCCGTGACAATGCCCCTTGTGGAACATGTCCTTAGAAGTTTACTTGTGGAGGAGGTGTCACAACCAACTTCCTCGACAACTCCAGCGCTTCCAAAGTACCTAGAGCCTAGGCAGGAGGAGTTACACACAAGGGAGTTGGTTGAAGAGCTAGACTCCCTGAAAAGGGAGGCAGTTGTGCCCTCACAGCTTGGTAAGGCTATTCAGCAGGCCACGACTGTGTCCCGTGAGGACACAGTAGTGAAGGGAAATGCTGAGGCCCAACCAAGCACGTCAGCGGTCGACTTAGCCCAAGGTCTTGAGCCATTAGATGCACCTACGCTGACCAAGAAAAACAGGAGAAAACACAAAAGGCAACAACAAACACACGTGGACGTGGGGCCCAAGAGCATCAAGAGCGTTGGAGAGCAGATGAATAAAGCATCGAGTCCACCCACCAATGAATCCATTAATGCCTCTCCTAATAGCGGTGAACCCTTAGACACATCCATGTGCTCTGAAAAACCAAAGCAACAGTTGCCATCAACAATTGCTTTCAACACTCTATCCACTCACGATAGAACTCACATTGATCAACCAAGAGTGGATACAATGCTGTCACAACAAGGTGACAAGACCATCCCAGTCACATCTGAGAAGAACTAGGACAAAAGAGCAGCAAAACCTCAGGAGAGATATGAGAACCCCAAGAGCGTAAGAAATCCGAGCATTGACCAGTCTTGCTCATCTAGGCCTGAGCCCCCAGCCATGCTAAAGCCTAAGGAAGCTCTTAGAACCTTGCAGGAGATAGCAACCGAGCAAGCCCTCGTTGAACATAGAAGTGTCGCAGAATGCTTAACTGAGTTGGAGGCTAAGCTCAAGGTGGTCGCGCGTGTCTACGTCCTTGCGGACATGGGCACGATCCCCAAGGAGCAACTTGTTGGAGATTACTTGACCTTTCCTCTATCATGGGAAGAACAAGAACATCTCAACGGGCACTACGACAGGCTCCTGCATGAATAGATGCGACTCATCCCTGACGAGGAGGCTGACGAACCACGTTTAACCGTCATGTTCAATGAAGTGCTCTACCGACCGAATCTCGTAGATATAGAGCTACTAAAGCGATTGTTAGCAGGCTAGAGCCAATTTGAGCAGCGTTGGTGTGAAAGCCGCGTTGTAATGGCCGAACTAGGGGCTCAGATCATGACAGTCTCTGAGGAGCAATTGGCCAAATGGCGGTCTGAAAGAGACCCAACCTACGTGGCATCAACTTCCCTTCGAGTGCTCACTGACATTCGGGGTGCGGACTTGGCTGGGACTAGGCTACAGGGTCCTTTGATTGATAAGGTACTCACCGAGGAGGAGTTACATATTGTCAGTAGACTCGGTCAAGGCTCCATGCTACTCGACGTGGCAAAATATCTATCAGTGTTAAGTCAGCTGCCACGAATACTGGATGCGTGTGCCACGCTCCGGTATAACCCCGAGTTCTACATTTGGTTCTTATCCTTGTGATGTGACATGGATTCATAGATATGTATATAAATAAACACTGATTTTTGTGTTACCTTGTATAAACAATATCAATACACACAAGTAATGATAGTTAAGCATAGGGAGAAGAGTTGATTCTAACAGGCTAACCTCCTCAAGTCCTCTTCTCATCACGCATTTAAAAGCCATGTGACCACTCCCACCTCCAAGTGAAGGGCATGCAACCCACGTTACCGCCATAGGAAGCCTTGACCAACAACACTAATGGTGTAGACAGGGTGCAGCCCCTCTTTTTACACCTTTTTCCCTTTTTGGTCTATCCTTCCGAGGATGTGCCCTATCCCACTCCATGACAACCAGTCCACACAACTTAGCATAAGCCAATATTGGCTAATGGCTGGAGGCAAAACGAACATCATCATGGGGGCCATCCTAGTATGACAAAACACTGCATGCCTCACCCCTCCCCTTCTTGTCACATGCGCTTGATAAACCACACTAAAATCCCTTCCATGCAAACAGTTGTATCCTATATCCAGGTCTGACCCTTGGATTGCATCTTGCAGGCTTCCCTTTATAGCGGAACGCATGGAGAATCATGAAGAGCTAGCATGCAAAGACGCTCTTCGCAAAAGACGGGAGCATGTGGCACGCGCCCCTCCACCGGAGCACTATGTGCCCACCATCAAGAGGTATGCCAAGAAGCGAGGCCCTAAGCGACACTGCCTAGGACGAAGGCCGAAGAATCCTCGAGTCAGGAAAGTCAAGACTCGAAACACACAACAGGTGGCAGCACTAGTGGTACGCACTCCCAGCTCCCGCTCGGGCCCCAGACGCTCAAAGCCAGAAAGGGCAGCTCGGGAAAGCGAACAATTTAATGAATTATTTAAATATATTCTGGAGACGGTAGCGGGCCGGGATTACACCATTCATGTCCCGGCCGACATGTTTCCTGCTCACCCCCACGGGAGTCCCACACTAGCAGAGCCCCAATCACCCGGCCATCCAGACTCGCCCTGCCTCGTACAAATCGAGTAGCCCATAATGCATAAGGGGCTTATCAAATGTTAACTCGATAGAACTTTTTGTTTTTAAATGGTTGAGTGTTCCCGACTTGTTAAGTGTTGACATGTTCCTGACTTGTATGAACTTATCATATCTGCGTTTAATATATGCTACGCCTTTAGCAAAAGAAAAAGCTAATCAAGCGCAGGTGAGAAATGTCTAGTCAACACCATAGAATTCAAATAAGTGATGTCTCCTTGCATTGCACTAGTTTATTATAGTTGCGGCATACACAATGCATATGCTCTCATGAAGCGACAAGTGGATGCACGATAATACAGGTTCCTGTGCATTATACAATTTTCAAATGTTAGGCCTTGCTATTGGAATAAGCATCGATAAATGCTTTGGAGTGAGTACACTAGTATATGCATCTTCTCTTCTTGGTTTGGATATTGATTGTCAATAAAAAGTTTCTACTTCATCATCTTCTCTTCTTGGTTCTTCACTTTTTGAACTCTCACAACCAAAGGTCCACTGGCCACATACACATAAAAATCTTTCCCACATCTTTGGCAAACCCAATGTGAAATCAACTAGGGAAAGGGTTCTAATATGGAATTCCAATTGGATGTAGATGGCATTCACAAGGATTTAAGAACCCAATTGAATCTAGACATGGTTTATAAAGCGGATGTGATGTAGCTATTTCATACATTTGCAACATGTATGTAGCAACAAGAAGCTGCAAAAGCTACTAAAAGGATGGAGGATTTGGCCATAGAGGTGTTTGTATTGATAGAAAATGAGTTGGATCTATTTGATGAGTGGGATATGACAAAATATTTCAGAATGTATGATAGGGAGATGCAACTACAAGGTTTCCTAGAAGATCAAAGTGTTATAACTATATATATCATCTCTCACTTGACTTGGATCTCACCTATATATACTAACTCTACATCAATATGAATCATTCTTTGGGAGCATGTCTTGTGTATCTCTCTCATACTCTCTCTCTCTCTCAAGATGGTATCAGAGCTATGGATGTGTAGCAACAACAAGGAAGATAAGTTGTTTCATTGTTTATATTTGATTGAATTCTTTGCACAAGCGATGATTTGATACATGAACTTGTTCAAATTAGAAGTATTAGTTAATTTTGTATTTAAAAACAAAACCAGGTTTGGGTTGCATAGCTCTCGTCGTGCTCTCGAATCTTGTCAAAACGGCTTGTCAATCGAAGTTCTGGATCAAAAGTTATGATAGTTCAGGATTCAAGACAACAATTCTACTCGAATCTACGATTCTTTATTTAAAAGTGTAATTCTAATTACAGTTTGTTAATCCCCAATTACACTTCATCGTCTTCGTTAATGATGTTGATTATGACAAGCAAACATCTTGCTATTTTTAGCGATGTTTTATTATCGTTCACGTTCTTTGCTCAACCGAAATAGTACTTTTCTTATATGCATCATCTTGTCTTGCACGTTACGTCTCTCTATTTCAGGCTTTCTTTTTAGTCACTCAATACTTTTCGTCGTTCGTACGTGCATCTCCCTATTTTGGTTGTCATGCGTCTCAACTACGCTCATCTTGATCATGGTTTGTAGATTCTGCGATCTCATCTTATTTGTTATCTCTTGATATATAGGCATGGCCAATTGCGTAATTGTTAACGGATATCCGTTTGGCCAATGTTCAGGTCCCTTCTTCCAAGGACAAGGCTTTCCTAGGTGGAGAGCAAAGATTATGCTAATTCTTGAAGGTGATGAATTATCTGATATTGTTCTGGGCGACCTTTCTTGCCCAGTTCAACCTATTGATGTGATGAATAACAATTCTATGATTACTGATGGCCCATTATTTGAACAATGGAAAATTTATCATACTGATTGGATTTGTCGTGACAAAGTGGCTCGTCGTTATATATTGTCTACACTTCCTGACTCACTTATGTTGGATGTCTTTCATCTGGAAACCTCTCATGCTGTTTGGGAGTATCTTATCTCAACGTTTGAGAAGAAATCGGTCACCGAAATTTTATATCTCCAAACTTGTTTGAAGAATCTTCAATATAAGGTTGGTACTTTTATGCACTCTCATATCGAGGCTTTTAAAGACATTATCAATCAGCTTGGTGCTGCCGGCACTCCTGTTGCTAAAAATCAGATTGTTACTCAACTTCTTCATACCATCAAAGATCCTTTATATGACAATATCATCACTATTTTGTCTAACAAATATGATATCCACTTTGACAAAGCATGTATATCTCTTATTGAATATTCTCAACGTCATGAGCATCATTTGGAAAAATCTGATGCTATTTTGGTCACTCGCGAACAAAGGGATTTTGATGCTGCTTTTGTTGCTCGCAAGCATCCCGCTTCACATTTTCAGCAGGATGGACGCCCTAATCAAGGTAGTAAATCTTCTTGTCTTGCTTATCCTAACAAACATTATTCTTATTGTGATAAGAAAGGCCATGTGGCTTTTGATTGCTGGGCACGTCAATATGATGAGGAGCATGGAGTTACTACAAAGCAACCTCACTCGTCCAAAAGTTTTCCTTCTTGTGATTATTGTGCACATACAGATCATCCATCTCGTCGTTGTTATAAACGCAGATATGATGAAGAACGTTCTCGAGCTTATATTGTTCAACAAACTACAACTGATGATGATCATACTCATTAGGAGCTCAATTTTGTCCGTCATGATATCTCTCTAGAAAAGGTACTTCATGTTCATGATGGTTCTCTATTCATCGTTGATTCAGGTGCCACTTGATACATGGCATACCAATCGCAGTGGCTTCACAATTATCATTCTCTTGCTGTCAAGAAGTTTGTTTACCTTGCGGATGATACGACTTGTCAAGTCAAAGGAGTGGGTGATTTATATCCCCGGATTGTTTCATCCACTAGAATATTAAGAGGAGTTCTTCATGTTCCAAATTTGCAAAGAAATCTTCTTTTTGTTGCTCATCTAGTTGATCTTGGTTTGTTTGTTGGCTTTGATCATAATCAATGTCGTATAGAGAAAGACGAACATACTATAGCAGTGGCTCCTCGACATGGTAATCTATTTGAGCTATCATTGAACGATACAGTTGCAAGTTACTGCTCCTGGAGATGGAGATTGCAAATTATGGCATCAACGATTTGCACACTCCGATTTTGCCAAACTTCTTGATCTTCATCGTCATGGTTTTGTGCAAGGTATGGATCTTAAATCTCATCCACGTATGGGAATATGTGAGTACTGTGCACTTGGAAAACACCATCGTTCTCCTTTCCACACTTCTACTTCATCACATTCCTGTGCTCTCTTGGATTTGGTTCATACCGATATTTGCGGACCTTTTCCTACCTCAAAGTCTCAATATTGATATTTTATAACTTTCATTAATGATTTCTCACGGTACATACATGTCTATCTTCTTCGACATAAGTCTGAGGCTTTATCTATATTTAAACAATACAAGATAAGTGTGGAGCTTTAAACTAGATTCTCTATAAAGATGCTTCGCAGTGACAATGGCGGTGAATATGTATCCAATCTATTTGATGACTTTTGTAAGGATCAAGGTATTAATCATGAATTTATAGTTCCTTATTCTCCTCAACAAAATGGTGTTGCTGAGTGCAAAAATCGCACTATTCTTAATGCTATATGTTGCATGCTTATACACTCTGGTTTGTCTCAAAAGTTTGGAATTGAAGCACTTCTAATAGCGATTTTAATTCAAAACCATCTTCCAACTATTGCACCTGCTGGTAAAATTCCTATAACAATCTAGACAGGGAAGACACCTTCAATCTCTCACTTTCGCACATTTGGATGCATTGCTTATATTCATGTGCCCAAGGACACTCGACATAAGTTGGATCCTCCAGGTTTGAGGTTATTTTTCTTGGTTATTCAGATCATTCCAAAGGTTACAAATTTTATGATCCTTCTACTCAAAAGGTTATCGTTAGTCGTAATGCTATAATTGATGAGAAGACTATGGCTGGCACATGGTCGTCAGATGTTTCAGATGATACACAGTCTTTGCTTAGTGCATTTCCTTACTTGCTTTGTGAGTCTACTAATTCTGATGATCATAAACCTCCTTCACCTCAAAAGAAGATTGATGAAAATTTGGAGATCTATGTGGATCTTCCTATTGAGATAGAGCATGGATTCTATTCTATTGAATATGATGTCTTTGATGATGCCATGTCTGTCCAAGAGGATCCAATATCATATATGGAAGCTCTCAATTCGTCTCAAAGAGATCAATGGCAAGAAGCTATGCAAGCTGAGTAAGATTCTTTAATCTCCAAAGGTACATGGATTCTTACTCAACTCCCCCCAAATCGGGTTCCTATCAAATGTAAATGGGTTTATAAAACCAAGATCAAAGCTGATGGCTCGTTTGATAAGTTCAAAGCATGACTTATTGCAAAAGGTTACTCGCAGATTGCAAGAGTAGATTATCAAGAAACATTTTCTCCCGTTGTGTGCTCCACAACTGTTCGTATGATTTTGGATTTTGCAACACTATTTGATCTAGAAATTCACCAAATGGATGTTAAAACGGCTTTTCTCAATGGAGATATTGAAAAAGAAATCTATATGGAGCAACTTGAAGGTTTTATGATTGCAGGAAAGGAGCATCTTGTATGCCAGCTTCATCGTGCATTATATGGATTGAAGCAAGACTCTCGTGCTTGGTATATTAAGATTGATCAGTTCCTCACATCTAAAGATTTTGTTGCATGTTTTGCTGACCCAAATCTTTACCTCAAAAGGGAGGACAAATTTTTTATTATTCTTTCTCTATATGTTGATGATACTATTCTTGTGTCAAATAATATTGCTTTCTTGGATGCTATGAAGAAGCTTTTATCGACTACATTTGAAATGGTGGATCTTGGTGAGATACATTCTTGTTTGGGTATTCAAGTTCAACGACACCGACAACAAGGCATTCTTCTTCTTCGCCAGACAAAGTTTATTAATGATATTGTTAAGAAGTTTGGGTTGACAAATGTACACTCTGCCAACACTCCCATTCTTTCGAGCTCTACCAAGGGTACATCTACAACATGCAATGAAGAATCAGCCATTCATCAACCTTTCGCTAATCTTGTTGGTTGTATTCAATTTATTGGTTTAAACACAAGACCAGATATTTTATTTGCAGCTAACTTTTTGGGACAGTATCTTTCTTCCCCTTCCACTATTCATTGGAGTGCTGCAAAACGTATTCTTAAGTACCTCAAGGGTACTAAGGAATTCGGTCTTATTTATCGTCGTCGAGAGGATTCTTCTTTATCTTCTTCAACTTCTCTTGACCTTATTGGATATACAGATGCTGATTGGGCAAGTTTACACTTATCCATGAGATCTACAAGTGGGAATTGTTTCTTTGTAAATGGATGTTTGGTTTCTTGGTCCAGCAAGAAACAACGATGTGTTGCAGTTTCTACAACTGAGGTCAAATATGTTGCTGCATCATTAGCAGCTCGTGAGCTAGTTTGGCTTCCACAACTACTTACAGATTTGGGACATCTTTCATCATCTAGTACACCTCTTCGATGCGATAACAAAAGTGCTATTAGTCTTACCAAAGACTATATACAACATAGTAAATCAAAGCATATTGCTATTCATTATAATTATGTTCGACATGAAGTCAAGAAAGGTTCCATTATGGTGGAGCATTGTCCCAGTGATCAAATGGTTGCAGATATCTTCACAAAAGCTCTTAGTGAAGCTCGCTTTAGTTCATTAAGACATGCACTTGGTATTGTTCCAAGTTCTTATCTCACTGATTGAGGCATGTATCATTGTATTCAAGAAAACTTTATAGTAAATCATTTTTGTATCGTAGGTATGTGTAGGGGCTCGGGTTTTTCCCTTATTCTCCCCAAGGGTTTTTTCACTCGCAGCCAGAGACCTTTGTTTGAGTGGGGATGTTACAACTATATATATCATCTCTCACTTGACTTGGGTCTCACCTATATATACTAACTCTACATCAGTATGAATCATTCTTTGCGAGCATGTCTTGTGTATCTCTCTCGTACTCTCTCTCTCTCAACACAAAGGATAGTGTATTTTGAACGAATTGTAAAAAGGAAAATTAGGATGCAAATTTAAGACATATGGTTCAACTTGGGAGAATTTCAAGAATACTCTTAAAAAATAGTAGTTTAGGTTGGATCTAGAGGAAGATGAAGATCTAGAGTTGGGTTGTGAAGATACTTTACAATAGCATGTAATAAAGATTGTGCATGATAACCTTGGAAATTTACTACTTTCTTCTTAGGATGCTATTTTGGATACTAAAGATCTAGGTGACTTGCATAATATAGATGTAATATAGATGTGGCCTTTATAGATGCTAGTGCTAAATTTTCTAATGATAAAAAGATGCAAATACCTTCTCAAGATGCTTATGATATGGAGGAGTTATTCAATAATACAATCATACTATTTGAAGGTGTGCAAGGTATGCATGCTTTATATGTTGATGAAAATATGCTATCTATTGATGCTTAAGAATGTGGAAGATATCATGATAGTAGTTGCTTTGTTTAATAATGTAGATGAGGCAATGACATTTCATGCCAATGATGCTTAGTTTATGAGTACACATGATAGCTTGTATAGAATGCATATGATGTTTTCAATAGGAATGCAGAAGATATGGATGTTATGAATGAGGATGCAATTATGAAGATTGCATATGTTAGTCAACCTGTGCAAGCCACCAAAGAAGGTGCTCTTCAAGGTCTATTAGTGCATTGTGTCAAGGGACATAAGTGGTAGGCCATAAACCATATGGGTTTGAGTAAAGAGACAAGATAGAAGTGATTCATGAAATTCTATTATTCAAATTAAAGAAAACTCTAACAATTTCTCTCAACAACAATTCCACATTGTTGAGAGATAGGCATGTGAACCCCACGTATGCAAGGGTGGATAAGGGTAGTTGGGTGTGAATGAACTGGAGGGCAGGGGGAAACCTTAACCCTAGCCATCTAGAGGCTATATAAATAGCCTAAAGGCTACTCTCAATGTAGAGGATAGTGCACTAGTTATACTTGTGAACAACTCACTCAGCAAGATCTTCTTCTTGTACTTGAGCTCTCTATCTCCCTCTTGTGCACACTCTCATGCTCTCACTCTTATATTTCAACATGGTATCATAGCCATCTCTAATCCAACAAGCTTCCTTCTACTCCATTTCCCACTAAGCGCACATGAGCATGTCATTTTCTCATTATACATCTTTACCTCCATAGCTGCAAGCCATACGCACCTTTGTTGGAGGACCTGGGGTGAACAAAAGAGAGCATATTTTTCCTTAATTTCTCCTAGCTCAAGTCACTTTAGCATGCCACAACAATCCTCAACATTAGGCAGCCAGAAGGACACCGTTACTAGAATTTGTGAATCTGGTGTAGATTTCACTAAGTTCAGCTCAACGGCGCAACCTGCTAAGGGCATAATCATCCAAGCTACCATAGGGTTTTGTTAGCCCCCCAAGTGAGCTATCTCCACCTAAGAAGATTTGGAAAAATTCCATCCCTACTGCTCATACAAAGCAAAAACCTAACTAGGTATCCTACTGGCAACCATAGCCACAAGCTTGAAAGCTTGAATTTTTTGCTTTTTTCATCTTTTACTGTCATCAACAGTGATTTTAATCACCGAACTAGTGCCTCCATAGTCAGTTAATGACGTGTGGTATTCATTTCAATGAAGATTCTTCATTTGGTGGGCATCATTAAGCTTGCCAAGATGGATATAACATCTCAAGTGGTCTTAACTTTGAGATGAGTGCTTCTTAGCACTAAAATGCATTTAGTTGTCATTAGTTACTATTTTTTTATGATAAAATAGAAATATGGATGTTATTGAAATCTCCTTGGACTCCTCTACAAGTATTGAAGTTCTCGGTCAACCTTCTTCAACCAAACACTCATCCACTAGACCACAAGATTGGGAGGAGCCAAAAGTTCAATCCAAGTTTACTTCATTAAAGCCCAGGAAGACAATCAAACCAAACAAAGGGCTGTCCAAAGGAAAGTACCACCAAAGTCTTATATTGAATTACTCCACATGTATAACTTTCAACCTTTCTCATCCTTGCACAGTTTTAAGTCTACACAATTTTAAGGCTATGTGGCATCTATGAACACATAGATAATTTCCTTCATTTGCTTTGCACATATTGGTCATTGTGTAAAGGACTAGACACTGCCATTTCCTAAAGCAATCGGTAAGACCTTCCTATCATGGCCATGGCTTATGTTGATGTTAGACCTCGAATTTGTAAGTTTGATGGAAAAGACTTTCATCCATGGCAAGTACTGGTGAAGTATAAAATGATGGAATGGGGCTACTAGCCCTTCATCAAAGGGACCAAGGTTCTTGATCCATCAAACACACTTGATTTAGAAGATGATGAAAGAGCCCAAGACATCATTATGCTTCATCTAGATGAGTCTGTAATTCATCATATTGACCAAATCTCCACTAAGGAGAAGTGGCATGAGCTTGAAAAGCTTTATGATGCTACAAGAAAGAACTGTAAAATTTTCCTTAAGATCAATTTTTTTAGCTTGGAGTATAAACAAGGATGAGACCTAGGTAAGTTCATTTCTCAAATGAAGGGGCTCATGACATCGCTAGCCTTATTTCAAGCTCCAATTCATGATGAAGATGCCATTGCAATTCTCTTAAAGGCTGTAAAGAAGGTATTTTCAACCCTTGTAACTACTCTTACAAATATCCCTAATCTGAATTTGGAAAGCACCATCCAATCTTGTTTAGAGGAGGAGAAAAGAAATCAGAAAGAAGATAGCACTAGTCAAGCATCCACTTCAATAGCCCCCGTGACTAAGTCTTGGTTCATAGTGTATCCACTAAATGCTCCTTCTGAAACAAAAAGGGACATCTTGTTAAAAATTGTTGGAAAAAATATCCTGACAAAATGAAATGCAACAAATGTAAGAAGACATGGCATATTACTAGTAAATGTCCTACCAACCTTGGAGTACCAAAAGCATTGGAGGACAACTTTGTCTCCAACCCACCTGATGATCAAATTTTCTAAATCTATAATAGGCATGTGAACCCTATGTATGCAAGGGTGGATAAGGGTAGTTGAGTGTGAATGAATTGGAGGGTAGGGGGAAACCCAAACCCTATCCATCTAGAGGCTATATAAACAGCCGAAAGGGGTCACTCTCAATGTAGAGGAGAGTATACTAGTTGTACTTGTAAACAACTCACTAAGCAAGATCTTCTTGTAGTTGAGCTTTCTCTCTCTCTCCCTCTTGCGCACACTCTCATGCTCTCATTCTGATATTTCAACACACAGAATGCATTATAACTCTTAGTAATCTTTTCTCTGTACAGCTAAACAAACTCAATTTGGGCAAGAGACTTTGTATCCAAGTTGATGGGCTACACAAAACTCTTCCTACTAAGACATAACTTAAGATCTTATCTCTACTCAAAAGGAATTTATACTAGTAATACAGAGTACTTAGCTCAAAACAATGCTTCTAGATCACTCTAAATAGCTTGAATGATGCATGTAGTCACTCCATGATACTATTCAGACCAAGATCTCTTGAATTACCTATCAAAAACCCTCTCTTTTCATAGCCAAGGTTCACATATAGTAGTACATGTTCGGCCATAAATATGGCATGTTTACTCTCTTTCCCAAACACCAAGTTTGCCTTTCAAAACTAAAGTGGGACTTGCCTCTCCTTTGGTTCTTGCTTATTATTAAGCTTTGATGCCCTTCAAACATAGTAGAATGGTGACCTCAACACATTAGTTTTCTTCATGTTTCATTCAATGTAGATTCTCCTCCTTTTATCCCTACTCCTCCAATCTTAATCTTGGGCACTATGTCTTTTCAATTGGTCCCTTGGTCACTTCTTTGGACTCCTAAAATGTTTTAAACCCCTGTCCTACTTGCTTCACCACTTTAGACATGAGGACTAACTTAAGAATCTCTTGAAATACTAGTACTAACTTACTCTTGGAAAGTCTTGACATACCATGTTACTCTTGTCACGTCATGTAAATACCCGCCGTATGAACTCTTGGGACAAGCATTCTCCATTATTTTATTCTTTTGGAATTCCTTATATACTTGAATTCTTGCTTGGACCTATAAACTAACTCTAATTTACCCAACATACACTACATAGGATACAACTCTCATAGATTCACTTGCAAAATGGATTGGGAGCTTATAAAGAGGCCTCATTACTTGAAGCAAAGTCCAAAATCAACATGAATTTAAAGAGATCATTTAGCTATGAAGAAAAATCTAAAATAAATGTATGCTTATAGCCAACATGTCATATGTGTCTTTAACCATGCTTATACTTAGATGGCAAGGGAGGTTTAAATTTTATTTTTATCACCTAAACATCACTAGAAATGTTGTTCTTATAATATTCACTCATAAACATGTAAACATATTGCATGAATTCAAAAAAATAGATTTTTTAAATCTCATTAAATACATTTTACATTCATAATGGGCCAATTTCATGGACATACTCACAAGTTATAGAAGGGTATGATTTAATGGGGCTTTTACATCTACAAAGGGTTATGTAGTGAAGCCTCCATGGGTAAAAGATACCCCAATTAGTGGCAAAAGTATTTTTGGTGATCCTTTGAGTGAGTTTTCACTTTATTGTGTATAGAAAAACATTTGAAACCTAGATGGTTTTACACTAGGCACCCACTTGAGCACATGTTATATGTCCAAAAGAGGATACTTTTCTCTTTTTGTTGTGGCATCAACATGTTTTTATAAAAATTGAGCACATCACATCAAGAAATTCCAAGCATAGTAGTGCATTACTTGAGATCAGGATAAATTTGGGACCTAGGTGGTTTTACACCAGGCCCCCATTGACCACATGTTATATGTTCAAAAGAGGATATTTTCTCTTTTTGTTGTGGCATCAACATGTTTTCATATAGAATTGAGAACATCACATTAAGAAATTCCAAGCATAGTAGTGGATTACTTGAGATTAATATAAATTTTAAAAATTTCCAAACATAGTAATGGATTACTGGAGATTAGGATACCTATAGTGATATGTAAAACCAATTGCCTCACATGGTAGGAAAAGAGTAAGGAAACAACCTACTACATGAGGTAAAGTAACTATCTAATGTTTTCATATGCTTACTCATGAGATCATCTTATCTTGCTCTGAGAAAAGTTTCTCATTGTTGTGATGCCACTTTCATTTGGATAATTTTAGGGCAAGACTTTTCCAAAAGATAGGAATGTGAAAATGGAAGGTGACTTTGGCTAGAGAGTCTTGTGTACAATGCATATCAAGAATCAAATAATAATAACTTGATTAGAAAGTAAATGAAAGAATCATATACAATCTTTTCTTGAGAAGTTATGTCAAACATTCATAGAGTGATTGACTATACTTGCACTATCAATGAGGGATATTGAAAGGATCTACCAGTAATATTGTAAATTTTTTCTTTTTTTTATAGATCTATTGCATGCTCCAATATAATGAGATAAAAGCTCAATTTTCTAATTTGAGAAATAATTGTCCCTTTTTACTTGGAAGGGCTTCCACATGAATTAAGATTTAGGACCCTGTTGACACATGCATGATACCACAAATTTATATTGAAGAAACATTATATATAATATTATCACACTATAATATATGAAGGATATGCCAATGAAATTGAATACAAAAATATGCACAACTCTTCTAAAATGCTAGGCACCACCATCAAAATAGGCATCGATAAAAGATTCACTCTTTATATACTAGTATATGCATCCAAATAAGTGTAATGGAATAAATCTTGAGAAAATAGATGATATATAGACACAAATTATTGATGCAAATTTTGACGATGCAAGAAAACATACCTACATGTACATTGGCAAATACGAAGAAAAAAAAGAGTGGATTTTACACTTTCTAGTGTAGAAAAAAAATAAAATCAAGGATTTGGCTCTTTGCAAGGCCAGATTCCTCTTATACATGTAGACACAAGCTTGATTGCAATTGTGTGGGTAGTTGGATGGGATGATGAAAAGAGTGATAGATATGCTATGAGACTTTGTGTGAAGGTGCTAAATGAGAAGCAAAGAAGATAGCCACAAGTGAGAAGAGAGCATTAGGGCATTATAACGACCCTAAAATGTGATAGAGACTACTTTATGGGTGCTAATGTTGTTATTGTTGAGACAAATTCCTTACCATTATTTGGAATGATTACCAGTTGTGCCATATCGGATATTGCTATGTTGTGATGGATAGCATATATTAAGTCACTAAACCTTGAATTATATCATATAGCAAGAAGGGATAATCCAGTTGTTGTTGACATGTTATCAAGGGCACAATTTGAGGATGAAGAGGGAATGATGGAGGATGAAGAGGAAAATGAATTTGCTATTGAAAATGCTTGTTTTACAATAGGGACTTGAGTTATAGTAGCTATAATTGCAAGTATAGGTGTCATAAATGCTAGTACAACTATCATAAATGCACGGATAATAGTAAATACAACAAGTGCAACATGTAGATTGATAGGAAGTGTTGTTGTAGTAGTAAATTAAATAGCAAATAAAGTGGGTTTAGCTATGGAAAAAGCTTGTACAATAGAGAGAAGTCATTACAAATGTTATTTCTCAACCATGGAGATATTTTTGGACGATTTATATGTAGGTGACTGGTTAAAAACAAGACAGTGTCTTAGCATGCTATCTAAGAAAGACAAGTGGTTTGAAGAGGAATTCAAGAGGATAAAAAGGAAGGTAAATGGGTTCTTCTTGAAAGATAGATATTTTTGAAAGTATATGAAGAAGACGAAAGGGGCTCCATTAAGAGTCCTTGGTGATAGAGCTACTCTACTCCTATGTTTATTTTCGAAAGTCCCCTATGTTTATCCATTGAAGGGTTCGTGAACAAGTGCCTTTCCTGTGGAAGGGCCTTTTCAAAATGTTGACCTTCGATAGACATGTATTCTAAAATTTGCATTTCTAGCTAATAGAATAGTATTTGAGAAAAAAAAACTATGACATTTATATAAGCCATCTTGTTGGTTTTTCATGTCCATTAATTTACAAAAATCTAATATCGACATGATATGATGATAGAATATTTATAACTTAGTACAACATATGAGTAATTATTTAAGCATTAAAAAAATTATAATGCTATCACCAAAAATAAAATTGCAATGCCCGGTTGAGGCTAAAGCTCAATCAATTAAGATGAAAGGCAACAAGATAGCTTTGCAATCATCCATAGTCTCAAATGAAATAGCAATACAATCAAAGCACACCATTACTTATACTTTCTTATATCAACTTTGTTGCTACCACATGAACATTGCGATGAGCTTTTAATTCATCCCATGTTGTATAGATGGCATCCCAATCAACATCTGTGGGATCCTTAGCACCATTGTGTATGAAAGGAACATGAGTTGATTCAAGCTCTCGAGTGACAATTTGTTGCGATCATTGGACTTAATATGATTCATTCTGGAGAAACCTCTCATAATCGACAATCGTGCTTGTAACAATGACCAAGCACGCATGCCATAACTACCCTTCTATAGCAAGGTTTGTAAAATCATACCCTTCTCTAGGAAGGGCAAATTTTTTTACTTGCCCTTGGATAACAAGGTTTTAAAAATATTTGCCTTCTCCTAAGGTCAAAATGCCTTAGAAGGGCTCTCCAACCCTTAAAAAGAGTCAAGGCTCCGTCATGTCCTAAGGCCCGTTCCCGATGGACACGTTTTTGTGTTATCGAGGAGCAGATAGGCACGCTGAAGTGTTGGGCTTACAATAAGGCACACGAGAGCACGTCACGAGACGTGTTTATTCGACGAATGCTTCGGGGTACCCGAGACACAGAGAGAGAGAGGTTTCTAAAAACTCTAGAGAGCTTTTCACCCTCGGAGACGTAGTACCGGTGGGAGCGACACCTATAAATGGTGAGTGTAGGCCCGACACCAGAGGTAGCACACGCAAAAAACATAGGCTCATGCACAAACAATGCCCTTTATACCTTCAATACAGCAATATTGTCTATGGCAGCCATAGTTGGGCCGTGGGGGGGCTTCGTGGGCGGTAGCCCCTTCGACGACGGTTGGAGCAACGGTGGGGTGTGCAACCTCACCATCTACTACGCGTCCAACAATCTCAATGGCTTTCGAGTCCTGTACGGCAACGGCACCACTGTGTTGCACGGCAGTGCCAACCACAAGGAACTTTCAATCGATCCCCATATAGGAAAAAAAGAGAGTTCCCCATGGAATTCCCTAGTTGAAAATACATATAAGTGGGGAAAGTAAAAACTAGGGAAAATGGGACATTTCCTAGTGAGAATAAGTAGGGAATCACATAAGACCTTTTCTATGTAGGAAATATTTCCTACATAGGAAATTCCTACATAGGAAATTCCTATGTAGGAAATATTTCATACATAGGAAAGTACAGAATTTTCTATGTAAGGAATAATTCTTATATAAGAAATATTCCATATATAGGAAAAAAATTCTAGATGTGATTCCCTAGGTACTCTTACTAGGAAATCTCTCATTTTTCCTATTTTTTACATTCCCTACTTATATGTACTTTCAACTAGGGAATTCCGTGGGAATTCTCTTTTTTCCTTATCAATTTATCTACTTTGCCCTTACTCTTAGACATGCTAATGTCAAACAAGAAATTACACAATAAATTTTTAACTAGAAATTTATATAGAGAATGTCATCATTTCTAAGTAAGGATCAATAACATACATCTAATGATCAAAATAGATTAAACAAATTAAGACATCAACATCTACTTCTAGCAACCAAAAGAAAAATAAAAATACTTTTAAAGGAGCATAGAACTAAAAACTAAGTAAGCAACATGTGTGTCTTGAATATTTTATCCCTTAAATCTCCAATATGTTCCAAAGTAATAAATGTTTGAGTAATCCCTCAAATCTCCAACATGTTGAAAAGCAATAAATTATTAACTCAAAGTAGAAGTTATGCTAAAACTTCCACATCATCTAGACTAAGCACATTGCTATTTTTGTTTAATACAACTTTGCCATTTCCTAGTAGCCAATAAACAATCTCCTTAATCATATAATCACTTGTTGGCTTCTTTGTATCCTTAATCAAGACTCGAAAGCTAGCTTCAATCTTTTTGAGATTCATGTATGTACTCTTTAAAGAAAAGTACATATCATGAATTGTAGGCACACGAAGATACTTCAAAAGTATGGTTTCCATGTTCTCTTTTGTCATATTAACCTGCATTGAATAACAAAAAGAGAATAAGTAACTTATTATACTATGTATAGATAATTAAATGACACGAATTATAGTATGAAAAGCCATAAATTTAACTAAATGACTATTATATATATATATATATATATATATATATATATATAAACTATAAAGCTACTCTTTAAGCATCATTTGAAATGTTAATCTCAAAGCTACAAAATCAACTACATGACTACAATTATATATATCTATTTAAAATATAAATTAACAATAAAGTTACCCTTTGAGTATCATTTGAAATGTTAATCTCAATGCCTTGGTTTGGGAGATCTTTAAATTCCTAATTCAAATAAAATAAAAAGATTAGATTATGCTTTTCATGTATGACATAAACAAAAATATAAACATTTACATCTAGCACCTTTGGTTCTTTTTCGTTGATATTGGTACCTCGTTTCATGCTCCTTTGTTGCAAAATATCCTTCATCTTCTCACTTGGCTAGTCAACACGTAAAATAAATAGTTATATAATAAATCATATCTTTAGTTATTCACTAAACTATGACGCTATTGTTCTCTCACAAACATATATCAAATACCTTCCTCTTTCTTTGGCTTTTTCGAGATGTTTCATTAATGTCATCATCTAGATTAGCCTACATTCAAAACTAAAATTAGTAATCACATTAAAAACATTTATATAGAAAAAAAAGTTACATACCTTATCATTGCTTGAACTATGGATACTTTGTTCCAGAGTTTCTTGACGTTTAGTTGAGTACATTATTTTGTCTAAACCATGTGACAATAACTTTGAAAAGCTTGCACAATTTTCCATATCAAGTGTCTCATCTTCATTTTCAACATCCTACATTTTAAGCATGTAAAGGATAAGATACTGTTAAGAACATGAATCATATGGTTAATCTTAAATTTAATATAAAGCAAAGAACCTCATCGGATGTATAACATTGAAATTCTTCAAAGCTCTTTTCTTCCTCCACGAACATTTTCATCTATGGGAAATGAAAGTTAATGTATAAGTATCTGTATAAGAGACATTCTCAAAGAAAGTTATTAGATATGAGCTCAAAAGCATTACCTGCAATGATAAATTTGTTTGCTTTTATTGTTGTCCTTCAAAGGAGCTACTTTCTTCAAGAGGCTACATCAACAAAATAAGATCATGTGTATACATCAAATGTCTCCAAAATATATGGAATCAAGTACAAAAATGATAAACATATAAGATTATAAGATACATTTTTCAAACCTTGTTCATTCGCAATATCATCCATGCTACGAATGTATACATCAAGTTGATTAGAATCAATAGTAGCAACATATGGTTCACTCTGCCATCAATAGACACCCCTAAATGAGTATGGGAGAAAAAGAGCCAATCCTACACTTATGATATCAAACTTATAAATCATATCATCTTACCATTGATGATGTTATGTCATTTGATACATTTTGAAGCTTATCTATATCATCCACTCCAAGAGATGTGGATAATTCTCTCTATATGTCATAAGATTAATAGTTCAATAACTAAGAATCTACACCTCAAATATTAGGAAAGCCAATTAAAAAAAGTAACAATCAACTTACCTTCTTTAAAAAATCTTTTTTCTTCAAATACTTTCTTTCATCTTGCTTTGTACCCTTCCACCAGTCATATATGTCATTCTCTCTCCATATGTACTCACATCCAGTAAACTTCAATGGTAAAATCTCATGGTGATTCTTTGATATAATTTTCATGATATACTTTTTATCCGCATTTTTATAACGTAGATCATCTGGGTTTAAGGATTCAAACCACCTATGTACTCGATGATAATTTTCGAGTATGACAGTGTGTTGACTTTTAAAGTATTCAGCCAAGAGCTTTTTTCCATAAAGTCTACCCTCTTCTCTAAATTTCAACATGGGTGGCCGATATATATCATCATATGATGGTATGCGTATCACTCCTATTGATACTCAAGTGATCAAATATCATTAGTTAGTATAACCATTTCAAAAAATGACTCATTATCAACATAAGAAAGCTAATAATACCTGATTCTTGGCTTGAAAAAGTGTTAAGGCAAGCAATCTCAATGTCTTCCTTTCTTACATTGTCTCTTGTGTCATCTTTAGTAACTTTTTTACCTATATATACATAGAGTTAACCAAACCTCACGATAATACAAGGTTATGAAAATTTTCAATAACACAAAAGAAAGTAATTAGATATTGTGTATCAATTTGGGTCACCAAATTTGTACAAGTTTTTGATCCTTAAAGTTGGTACCTGCATCTTGACTTGAAGAAACATTATCGCAAGTAACCTCCTTATCTCCCTTTCTTACATTACCTCTTTTCCCACCTTTTGTTGTTCTTTTACCCTTGATCCTCATTCTCTAAGAGTTCAACTAGGAAATGACTCTCTAGTCATCAAAATTCATCAATTGGTTCTTTACTTGTAGAAATACTAGTGGTAAGAGCTCTCTATGCACATTGACCCCCTAAAAAAGGTGAGCACTTCCCTCTTCAAGCAGCTTACTAGAGAGATGCTGCCTTCCATGACCATCGGCAATGGTTGAAAGCATGTCAAAATGCCCACCTTACCTTTGTCAATGATTCTTGAGAGTAAAACCCAGAAGTAGGAGAGAATGTGTTTCTCCAAGCTTGAGTGGCTGGAGTAAAGAATTTGGATAGTGTGACTCCACTTGCCCTAGAGATCATTAGGGAAATCTAGTAGAAGTACAAGCGGGAGTTGATCAACCCACTGGAAGAAGCTAAAACATGAACTCTAGGCCACCATGATAGACTCTTGCTCCAATCTCCCATCTGTTTCATGACAAACTAGATGAGCCGGTGGACTTTGCTAAGTTTCTTCCTCCCAAATTATTTTCTCTTTTCATTCTATCTATTGATTCGTGTTTTTTACAAAATTGGATCTCTACCACAAAATTTAGCCAAAACCCCTATCAAGAGCCTTACCATATCACTTTGGGTTTACTCTTCAAGCACTAGGTAAGCTACATTGCTTCTCGATTATGATAACTCGAGGAAATGGGGGGAACAAGTTCCTAGGACAGATGCCAATGTAAAGGGTAAAATGGATTATTATCTTAGTGAAGATGGAAATGGATTATACCTAGGAGTTGAGTGAGTGCATAGATTTTTCAAAAGACAAGCCCCCAACTACACGTGGGTTCTGCCTGCATTACTAAGATTTGGAATCTATCACCATCATTAGAGGACACCTCACCTTAGTACACAAGTCAATATCCACATCATAGTGTCATTTGGATCTTACACAAAAGCTTACAAGCATGGACCCCTTTTGTCACATGCTTAAATGTATTTATATATATTAAAGGAACTAAAGTCAAAGTAACTTTTGGAATCCATTTTTTATAATCTCAATAACTCCCAAGGGAAAGCAAATTTCAAGAAAATTCTTGCGCTACCCAATCGGATTCAATCTAGTCTACAAAGTTGTAGAAGAAACTTTTTTTAGATTCTTCACCGGTTTGAAGTTACGAAGGCACAAACTGCTGGCTACATGCAAGTTTTTTCTCTCTTTCACCACATCAACTTTCCATTCTATCCCTCTTGTAAATATATTATAATAATGTGCTTTGGGCATCCACCTCTTGTAATCTAGCTCCCTTTCTCTATTTTGTCTACCACCACCCTTGGCTTCTTGCATGTTGACCAACGTGGGGACTTGTTCCATCCACTATTCTCCATATTTTCAAAGATGCCATACATCATCTAGGATTATGTTAATCAAGAAGATTAGCTTAATCAATCCCTCTCATAGAGGCTATACAAGGAACCCATGGAGATGTAAAGAGACAAGGAGAATGACAAGTACATGAGAGCACTCTAGAATACCCTGATGCTAGTCTATCTTTTTTATGTAAGTTATGAGTGAGTCTCTTTTATTATGTAGCATAATGGCAAGCTTCCTCTACCTCTTCTCCTCTCGTCTCTCTCTCTTCTCATCTTCTCATTCCATGAATATATAATGGCAACCTTCCTCTACTTCTTCTTCTCTTGTCTCCCTCTCTTCTCATCTCTCTCTCTCATATTCTAATATGGTTTCTAGTACATATATTCTCTCTCGTGAAGTTGTGTCTTGGCTATTTCCATTCTCTTTGAGGAAAGGGATGCCAAATCCCATCCTCCCTTTGGCTAGGTGGTGCCTCTCTTTAGTTCTCTTAGTGAGGATTGGAGGTTGGGTGGGTAAGATGCAACCCATTCATCTTTTCAGCTCTCATTTTTTGTGCCCTCACCAAGGAGTTCTCAAGCTATGCTCTACAATTTCTATGAAGGAAGAAACATCAAAGGAGTTGTCCTCTTCTTCAATGAGTGTCTATTAAGGAATCAGGAGGAATATTCATCAAACCCTATTAAAGGGATTCATTGCTCAAGATGTAACGTGTCCACCTCTTCCCTTTCAGGACATGTCATAATAGTCCATCGGAAAGAGAGTCTAGAAAGCTTCGCCCGGCACTCCCATGGAATGTTACGAGGTTTGTGATCTAGGACATTCCGTGTCTGCCACGTAGCGAAAGTATTCCGGCCATTCCCACTTAGGACCGACCTGAATTAGGGTTTCTCCTAATGGTAGTTTTTCTAAATGGCAACTGGCATCAAACCCCAAGCGAACTACTTATGTAGAAACGCCAGGGCCGAAGCTGATTCACGCTGTACTTAGTTCAAGGAGAATGGGAAATGAGAGGGATGCAAGGCTCGACCTCTCTGCCATAAGGCATAGTCCCATTCCGTTCCCCTAAAACAACATAAACTGGGATTATTGTAACCTAGACTCTAGGTCAGCGCACTTGCTGTTCATTTCCTTTGAGAATATCTCCTTGCTGTCCATCACGACGAGAAAAGTTCCCGGCCAACCGGGACCACCCATCCGTAGGACGCAGACCCATGGCCACATCCACTGCACTTTCCTCCAGGTTGCTTTAGTTGTCTAATTACCTACCACATTTAGTTGGACATGCATCAAGCAACTTCCATAATTAGCTCGTTAGACACTAGTTCCTTACGTAATCTTAGCACTTGACATAGAAAAACAATGTCAAACAAGCTCCTTTTTAACAGGTTATCTTATTTATCTTTGGAATACATCCATAAAGTCTAGCCCGTAGGCTAATCCATAATCCGCCCTAAAGCTATCCATAATCCGCTCGAAGGCTCTCCAGCAATCCACAGGGATTACTAATCCAAGACTCCACCCGTAGACTAGTATGCGGGCCTCAAGATCCAATCCCAAGTCACATTGGCCTCTGGGGCCTGGAAGGTGAGGGACTTACGGCCAGAGCCCCCCCTGGGCACCCAAGCGTCCACGTTCCCGGCGCGACTAACAATCCCCTTGGTTAGGGTCAGGCAGACAGTTCGGGGTAACTGAGGCTGCCTCTCCCTTCAAGCCTTCGACCTGAAGCATTAGATATCTTTCCATCCTTTAGTTCCTTGAGCAAACAAAGCAAATAGTGCTCTCTAAACTGTTACAAGCACAATCATTTCCAGTGGTCGTTATTTGGCCAACTACTAAGGAGTGAATCCTTCTCATTGAATGCATCCAGCATTCAATCCGGGATCAATTGTGACTTGGCAAGATCCCCAAGAGTTTGTCTGTTCTCCCTTTTTTCCTTGGGTTAAGGCCATACCCTATTAACCCAACTTAACCAATACCTTAGGTTTTATTAACAATAAATCATGGCGATCATGTCACTCCAAATTATGAATTGGTCCTTTGCTTCCAAGCAAATACCTAATTCCCTTATCTTGGCAAAATTTCCCCCCAAGAAAGATGTTGTAGCAGGAGGGCTACTCATCCTCTTGCAAGTTAAACTTGCGCAAGAATCTACCAATCTCATTCTAGGGAAATGGCAATTCTCTTGTGATCAAACCACAAGATCATGCGACGTTGCAACTTGTTGCACAAGTGTCACATCTATTCCATGGGATCTTTTCACCCATCAAACGACGTCTTCTGGTCACGGAATCATGATTAGACAAGAAGCAGGGTTCATGGTGTCTTCTTATCCAACCCATTCCCAATTGCACTAGGCCAACAACGTTCCATCCTAGGGGTTCCAACTCAATCCGAGTTTCAACATTAGATCGAGTGATCCCTAGTGTAGAAACCCTAGATTGTTTCTTGCAAGCGCATCCAATTGTCCCTACATTCCGTAAATGTGGGTAGGACCTTTGGGTATGAGGATTTCAACTTGGTAGCAAGTGCGAAACTAGGTCAAGTCCTCAATGTGCTAAACCCTAGTTAGCACTTGGAGTATTTTATTGTATCCATTTAATCATCCTAAGTGAATCCAATGCGGTTTAGGTGTTTTAGGTAATCCAGTTTACTTGTCTTACGATAAGGACGAATCATTCCTAAAGATGTTGTCTTGATCTAAAAGGGGGAAAACTAATTGCATTACAACACAATTCTCATAAGCACACCATTCATTGCCTCTATGTACGATTAGATTCACAAACCCTAACTTTTCTTGTTAAGACCAAAGCGCATGTTAAATTTTGGCATAACTTTCATTGATCCTACTAGGATATGCATTCACGATTCATGCCACTAAGCTTTTAAGATTTTATGCTTAAATGAACCATGCAACCTTTCCCTAACTACATCTCTTGATGAATGAAATTATTCGTACGATGAATGTGCATTATGCAACCTTTCCTAACTACTACGTAGTTAAATTAGATTCATGCCAATTGAAGCTAGAGTTAACCTACTTTATGCAACCCTTAGAATCTTTTCCATGCTTTGCTATTTCCTACGGTTGATAACAACTTCCTTAATGAATCCTTACAAAGGAGATTTTCAAAAAAAAATGCAACATGCAATTTAATCTTTCCGTGCCTAATCAAAGGTGTACTTTAATCATTTTGACCTTGTAAAGCTAGGCAATAGGCGTTCTAGACCGTCACTTTGAAATGCACAAAAGGCAACTTGCTAATAAGGTCCTAAAATGCATAGACACCTTATGTTTTTTTTTTCATTCATTCTATTGAAAGTACCAATGACCAATCTTCATATCGTGAGTTACTTCTAGTAAATTTCAAATAGCCAATTTATTTCCATCGCATTTTAGCTAGGTGGATTTGACAAGCATAAGTGCATCCTAGTTCCATGAAATAACCATGCATAATATAAATACTTCTACGTAAATAAAAAATAGGAAGAAAACCTAGAGTTGTGGGCTCGGTTTGATATCCACATGAATACTAGGAGATGATTCTCCTGTAGGCACATGTTGTGACTTTTTAGGGGCCATCGCAGACGTGATTTCGGCTTCTGGTATGCCTTCGCAGTCTACAAATTACTCGCCTCGGTATGCAGCCTTAAAATCTTTGCCCGTCTCCCTCGTATGCGGAGATTTCCTATGAAGTACGGATCCTTGACAGAAGTACCAACTTGCAGGATTTGGCTTATGGAAGGCCTTAGGGTTTGGAGCTTGGGCCTTCTTTATTTTGGAAAAAGAGGGGTTCGCGAAAGGGTTCTTGTGAAGGGCCTTGCGGGAATGGAGACTTTAAATCCCAGGCTAGGAATGGGCTTGTGGGTGATTGGTGGAAAAGGGGCTTTATAGACATTCTCTTCTTCAAAGTCCCGGGGTGGGCTTGTGGGTGATTGGTGGGAAGGGGCTTTATAGACTTCCTCTTCTTCTCTTCAAAGTCCCGGGGGGTGTAGGAATGGACTTATTGGGGAATCTAGTGGGAAGGGGGGCTTAGGGAAGCCCCCTTAGAAGCTTATTACAACGATCAGAGGACTGCGTGGATGAGAGGAGGGGGTAGTAATGGGTGGAACATGACAACTTGAAGGTGGCCCAGAATCAGCACACTGAAACGGCAGCCGTCAAATGGGATGGCGGCAACAAACTCAGCTGACAACTGGTGGCATCTCGGCAATGGCAGCAGCGGCCGACACAACTTCCCTCTCTCTCTCTATGCAGCACTGCCTGTCCCTCAGCTAGCAACCTCTAGTCTCTCTCTTCCTTCCTCCACGCAACCTCTCTGCTTCCTCCCTTTTTTCCACCCCCTCCACTAAGGGAGGTTTTATTTAGGTCAAGGGGGGAGAGGGGACCTCCCCCACGTGGCTATGCATGCAGTCCACGTCTCCCCCTTGTAATCACCTCTCCCATCTAGCCATCCCCTTCCCTCAGCCACGCATCGTCTGGGGGAAAATAAGTAAAAAAATTTGCTACAAATTTCACCTTTATCCACTTAACCTCCTCCCAAGTGGGATTTTTCCTGCGGTTTATACAGTTTTGAACCCTGGTCCCGGTTTGCCAATGTGGAGGCCTTGATTCTCACGTGCGGTTTACAGTTTACACTGTTGGTATTTCCAATACTGAGAATAATCTTTGCATTCACGCGATGTGCAGGAAGTTGGTCTAGTAATATTTTTATGTGGAAATATGACATTCTCTCCCCCTTGGAGGAATTGAGATGTCCTCATCTCGAGATGAACTGGGGATATAGTTGGATGAGAGTGCTTTCATCCATCCAAGTGGCATTCTCCTCGGTATAATCTTTCCACTGGACGAGGCATTCTCTCAAGGTTCTGGATCTCAGTTGTCTCTCCCTAACATTTAAGATCCTGTTAGGCTGTAGCTAAAGGACTCCTTGGCTAGGCATTAAAACTTGTTGGTCATCAAGTACATGGCTACGATTAGGTACATACTTCTTCAATAGGCTGATATGGAATACATTATGAACCTTTAGCTTCTCAGGGAGTTGTAGTCTATAAGCATTGGGTCCTAGGCACTTGAGGATCTTGTATGGCCCACAATACCTAGGACTTAGCTTCTTGCAATCTCCTAAGGATAGGGAACTCTTCTTTGGTCATACGCAAATGAAGACCATGTCTCCTTTCTCGAAGGTTCTATCTTGATGCTTCAAATCCACATATGCCTTTTTTCTATCCTTGGCTGGTTGGATGTCTTGTCTAGTTGACTTCATTTGGTCATCCATCTCTTCCAGCATCTACCTTGAAGCTTCAACCCTCAAGGTTGGATCTGAGAAGTCTAGGGGACTTCGACAATCATGCCCATACAATGCTTGAAAAGGGGTCATCTGAATGCTTTGTTGGTAAGAAGCATTGTAGGCAAACTCAACCAAGGGCAAGTATTGAATCCACCTTTTTGGTTCATGGCAGCAATGTGCCCTTAGCATATCCTCGATGACTTGATTGACTCGCTCCATATGGCCATCAATTTGGGGATGGTAAGCTATACTAAAACAGAGTTGAGTCCCAATGGCTTCAAAGATAGCTCTCCAAAAGTGTGATGTGAAGAGAGAATCATGATCACTAATGATTCTTTTGGGTAACCCATGTAGCTTGAATATCTCCTTGATAAACAACCTTGCAATGTCTGAGGCTTTATAGTTTGTCTTAAGTGGAATAAGGTGTGCAACCTTAGCAAGCATATCAACCACAACCATGATGGAGTTGTATCCTACCTGAACTTGGGGTAGGCCAACAACAAAGTCCATACTAATGATTTCCCATTTCATTAGGGGAATGTCAAGTGGTTGCAACTTTTTTGGCATTTTGACATGTTCGGCCTTAATACGTTGACAAGACAAACACTCAGTGACGTATTTGAGAACGCCACTTTTAAGCCACTCCCAATAGTAGCTTTTCCTAACTGCATTGAGAGTCTTGGCATAGCCACGACGTCCTGAGAAAAGGGGAATCATGAGCTTCCCACATTATCTTCTGCTTAAGTGACTGGCTTGCCGGTATGCATAATCTTGTTCTATACTAGAAAAGTCCACTATTGATAGAGAATTCATGATACTTAGCCTGTAGCTTTTGATCCTGATCCTTGATAGGGATTTTCCTTAGAATCTTTTGATAGGTTGGATCATGGTATGCTTCTTCTCTAGCTAATTCAAGTATTGGGTTGTTTGGCATGGATACCTTTGTGGCTAGAGATCTAGCTGTTGATGGATTTTGCAAGATTAGAGAATTAAGGAATGCCTTGCAACTGAGTGCATTGGCAACTACATTCTTCTTTCCAGGTCAGTATTTGATTTCAAAATCATACTCCTCCAGCACTTCAATCCACTGATGTTGCCTTATGTTGAGCTCGTTCTGGGTAAAGATCCACTTGAGGCTTTTATGATCCGTTACTAGAGTAAAGTTGTTACCCAACTTGTAGTGTCTCCAAAGCTTTAGATTATGGATGGTAGCTAACAGTTCTAGATCATGGGTAGCATAATTCTTATCATGGCTCTTCAGTTTCCTCGAAGAGTATGCTACAGGATGACCTTCTTGCATGAGCACACATCCTAAGGTAAGCGTGCTAACATCAGTTACTACTTCGAACTCCTTTTACTGAGGTCCAAAAGTTTTAGGATAGGTGCTGATACCAAACTTTTCTTTAATCTATCAAAGCTAGATTGTTCGGAAGCTGACCATGCAATGGATGTTTGCTTCTTCAGTAGATCCGTCAGAGGTGTTGCAATCAAAGCATAGTTTTTTATAAAGACCCTATACCATCCTTTCAATCTAAGAAAACTGTGTATTTCTTTGATAGTTATTGGTATTGGCCATTCTAGAATATCTCTAACTTTGGCCAGATCCACTGAGATTCCTTCCACTGATACGATGAATCCCAAATATTCAATTTGACGTTTGAAGAATGCACACTTCTTCATCTTAGCATAGAGTTTGTGTGCCCTCATTATCTCAAGGACAATCCAAAGCTGGGGTTCATGATCTTCTTTTTGTTTAGAATAGACTAAGGTGTCATCAAAGAATACAAGTACGAAGTCATCAAGATATGGCCTAAAGATATCCTGCATTTACCTGTTGAAGGTGGCAAGTGCATTCGACAGCCCGAATGACATGACTAGGAACTCAAAGTGTCCATATCTTGTGTTGAAGGCTGTCTTTGGGATATCTTCTTCCTTGATCCTTATCTGATAGTAACCAGACCTGAGATCAATCTTGGAGAAAATCTTCGCACCCTAAAGACAGTCAAGAAGCTCGTCTATTCTAGGAATAGGGTATTTGTTCTTAACAGTTGATTGATTCAACCCTCTGTAATCAATACACAGTCGAAGCGTTCCATCTTTCTTTTTCTGGAACAACACTGGAGCTCCCCATGGTGAACTACTAGGACGAATGTAGCCTCTAATAGTTGCTTGAGTTGCTCCTTCAACTGAATTGCTTCCAGGATGGACATTCTATAAGGCCTCTTTGCGATTGGCGCAACTCCTGGCACTAGCTTGATCTCATGATCCACTTCTCTTTGAGGTGGGAGTTCTGTCAGCTCTTCCGGAAATACGTCTGTGTACTCCTTTAGCCATGGGGGTTCTTCACTAGACTCGTGCTTCTGATCTAGCTTATTAAGCTTAATCAAGTAGAGAGGTAGTCCCTTTCTAACTCCCTTTATAATCCGAGATGCTTTAGCCAATTGAATTTTTGGCTTTCCAGCCTCTCCTTGAGTTGTTACCAATTCCCTTTCAGAATTTCGAAAGGAAACTTGGCCCTTTCCACAATGAATGTGGACATCCTTAGGTTTAAGGCATTCCATTCCAAGTAAACACTCATGGATATCTAGGTTCATGACCTTGAATTTGACCAAAGTCGTCTTTCCTCTCAGAAAGAATTCCACCTTAGCAGTTTGCCTGGTACAAGTGACCTCACGACCATTTGCTAATTCCACAAGCAAGGTAGGTGCTTCTACTGTGGCTATTCCTAATCTTCTTGCACAAGCTGGTGAGATAAAGGAATGTGTACTGCCACAATCAATCAAGGTTTTGAAATCTTTACCTTGATAGTCCGATGGTGTCTGAATCACCGAAAACTGGCTATTCGGGCCTTTCTTGTGAAGGGCGGCATGGACTGTTGCCCTTTCAAACTTTACTTCCATGGTCTGATCTTCTTCTTCACACATTTTCTTATTGGCAACATAGGCGATTCTTCCTCTGCCTTGGGTGGCTACTCCCTGGTGGCCACGACCAATTTCTTGGAAAGGAGCTTGACGATGTCCTCCACCAAGCTTGGGACATTTCCTTTTGAAATGACCGGGCTCGTTGCAGTGGAAAGAACAGAGATTTCAACCATTGCTTTGGGTAGGGACAAAGTTGTTGACATTACTGGTCCTTGCTTTCTTTCTTTTTCCCCGGTTTTGACCTTGAACTCTCTTCACTTGGGGCCTATATGATCATCTATTCTGGTCATTATAAGACCAAGTTTTGTTACTTCTTGGCCTAGCTTGCACCTCCTGAACTATGGGCACAACTCGAATGAGTGCATCCTATAGATCTGTTGGGAGCATAGATTCGAGGCGGGTATTCACTAGTGGGTTTAAACCAGCACAAAATTTCGACACTTGCTATGTCATATCCATCTGTGGCGCATACTTTAGAAGTGAGACAAATTTTAAGTAGTATGTGTCAAGAGTGAGATCCACCTGTTTCAGCTCATAGAGCTCATTCATTTTCTGCATGTAATACGTAGGTGGTAAGTATCTTCCTTGCACAGCTTTCTTCAGCTTTTCCCAAGTAACGGATCCTTCCGAGATCCCTTGATCTCTGCATCATTGCTTCCACCAAAGCTTGGCTTCACCGATGAGCTTCAGCTTGGCGAGCATAGCTTGGTTGGCGAGTGTAGTACCGGCCGCTTCAAAGTAATCTTCCATGGACTCTATTCAAATCTTAGCATCCGCTTGGACAGTCCTACATTTCCTGTCAAATTTTGGCGGCTTCATCTGCTTGAAAAGAAACGTCTTCTCCTGGATCACAGCTCTACTTCATGTAGGGGGCGGACTGGGAATCTATACCTGGGGTTGTGCCTGGATAGAGGATTCTTAACGTTATAACTTGCTAATCGTTATGATTTATATTTCATACCCAATTCAGCTATCAACCAAGAACCCTAGCCACTTAACTTTTTATCAATTCTCATAGACAAGACAGACATTGATAAAAAGAAGTCTTATTTTATTTATATGGACATAACCCTTTCAGAGTATAATAATTATTGGGATGATAGAGCAACTATTACATTAGTTCGAGGAGAATAATGTTGTGTTACATCTAGCTACGGAAACTGGATAATAGTATGGTTTCAGGTCACGGATCTTCAGGAATCAATAAGTCATCGAAAGATTAGGGTATCCTTTCCTTTGGTACCCATTCTTCTCGTAGCATCCAAGCACCTTGATCCTGTCGGCAAGGATTATGCGTGTCACTTCCTTGTATACATATGAGTTCAGCTCAACCCTCCGACCTTCGATATGTAAAGCTGAGTTTACGTGAGCCTCCACAAAAATTAACAGCTTCACGATCTTCAGGTCCTCCAACCACTTGATCCTCTTTAGGTTGGTTCGAAGGTATGCAAACCGGTGGGCAGCTATGTAGTAGATTCCTGAGTCACCCGTCCATCTTCGTTCCACGTACAAAGGTGATGGATTATAAATACAGTCTAGCACTACAACAGAAACGAAGCGTAGACACGCATGTTAGACGCGCAAAGGCGGGCGCATCTATCACAGCGTCTATAAGTGCGTGTAAACGTGCGTGTAAATAGACGCGAATTTTGCATCTATATATCCGCGCAAATAGAAGCGCTAGCAGACGCACAATTATTTAACCACCTAAAATTAGCAATTCACATAATTAAAAAACCAAAGTTAATAATTATTTAACCACCTAAAATTGATTCTTGAGCATGCACATGTGCGCATGATAAAAACCATAGAATTAAGAATACACATTGAATCATTGAATTAAAAAAATAGTTAATAGCCTGATCAAGAAGTATTTACTTTTAACACATTTTTTCTTTTAGGTTTTTTGATTGATTCTTCCATACTCCGGCATGTAAAAAGGAGGGAGCTGAGCGTAGTGACCTAAGGAGAATATGGCATCGGCCTCAGGTTCTATCTCGGTACCCAAGGACCCACCAAGCCCTCACAAAGCGACACTTAATCATTTTCTGACGCTCACTTTTATTTTCACTCCAACCTTCCTTACTTTCTTCTTTTCCAGCAAGATGCCACCCCTAGGAAGACAAGGCATCGGCCCCGAGTCAGACTCATCCCGAGGAACCTACCAGGCCTTCGCAAGGCAATGATCAACTGCTTATAAATTTTCCTTTCTTTCCTTTTCTATTGTTATGGGGGGTTAGAACCCCTTTCTACACACCTTTGTATATATTTATTTTCTTTGAGATATTCAGGGGTTTTTTCTCTCTATCATCATCATTTTTCCTCTAGTAGGCTTCTCTAACTGCCTCACAACTAACAAGAACTCCTAGAATGGCTGCCTAGAAGGCTAGCAGAGTAGGGTCACTAGGACTACCTTCTAAAACAGGTCTTTCGATGCCTAGAAATGTCTTTACAAGAGGCAACAACTACTCAAACCTCCCCCAGACATACCTAACCTAAACCTGGGACTTCATGCCTTGAACGCCGGTTCCCCAATAGGAAAAGAAAATCCCCTACAAGTACACAGACATATATAGCATAAAAACACGTTACTCACAAAGGAGAGATATCACCTGGATAGGGCCACGAGAAGCTTGTGCGCAACAAAAGGCTCCTTCCAAGCTCTTCTTTGAACCTGTCTAGCACAAGACTAAAACAAGAAACCATTAACTGTACCCGCACTAAACAGACAACTGGCCCTCTTGGCCTAACGAAATAAAACACTTCACTTGAAAAACTGATCGGCCCTCTTGGCCTAATGCAATAAAGAATTTAAAACCTCGCAAAACTGGCCCTCTTGGCCTAACGAGATCAAACGGAATAGCACCTACACATCCCTACCCAAAATAATGATGATATACAATAATATGCTCATTTCCAAGGAGGAAAAATAGGGCTCACAACCCTAAACTAAATGCATAAGGTTATGACCCATCCCTCCTGCATATATAGCAAGAGGCGTACACATAACATATTGTCTAATCACCCTATGGGTCCAGGATAACAATGGTAGATTAGTCTCGACTACTCTTTGCATCATCCATATCAACCATTGCCTGCCATATATTGCATGCTCTGATAACATTCCCCACAAGTGACCGGGTCCTATCTCATTATTGATAGCAATATCCAAACTAGGACCACAGTTGAAGAAAAGGTCATCTTCATAAGCAAGATTTTCCAGTGAATCTGCAAACTGATTCCAGTAACCTGGAATCAGCTGAAAAGATACTCTCTCAAACTCCTCAAGTAGGGTCATCGTAGTTCGATGATACATACAAAGGATGGGATTCCGCACTGTGTATGTCCCATCTAGCTGATTAAGGATCAACTGGGAATCCCCTTTTACTAACAATCGCCGAATACCACCTTGTTTGGCAATATGCAGTCCCATAATCAAGACTTTATGCTCCGCCATATTGTTAGTGAATCCTACCCTGAGATAAGCAGTTAACTTCATCGTAACTCTACGTCGGGGATCTCCGATTAATACTCCAATACTCCCTTTTTTATTAGGGCCCCTGGACGCTTCGTCAAAATATAATGTGTACGTCCACAATGGGTTTACATAGCCTGCCATTACGAACTCCTCTACTCGTAATTATGATAGTCAAAATTTAGCATGTTAAGAGGATGAACTGACGGCCCCTTCCCACCTTCTTCATTAAACTCAACAGGGATACTTGTCAACATTCGTAAGTAGTGATGGTAGAAGAATTTGATCTCCCACACAAAGGTTCCGTCTTCTTGCTCAATCACTTTGTATCCTTTGCTCCACTAGATGAGTTTCCCCTGATGGTATCTCTGCTCCAGACATGGGTGCTCCAAATAAGGAATTAGTCGTCCCATCAACTGGCTTTAAGCTCTTTTGTAGGTCTCAAATCATCCCCATCATGGACCTGCAATGCGTTTTCCTGTATTAGCATACTTAGAAATAATAAGGTTTAATCTTATTAAGATTAACCTTATTTTTAAACTCTACTCCCTATAGATCAGCTAGTAGAGTCGTAGACCTATTTTTCCCTAGCCTGACAATCTTGTAGGGGCCATCCCATTTAGGTTCCAGCTTCCTTGGAAACAACTCCCTACGCGCATCACAATACAAAAATAATTTCCCTTTTTTAAAGGTATACTTCTTTGCTTTAAGGTCATGCAACTGCTTCATCCGACGTTTAGCTACCTCCTGATGTAATAAGCTCTGCAATTTCAACTCATCCAGGTGGGCTATGGTCATGAAATATTCAAAGAGTGAATCCTCATCTCCCAAAGAGTGGTTAATTGCAAACCGTATGGTTGGTAACTCGATTTCAAGGGGTAACACACACTCTTCCCCATAAACCAATTTAAATGGAGTATGGCAGGTAGCCCGCTTGAACGTTGTATTGTACGCCCATGCTGCCACATACAACTTCTTGTCCCAGTCTCGTTTCTTCTCAGAGACTATTTTAGACAAGATACCCACAAGCTGCTTATTAGTACTCTCGACTTGTCCGTTTGCTTGCAGATTATAAGGGGTTGTTTTATTATTCTTGATTTGCCAAGCTTCAATCAAACTTTTGATCACTTTATTCAAAAAGTGGGTTCCACGGTCCCCGACACTAGTTCCTTTGGTGGACCGAAACGGTAGATAATCTACTCTAAAAGGAAACTTGCAGTCTCTTTTGCATTGTCTAGCCTCATCACCCGCGCTTCTGACCATTTTGTAAAATAATCAGTTGCTACTATAATGTATCTCTTCTGGGTAGTAGACAACGGGGTGATAGGACCCACAAAGTCAATGCCCCACTTCTCAAATGGAAGGACAACCATGATAGGCGTAAGTGGGTGTTTCCTATTCTCTGTACTATCATGTCTTTGACAAGTATCACATCTCTTAACGTACTCAAAGGCATCTTGGAATATGGATGGCCACCAATATCTAGCTCTTAAAGCTTTCTGTGCCGTCAACCGTCCCGTAAAGTGCCCTCCACATGCAGAGTCATGGCACTCTTCCAAAATAAAAGGAACCTCATTAGGCATCACACATCGGCGGTAGATATCATCAATACCCTACCGATATAGTATTCGTGTGATCAAGGAAAACTTCAAAGTCTGTTGTTTAATTTTCCTCTTTTCAGATTTCGATAAACCAACTTCAGTCTCCCCTATTGATAGATAATGTGTAATAGCAGCATATCAAGATGGGATAGAAGCTGTATCAATTTTAAACATTTCTTCAATATCACTTCCTTCAACCAAAGTCTCTTTCGACTCCTCGAATCCACAACGCATTCCACAAAACCATGAAACCTTGGTGGCTTACTCTTAATCTCATAATTGAACTCCTGCAAAGTGATTAACCACTTTGCCAAACGATCAGGCAGTTGCAGCTTGTTCATAAGCAACCTAAGCCCTTCCACCTTCGTATAGAACACTACCTTCTCATAGACGATGTAGTACCTGAATTTCTTAGTCCCAAAGACCATCGCAAGACACAACTTCTCCATGTAGGTGTAGTTAATTTCTGAAATGCTCAATTTTCGACTAGCAAAAGCTATCAAATGATACCACTTTTCCTTCCAAAATTGGGCTAAACAGCAGGCTGATACTATGCATGGTGGCTGCTGAAAATATATAAAATACCTCGCCTCTTTTAGGTGCTTTTAAGATTAGTGCTTTTAACAGCTCCTGTTTCACATCCTCAAAAGCTACCTTACAAGGGTCGCTCCATTCAAACAGACAGCTAAAGGATAATAAATTCGTTAATGGCAATGTCCTTTCTGCCAAGGCATTTATAAACCTCCGATAGTACCCTATCGATGACAGAAAGCTATGTACCTCTTTCAGAGTGCGTGGTGGACTCATAGCAATTATAACCTTGATCTTTTCAGGGTCAGTTGCAATCCCGACTGAACTGATCACATGACCTAGCAATAGCCCATAAGGCACTACAAAGACACACTTCCGTGGTTTAAGAGCGATACAAAATTGTCTGTAGCGCTCAAAGCACTTTCTTAAAATAATCAACATCCTTTCTCTTACAACGACTGCCCCCAGGTCATCGATAAATACTTTCAACTCATCTGGGGAGATGTCACCAAAGGTCTTCTCTGTTGTTTGTTCCCATGATCCAGGTGCATTTTGTACAAACCAAAGGCAATCACATGGTACGCAAAAGTACCAAAGACAGTAATAAAAGTCATTTTTAACTTGTCCTCTTCTACAATTGCCATTTGGTTGTATCCTGCAAAGCAATCCATAAACGAATATATTTCCCTACCCGCTAATTGATCCAAAATCTGGTCAATAAACGGCAACGGGTAGTAATCCTTAACCGTATGCTTATTCAGCTCTTTAAAATCTACATATAGATGGATTTGGTTATTTTTCTTCTTCCTGATAATAACTGGTGAACACCATTCCGTGTGTTGTACAGGGAAGATTAAACCAGCTTTTCTTAACTTCTGTAACTCCTCAAACAGCTCGTCCCTCAATTCAAAAGGCATATGCCTTACTTTCTAACACACAAGACGACTGCCTTCTTTTACATGAATAGTATGAATGGCCAGGCTGGGAGGAATATCTCTCAGCTCATCATAACTCCAAGCAAAGATATCGTGGAATTCTTGAATCAAGGACACATGATCCTCTCTTTGTGCTAAACTGAGCATGGAACCTAATTTAATTGGCCGCGAATCATTCGGCGTGCCAAGGACTAACTCAATCACATCCGCATCTCTTATCCTATCTTGCGGCTCTATTGGCTCATTTAGAGTTACCTGATAAATATCCTCTGTAGTGGATCCCTCTTTAGATTCATCACTGGATGATGTCTCACTACCAGATGGATCATCTGCTGTCTCTAATTCAGTAGAGGATAAAGCAACTCTCTCACTCTGAGGAGAATGAGGGTAAGCATCAACTATTACTCGATTAGCACCTCTACCTAGAACCACTCGACCGGTGGGTATATCGACTTGACAATCTTTTCGTAAGATCCAAGGCCTACCTAGCAAAACTCGATAGCTAGGACGTCCTGCAAATCTTATCACCCTAAAGTCCAAGAAGCATTCTACACTTGCAACTGTAACATGGACTTTAGTAACGCAACCTTCTGGTTGCCTTAGACTGTTATCAGCCATTCTAAGAAGGGTGGAGCTATCTTTTTGGATGCCTAGACCCAACCTCTCCATCAACTCTGAACTCATGATATTGGCGTAGGACCCAGTGTCTACAATAGCATGAACCACTAATATTCCATCCATATATGTTCGAACCCTAGGGCAATTCTTTTCAGCATGATCAAACCAATCTTCCCCTACTTGTGCTATGCCCAAAGGTTCTACAATATACCCGATACGCAGGATCTTCTTAAATTTCTTGCATACTCCTAGAGATAATTTAATCAATTGTAAGAGGTTTACATCTGGTTTGACTTCGCAAATAAAACTTACTAAATCAAAATCATGATAGGTAGCCAAAGCTCTCTTTTCTTGCCAGACCATTCTTTCTTTTGGTCTCAGGACCGGCTTTGGTGCTTCTTTTTTAGCTCTTGCCTTCTTTCTTGGTACTTCCTCATCCTTCTTAAGATCGATTTTCCTGTCAACAGGCCTTAGAGGTCCCCCTTCCACGCTAGGATTCTTGACTTGCGTCCCCTTATCCCCTTGCTTAGGGTTTCCCTCGACCGGTTTTGCATTATCTTTATCAACCTCTTTAGTCTTTTGGCCTCTTATCATGGCTCGTAGGTTAGAAGTTTCAGCGTCATTGACGCATACAGCCTCAATAAGGCTGACTCCATTGCCTTGTGGCAACTCTTCTATAGTAGTCTTTCCCCTTTGCAGCATTTGTCTTGGTCCATCATTTTGCTGCAGGTTATTACCTTGCGCTCTATGATTAACTGGACCTGGCTGTTTACTCCCTTGTTGGAGGGAACTAATCTTACTCCAACAGGTAGTGGCTAAGTGGCCTGACTTCCCACAAATATCACATTTAACATTTGGACAGTTTCTAGAAAAATGTTGTCCGCCACACCACTTACAGCTGAATCTTGAGGGACCACCTTCTTTAAGGCGTCGACTCCCTATCAGATTCTACTACTTCTTCAAGAAATTGACGTCAACAGCTATTTTCTGATATTGTTCAGAAATCATGTCGGTGTAATGCTTCATCATATCCTTAACTTCGCCAAGGACATTAGATGCACTCGACACATAGCCTCAATTGTCTACCCATCGTTCCATTGGCCTAAAAATTTGATTCGGCATTGGTTGTTGACTCACAGGAAAAACATTAGGGTTCAAAACTTGGCCTCCAACATTCGATGGAGCCAATTGACTTACCATAGGCATAGTCACACTGGGAGGAGCTGGCAGCAAAGGTACATTTTGAACCATGCTTCCTCTCCCATTAGGGTTAGTCATAGGCATCCCTTGACTTCCATTCAACAATGGTAGATTGCCTCCAGGTACTAAACCCGCATTAAGATTTATTCGAGAGGAGTAGGCCGTTTGTAATCCTGCTTCTACTCCTTCTGCCCGTGCGATGGCAGTGTCTATATCAGCCAAAGCCACACTGCTCAATTGTACCTGAATATTGAAATCCAATCCATGCAAGAAGTATTGCAATTGGGCAGCCGATGGAATAGGAATGTAAGTTTGTAACTTACGAAACACTTCCTTAAGCTTCTTGGCATAGGATTTCACATTCTCATGGGGATCTTGGCGTGTTACATTCAACACAGACAACCAGTATTGGCCACCTCTTTCGGGGGCATATTCTCCTTGGAAAGCTGCATGAAATTGATCAATTGTGGTTATGGTTCCAGACTCTATACTATGATACCATACTGTAGCCCTTTCTTTTAACATTATGTTAAAGAACATCATGAGATGTCCCTCATCTTGGATGCGGTAATTAAACATTAGTCTTTGGAATTCACAAATGTGAAACTCCGCATCTTCTTCGGCTAACCCATTAAAAATGGACAAAGGAACTCCTAAAGCTGGAAAATCCGGCGTCCTTGTAAGAATTGCAATGGGTTGTGCCATGGCGACAATCAGATTGACAATAGGAGCTTAAAATGATGGAATCACACCCCCACCTAAAGTGGCTTGACTTGGTGGAAGAGAGGAAGTAATTACTCTTTCTCCTACACCTAAAGGACTATGTGTAACAGTTGGGTTACTAATACCACTGCCTCTTATGCGTATCGAGCTACTCCTTTGAGGAGAACAGTGACTTACGATCTCCAACCGCCATCTAGCCCTCTCAGGACGTTCTGCTTTTTGTATTTCGGCTTGACGGTCCTTGTCAGAGGACATAAACCAACTTTCTTGGTTCCTAAAAACCCTAGATTCGAGAACCACCACTTGTTGGTAGCTCCTGGCATACGCACCACTGATGGGACTTGAAATGGGCCAGCACTGGCTATGGCACTAGCCAGACCTCATGCTCATGACACACAAACACTCTCACGGTCTCGCAGAGCAGGAGCGTCAATCTAATGCTAAAGGACAAACTGTCCTAAAGCCTAATTTATGCATTTATAGTTTATAGTTTTGTATTCCAACGTTTTCCTCTCTATAAACTCCACAGAAGGAGAACCCATACATATCGGCAATGCCACAATCACATACATACATGGAGGCAACCTCTCGGTAGAAACACTACGGCCCCACTGCAGCTCTCCTACATCGCAGGAATTGGCCCCTTGATGCGCTGCTCAACATATAACACAAACGAACACAAACTCCTCTTTTTTATATTTCTCGTCTAAGAGATATACTATGTTTCCTCACTTAACATCCCTTAGGAAACTGACCCTCTATCCTACGGCAAGGGATAGCCTTACACTCTCAATCGTGGGTCAAAGTCCTAAGAAAACAATTGCTATGCAGTCCAGGAGCTTTTCCTTTGATACCATGAACTATGCATAGTACATAATGTGAGTGGTTTAGTGCACAAACAGAAGAAAATCGGCATTGTGTATCGTGCGAAACCAATATTTTCATGATTTCCATGCTAGCGTTTATGTACTGAAACGAGGAGAGACACCGAGCCTCACGCTCATGATGCCTTCCCCTTTATTTTAAAACAACGTCCTATAGGTATGATGCAACACATAAACTAGATTTTAGTTGATGTTTTGACGCTCAACCTCCCCTCTCACCCTACCATTTAATGTTTTGCATTCGTTGATAGGTGAAAGAGTAATTTTACGTGCTTTTCCCTTTAAAGAAAGCGATAAACATGAACAAAAACATAGAAGCGAGGGTAAACCAAGGCCAAGCTCATGCTCTACCTTCATTATACATTACAAAAACACACATGTAATTTTTTGGAATTTTCCTTTTACCGTTTCCTTATTTTTTCCCATTTAAAACCCATTTTTCACCATTTTTGGTATTTTTTCTCTATTTTCTTCAATAAAAAATGACTAGAAATTAAGATTGATTGTGGGTTGTGGCTCTTAGGTTCCTTGACAGTAAAATTTCATGGTTTTATAGGTCTAATGTCTCATATTTCCTATTTATTTTGCAAAAATCCCATTTTTACCCCTTAAACGCGTGTTTTTTGAGTTTTATACCATTAATTTCAACCATATCACGTATGATTTTCTGATTTTCAGATTATAAATTGATAAAACTCATAGAAAACAACATCATAATGCATAATCAGCCCATGCAAACAATGTTTCATCAACCAAATAGCATAAAAACTCATTTTTTCTTCATAAAAATTGAATTACTGCTTAGGCTTTGTGTCTCGAGATCTCGGTTTTGGTGCGGGACTGTGGATCAGCCCACATTCAATGTCCAGCATCTTCATAATCAGCAATCTTTATGTCTACATTAATCCGGGAGCAATCTGGTCCCAACCGGACAAGCTTTCCTTCACCATTCTTCATTTTCCTCTTGCACACAAGAACAGCCCCTTAGGGGAGAGAGAGGGAGGAGAGAGAAAGACTAGAATTGGCTCTCTTCATTTAGGCCACCATTGGACGGGCGAAGGACGGCGATATGACCAGCAAGGAAGGAGTAGTTAAGCCCCATGATCGATTGCATAGGTTGTTTGCAAGCAGGCATCTCCATCATGATGGCATCAAGCGAAAAAATCGGGCGCAAACAGCATCACGTTGCCTTCTTCATGCTCACGTTTTTTTCATCTTGTTGGTTAAAAATTTTGAGGAGGGGGGTCAAGCTCCCAAAGGTCATGCACAATTTGGCCTCCCAAGTGTCCACCCTTTCATATCTTGACTGATCCTTGGCTCCTTCCTTGTTCGGGCTCTGATTCGAGTGCTGTAAATTTTTGCGCATCTGCTTGACATCCCGCATTGACTAGCAACTCCTGACAACCCGCATGATAGTCAGAATAATTATAAAAATTTCATAAGTGTCGCTCGGGCGTCTTTTAAAAGTCGTCTTTCACTTGGTGCTTAAAATAGTCCTAGCTAGAGCCACCGCCTTCGATGTTGAATATTTTTTCTCTAAATTCTCAATTTTTTGGCAATTTTTTGGCTCATCCCGGGCTCAAAACTCCGCTCTCAGAGCCTTCTCTTTATCTATAAAGGGCGATTCTCGAGTGTGGTATCAAGCTCTCCCGGAGGCTACAAGGGGTAACTGGGAGGATCTCAAGACCGCATTCATGCATGAGTGCCAAGATACAAAGCCTCCTGAAGAATTCAGAGACAGCTCCTAGATCTTTGCCAAACCTTACTAGGGGAGTACCAAGCATATGAAGGCATGTTTATAAAATTATGGGATAAATGGACAACCTCCTTAGCCAAGGGAGAGAGAGTACTTGATTTCCTTAAGAAAGATTGTTTTCTGGCCGGACTACACCCTCTACTAAGGAAGAAGGTCAAAGGAAAGTTTCCCACATCCTATGAAGAATCGGTCACTTATGCTAGGGAGAAAGATAGAATATTGAAGTATCAATCTCAGTTGAAGGAGGGAGTTGAGCCCATGCAGGTTTTACCAACTATGCCAAGGCCTAGAAAAATAGCAAAGGACCCACTTGAACCAGAGATGCCACAATAAGACCTCCTACAACGCATCACTAATCAACTTGAAAGCCTTTCATTGAATTTGGTGCAAGGAGTACGGCCCCCTCCCCTCACAAATGAAGGCAATCGAGGTCCAAGAGACAAGAATTAGAGTATATTTGCTATAATTGTGGGGAGAAGGCCATGGTATGTACTTTTTTTCCTCATCCGAGGCACTTGCCAAGAAATGGGTTCCAACCAAGAAGGAGGGGACAACAAGTGACACCACCTAGGGAGAGGCTTGTTCCATTGAATCCAAGACCTCCACTACCAGTTCAAGTTCTCCATCATCCTCAACCACTTGTAGAGGTGCCGCCCTTGCCTGCCCACTCGCTAGAGAATCATGATATGAGGATGATTAGTTTGGATGATAGTGATGTCAACAAAGAGAATGCCAAAGTAGGAGAGGTTGAAGCTATGCCGGTGAAGAAAGCTTGTAGAATTGAGAGGTTGGAGCCTACACCACCAGAGGAGGTTGAAATTATGGAAGAGGAGGCAGAGTCTTCAAAGGGTGCAAAGACACGCAACAGTAAAAAGGGGAGAGCTCACTCACATCGACACACTGAACTAGATGATTTTTCCCTGGGTAAAGGTACTAGAGCTTATGATTTTCTTGCTGATGTGAGGAATCAAGGGCCAAAATTTTCATGGCCACAATTACTACATCTATCTCCAACAATGCATGAACAATGGTCAAAGATGATAAGCATTAGACCCATGAAGAATAGACACGTGAATGCAATCTAGGCTAGAAAGACGAAAGATATTGTGCCTCTAGTGGAAGCCGAAATCAATGGGCAGAGAGTATCAAAGATATATGTGGATGGAGGTGCAGAGATTTGTGTCATGGCAGAAAAGTTGATGGATTGTTTGGGATTAGAGGTAAATGAAACTACTGAATTTGGGGCCAAAATGGCTAACAACATAGTAGTAATTTGTTTGGGAGTTATAAAGAAAGTCAAGGTAAAGGTGTGTGGAGTGCAATTGGACCTTGACATGTATGTGATGCCAGTGAAGGGGAATGGCTATCCACTCATTCTCGGGCGACCATGGCTAATGGGAATGAAAGCCAGAAAAAATTGGGAGACAGGGGCTTTAGAGCTAAGGCTACAAAAGGGGCTGCAGGAAAAATGGAAGAGCACTATCTACAACATGAAGGAGGGCTGACAGGAGAATCTTGTGTTAAAGACCACCGCTGATGAATGGAGTTCTAGCGAGGATTGGTCATCTACGAAAGAGGGGGAGTCTTCTAATGAGGAGGAAGAAAGCTCTCTAGAAGTGATGGGGATTACATTAAAAGGGCCTTCTAGTAGTAAAATTCCGTAGCAGCTTCCAAAGGTCGAAAAGGAGGGGTTACAAAAAATGTTGGCTAAGGATCTATCAATTGAGGAGAAGGAAACCTACATGAAAGTGGTGATAAAACACTCTGCACTTTTTATTTCTGATTATGAACATATCATAAGTGTGACAACAGTACAACGTCACATTAATCTAAAAGAGGGAGCAAGGCCAGTGGTGCAGTGACTACGACGAATTGGAGTAGTTCAACGGAATACTCTACTCACAGAGGTGCAACAACTTTTGAAGGCAGGTTTCATCTATCCAATAGGGGACTCAGAGTGGGTTTCACCTGTAGTGGTAACACCCAAGAAGAATGAAAAAGTGAGGATTTGTGTGGACTACAAGCCGCTAAATGTTGCAACAAAGAGAGATCACTTTCCTCTTCTCTTTCAGGATAAAATACTCAACGAGGTGGTCGGGCATGAGAGATATACTGTTTATGATGGGTATTCAGGTTATTTTTAGATTTGAATAGCTGAGGAGGATCAATAGAAGACCACCTTCATCACACCTTGGGGGTATTTTTCTTACAAAGTAATGCCATTTTGATTAACAAATGCCCTGGCTACCTTCCAACGATTCATGAATTATGTCTTCCAAACATATTTTGGTAAGTCCATCAGGGTCTTTATTGATGATTTTTGTATTTATAGCTCTAAGGCTCTACATTTAGGAAAGATGGATGAATGTTTCAACCACCTCGCACAAATGGGAGGGTAGCTAAACCATGAGAAGTGTCATATTGGTGAAAGTAGTGTAACTCTGTTAGGGCATGTCATAAGTGAGAGGGGCATTGAAGCGGATCCAAACAAAATTAAGGCCCTATTGGCGGTGCTGTCACCATCTTCTGTGAAGCAACTAATCTCTTTCATTCAGAAGGTGCGATATATGGGGCAGTTCATTCATCTCCTCTCCCAATTAGTATTTCCATTATAACAATTGTCCCACTTTGAGGAGTTCCTGTGGAGTGACGAAAGCGAAAGGTGCTTTCACGAGGTGAAGAAGGCTCTCAGCATCTTCCTATAATCTTACAGCCTTGCTGGGATCAAGAGTTTTTTGTCAACTCGAGTTTTGGGGAAGATGTTCTAGGAAAAGCACCAATACAAAAGGATGCTAAAACAGGCGTGATGAGGCTGATTTACTTTTTTAGCAGAGTAACGATAGCATCAGAACGAGGGTACAAGATGGTGGAGGTGATGGTTTTGTCTCTAATGTTTGCTGTAAGAAAGTTTTGTCCTTATCTTCTCCCTAGGCTATTCACAATGATCACGACAGAAGAGCATTTTCCCTATGCCTTACAACACATGGATGTCTCAGCCAGAATCACTAAGTGGGTGATACAACTCCAAGAGTTTGACTATACCTTCAAGGTGGAGGATTCTACTCGAGCATGCCTAGCTCATTTGTTGACTATCAAAAGAAGGAAAAAGAGAAGGGAAAGGTAAAAGAGGAGACACCTCCTGTTGAGGACCCGCCACGGGTGAAGAATGCCCATGCCCTCTACTTGAATGGGGCGTACAAGCGTATTAAAGAGAGAGCGGCAGCAGGAATAGTGGTGTTCAGTCCCGAAGGTGAAAAACTTTATGGAGAATGTATCAGCTTGGAGGATATAGGATGTCCATTCTGACAATGAGGCAAAATATCAAGCCTTGCTTTTAGGTTTGAGGTGGTGTCTCTCACATGGTGTCACTCGACTTAATGTTTTTGGAGATTCTATGCTAATTGTTAAGCAAATGAAAGGAATATGGACTTGTAAAAATGATAACTTAGCAGTGAAAATGAGAGAAGCTAAAACTCTCATGAGGAAGCTACAAAAAGCCCAAATCTATTTTGTGCCAAGGCACACAAATGGCGATGTAGGTGCTCTAGCAGCTAAGAAATTGAAAGAGGTAATGGTGGGCATGATTACAATAAAGATTCCCTTGTTTCAAGGTAAGTTTCAACTACAAGATGTGCTTTATTTTCATGAGCATGGTGAGGCATCCACACATATGAGTAAGAGTGAGAAAAGGTAGCAAGCTACTAAGCCCACTAAATACCACTTGATAAATGATGTGTTGTATTGCAAAGGAAAGGATGCAGTGCTTAGAAGGGTGCCAACAGCAAAGGAGATTATGGATGTGATTAAAAGCTGTCATGAGGGGGTTTGTGGTGGACATTTTTCTCAAGAAATAACCAACAGAAAGATTCTCCAAGTCGGTTTTGTGTGGCCTAGTCTACATTGAGATGTACAACATTGGTGCCGCACTTGTGATGATTGCCAAAAGGCTGGACCAAGGAAGATAGTGCATGAGGAACAAAATCCCATAACTACATATGGCCCATTTGAGAAATGTGGGATTGATGCAATAGAGCTACTCCCATGAACTCAATATGGCAAGGAATACATCATAATGGGTGTGGACTACATGACGAGGTGGGCAGAGGCTTTAGCAACTAGTAGGATCACAGCCCAAGAAGTTGAAAATTTTGTGTTTGAAAACATTTGTTCCAGGTTTGGCACACCTTTGTAATTATCTTTGACCGGGGTTCTAGTTTTAGGGCCAATCTAGTAGGCGAGCTAATGGAAATGCTAAAAATCAAGCATAGGCATTCTACTCCCTACTACCCACAGTGTAATGGTTTGGTCGAAAAAGTGAATGGGCTGATTTGTAAGATAATTACCAAGCAAGTACACGTGCTTGGGATAAAAATTTGAGTGCAGCTCTTTCAGCCTATATAGCACTTCATTCAGAACCTCACTTGGCTATACTCCATTTCACCTCATCTATGGCCAAGAGGCTTTTCTTCCTATAGAGGTGGAATTGGCCAGCTTACGTGTTTTAGTAGCCGATTGAGAGAAGAATCAAGATAAGAAGTTAAAGAAAATGATCTTGGATCTAGGGAGGCTAGAGTTCGACAGAGAAGCAACAATCCAACACTATTCCATGCAGGCTGAAGAGAGGAGAAAGACATTTAAAAAGAAGCTGGCTAGCAAACACATAAGGGAAGGATCACTTGTGCTACGCTATGATAACCACTTTGATAGTAGAAAGGATGCTAAACTTGTGTTCAAGTGGGAAGGGCCATTCATAGTCATAAGGAGATATCCAAATGGTAGCTATAAGCTAGGTGACATGGATGGGAGAGTTCACAAGACAAGGGTAAATGGATGGTGACTCAAGCCTTATTTTCAAAGAGAGAGGAACACTTTGGAGCAATTATTTGATGAAGAGCCAACAATGAGGGAGTGTAGTCCTCCTTGCTCTATTGGTCCATCATTAGCAAGCTAGAGGCATCAATGCATCTAGCCTAAGGGGAGGACTAATGATCCAGGTATTTTACAAAATTGGATTTTCACCACAAAATTTGGCCAAAACCCCTATCAAGAGCCTTACCATATCACTTTGGGTTTACTCTTCAAGTACTAGGTATGCTACATTACTTCTCGATTATGATAACTCTAGCAAATGGTGAGAACAAGTTCTTAGGAGGGATGTCAATGTAAAGGGTAAAAGGGATGGTTATCTTAGTGAAGATGGAAATGGATTACACCTAGGAGTTGAGTGATGCATATATTTTTCACAGGACTATCCTCCAACTACACATGGGTTTTGCTTGTATCACTAAGATTTGGAATCTATCACCATCATTAGAGGACACCTCACCCTAGTACACAAGTCAATATCCACATCATGGTGTCATTTGGATCTTACATAAAAGCTTACAAGAATGGACTCCTTCTGTCACATGCTTATATGTATTTATATATATAAAAGGAACTAAAGTCAAAGCAACTTTTGGAAGCCATTTTTTATAATCTCAATAACTCCGAAGAGAAAGAAAATTTCAAAAAAATTCTCATGCTACCTGATCGGTTTCGACCTGGTCTACAAAGTTGTAGAGGAAATATTTCTCAGATTCTTCACCGATTTGAAGTTACGAAGGCGCAGACTGCTGGCTATATGCAATTTTCTTCTCTCTTTCACCACATAAAATTTTCATTCTATCATTCTTATAAATATATTATAATAATGTGCTTTGGGCACCCACCTCTTGTAATCTAGCTCCCTTTCTCTATTTTGTCTACCATCACCCTTGGCTTCTTGCATGATGACCAAGGTGGGGACTTGTCCCATCCACTATTCTCCATATTTTCAAAGATACCATACATCATCTAGGATTATGTTAATCAAGAAGATTATCCTAATCTAATCTCTCGTGGAAGCTATATAAGGAGCCCATGGAGATGTAAAGAGACAAGGAGAATGACAAGCACATGAGAGCACTCTAGAATAGCCTCATGCTAGTCCATCTCTTTGAGGTAAGTTATGAGTGAGTCTCTTTTATTATGTAGCATAATGGCAAACTTCCTCTACCTCTTCTCCTCTTGTCTCCCTCTCTTCTCATCTTCTTATTCCATGAATGCATAATGACAAGCTTCCTCTACTTCTTCTCCTCTTGTCTCCCTCTCTTCTCATATCTCTCTCTCTCATATTCTAATATGGTTTCTAGTACATATATTCTCTCTTATGAACTTGTGTCTTGGTTATTTCCATTATCTTTGAGGAAAGGGATGTCCTAGCCCATCTTTGCTTTGGCTAGGTGGTGCCTCTCTTTAGTTCTCTTAGTGAGGATTGGAGGTTGGGTGGGTAAGAGGCGACCCATTCATGTTTTCAGCCCTCACTATGATCTCATCCACCTCAAAAGCTTTGGCTTTCATTGGCTATTGATGCATTTCTTCTTCCTATTTTTTGAGATGCTCACCATATCAACCTTTTGGAATACCATAATGTATGATGACTATTCTCTATCTTTATGAAAACCTTAGATTATTTAGCTCTTGCATTAATTGAATCTTTGATACTTCATTGCCAAGTGTAGGAGCACCAAAACACTGAGGCAAAAGAGTGGATTCAAGTCTTATATCAGGTTGTCTAGACTTAAATCAAGAGTCAAAGGTAGAATTTGATCTTCTTTGGTGGAACATCCCAGAGGAATAGTGAGTCAGAGTAGCTTGGGATAGATGAAGAAAGTTGATATCCCTTGGCTGGCGGTCTTGGATTCAATTGAGACTCTAACCCTCCACCAAGCACCATCAGAGTGCTCACCTCTATCTCAAGCTTAGGATCAAGCACAAGCCACACTCTGATCAAGGGGGATAGGTCCCCCCTAATCATTAGGATTTGGGGATAAATCCCCTAATCCTAATGATCCAAGCTAGGGTCAAGTAGGTGGAGATCCTAACACTGATGATGACTACCTATTTAAAAATACCTCTTGTCCCACCTAGGACGTAATGAAATTAGCCACTAATGCTCAGCTTTAGGCTTAATTGATCAAATTCAAGGCCCTCTCCCTCAAGTGATTTCACCACATTCATGCCCTCCATAGTGCCGAGATCATGCACAAGCAGGAGTTGAATGGCATGCATGTCTGCCTTACTCGAGTGTCCTTTGAGGAACAAATGGCCAATAAGTAAAGAGTCTCTTCATATTCTCTCTCTCTTGCATGAGTCTTTATTTTTGTATTTCCCTATTTGGGGTTTGCGGATGGTAAACTTCCCTCACCCCTAAACACTTTGGTGATCACATATAACGTTCCTTTGACCTTTCAAGATGCAGTCCATGGCATTGTCCTTGATGCCTTGTCATAGCAGTATGGCAGTGCTCCCTACAATTGTCTTCTTCCTCATTGTTGCCATTGTCAAATTCCACTGAGGGTGGTTCTGGCTTTATTCCACTCTATCCATATTCCCTTTTGGAGGCAAGTTCACTTCCACCTCTTGGCTCATCAATCTTGTTATAAGCCTTTTACACAGTAGTCTATGTCATTGTGTGGGATGCTAACAGTTGATAAAATATCTCTCCTTTACATTACGTGTTGGCTTCAACACATCATGCATTTTGTACTATGACCAAGATATGTGTTGAAGCAAGGAGAAGTTGCCTCCCACTTGAGTGTGGTTGAAAGCTGGGACCTTGGTCCAGAGCCTTTGGTTAGTTTAGAGGCAACTAGCTAGATTCCAATTTCCCACCAATCCAAAATCTTGACTTCCAACCATTCAGGATCTGAAATCCAAAATCTAGATTCTGTAATGTGACTTTTGACTTTTGACTAGTTTGGAATTCGGAATTCCAGTGACTATTCTGCATTTTTTACCAATCCAAAATCTCGATTTCTAACCTATTTGCATTCATTTTTGGGTTTTTCCTCCTCCACTCCTTTCCCATTACCATGGCATAACTCCAATCTCTTCGGGAAAATTTCTGAAAGTCACAAATTTATCAAGATGAAGACTTGGATCAGTTGTTGTGTTGCCATCAACAAAATAGGGGTATTCTTAGAGATTATCTGGGTGTTATCAAATGTCAAAGAATGTAAGGGTTTTAGAAGGCATTACTTTAATCAGAGGCTATGGTAGTGCTACTTAGAGGATGTTCTTGCCTCCTCTAGTAAAGGCGAAAAAAATTTTAATGTTGGTTTTCATCTATGGATAGCAAACTATCTGGGAAGATTCAAGAGAGTTGAGATCATCTGTAGGACTAAAAGGTTGTATATACATAAAATTGAAAAATAGCTTAGAAAATATGGGCTTTGGGGTGCAAATGACTACATTTCAGGGATATTGGATGGCTGATTTTTGCTCATACTATGGCTAAAATTACAGTAATCATTAACCCAAAAAATATAGATGAAAAATAAGTCTTACATGTATGCACATTGGATATGTATCAAGCCATAGAAGTATTTTCTCAAAAGGATTGTAAATGGTAGCTAGATTGGGCTGAAGCACATGTGAAAATCAAGTATAAGATAGTTGATAAAAAGGTTATGTCAATTGCTATGACTTTACCCCCTTCTAGCGATGATAAGATGTTTGAGAAAGTGTCATAGTAGTCGAGTTTAAGAGATTCGAAGGGTGTTCTGCACAAGTTTACTATTGAATAAGTGAAAGAGTTGAAGATTGGATGTGATGGGCTTCTCTTGCGAATAGAAAGAGACTATTCTGTACAAATGTTATCAAAGCATATAAAGGCTTTTGCATTTTAGCCTATTGAAATTGGTTGCATTGATTTGAATGTTGTGGTGAGGTTGTGGCTTCAATGGTTGCTTTTACATTACTACATGTTCCATGGAATCTAAGACCAATTCTTATGCCTTCGGAATACTTGCCTAAGTTGATCGAGTTGTTAAATGAGAAGATCAAGAAAAAAATTTTGGAGCCGTCATCAAATTCATATTCAAATATTTGATTTACCATGCCTAAGAAGAATGGTACATTGCGGTTCATTTAGGACATGTAGCTAGTTAACAAAGTAATGATAAGAAATATTGGAGCTAGGCCAGTAGTAGATGAGTTTAGAAGCATTTATGGAAAGCCTGTCTACTCATTTAGGGATTTGTACTTAGGTTATGATTATTTTTGATTGGCTATGGAAAATAGAGATGCCATCACTATGAAGGCACCCTTAAGATCGGTGTGTATGTGTATCCTTTCACAAGGGGCAACAAATTTTGTAGCCCATTTGATGAACACGATGAATAAGGTCTTGAAAGACTATATCCCATAGCTTCCTATGTTGTTATTTGATTATGTGTCTATTAATGGCTATGTGGTATATAACAAAAATGAGGAGTTGGATGCAAATGGCTACAAGTTATTTGTTTCCAATCACATTGCGGATTGCAAAGAGATTTTTACTCTACTAGAGGAAGTATATTTAAGTGTATAAGGTCAAAGTTTGTATTGGTGTTGATTATAGGTCATATGTGTGGACCCTATGGTAGAAAGCCTTCACCAGTTAAGATTAATGGTATTTACAAGTTGTAGGAGACATGCTCTAGTATGTTAGAAGTCATGAGGTTTTTTGGTGCATGAGTTTTTAATCTCACATGGATTCCTCACATTGAACATGTTGTTGATGACCTCTATCAGCTCTTGATGATAGGACATAAGTTCCATTGGAAAAAGAAGCACAATAAACCTATGAAGACGTTGAAAAGATAATCAAAGTCTCCATCAACATTAAAGAAGGTAGATTACTTGCATGGAAAACCTACATAGACTAGTACTTGGACCTATATAAAACCTAATGGAAACTCATCATCATGGAGAGCCCTTATGATTTGATTCCTTTTGTGGGGGTCGTGCACTTTCCGTCCTATTGCAATGTTATGTCTATATGTCAACACAAAAAGCTCATTCATCTTATTCATAACACTCTTACTTTACTTGTTCATGACCAATAAATGTGTCCATGGTCATGTGCAAGAAGCTAGAAGCAGTCAGAAGATTCCTAAGCCTACATGGTGTAGACATCTCTGACTAGGATGCAAGATCACTATGGAATGGGCAAACTATGGGATGGGATCTACTCTTTGATATGTGCATCTACCTCTCATAAACCATCATGTTGATGTTGATATAGCTAGGAGAGTGAGGATGTGGCTAGGGGTGGGAGAGTAGAAGGTGGATCTAGCATGGTTTGAGTTGAATCCTAGAGAGTCAAGACTACTAAGAAAAACTACCAAAATTCACAAAGCTATAGTCAAACTAATCTTATGTTTTTCCTTAGTGAGTGTAGAAAAGGGGCCTTTTGATTTCCCAATGGGTTGAGAAATGGACTATGGAACTAATGTAGAACGGCTTAGTTATCCTCCTTGCCACAAGTGCAGCCACATAACCCAAGTCGAAGTATGACGCTAAGCTTGCTAGCTTTGCTTGGTGTAAATCAAGTGTTGTGGCTCTACTCATAATAATTAATGTGATAATGCTATATAGCTTGAACGATCTACTCTTTATTGTTGACATCAAGGCTTTGTAAGAACGAGAATATCCAATTAACGAACATTTGGTGACCTTGGTTCATAGTGTCAACTCTCTTCTCAACCTACAAGAATAAATTCATGAGTATGTTTACTAGATTTCCTCTCTATTTCTTCCCTCATCTAGCGCTTCCTCTCCCACTCTTCCTTAGCTATATAATCTTCTCAAATAAGAGAATCTTGTCCCTCTCTTTCTCTCTATCCTCTCTCTCATTCTCTCTTCTCTTCTCTCTTTTACTCTCTTCTTTATTTTCTATTTTCGATCACTCCTCTCTCCATTTGGTCTTTCTCTCTTCACTTCTCTCTTTTACTCTTTTACTCTCTTCTCTCTTCTCTCCTTTCTCTCCTCCCTCTCTACTCTTTTTCTATTTTCTCTCTCCTCTCTCTACTCAGCCTACTCTCTCCCTACTCTTCTGCTCTCTCTACTCTTTTTTCTCTCTCCTACTTGTATTCTCCCTACTCTCTCTCTACTCGTCTACTCTCTCTCTCTCTCTCTCTCTCTCTCTACTCTTCTACTCTCTATTCTCTTCTTCTTCTTCTCTCTCTCTATTCTCTCTACTCCTCTACTCTCTCTTTACATACTCTTCCTCTATTCACTCTACTCTCTATTTTTTTCTCTTCTCTTTCCTCTACTCTCTCTACTCTTCTACTACCTATTCTCTCTTCCTTTCTCTCTCCTCTCTCCTTTCTCACCTCCCTCTACTCTTTATACTCTTCATTATCTACTCTCCTTTCTCTTCTTTATCCTCTCTCTACTATCTTTTGTACTCTACTTTTTCTCTTCTTTCCCACGTCTTCTCTTTGTTCTCACTTTTGTCTTCTCTCTTTTTCTCTTCTCTGTTATCTGTTTTCTTATCTCTCTCCTCCCTCTTCATTTATTTTCTCTCCACACTCTCTAGTTGCTCTCTCTCCTCTCTCCTCTATCTATTCCCTCTCTTCTCTCACTGAGCGTCTCTTTGTTCTATTTTTCTCTCTTCTCTCTTTGCTATCCTCTCTCTACTCTCTACTCTCTGCTCTTTGTTCTCTTATCTCTCTCCTATCTACAATCCCCCTCTTCTTTCCTCTTTCTACTTTACTTTCTCTCTCCTCTTTCTCTTCTTTTTTTTCTCTCTACTTCTCTCCTCTCCTCTCCTCTACCCCTACCCTCTCTTCCCTCTCCTCTCTCATCTCTCTACCATACTTTCTCTCTCCTCCATACTCTTTTCCTAGTCTCCTTTGCCAAATCACCCCTCTCTACTCTACTTTCTCTCTCTCTCTACTCTAGTCTAATTTCTCTCTCCTCTTTCCTCTCTCTACTACACACACTCTCTCCTCTCTTATCTTTTTTCTCTTCTCTCTACTCTCTTCCTAGTTTATTATTTTATATCAAATAAATGATTAGTTATTTAATTAGGTATTATTCTTTTCTCATTGTCCTCTCTCTTTTCTATATATTCTCTCTCTTATTTCTTTTCTCTCTCCTCTCTACTCCTAGCATTTCTCTATCTAGTTTGCTTTCTATCTTCTCTCTCTCTTCTCTCCCCTCTCATCTTCTCTTTCTACTCCACTCTCTCTCATCTCTCTGCTCCCTCCCCTTTCCTCTTCTCTTTCTGCTCCTCTCCCCTCTCCCTCTCCTCTCTCCTCTCTCTCCACTCTCCTTTTCTCTATCCTCTCTCTACTCCCTCTCTTTTCTATTCTCTATTCTCTCTCTAAAATATGTTCTCTCTCCTCCCTACTCTCCTCTCTCAAATCTCTACTCTCTACTCTCTACTCCCTCTACCCTCTTTCTTTTCTTCTATCTTCTCTCTCTATCTCTCTATCTCTCTGTCTCTCTGTCTCTCTATCTCTACCTCTTTCTATCTCTCTCCACAATAGATGGTGGATATACCAACAAAGTTTAAGAGGGGAATGTGCATGATACAATTTTCAAATGTTAGGCCTTGCTATTGGAATAAGCATCGATAAATGCTTTGGAGTGAGTACACTAGTATATGCATCAAAATAGGCAATACAAAAACATCAAAGACAACAAATGTCATATATCAAGGATTAACCAACATGTATTTCAAGGATTTCATAGAAGAGTATATCGATAGTTATAGTGATGGGCATACAAGAAAAAGGAAAAAGTAGGTATTTTGGCCCTAAGGATCAAATCCCTGCTATTTATGTTTGCTATCCGATCAAACATAGGCCATAAGGAAAAAACATTAGAAACAATAAATGCCATATATTAAGGATTATACCAACATGTATTTCGATGATTGCAGAGAAGAATGCATCGATAGTTATAGTGATGGGTGTACAAGAAAAAGGAACAGGTAGGGATTTTGGCCCTAAGGATAAAATCCTTGCTATCTATGTTTGCTATCTAATCAGACATAGACTATAAGGAAAAGAAGTGTAAGACATGATATGTATGTGCATCCATATATAGGGGAAAATGCACATGATGATACCTTCAATCAAAGATATTGTCCTTCTATAACTGATCAACATAGCAATCCTGCAACAAAAAAAAAGATATGAAGCTAAAGTTAATTCCATCAAACATGATGTGTAAGCACGTATAGAACCATAAGTTCTTGGATTAAAGATTGCTGCCTCTCCTTCAAGTTGGAATAGCTTATTCACAAGATGCTTCATGCCATGTTGCTACCTATACTCCCTCTCTACTCTTGACTTGGCTTGCATATGAGAACTAGTAAGAACAACCCATGCAATAAATTAGTATGTCTTAAAAAACTAAACATATAAATTTTTTAAAAACTAATTAAATAAGGTCATCTTTAGAAAGTTTATTTCAAAGGTAGCATAGCCACCACTTCCAAGGTTTTATGTCAAGCCAAACTCAACTCGCATGCATGCATGCCTCCTCCTTCTATTTCTTCCACTTATTAGTATTTTCCTTAGTTTCCTCCCTTACTAATTTCAATTGCTTTTTTCAAATTAGGTGGGATGAGACATGCCATTGATATAGACATCTCATGCCTTTGAGTGAAGGTAGGAGAGATGTTTCATGGTGGACATTTGCATATAATCAATTGAAAATCTATCTTCTATAGATGGCTATGGAAACTCTCTATGGAGAGTTCTTATGGCCATACCCATTTTCTCAAGTCACAATATTTTGCGCCTTCCATAGCATAGTAATGTTATATCAATATTTGAAGAAAACAAGGTCATGCATATGATTGATAAGTTATTTTCCCCTCCTTATTCATGACCACTACCATGTCTGCATATTGATGATGTAGGAGAAGCCAAGAGGAGTCACTAGTGTCCTAGTCCTATCTGTTGTAGACACCTCGAACATGGATGGTAGTTGCTATGGGATAGAACACCACTGTGGGATGCACTCTCCTCTCTGATATGTATAGTTGGCTCATAAACCTTTATGTTGATGTCGTAAAATGGGAGAGCAAGGATATAGTTAGGGGGCAAGGGAGTCGGCAGTGGATCTAAGGTAGTAGGATCTAAACCTTTGAGATTACTCGGTGGAACTATTAAAGCTCCCAAAGCCATGATCGAATGTGTCTAGTATCTGTCTCCTTATTAAGTGTGGAGAAGGGGCCTTTGATGGCTCAATAGCGTAAAAATTGGGTTGGGAAGGACTTGAGGGATAGGCCGAGGAATGGATTGGGGAAGGTCACTCTGTCAAGTATTGGGTCATTGTCTCTATGGTGTCAAGGCATCACTACCACTGCAAGGATTCCAACCACAAGCAAGGTTACAACCTAAGGAGTGAGGACGAGAGCACTGGCTCTGCTTGATATGAACAAAGTGCTTTGACTCTGCTCATATGATATAATGATATTTTGAGTTCAAGGTGTGAATATCCTTGTCTATACTAAGAAAAGAAAACTTCTATGTATGGTAGAGTTTGGTGAAATTGTTTTTTGTCTTGCTTGAGATGATAAAGGAAAGCACTTGATAGTAGGTGGATTAGATGTTGTTCAACTTTTCCATCTACCACATTTTGATTGGGATTCGTCATGATTTTACCTAATCAAGATTGAGCAACATATAAAAAAAAGATTAGTTTTCTTTATGTGTTGCAAATCCAATATTTAAAGTGCGCCTTTTAGGAAAAGAGAAAGCATTGAGCTGAGCTGGATTAGGAAAAAAGAGGCCATCTGAAAAGAAGAGGAACTTCATGAATATGAAGGGGGGAAGGGGGAGAAAATGCTAGCTAGGCAATGTGTGGAAGGGCAATGCATTGTCCTCTCTATCATTAGGAGTCCCCATTGATAACAAGGGAGGAGTTGTTGTGGTGAGCCATAGCTAGCTATGTATCTTGATTAATGTGGGAAGGTAGCGATGCAATGATTCATGAAGAGGAAAACATAATTTTTTTCAATTGATCATTTTGGTTGAAGATGAAGAGAGGAAATAATATTCTTGAAGGCATGTATGTGTTTTGTACATGAACGCTGGTGATGGCAAGGTTAAAAGGCAGAGTTTGTATCAAATTATAGTAACCATAGACAAATAATAATTTGTAGAGTAGACTTTGGTGCTGAGTGATATTGTATATGGTGATGGTACCCTATCAGACATAAATTGTAGTGTGTTCCTAAAAGAGCAAAAGGAGGTAAACTGCTTGATGTAAGCTACTATATAATATTGTATCTTATCTACTAGGAAGCTGGGACTGCAGTCAAGAAGAGGTTTTAGCTAGGACTATATCAAGAAGAGGTTTTTCATGGAATTATAGGATGAAGGCTCGATCTTCATTTGGGCAAGAGTGTGAGTCTAAGGGACTTAGGAGCTTGCATATATAATGTAGGTAGCATGGTTACTATTGAAGGAAAACTTGGCAATTAGAAAGGTCCACTATTAACGTGTCTATTAGAGTAGGAAAGAACTTCTATAAGACTCATCTTGACAAGTCATGGTTGTTGATAGAAAGGCTAGACCTTCATTGTGGGCAACAGTGTGATTCTAAGGGATAAGTCATTAGTTCAGGAGCTAGCATAGATATTGTAGGTATTGTGGTGATTATTGAAGGAAAACCTAGCAATTAGAGAGACCAACTATTAACATGTCTATTGGAGTAGAAAAGAACCACTATAAGCCTCATATTGACAAGTCATGGATGTTTGATAAAGAGATTATTCATGAAGACTAGAGTATGATTCACCATTGAGAAAGCACACTTTGTGTAGCTAAGTAGGTGAGTTTTGGGCTACAGTTGTAGCATGATTGGGAGACAAAGATGGCAATCAGTGCAAATTGAGGCGTTTGGTCCATGTGAAATTGCATTATGGAATTTTTTCTTTCATGTCCTCTATGATACCAAGATTGAATAGGAGTCAAAGACTACAATTTGTGAGCTAACTAAAAGTAATAATAGTACAGACTCGAAGACTATGTGATCATAGATAGCTTCCATGTTTGATTGTTGCATGAAGACATTGACTGCAAAAATATTGAAATAGCCAATGTGATTACTAAAGGTGGAAAAGAATTTGATAGTCGGTTAGAGAGGCTAGCAATGAGTGGAAGGCCATTGTTGGGATTTCTTTCACTTCTTCAGGTGATCCACTCAATTCTTCTAGTGCCAGTTTGAGTTTGATTGTATGGGACACAACCAACAATCCTTCTATAGATGTTGATGAGGAAGAGAAGTTATGGAGGCATCTTTGCTCCAATTCTAGGATTCATAACTAAACTATATTTTTAGTGTAGTGATCCATGTCTACTAGGATAATTGCTATGGCAACGTTCATGTCTATCCAACTAGTTTAGCACTTGAAGAGGTTGCAAGGGTATTGAAAGATCATGTTTCTATTTTCCTTGGTAAGGAAAAATCCTCCATGTAAACTTGGGAAAGAAAAGACTATGTGTATCTCTCTCTCATATAGGGTACAAATTTGAAATGAAATTAGAATCTTACATCTAGATCTTTAGAACATATCTATATGATGATTTTTTGGATTGGAAGAGTTTCAATGAAAATAGACAAAGGGGTGAGAAGATGACACTTATGTATAGTGTGATAATTAAATGCCAAGTAATTGATCATGGGTTTTGGATATATGGACCCATGTTTCATGATGAAAAATGAAACTTGAGATAGTGTTATTAATAGGGTTTGGATATTGATTGTCAATAAAAAGTTTCTACTTCATCATCTTCTCTTCTTGGTTCTTCACTTTTTGAACTCTCACAACCAAAGGTCCACTGGCCACATACAAATAAAAATCTTTCCCACATCTTTGGCAAACCCAATGTGAAATCGACTATGGAAAGGGTTCTAATATGGAATTCCAATTGTATGTAGATGTCATTCGCAAGGATTTAAGAACCCAATTGAATCCAGACATGGTTTATAAAGCGGATGTGATGTAGCTATTTCATACATGTACGACATGTATGTAGCAACAAGAAGTTGCAAAAGCTACTAAAAGGATGGAGGATTTGGCCATAGAGGTGTTTGTATTGATAGAAAATGAGTTGGATCTATTTGATGAGTGGGATATGACAAAATATTTTAGAATGTATGATAGGGAGATGCAACTACAAGGTTTCCTAGAAGATCAAAGGATAGTGTATTTTGAACGAATTGTGAAAAGAAAAATTAGGATGCAAATTTAAGACATATGGTTCAACTTGGGAGAATTTCAAGAATACTCTTAAAAAATAGTAGTCTAGGTTGGATCTAGAGGAAGATGAAGATCTAGAGTTGGGTTGTGAAGATGCTTTACAATAGCATGTAATAAAGATTGTGCATGATAACCTTGGAAATTTGCTACTTGCTTCTTAGGATGCTATTTTGGATACTAAAGATCTAGGTGACTTGCATAATATAGATGTAATATAGATGTGGTCTTTATAGATGCTAGTGCTAAATTTTCTAATGATAAATAGATGCAAATACCTTCTCAAGATGCTTATGATATGGGCGAGTTATTCAATGATACAATCATACTATTTGAAGGTGTGCAAGGTATGCATGCTTTATTTGTTGATGAAAATATGCTATCTATTGATGCTTAAGAATGTGGAAGGTTTAATAATGTAAATGAGGCAATGACATTGCATGCTAATGATGCTTAGTTTATGAGTACACATGATAGCTTGTATAGAATGCATATGATGTTTTCAATAGGGATGCAGAAGATATGGATGTTCTGAATGAGGATGCAATTGTGAAGATTGCATATGCTAGTCAACCTGTGCAAGCCACCAAAGAAGGTGCTTTTCAAGGTCTATTAGTGCACTGTTTCAAGGGACATAAGTGGTAGGCCATAAACCATATGGGTTTGAGTAAAGAGACAAGATAGAAGGGATTCATGAAATTCTATGATTCAAATTAAAGAAAACTCTAACAATTTCTCTCAACAACAATTCCACATTGTTGAGAGATAGGCATGTGAACCCTACATATGCAAGGGTGGATTAGGGTAGTTGGGTGTGAATGAACTGGAGGGCAAGGGGAAACCCTAACCCTAGCCATCTAGAGGCTATATAAATAGCCTAAAGGCTACTCTCAATGTAGAGGATAGTGCACTAGTTATACTTGTGAACAACTCACTGAGCAAGATCTTCTTCTTGTACTTGAGCTCTCTATCTCCCTCTTGTGCACACTCTCATGCTCTCACTCTTATATTTCAACATGGTATCATAGCCATCTCTAATCCAACAAGCTTCCTTCTATTCCATTTCCCACTAAGTGCACATGAGCATGTCATTTTCTCATTATACATCTTTACCTCCATAGCTGCAAGCCATACCCACCTTTGTTGGAGGACCTGGGGTGAACAAAAGAGAGCATATTTTTCCTTAATTTATCCTAGCTCAAGTCACTTTAGCATGCCACAACAATCCTCAACATTAGGCAGCCAAAAGGACACCGTTACAGAATTTGTGAATCTGGTGTAGATTTCACTGAGTTTAGCTCAATGGCGCAACCTGTTGAGGGCATAATCATCCAAGTTACCATAGGGCTTTGTTAGCCCCCCAAGTGAGCTATCTCCACCTAAGAATATTTGGAAAAATTCCATCCCTACTGCTCACACAAAGCAAAAACCTAACTAGGTATCCTACAGGCCACCATAGCCACAAGCTTGAAAGCTTGACTTTCTTTTTTTTTTCATCTTTTACTGTCATCAACAGTGATTTTAATCACTGAATCAATGCCTCCATAGTCATTTAATGACCTATGGTATTCATTTCAATGAAGATTCTTCATTTGGTGGGCATCATTAAGCTTGCCAAGATGGATATAACATCTCAAGTGGTCTTAACTTTGAGATGAGTGCTTCTTAGCACTAAAATGCATTTAGTTGTCATTAGTTGCTATTGTTTTATGATAAAATAGAAATATGGATGTAATTGAAATCTCCTTGGACTCCTCTACAAGTATTGAAGTTGTCGGTCAACCTTCTTCAACCAAACACTCATCCACTAGACCACAAGATTGGGAGGAGCCAAAAGTTCAATCCAAGTTTACTTCATTAAAGCCCAAGAAGACAATCAAACCAAACAAAGGGTTTTCCAAAGGAAAGTACCACCAAAGTATTATTTTGAATTACTCCACATGTAAAACTTTCAACCTTTCTCATCCTTGCACAGTTTTAAGTCTACACAAGTCCTCCATTTGGTTTGCACATATTGGCCATTGTGTAAAGGACTAGACACTACCATTGCCTAGAGCAATCGATAAGACCTTCCAATCATGGTCATGGCTTATGTCGATGTTAGACCTCGAATTTGTAAGTTTGATGGAAAATACTTTCATCCATGGCAAGCACTGGTGAAGTATAAAATGATGGAATGGGGCTACTAGCCCTTCATCAAAGGGACCAACGTTCTTGATCCATCAAACCCACTTGATGTAGAAGATGATGAAAGAGCCCAAGCCATCATCATGCTTCATCTAGATGAGTCTGTAATTCATCATATTGACCAAATCTCCACTAAGGAGAAATGGGACGAGCTTGAAAAGCTTTATGATGCTAGAAGAAAGAACTATAAAAATTTCCTTAAGATCAATTTTTTTAGCTTGGAGTATAAACAAGGAGGAGACCTAGGTAAGTTCATTCCTCAAATGAAGGGGCTCATGGCATAGCTATCCTTAGTTCAACCTCCAATTCATGATGAAGATGCCATTGTAATTCTCTTGAAGGCTGTAAAGAAGGTATTTTCAACCCTTATAACTACTCTTACAAAGATCCCTAATCTGAATTTGGAAAGCACCATCCAATCTTGTTTAGAGGAGGAGAAAAGAAATCAAAAAGAAGATAGCACTAGTCAAGCATCCACTTCAACAGCCCCCGTGACTAAGTCTTGGTTCATACTGTATCCACTAAATGCTCCTTCTGCAACAAAAAGGGACATCTTGTCAGAAATTGTTTGAAAAAATATCCTGACAAAATGAAATGCAAAAAATGTAAGAAGACATGGCATATTACTAGTAAATGTCCTACCAACCTTGGAGTACCAAAAGCATTGGAGGACAACTTTGTCTCCAACCCACCTGATGATTGAATTTTCTAAATCTATAATAGGCATGTGAACCCTATGTATGCAATGGTGGATAAGGGTAGTTGGGTGTGAATGAACTAGAGGGCAGGGGGAAACCCAAACCCTAGCCATCTAGAGGCTATATAAATAGCCTAAAGGGGTCACTCTCAATGTAGAGGAGAGTATACTAGTTGTACTTGTAAACAACTCACTGAGCAAGATCTTCTTCTTGTAGTTGAGCTTTCTCTCGCTCCCTCTTGCGCACACCCTCATGCTCTCATTCTGATATTTCAACACACAGAATGCACTATAACTCTTAGTAATCTCTTCTCTATACAACTAAACAAACTCAATTTGGCCAAGAGACTTTGTATCTAAGTTGATGGACTACACAAAACTCTTCCTACTAAGACAATAACTCAAGATCTTATCTCTACTCAAAAGGAATTTATACTAGTAATACAAAGTACTTAGCTCAAAACAATGCTTTTAGATCACTCTAAATAGCTTGAATGATGCATGTAGTCACTCCACTGATACTATTCAGACCAAGATCTCTTGAATTACCTATCAAAAACCCTCTCTTTTCACAGTCAAGGTTCACATATAGTAGTACATATTCGGCCATAAATATGGCATGTTTACTCTCTTTCCCAAACACTAAGTTTACCTTTCAAAACTAAAGTGGGACTTGCCTCTCCTTTGGTTCTTGCTTATTATTAAGCTTTGATTCCCTTCAAACATAGTAGAATGGTGACCTCAACACATTATTTTTCTTCATGTTTCATTCAATGTAGATTCTCCTCCTTTTATCCCTACTCCTCCAATCTTAATCTTGGGCACTATGTCTTTTCAATTGGTCCCTTGGTCACTTCTTTGGACTCCTAAAATGTTTTGAACCCCTTTCCTACTTGGTTCACCACTTTAGACATGAGGACTAACTTAAGAATCTCTTGAAATACTAGTACTAACTTACTTTTGGAAAGTCCTGACATACCCTGTTACTCTTGTCAGGTCATGTAAATGCCCACAGTATGAACTCTTGGGACAAGCATTCTCCATTATTTTTTTATTTTTGAATTCCTTATATTCTTGAATTCTTGCTTGGACCTATAAACTAACTCTAATTTACCCAACATACACTAGATAGGATACAACTCTCGTAGATTCACATGCAAAATGGATTGGGAGCTTATAAAGAGGCCTCATTACTTAAAGCAAAGTCCAAAATCAACATGAATTTAAAGAGATCATTTAGCTATGAAGAAAAATCTAAAATAAATGTATGCTTATAGCCAACATGTCATACGTGTCTTTAACCATGCTTATACTTAGATGGCAAGGGAGGTTTAAATTTTATTTTTATCACCTAAACATCACTAGAAATGTTGTTCTTATAATATTCACTCATAAACATGTAAACCTATTGCATGAATTCAAAAAAATAGATTTTTTAAAATCTCATTAAATACATTTTACATTCATAATGGGGCCAATTTCATGGACATATTCACAAGTTATAGAAGAGTATGATTTAATGGGGCCTTTACATCTACAAGGGGTTATGTAGTGAAGCCTCCATGGGTCAAAGATACCCCAATTAGTGGCAAAAGTACTTTTGGTGATCCTTTGAGTGAGTTTTCACTTTATTGTGTATAGAAAAACATTTGAAACCTAGATGATTTTACACTAGGCACCCACTTGAGCGCATGTTATATGTCCAAAAGAGGATACTTTTCTCTTTTTGTTGTGGCATCAACATGTTTTTATAAAAATTGAGCACATAACATCAAGAAATTCCAAGCATAGTAGTGGATTACTTGAGATTAGGATAAATTTGGGACCTAGGTGGTTTTACACCAGGCCCCCATTGACCACATGTTATATGTTCAAAAGAGGATATTTTCTCTTTTTGTTATGGCATCAACATGTTTTCATATAGAATTGAGAACATCACGTTAAGAAATTCCAAGCATAGTAGTGGATTACTTGAGATTAGGATAAATTTTAAAAATTTCCAAGCATAGTAATGGATTACTTGAGATTAGGATACCTATAGTGATATGTAAAACCAATTGCCTCACATTGTAGAAAAAGAGTAAGGAAACAACCTACTACATGAGGTAAAGTAACTATCTAATGTTATCATATGCTTACTCATGAGATCATCTTATCTTGCTCTGAGAAAAGTTTCTCATTGTTGTGATGCCACTTTCATTTGGATAATTTTAGGGCAAGACTTTTCCAAAAGATAGGAATGTGAAAATGGAAGGTGACTTTGGCTAGAGAGTCTTGTGTACAGTGCATATCGAGAATCAAATAATAATAACTTGATTAGAAAGTAAATGAAAGAATCATATGCAATCTTTTCTTGAGAAGTGATGTCAAACATTCATAGAGTGATTGACTATACTTGCACTACCAATGAGGGATATTGAAAGGATCTACCAATAATATTGTAAATTTTTTCTTTTTTTAAAAATAGATCTATTGCATGCTCCAATATAACGAGATAAAAGCTCAATTTTCTAATTTGAGAAATAATTGTCACTTTTTATTTGGAAGGGCTCCCACATGAATTAAGATTTAGGACCCTGTTGACACATGCATGATACCACAAAGTTATATTGAAAGAGAAATTATTTATAAAATTATCACACTATAATATATGAAGGATATGCCAATGAAATTGAATACAAAAATATGCACAACTTTTTTAAAATGCTAGGCACCACCATCGAAATAGGCATTGATAAAAGATTCACTCTCTATATGCTAGTATATGCATCTAAATAAGTGTAATGGAATAAATCTTGAGAAAATAGACGATATATAGACACAAATTATTGATGCAAATTTTAACGATTGCAAGAAAACATACCCACATGTACATTGGCAAATACAAAGAAAAAAAAGAAGGGATTTGACACTTTCTAGTGTAGAAAAAAAAATAAAATCAAGGATTTGGCTCTTTGCAAGGCCAGATTCCTATTATACATGTAGACACAAGCCTGATTGGAACTGTGTGGGTAGTTGGATGGGATGATGAAAAGAGTGATAGATATGCTATGAGACTTTGTGTGAAGGTGCTAAATGAGAAGCAAAGAAGATAGCCACAAGTGAGAAGAGAGCATTGGGGCATTATAACGACCCTCAAATGCGATATAGACTACTTTATGGGTGCTAATGTTGTCATTGTTGAAACAAATTCCTTACCATTATTTGGAATGATTACCAGTTGTGCCATATCGGATATTGGTATGTTGTGATGGATAGCATATATTAAGTCATTAAACCTTGAATTATATCATATAGCAAGAAGAGATAATCCAATTGTTGTTGACATGTTATCAAGGGCACAATTTGAGGATGAAGAGGGAATGATGGAGGATGAAGAGGAAAATGAATTTACTATTGAAAATTCTTGTTTTACAATAGGGACTTAAGTTATAGTAGCTATAATTGCAAGTATAGGTGTCATAAATGCTAGTACAACTATCATAAATGCAGGGATAATAGTAAATACAACAAGTGCAACATGTAGATTGATAGGAAGTGTTGGTGTAGTAGTAAATTCAATAGCGAATAAAGTGGGTTTAGCTATGGAAAACCTTGTACAATAGAGAGAAGTCATTACAAATGTTATCTCTCAACCATGGAGATATTTTTGGAGGATTTATATGTAGGTGATTGGTTGAAAACAAGACAGTGTCTCAGTATGCTATCTAAGAAAGACAAGTGGTTTGAAGAGGAATTCAAGAGGATAAAAAGGAAGGTAAATGGGTTCTTCTTGAAAGATAGATATTTTAAAAGTATATGAAGAAGACGAAAGGGGCTCCATTAAGAGTCCTTGGTGATAGAGGTACTCTACTCCAGTGTTTATTTTCGAAAGTCCCCTATGTTTATTCCATTGAAGGTTTCATGAACAAGTGTCTTTCTTGTGGAAGGGCCTTTTCAAAATGTTGACCTTCAATAGATATGCATTCTAAAGTTTGCATTTCTAGCTAATAGAATAGTATTTGAGAAAAAAAAAACTATGACATTTATATAAGCCATATTGTTGGTTTTTCATGTCCATTAATTTACAAAAATCTAATATCGACATGATATGATGATAGAATATTTATAACTTAGTACAACATATGAGTAATTATTTAAGCGTTTAAAAAATTATAATGTTATCACCAAAAATAAAATTGCAATGCCCGGTTGAGGCTAAAGCTCAATCAATTAAGATAGTCTAGAAAGGCAACAAGATAGCTTTGCAATCATCCATAGTCTCAAATGAAATAGCAATACAATCAAATCACACCATTACTTATACTTTTTTATATCAACTTTGTTGCTACCACATAAACATTGCGATGAGCTTTTAATTCATCCCACGTTGTATAGATGGCATCCCAATCAACATTTATAGGATCCTTAGCACCATTGTGTATGAAAGGAACATGAGTTGATTCAAGCTCTAAAGTGACAATCTGTTATAATCATTGGACTTAATATGATTCATTTTGGAGAAACCTCTCTCATATAATCAATCGTGCTTGCAATAATGACCAAGCACGCATGCCATAACTACCCTTCTATAGCAAGGTTTGTAAAATCATACCCTTCTCTAGGAAGGGCAAATTTTTTTACTTGCCCTTGGATAACAAGGTTTTAAAAATATTTGCCTTCTCTTGAACGTCAAAACGCCTTAGAAGGGCTCTCCAACCCTAAAAAAGAGTCAAGGCTCCGTCATGTCCTAAGGCCCGTTCCCGATGGACACGTTTTTGTGTTATCGAGGAGCAGACAGGCACGCTGAGGTGTCGGGCTTACAATAAGGCACACGAGAGCACGTCGCGAGACGTGTTTATTCGACGGATGCTTCGGGGGACCCGAGACACAGAGAGAGAGAGAGAGAGAGAGGTTTCTAAAAACTCTAGAGAGCTTTTCACCCTCGGAGACGTAGTACCGGTGGGAGCGACACCTATAAATGGTGAGCGCAGGCCCGGCGCCAGAGGTAGCACACGCAAAAAACACAGGCTCACGCACAAACAGCGCCCTTTATACCTTCAATACAGCAATATTGTCTATGGCAGCCATAGTTGGGCCGTGGGGGGGCTTCGCGGGCGGTAGCCCCTTCGACGACGGTTGGAGCAACGGTGGGGTGTGCAACCTCACCATCTACTACGCGTCCAACAATCTCAATGGCTTTCGAGTCGTGTACGGCAACGGCACCACCGTGTTGCACGGCAGTGCCAACGGTACCGTCGTGGAGGTATGTACGTCGTAAAATTACTAGCCAAGTCGTGGCGCATTGCTTTGATATTGCTATACGTTAATAGTGCGTAGTAGTACATCGACTATACGTTCGTTCACTGACGACGTGGACGTGGACGGCTTTGGATATTGTAGGTCGACTTTGGCTCCAACGGGGTCGCAGCCGCTGACATCTCTCTGACCGTGGGTGAGAACAAGAACATCTTCCATCCCGACTCCAACTACAACGGAGTGCTAGCGATGGGCGTCTCCTCCGCACAAGCGCCTCAACTGAAACCCTCTGGCATGAACGGTCACGTTGTTCGCCCACAAATCCTTGGCTTCTTCGGCCGTCAGGGTACCCATATTGATAGCCTGGGCTTCTACATCTCCGATCCCCGCTTCAACTAATTTATAAGAAGCCGGCCCGCCTCTTTGTATAACTATGCCCTGGTTGCGGCATGCATGAATAAATAACTTCCGTTGTCGTCTTGTGAATGCCAATTTGGAATTTCTTCGTTCAGAAATACTCAATGTTTGAGCCACCGCAACGGGTAGAACACGACGGTTGTCTTTTCACGGTTCAGCGTACTAGAAACTTCTGGAGGAATTAGAGACCGGTCACGCCCAAGGCCAGTGCGGGGAGCACGTTCCCACCCCCCCCCCCTTGGCCCCAGTCCTCTGAGGGTTGCAATTAGTGGGAGTGGTGGTTCCTTACCCCTCTCTTCCTACCACTTACACTTGCCAAAAACTGAGTGCTAACACTGGGTTACTAGGGTTATCGCATTTCATTGGGGGATGACATGTTTACACGGATTAGCAACCAGACAGTGCACTTCTCATAGAAAATGTGGGACTGATTTTGTCATTTCTCATGACTAGTATATAGCTGGGACATGATGCGACCCCTATGTGATACTAAGATCCCAAAAGCCCCGTTCGTCCCATTGCCCCTGGGTGTGCTGGGGCCCTTAGAATGGAACCCAAAGATCACATATACTTCAGCTTGCTTTCTCTCACTCATGCTCTCATTCGCACCGATGCACACCCACGCATGCACACACATATACACATGAAGAAGTATTGAGAACCCTTAAAAGAGATCATGTGGTCTCCTAGTCCTAAAAGTTTTACAAGTCTATCAAACTAGTGATTTACAAATGCAAAATCAAATGTCTTCTTCTTCCTCTTCTTCAGAGGAATTGGCTCATCAAGCACATCACAAATTCAAATGGTGTCAACTATAATCAATGGCTATCCTTAAATTTTCTAAAAGCAACATGCCAATCAAGAAAGATCAAATGTTCTTCAAAATGAGGGTTTTACATCCCAGAAGATACACCATGTCTTCTCTAGAAGAAACCCCACATCAATTCAAGATCCAAAGTCAATCATTTTTTCAGTCTTTTCACATTGAGAATATTATTGGCAATACCTCACTCTATGTTTCCACAAGTAGCGATATACTTATGTACCTTCTGTATGTAGCCTATAAATTAGATATTATTTTGTGTTACGGGGGTTCAGTATATGTAAACCCTCTATATCACATGCATTCAAGGTCTTTTTAATAATACACTCATCTATGAATTTTCTTGAAATAAAACACACCCTATTTTAGTCAATCAATAAATTGGCCCTCTATATGGCACCCTTTTGTACGTAAACATTTTATAAAAATAGTGTATAATCAATACCTTCTTTTGAGCCCGCATGATGTGCTTACATATTTTTGAGCCACACCCTCGAGATCCTGTGTTAGATTAAGGATTTTGCATGACCCACCCTACGTGTATCTTGAAATTTATGCATCACATTTGATTTGCAACATTTGATTACTGCCTCCTTTGGCTAACAAGGCCTTTGAATAAATGTGTTATGACTTGTAATGTGCACTATAGGGTAATGCATACTATAACACCACTCATAGGCATGTTCCATGATGTGGCCTTTGCATAATAGGATTTTAATTGAGCAAATAGCAATGCAGATCATCCCCTCATCCCTATATATTATACCTAGTTTTTGATTCCTTTTGTCTACCTAATAAAGGTGAGATTTACATCCTATAGTGCATTGAAACCCTCTAAAATGCCACTATCTTTTAGAATATTGGAGGGACCCATCCTGTGTAAAGTGCATATATTTTTGTGGAAAGAATCGAGAGCATTCCTACATTATATCATGGAGTTCAAATTAGGGAGCACCAGGGTACCCTCTTGAGCTTTTAGGCGGTAGATTAGTTCTTAAAGTAACCTCAATTTCTCACTATGCCACTTGATTTGTTAGCTTGTAGCCAACATTCATTGCATGCATGCATTTCAACCCTGCTTTATAGCTCACCTGATATTTGCCATAAATAAAATGCCTAGATATTGGGTGATGGAGATGGTAGGAGGGGTGTGCTACTCAATAGTACTTCCTTGTACCATGTTTCGAGCTCCTAGGGTCCACTTAAGAGAACTTTTCCAACTTTAGGTCTTTGTGCACTATTCCAATTTAGATTTGCCTCCCATCCAACTAGAGAAGTCTATGCTTCCCTATTCTATAATACAAAAGTTGCTATAGCTCGCGAGGAGCATTTCTAGGGCATTTGTTTGAGACCTACCATTAAAGCCTAAGACTACCCATTGTATTCCTTATATTATTATTCCTTAAAACTAGTATCATTTTAAAGTACAAGGAAATAGTATGTTGAAGTAAATCAATGAATTTTATACACTAAGAAAATCGAGTCTATTTATAAGCATATTTCTACATGTATTCATGGATATCTATGTATAATTATGTCCAATGTGTAGGTGCTTAGATGTGCAAATAAAGTCTAGAACATGTTTATGCATATAACTGGGGTTAAAATACAAATGAGATGCACGTGTATATATCCACCTATAAACACAGATATACAGGTGACCTTAAAAATGTTTTATATAATCTGCATCTACAGAAAGAATGCATTCACTATGACATATGAGGGATACATAAGTGAAAACTCAAAAATGGAATTACATGTAAAAAGGGATTAAAATGTCAAGTCTGATGATCAAAATGTTTATTTATTTATCTATTGGAGAGAGTACCTTAATATATTTGATGGTATAGGCATGGAAATAAGCATTGGAAAATATGCCAAGGTATATTCATGCTTACATTGATGCATATATTGACAAGTATAGAAAATTATACTATCTATAACAAACATATACGAGGATCTATCCCCATTGTCCACATTTGTTATCTTGTCAGAGATGTACCACTTTTTTTTGCAAATATACATAATGCACAATGTGATTTGATAACATATTCTCTATGTAATTCCATTTGTACTAATATATATTGGCAAGATACATACAGAAAATTATACTATTGCTCGTATGCATATACATAATGCCAAATGTTGCATGTGCCTTGCTAGCACCTATGAAGGTCATACTATAGGAAGAGTCGACTATTGTGGAACATGAGAATCCCCTCATGAAGATGTACATGCTTTTTGTGATTTTATAAGAAGACCTTGTAGTTCCTAGATTCTCTTGATAGCTCCTTATATGAACTTGCTTACAAAACATTGCAAGTTGGAACAGATGAGAATTGTACCAATGATAATATACACTATCACATAGGCCTCCATGTACATATGTAAGCACCTCATAATTAAAAATACCTTAATCCTAATAAATAACATATTAAACCCTAACTAGAATATGGTTTTAGTATTACTGACTTACTAGTCTACATTCATAATATTGTTATTAAATTTCTACTCCATACATATTTGTTCATTCATTAGTTCATAAGTCATTAAGTATATTCAATAATGTATGTTTTAATTATTCTTAATTGTATTGAATTTTATATATTCTAATTGTTATTAGAAATCATTTGACATATTCAATTTCGTCTTAATAGGATCAATTTTAGAGTTTGACTTGATTGATTTACAAGCATGAGCTAATATTATTACTCTAATCAATCAAATATAATATAGCGTAGACAAGGAGACATAGAACTACTTGACTTATAATTGTCCTATGATTAATTTGTTGAGGTTTATATGATAGTCGACATTCCAAATTTTAATGCTTTTTCTAAGTGCATGCAATCATCAAGGACTAATTAAAATTAATTAATCTTCATTTTACCCTAAAAAAGGATAAGTCAATATGAATATTACTATGTGAGATAGTTATATTACACCTAAGATTTAATAGTAGTTCACACACACACACACACACACACACACACACACATTATGTGTGTGTGTGTAAGAACACATGCATTAATACTTGCAAAAATTGGAAAGAAAACAATTTAAACATAGCTACATTGCATAATGATATTGCCGATAAGTAATAGAAAATCATAAAATAAGAAAGAAGAAGAAATGAAAGTGAGTGAAGTACTTATCTCTCGAGCTCGATGTCACCAATAAGAATGAGCAAGGTAGGGTAAGTTTCAAGTTTAGATATTTTTAAATAATGTCAAAATATGCATCAATAAAAGCATTGATATCTATCAATAGTTTTTCTAAATAGCATCAATATGCACTTTACTATATAGAGGGCTATGTATTGATGCACATTCCAATAGATTCATCGATACTTAGACATATTTACCCATGACATGAAATTGTATGTAAATTGTGTTCGAATTTTGCATCACAATACCCCTCATATATTATAGTGGTTATAGTTTTGTATATATATTCCCCTAGCTATAGTAATTTTTATCAATATTATTACTTTTTATGTACTTTTTATAACCATCATGGGATGTAGCAATACAAATTTTGGTTGCTTATGATCATGCCATTTAATACCTATTCCTTCTAGTATGCATGCCATTATTGTTTTTTCTTTTCTTGGTATATTGCAATATAAAGAAACCCTATGATTATTTGTATGTGTATGTGTATATGTGTGCATATGCGTAATATACAAGTATTCATCCATATAGATAGACATGCACCAATCTCATTGGTCCAATGACCATCTACTTTGAAACCATTCTGTAAGCTATTTTGCACTGAGTGTACATGCCTATGACCATTACTAAAGCTATTTTGTATTAGGAGAGTGAGTGGCCTTAGGGGTCCATTCTTTTTATGTGAAATAAGAATTAAAGAATGGTAGTGCTCCTAGTCTATATGGTTTTCTTGTCTCTATCTCTTCCCTTCCTCTCACTCTGATTCTCAAGCACCTCTATCCCCTTTTCTCAATACCTTCCTTTGCGGGGTGCACATATAAGAAGCCATCCACATCTCATGCATTCAAAGGATATTTATAATACTTTGCAAGGGCATCTCATAAATATGTAAGTATATCACATGAGTTCCAAAAAATGATTCTAACAATTAAGTTTCTACATATTTTATACACATTGAAGGGTACTATATATATATATATATATATATATATATATATATATATATAATGTTCTATTAAAAACAAAATATATCAATTCATTTTAAATTTTATTTCTACATACAAAAGGGTGCCATATAGAGGGGCAATTTATTGATTGAATAAAAAAGGGTGTGTTTTATTTTAAGAAAATTCATAGATTAGGGTATTATTTAGAAGACCTCGAATGCATGTGATATAGAGGGTTTACATATACTGAACCCCCGTAACACACAATAATATCTAATTTATACGTAAGTATATCGCTACTTGTGGAAACGTGGAGTGAGGTATTGCCAATAATCATCTCAATGTGAAAAGATTGAAAAAATGAATTGTCTTTCGTTTCTTCTAGAGAAGACATGGTGTATCTTCTAGGATGTAAAACCCTAGTTTTGAAGAACATTTGATCTTTCTTGATTGGCATGTTGCTTTTAGAAAAATTAAGGATAGCCATTGATTATAGTTGACACCATTCAAATTTGTGATGTGCTTGATGAGCCAATTCCTTTGAAGAAGAGGAAGAAGACATTTGATTTTCCATTTGTAAATCACTAGTTTGTTAGACTTGTAAAACTTTTAGGACTAGGAGACCACATGATCTCTTTTAAGGGTTCTTAGTACTTCTTCATGTGTGTATGTGTGTGCATGCATGGGTGTGTGTTGGTGCGAATGAGAGCGTGAGTGAGAGAAAGCAAGCTCAAGTATATGTGATCTTTGGGTTCCATTCTAAGGGCCCCAGCACAACCAGGGGCAATGGGGCGCAAACGGGGCTTTTGAGATCTTAGTATCACATAGGGGTCGCACCATGTCCCAGCTATATACTAGTCATGAGAAATGACAAAATTAGTCCCACATTTTCTATCAGAAGTGCACTATTGACTGGTTGCTAGTCCATGCAAACATGTCATCCCCCAATGAAATGCGATAACCCTAGTAATCCTGTGTTAGCACTTAGCTTTTGGCAAGTGTAAGTGGTAGGAAGAGAGGGGTAAGGAACCCCCACTCCCATTGTTTTCACTAAGTGCAACCCTCAGAGGAGTGGGGGCAATGGGGGGGGGGAGTGCGGTCCCGCTCCTTGCACTGGCCTTGGGCGTGACCGGTCTCTAATTCCTCTAGAAGTTTCTAGTACGCTAAACTGTGAAAAGACAACTGTCATGTTCTACCCGTTGCGGTGGCTCAAACATTGAGGATCTCTCAACGAAGATATTCATATTTAGCATTCACAAGACGACAACGGAAGTTATTTATTCATGCATGCCTCCACCAGGGTATAGTTATACAAAGAGGCGGGCCGGCTTCTTTTAAATTAGTTGAAGCAGGGATCGGAGATGTAGAAGCCCAGGCTATCGATATGGGTACCCTCTGTAACGTGTCCACCTATTCGCTTATAGGAAACATTTTAGTAGCCCATCGGAAAGAGGGTCTAGAAAGCTCCGCCCAGCACTCCCATGGAATGTTACGGGGTTTGCGATCTAGGTCTTTCCGAGTCTACCACGTAGCGGAAGTATTCTGGCCGTTCGCACTTAGGACCAACCTAAATCAGGGATTCCTCTAGTGGTCTAATTCCTAGAGAGTGACTAGCGTCGAACCCCAGGTGAACTAGTTTATGTAGAAATGTCAGAGTCGAAGTGGATTCATGCTGCACTTGGTTCAGGGAGAATGGGAAACGAGAGAGAATGCAAAGCTTGACCTCTCTTTCCATAAGGCATAGTCCCATTTCGTTCCCCTAGAACAATATAAATCGGGGATCTAGTATCCTAGACTCTAGGTCAACCTCCTTGCTGTTCATTTCCTTCGTGAAAAGAATTCCCTGCTGTCGATTTCGTTTGAGAAAAGTTCCTGGCCAACTGGGACCACCCTTCTGTAGGACGGACCCTTGGCCACATCCACTGCACTTTCCTCTTAGTTGTCTAATTACCTACCACATTTAATTGGACACGCATAAAACAGCTTCCTTAATTAGCCAATTAGACACCGGGTTTCTTCACATAATCTTAGCACTTGATATAGAAAAGCAGTTTCAAACAAGTTTCTTTACATCAATTGATCTTATTTATCTTTGGAAAACATCTAGCCCAAAGGCTAATCCATAATCCGTCCGAAGGCAATCCATAATCTGCCTGAAGGCTATCTAGCGATCCACAGGGATTACTAATCTAAGATTCCGCCCTTAGACTAGTATGCGACGGGCCTCAAGATCCAATCCCGAGTCGCGTTGGCCTCTTGTGCAGGGCCCCCAAGGCAAGGGATTTACGACCAGAGCCCCCGTAGCACCCAAGCGTCCTCCTGATCCAAGTAGCGCCCAACGGAGAGACCTCTTGCAGTGGGTTCGGTCCACGTTCCTGGCGCGGCTAACAACCCCCTTGGTTAGGGTCAGGCAGACAGTCGGGGTAACTAATGCTGCCTCTGCCTTCAGGCGTTCAACCGGAAGCATTAATTATATTTCCATCTTTAGTTTCTTAAGAAAACAATGCAAATAGTGCTCCTAAACTATTACAAACACAATCAATTCAGTGGTTGTTTTATTTGGCCAACTACTAAGGAGTGAATCCTTATCTCTGAATGCATCTAGCATTCAATTCGGGATCGATTGCGACTTGGCAAGATCCCCAAGGGTTTTTTTGTTTACCCTTTTATCCTTGGGTTAGGGTCATACCATGTCAACCCAAATCAACTAACACCTTAGGTTTCTTAAATTAACAGTAAATCCTGGCGGTCATGTCGCTCTAACTTGATTGATCCTTTGCTTATCGGCAATAGATAACTTCCCTTAACTTGGCAAACCAGCCCAAGAAAGGTGATGTAATAGGATTTCTACTCATCCTCTTGCAATTTAGACTTGCGCTAGAACCTGCCAAACTTAGTCCAAGGAGTAGCAAATTTATCTTGCGGTTAAACCACAAAGCCATGCGACGTTGCAACTTAATGCACAAGCGTCGCATCTAACTCATGGGATCATTTCACCCATCAATGGCATTTCTTGTCAAGGAGTATGTTTAGTCAAGATGTAGGGTTTAGGGTGTTTTCTTACCGAACCCAACCCTATTTGTACTAGGCCGACAACGTTCGGTCCTAGGGTTTCCAACTCAATTTGAGTTTTAACATTAGGTGGGTTGATCCTTAGGGTAGAGACCCTAGATCATTGTTTGCATGGGCATCCAAATTGACCCAAACATTCCATAAATGTGGGTAGGACCTTTGGATTTGAAGGTCTCGACTTGGCATCCAAGTACGATACTAGGCTGCATTTCTAATGTGCCAAGCCCTAGCTATTACTTGAGGTGTTTATCGTATCGACTAGTTATGCCTATACGAATCCCTAACAGTTATAATATTACAAGTGATTTGGGTAAATTATTCTACTTGTCTTACGATAAGGACGATCCTTTCCTAGAGATGCTAAACTTGTTCTAAGGATATAAATAGTTTCAAGACGTCACAATACATGTAAACATGCGATTCATTACTTCTACGCACCAAAATGTTTGCAATAACCCTAACTTTTCTTACTAAAGTCATTACGCATGATAATTTGGAGAATAACTTGCATGAAACCTACGAGGATTTACATCAAGGAACTATGTCTACAACCCTTTTGTCTAAGCATTTGAATTTCATGCTTTTGATAAGCCATGCAACCTTTCCTAAATGCAACTCTTGATGAAATGAATTTTTTGCATGACGAATATGTAACATGCAACCCTTTTCTAGATATAACATTGTTAATGAAGTTCATGCAAGACGATTATGTACCATGCAACCTTAATCTATTCCACAAGTGTCCTCGCATGCAACATGCAATGTCCATTGTTTCATTTTCATGCCATGCAACGGGCATTAACAATTCTTTCCATGCGAGTCATAACAAGGAAGTTTTTGACTAAATGCAAGATACGCTTGTTCTTTCACGGCCAATCAAGGATGCACTTAACAATTTCAACTTTTAACTCTAAGCAATATGCGCTTAGGCTTGTTACTTTTGAAGTGCACAAAAAAGCAACATGCAGCTAAGCTCCTAAGACAGATAAGTAGTTTATGTTCACAAATTTGGAAATGCATACGATCCAATTGCATGACATGCACCAACCCTTGTCCATCGTTCAAAGAGATAATTTCTCAAATGTACTTTTATCACTACTACATGAATTAACGATAAGCATAAAATGCATTCTCCCTATGGAATTAAGCATGCTTAAAGCATTTCTTTATGTGGAATTAAATTCGTGAAACCTGGGCTTGAGGGCTCATGGGGATGTCCACGTATAAGTTCAGGGAAGAACCTCCCGCGGGTGCACCTTGCATCCTCTTGGGAGCCATAGAATTCGGGTCCAGCGACTCTTCTTTGACTTTGATGCACAGATCGGTCGCAGATAGCTCACGTAGTGAATCCCTTAAGGTCCCCAAGAACAATGAACTCTACCTTTTTGCACAAAAGACAATGTAAAAGCATGCACGACAAGAGGCAAGAGACAAATTGGGTTCAATTTCCCCCATGCCTTGTGTGAGCGCTTCACAAAGCATGTATTTTATGTATATTTCAATCTTCATGCTCAATAATAGCCCAATTACAAAAATATGACGAGCTTTTAGCTTTTGAGTTTTCTTTCTACAAAAATAGGAAAATAAAGCTAATGGACGGTGCCCATAGAGTCTGGCACGCCCAATCTCAATGTCCAAATAGAAATAACATATCCGTGCCCATAGGCGCATACAAAATAATAATCAATAATCAATGTCTCAATAGACATAACAAAATATAGGCGTGGCACCTATCAAAATATAGTCCAAAGGTCGAATACCCGCTAGACTCCAATGCTTTCCTCCGCCACTGCTGCTATCTCTACACATCAACTGAAGCATTCACAGTCATTAGTAAAATAATACAATTAAACCGACAAAAGTGAATACCTAGCAGTCTTCAGCTACATAAATAAATCAACTGGCTAGAAATAAATCCTAACCTTAATTTATTACGAGTGCGCACTCTAAACTCATAAACGTTTATTAATTTAATATGCATTTTGCGGAATCACCCGCTATGGAATCACCCATGTACACACTAAATTAATGAAACCCAAAAAGGACAGGCGTCCCCATCAACTTCTCGCACAAAGAATCCTCTTTGTGTATGAGCCCCGGTCATTTAAGTTTACGGAATCCACTGTAAAACCTCACGGAATCCACCATGGCACGGAATCCACCGTGGAATATGCCTCCTGGCATCATACCCCCGGGGTGGGATAGCAATTGACCTCAATTGCTATTAGCTCAATGTGGAGCTAACAGAGTGGGGAAAGCATTTAAGTCTCTAGCGTGCATCCATTGTGCTTCCTCTACAGGATGGTTCTTAAATTTTACTAGGTATCTAGAATACCTTCGGCCAGTTCTAGTGGTCATGTAGTCAGTGTCTATGATGGCTTATGGTTCAAGTATTTCAGTCTCTTCCTCTAATAAAGGTGGGTTTTCATAAACAGGGTGGATAGGTAATTGGCCTCTAAATGGTCTCAATAAACTAATGTGAAATGTATTATGAATTTTCCAATGAGATGGTAATTCTAGCTTGAATGCATTATCATTGATCTTATGAATGATTCTAAATGGTCCATAGAATCTAGGAGCTAATTTGACAACTGGATGTCTATCTACACTTTGTAGTCTACGCTTTTCTATTCTAAGCAAAAAATAATCATCAACTTTGAAATTCATGGCTTGTCTTTTCTTGTTGGCTTGTTTGGTATATGATTGTTGGGCTTTAGCAATCATATCCTTAACCTCATCAAAAATACTGTTATGCATAATAGCAATATCATCAGCACTCTGAATTCTATTAGACAAAGATGCAACAGGTGTAGATAATCTATATCCATAAATGACTTCAAAAGGTGCTTTCTTTGTAGATGTGTGCGGTGTATTGTTATATGCAAACTATAATAAATGCAAATGAGTATCCCATGTCTGAGGTTTAGAGATAGTGTATGCACGTAAAAGATCTAAAATGGTACTGTTTGTGGCTTCTGTTTGTCCATTTGTTTCTGGATGAAATGCAGATGAGAAATCAATCTTTGTGCCTAGATTTGCAAACAGTGTAATCCAAAAATTGTTACAAAATCTAGAATCACGATTTGAAATAATCACTTTTGGCAATCCATGGTTAGTAAAAACAGTTTTAAAAAATAACTGTGCTGCTTGTGATGCTGTTAAAGTTTTCTTACATGCAATGAAATATGCTTGCTTACTAAATCTATCTACAATTGTCCAAATCATGTCATGGTTAGATTTAGTATTTGGTAAACCAGTAATGAAATCCATAGATATATGTTCCCAAGGTTTAGATGGAATAGACAAAGGCATTAGTAATCCAAACTATTTACCATGATGTCTCTTTATTCTTTGACAAATCAAACATTCAGAAACGAAATTAGATACATTTGCATCCATATGCGGCCAATAAAAATCTTCAGTTAACATGCGTAATGTAGAAATGATACCTCTATGACCTTGATATGGGGGACAATGAATTTCATTCAAAACAAAAGTTCGGAATGGAATAGTAACACACAGTCTCTTTTCAAAAAACATAAATCCATCATTATATGACAATGAATCAACAGGAATGAAATTATTTTGAACTAATTTTTGCCAATCAGAATGAAAAGTAATATCCTAGTGATATGTATCTTTCATAGCAATCAAAGAATCAAAAGATATGATAGAAATATTATGAATTGCAGGTCTTCTACTCAATGCATCAACAACTACATTTTCTTTTCCAGGTTGGTATTGAATGATAGGATGAAAACTTTGAATGAAAGAAGCCCATTTGATATGACGATCAGAAATTTGGGGTTGGCTAAGTAGATGTCTAATGCTTTGTTGGTCGGTCTTTATCATGAATTCTGAACCCATTAAGTAGTGCTTCCATTGTTTTAATGCTTGTACAACTGCTAATAGTTCTTTATCATAAGTGGAATATTTGAGCTCAGAGGGTTTCAGCTTAGAACTAGAATATGCTATTGGATGGTTGTCTTGCATTAATACGGCTCCTATTCCTGATCCGCTAGCATCGGTCACAACTAGAAAGAATGATCTATTAAAGTCAGGCAATTGTAGAACAGGGGCATTAGTTAATGCACGTTTCAGTAAATCAAAGGATTTCTGCTGATTTTCAGTCCATTGATAAACAATTCCTTTCTTAAGAAGTTTGGTCAATGGTAAAGCAAGTAATGAGAAATTACGTACAAACTTCCTATAGAAACTAGCAAGACCAAGGAATGAGCGTAATTCATGTACATTCTTAGGAACACGCCAATGCAATATTACATCAATTTTCTTAGGATCAACTTTAATTCCTTCTTTTGATACAATATGACCTAGATATTCAATTTCCGTTTTAAAGAATTCACTCTTTTCAAGATTTGCAAACAATTGATTTTCTTTCAGTAATTGAAAAACTAATGATAAATGCTCATAATGCTCTTTTTCACTTTGACTGAACACCAAAATATCATCAAAGAAAACAATCACACAATATTGATATTTCAGAAAGATACGGTTCATCATTCTACTGAAAGTAGCAGGTGTATTAGTTAATCCGAATGGCATGACTAAGAATTCGTAATGGCCAAACTGTGTTCTGAATGCAGTCTTAAATATGTCGGATCTATCTAACCTTACCTAATGATATCCAGACTTAAGGTCAATTTTACTAAATATAGAAGATCCTTGCAGTTTGTCCATAAGGTCATCAACTCTAGGTATAGGATACCTATTCTTTACAGTGATCTTATTTAATGCTCGGTAGTCAATACACATACGATAGGTATTATTCTTTTTCTTGACTAAAAGTACAGGTGCACCGAATGGGGAACTGCTAGGTCAAATTAAGCCTCTATTTAGTAATTCTTCAACTTGACTCTGGATTTCTTTTTGCTCTATTTGATTGTGCCTATATGGTGCTTTGCAAGGTGGTTGTGTGCCAGGTATTAGATCAATCTTATGGTCTTCTGGACGTGAAGGTGGTAAACCTGGTGGTAGGTCTTCTGCAAAACAGTCCTTAAAATATGCAAGAAATTCCTTATGCCTAGGGTGCATATGATTTTCATTTGCTTGCAATTCATTCACCCAAATGAGATATGATTTAGTATTCTTGCGTAGTGCACGTTTTGCTTGAGTATGCGAAAGCAGTGGAAAAATATGAGATGCATGCATACCATATAATGTAATAGATTTTCCTTGAAAATTAATATTCATTGTGTGTGTGGAATAATCTATATTTGGATTATGTTGGTGTCTCCATGGCATTCCTAAAATAATGTCGCTTGACTGTAATGGGACAACTAAGAAATTTCTTCTTTCAATGTATGCACCAATTTGAATTTCTAAATCTTGTACTTCTTGTGTGCCATTGTACCTAGTGCCTAAAAATGCAGCTTTTATACGATAATGCGTAGGTACTGTATGCAATTTCAATTCCTTTACCAATTTTGCTGAAATAAAGTCATGGGTACTACCGTCAACATGCAAGATAGTTCTTTCCTTTCCATGCACCATACATTTCATAGTCAACAATGAATGTGGAGTAGGCATACCTGGTAAAGTGTCGGAAGTAGTAGTAGGATCATCCTCATCTTTAGTGAAATCTGGCATATCCTCATGCTCGTCTTCGTCCATGGCTCTAAGGTAGTTGATATGTGCTGGTGGCTTCTTTGAATGACAATTTGCTGCGAGATGCCCTGGCTGGTGACATTTATAGCATACTATTGGCTTGGCTTTGGTTACATTATTTGCAATGGTTGGAAGTCTGGGTACATTTGGATTTGCTTGTGGAATAGACTTTGGATTTGGATTGACAGTGGATGGTAATGCAGGGGGTTTAGGCCAATTCTTGCGGAAAGATGGTGATGAGAAACGACATGGATTAAACCTTCTAAAATTGGAATTGAATTGTTTAGATCCATAATTACCGTTGGCTTGGAATTGCTGTGGTCGTCTGTCTCTTCTGCGTAACTTATCTTTAGTGTCATGAGCTAAGGAGATGGCGTCTTCAAGGGTAGCAGGCTTGAACATGTTCACTTCAGCGTAGTAATGTCCAAGAAGTCCAGACATATACTTCCGCTTATGTATCGTCTCTGGTACGTCTTCAAGCATGCGTAGCTGTAGGAGTGCATTCCAAAAACGCTCTGTATACTGTGGAATAGGCTCACGATCCCGTTGTTGAAGTAAATCCCATTGCTTGATAGCCTTCTCATGAAATTGCGGTGGAAGGAAATTCTGCATGAACTTCTTTTTGAAATCTTCCCATGTAGCAGGACATTCTATGCTCTTGCGGACTATAGTCCACCAAAGTGATGCTCTGTCTATCAGATGGTTAGTAACACACTTGATTTTATCTTTTTCGGGATAAGTTTCCTCATGGAAATAGTCATCAAACTGGCTAATAAATGATAAAACAGTCTTTCCTTCTCGTATGCCATTGAAAGTGCGAAACTTGAAACTTCGTTTACTTATCTTGGATTCCTTGCGAATGGTTTGTGCTTCAAGAGTGGCGTCGATGGTACGTCGAATCAAATCTTCAGCTTGAGGTTCCTCTTTATCGGTGGATGCTCTTTGTAATTTTGTCAATTGCGCTTGCAGTGCTTGCCTAGCCCTTCGCTCTTTTTCCAATTGCAGTATGATTAGATCCAGCTTTTGTTCCATGGTAGGCTCAGGTAGGTCGTCTTCAGCCATAGGATCATCCATATGTGGGGTAGTCATCTTGTAAAACTCAATAAACCTTTCTCACTCAAAATCAGGTTAGCGGGATGAGCGTAGCTCAAATTCGGGGTTACAAGGCTATGTATTTTTGGGTATTTCTTTGTATATTTTCAGAAAATCTGCAGTATTTCTATATCCGTTTGCTGAAAGTACTTCAACGAACCTGTAGATAGGTAGAACAGCTTGCTGCGAACAACTTTCTAGTTCAGAGTTTTTGCATACGAACAAGTCTTCTAGGAGTTTTAAGCACTAGTCAGTTCTGATTTAGTCTGACTTGCAGAGTTGCAGACTTAGCAGACTTGCAGAGTTGTTGACTTGCTGAACTTAGGCCGACTTGCAGAACTTGCAGAACTTGATTCCACCTGACTTGTAGAACTTGACTTTGGTAGCGCAGGACCTGGAGTATATCGACTTGTGTGTCTTGTCAGACTTGTAGAGAGCTTAATGACTTAAGCTTAAGTGATTAAGCTTAAGCTTAATAAGCTTAATGGAGGACTAGCAGGGCGGCGTGAAATTTCGTGGGGGGGGGGCCGTTTTTTGCCCACGCGAGAAATTCGAAGACCTCTTCTGATACGACGACTGAATTTTTGTGGAGCTTCAAGCTTAAGATTAAGCTTTGATAAAGTAGTTAACTTGAATTTGAGAAGAGCTTATCTCTGTTTTCAACGACTTGATGATGGAGATGTATGTGTGGTTCTCCGCCTGCAGAGCCTGGTCCTTCGCGATCTGACAGTGGAAACAGGGGTTCTTGATCGCCAGAAGTCTGCCTGTATCGACGGTTCGCAATGAGATTGACTCTAGAGCCCGTTGGTCCTAGAGCTCCGCCTTCGCCCGAGATTGGTAGCGATTGGAAGCTCTTGATCTCTGCTCCGCTCTGATACCACTGGTGCGCAGATCGGTCGCAGATAGCTCACGTAGTGAATCCCTGAAGGTCTCCAAGAACAATGAACTCTACCTTTTTGCACAAAAAACAATGTAAAAGCATGCACGACAAGAGGCAAGAGACAAATTGGGTTCAATCTCCCCCATGCCTTGTGTGAGCGCTTCACAAAGCATGTATTTTATGTATATTTCAATCTTCATGCTCAATAATAGCCCAATTACAAAAATATGACAAGCTTTTAGCTTTTGAGTTTTCTTTCTACAAAAATAGGAAAATAAAGCTAATGGACGGTGCCCATAGAGTCTGGCACGCCCAATCTCAATGTCCAAATAGAAATAACATATCCGTGCCCATAGGCGCATACAAAATAATAATCAATAATCAATGTCTCAATAGACATAACAAAATATAGGCGTGGCGCCTATCAAAATATAGTCCAAAGGTCGAATACCCGCTAAACTCCAATGCTTTCCTCCGCCACTGCTGCTATCTCTACACATCAACTAAAGCATTCACAATCGTTAGTAAAATAATACAATTAAACCGACAAAAGTGAATACCTAGCAGTCTTCAGCTACATAAATAAATCAACTGGTTAGAAATAAATCATAACCTTAATTTATTACGAGTGCGCACTTTAAACTCATAAACGTTTATTAATTTAATATACATTTTGTGAAATCACCCGCTATGGAATCACCCATGTACACACTAAATTAATGAAACGCTTGAAAAGGACAGGCGTCCCCATCAACTTCTCGCACAAAGAATCCTCTTTGTGTATGAGCCCCGGTCATCTAAGTTTACGGAATCCACCGTAAAACCTCACGGAATCCACCGTGGAATATGCCTCCTGGCATCAGACTCTCCCACGTATCGACCTCCTTTCTGCCCTGGACTTTCAATTCTGCGTGGGACACGGCCCTTGCAAAATGTGGTTTTTGACTAGACCTGCAGTGGTGAGGGTGAACAAGGCTTATAGAAGGCTTCTTTCTAGAAGCTTCTATGCTTCTAGGTAGAAGCTACGTGGAGAGAGAAGAAGTCGTTTAGAGGAAGAGATGTTGATGATGAAGAGAGAGGTGATAATGATGATGGCGATGGCAGAGGAGAGGCGGCAGCAGCATTGCAATCGGTGGCAACTGGCGGCATCCTCATGGCGGCGGCGTCTCCAGGCGACACGTCGGCCTATTGCTTCTTCTCCTTGATCGTCCTTCCCCCCAATGCCTAGGGGGGAGGTTATATAGTGCTAAGGAGGGGGGGGGGGGAAGAGGTGGCCACATACGTGGCTGGTGCATGCCTTCCCCCTCATGCATCCCACACACCTCACTTACTCTTCTCATAATCCCTCTCCTCCAGCCATGCATCGGCTGGGGGAAGGGATAATTAGTAAACAAAATTGCCTAAATTTCATCATTATCCAATTGCCCCTTCAAAAAGGGTGTTCTTCCTCCGCGGCTTTGTGATCTTACACGCCGGTCTCAATTGCACAATGTGGATGGGCTCATTGTTGCACGTGCGGGGTAAGGATTTAGCCGCCAATATTTACGATGTGGGAGATAACCTTGCACAGGTTTTTGCACGAGCGTGCGGTAATCAAAGCTCCTTAATATTTCGAGCGGAAATATCACACCCTGACAGCCAAAGAAGCCAAGGATTTGTGGGCGAACAATATGACTGTTCATGCCAGAGGGTTTCAGTTGAGACGCATGTGCGGAGGAGATGCCCATCGCTAGCACTCCCTTGTAGTTGGAGTCGAGATGGAAGATGCTCTTGTTCTCACCCACGGTCGAAGAGATGTCAGCGGCTGCGACCCCGTTGGAGCCAAAGTCGACCTATAATATCCAAAGCCGTCCACGTCCACGTCGTTAGTGAACGAACGTATAGTCGATGTACTACTACGCACTATTAACGTATAGCAATATCAAAGCAATAATGCGCCACGCCTTGGCTAGTAATTTTACGACGTACATACCTCCGCGGCGGTACCGTTGGCACTGCCATGCAACACGGTGGTGCCCTTGCCATACACGACTCGAAAGCCATTGATATTGTCGGACGCGTAGTAGATGGTGGGGTTGCACACCCCACCGTTGCTCCAACCATCGTCGAAGAGGCTACTGCCCGCGAAGTCCCCCCCACGGCCCAACTATGGCTGCCATAGACAATATTGCTGTATTTAAGGTATAAAGGGCGCTGTTTGTGGGTGTGCCTGTGTTTTTTGTGTGTGCTGCCTCTGGCGCCAGGCCATTGATATTGTTGGACGCGTAGTAGATGGTGAGGTTGCACACCCCACCATTGCTCCAACCGTCGTCGAAGGGGCTACTGCCCGCGAAGCCCCTCCACGGCCCAACTATGGCTGCCATAGACAATATTGCTGTATTTAAGGTATAAAGGGCGCTCTTTGTGCGTGTGCTTGTGTTTTTTGTGTGTGCTGCCTCTGGCGCCAGGCCTGTGCTTACCATTTATACTAAAAGGTGTCGCTCCCACCAGTACTACGTCTCCGACGGTGAAAAGCTCTCTAGAGTTTTTAGAAACCTCTATCTCTTTCTCTCTCTGTCTGTGGCTCGAGTCCCCCGAAGCATCCGTCGAATAAACACGTCTCACGACGTGCTCTCGTGTGCCTTTTTGTAAGCCCAATTCACCTCAGCGTGCCTGTCTGCTCCTCAATAACACAAAAACGTGTCCATCGGGAACGGGCCTTAGAACACGAGGGAGCCTTGACTCTTTTTAAGGGTTGGAGAGCCCTTCTAGAGGCATTTTGACCTTCAAGAGAAGGCAAATACTTTTAAAACCTTGTTATCCAAGGGCAAGTAAAAAATTTTCACCTTCCTAGAGAAAGGTATGATTTTACAAACCTTGTTATAGAAGGGTAGTTATGGCATGCGTGCTTGGTCATTGTTGCAAGCACGATTGATTATGAGAGAGGTTTCTCCAGAATGAATCATATTAGGTCCAATGATGGCAATAGATTGTCACTCTAGACCTTGAATCAACTCATGTTCCTTTTATACAATGGTGCTAAGGATCCTACAGATGTTGATTGGGATGCCATATATACAACGTGGGATGAATTAAAAGCTCATTGCAATGTTCATGTGGTAGCAACAAAGTTGATATAAGAAAGTATAAGTAATGGTGTGCTTTGATTGTATTGTTATTTCATTTGAGACTATGGATGATTGCAAAGCTATCTTGTTGCCTTTGTAGACTATCTTAATTGATTGAGCTTTAGCCTCAACCGGGCATTGCAATTTTCTTTTTGGTGATATCATTATAATTTTTTAAATGCTTAAATAATTACTCATATGATGTACTAAGTTATAAATATTCTATCATCATATCATGTCGATATTAGATTTTTGTAAATTAATGGACACGAAAAACCAACAAGATGACTTATATAAATGTCATAGTTTTTTTTTTCTCAAATACTATTCTATTAGCTAGAAATGCAAATTTTGGAATACATGGGATTGGAGGTCAAAATTTTGAAAAAGCCCTTCCACAAGAAAGGCACTTGTTCATGAGCCCTTCAATGGAATAAACATAGGGGACTTTCAAAAATAAACACTGGCCTTGAGGCTTGCATACATACAGACACATAGCCATCCACACATGCATCAAGCGTCGTGTTGTGGATTCTACCGAGGACTATCAATATCACGCTCTTGGACCTGTGCTCCTCCAAGGCCTACATTTGACAAGATTTTTCCATCATTTCATGTGATAGTTGAAGTTTATTGAAGTACCTTCCATTGATCTACATTTTAAAACTCAAACTATCTACAAATTATGGTATGTTATAAGTAATGTAAAAAAAAAAACAAGATGTGTTGTTTGACAAACATAGTACTTTTTTTACTTGTTTTGATGGGCAACATAGCCAAAGCAAGCATGACATCGATCAAATGAGTCAAGAAAAGACGAGAGCTAGCTTATATTTCAAAAAAGCATTTCAAATTTGAAAAAAAGTTCTAAAAATTACACTATAAAATTAGATGGATTCATGTATGGTTGAGAAAAAATTTCTAGACAAGATGAGACGTCTATTCCTTGATAATGATAAATTTTCTCTTTTGAAAGAAGGGCATACTTCCGATTCTTCACAAAGAAATTGAGGTTATACTCCTGCCCTAGAAAGTAAAGCTTTGGGTTGTCCTTCAATTCTCGTATGCATTCACTCTCACTCCACCCACCACCTTCTTGTAGGGATCTTTGGGGTCCCATGATTATATTCCTCTCTTTGGTATTGCATGAGGCCCACTTTACTTTTTCCAATAGGAAGAAGATGGATTTTCTCTCACCAACCAACAACTTGAAGCCTAGCCAGTCCTTGCGATGAATGCAAATTTTGCTACTAGCTAGCTTTATAACTAAAAGTGTAGAATCTTTGCTAGTTCTCTTAAGTTTGAAGTACATTTCTTACCAAAAAAATCCATTTTAGCTAGTTACGAATAGACTAGAGGCTAGTTTCTTGGGAGCCCCCTTTGCCCTCTCTGCCATTGTATGAATTTGAAGTTTTTTCGAAAACTATGAATGGAAACCGACTCAATACATTGAGGTACATAATGGAAGCCTTTTTGACTTGGAAGATCGACTGCCTAATATGAAGCTCTCAAAACTTTGATTATGATTATGTGGGCACAAGGGCTACTCGAGCTCGTTATGATTTTGTATTGAATTTTTGCCAAGGAAACCTTGAGGATCACAGTTCTAGTTCTTTGCCCATGAGAGGAGTGGCACGAGACAAAGAGAGGGAGAGATAGGGGGGAGAGAGAGGAGATAAACATACAGAAGTTCATTCATGCTATATACTACAAGATATAAGCCTTATACCAATGCCCAAAGTGACATAAACGTTCATTAAAAAAATGGTCCCTATCGTTGCTAAATGTATCGGTATCAACATCTCTACAAAGCTGTCACTATTTTTGTCACTTTTGTGATGCAAAAAGTGACACATAAAGTGATGGTTTGTGACATATATTGCAATGCCAATAATGGCACATGCAATGAATTTGTGATGCTAATAGCGACGGTTACAGAGAAAAAAAAAAGTGTGGCAGGGACGCAATGGTCATCAAGATGAGCACAAAATTTACTTGAACACACAAGACACATACATAGAATAAGTACAAGTTCGCTGACAAAAACTCATGGAAATATGGCAAGATACAAAGGATGATAAGTACATCTAAGAAATAGTACATGGAAGATACATGCACAGATCACATGACCAAAAAGAAAGAGGGTGTGTGCTCTTTTAATCCAAGCACGAGGTATAGATCCTCACCATTAGAAAGCGCGTCTCGACGCAAAGGAGCATCGAATGGACTTTGCAAAATGAACCACTACACATCAATCCACCAGATATAATGCATTAAAAAAAAGTAACTACGGATAATAAAGATGATTGACTTATTGGGCCATCCCGTACATACAATCTATCAATCACTGCAGTGAGATCGTGTCTCTCTAGAGACATATCGAGTCTCCAAGCTAGTGGGATTGGGGTTTGTACTAGAGTGCTACAAAGAAAACAAAATAAAAATGTTAGAAACACGATTGTTAATACAAGTGATATTGCAAATAAAGAAAGTGAAAAGAACAAAAGAAAAGCTTACAAAGTCCTCCAAATAAGCCTTATGGCTACCACTCCATAGATGATGTATGACCCCTACCTCCAATTTACTACAAGATATAGGCCCTATACACACGTTCAAAGTGATAAAAATATTCATAAAGAAAATCTCCCCCTTCGTCACAAAAAACATCGCTATTAGTGATGCCATAGAGTAATAATAGCAATGCGTGCAGTAAATTTCCGATGCTAATAGCGACATGTGTAGTAAATTTGTGATGCTAATAGAGATAATAATAGGGAAAAATAAATTGTGGCAGGGCAGCAAGTAGCCCTATCATAAATAGCACTATGTGGTTTATTTGGGCCATACAAAAGAGTTTCAATAATATATACAATGCTCGTCTGAATGAAGGCAAAGTGTACTTGAATCCATAAGACTAATACATAAGATAAATACAAGATTGTGTAATGAAAGGGATGGTACAATCATGGCAAGATACAAAGGATGATAATAACATGGTACATAGAAAATGCTTACATAAATCACATGACAAAAAAAGAAGAGCATGTGCGCTGCATGGATCCAAGGAGGAGCCTATCTCAATCGTGCCCTCGCCACCTCGAAGTGCTGTCTCTAACGTCCTTGTGAATCTATAGCCTCCTCCCTGAGTCGGCACTAGTCATCCGCGTCTAGCCATTGAAGCTTTTACGCCCCACTCTTAAGTACCTTGTGTGCGTCCAATCACCTATGTGACATGTACGCACGCATATACTCCATCATCAAGCCTGTGGAAAACCTATATGTTGTGGCAAGTATCAGAAACTCCTCATGCAAGGATGGTACTATATAGTCATTGCTCCCCTCCGGATATGTTCTTTCAATGATCCAAGACATTATGCCAAAAAACATGTTGGCACAAGTCTCTCATATGAGCCATCACCCTCCTCCCCTCATCATTCAGGATGGTGGCTCTTGTATTATGATCTACAAGGTATCCATACCCCTTTGGGGTATGCCTAAGATGTGTCCTATCCCACCTACGACCACGCTCCTAGGCATATCCAGGAGACCCTTGTACATCTGGTGTATCTACGGGGGTAGTATCTCTCAGCTCATCCCTTGAATCATCGTGCTGATCTAAATATCCACAAAGGTCACCTGTATATACAAAAATTGATGTTAGCATAATCAATATAAATCAAACATATTATTGTCTAAATCAATATATAGCATTGTCCTTCAGTGACCATAGCATACTGTTGTCTGAATCCACCATTGGTAGCCACTGTGAAATATACACTAACACCTTAGACACCAACCAATCTTCAACCATGTTACCTTCTAGCCAAGCTTGTTGTTGCACAAAGCGTTTCAAGGTTTTCATGAAGCGCTCCAAGAAGAACATACAGCGCGTATGGATAGGTTCAAAAATCTTCACTTCATCTACAAGATGCACAAGAAGTGGATTTGTATCGTGAGCATGGTAGTGGGCAAATATTTCTCAAAGAGATAAACTTTCTCCACTACTCCCTGCCTTGCGAATTCAATAGAGGACGTCTTAATCTCCTTTTGTGAGATCCATTGCACTAAAGTTGACAACCTGTAAATAGCCCCATATATTTTTGGAGTAAGGATCATGCGATTGCGATCGTATTTCTGGAGTAAGACATTACAAACAATGACTACACTCCAAATAACAAAATACGCATGTCATTTACAATCCATTCATAGTAGAAACTTTACATATCTTATACCAATCATGGGATTTTATCCCTAATAATTGGTCATCTTTAGAAAATGCGGACCTAAGAAAATGTATCATACCTGGTCCAAGTGTGGATAGACTTGATAATTTACTTCACAATGCGCTCTTCTTTAGTGGATAAAACCCAAGGAGCGCGAGATAGCTGCAAGCGACCATTAGCATTGACTACGGCCAAAGCACCTCCATCTGGGCACCCTCAGGGAATTTTTATTAGAGATATTGGAGCTCTCTTTTGTTATTTTACTTCAGTCCATAAGTTTTGTGAAGCAGGGTAGCCATGTCCTCTTGCCTCTTGTGATGCCTACTCTGTACCGGTGACTTTTTCCTTCAAGAGGGAACTCTTGGGGGTCCTCGACTACTCCCCCAACCTTGCCTAGCCATTCCACAAGTCCTAGATCAGTTTGAACGAGCTTAAAGACCATAAAAATTTTCATTTTTTACTTCAGCCCTCCCTTGGTACTCATTAGCAACTTGAAAAAACTTCATTTGTCACTTAAAAACACCCCCTTGATGCTCGACATTGGTGATTATCATTGGTATTGATTTGTGGACTGATTTACCTCAGTCGAAGACTTTTTTTCATAGTCCACAAGCAGCCACAAATAGTGTTACATCATCACTTTATGTTTATGCGGCACTCACATTGGTTGCTTGGTTGGTCTCGAATGCGCCTCGAATGCTAGGGGAGTGTATTCGTATGATGTGAGATGCTTTTGAGACTCAATTTTCTCAGCCATTGACTATTTTACACAATCCATAGGTAGCCCAAAGGAGGGAAGCCCCCTATCATTACACTTTCTGCTCATGCTACATAGTCATTTGACGCCTAATTATGCCTGGTTGGTTTCTATATATATGGGAAAGTATGCCTATGGTTTTGAGCTTGGATTGAGCCACTTTGTTCTTAGTTTTGGACATTTATTTGTTGCTGGAATATTCAGGGTTGAAGCATATTTGCTTATGTTTGGATATGTCTATTGGATTCAGGTTATGTCTTGGATGTATACATGGATGTAGAGACTCTTAGAGATCGACATAGAGCTTCGATTTGCTCTTGAATCATTGGTTGAGCTTGAGCTCACTTTGTATAGCATTGGATCCTCATCTTTGATGTACTTATGGCATGTACTTTGCTTATATTTGACCAGTCTTGATATGCTTGGTGGCCTATGCCACTACTATATGCTAGTTGCATTGTTTGGAGTTGGATGCTATTGAGCCTTACTTTGACTTGACATTTGATTGCTTAGAGATTACTGTGTCTATTCCTCGGCTTTCCATAGTTACAGTTTGGATATACTTTATGTCTATGGATGCTATGTATTGATGCTACACTGCCTATATGCTCATGGGGTCTTACTGATGCTTGATCTTGGATGTTTTGGCACTGGTGCTATCATATGCCCTTGTTGAGATTCTTTGCTTGATATTTATGGCTTTGGTGCTAGTGGGAGCGTCTTGATACACTTGACAGAAATTGAGTAGGCGTTTTATGCTACTTAAGCATTTGGATACTTGAGACTGGGATCTTCACTTGGATGTTGCATGGTTGATATGCGATGATCCTCACAAATGTACTTGGGCGATTTGGGCTTTGTACTCCCTAAGCATATACCTCTTAGTGTCAGGTCTTGCTAGTGTTGATTTATGCCCTCCTGATGCATATTATGCTTTGATAGTCAGTGGTTAACATGGTATATTCATTTTGCCTACAGTTTGCTCTCATTGTACTTGGTTGTAATTTATTATAGCAAGTATTTTTGCATGGACTGACGTGGAATTTTCATGCTGAATCATCCTAATTTTATGTAATTTTGATGGTACTTGGTGGGTAGCATCATTATCTATCAATTCATTGTCATTTTGCCTTGGTTTTGGTGGTATTTTGGTTGTTTACAGTAGAAAACAACAAGTAGTTTTGAACTCTTTGCACCATTTTGGACTGCAGTATGGCATCTTCTTCCACTAATAGTGCTATCTTCAACATCAGTAAGCTTGATGGTGCAAATTATGCCTATTGGAAAAGCCACGTTTGGAAGGTATTGGTGTCGAAATCACAGATAAAGGCACTAAGGATGCATGGCAAGCAGCCTGATACTATGACTAATGATGACGAATGGGATGAGCTTAATGAGTTATGCAAGTCCACCCTCATCTTATCTCTCATTGAATAGGTGTATTACAATATAATTGAGGAAGCACATTGTGTTTGGTACTTTTTGGATAAAATTAAGAACCTCTATGACAAGAAAAGTCGAGCAAGTCAAATATATTGGCTGAATTAGCTTATGGACCTGCGCATGAAGGAGAATATGACAATGCCTGCTCATTTGAGCCAGTTCCATGCTATTCTCCAAAACTTGAATTTGCAGGATATTATCTTTAATGATGAGGTTACTCCATTGTTTTTTCTTGGGACTCTAAGTGAGTCATGGGATGTATTCCGCAAAGCCTTATGTGCTCTTGCTACTATTTTGAACTTGCTTGATGTAGAGAGTGCTCTTCTATAGGAAGAGATCAACTGTAAGAATTTGGATGCCTCTCGTATGTCACATGCTTTGGTTGTCAGAGGCAGAGATGGTAATAGAAAGAAATGATTGTGGGTATGGACGTGGCAGAGACTCACATAAGTCTAGGTCTAAGTTGCACGGTAAGTCGCGCTGCAAGTCTCGTGGAAGAAATGCTAATGTGACATGTCATCATTGTGGTAAGAAGGTTCATATACGCCCACAATGTCATGAATTGGACAATGAGAAGCACAAAGAGAAGGGGAACGATAAAGTACAGGAAAAGTCCTCTGATTGTAGCTTGGTACTTGCGAAATCTAGTGTGAAAATCGAGGAGATAAATGTTATGCACACTGATGACACTGATGGGGAGTACATACTTGCAGCTAGTTCTTGTGATGCTACGCCATTGATTGAGGTTCACTCTATGTATGCACAGTATTGGATTTTGGATTCGCGTGCTTCAATTCATGTCACACCATGTCTTGAGGTGTTTCTCTCCTACCGCATTGTCTCTGGTTCAGTTTGCTTAGGTGATGATAAGTCACTTGCTATTGTTGGCATTGGGAATGTATAATTGCACTTCTCTACTAGTAGTACTTTTGTGTTACAAGATGTACATCATGTACCTGTGCTTACATGCAATCTTATGTCTGTAGGGAAACTTGATGATATTGGGTTTCATGTTTCTTTTGGGGATTCTACCTCGAAGATTACCCATGGCAGACTTGTGCTTACTAGAGGTGACAAGGCTGGAAGCCTCTATCCTCTTATAGTTGATAGGTCCATTGTTGACCATGTTTTATCAATCAATTCCATCCCACATGTAGCTCTTTGGCATGCTCGTTTGGTCCATATGTCCTTGAAGGGAATGAAAATGCTTTCTGGTTTGCAGTACTTACTGCCCCTTGACTATGCATGTTTTGACTCATGTGAGCATTGTCTTTATGGTAGAAAGACTAGGAATACGCATAAGAAGTCTAGTAGGAAATGCATGAGTGAGCCCCTAGAATTGGTACATTTGAATGTCTATGGGCCCATGCCCTGTCAGTCTATGGGTGGAGCAAAGTATTTTGTGATGTTCATTGACGATTTTTTGCGTAAAGTCCGGGCTTACCCATTAAGCTTAAGTTAGATGTCTTGGTTGTGTTTCAGAGATGGTTTGCATTGGTTAAGAACTAGAGTGGGCATAGGCTAAAATACATTAGGACTAACAATGGGGGAGAATATGTGTCATGTGCCCTTGAGCAACAATGTGACAAGAGGGGTATTAAGCGTCAGTTGACTGCCCCCTATACCACACCCCAGATTGGTTTGGTTGAGCGGATGAATAGAACCATCTAGGAGTGTGTATGCAGTATTCTTAGCCATGTAGGCCTACGACACATAGCTTTTGGGCTGAGGTAGTGAGTATAGCTGTGCATGTCATCAATAGATCATTACTAGATGAATAAATAGATGGACTTTTTAGTTTAAATTTTTGATATTCAATCTCCCCCAATGAGCATCATTAACTTGATATATTCATTTAATTATAGGTAGATCTATTATGCTTGTTATGATTGGTGTCTCAAGTACAAACCAACCTTTCAAAGTGACATTTGTGACTATAAAGTGACATTTGTTAAGAGTTCCAGTTAAAGATCCTTGGCATGAGATTTTCTCACACTACAAGGATTTTATTGCAATACTGGCCAATGACTCTTGTGACCTAAGGTGGGGTTCTTATCCTATGAGCTACATTAATATGTAGTGGATGGTATTGGCATAGGCTAGATGTAAACCTTTTAGGATAATGTTGTTATAGACGGATCTAATAATGTTTTTGTGGTTCATAAGGGTCTATGTTTCCAAGCATAGGTTTAAGGGAGATGCATGTTGAACGGATTGTCCTTGTCCTCCTAAGGTGGTGAAGACTAGATTTCCTAAAAAATTATTATGTGCTTAAGGAACTACTAAGAGCCATGGTGTGAATTAGAAGATCCTACAAGTTATGTACTTGAGGAACTACTAAGAGCCATGGTGTGAATTAGATGATCCTACAAGTTGTGGGCAAGACCAACTAGGGTGGACCTAGTTTTATTGTGCCAATGGTTGATTTCCATTATGGTGCAGCATGGCCTTAGGACTCTAGGATATGGTGGTGAGTGTCCTAAAATATTTAAGAATCCAATGTGAAAGTGACAAAATCCAAGGGTTCTTAAGTTGTGGCCTAAACCTATCCATGCTACAAAGGCAAACATACTGCAATCAAAGCAACTGTACAAGATGTTCTAGATGCTAGTAGAATTGGATGGAATGGGTATGTTTTGCCTGGGGTTATGTAGTTTATATAGATGTGTATGCATACATTGGTATATGCAAGGTTTTTGACCTACAATAGATGCTATGGATCTATTCTAAGGTTGATGTGGATGTGTTTATGCTGGATTTCCTATGAGACATGGATAAGGTGTCACAAATTGTAATGGGTTTTACACCAATATATAAGGTGCATGTGTACATGTCCTAGCTCTCACAAGGGTGAGATCCTAATAGAGGTATGCTTGCAACCTCAATGATAATGGAAATAATCTAAGGGATATTGGGTCTAAGATTTAAGGGTAGCTAAGTGCCTTTGTCTTACTCATGTAGAAGAGATGTACTTAAACTAGGTGCAAAAAAGATGCACTTGAAATTTTTCTTCATCCAATTATATAGTCCATAAACATTGGTTTTTCAATATACATTAAAATAATAGCAAATATTTCATAGTAGTCACATTTGATACAATTATATGGTTCATGATCATTAGTTTTAAAATGCACTGGAATAATACAAAAGTATGTGAATTGTCAATAACCTATTGTGCATGCATTCTCCAACTAGCCAAGTGCATGATGTGGCTCTCCTGTTGTACCTATTTAGTAGTGTGTGTTTGTACAAGCAAGAATGAGAGAGAGAGAGAGAGAGAGAGAGAGAGAGAGAGAGAGAGAGAGAGAGAGAGAGAGAGAGAGAGAGAGAGAGAGAGAGCTAGACTATGAGTAAAAGTAAATGCAGTAGGGTTTTCTAGAAAACAACCATACTAGTACCATTGCTCATGTGACACATTAGTTGTAGAAATTGCTTATGCAATACTTGTCATATTATATGTGATGCTTACATTGTATAAGTGATGTTCTTTATCACTTGGTGACAGCATTCCACAAATTTCACATTGTACAAGAAACATGGGTACTTAGACCTTTCAACATCAACTATACGTTTAAAAAAACCATCTCCATTACCTACTTATCATATTAGTGGTTGTTAGTTTTATGCCTAATGCATTTGTGCACATCAAGAAAAGAAGCATGTTCATAAGTAAATACATACATTTTATGTATTAAGAAAAAGAAAACTATTGCATTAATAGATCTATATCTATTATCACGTTAAATGTGCACCTTGTTAAATGTGAAAATAAACTTAAGAGTATTCTTATAAGCAAGTGTAAGGGTGGGGTAAAAACATCGATGAAACATATGCATAAACATTTCTATAAACATGATTATAGGCATGCCCATAAAAGCATTTTTGTAGCACACACCTATAGCCACATTACTTTCACTACAGCATATAAGGAATACACTAAACAAACCTTACGCAAAATTACATAGGAAAATGGTTTCAAATTCTAAGCCCAAATATCAACATATTTGTTGGTATGTTTGTTGGAGGCAGTAAGTTGTTATATTCACTAGTTTATATGCATTAAAAAAGTAATGGAATTTATATTAAAACCTATATGTGCATACATCCATCTTTTATACATCAACAAGAGAAAAAAATCATATCAATGATTACAAATTTAAAAAAATAGAAATGATATCACCCTCTCAAGGGGTCAAATCTCTATTATTCATGTTGTCCAAGCTTGCTATCCTCTTAGACATGGATCACGTGTTTCCCAAATATACATATTACATAAAATGATTTGAAAATAAATTTTAAAAATTAATTAAAAATATTAAAAATATTTCTAAATTATACTTTTAGCACTCCATTATTTTTCCACTTTATTTATGGTAATTATATATATTAATATTTATAATAATGTTAATTACAAGGAGTTAGAAGCATATAACATGCAAGCAACCACAAGAAAGAGCCTAATTTTTTGTAAACAATCTTTGGATTATTAACCACAATATAATGTGTATGAATCATATGCATATTTGAATTGCCAAATGGTTGCAAAAATTTTATTTATGTATTATATAAATCCCCAAGTTGGGCATGATCCCATGCAAGTTGTAATGATAGCATAGGCTCCTGTGGAAAAACCTCAAAGGTTCTAGTATATCCTCACCATAGGAAAAGAATGCAATGAGAGGTAACCAATCTTAAGACCCAAAAGTGGGTTGGATACCCAAGAGGGATGGGGAAACCCTAACCCTAAAAATCATACATAAAAAGGATGAGAATGAATAGAACAAACAATTCATGTGTGTGTAAACTTTGTGTGCTTTTTTTTCTACTTTCGTTGTGAGAGTGTGTGTAATGGTGAGAGTGAGATATTGAGAGCAAGAGAGTGAGTGAGGGTGAGGGGCCAAGAGGATGAGCCTCTACTCATCTTCTCTCCAATCACTCTCTCTTGCCATGCCCATGCTTCTCTTTTGTATGTGGAAGTCATAGAGGGTTGAGAGTTGAAGGACCACTCACTTGGATGGTGGAGTGTATAAAGCATATCCTTCATGAGATTGAAGGAAGGCCATGTCACTCACTACAAATGAATGCTTGCATTCATGTGCAACAGACTATGGGGGAGGTAGTTTCTCATTCTTGTGTATTGAAGTTCTTAAAGGAATAAGGATATGTCCAATGTCCCATTATATTGAGCTGGTATAGCATAACATTTTAATTCCTTTCTAAGGACCAAGGACACATCAACCACGTGATCTCCTACGTATATTGTAATGTGGAATATTGGGCATTGTGGTATGAACCCTAAAATATTTTTGTGAGTGGTTAGTACTTGATGGATTTTTTTTTTGGATTATTGAGAGTATTGATTTATGATAACATTGAAAAAAATCATTTTACACATTGTTTAGGGGTGAGGGAAGGGTTTACCCTCCCCCATCCCCAAACAAGGAAATATAGAAAGTGAGACTTGAGTGTGAAAGAGAGAACATGAAGAGACTCAAAACAAAAGATGATTAATATGTATTCTTAGGGTTTTTCGTACCTTACATTTTATAGTCACAAAACCCTAATGCCACACCTCAAATTCTTAGAGCTTTTTCACATCCGCTTTTCCTTGCCTCCTACACATGGCATGCACAAAGGGCTTGAACCCTACAATGGTGTCCCTTGATAAAGATCAAATGTCTTATCCATTCTATAGTGAAAATCCCAAGTGCAAAAAAATTTGTAGTGAGTTACAATGCATCACTAAGCCAAATATAATGTTCAAATACAATATCCCAAAGAGATAAAGGTAAAGCAGGTGAACAATATCTTGGCACTGGTATAGCCCTTCATCTGTGGGCATGTTGTTGGCTAGGGTCACTCTCCTTAGGCATCTTTTGGCCTTGCACCTCCCTATACACCCATTTCTTCTATATGATATTCCATCATTGGCCACACAACAACTACTACAAGACTTCATCTTGATAAATTCATGAATTTGAGAACTGTTCCCGAAGCCATGGTAATGGGAAAGGAGTGGAGGAGGAAGAATCCAAAAATGAATGCAAATAGGTTAAAATTCGAGATTTCAGATTGGTTGAAAATGCAGACTGGTCAATGGAATTCCAAATTCTGAACTAGCGAAAAGTCCAAAGTCACATTACACAATCTAGATTTTGGATTTCAGATCTTGAATGATTGGAAGTCAAGATCTGGATTAGTGGGAAATGTGAAATCTAGCTAGTTGCCTCTAGACTACCCAAAGACTCTCGACCAAGGTCCCAACTTTCAACCACACTCAAGTGGGAGACAACTTCTCCTTCCTTCAACTCACATCTTGGTCATAGTACAAAATGCATGATGTGTTGAAGACAGTACGTAAGGTAAAGGAGAGAGATTTTCTCAACCGTTAGCATCCCACACAATGACATAGACTACTGTAGAAGGCCTATAACAAGATTGATGAGCAAAGAGGTGCAAGTGAACTGCCTCCAAAAGGGCATATGAATAGAGTGGAATAAGGCCAAAACCATCCTCAGTGGCATTTGATAAAAGCAACAATGAGGAAGAAGACAATAGTAGGGAGCACTGCCATACTACTATGACAAGGCATCGAGGACAACACCATGGACTGTATCTTGAAAGGTCAAAGCACTACAAGGATATAAGGGGAATAGCGACGGTCATAATTTGTGACACAAATTAGCGGCGTCGCTATTTGTGTCGCTATTCGCGTCGCAAATGGTTGTTGCTCTTTGCAATGCATTTGTGACACAAATGGTGATGGTACTCAGACGAAAAAAACCCGGACAAAACCCAAGCGCCGCATTTTGAGCAAAAGAGTGAAAGAGAGAGCAAACTACATTGTGTGTTTGGGAGAGAGATGGAGAGAATGAGAGAAAGAGGGAGAAGGAGAGCTTCTCATCACTGCTAGTGCCGTTTGCGAAGAAGAGGAGGAAGTGCACGAATGATGAAGAGAAGCCACCATAGCGAAGAGGAGCTACCGAATCCATCCTCGGATCTTTTGCAGTGACTACATTTCTCCCTCTAAGTTTGTTTTTTTTTTAAATCCTTTTCTTTTGTTTGTTTTTGTTAGGAATGATGTGTATTGAGGGAGAAAGAGAGAAAATGAGCCTGAGCGAGAGGAAGAGAGAAAAAGAAAGAAAGAACGAGAGAGAGAGGGAATGAACATGAAACATAATAAAGAAAGAGAGAAAGAGAGGGAGAGGGAGGGAGGGAGAGAGAAGAAGGGATGGATGAAAAACAAAGCGAGGGGAAGATCTTGTTCTTTAATTTCTTCTTTTCTTATTTGTAGTAGTAGTAGTAGTAGTAGTAGTAGAGAGAGAGAGAAAGAGACATTTTGTTAAAGGTGCACCTTGGGTGTGTTTGACACTTCATGAAGGTGAGTAGTAGTAGCAGTAGTAGTAGCAGTAGCAGTAGCAGTAGCAGTAGCAGTAGCAGTAGCAGTAGCAGTAGCAGTAGCAGTAGCAGTAGTAGCAGTAGCAATAGCAATAGCAGTAGCAGTAGCAATAGCAGTAGGAATAGCAGTAGCAATAGTAGTAGCAGCAGTAGTAGTAGTAGAAGAGAGAGAGAGAGAGAGAGAGAGAGGTTTTGTTAAAGGTGCACCTTGGGTGTATTCGACGCTTTGGGAAGGCGAGTACTAATAGTAGTAGTGGTAGTAGTAGAGAGAGAGAGAGAGGTTTTGTTAAAGGTGCACCTTGGGTGTGCTCGACACTTTGGAAAGGCAAGCACTAGTAGTAGTAGTAGTAGTAGTATATATATATATATATATTGTTAAGGGTGTACCTTAGGTGTGCTCAATGCTTTGGGAAGCCACAACTCAGAGGTGAACGGATAGTTTTATTGACATGCTTTGCGCTACCTCCTCCTATGCTCTACATATCAAGTTGCATACAAAGGAAAAAAGGTGGCGAGGTCTGGTGCAATACTATGAGACGGGGAACACTTCGACATAGGATAGCTAGTCCCTCACCCCTATACATAGCATATTAGACTTTATATACTGTCAGCCCATCCGTAGGTGGGTTGAGACTTTACATATGTTAATTTTGTTGAGTTACAAGAGAAAAATCCATTCTCAAATAATTTAAGAAAGAAAAAAAGAATGATAACAAAAAGAATTTGTTTGTCATAACATAGACCAAATGGAAAACGATGAAGGTCGTGATGTTTAGGATCAAGAGGCATATATCAATCAACGTGTCCCATGTCTTTGATCTCAATGTAAGTTGGCAATTAGACGAAAATGTCGATTGTCTATAAAACACGTACAACGCTTCGACGAGTTTCAATCAGAGATCATTAATCACACAATCTCAGATTTTGAGCAAACGATAAGAAAAGTATATATTGAGAGCGGAGTTTTGGGCCCGCGATGTGCCTAAAATTTGCCAAAAATTTTGAAATTTAGGGAAAAAATATTCGACAACGAAGGCGGCGGTTGCAACTAGGACAATTTTAAGCACCAAGTGAAAGACGGCTTTTAAAAGGCGCCGGAGCGACACTTGTGGATTTTTGATAATTTTTTCAACTGACGTGAGGGATGTCATGAGATGCCAGTCAGTGCGGGATGCCAAGACAGACGTGCAGGATTTTTCAGAGCTCAAAACGGAGCCTGGACGAGGAAGAGGCCAAAAATTGGACAAGATTCAAAGAGGTGGACAAGATTTTAGACTAAAGGGGGGGTGCACTTTGGGACCTTGACCCCCCCCCCCTTTAATTTTTTGATGGAAAAAAAACGTGATGGCGTGGAGGAAGGCGGCAGCAACAGGCACCGAAAAATGCGCCATCATCCCCCCCTCCCCCCCCATGAATGGAGACTGAATGCAACCTATCTAACTGATGATACCAGGCAACTTCTCCCTCTTAGCTGATCATATTGCCAGTCTTCGCACGAGGAGTGGCTGTCTGGATGAAGAGAACAGAATCTAGTCTTTCTCTCTCCTCCCTCTCTCTCTTCCCTATGGGCTGTTCATGTGTACCATCTTGAAGGAGGAATCAGGAAGGGAGAATAAAGGAAATGGTGATGAAGATTGATAGAGATGCTGAAGATTGATGTACAGCATTGGATTGAGAGCAATGGAGGCTTCTTCTACTGGTTATGTAGTCATTCAAGGCGTCTGGGGTTACGTAAAAATACAGTATGATCATTTTTATGAAAGAAAATGAAGAATTTTTTATAGTTTATGATGATAATTATGTTCTTATTGGATGAAAATTTATTTGTGTGCTGTTTGCATCATGAGTAATTGCTGTGTATCAGAAAATTTTGATTTTGCAATGATTTGCATGCTTCATTTAATTCTCGTAAACCCGAAATGGGATTTTTAAGTGATAAAATGGTAGTTTTTCCGTTTCGGGTGGGTAAAATGTGTTCCCATGGGGGGAAAATGGCAGATAGATTGAATGTTAGTATGCTGAAGTGATTGAAACAAGAAAAATTAAAAAATAGCATATTTTATTAATAAATAAATCAAAAAATATAAAAAATAATGTAAAAAATAATGGAAAAAATAGAAATACGTCTTACAAAAATAAGAAAAAATATAATGATTGTTTGTGGATGTGTGGTAGTGGTAAAGCATGAGGTTTAGCCTCAGTTTGCCGTACCTCCTTGTCAAAGTTTGTGATTTATCACTTTTTATACATCAAAACATGACAAAATGAACCTCTACATCTATGCAACGAAAGCAATACCTAAACATAGGGGGTTGGGATGTTTGAATGGTGTGATTAGCATGATGATTGTTGCCGATTTTTTGATGCATATCATGACATAGAGTTCGTGGTATTTTAATTAAAAGGATAGTAGCACGAGTATTGTCTCGGTGCTATCCTTACATCGTCGCAACGGGTTAGTAAATGCATTGGAAAGCCTGGTTATACACCACATGTTTCTGATTTGAAAATTATGTTTGAGCACTTTAGGATCATTCACTTTGCATGTGCATGTCAACTATGGTATCAGAATACAAAAGACTGGATGCATAGCACTTGTTTTCGATTACAATGACCCACGCTTGAGCGTGGAAAGGTATCCTAAGCCGTAGGATAGATGTTGGTTTCTTGGGGGATTATTTGGTAGGGAAACATGGTATCTCCTGGAATGTGTTCAAGATGAGAGAGTGGAGTTTGTTCGTTTGTTCTATATGTTGAGTAGTGCATCAAGGGGCTAATCCCTGCGGTGTAGGAGAGCTACAGTGAGGCCACGGTGATTTCCACCGAGAGGGTGCCTCCCATGTATGTTATTATCGTGGCATTTATTGCCAATGTGTAAGGGTTCTCCCTCTGTGGAGTTTATAGAAAGGGAAACGTTGAACTACAAAACTATAAAACTATAAAACTATAAACACATACATTAGGCTTTAGGGCAGTTCGTCCTTTAGCAATAGATAGACGCTCATGGCCCACGAGGCCATGTGGGTGTGTTTTTCTATCATGAGTATGAGGTCCGACTAGTGCCATAGTCAGTGCCGGCCCATTTGAGGTTCCATCAGTGGTGCGTAGCCGGGGAACTGCCAACAAGTGGTGGTTTTCGAATCTAGGGTTTTTAGGGACCAAAACGTTGGTTTATGTACTCTAACAAGGACCGTCAAGCCAAAATACAAAAAGAAGAACATGCTGAGAGGGCTAGACGGCAGTCGGAGATTGTAAGTCGCTATTCTCCTCAAAGGAGTAGCCCGATACACATAAAAGGCAGTAGTCTTAGTAACCCATTTGCTGCACATAGTCCTTCAGGTGCAGGAGGAACCGCAAGTTCTTTCTCTCTTCCAGCAAAAGTGAACCCACTTCAAGTGGGGGAGTGATTCCATCAGTCCAAACTCCTATTGCCAATCTGATTGTTGTCATGGCACAACCCATTGCAATTCCTTTAGGGACATCGAATTTGCCAGCTTTAGGAGTTCCTTTGTCCATTTTTAATGGGTTAGCCGAAGAAGACAGGGAGTTTCACATTTGTGAATTCCAAAGATTAATGTTTAATTACCGCATCCAAGATGAGGAACATCTCATGATGTTCTTTAACATGATGTTAAAAGAAAGGGCTGCAGTATGGTATCATAGCATAGAGACTGGAACCATCACTACAATCGACCAATTTTATGCAGCTTTCCGAGGAGAATATGCCCCTGAAAGAGGTGGCCAATATTGGTTGGGTGTTTTGAATGTAACACGCCAAGACCCCCATGAGAATGTGAAAGCCTATTCTAAGAAGCTTAGGAAAGAGTTTCGTAAGTTACAAACTTACATTCCCATTCCGCCGTGGCTACCCAATTGCAATACTTCTTGCATGGATTGGATTTCAATATTCAGGTACAATTGAGCTGTGTGGCTTTAGCTGATATAGACATCGCCATTGCGCAAGCAGGAGTAGAGTCATGATTACAAACAGCCTACTCCTCTCGGATAAATCTTAATGCAGGTTTAGTACCTGGAGGCAATTTACCATTGATAAATGGAAATCAAGGGATGTCTATGAATAACCCTAATGGGAGAGGAAGCATGGTTCAAAATGTACCTTTGCTGCCAGCTTCTCCCACTGTGACTATGCCTATGGCTAGTCAGTTGGCTCCACCAAATGTTGGAGGCCAAGTTTCGAACCCTAATGTTGTTCCTGTGAGTCAACAACCAGTGCCCAATCAAATTGTTAGGCCAATGGAACCATTGATAGACAATCAAGGCTATGAGTCGAGTGCATCTAATGTCCTTGGAGAAGTTAAGGATATGATGAAGCACTACACTGATATGATTTCTGAACAATATCTGCAAATAGCTGTTGACGTCAATTTCCTGAAGAAGCAGCATAATCTGATAGGGAGTCGACGCCTTGAAGAGGGTGGTCCCTCAAGATTCAGCTGTAAGTGGTGTGGTGGACAACATTTCCCTAGAAACTGTCTAAATGTTAAATGTGATATTTGTGGGAAGTCAGGACACTTAGCTGCTACTTGTTGGAATAAGATTAGTTCCCTCCAACAAGGGAGTAAATAGCCAGGTCCACTTAATCATAGAGTGCAAGATAATAACCTCCAGCAAAATGATGGACCAAGGCAAATATTGCAAAGGAGAAAGACCTCTCTAGAAGAGTTGCCACAAGGCAATGGAGTCAGCCTTATCGAGGCTGTACACGTCAATGGCGCTAAAACCTCTAATTTACGAGCCGTGACAAGAGGCCAAAAGGCTAAAGAGGGTGATAAAGATAATGCAAAACCAGTCGAGGAAAACCCTAAGCAAGGGGATAAAGGGACGCAAGTCCTGAATCCTGGCGTGGAAGGTGGACCTCTAAGGCCTGTTGACAAAAGAGTCAATCCTAAGAAGGATGAGAAAGTGCCAAGAAAGAAGGCAAGAGCTAAAAAAGAAGCACCAAAGCCGGTCCCGAGACCGAAAGAGAGAATGGTTTGGCGAGAAAAGAGAGCTTTGGCTACCTATCATGATTTTGATTTAGCAAGTTCTCTTTGCGAAGTCAAACCAGATGTAAACCTCTTACAGTTGATTAAATTATCTCCAAGAGTACGCAAGGAATTCAAGAAGATCCTGCATATTGGGTATATTGTAGAACCTTTGGGCATAGCACGAGTAGGGGAAGATTGGTTTGATCATGCTAAAAAGAATTGCCCTAGGGTTTCAGCATACGTGGATGGAATATTAGTAGAGCATGCTATCGTAGACACTGGGTCCTCCGTCAATATCATGCGTTCTCTAGTTGATGGAGAGCTTGGGTCTAGGCATCCAAAAAGATAGCTCCACCCTTCTTAGAATGGCTGATGATAGTCTAGGGTAACCAGAAGGTTGCATTACTAAAGTCCATGTTACAGTTGCAAGTATAGAATGCTTCTTGGACTTTAGGGTAATAAGATTTACTGGACGTCCTAGCTATCAAGTCATGCTAGGTAGGCCTTGGATCTTATGAACAGACTGCCAAGTCGATATACCTACCGGTCGAGTGGTTCTAGGTAGAGGTGCTAATCGAGTAATACTCAATGCTTACCCTGAGTCTCCTCAAAGTGAGAGATAGAAACTTGGATAAGAGATGTGGATGTGATTGAGTTGGAACTTGGCACGCTGAATGATTCGCGGCCAATTAAATTAGGTTCCATGCTCAGTTTAGCAGAAAGGGAGGACTATGTGTCCCTAATCCAAGAATTCCGCGACATCTTTGCTTGGAGTTATGACGAGCTGAGAGGCATTCCTCCCAGCCTGGCTATTCATACTATTCATGTAAAAGAAGGCACTCGTCCTGTGCGTCAAAAAGTACGGCATATGCCTTTTGAATTGAGGGACAGGCTATTTGAGGAGTTACAGAAGTTATGGAAAGATGGTTTAATTTTCCCTGTACAACACACAGAATGATGTTCACCAGTTGTCATTAGGAAGAAGAAAAACAACCAGATCCGACTATGTGTAGATTTTAGAGAGCTGAATAAGCAGATGGTTAAGGATTTCTACCCATTGCCATTTATTGACCAGATTTTGGATCAATTAGCGGGTAGGGAAATATATTTGTTTATGGATTGCTTTGCAGGATATAACCAAATGGCAATTGCAGAAGAGAAATAGTTGAAAACGACTTTCATTACTGTCGTTGGTACTTTTACGTACCATGTGACGGCCTTTGGATTGTGCAATGCACCTGGATCATGGCAACAAACAGCAGACAAGACCTTTGGTGACATCTCCCCAGATGAGTTGAAAGTATTTATCGATAACTTGGGGGGGGCAGCCACTGTAAGGGAAAGGATGTTGATTATTTTAAGAAAGTGCTTTGAGTGCTGCAGACAATTTTGTATTGCTCTTAACCCATGGAAGTGTGTCTTTGGAGTGCCATATAGGCTATTGCTAGGCCATGTGGTCAGTTCAGTAGGGATCGCAACTGACCCTGAATAGATCAAGGTTATAGTCGCTATGAGTCTACCACGCACTCCGAAAGAGGTACATAACTTTCTGTCATCGATAGGGTACTATCGGAGGTTTATAAATGCCTTGGTAGAAAGGACGTTGCCACTAATGAACTTATTATCCTTTAGCTGTCTATTTGTATGGAGCGACCCTTGTAAGGTAGCTTTTGAGGATGTGAAATAGGAGCTAGTAAAAGCACCAATTTTAAAAGCACCTAAAAGAGGCGAGGTATTTTATATATTTTTAGCAGCCACTACGCATAATATCAGCTGCTGTTTAGCCCAAATCCAAGAGGAAAAGTTGTATCATCCGATAGCTTTTGCTAGTCAAAAATTGGGCATATCATAAATTAACTACACCTACATGGAGAAGTTGTGCCTTGCGATGGTCTTTGTGACTTTCAGGCACTACATCCTCTATAAGAAGATAGTTTTCTATATGAAGGCGAAAGGGCTTAGATTGCTTATGAACAAGCTACCACCGCCTGATCATCTAGCAAAGTGGTTAATCACTTTGCAGGAGTTCGATTATGAGATTAAGAGTAAGCCACCAAGGTTGCAGGGGATTGTGGAATGCTTTGTGGATTTCGGGGAGTCGAAAGAGACTTTGGCTAAAGGAAGTGATATTGAAGAAATGTTTGAAATTGATACAGCTTGTATCCCATCTTGGTATGCTGCTATCACGCATTATCTATCAATGGGAGAGACTGGAGCTGGTCTATCAAAATCTAAAAAGAGGAAAATCGACAACAGGCTTTGAAGTTTTCTTTGATCATAGGAACACTATATCGGCAGGGTGTTGATGATATCTATCACCGATGTGTGATGCTTGACGAGGTTCCTTTCATCTTGGAAGAGTGCCATGACTTTGCATATGGAGGGCACTTTGTTGGATGGTTAACGGCACAGAAAGCTTTAAGAGCTAGATATTGGTGGCCATCCATCTTCCAAGATTCCTTTGAGTACGTTAAGAGATGTGATACCTATCAAAGACATGAGAACATAGAGAATAGGAAACGCCCACTTACGCCTATTATGCCGTCGTCTACGACCCAGAAGAGGTACATTATAGTAGTAACTGATTATTTTACAAAATGGTCAGAAGCGCGGGCGACGAGGCAAGATAATGCAAAAGATACAGCAAGTTTTCTTTTAGAGCAGATTATCTATCGTTTCGGTCCACCAAAGGAACTAGTGTTGGACCATGGAACCCACTTTTTGAATAAAGTGATCAAAAGCCTAACTGAAGCTTGGCAAATCAAGCACAACAAAACGACCCCCTATAATCCTTAAGCCAACGGGCAAGTCGAAAGTACTAATAAGCAACTTGTGGGTAGCTTGTCTAAAATAGTCTCGGAGAAGAAACGAGACTGGGACATGAAGTTGTATGTGGCAGTATGGGCATACAATACAACGTTCAAGCGAGCTACTGGCCATACTCCATTTAAATTAGTTTATGGGGAAAAGGTGTGTTATCCCTCGAAATTGAGTTGCCAACCATATGGTTTGCAATTAACCACTCTTTGGGAGATGAGGATGCACTCTTTGAACGTTTCATGACCATAGCCCACCTGGATGAGCTGAAATTGCAGAGCTTATTACACCAGGAGGTAGCTAAATGTTGGATGAAGTAGTTGCACGACCTTAAAGCAAAGAAGTATACCTTTAAAAAAGGGCAATTAGTTCTGTACTACGATGCGCGTAGGGAGTTGTTTCCAGGGAAGCTGGAACCTAGATGGGATGGCCCCTACAAGATTGTCAAGATAGGAAAAAATAGGTCTATGGCTCTACTAGCTGATCTGCATGGAGTAGAATTTAAAAATAAGGTTAATCTTAATAAGATTAAGCCTTATTATTTCTAAGTATACTAACACGGAGCAATGCATTGTAGATCCATGCTAGGGCTGATTTGAGACTTGCGAAAGAGCTTAAAGCTGGTTAATGGGGCGGTTAATTGCTTTTTTGGAGCACCCATATCTGGAGCAGAGATACCATCAGGGGAAACTTAGTTGGTGGAGCAAAGGATACAAAGTGATTGAGCAAGAAGATGGAACCTTTGTGTGGGAGATCAAAGTCTTCTGCCATCACTACTTATGACTGTTGACAAGTATTCCTGTTGAGTTTAATGAAGAAGGTGGGATGGAGCCGTCAGTTCACCCTCTAAACATGTTAAATTTTGACTATCATAATTACGAATAGAGGAGTTTGTGATGGTAGGCTGTGTAGACCCATTGTGGACGTACACATTATATTTTGATGGAGCGTCCAGGGACCCTAATAAAAAAGGGAGTGTTGGAGTAGTAATCCGAGATCCCTGACGTAGAGTTACAATGAAGTTAGCCGCTTATCTCGGGGTAGGATTCACTAACAATATGGCGGAGTATAAAGCCTTGATTATGGGACTGCATATTGCCAAACAAGGTGATATTCAGCGGTTGTTAGTAAAAGGGGATTCTTAGTTGATCTTGAATCAGCTAGATGGGACATACACAGTGCGAAATCCCATCCTTTGTATGTATCATCGAACTGTGATGACCCTACTTGAGGAGTTTGAGAGAGTATCTCTTCAATTGATTCCACGTCATTGGAATCAGTTTGTGGATTCGCTGGCAAATCTTGCTTATGAGAAGACCTTTTCTTCAACTGTGGTCCTAGTTTGGATATTGCTATCAATAATGAGACAGGACTCGGTCGGTTGTGGGGAATGTTATCGGAGCATGCAATATATGGTAGGCAATGGTTGATATAGGTGATGCAAAGAGTAGCCGAGACCCATCTACCGTTATTATCCTGGACCCATAGGATGATTAGACAACATGTTATGCATACGTCTCTTGCTATATATGCAAGAGGGATGGGTCATAACCTTATGCATTTAGCTTAGGGCTCCGAGCCCTATTTTTCCTCCTTGGAAAGGAGCATATTATTGTATATCTGTACTATTTCGGGGAGGAATGTGTAGGTGCTATTCTGTTTGATCTCGTTAGGCCAAGAGCGCCAGTTTTGTGAGGTTTTAAGTGGTTTGTTTCATTAGGCCAAGAGGGCCGATTAGTGTTTGTAGTGAAATGCTTTATTTCACTAGGCCAAGAGGGCCAGTCGTTTGTTTAGTATATATGCAGTTAATGGTTTCTTGTTTTAGTCCTGTGCTAGACACGTTCAAAGAAGAGCTTGGAAGGAGCCTGTGTCGCGTGGAGACTTCTTGTACCGTGGTTTTTATGCTATATGTGTGTGTACTTGTAGAGGATTTTCTTTTCTTGTTGGGGACCGGGGTTTGAGGCATGAAATCCCAAGTTTAGGTTAGGTATGTATGAGGGAGGTCTGAGTAGTTGTTGCCTCCTATAAAGAGATTGCCAGGCATTGGAAGACCTATTTTAGAAGGCAGTCCTAGTGACCATGTTCTGCTAGCCTGCTAGGCAGCCGTTCCAGGAGTTCTTGTTAGTTGTGAGGCAGTTAGAGAAGCCTGCTGGAGGAAAATGATGGTGGTAGAGGAAAAAAACCCTGAATATCACAAAGAAATAGATATATACAAAGGTGTGTAAAAAGGGGTTCTAACCCTTATAAAAATAGAATAGGAAAGAAAGGAAATTTTATAAGCATTTGATCATGGCCTTGTGAAGGCCTGGTAGGTTCTTGGGGATGAGTCAGACCCGGGGCCGATGCCTTGTCTTCCTAGGGGTGGCGTCTTGCTGGAAAAGAAGAAAGTAAGGAAGGTTGGAGCAAAAATAAAAGTGAGCGTCAGAAAAGGATTAAGTGTCGCCTAGCGAGGGCTTGGTAGGTTCTTGGGTACCGAGGCAGGACCTGAGGCCGATGCCCTGTTCTCCTTGGGTCACTACGCTCAGCTCCCTCCTTTTTGCATGCCAGAGTATGAAAAAATAAAAACCTAAAAGAAGAAACGCACTAAAAGAAAATATTTCTTGATCAGGCTATAGGAGTCCTCACCTAATAGGAGCTCCTGGTTGTGTTGTCCTTAGTTAGGCAAGTAGTTCAGACCACCACTTAGGGCAACCTCTTTGATAGTTCTTTTTAGTTTGGCCATGTTGAAGCACTCAGTTAGTGACTAGCTTCGGACCTTTTATCAGATTATGCTATGCCTACTCCTTGTGGAGTTCATGCCTTGGTTTTGTCAGGGGGTAGGTGAGGATTGTGTTGTGTTTTAATATGTGTCTATTTTGTATCAGCTTGATGCTTCCTTTGGTTGTTTTGTGCAAATCTGTTGTGGTATTCAACGGGCTGAGTCTCCCTTTCCCATGGTTTCCAATGAGAGTAGAGTTTTGAGCCTGGGATATGCCTAAAATTTGCCAAAACATATGGAATTTAGGGGAAAAATATTCGACATCGAAGGCGGCGGCTGCAGCTAGGACGATTTTAAGCACCAAGTGAAAGATGGCTTTTAAAAGGCATCCGAGCCACACTTGTGGATTTTTTATAATTTTTCTGACTGACGTGAGGGATTTCAGGAGCTGCCAGTCAGTGTGGGATTCCAAGATGGACGTGTAGGAATTTTTAGAGCTCAAAACGGAGCCCAGACGAGAAAGAGGCCAAAAATTGGCCAAGATTCGAAGAGGTGGATAAAATTTTAGACTAAAGGGGGGGTGCCCTTTGGGACCTTGACCTCCCCTCCACTTTATTTTTTGATGGAAAAAAAATGTGATGGCGTGGAGGAAGGCAACAGCAATAGGCGCCGAAAAATGCGCTATCATCCCCCCCCGATGAATGGAGGTTGAATGCAACCTATCTTACCGATGATACCTGGCAACTTCTCCCTCTTGGCTAATCATATCGCCGGTCTTCACGCAAGGAATGGCTGTCCGGATGAAGAGAATAGAATCTAGTCTTTCTCTCTCCTCCCTCTCTCTCTTCTGTGTGGGTTGTTCATGTGTACCATCTTGAAGGAGGAATCGAGAAGGGAGAATAAAGGAAATGGTGATGAAGATTAATGGAGATGCTGAAGATTGATGTACAACATTGGATTGAGAGAAATGGAGGCTCCGTTTGCTGGTTATGCAGTCATTCAAGGCATCTCGGGTTACGTAAAAACATGGTATGATCATTTTTATGAAGAAAAATAAAGGATTTTTTTATAGTTTCTGATGATAATTATGTTCTTATTGGATGAAAATTTATTTGTGTGTTGTTTGCATCATGAGTAATTACTTGTATCAAAAAAATTTGATTTTGCAATGATTTATATGCTCTATTTAATTTCCGTAAACCCGATATGGGATTTTTAAGCGGTAAAATAGTAGTTTTTCTGTTTCAGGTGGGTAAAATGTGTTCCCATGGGAGAAAAATGGAAGATAAATTAAATGTTAGTATGTTGAAGTCATTGGAACAAGAAAAATAAAAAAATATCATATTTTATTGATAAATAAATTAAGAAAATAAAAAAATAAGGTAAAAAATAGAATAAGTGTTACAAAAATAAGAAAAAATATAATGATTATTTGTGGATGTGTGGTAGAGCTAAAGCATGAGGTTTAGCCTTAGTTTTCCCTACCTCCTTGTCAAAGTTTATGATTTACCATGTTTTATACATCAAAACATGACAAAATGAACCTCTACACTTATGCAACGAAAGCAATATCTAAACGCAGGGGATTGGGATGTTTGAATGGTATGATTTGCGTACTGATTTTTGCTGATTTTTTTATGCATATCATGACATAGAGTTCGTGGTATTTTAATTAAAAGGATAGTAGCACGAGTGTTGTCTCGGTGCTTTCCTTACATCACCGCAACAGGTTAGTAAATGCATTGGAAATCCTGGTTGTACACCACACGTTTCTGATTTGAAAATTATGTTTGAGCACTTTAGGATCATTCACTTTGCATGTGCATGTCAACCATGGTATCAGAATACAAAAGACTGGATGCATAGCACTTATTTTCGATTACAATGACCCACGCTTGAGTGTGGAAAGGCATTCTAAGCCATAGGATAGACGTTCATTTCTTAGGGGATTATTTGGTAAGGAAACATGGTATCTCCTAGAATGCTTTCAAGTTGAAAGAGTGGAATTTGTTTGTTTGTTCTATATGTTGAGCAATGCATCAAGGGGCTAATCCTTGCGGTGTAGGAGAGCTTCAGTGAGGCCGTGGTGATTTCCACCGAGAGGCTGCCTCCCATGTATGTGATTATCCTGGCATTTATTGCCAATGTGTAAGGGTTGTCCCTCTGTGGAGTTTATAGAAAGGGAAACGTTGAGCTACAAAACTATAAAACTATAAAACTATAAACACATAGATTAGGCTTTAGGGCAGTTAGTCCTTTAGCAGCAAATAGACACTCCTGGCTCATGAGGCCGTGTGGATGTGTTTGTCTGTCATAAGTATACGGTCCGGCTAGTGCCATAGCCAGTGCCGGCCCATTTGAGATCCCATCATATATCAATCATGTATTGTATTCACAAACTAATTAAATATCATATACAAAGACATTGGATGTGGCCGTAAAATTTATTAAAGGGAGGTGACGTCTCATCGCATGGAGGAGTGCACCATTCGCAACCAGTTAGAAGAGTTTGTGGGTGTGCGATGGATGGAGTGCTTGAGCCAATCCACCACTTGGAAGGCACTACCTAATCTATATCGTCGATACCAAAGGAGACATGCAGCCTTTCACACTTTTCTACAATCTTGGAGCTTCAGATGGAGACAATGATCAATGCATTGATGCCCATGGATGTCGAGACATCTGATCTTCTTAAAGAGGAAGCATCCATACCATTATATGATGGGTGGCAAGTATCTCACCTGAAGACACTGCTTGGACCTCATCCTTAGCTTGCTCGTTCCTAGCTACTACAAAGTCAACAATATGGACATGTATCTTCGTCCATTAGTCGATAAGCTTAAGATTTTGTGGGAGAAGGGGGTCGGCGTGGAAGATATGAGTAAGCGTGATGATTGACAGTCCACCAATATACGAGCCATTCTCATGTGGACCATGTATGACTTTTCGGGATTCGGGGAGTGCTCACGTAAGTAGGCTTCTGGTCTCATTAGTAATATCTATCATAGCTTCTTCAAGTTTGTATTCACTCGATAGAAGTATTGGGATAGGTTTTGTTGCCTGAGATTATCATGCATATCCATTGTGTGGGCCATAGTTAGACTCTTGAAGGTCACGAACCATGAAAAAGATGATATATCAAGGACACGCTTCTTTCTTACCGGAGGGTCATGAACTGAGGGAAGGTTTTCTTAGATGACCACCAATACGAATGAACACCCAAAGTTGGTATGAGCTAAAAAATGGTCCACACGGAGTAGCATCCAAATGGAATGCGATGGCTCTCAGTTTTCAACGAGTTGCCATATTGGATCCACTTAAAGATCAACCCCATGTATATTTTTAAGAATATGGGCAACTTACTATATGACCACATCACACGAAAGAGAGATACTGCAGGGGCACGAATGGATTTGAAGGAGGCAGGCAAGATGGAGGCATTTTGGCCGTGATTGAGTACTGATGGTCGCTTATAATTATCTCATGATCCTTGGGTTTCGTCCACTAAAGAAGAGCGCATTATGAAGTAAATTATCAAGTCTCTCTGCACTCTGACGGGTATGATGCATTCTCTCAGGTCTGCATTTTCTTAAGATGAGATCAATTCAGGGCTAAAATCCTATGATTGGTAGAAAAAATGATGGATGCTGCAATGGAGGAGAAAGTGAATCGTTTTTGTATGTTGCACCAATACTCCATGGAGACGTGGCTCGCTATGTACGAGGAAGACAGGAAAGATCGAAAAGAAACACGATCTAAATTTTGACGTAGTACGTGCCATCGACTGATTTGATAGCTCGAGGGCATAGAGGAGATACTGCGGTTTATGTCAATGCGATGGTTGCATGGAGCTTTAACCATAGCCTCTCGCAAAGGAGCAGAGGTCTCAACTAAGGAGTGGAAATTCTCAAGGGGATATAGTCCAATGGTAATGACATGTTTTATACGCTAATATATCTAGATTTTATATGTGACAATTAATTAACTATTTCAATGTACAATATAAAATATACAATGTGGCATGGTCACGCGGATGACATTTCCGTGTGGAGCATATAAACAAAATGCGCTCCACAACAAATTGTGGTATCATGGCAATGTTTGAGTAAGAGAACCAAGGAGAGCAATGGATCCAAACACCGTTATAGATAAGATGCTGTATTTTGAAAATTTTCAAAGTATTTATCACTGTGGAATTATCGTAGCTTCTCCATGATCCTATTCGATCTGTAGTGGTTCAAAGTGGTACTACAAGGAGCCAGGGCAAGAGTTTGACAAGGTTAATCTTGATTTCTCAAAATAGATTCCAAAAAAAGATGGATGGATTTGCACAATACGTTTGTATTACGGCCCATTGTGAACATGTGCATGAACTCATGTTATTTTTAATTTTATTATGACATGGTACATGTCATAAAAGTTAAATCTCTCTTATACATGATTTTAAACAGGTAATTTTCTATCCGAATCCACGACAACCTCGATTGTGGTATGTTGTACCTTTAGGTCCCTGAAGTGTGAGAGTATATAATGAAAGCAATATTCCCAGTGTAGATGAGGACAATATGCAAATGGAGGGGTCGATATTGCAAGGGGTGGAAGTCGCAAAATCTTGGAGCATGTACAGGAGCCAAAATTGCTTAACAATGATGGAAAGATAAGAGACTAAGAATTCTTTGAGAACGAGGTGGACTCATCCTTTTGTGGTGACATTTCTATCGACCTTCTAGTGTATGTGGAGTTGCGTTAGGAGATTGACATGGGACCATAGGGTATGTCATACTTGGAGGATCCACCTACTCAATTCATTGATGAATCCCTTATAAGGGTACATAAGATATGCATTTTAAGTAAGATCATTTTTTAAAGATTTATATTACCATATTTTTCTTTATTTATAATGATTATACTAACATCAATTTTTGTTTGTGTAGGTGATCTTTATGGATATTTGGATCTGCACTATGAGCCAAGGGATGAGCGATGAGGAGCTACATGAGATTTTCCCACGTATTTTTTCAAATCAGATGGCTCGATTCAGAGATATGGCAGACCAAGAGCTGTCTCGGACATGATCAAGCTGTTCTATTAGATCTACTTTGGTACGCTCTGATGCTTCAGTTTCCAATAGACGAGATTGACATTCCAGACCTAGGCCGGATGGAGGGAGTGGTTCTGGGGGATGCTGCGGAGACGTGGATTTAGTGTGCTCGCAGTTGACTTGAGATACAGGTGCTACTCCTCGCTCTCGTGCAGGTTAGAGAGAGGGTGGCTGAGGTGGTTGTTGGGGATGTATCGACAATGTCTTTTTCTTGTCATTCTGCTAGAGTTGCGACACCTGTGGGATTTGTCACACCTGTGGGAATGTCTACTCTAGTCACTCCAGCTTCTACTCAGCCGTCCATAAGGTGGCACCCTTATGGGTGCTACTCTGAGAGATACCACCCCTGTAGGTACACCAAATATAAAGGGGTCTCCTAGATATACCCAAGAGCATGGTCGTAGGTGCAAGAGGACACATCTTAGATATATCCTAGAGGGGTATGGATACCTTGTAGATAATAGGATAGGAGCCATCATCATGAATGATGAGGGGAGAAGGGTGATGGCTCGTATGAGAGAGTTGTACCAATAAGTTTTTTGGCACAATGTCTTGGATCATTGGAAGAACATACCGAAGGGGAGTAAGGACTACATAATACATCCTTGCATGAGGAGTTTCTGATACCCACCACAGCACATAGGTTTTCCATAGGGCTGGATGATGGAGCGCATGTGTACGTACATGTCACACAGATGATTGGATGCACGGAAGGCACTTAAGAGTGGGGCCTCAAAGCCTAAGTGGCTAGATGTAGATGAATAGCACCAACTCATGGAGGAGGCTACAGATTCTCTAGGACGTTGAAGATAATAGTGCAAGGTAGCGAGGGTATGAGTGGACGTAAGAGTGGTCCATCATCTTGGAAGTGGCGACCATAGGACTTATCTAGAGGACTTTGTAAGATTTTCTTTTGTTCTTCTCGCTTATTTTTTTGCAATATCCCTTGTATTGACAATCCTGTTTCTAACTCTTATATTTTGTTTTCTTTGCAGCACTTCATTACAAACCGCAATCCCACTAGCCTAGAGACTCGATATGCAGAGAGACATGGTCTCACTCCATTGATCGACCCATTGTATGCACACGGTCGCCCAGTAAGTCACTCATCTTTCTTGTCCATAGTTACTAATTTTAATTAAAATGCATTATTGTATGGTGGATTGATGTGTAGTTACTCATCTTTCTTGTCGATAGTTACTAATTTTAATTAAAATGCATTATTGTATGGTGGATTGATGTGTAGTTGTTTCTTTTTTTGTAGAGTCCATTCGATGCTCCTTTGCGGTAGGACGAGCTTTCGGATGGCAAGGATCTATAGCTCACCCTTGGATTCGTAGAGTGCACATCCTCTTCTTTTTTGGTTATGTGATTTATGTAGGCATTTTCTATGCACTATGTTATTATCATCATTTGTATCTTGCCATGATTCTACCTTCGCTTTGATTACTCAATCTTGTCTTTATTTATGTATGAGTCTTATGGTTTCAAGTACACTTTACCTTCATTTTGACAAGCATTGTATACTTTACTATAAATATTTGGTATTTCCCAAATAAAGCACATAGTGCTATTTGTGGTAGGATAGCTTACTACCCTACCACAAAAAAAACCTCTATAACTATCGCTATTAGTGTCACAAATTTACTGCATGCATCGCTATTAGTATCGTAAATCATTGCTATGGGTTGTTAGCTATATATAGTCTGTCTATATATAGCGCCCCAGGTCCACTATATATAGTCTGTCTATATATAGTGTCCCAGGTCCCCTCTATATATTCCTATCATGTGTGCTCAGTTGACACACTTCTAGGGTTCCACTTCCGGTGTCACATATCTCTCTTCTCTCCTCTCTTCCTTTCGTCTCTCGTTTTCCTCGCAATTTCCAACATGGGCATCCTTATTTGCGTTGCTATCAGTGTCGTATTTGCAACACTGATAGCAATGCAAATAGCGACACCCATAATGACACTTATAGTGAGGATTCTATGGCATTGCTAATACTGACAATTTTAGCGACGACGGGGGAAAATTTTTTTATAAACATTTTTGTTGCTTTGAACGTCGGTATGAGGCCTATAACTTGTAGTGAAGGAACATTATATGTTATCAAGAAAGTGTTTAGGAGTGAGGGAAGTTTGCCGTCCCCAAACACCAAACAAGGAAATTTAAAAAAAAAGACTCCTGCAAGAGAGAGAGAATATGATGAGACTCTTTGCAAATTGGCCATCTGTACCTCAAAGGACACTCGAGTAAGGCATGCATGCATGCCATTCAACTCTTGCTTGTGCATGGTCTGGGTACTATGGAGGGCATGAATGTGGTGCGATCACTTAAAGGAGATGGCTTTGAATTTGATCAATTAAGCCTAAAGCTAAGCATTAGAGGCTAATTTCATTATGTCATGGGTGGGAGTAGAGGTGTTTTTAAACAGCAAGTCATAAAGGTGAGGATCTCCACCTCCTTGACCCTAGCTTTGATCATTAGGATTTGGAGATTTATTTTCAAATCCTAATGATCAGGGGGATCTATCCCCCTTGATTAGAGTGTGGCTTGTGCTTGATCCTAAGCTTGCGATAGAGGTAAGCACTCTGATGGTGCTTGGTGGAGGGCGAGAGTCTTAGTTGAATCCAGACCGCAAGCCAATAGATATTGACTTTCTTCATCTCCCAAGCTACTCTAACCCACTATTCCTCTTGGATATTCCACCAAAGAAGATTGAATTCTGCCTTCAAGTCATGATTTAAGTCTAGAGAACTTGTTGTAGGACTTGAATCCACTACTCTTCCTCAGTATTTTGGTGCTCCTACACTTGGCAATGAAGTATCAAAGATTCAACTAACACAAGAGCTAAAAAATCTAAGGTTTTGATAAAGATAGAGATGGGAGCTTGGAGTAAGAGTCTGTCATGGCGGCGTAGAGCTCATGTTTTAGCTTCTTTGAGTGGGTCGATCCACTCCCACTCATAGTTCTACTAGATTTCCTTAATGATCTCTAGGGCAAGTGGGATCACACTATCCGAATTCTTCCCTCCAACCATTCAAGCTTGGAGAAACACATTCTCTCCTATTGTTGGGTTCTACTCTCCAGCATCATTGACAAAGGTGAGTTGGGAAATTTGGCATGCTTTCAACCATTGCCGATGGTCATGGAGGGTAGTAGTAAGCTGCCCCAAGAGGGCAATGTTCACCTTTTTTAGGGGGTCGACGTGCATGGCAAGCTCCTACCACTAGTGTTGCTACCAAGTAAAGAACTGATTCATGAATTTCAATGACTAGAGAGACATTTCCTAATTGAACTCTTAGAGGATGAGGATCAAGGATGTATGCCTGATATTGGGGAGGGGCTGTGGGTAGTAATAAGGGTGGTGCTATGGCCTATGGGATTTTTTATCACTATGGCAAGGGGCTTGTTCCCCTATTGGGGGTCTTCTTCTTGTAGGTGCTTCTGTCCCTTTGACTTCAGAAGGGAGTGTTTGGTGGAGATGTTGGTGGCGAAGGTGGCTTTTTTAGGCAAGGAAAATTTTGAGGCAGCTTTATGGGGGCTATTCTTGGGTGGTGGCCTTCTTACTGAGGGTTACTCTTTGCGAGGTCCTCCTCTTTGAGGACTTTATCTTTGATGCTTTGTATGGTAATCAAGACCTCATCTTTGATTCTTTGTCCTTCCTTGCCTTCCATGAGCTCCTTGATAGGGTTGGGCCTCCTGCTTCAACTTTTCTTGTAAGTCAATTAAATAAAATAAATTAATATCAAAGTCATGAAATACCCAAAAAGACCACTCATCAAAATCTGAGCTTGCCGAGGATTATTCCCATCCGGGTTTTGAAAACCAAATCGAATTGGCCCTTATAGAACAATGGATTCTTGAACAGTCGATTGACTTGGTATTTTTACTAGGCTTAGACTAAGGATTGGATGTAGGTCCTATGCAAATCCTCACTACAAGGATACGGATGCATAGCGACGGTGCTTTCCGACGCAAAATAGAAGCATCACTATTTGCATCGCAAATGTGACACAAATAGCAATGATGCTCAGACGAAAAAACCCGGGCCTAAACCCGAGCATGTTATTTTGCGCGAATGAACAAAAGAGAGAGAAAAAGGGAGAGGGAACTCCATCTTGCATTTGAGAGGGAGAGGGAGAGAAAGAGAGAAAGAGAAAGAAGGAAAGCTTCTCACTGCCGCCACTGCCATTTGCAAAGAAGAGGACGAAGTGTATGGAGGGCGAAGAAGAGCCGCCGTCGTAAAGAGGAGCCACCGAATCCATCCTCGGGCCTTTACGGTGAGTGCATTGTTCCTTCTTTCTTTGTTTTTTTTTTCTCCTTTTCTTTTACGTATTTTTGTTAAAAAACATGTATATTGAGAGAGAAAGAGAGGAAATGAGAGAGGGAGAGGAAGAGAGAAAAGGAAAGAAGGAACGAGAGAGAGAGGGAGAAAACATTAAACATAATAGAAAAAGAGAGAAAGAGAGGGAGAGGGAGAAAGGGAGGGAGGGAGAAAGGGAGGGAGAGAGGGAGGGAGAGGTTGTTGTTATTGTTGTTGTTATTTTATTTCTGCTTTTCTTTTTTTGTTATTTGTTGTTATTGTGGTAGTGGTAATAGTGGTAGTGGTAGCGATAGCAGTAGTGGTAGTGGTAGTGGTAATGGTAGTTGTTGTTTAATTTCTTATTTTCTTGTTTGTTGCTGTTATGGTAGTCGTAGTAGTAGTAGTGGTAGTGGTAGTGATAGTAGTAGTAGTAGTTGTTTAATTTCTTCTTTTCTTGTTTGTTGTTGTTATGGTAGCTGTAGTCGTAGTCGTAGTCATCGTAATCATGGTTGTAGTAGTAGTACTAGTAGTAGTAATAGCATTTTTCTTGTTTGTTGTTGTAGTAGTAGTAGTTTTTTTTATTTTCTTGTTTATTGTTTTTTAGTTTTCTTGTTTGTTGTTGTTGTTGTTATTGTTGTAATAGTAGTAGTAGTAGTAGTAGTAGTTTTTTCTTATTTTCTTGTTTGTTGTTATTGTAGTAGTAGTAGTTGTTGTTGTTGTTGTTATTTTTTCTTCTTTTCTTATTTATTGTAGTGGTAGTGATAGTGGTTTTCTTGTTTGTTGTTGTTGTTATTGTTGTAGTAGTAGTTTTTTTTCTTTTCTTGTTTATTGTTGTTGTTGTAGTAGTGGTAGTAGTAGTAGTTGTTTCTTCTTTTCTTGGTTGTTGTTGTTGTAGTACTACTAGTAGTAGTAGTTGTTGTTGTTTGTTTTTTTTTTCTTGTTTATTGTAGTGGTAGTGGTAGTGGTAGTGATAGCAGTAGAGAGAGAGAGATGTTTTGTTAAAGGAAATGAGAGAGGGAGAGGAAGAGAAAAATGAAAAAGGAATGAGAGAGAGGGAATAAACATACAACATAATAAAAAAAGAGAAAAGAGAGAGAGATGGAAGGAGAGAAGAGAATGAATGGATAAAAAACAAAGAGAGAGTGGTGGCGAGGTCCGCTGCAATACCACGAGATGGAAAACACTCCAACATACATTAATTTGTGGGTGGGTGGAGACTTTACATATGTTAATTTTGTTGAGTTACAAGAGAAGAAATCCCTTCTTAAACAATTTAGGAAAGAAAAAAAGAATGATAAAAAAAACAAATTGTTTGCCGTAACGTAGACTAAATGGAAAATGATGAAGGTCGTGATGTTCAAGATCGCGAGGCATATCTTAATCAGCGTGTCCCATGTCCTTGCTCTCAATGCAAGCTGGCAATTAGACAAAAATGTCTATTGTCTATAGAATACGTACGACGCTTTGGTGAGTTTCAATTTGAGATAATTGATCAGGTGATCTCAGATTTTGAGCAAATAGTAAGAAAAGTGTATATCAATCATGCATTGTATTCGCAAGCTAATTGAATAACATATACAAAAACATTGGGTGTGGTTGGCAAATTTTTTATCCAAGGAGGTGGCGTCTTATCCCAAGGAGGAGTGCACCCTTCATGGCCAGTTAGAAGAGTTTGTGGGTTTGCAATGGATGGAGTGCTTGAGCCAATCCACCACTTGGAAGGTACTACCCAATCTATACCATCAATACTAGAGGAGACAGACAGCCTTCCAGACCTACCTACAATCTTGGAGCCTGAGATGGAGGCAATGATTGATGCATTGATACCCATGGATGTCGAGACTTTTGATGTGCTTAGAGAGGAAGTATCAATACCATTATATGATGGGTGCCGTGTATCTCACCTGAAGATACTGCTTGCACTCCTAACTGTGCAAGCAAGATATGGATGGAGCAGTGCGAGTGTGACTGAGTTGTTTAGATACCTTGTGCGTATGCTTCGTTGATTTATTTTCAACACTATCATTAAAAACATTTGCACTTTTTCAAGGTGTTTTATGATTTTTTTTCAGGTTACTAAAGTATCATATATTACCACTTGCAAATACCGTACCTCAGTCTCGTGATGATATGCAACATGTTTTATGAAAGCTTGGCATGGACTACAATAGCATCCATGCATGTATCAATGATTGCATACTGTTTTGAGGAGAATACGAGACTATGGAGACATGTCCAAAGTGTGGTGCTCACATGTGGACCATCCCTCAAAAAGTTCTTAGACACTTTCCACTTATCCCCCCACATAAACCACATGTTTCGTACATCTGGCATGGCGAGCTTGACAACATGGCATGCACAGAATAGGTCCACAGATGGAGTTCAACGAATATCAGTGGATTCATGCGTATGGAGCCACATTGACTCTACCTTCCTAGGCTTTTCTCGAGAGCCAAGGAATCTTTGGTTCAGTCTTGTTATAGATGGTGTGAACCCATTCAGTCTCTGCTCAACTTCTTACAGTGTGTGGCTTATAGTCCTTGTCAACTACAATATCCATCCATGGCTTTCTATGAAAAAAGGACATCTCATCCTTAGCTTGCTCGTTCCTGGCTGCTACAAAGTCAAAGATATGGGTCTCTCTTCATCCATTAGTTGATGAGCTTAAGATTTTGTGGCAAGAAGGGGTCACCGTGCAAGATATGAGCAAGCATGATGGTCGACGGTCTGCTAATATTCGAGCCATTCTCATGTGGACCGTGCATGACTTTTCGGGATTCGGAGAGTGCTCATATAAGTAGGCTTTCGTTCTCATTGGTAATATCTATCATAGCTCGTTCAAGTTTGTATTCACTGGATAGATATGTTGGGACATGTTTGGTTACCTCAAGTTATCATGTATGTCCATTGTGTGGGCCATAGTTAGACTCCCGAAGGTCACGAATCATGAAGAAGATGGTACATCAAGGAGACACTACTTTCCTGCCAGAGGGTCATGAACTCAGGGAAGCTTTCATTAGACGAACTCCAGCACATATGAATACCCAAAGCCAGTACGAGCTAAAAATGGTCCACATGGAGTCACATCTAAACGGAATGCAATGGTTCTCAGTTTTCTACGAGTTGCCATATTGGACCCACTTATAGATCAATCACTTGTTGGATCCCATGCATATTTTGAAGAATGTGGGCAGCTTGCTATGGGACCATATCATAGGAAAGAGAGACACTGTAGGGGCACGAATGGATTTGAAGGAGATAGGCAAGATGGAGGCGCTTTGGCCACAGCCGAGTGCTGATGGTCACTTGCAGCTACCTCGCGCTCCTTGGGTTTTGTCCACTAAAGAAGAGCACATTGTGAAGCAAACTGTCAAGTCTATCTGCACTTTAACAGGTATGATGCATTCTCTCATGTCCACGTTTTCTAAAGATGACTAATCATCAGGGCTAGAATCCCATGATTGGCATAATATATATTAGGTTTGTACTACGAATGGATTGTAAGTGGCATGCGTATTTTGCTATTTGGTGTGTAGTCATTGCTCATAATGCTTTCTCGTTTGTGGCAGTTTGTACTACCAATCGCGATCGCATGATGCCTTACTTTAGAAATACACGGGGCAATTTATGTCAATAATCGCGTGATGGGGGGATTTGCTTGAGCTACTGTGCCAAACGGACACTGTATACACAAGAGGAAGCTCATTCAGGAACACAAGAAGAAATAAAGAGGCAAACAATGTTTTCTTGTTGATTTCTTCTTCTTCTTCCACACACTATACAATATACACAAAGTATAGATAAGATACAACATAAAGGAAAGTGGCCTTTTAAGTCAAACAGTGCATAACCGACTACACTAATCGGTTGGTGCTATATCTTTGCCAGCTGTAGGTAGGTGTAACAACCTAAATATAATAAGTGATAAGTCAATGGCCATGTGAGTATCATAATGACCACCAACATGCTAAGTATAGACATGCATACCCATTTAGCCAGGCGGTCGATCATCAATGTTCGCATGTGTTGAGCTTGCCATCTCAACACTCCCTCTCAAGCTCAACTCTATCTCTGCAACTCCAAGTAAGCTTCAGAAATTTCGAAGCTTCTCTGCACCTAATGCCTTTGTGAAAATGTCAGCTATCTGATCCTATGTGCTGACATATACCAAGTCAATCTCTCCTGCAAGTACCTTCTCTCTCGGAAAGTGGTAGTGTACCTTAATATGTTTTATCCTACCATGGAACACTAGATTCCTAGGTAGCTATATGCTGCTCATGTTGTCACAATGAATGACAATTGGACCATCTCCTTGTACATCCAAATCGCATAATAACTTTTGCAGCCATACTGCCTCACATGCTACCCTATGAACACCTCTATACTCAGTCTCTATACTCGATAAAGCAGTTGTAGGTTGCTTTTTGCTACTCCATGTAATTGTTGCACTACCAAGGGAAAATATGAATCCACTAGTAGATCTTCTATCTGACATACTACCAACCCAATCTGCATCTGTGTATCCAAAGATCTATATGTCCTTACCTGCCTCATAAAAATGTCCATAATGTAAAGTGGACTTCACATACCTCAATATCCGTCTAATTGCATCCAAATGAGGCTTTCTAGGCATCTACATAAACTGACTGACAAGGCCAATAGCATAGCTCAAGTCTAGCCTTGTGGTAGTTATGTAAAACAAACTCCCTACTATCCTCCTAAACATAGTAGGGTCTTCTATCTCATCCCCAAAGTTGGCACACAACTTCACATTTTGCTCCAATGGTACTAAAAGAGGCTTACATGCTGTCCATATCCAAGTCATACTGCCTTTGGGATAGCCATATACCATCATCACATCTGATCACCTCAATACCAAGAAAGTATCTCAGCTCACCCAAATCTTTCATCTCAAACTTCTTCTTTAAGAATTCCTTAACTTCAGCAATCCCATTGTCATTGTCACCTGTAATAATCAAGTCATCCACATAGATGCCTATGATGACTAAACCTGCATCTCCCTTTCTCACATAAAGTGAGTGATCAACATCAGAAATACAAAATCCAATATTGATAAGATACTCTCCAATCTTGTCAGACCATGCTCTAGGTGCTTGCTTCAGTCCATAGAGCTCCTTATTTAACCTGCACACATATGTGGGATGCTCTAAATCCTCATAACCTGCTGGCTGCTCCATATATGCTTATTCTTGCAATTCACCATGCAAGAAGGCATTCTTAATATCCATTTGCTGCAAACTCCAACCTTTGGATGCTGCCAAGGCAATCACACATCTAACAGTTGCCATCCTAGCAACTGGACTGAATGTCTCTTCATAATCTATGCCATATGTTTGAGCATAGCCTTTTGCAACTAGCTTTATGCCTGTTAACTGAACCATCTGCATTATGCTTGACTTTGTAAATCCACTTACATCCAATAGCTTTCTTACCCTTAGGTAAGGGTATCAAATCCCAAGTCCTATTGGCTTCTAATGCAACCATCTCCTCATCCATTGCTGCATCCCAATGAGCATGACGAACAGCAACCTCAAAACAAGTGCGCTCAACATCCTCAACTAGTTTTACCATATAAGAATAATGGTGAGGTGCATAACCTTCAAAACTAAATCTTTTAACAGGGTATCTGACCCTGCTAGATCTGGGTACCACCGGATTACTCAATGGAGCCTTTACATTACTATGAGCTCTCTATACACCTGGTATACTGACTGAAGGAATACCAAGCTCATCATCCAAACTCTATAAATCACTACAATCTCCATCAAATCCCAAATGAATGGTAGATACACCATCCAACGCTTTGATGATATTTTTGGTACTCTAAGACTCCTTGATTATTGTTTTTATTTCTACACATAGCTATCCTGATCATTATCATTATTTAATACATCACCACAGTAAGTTCATACCAACTTCTCATCTCATTAAAGATAACATCCCTGCTCACTTTGAACTCACATGTGATAGGGTTATAACAGTGATACTCCTTCTACTCTAAAATACATTTTTCTACCTTTGGATCAAGCTTCTTCCGTAGCTCATCTGGCACATGAACATATGCAATGCAACCAAATACCTTCAAGTGTGATACATACGGCTTCTTGCTAGTAAAGCATTCTTCTGCAGTCATCCCATCATGAACTGCAACTGTGGGAGTTTTGTTAATAATGTAGACAACAGTATGGACAGTCTCAGACCAAAAATGTTTGGGCATATTCTTTTCAGCCATTAATGCATGTGCGACTTCTACAATATGCCAATTTTTTCTTTCTGCAACCCCATTTTGTTGTGGGGTATACCTGTAAGTAAATTGCCTCTTTATCCCATGAGTCCTCAAGAAGCCAGTAAACTCATTGAAGGGGTACTCTCCCCCTCCATCTGATCTCAAGCACTTCACTTTTAAGCCTTTTCTGTTTCAACAGCTGCCTTAAAATATTTGAAACGCTCAAACACCACTCTTTTCCTTCATGAAGTATATCCATAGCTTCCTTGAACAGTCATCAATAAATGTGACAAAGTATTTGCTGCCACCAAGAGATACATTATGTGTAGGCTCCCAAACATTTTTATACACTACATCAAGTATTTTTCTACTCACTTATCTATCATGCGAGAAGGGTTGTCTTGTTTGCTTACCAAACTGGCATGCTTCACAGACTTTATGCAATTCTACAACTCTAAAAGAAGTCAACCCTCCTTTGGACTGCATTAATTTTAGCCTTTGCACATTTGCATGTCCAATACGTTTATGCCATATTTCAATATCTGTAACTACTTATTTGCCTTTAGCATACATAGAAGCATCCATTGCAGGAATTCCAACATCTAAAGTGAACATTCGACCAACTCTACTTCCTTTTGCAATCAACTTGCACTTATCATTAAAGTCTTCTACAAAATAACATTTTGCATTGAATCGGACCTCCAACCCCTACTCTACCATTTGGCCAATAGACACTAGATTCTTTATGATTGATGGCACATGTAATACATCTGTCAGACTCTTTGTCTCGCCATCATACAAGGACAAGAGAACCTTTCCAATGTGTGAAATTGGGTGGCATGAATTATCACCCGTCTACACATAGCCTAGATCTTGTAAATCCTACATACCTCCAAACCATTCAACATGAGTGGTCATATGATTAGATGCACTTGAATTGACATACCATACATCATCATGTGTCACCTTTCCTATAATTGCATTCATCATATGCTACATAACAAACAGATGCTCATTTTTGTCTTCATTCTGTCTTTGAAGACGATGCATAGTTTCCTTGTTGCAATTTACCACTGTGAATATCATCCTTCTTAGCATAGCAATGGGCTGCAATATCGCGTGTTTTGCCACAATAATGGAAAACAATAGAAGAATTTCCAGAACCTCTATTTTTCCATCCACCTCTTCCTCTAGAGCTCCCCTTGCCTCTAAAGTTTCCTTGACCTCCTGAAACCTACATTTCACCAAATTGCTCATTGAATCTGTTTTGCTAGTTATTGCCAATACGTCCCATACCACGGCCTCTCAAAAAGGATCTACCACGTTCCCTTCCTGAACTTAAATAAAATACTTGAACCTATTCACCATTTTTTTCAGATCAGTCACCTTGCATAGTGATCTCTTCGATAATCATGAGAGAGATTAGCTCATCAAAATCTGGAAATGGCTTCCACACATATACTGAAGTAACAAATGATTTTTATGCCTTCTCATTATTAAGGCCACTCAAAGTGGATGAAACCAAAGCATCATCATCAGGCATTGCATCAATTGTTGTTAAAGCATCGGCAATGCTTCTCACCTTTAAAACATACTCATTGATAGACATTTTCCCTTTCTTCAAGGCATTGAACTCTTGCTTGAGTTGTATCTTTTTTGCCTTTGTATCTATTGAAAACATGTTCTCAAAATTTGTCCAAGTTGCATTTAAAGTTTCTGCATTCCTGATATGTCCCAACATCGTATTATCAATGACTATTAATAACTAGTGCATCAGATTTTTGTCTTTTGCATTCCATTCTTTTCATGCTTTTAATTTATTTGCAATCAGAGGGATACCCAGCTCTAGCTCCTTTTCTTCACCTAAAATAAACTCATAAAGACCCTTTCCAATGAGGAAGTTTGTCACACGCAACTTCCATGAAGGGTAGTTGTTCTTGTCCAGCTTCTCAATAATGGAATTTCCACTATTCTCTCCCATTATCACAAACAAGAATACAATACAGCAAGCTAGTCTTCTGTAATCTTTCACAACACATGCACAGCACTACACCAAGTAACCTTTTTAACTGATTGCTCAATAGTACATGAAAATTGTAACCTGTTTGCAAATAAACCTTATGTTTGCTTCTTGCAAACACCTCAAAAATTACAGATTCAAAATCTGTAACCTGTGCACCCACTTTCGATCAATAGAGCCGAAATCATAGTGTACCCTGAAACTGTTGTCTACAACCTTGTGACTCTAAAATAGGGCCTGAAATTGCCTCAAACGCCCAAAATATACAATGCTTTGCTTGCATACCAAATCTCACAGCAATCTAAGATTTTCACTCTACCCTGCTTCCGATGTCTCCACAGGCACTATCCAAGAGAGAGACTGGAAGAATGGGAGAGCTTCTTACCCATTCCTTGTTTGCTCGAACCTTGCTTCTTCTCCTTCACTTTAGCCTTCAAAATTAGCCTCTCTCAGTGGCGCGACTCTAATACCATGTCAATAATCGCATGATGGTAGGATTTACTTGAGGTGCTACACCAAACACACACTGTAGACGTGCGGACCCATCTAGCTAGGTCGTCCATCATCAATGTCCACACGTGTTGAGCTTGCCATCTCAATAATTTATAGGTTGTCGACTTTAGTACAATAGATCTCATAGAAGGAGATTAAGATGTCCTCTATTGAGTCCACAAGAGGCAGGGAGCAGTGGAGACAGTCTATCTCTTTGAGAAATACTTGCCTACTAGCATGCTCTTAATACAAATCCACTTCTTGTGCATCTTGTAGATGAAGTGAAAATTGTTCGACCTGTCCATACACGCTGGATGTTCTTCTTAGAGCGCTTCATGAAAACCTTGAAAGACTTTGTGCAACAACAAGCTCAGCTAGAAGGAAGCATGGCTGAAGGTTACTTGGTGTCTGAGGTGTTAGTGCTTATTTCAGAATGGCTACCAATGGTGGATTCAGACAATAGTATGCTATGGTTGTTGAAGGATGATGATAGACTGATCGGAGATGTGGTAGTTGGAAATGGGTAGAAAAAATAATGGATGCTACAACACAGGAGAAAGTGAATCATTTTTGCATGTTGTACCATGCCTCTATGGAGACATGGCTCGCTACGTACCAGGAAGCTAGAAAAAATCGAGAGGAAGTGGGATTTGAATTTTGACGTAGTACGTGCCATCAACCGATTTGATATCCTGAGGGCATGGAGGAGATGTCGTGGCTTATGTCAACGTGATAGTTGCATGGAGCTTTGACCCAGCGTCTCGCGAAGGGGCAGAGGTCTCAACCAAGAAGTGGGAATTCTCAAGGGGATGTAGTCCACAGGTGATAATGTGTTTAGGGTTTGTCGTATCTATATTTTATATGTGACAACTAATTGAGTGTTTCAATGTACAGTACAAAATATATAGTGTGGCGTGGTCACGCGGACGACATTTTTGCGTGGAGAGTATTGACAAAATACGCTCCACAACAGATTGCGGTATCATTGCAAGGTTCGAGCAAGAGAGCCAATGACGAGCAATGGATCCAAACATGGTTATAGATGAGATGGAGTATTTTGGAAACTTTCAAAGTATTGTCACAGTCGATTACCGTACCTTCTCCATGATCATATTCGATGTGCAGTGGTTCAAAGTGTTACTTGAAGGAGCTGGAGCAATAGTTCGATGAGATCCATCTGAATTTCTTGAAATAGATTCCGAAAAAAAATGGACGGATTTGCATGACACTTTTGTGTTGCTAGGCCATTGTGAAAAGGTGTATGAACTCATGTGTTTTTCAATTGTATTACAACATGGAACATGTCACAATAGTTAAATATCTCTTGCACGTGATTGTGAATATGTAATTTTCCATCCAAACCCCCGACAACCTCAATGGTGGTATGTTATACCTTCAACTCCTCGAAGTGCAGGAGTATATGATCAAAGCGATGTTCCAAGCATAGATGAGGACAATATGCAAATAAAGGGGTCAATATTGCAAGGGGTGGAGGCCACCGAAAGCTTGGAGTATGTAGAGGAGCCAACATCAAGTAACAATGATGAAAATACAAGAGTCCAAGAATTCTTTGAGAACGAGATGGACTCATCCTTTTGTGGTGACATGTCTATGGACCTTCCAATGTATACAGAGTTGTGTCAGGAGATTGACATGGGACTATAGAGTACTTCATACTTGGAGCATCCACCTACTCAATTCATTAACGAATCACTTATAAGGGTACATAAGATATGCATTTTAAGTAAGTTCATTTTTTAAAGATTTATATTACTATGCTTTGTATGATTTATATTGATTATGCTAATATCAATTTTTGTCTGTGCAGGTGACCTTCGTGGATATTTAGATCATCACGATGAGTCAAGGGATCAGCGGTGAACGAGGAGCTACAAGATATCTTCACGCGTATGTCTGTAAATTAGATGGTGAGATTCAGAGATTTGGCAGACCATGAGATGTCTCAAACACCATCAGACCGCTCTACTAGATCTACTTTGGTACGCTTTGATGCTTTAGTTTCTAGCAAACAAGGTCGACGCTTCAGACTTGGGCCAGACAGAGGGAGTGGTTCAGGGGGATGCTGCGAAGATCCGGATATAGTGAGCCAGTAGGAGTTGCGTCACCTCCAGGATTTGTCACACCTGTGGGGACATCTACTCTAGTCACTCAGTCTTTAATTGCTCCGATTTTTGCTCACAGCCATCTGTAGGTGGCACCCCTATGGGTACTACTCCTAGATATACTACCGTGATAGGTACACCAGATGTACAGGGGTCTCCTAGATATGCCCAAGAGCGTGGTCGCAGGTTGGAGAGGACCCATCTTAGGCATACCCTAGAGGGGTATGCCTACCTTGTAGATGATAGATCAAGAGCCATGATCATGAATGATTAGGGGAGGAGGGTTATGGCTCGCATGAGAGAGTTGTGCCAACAAGTTTTTCGGCACAACGTCTTGGATCTTAGAAGTACATACCAGAGGGGAGCAAGGACTACATAGTAGCATCCTTGCATGAGGAGTTTATGGTACCAACCGCAGCAGATAGGTTTTCTATAGGCTGGATGATCGAGTGCATGCGTGCATACATGTCATGCAAACGATCAGGATGCACACAAGGTACTCAAGAGTGGGGCTTTAAAGATCGAGTGGCTAGATGTGGATGACTAGTGCTGACTTAGGGAGGAGGCTACAGATTCTCCAAGAAATTGGAGCCAATAGTGTGAGGCGGCGAGGGCACTACTAGAGACCGGAGTGGTCCATCATCTTCGGAGTGGCGGCCACAGGACATATCTGGAGTTTGTAAGTTTTTCTTTTGTTTTGCTTGCTTTTTTTTTGCAATATCCTTTGTACTGGCAATCATGTTTCTAATAGTTGTATTTTGTTTTCTTTGCAGCACTCCATTACAAACCGCGATCCCATCGGCCTTGAGACTTGATATGTAGTGAGGTACGGTCTCACTACATGGACCGACCGATTATATGGATGCGGCAGTCCTCTAAGTCACTCATCTTTCTTATCCGTAGTTACTAAGTTTAATTAGAATGCATTATTGTATGGTGGATTGATATGTAGCTATTTCTTTTTTTGCAGAGTCCATTCCATGCTCCTTTGCAATGGGACGCGGTTTCAGATGGTGAGGATCTATAGCTTGCCCTTGGATCCTTGGAGCTCATATACCCTTCTTTTTTGGTCACATGATCTATGTAGACATTTTCTATATAGTAGTAGTATCTTCCCATGATTGTACTAGTCGCTTTCATTATGCGATCATATATTTATTTCATGTATCAGTGTTATGATTTAAGTACACTTTACCTTTATTTACACGAGCATTGTACACATTATTGAAACTATTTTGTATGGCTCAAATAAAGCACATAGTGCGATATGTGGTAAGGTAGCTTGCTATTAGCGTTGCTATTAGCGTTGCAAATTTACGACACGTGTCGCTATTAGCATCGCAAAATGTGTCGCAAAGCGTAGTTATCATCGTCGCTATTTGTTTCGGTATCAGCATTGCTATTTGCGTCCTTACTGATACCATCGCAAATAGCGACGCTAATACCAATTGTTCTATGGCATCGCCAATAATGACGTTTTTTGCGACAATGAGGGAAATTTTCTTTATGAACATTTTCGTCGCTTTTAACGTCGGTATAAGACCTATATCTTGTAGTGTCCTGGATAGTCAATTGACTTGGTAAATTCTTTGAGCTAGGTGATGACTTTCATCTAGAATGGGAGTGATTCCTCTAGAATGAGCCAATCTCATATCACCAATAAAAAATTAGGGACTATAAATTGCAGTTGTATAATGGCTTCCAACCTAAAGGCTAGCTTGTAGGGAGTCATACCGGTTGCAATCTTCAAGGATATTTGGAAGGCCCAAAGTGTAGTGGGAATCTTAGTATCTCAATCTTCTCAATTCTAATCTACCAATTTGGTTAAGATCTTGCATAGAACTTTGTTGGTGGATCTGCTAAACCATTGGCTTGAAGATAGTAAGGATACAAATTTTAATGTATAATTAGAAATAATGAGGTGAGCTCTTTGATGACTTTATTTGCAAAGTGTGTACCTTGATCACTAAGCAAATTTATTGGCATGCCATACCTAGTAAAGATATCCCGCAATGAACATTTAGCTAGTGACTTGGTGGTATTTTGTAGCTTTTATTCATCAGCTTCTACCCATTTGGTACAATAGTAGATTGCCATCAGTATATGTACTTTTTGTGAGTGTAGGTAGCAACCGGAGAGATGGGACCACAACAAATTCAAATCCCCACTTCTCAAAAGATTTGAGGGGTAGGGTTTGTTGGAATGGTAAGAGATCTTTGGCCCGTTGATAGGAATCACAATACTCGATCCACTTGCAAACATCATCATGCATAGTTGGCCACCATAGATTGGCTTACTAAATTTTTCGGACTCACATACATGTGAATTCGTGTGAGCATTTAACTATACATGCGTGCATCCATCTATGCATGTGTATCTAACTACACACGCATGTATCCAAAAGCTGGCCATTTATGTTTTATGTGCTCCCTAATAGAGAGAATGTCAGGAAGGAAATCGTACTTGGAAGATCTTTTAAGCATGCAACTAAGTGTGCAATGTTGACTAAACACTATATTAGGGAGTTTGGGAATTTTCATATACTTTGGGAATTTACAAGATGGTGATGAATATTTGGTCACATGGTCAAATTGTTACCCCCTTCCTTGAAGGTGAAACTTTTTCTAGATACTATATAGATGATAGTACCAAGTTTCATGTTTAAAAAAAGATTAAGATTTAGCCACATGGTCAAATGTCGAAACCTAAAATGGGCCTAACACTGGCTATAGCTAGTAGCTGGGCCTCTATAACACTCACAAGACAACCCTACACGGCTTTGCCACACCAGGAGCATCCAAAGACAGGCTGCCCTAATCACTACTAAAGATATTGTGTTTGTAAAGAACCGTAGTACAATGATTACCCTTCCCTACTCCTCAAAGGGAGATCCCACACATCTTAGTATAATATACCATGTAACATACACATAGAGGAGACACCCCTCCGACCGAATGCAGTGGCTCCACTGCAGCTCTCCTACACCAAGAGGATTAGCCCTCGATGTGCTCATCTAACATAAAGAATATACAAAGATTCTTCACTCATATACTTTGAACGATCCAAGAGATTTCATATTTCCTTACCAAGCTTTCCCAAGAAACGGTTCCTCTACCCTATAGCTCGAGTTTCCTTACACACTCCACGTAGGTCAATATTTGGAAAGCAATTGCAATGCATCTAGGTTTGATACCATGTTATGCTCAATGAAAATATGGATGACCATTGTGCTCAAGCATTTTATCATTTGAAACCAGCTAGGTGAAGTGCAAAAATAACCCTTCAATGATTATTCAACTAAGCATATGTGGGGTGGTACTAGAGACTAGCACCCAATTTCTTCGTGCTACTAGTCTCTCTAATTCAAACAATAATCTATCCTATAGCTTGTGCATAGACAAATAGGTTATATTTTGAATCATTTTCAGCAAAACTAACCACTTTTCCAAACCTCCTTCCTCCTACCATTTAGATTTTGCATTTGTGGAATAGGTTTAGGGTTCATTTTCTATGTAATTTTCATATAAAAAGCAATAAAAACACATTATAACATGTAAACAAGGCTTTGAATGAGGCTTGATCCTCATGCTCCAGCCTTGTTATACGTTCAAAAATATGAATTGCAAATTTTTCTAATTTTTTAAGCAAAAAAAACTAAATTTCTCCTTATTTTTCCTATTTTTTTCCATTTATTTCTCCATAAACATGAGATATTCTAAAACTATGAGTTGTTATTATTCAAGGACACTCAACATTATTTTGATATCCATTTTTATCCCATATGATCCCCAAAACACCAAATAGAAATCTCAATTTCTATTATTCTTATAAAAACTACAACTTACGGGTTTTGCGTGTTTTGCGAGAAATTATTATATCATTATATTTTTTGGTTTTCTTTCATTTTTCAAAGAGAATGCAACATAGAAAATAAAAAACAATCAAAATCAAGCACTCTCTCCAATTATTTCTCATAAAAACACAAGAACCGCTCACTTACGCATAAAAACTACAATTCTGAGGCTCATAGCTCTCGTAGACGGAAGGCTACTGACGCTTCTTCGTTGCCGCTGACACACTCTTTCAGCCTGATCTACATCCTCCATCGCTCTAGCATCCTCATTTGCTCCGGATTCTTCATCACAACCCTCCCCCTTCTCTCTTGAATTGATGCATATGAATAACCTCTAAGAGGGGAGAGGAAAGAGGAGAGAGAAAAACTAGAAAATCAGATTTATTAATCCTCCATGAAAATTAGGCAGATTACAATCATCTCCTTCCTTCCTCTGTCCTGATCAAGAATCGCTCTCTCTCTCTCTCTCTCTCTCTCTCTCTCCAAGCGGATGTAAATCGGAGAGGCATTGAGCGATTTGGAAGGGGCGTAGAAAAATTTGTGCCCCCCCTCTGTTCATTAAATTTTCATGACTTTTTTAGGATTTTATTAAGATTAAGGCTAAAACTTTTAAAATAATCAGCTCATCTCTTTGTATTCACATTGTTCTACAAGTCAATATTTTGATTAAGGTGGGCAAACGGACTTGGATTCGAGATCTATCTAGACAGGTGGCTTTGCAGCATCACAATCTATTAGCTTCATCTCTATTGCGCTCTTTTTGGCCCCCAAATCTAGTAGCTACTTTATAACGCTAAACCTTGTGCGGATTAAATGGGGGACTAAACAACCTTCAATTGACAGACGGAGACTTGCGTTGGATTCTTGATGTCGAAATGCATCTGGGAAAACTCTAGCTCGACCATCCGCCACTGTTTGATTTTTCATAAAAATTTGGTCTTTGGAATTTCCGATGCACTTTTCTGCTCCAAAAAGGGCCTCAAACACTTCGAGCATAGCTCAAAAGCGGCTCCTAAAATCCAACTGATGCCAGGAGGCATATTTCATGGTGGATTCCGTGCCACGATGGATTTCGTGAGGTTTTACGCTGGATTCCGTAAACTTTGATGACCGAGGCTCATACACAAAGTGGATTCTTTGTGCGAGAAGTTGATGGGAACACTTGTCCTTTTAGGGCGTTTCATTAATTTAGTGTGTACATGGGTGATTCCATAGTGAGTGATTCCGCAAAATGCATATTAAATTAATAAACGTTTATGAGTTTAGAGTGGGTACTCGTAATAAATTAAGGTTAGGATTGATTTCTAACCACTTGATTTATTTATGTAGTTGAAGACTGCTAGGTATTCACTTCTGTCGGTTTAATTGTATTATTTTACTAACGATTGTGAATGATTCAGTTCATGTGTAGAGATAGCAGTAGTGGCGGAGGAAAGCATTGGAGGATAGCGAGTATTCGATTTATCATTTATATTTTGATGGGCGCATACCTTAGGCATGGCGCCTATATTTTGTCACACCTATTTATTCAGGCATTGGATATTTATTATTATTTTGTATGCGCATGGGCGCATGATTATGTTATTTGTACTTGGACATTGTATTGGGCATGCCACACTCTTTGGGCACCGTCCGTTAGCTTTATTCCTATTTTGTGCTAAAGCAAACTCAAAAGCTAAAAGCTTCCTATTTTGTAATTTGGGCTATTATTTGAGCTTGAAGATGATTAATACATAAAATACATGCTTTGTGGAGCACTCACACAAGGCATGGGGGAAGATTGCACCCAATTGGTCTCTTATTCATGTCGTGCATGCTTTTTACCTTGTATTTTGTGCAAAAAGAAGAGTTATATTGTTCTTGGGGATCTTCCGGCATTCACTATGCGAGCGTTCAGCATCCGATCTGCGCACCAGTGGTATCAGAGCGAAGCTGAGATCAAGAGCTTCCAATCGCTACCCATCTTGTGCGAAGGCGGAGCTGCTGGAACGATTCGGCTCTACGGTCAATCTCGTCGCGAACGGTCGATACGAGTGGATTCCTGGTGATCAAGAACCTCTGTTTCCATCATGAGACTGTGAAGGACCAGCTGGCAGAGGCGGAGGACCACTCCTATCTCTTCTTCTTCAAGTCGTCAAGAACCATAGATAAGTCACAATTTTCATATCTTCCAAGCTTTAAAAACTAAAGCTTTATAAGCTTAAAAGAAGCTTCTAAATTTCACCTTGGTGCCTCTGAGGATGTCAGCACAAATTTTGCCGTGCTGAAAAACGGCCCCCCCCCACGATTTCACTGTTTTTATTGATTAAGCTCATAAGCTTAATCACCTAAGCTCCAAGTTACTTAAGCTACAGGTCACACAAAATTTCTCAAGTACTGCAAGTCTGCAAAGTCCAAGTTCTGCAAGTTTCTTAAGTCAAAGTTCTGCAAGTCAGATAAAGCAACCAAGTTCTGCAAGTCTACAAACTCTGCAAGTCACATAAGTCTGGAACTCTGCAAGTCAGACAAGTCACCGGAAGTCAAAACTGACTTCTGTTCAAAACTCATAGAAGGGCTGTTCCTGTGCAAAAACTCCGAACTGCAAAGTTGTTCATTAGAAGGTACTCTACGCATACGCAAGTTTGCTGAAGCATTTTTAGCATACGAAGAAGGATAAAACACAGATTTTTCAAAGATTGTGAAAGCCATACCCAAAAATATATAAGCCTTGTATTCCTGAACTTGAGCTACGCTCATGCAGCTAACTTGATTTTGAGAGTGAGAGGTCTTTTGAGTTTTACAGGATGACCGAACCACATATGGATGATTTAATGGCTGAAGGCGACCTACTTGAACCTACGATGGAGCAAAAGCTAGATTTAATTATGATGCAATTGGATGAAGAACGACGAGCTAGGCAAGCATTGCAAGTTCAATTGGCAAATTTACAAAGATCGTCTACCGACAAAGAGGAACCTCAATCTGAAGATATTATTTGACGTACCATCGACGCGACTCTCGAAGCTCAAACTATCCGCAAGGAAGCAAAGATAAGTAAAAGAAATTTCAAATTCCGTACTTTCAATGGCACTCGAGAGGAAAAACTGTTCTTGCATTCATTAGTCAGTTTGATGACTACTTTCATGAGGAAACCTATGCAGAAAAAGATAAAATCAAGTGTGTCACTAATCATTTAGTGGATAGAGCATCTCTTTGGTGGACAGTGATTCGCAAGAGTATAGATTGTCCCACTACCTGGGAGAATTTCAAGAAGAAGTTTATGCAGAATTTCCTTCCTCCACAATTTCATGAAAAAGCTATAAAGCAATGGGACCTTCTTCAGCAACGGGATCGTGAGCCTATTCCTCAGTACACATAGCGTTTTTGGAATGCATTACTCCAATTACGCATGCTTGAAGACGTACCTGAAGCGACACACAAGCGCAAGTATATGTCTGGACTCCTTCGACATTACTACGCTGAAGTTAACATGTTCAAGCTTAAAACTCTTGAAGACGCAATTTCACTAGCTCATGACACTGAAGACAAGCTGCGAGATAGAGACAGACGTCCATAGCAATTCCAAGTCAATGGTAATTATGGATCTAAATAATTCAACTCAAATTTTAGAAGATTTAATCAAGGTCGTTTCTCTTCATCATCTTTCCGTAAGAATTGGGCAAAACCACCTGCTTTACCATCTAATGTCAATCAAAACTCCAACCCTATTCCATAGCCAAATCCTAATGTACTTAGACTTCCTGCCATTGCAAACAATGTAACCAAAGCCAAGCCTATAGTGTGTTATAAATGCCACCAGCCTAGACATCTAGCAACGAATTGCCATTCGAAGAAGCCACCTGTCCATATCAACTACCTTGGAGCAATGGAAGATGAAGAACATGAAGATATGCCTGATTTCACGGAAGATGAGGACGACACTACTATTCCTTCAGATACTTTACGAGGTATGCCAACTTCACATTCTTTATTGACTATGAAATGTTTAGTGCATGGAAAGAAAAAGATTATTTTGCATGATGACAGTAGTACTCATGATTTTATTTCTGCAAAGCTAGTAAAAGAATTGAAGTTACAGACTATACCTACACATTATCGCATTAAAGCAACATTCTTAGGCACTAGGTATAATGGTACACAAGAAGTGCATGACTTAGAAATTCAAATTGGTCAATACACTAAAAAAAGAAATTTTCTATTGTACCATTATAGTCCAGTGACATTATTTTAGGTATTCCTTGGCGTCATTAGTATAACCCTGATATAGATTATTCCATGCATTCAATTAATCTTAAATTTCAAGGAAAACATATTACATTGTATGGTATGCATGCATCTAATGCTTTTCCACTGCTTTCGCATACTCAAGCTAAACGTGCATTACGCAAGAGTAATAAATCTTATCTCATTTGGGTGAATGAACTGCAAGTTAAAGAAAATCATATGCGTCCTAGGCATAAAGAATTTCTTGTACATTTTAAAGACTTTTTTGCCGAAGATCTACCACCTACTTTATCTCCTTCACGTCCAAAAGACCATAAAATAGATTTGATTCCTGGTATACAACCACCTTGCAAAGCACCATATAGGCATAACTAGATAGAGCAAAAATAAATTCAAAGTCAACTTGAGGAATTACTAAATAGAGGATTGATTAGACCTAGTAGTTCTCCATTTGGTGCACCTATTCTGTTAGTCAAGAAAAAGAATAATACCTATCATATGTGCATTGACTATCGAGCTTTAAATAAGATCACAGTAAAGAATAGATATCCAATTCCTACAGTCGATGACCTTATGGACAAACTGCAAGGTTCTACCATATTTAGTAAAATAGACCTTAAATCTGATTATCATCAGGTGAGACTAGATAAGTCAAACATATTCAAGACTGCATTTAGGACACAGTTTGGTCATTATGAATTTTTAGTGATGCCTTTTGGATTGACTAATGCACCTGCTATATTTGTGTAATTGTCTTCTTTGATAATATTTTGGTGTTTAGTCAAAATGAGAAAGAACAATATGAGGATTTGTCATTGGTTTTCTAGTTATTAAAAGATAATCAACTGTATGCAAATCCGGAAAAGAGTAAATTCTTTAAAATAGAAATTGAGTATTTAGGTCATATCGTATCATCTGATGGAATTAAAGTTGACCCTAAGAGAAAAGATGCAATATTGAATTGGCCTATACCTAAAAATGTGCATGAGTTACGATCATTCCTAGGTCTTGCTAGTTTCTATAGGAAGTTTGTGCGTAATTTTTCATTACTTGCTTTACCACTGACTAAACTTCTGAAGAAAGGTATTGTTTATCATTGGTCCGATAATCAACAGAAATCCTTTGACTTATTGAAACATGCATTAACCCATGCCCCTGTCCTACAGTTGCCCGATTTTAATAGACCATTCTTTTTAGTAGTGACTAATGCTAGTGGATCAGGAATAGGAGCTGTACTTATGCAGGATAATCATCCTATAGCCTATTCTAGTTGTAAGTTGAAACCCTCTAAACTGAAATATTCCACATATGACAAAGATTTATTAGTTGTTGTGCAAGCCTTAAGATAGTGGAAACACTACTTAATGGGTTCAGAATTTATGATTAAGACCGATCAGCAAAGTATAAGGCATTTACTTAGCTAACCCCAAATATTTGACCGACGTATCAAATGGGCATCCTTTATTCAGAGTTTTCATCCTATCATTCAATACCAACTCGGTAAAGAAAATGTAGTGGCTGAATGCATTAAGTAGAAGACCTGCCATTCATAATATTTCTGTTATATCTTTTGATTCTTTGATTGCTATGAAAGATACTTATCATCAGGACATTACTTTTCATACTGATTGGAATAAATTAGTTCAAAATAACTTGATTCCTATTGATTCACTATCTTATAACGATGGATTTATGTTTTATGAAAAGAGATTATGTGTTATAGTTCCATTCCGATCTTTTGTTTTGAATGAGATTCATTGTCCTCCATATCAAGGTCATAGAAGTATCATATCTACTTTACGTACATTAACTGAAGATTTTTATTGGCCGCATATGGACACTGATGTATCTAACTTTGTTTCTGAATGTTTGATTTATCAAAGAGTTAAGAGACATCATGGTAAACAATATGGATTACTTATGCCTTTGTCTATTCCATCTAGACCATGGGAACAAATTTCTATGGATTTTATTACTGGTTTACCTAATACTAAATCTAACCATGATATGATTTGGACAGTAGTAGATAGGTTTAGTAAACAAGCATATTTGATTCCATGTAAGAAAACTTTAACAGCATCACAGGCAGCACAATTGTTTTTGAAAACTGTTTTCACTAACCATGGATTACCAAAAGTTATTATTTCAGATTGTGATTCTAGATTTTGTAACAACTTTTGGATTACTCTGTTTGCTAACCTAGGCACAAAAATTGATTTCTCATCTGCATTTCATCCTGAAACTAATGGACAAACATAAGCCACTAATAGCACTATTCTAGATCTTTTACATGCTTATACTATTTCTAAACCACAGACATGGGATACACATTTGCATTTATTACAGTTTGCATATAACAATACACCATACACATCTACAAAGAAAGCACCGTTTGAAGTGATTTATGGTTATAGATTATCTACACATGTTCCATCTTTGTCAAATAGAATTCAGAGTGCTGATGATATTGCTAGTATGCATAATACTATTTTTGATAAGGTAAAAGCCATGATTGCCAAAGCCCAGCAATCATATACCAAATAAGCCAATAAGAAAAGACAAGCAATGAATTTCAAAGTTGATGACTATGTTTGGTTGAGAATAGAAAAACGTAGACTACAAAGTGTAGATAGACACCCAGTTGTGAAATTAGCCCCTAGATTCTATGGACCATTTAGGATCATTCATAAAATTAATGACAATGCATTCAAGTTAGAATTACCACCTCACTGGAAAATTCACAACACATTTCACATTAGTTTATTAAGACCCTTTAGAGGCCAATTACCTGTACACCCTGTTTATGAAAACCCGCCTTTGTTAGAGGAAGAGACTGAAATACTTGAACCTGAAGCTATCATAGATACTAACTTTATGACCACTAGAACTGGCCGAAGATATTCTAGATATCTAGTCAAATTTTAAAACCATCCTGTAGAGGAAGCACAATGGATGCCCGCTAGAGACTTAAATTCTTTCCCCACTCAGTTAGCTCCACATTGAGCTAATAGCAATTGAGGTCAATTGCTATCCCACCTTGGGGGTATGATGCCAGGAGGCATATTTCACGGTGGATTCTGTGCCACGGTGGATTTCGTGAGGTTTTACAGTGGATTTCGTAAACTTTGATGACCGGGGCTCAAACACAAAGTGGATTCTTTGTGTGAGAAGTTGATGGGGACGCCTGTCCTTTTTGGGCGTTTCATTAATTTAGTGTGTATATGGGTGATTCCATAGCAGGTGATTCCGCAAAATGCATATTAAATTAATACACAAAGTGGATTCTTTGTGCGAGAAGTTGATGGGGACATCTGTCCTTTTCGGGCGTTTCATTAATTTAGTGTGTACATGGGTGATTCCATAGCGGGTGATTTTGCAAAATGCATATTAAATTAATCAACGTTTATGAGTTTAGAGTGCGCACTCGTAATAAATTAAGGTTAGGATTGATTTCTAACCAGTTGATTTATTTATGTAGCTGAAGACTGCTGGGTATTCACTTTTGTAGGTTTTTGTATTATTTTACTAACGATTGTGAATGCTTCAGTTGATGTGTAGAGATAGCAGCAGTGGTGGAGGAAAGCATTGGAGGATAGCGAGTATTCGATTTATCATTTATATTTTAATGGACGCATACCTTAGGCATGGCGCCTATATTTTGTCACGGCTATTTATTGAGGTGTTGGATATTTATTATTATTTTGTATGCACATGGGCGCACGATTATGTTATTTGTACTTGGACATTGTATTGGGCATGCCAGACTCTTTGGGCACCGTCCGTTAGCTTTATTCCTATTTTGTGCTAAAGCAAACTCAAAAGCTAAAAGCTTGCTATTTTGTAATTTGGGCTATTATTTTAGCTTGAAGATGATTAATACATAAAATACATGCTTTGTGGAGTGCTCACACAAGGCATGGGGGGAGATTGCACCCAATTGGTCTCTTGTTCATGTCGTGCATGCTTTTTACCTTGTATTTTGTGCAAAAAGTAGAGTTTTATTGTTCTTGGGGACCTTCCAGCATTCACTACATGAGCGTTCAGCATCCGATCTGCGCACCACCAACTCCCATTGGCAACCATGGGATAGGGTGACTCAGTCCATGGAATCCTACGAAATAATCCACATTTGCATAATAATAATGTGCATTAAGATGATACAAAAGAAACACATATCACAGCTCTCGTCCTACCCCTTGATAACATCAATGTATGGAAATTTACTAGGGATAGGCCGAGCATAATCCAACAGAAATCCAGAGCGAGTCTCTAACCAACTGCTCTAACATGGACTGGCTATAAAAAGCCCATCAAAGAGGTCATCCTAGTGGAGGTCTAAACTACCAACCTAACTTAGGACAACTGGACCAAGACTTTCTACTAAGCGAGGACTCCTATAGCCTGGATATCATAGTTTCTTTTTATAACACATTTTCCGTTTAGGGTTTCCATACTCATGTGTGTAAAAAGAAGGGAGCTGAGCATAGTGTGACCCAAGAAGAATAGGGCATCGGCCTCAGGTCCTAACTTGGTACCCAAGAACCTACTAAGCACTGGTAAGGCGACACTTAATCCTTTTTGAATGCTCATTTTTATTTTTCCTCCAACCTTCCTTTCTTTTCTCTTCTGCTAGTTGCTACCTCTAGGAAGACAAGGCATTGCCCCTGGGTCCCGGCCTTGGGTCTTGACTCGTCCCCAAGAACCTATCAAGCCTCCGCAAGGTGATAATCAACTAGTTATAGGAACTTTTTTTTCTTTTTCCTTTTCTTATTGAGGGGTTAGAACCCCCGTTTACACACGTCTGTAATTTTTTTTAAAAAGATAGATTCAAAACTTGCTCTTGTTTAAATATTTTGGCAAGCTTCTGTAACTACCTCACCCTAACAGGGACTCCTAGGATAGCTACCTAGCAAGCAAGAATGATAGGGTCACTGGAACAACCTTCTAAAATAGGTCTTTTAATACCTAAAAATGTTCTAACATGAGGAGGACCGCTACTCAAATCTCCCCTAGATATACCTGACCAAACCTTAGGACTTCATGCCTTCATTGTTGGTCCCCAATAAATGAAAATAAATTAACCCCTACATACACATATAACATTATATGTTTCATGAAAAAAGACTTGGAAAAGAGGCGAAACCACTTGGAATGGCCACAAGAAGCTCTTCCATAGCAAAGCCTCCCTCCAATGACTTCATCAACCTATGTGATGCAATTCATTAAAATTGAAAATCATTAAACATACCTGCACGAAACAGACATATGGCCCTCTTGGCCTAAGGAAATATCACAGCTCACACCCAACAAAAGTGACCCTCATGGCCTAGAGCAATAAATCATTTAAACACAATAGAAACTGGCCTGTGGGCCTAAGGAAATCAAGTACTAAAACCCTAAAAAACCTTGGCTCTCTTGGCCTAATGACATTTAAAAAAATAGCTCGTATATATATATTCCCCCTTGTAAAATCTTATTAATATACAACAAGATACCCCATCCCAAGGAGGAAATAGGGCTCCTACCCTAAACTAAATGTATTAGATTGTGACCCATGCCTCCTACATAAAGAGCAAGAGGTGTACGCATAATGTGTTGTTTGATAAACCTATGGGTCCAAGATAACAAAGGCAAATGGGTCTTGGCCACTCTTTGCATCACCCCTACTAACTATCACCTGCCATATTGAGCATGTCCCGATAAAAAGCCCCATAATTGATTGGTTCCTATCTCATCATTAATAGAGATATCCAAAATAGGACCACAGTTGAAGAAAATGTCTTCTTCATAAGCAAAGTTTTCTAGGGCGCACTATAACCTTAATTTCTTTGTCAAAAATTGAAAGTATGTCCTTTCAAGAGAGAAAGTTTATTTGTATCCTTCTTGCAAGGCTAGAGGATAGTGTAACCATCAAATCTGGTGCCTCTATGCATCAGAGTCTTGTTATTCATTTGGATGGCATGAAGGTCTGAAGGTTAAAAGAAACTTAGAGAAAGACAAAGACATTATCTAGCTCATGATCAGATGATATTGTACTAACATGTCTCTCGATGTCGAGCCTCCCCTTTTGAAGTGGCCATATTCTCTGTGAGCTTATCGTGCTCCCGCTACTCCAGCTTATAATCCACACCGATGTTGCCATGTGAGTTTTTCATTTTGGGATTACCAAGTGAACTTTGGACTTGTATGCTTGATGCTGATTCAAAGAGGCTTCTACAAATTATTGCTCGAAAGTGACAGGGTAGTTGGATAAAGAAACATTTATAGAAAGAGAGGGGGAGAGAGAAGTAAATAAGGATGAAGGGAGGCAAATAAAAAAAGAAAAAGAGAAAGAGAACAAAAACCTGTTGTTTGTCATAACGTAGACAAAATGGAAAACGATGATGGTCATGATGTCTAAGATTGTGAGGCATATCTTAATCAGTGTGTCATGTGTCCTTGCTCTCAATGCAAGCTAGCAATCGAACAAAAGCGTCACTTGTCTATAGAACACATATGATGCTTTGGTGAGTTCCAATCGAAGATCATTGATCAAGCGATCAATGACTTTGATTAAATGGTAAGAAAAGTGTATATCAATCATGCCTTACATTCACAAACTAATTGAATATCATATACAAAAACATGAGACATGCTCATAAAATTTATACAGGAAGGTGACATCTCATCCCAAGGAGGAATGCACATATTACGGCCAATTAGAAGAGTTTGTGGGCATGCGATGGATGGAGTGCCTGAGTCAATCCACCACTTGGAAGGCACGACTCAATCTACACCATGGATATCGAAGGAGGCAATCAACCTTTCAGACCTTCCTCCAATCTTGGATTCTCAGATAGAGGCAATAATCGATGCATTGATACCCATGGATGCCAATTCATCTAATCCATTAAGAGAGGAAGCATATATATCATTATATGATGGGTGCTGAGTATCTCTCCTGAAGACACTGCTTGTGCTCCTAAGTGTGCATGCAAAATATGGGTGAAGGAATGCAAGTATGACCGAGGTATTCAAGTACATTCTATGTTCGCTCCGTTAATCTTTTTAGCTCCATTATAAAAAACACTTATGCTTTTTCAAGGTGTTTTATGATTTTTTTTCAAGTTGCTAAAGTATCATGTATCACTACTTGGAAATACCATGCCCAAGGTTTGTGATGATGCACAATCTATTTTAAAAATCTTTGCATGGACTAAAATAGCATCCATGCATGTGTCAACAATTGTGTGCTTTTTGAGGAGACTATGGGACTATGGATACATGTCCAAAGTGTGGTGCTCACAGGTATCAACAGGACTTGCAAGGACAAACAATCCCTTAGAAATTTCTTAGACACTTTTCACTTATATCACATATACATCAAATGTTTCGTATGTTTAGCATGGTGAGCATGACAACATGTCATGTGTAGAGTAGATCCAAAGATGGAGTCCAACGAATATCAGTAGATTCACGTGCATGGAGTCTCATTGACTCTAGCTTTCTAAGCTTTGCACAAGAGCCAAGGAATCTTCGACTTGGTCTTGCTATGGATGGCATGGACCCATTTAGTATCCGCTCAACTTCCTACATTATGTGACATGTAGTCCTTGTTCACTATAACATCATGCCATGGCTTTCTACGAAGAAATGACACATGATCCTTAGCTTGCTCGTTTCTGGGTGCTACAAAGTCAAGGATATTGACATCTATCTCTCTCCATTAGTTAATGAGCTTAAGATTTTGTAGGAGGAGGGGTTGATTGTTGAATATATGAGCAAGCACAATGGTCGATAGACTACGCCAAGATACGAACCATTCTCAAGTGGACCATGCATGCTTTTTGGGATTCGAGGAGTGCTTAGGTAGGTAGGCTTCCATTCTTGTTGGTGATAACTAACAAGGCTCATTCAAGTTTGTGTTGACTAAATAGGGGTGTTTGGACATATTTAGTTACCTCAATAAAGTTTTTAGACACTTTTCACTTATACTGCATATATGTCACATGTTTCGAATGTCTCGAATGGCGAGCATAACAACTTGTCATGCACAGAATAGATCTATGGATTGAGTCCAGCGAATATCAGTAGATTCACGCTCATGGAGGCACATTGACTCTACTTTCTAAGCTTTGCATGAGAGCCAAGGAATCTTTAGCTTGATCTTGGTATGGATTGCAAGAACCCATTTGTTATTTGCTCGACTTCTTACAATGTGTGCCTATAGTCCTTGTTAACTACAACATCCCGTCATGGCTTTCTACGAAGAAAGGATACCTAATCTTTAGCTTGCTCGTTCTTGGGCACTGCAAAGTCAAGAATATGGACGTCTATCTCTGTCCATTAGTTGATAACCTTAAGATTTTGTGGGAAGAGGGGGTCGTCATGGAAGATATGAGCAAGCGCGATGGTCGACGGTCCGCTAATATATGAGCCATCCTCATATGGACCATGCATGACTTTCTCAGATTTGGAGAGTGCTCAGGTAAGTACGTTTATGTTCTCATTGGTGATAGCTAACATAACTCGTTCAAGTTTGTGTTGACTATATAGGGTGTTGGGATAGGTTTGGTTATCTCAAGTCATCATGCATATCCATTGTTTGGGCCACATTAGAATCTCGAAGGTCACAAACCATAAAGAAGATGGTATATCAAGGGCACGCCACCACTGAGGGTCATGAAGTGAGGGAAGGTTTTCTTGGATAACCTCCAGCACGAATGAATGCCCAAAGCTGGTATGAGTTAAAAATATTCCACATGGAGTTGTTGTAATGGACCCACTTACAGATCAACCACTTGTTGGATCCCATGCATATTTCCAAGAATGTGGACAGCTTATTATGAGACCCCATCATAGTAAAGAGAGACACTATAGGGGCATGAATGGATTTGAAGGAGGTAGGCAAGATGGAGGCGCTTTGGCCATAATCGAGCACTTACGGTCACTTGCAACTACCTTGTGCTCCTTGGGTTGTGCCTACTAAAGAAGACCACATTGTGAAGCAAATTATCAGGTCTATCCACACACCCATGACGAGTATGAAGCATTCTCTCATATCCACTTTTTCTAAAGGCGACCAACTATTAGGGCTGAAATTCCATGATTGGCATAAGATATGTCAAGTTTCTATTGGCCTTGATTGTAAGTGGTCTATGTATTTTGCTATTTAGTGTCTAGTCAGTGTTCGTAATGCTTCCTCATTTGTGGCAGTTTGTACTACCGATCGTGATTGCAGGATGCCTCACTTTAGAAATATATGGGACGATTTACAAGTTGTCGAATCTAGTGCAATGGATCTCACAGAAGGAGATCAATACATCCTCTATTGAATCCACAAGGTGGGGAGCAATGGAGACATTTTGTCTCTTTGAGAGGTACTTTCCTACCATCATACTCATGATACAAACCTAGCTCATGGTGCATCTTGTAGATATAGTGGAGATTTCGGGACTCACCCATACACGATGGATGTTCTTCTTGGAGCACTTCATGAAAACCTTGAAAAGGATTTGTGTGATAATGAGCTCAGCCAAAAGGTAGCATGGCTAAAGGTTGGTTGGTGTTTGAGGCATTAGTACATATTTCACAGTGGCTACCAACGATGGATTCAAACAACAGTATGCTATGGTCACTGAAGGAGGATGATAGACTAACCAGAGATGTGGTGGTTGAAAATGGGGTAGAAAAAGGGATGGATGTTGCAATGGAGGAGACAATGAATCATTTTTGTATGTTGCATCATGCATCCATGGAGACATGGCTCGCTAGGTACGAGCAGGCCAAGAAAGATTCAGGAGAAGTGCGATTGGAATTGTAACACAATACGTACCATCAATCAATTTGATATTTGAAGAAGTACTCTAGAATATGCATTTTAAGGGTACTCTATAATATGCATTTTAAATGGTATCATTTTTTTCAAATTGATATCACCATGATTTACTTAAATCTTTATGTTGATTATGCTAACATTATTTTCTATATGTGTAGATTACCTTTGATTATATTTGGAGAGTAGAACGAGTCGAGGGATGAGTGACGAGAAGTTGTACAAGATATTCATACGTATGTCTCTAGATCAAATGGCTTGATTCAGAGATATGGTGGACTAAGAGATCTCTGGACACCATTGGGATGCCATACCATGATATCTACTTTGGCATGCTCAGATGCTTCTGTTTTTAGTAGAGAATATCAATGCTTGAGACTGGCTCAGACGAAGGGAGTGGTTTTGGGGGGTGCTACAGAGATGTGGATGCTGTGAGCCTGTGGTGGCCTTTAGATAGGGGTGCTACTCCTTACTCTTGTGCAGGTTCTAGAGAGGATGGCTCAGGTGGGTGTTCTGGAGGCACCGATGTAGTGTCTCCGTCTCTTGGTTCTGGTGGAGACATGTCACCTGTAGGATTTCTCACACTTGTGGGGACATCTACTCCAATGACTCCAACCTTGCTTAGTCGTTCGCAAGTGGCACCCCTGGGTGCTACTTCAAGAGATACTACCCCCACGGGTACACCAGATGTACATAGGTCTCCTAGTTATGCCCAAGAGTGTGGTCATAGGTGGGAGAGGACACACCTTAGATGTACCACAAAGGGGATAGATATCTCATAGATGATAGCATAGGTATTGTGATCATGAATGATGAGGGGAGGAAGGTAATGTCTCACATGAGAGAGTTGTACCAATAAGTTTTTTGGCACAACATCTTGGACCATTTAAAATATACCCAAGGGGAGAATGGACTATATAGTAGCATCCTTGCACGAGGAGTTTCCGGTACATAATATGGTAGAGAGGTTTTCCACTGGGGGGATGATGGAGTGTATGCATGCATACATGTCACATAGACAATCGAACCCCTGCAAAGAACTCAAGAGTGGTGCCTCTGAGCTCGAGTGGCTAGATGCAGATGATTCTTGAGGACGTTGGTGATAGCAACGAGAGGGAACGAGGGCACAATCACTACAAGGGAATGGGGCAATAGTGACGGCCATTTGTGATGCAAAAAAGTGGCATTTTTATTAGCGTGGCTATTTGCATTGCTATATGTCTCGCTATTAGCATCGCTAATTCTACTAGCGATGCTCATAGAGACGCAAATAGTGATGCATATAGAGATGCTAATAGCGATATGAATAGCGACGCCGGTTTGAGAAAAAGGTTTCAAAAACCTGAGTGTGACATTTACCGAGAAAACATTTATAAAAAAGAATGAAAGAGAGCGAGAAAGCTTAAAGCTTTGATAGGGAGAGAGAGAGAGGGGGGAGCTCATCACCACCGTCACCGTCGCCATGCTATGCATGAAGAAGAAAGAGAAGTGTGCAAGGAAGAAGGGAGGGAAGGTGTGAAGAGAATGTACAAAGGGTTTCATATTTAGGCCTTTGAGGTAATTGCATTTCCCCTTCTTGCTTTATTTTTGTATTATCTTCTTTTCTTTGTTTGTTTTTCTTTACAAAGAGATGCATGGAAAGAGAGGGAGGGAGAAGGAAGAGAGAGGAAGAGAGAAAGAGGAAGAGAAAGGGAAGAAAAGAAACACGGAGAAAGAGGAAGAGAGAAATGAGAGATGAAGGGAGGAAGATGAGTGAGAGAAACAATGAGACAGAAAGAGGAGGGAGAAACAAAGAGAGGAAACAAAGAAAGGGAAATAGAGAGAAATAGAGGAGGAGAGAAATAGAGAGAGGGAGAGGGAAGGAAGAGAGGAGGAGAAGGTAGAAAAGAAGGGTGAGGTAAAAAGAGGAAGGAGAGTGAAAAAGAGAGAGAGAGAGAGATAGAGAGAAAAAAATATAGAGTAAGAGAGAGGAAGAAGAATAGGAAAAAAATGAGAGAATGAGAGAGCAGGTTAAGAAAGAAAAGTAAAGGGAGAGGGGGGAGAAAGAGATAAAGAGAGGTAGGGTGAGATTTCCTTCAATATCTTTGTTTTTTAAGCTTTTTATTTTCTATCTTTGATTATCTTTGCAATGACATGCATTGAGCGAGAGTGGGGAGGGAAGGAGAGAGAGAAATAGAGAGAACAAGGGAGGGGAAGGAAGAGTGTCTTGTGGAGAAATAAAAAAGGAGAGAGATCCCGCTGCCAATTAAAAGGCAACCGGATTTTGTCTTTCTAAAAGTAAACATGCCTAGATTATTTTTAATGGACTATCTCCTGTTGATTGGGCTTCATAAAAAAGTGTTGAAACGCGAGCATTTCATTTTACAGGTTTGTAAACAAGTAAGAGAGAGAGAGGAGAGAGAGGCCACCACCACCACCACCACCATTGCCATCCACGAAGAGGGAGGAGACAAGTGTAAAGGAAAAGGAAGAAACTCAATGAAGGAGAAGAATAAGGAGGGAAGTATGAAGGGATTCCTCTTCAAGCTTTGAGGTAAGTGCATTATCTCTTCTTTCTTTGTTTTTCTCTTTTCTTTACTTATCTCTTTCTTTTTGTTGATGAAGAGATATATAGAGAGAAGAAGTGAGAGAGATCAACGCAAGGGAGATGGAGAGAGAGAAAGAGAGAGGCCGCTACCACTGCCAATCCACCACAAAAAGAGAGGGAAAAACTGCAAAGAAGGAGGGAACCCGTGAAGGAGAAGAAGAAAAGAAGGAGAGAAACACAAAAGGATTCTTCTTTAAGATTTGAGGTAAGTGCATTCTCTTTTCTCTCTTTGTTTTTCTCTTTTCTTTACTTCTCTCTTTATTTTTGTTGATGAAGTGATGTATAGAGAGAAGAGTAGAGAGAGATCAACGCAAGGAGATTAAGAGAGAGAGAGAGTGTGTGTGTGTGTATGTGTGTGTGTGTGTGTGCCGCTAATCCCTCAAAAATTTCTTAGACACTTTTCACTTATCCCATGCATAAATCACATATTTAGTACATCTAGCATGGCGAGCTTGACAACGTGGCATGTGCAAAATAGATCCACAGGTGGAGTTCAACGAATATCAACGGATTCACACGCATTGAGCCACATTGACTCTACCTTTCTAGGCTTTGCGCGAGAGCGAAGGAATCTTTGGCTTGATCTTTCTATGGATGGCATGAACCCATTTGGTCTATACTCAACTTCTTACAATGTGTGGCATGTAGTCCTCATCAACTACAACATCCCTCCGTGGCGTTCTATGAAGAAATGACACCTCATCCTTAGCTTGCTTGTTCCCGGTCACTACAATGTCAAAAATATGGACTTGTATCTTCGTCCATCAGTCGATGAGCTTAAGATTTTGTAGAAGGAGGGGGTCATCATGGAAGATATGAGCAAGTGTGATAGTCGAGGATCCGCCAATATTCGAGCCATTCTCATGTGAACCGTGTATGACTTTCTGGGATTCAGGGAGTGCTCAGGTAAGTAGACTTCCGTTCTCATTGGTTTTATCAAATATATCCCGTTCAAGTTTATATTCATTGGATAGAGGTGTTGGGATAGGTCTGGTTATCTTAAGTTATTATGTATGTCCATTGTGTGGGCCACAGTTAGACTGTGGAAGGTCATGGACTATGAAGAAGATGGTATATCAAGTACACATCGCTTTCTTGCCGAAGGGTCATGAACTGAGGGAAGGTTTTCTTGGACGACCTCTAGCATGTATGAATGCCCAAAGCTAGTACAAGCTCAAAATGGTCCACATGGAGTCACATCCAAATGAAATGTTACAATCCTCAATTTTATACTACTTGCCTTATTGGACCCACTTAAAGATCAACTACTTATTGAATCCTATGCATATTTTCAAGAATGTGGGTAGCTTATTATGGGACCACATCATGGGAAAGAGAGAAACTGTAGGGGTACGAATGGATTTGAGAAGGAGATAGACAAGATGGAGGCGCTTTGGCCGCAGTCGAGTGTTGATAGTCGCTTGCAGCTACCTCGTACTCCTTGGGTTTTTTCCACTAAAGAAGAGCACATTTTCTAAAGACGACCAATTATCAGTGCTAAAATTCCATGATTGGCATAAGATAGGTCAGGTTTTTACTACGAATGGATTGTAACTGGCTTGCGTATTTTGCTATTTGGAGTGTAGTCGTTGTTCATAATGCTTCTTCATTTCTGGTAGTTTGTACTACCGAACGTGATCGTAGGATGCCTTACTCCAAAAATACGCAAGGTGATTTATAAGTTATCAACTTTAGTGCAATGGATCTCACAGAAGGAGATTAAGACGTCCTCTATTGAATTCGCAAGGCGGGGAGTAGTGGAGACGATCTGTCTCTTTGAGAAATACTTGCCCACCAACATGCTCACAATGCAAATCCACTTCTTGTGCATCTTGTAGATGAAATGGAGATTACTGGACCTGTCCATACGCAATGGATGTTCTTCTTGGAGCGCTTCATGAAAACCCTGAGAGGTTTTGTGTGACAACCAGCTCAGCCAGAAGGTAGCATGGCTCTTCCACTTATCTTTCTTGTCCGTAATTACTAATTTAATTAAAATATATTATTGTATGGTGGACTGATGTGTAGTTTATTCTCTTTTTGCAGAGTCCGTTCGATCCTCCTTTGTGGCGGGATGAGCATTTTCTATGCACTATGTTATTATCATTCTTTGTATCTTGGCATGATTGTACCGTCGCTTTCATTACAGATCTTGTATTTATTTTATGTATCACTATTATGGATTCAAGTACACTTTGCCTTCATTCAGACGAGCATTGTACACATTACTGAAACTCTTTTGTATGGCCCAAATAAAGCACATAGTGCTATTTGTGGTGCCTTGCCACAATTTTTTTTCCCTATTATCGTTGCTATTAACTTCACAAATTTTCTACACGTATCTACTGCACATGTCGCTATTACTATTTTATAGCATCACTAATATTGATGTTTTTTGTGATGACAAGGAAATTTTTCTTTATGAACATTTTCGTCGCTTTGAACGTCAGTATAAGGCCTATATCTTGTAGTGAATTGGAGGTAGGGGTCATGCATCATCTGGGGAGTGGTAGCCACAAGGCTTATTTGAAGGACTTTGTAAGTTTTTCTTTTGTTCTTCCACTTTCTTTATTTGCAATGTCACTTGTAGTGACAATCATGTTTCTAACATTTTTATTATGTTTTGTTTGTAGCACTCTAGTACAAACCCCAATCCCACTAGCTTGGAGACTCGATATGTAGAGAGACATGGTTTCACTATTGATCAATAGAATGTATGTATGTGATGGCCCAATAAGTCAATCATCTTTCTTATCCATAGTTAATTTTTTTTAAATGCATTATGTATGGTGGATTGATCTGTAGTCATTCATTTTGCACAGTCCGTTCGATGCTCCTTTGCATCGGGATGAGCTTTCTAATGGTGAGGATCTGTAGCTTGCGCTTGCATTCATAGAGCACACACCCTCTTTCTTTTTGGTCATGTGATCTGTGCAGGCATCTTCCATATACTATTTCTTAGATGCACTTATCATCCTTTGTATCTTGCCATATTTCCATGAGTTTTCGTTAGCGAACTTGTACTTATTCTATATATCAGTCTTGTGGGTTCAAGTACATTTTGAGCTCATCTTGACGACCATTGCGTACCTGCCACACATTTTTTTTTTCTCTGTGACCATCGATATTAGCATCACAAATTTATTGCATGTGTCCTTATTGGCATTGCAATATATGTCACAAACCATCACTTAATGTGTCACTTTTTGCATCATAAAAGTGATAAAAATAGTGATAGCTTTGTAGAGATGCTAATATCGATGCGTTTAGCAATGATGGGGACAATTTTTTAAATGAATGTTTATGTCACTCTGAGCATTGGTATAAGGCTTGTATCTTGTAGTATATAGCATAAATGAACTTCTATCTGTCTGTCTCTCTCTCTCTCCACCCCATCCCTCCCTCTCTTTGTCTCGTGCCACTCCCCTCATGGTGAAAGAACCAGAACCATGATCCTCAGGGTTTCCTTGGCAAAAATTCATTATAAAATCATAACGAGCTTGAGTAACCCTTGTGCCCACATAATCATAGTCAAAGTTTTGAGAGCTTCATATTAGGTAGTCGAGCTTCCAAGTAAAAAATGCTTCCATTATGTACCTCAAGGTATTGAGTCGGTTCCCATTCATAGTTTTCGAAAAAATCTCAAATTCATACAATGGCAAAGAGGGCAAAGGGGGCTCTCAAGAAACTGGCCTTTATTCTATTTCTAACTAGCGAAAATGGATATTTTTTGGTAAGAAATGTACTTCAAACTTAAGAGAACCAGCAAAGATTGTACACTTTTAGTTATAAAGCTAGCTAGTAGCAAAATTTGCATTCATCGCGAGGACCGGCTAGGCTTCAAGTTGTTCGTTGGTGGGAGAAAAGCCATCTTCTTCCTATTAGAAAAAGTAAAGTGGGCCACATGCAATACCAAGAGAGAGGCATATGATCATGGGACCCCAAGGATCCCTACAATAAGGTGGTGGGTGGAGTGAGAGTGAATGCTTGCAAGAATCGAAGGGCAACCCAAAGCTTTACTTTCTAGGGTAGGAGCATAACCTCAATTTATTTGTGAAGAATTGGAAGTATGCCCTTCTTTCAAGAGAGTAAATTTATCATATTTGTCAAGGAATAGACGTCTCATCTTGTCTAGAACTTTTTTCTCAACCATACATAAATCCATCTAATTTCATAGTGTGATGTTTAGAACTTTTTTTTAGTTTTGAAAAGCTTTTTTGAAATGTAAGCTAGCTCTCGTTTTTTCTCGACTCATTTGATCGATGTCATGCTTGCTTTGGCTATGTTGCCCATCAAAACAAGTCAAAAAAGTGTTGTATCTGTCAAACAACACATCTTGTTTTTTTTTTTTTAAACATTACTTATAACATACCAAAAATTATAGATAGTTTGAGTTTTATAATGTAGATCAATTGAAGTTACTTCAATAAACTTCAACTGTCACATGAAATAATGGGCAAATCTTGTCAAATGTAGGCCTTGGAGAAGCACAGGTCCAAGAGCATGATATTGATAGTCCCCTATGTTTTTTCCATTGAAGGGTTCGTGAACAAGTGCCTTTCTTGTGGAAGGGCTTTTTCAAAATTTTAACCTTCGATAGACATGTGTTCTAAAATTTGCATTTCTAGCTAATAGAATAGTATTAGAGAAAAAAAAAGACATTTATATAAGCCATCTTGTTGGTTTTTCGTGTCCATTAATTTACAAAAATATAATATTGCCATGATATGATGATAGAATATTTATAACTTAGTACAACATATGAGTAATTCTTTAAGCATTTAAAAAAATATAATGCTATCACCAAAAAATAAAATTGCAATGCCCGATTGAAGCTAAAGCTCAATCAATTAAGATAGTCTAGAAAGGCAAAAAGATAGCTTTGCAATCATCCATAGTCTCAAATGAAATACCTTAAGTGTATCTTGAAATATATTCATCACATTTGATTTGCAGCATTTGATTACTACCTGCATTGGCTAACAAGGCCTTTGAATAAATGTGTTAAGACTTGTAATGTGCAATATAGGGTAATGCATACTATACCACCACTCAAAGGCCTGTTCCATGATGTGGCCTTTGCAGAATAGGATTTTAATTGAGCAAATAGCAATGCACATCATCCCCTCATCCCTATAGATTATACCTAGCTTATTGATTCCTTTTGTCTACCTAATAAAGGTGAGATTTACATCCTATAGTGCATTGAAATCCTCTAAAATGCTACTATCTCTTAGGATATTGGAGGGACCCATCGTGTGTAAAGTGCATATATTTTTCTGGAAATAATCGAGGGCATTCCTACATTATATCATGGAGTTCAAATTAGGGAGCACCACGTTACCCTCTTGAGCTTGCAGGCGGTAGATTAGTTCTTAAAGCAACCTCAATTTCTCACTATGCCACTTGATTTGTGAGCTCGTAGCCAACATTCGTTGCATGCATGTGTTTCAACCCTACTTTATAGCTCATCTGATATTTTCCATAAATAAAATGCCTAGATATTGGGTGATGGAGATGGTAGGAAGGGTGTGCTACTCAATAGTAGTTCCTGGTACCCTCTTCTGAGCTCCTCGGGTCCACTTAAGAGAAATTTTCCAACTTTAGGTCTTTGTGCACTATTCCAATTTAGATTTGCCTCCCATCCAATTAGAGAAGCCTATGCTTCCCTATTCTATAATACAAAAGTTGCTATAGCTCAAGAGGAGCATTTCTAGGGCATTTGTTTGAGACCTACCATTAAAGCCTAAGACTACCCATTCTGTTCCTTATATTATTATTCCTTAAAAATAGTATCATTTTAAAGTACAAGGAAATAGTATGTTGAAGTGAATCAATGCATTTTATATACTAAGAAAAAAGAGTCTATTTATAAGCATATTTCTACATGTATTCATGGATATCTATGTATAATTATGTCCAATGTGTAGGTGCTTAGATGTGCAAATAAAGTCTGGAACATGTTTATGCATATAACTGGGGTAAAAATACAAATGAGATGTACATGTATAAATTCACCTATAAACACGGATATAGAGGTGACCTTAAAAATGTTTATATAATCTACATCTATAGCAAGAATGCATTCACTACGACATATGAGGGATACATTAATGAAAACTAAAAAATGGAATTGCATGTTAAAAGGGATCAAAATGTGAAATCTGATGATCAAAATGTTCATTTATTTGTCCATTGGAGAGAGTACCTTAATATATTTGATGGTATAAGCATGGAAATAAGCACTGGAAAATATGCCAAGGTATATTCATGCTTACATTGATGCATATATTGACAAGTATGGAAAATTATACTATCTATAACAAAGATATACGAGGATCTATCCCCTTTGTCAACATTTGTTATCTTGTTAGAGATGGACCACTTGTTTTGCAAATATACATAATGCACAATATGATTTGATAACATATTCTCTATGTAATTCAATTCGTACTAATATATATTGGCAAGATACAAATAGAAAAGTATACTATTGCCCGTATGCATATACATAATGCCAAATGTTACATATGCCTTGCTAGCACCTGTGAAGGTCATACTATAGGAAGAGTCGACTATTGTGGAACATGAGAATCCCCTCATGAAGATGCACATGTTTTTTGTGATTTAATAAGAAGACCCTCTAGGTCCTAGATTCTCTTGATAGCTCCTTATATGAACTGGCTTACAAAACATAATAAGTTGGCACAAATGAGAATCGTACCAATGATAATATACACTATCACATAGGCCTCCATGTACATATGTAAGCACCTCATAATTTAAAATACCTTAATCCTAATAAATAACATATTAAACCCTAGCTAGAATATGGTTTTAGTATTATTGACTTACTAGTCTACATTTATAAGATTGTTATTAATTTTCTACTCTATATATATTTGTTCATTCATTAGTTCATAAGTCATTAGGTATATTCAATAATGTATGCTTTTATTATTCTTAGTTGTATTGAATCTTATATACTCTAATTATTATTAGAAATCATTTGACATATTCAATTTCATATTAATAGGATCAATTTTAGAGTTTGACTTAATTGATTTACAAGCATGAGCTAATTTAATTACTATAATCAATCAAATATAATATAACGTAGACAAGGAGACATAGAACTACTTGACTTATAATTGTTCTATGATTAATGTGTTGAGATCTATATGATAATCGACATTCCAATTTTTTATGATTTTTGTAAGTGCATGCAATCATCAAAAACTAATTAACATGAATTAATCTTCATTTTACCCTCAAACAAGATAAGTCAATATGAATATTACTATGTAGAATAGTTATATTACACCTAAGATTTAATAGTAGTTCACACACACACACACACACACACACACACACACACACACACACTCACTCACTCACTCACACACACACACACATTGTGTGTATGTGTGTGTGTAAGAACACATGCATTAATACTTGCAAAAATTTGAAAGAAAACAAGTTAAACATAGCTACATTGCATAATGATCTTGTCGATAAGTAATACAAAAGCATAAAATAAGAAAGAATAGGAAATGAAAGTGAGTGAAGTACTTATCTCTTGAGCTCGATGTCACCAACAAGAATGAGCAAGGTAGGGTAAGTTTCAAGTTTAGATATTTTCAATTAATGTCAAAATATGCATCAATAAAAGCATTGATATATATATATCAATAGTTTTTCTAAATAGTATCAATATGCACTTTACTATATATGAGGGCTATGTATTGATGCGCATTCCAATAGATTCATCTACACTTAGACATATATACCCGTGACATGAAATTTTATGTAAATTGTGCTCAAATTTTGCATCACAATACCCCTCATATATTATAGTGGTTGTAGTTTTGTATATATATTCACCTACCTATAGTAATGTTTATCGATATTATTACTCATTACAAGATATAGGCCTTATACCGACGTTAAAAGCTATGAAAATGTAAATAAAGAAATTTGCCCCCGTCGTCGCAAAAAGCGTTGTTATTGGAGACACCATAGAATTGTCAGTATTACCATCGTTATCAGCATCACTATTTGCATCGGTATCAATGTCACAACCAACACAAATAACGATGCTGATAACGACTCTTTGCGATGCTAATAACGACGCATACAAGTAAATTTGTGATGCTAATAGCAACGGTAACATGGAAAAAAAATTTGTGGCAATTGGGCCATACAAAATAGTTTTGGCACTGTGTACAATGCTTGTGTAAATAAAGACAAAGTGTACTTAAATCATAACACTCATACATGAAATAAATACATGATCGCATAATGAAAGTGACTGGTACAATCATGGCAGGATATCACTACTGCATAGAAAATGTCTACACAGATCAGGAGACAAAAAAAGAAGGGTGTGTGAGCTCTAGGGATCTAAGGGTGAGCTATACATCCTCCCATCCGAAAGCTCGTCCCACCACAAAGGAGCATCAAACAGACTCTACAAAAAAAGAAACAACTATACATCAGTCCACCATACAATAATGTATTCTATTTAAACATGGTAACTACGGATAAGAAAGATGAGTGACTTACAGGGCCACCGAGTCTATATAATCGGTCGATCAATCCAGTGAGACCGTGCCTCTCTGCATATCCAGTCTCAAAGCCGGTCGGATCGCGATTTGTAATGGAGTGCTGCAAAGAAAATAAAATACTAACTGTTAGAAACATGACTGCTAGTACAAAGGATATTGCAAAAAAATAAGCAAGCAAAATAAAAGAAAAACTTACAAAGTTCTCCAGATATATCATGTAACCGCCACTCCCAAAATGATGGACCACTCCGTCTCGCGCTGTGCTGACTCCAACGTCCTAGAGAATCTGTATCCTCCTTCCTCAATTGGCGGCAATCGTCCGCATCTAGCCACTTGGGCTTTGCAGCCCCACTCTTGAGTGCCTTGCATGCATTCGATCGTCTATGTGACATATATGCACTTATGCACTCCATCATTCAACCCGTAGAAAATCTATCTGCTGTGGCTAGAATTGGAAACTCCTCATGCAAGAATGCTACTATGTAGTCCTTTCTCCCCTCTAGTATATTTTTCCAATGATCTAAGACATTGTGCCGAAAAATTTGTTGGCACAACTCTCTCATGCGAGCCATCACCCTCCTCCCCTCATCATTCATGATGATGGCTCTTGACCTATCATTGACAAGATAGGTATACCCCTCTGGGGTATGCCTAAGATCGGTCCTCTCCCACCTGCGACCACGCTCTTGGGCATATCCACGAGATCCTTGTATATCTGATGTACAGACTAGGGTAGTATCTATTAGTATAGCACCCATAGGGGTGCCATCTGCGGACGACTGAGCAAAAGCCAGAGTAACTGGAGTAGACATCCCCACAGGTGTGTCTTGGAGGTAACACAACTCCAGCAGAACGACGAGATGGAGACACCGCGTCTGTGTCTCCACACCAACCACCTGAGCTACACTCTTTGGAACCGCCACGAGAGCAAGGAGTAGCACCTGTATCCCGTGCCAATCGGGGGCTCACTTCCTCCATATCTTTGCAGCATCCCCCTGACCCTGAAGCACTCCCTCCCTCTGGCCCAAGTCTGGAATGTCAACATTGTATGCTCAAAGCTGAAGCATCTGATCTCGTCGAAGTAGATCTAATAGAGCGGCCTAACAATGTCCAAGACAGCTCCTGGTCTGCCATGTCTCTGAATCTTGCCATGTGATTTGGAGACATGCGTGTGAAGATATCCTGCAACTCCTCATCGCTCATCCCTCGACTCATCTTGATGATCTAAGTATCCACAAAGGTCACCTGCACAGACAAAAAATGATGTGAATATAATCAATTTAAATTATACAAATCATAGTAATATAAATCTTTAAAAAATGATCTCACTTAAAATGCATATCTTATATACCCTTATAAGAAATTAGTCCATGAATTGAGTAAGTGGATGCTCCAAGTATGAAATATCCTATGGTCCATGTCAATCTCCTGACACAACGCATACACTGAAAGGTGGATAGACATGTCACCACAAAAGAATGAGTCCACCTCATTCTCAAAGAATTCTTGGACTCCTGTATTTCCATCATTGTTACCTGATGCTCGCTCCTCTACATGCTCCAAGATTTTGGTGGCCTCCACCCCTTGCAATATCAACCCCTCTATTTGCATATTGTCCTCATCTATGCTCAAAACATCGCTTTGATCATATACTCTCGCACTTCGGGGAGCTGAAGGTATAACATACCACCATCAAGGTTATCCGGGGTTTGGATAGAAGATTACATGTTCACAAACACGTACAAGAGAGATTAAACTATTGTGATATGTACCATGTCGTAATACAATTAACAAACAAATGAGTTCATGCACCTGTTCACAATGGGCCGGCAACACAAAGGTGTCGCGCAAATCTGTCCATTTTTTTTCGAAATCTATTTTGAGAAATCCAGATGGACCTCCTCGAACTATTACTCCAGCTTCTTCAAGTACCACTTTAAACCACTGCACATCGAATAGTATCATGGAGAAGCTATGGTAATCCACCATAACAATACTTTGCAAGTTTCCAAAATACTCCATCTCATCTATAACCGTGTTTGGATCTATTGCTCGTTGTCGGCTCTCTTGCTCGAACCTTGCCATGATACCATAGTCTGTTGTGGAGTGCATTTTGTCAATACGCTCCACGCCAAAATGCCGTCCGTGCAACCACGCTGCACTAAATATTTTGTATTGTACATTGAAACACTCAAATTAGTTGTTACATATAAAATATAGATATGGCAAATCCTAAACACATCATCACATTTAGACTACATCTCCTCGAGAATTCCAACTCCTCAGTTGAGACCTGCACCCCTTCGCGAGACACTGCGGGATCAAAGCTCCATGCAACCATCGCGTTGACATGAACCACAGCATCTCCTCCGTGCCCTTGAGATATCTAATCAGCTGATGGCGCGTATTACATTGAAATTCAGATTGCGCTTCCTCTCGATCTTGCCTAGCTTGTTGGTACCTGGGGAGCCACGTCTCCATAGAGGCATGGTATAACATACAAAAGCGACTCACCTTCTCCTCCATTGCAGCAACCATTATTTTTTCTATCCCATTTCCAACCACCACATCTCCGATTAGTCTATCATTGCCCTTCAACGACCATAGCATTTTGTTGTCTGGATCCACCATTGGTAGCCATTGTGAAATATGCACTAGCACCTCAGACACCAACCAATCTTCAGCCATACTACCTTTTGGCTGAGCTCATTGTCGCACAAAGCCTTTCAGGGTTTTCATGAAGTGCTCCAAGAAGAACATCCATCGCGTATGGACAAGTCCAGTAATCTCCACTTCATCTACAAGATACACAAGAAGTTGGATTTGTATCGTGAGCATACTGGTAGGCAGGTATTTCTCAAAGAGACAGACCGTCTCCACTGCTCCCCACCTCGCGGATTCAATAGAGGATGTCTTAATCTCCTTCTGTGAGATCCATTACACTAAAGTCGACAACTTGTAAATGGTCCTGCGTATTTCTAGAGTAAGGCATCCTACAATCGTGATCGGAGTACAAACTGCCACAAATGAGAAAGCATTATGAACAATGAATACACTCCAAATAGCAAAATGCGCATGCCAATTACAATCCATTCATAGTACAAACCTCACATATCTTATGTCAATCAAGGGATTTTAGCCCTGATAATTTGTCGTCTTTAGAAAAAACAGACCTGAGAGAATACATCATACCCATTGGAGTGTTGATAGAGTTGACTATTTGCTTCACAATGTGCTCTTCTTTAGTGGATAAAACCCAAGGAGCGTGAGGTAGCTGCATGCGACCATCAGCACTCGACTGCGGCCAAAGCGCATTCATCTTGCCTATCTCCTTCAAATCCATTTGTGCCCCTATAGTGTCTCTCTTTCATGTGATGTGGTCCCATAGCAAGCTACCAACATTCTTGAAAATATGCATGGGATTCAATAAGTGGTTGATCTGTAAGTGGGTCCAATATGGTAACTTGTAGAAAACTGAGAACCGTCACATTCCGTTTGGATGTGACTTGGCGTGGACCATTTTCAACTCGTACCAGCTTGCGACATTTATACATGTTGGAGGTCATCCAAGAAAACCTTCCCTGAGTTCATGACCCTTTGGCAAGAAAGTGGCGTGTCCTTGATATACCATCTTCTTCATGGTTCGTGACCTTCGGGAGTCTAATTGTGACCCACACAATGGACATGCATGATAACTTGAGGTAACCAGACATGTTCCAGCACCTCTATCCAATGAATATAAACTTGAATGAGCTATGATAGATATTACCAACGAGAACGGAAGCCTATTTACCTGAGCACTCTTGGAATCCCGGAAAGTCCTGTATCATCCATATGAGAATGGCTCGAATATTGGCGGACCGTCGACCATCGCGCTTGCTCATATCTTGCACAATGACCCCCTCCTCCCACAAAATCTTAAGTTCATCGACTAATGGAAAAAGATATATGTCCATATTTATGACTTTGTAGTGGCTGGGGACGAGTAAGCTAAGGATGAGATGTCCTTTCTTCGTGAAAAGCCATGGAGGGATATTGTAGTTGACAAGGACTATAGGCCACACACTATAAGAAATTGAGCGTAGACCGAATGGATTCATGCCATCCATTGCAAGACCGAGCTGAAGATTCATTGGCTCTTGAGCAAAGCCTAGGAAGGTAGAGTCAATGTGGCTCCATGCGCCTGAATCCGCTGATATTCGTTGAACTCCATCTGTGGACCTACTCTATGCATGCCACATTGTAAAGCTCACCATGCCAGATGTACGAAACATGTGGTTTATGCAGGGAACAAGCGAAAAGTGTCTAAGAACTTTTTGAGGGATGGTTTTCCCTTGTAAGTCCTGTCGATACCTATAAGCACCACACTTTGAACATGTCTCCATAGTCTCGTGTTCTCCTCGAAATAGTATACAATCGTTGATACATGCACAGATGTTGTTGTAGTCCATGCCAAGCTTTCGTAAAGCATATCGTGCATCATCACGAGACTCAGGTATGGTATTTGCATGTGGTAATATATGATATTTTAGTAACTTGAAAAAATCATAAAACACCCTGAAAAAGCACAAATGTTTTTAATGATAATGCCGAAAATAAATCAACGAAGCGTACGTACAAGGTATCTGAACAACTCAATCACACTCACATCGCTCCATCTGTATTTTGCTTGCACACTTAGGAGTGCAAGCAGTGTCTTCAGGCGAGATACTCGGCACCCATCATATAATGGTATGGATGCTTCCTCTCCAAGCGGAACAAAAGTCTCGACATCCATGGGACTCAATGCATCGATCATTGCCTCCATCTCAGGCTCCAAGATTGTAGGTAGGTCTGGAAGGCTGTCTATCTCATCTAGTATTGACGATATAGATTGGATAGTACCTTCTAAGTGGTGGATTGGCTCAAGTACTCCATCCATCGCATGCCCACGAACTCTTCTAATTGGCCGCAAAGTGTGCACTCCTTTAGGACGAGACGTTACCTCCCTGGATAGAAAATTTTCCAGCCACACCCAATCTTCTTGTATATGGTGTTTAATTAGCTTGCGAGTACAATGCATGATAGATATTAACTTTTCTTACTATTTGCTGAAAATCCAAGATCGCCTGATCAATGATCTTAGATTGAAACTCGCCAAAACGTCGTACGTGTTCTATAGACAATCTACGTTTTCATCTAATTGCAAGCTTACATCGAGAGCAAGGACATGAGACACGCTGATTAAGATACGCCTTGTGATCTTGAATAACAAGACCTTCATCACTTTCCATTTTATCTACGTTACGACAAACAATTTGTTTTTGTTATCATTTCTTTTTTTCTTTCTTTAATTGTTTGAGAAGGAATTTCTTCTCTTGTAACTTAGCAAAAATTAACGTATGTAAAGTCTCCACCTACCCACTTACAAATTAACGTATATATATGGGAGTGTTTCCCGTCTCGTGGTGTTGCATCGGACCATGACCACAACCACGACCACAACTACTATGACCATGACCACAACCATGACTACGACTACAACTACGACGATGACCACAATCACGAATACGACTACGACCACGACCACGACCATGACTATGACTACAACTACGACTACAACTACGACGACGACAACAATCACGACTATGACTATGACCACGACCACAACCATGACCACGATCACGATCATGAACATAGCCATGACAACGACTACGACCATGACCACGACCACGACCACGACTACCACTACCACTACCAATATAATAAACAAGAAAAGAAGAAAAAATAACAACAACAACAACTACTACTACTACTACTACTACCACGACCACAACCACCACTACCACTACCACTACCACTACCACTATAATAAACAAGAAAAGAAGAAGAAAAAACAAAAACAAAAATAAAAACAACAACAACAACTACTACTACAATAAACAAGAAAAGAAAAAAAAAGTACTACTATAACAACAAAAAACAAGAAAACTAAACAACAATAACAAGAAAAGAAAAAAAACTACTACTACAACAAACAAGAAAACAACAACCTCTCTCTCATTCTCTCTCTCCCTCCCTCTCCCTCTCTCTCTCTTTCTCTCTTTCCCTATTATGTTTAATGTTTTCTCCCTCTCTCTCTTGTTCTTTCTTTCCTTTTCTCTCTTCCTCTCCCTCTCTCATTTCCTCTCCCTCCCTCTCTCTTTCTCTGTTTCCCTATTATGTTTAATGTTTTTTCTCTTATCTCCTTTCCCTCTCTCATTTCCTCTCCCTCTCCCTCCCTCTCCCTCTCCCTCTCTTTCTCTCTTTCTCTATTATGTTTAATGTTTTTTCTCCTATCTCCTCTCCCTCTCTCATTTCCTTTTCTCTCTTCCTCTCCCTCTCTTTCTCTCTTTCCCTATTATGTTTAATGTTTTTTCTCTCTCCTCTCTCATTTCCTTTTTTCTCTTCCTCTCCTCTCTCATTTTCTCTTCCTCCCTCACCCTTTCTCTCTCTTTCTCTCTTTCCCTATTATAGTTAATGTTTTTAAACTCTTTCTCTCTCTTTTTCTCTCTCCTCTCCCTCTCTCTCATTTCATTTTCTCTCTTCCTCTTCCTCTCTCTCTCTTTCTCTCTTTTCCTATTATGGTTAATGTTTTTTAACTCTTTCTCTCTCCTCTCCCTCTCTCATTTCTTTTTCTCTCTCCTCTCTCTCCTCTCTCTCTCATTTCCTTTTCTCTCTTCTTCTCCCTCTCTCATTTTCTCTCACTTCCTTTTCTCTCTTCCTTTCCCTCTCTCATTTCCTCTCCCTCCCTCACCCTCTCCCTCTCTTTCTCTCTTTCCCTATTATAGTTAATGATTTTAAACTCTTTCTCTCTTTTTCTCTCTCCTCTCCCTCTCTAATTTCTTTTTCTCTCTCCTCTCTCTCTCTCTCTCATTTCCTTTTCTCTCTTCCTCTCCCTCCCTCACCCTCACCCTCTCTTTCTCTCTTTTCCTATTATGTTTAATGTTTTTTCTCTCTCCTCTCCCTCTCACATTTCCTTTTCTCTCTTCTTCTTCCTCTCTCATTGTCTCTCGCTCCCTTACCCTCTCCCTCTGTTTCTCTCTTTCCCTATTATGTTTAATATTTTTTCTCTCTCCTCTCTCTCTCTCTCATTTTATTTTCTCTCTTCTTCTCAGTCTCTCATTTCCTCTCCCTCCATCACCCTCTCCTATCTTTCCCTATTATGTTTAATGTTTTTTCTCTCTTTTTCTCTCTCCTCTCCCTCTCTCATTTTCTCTCCCTCCCTCATTTCTTCTCCCTCTCTCACCCTCTCCCTCTCTTTCTCTCTTTCCGTATTATGTTTTATGTTTTTTCTCTCTCCTCTCCCTCTCTCCTTCTCTCATTTCCTCTCCCTCCCTCTCTCTCTCTTTCTCTCCTTTCCTATTATGTTTAATGTTTCCCTCTTCCTCCCTCTCCCTTTGTCATTTCCTCTCCCTCCCCCTTTCCCTCTCCCTCTCTTTCTCTCTCCCTCCCTCTCCCTCTCTTTCTCTCTTTCGTTATTATGTTTAATGTTTCCCTCTCTCCCTCTCCCTCTCCCTCCCTCTCCCTTTCCCTCTTCCTCTCCCTCTCTCATTTCCTCTCCCTCCCTCTCCCTCTCCCTCTCCCATTTCCTCTCCCTCCCTCTCCCTCTCCCTCTCCCTCTCCCATTTCCTCTCCCTCCCTTTCCCTCTCTTTCTCTCTCATTTCCTCCCCCTCTCTCAATACACAAATTATACCAAAAACAAGTAAAAGAGAGAGAGAAAACACAAAAGCAAAGCAAGAATGAACAATGCACTCACCGCAAAGGCTCGAAGAAGGGCTTGGCAGCTCCTCTTCATGACAGTAGCTCCTCTTTGCCCTCCATACACCTCCTCCTCTTCTTCGCGAACGACAGCTGCGGTGATGAGAAGCCTTCTTTCTCCCTCTTTCTCTCTTTCTCTCCCTCTCCCTCTCAAATGCAAGATGTTAGCTCTCCCTCTCACTCTCCCTTTTGCTCTCTCTTTCGTATATGCACACAAAATGATGCGCTCAGGTTTCGGCCTGCGTTTTTTCCAACCAAGTAACGTCGCTATTTGCGTCCCAAATACGACACAAATAGCGACGCCACTATTTTACGTTGCAAATCGGTGTCGCTATACCTCCATATCCTTGTAGTGAATTTTTATGTACTTTTGATAACCATCATGGGATGTAGCAATATAATTTTTGGTTGCTTATGATCATGCCATTTAATACCTATTCCTTTTAATATGCATGCCATTATTTTCTTTTCTTTTCTTAGTATATTGCAATATAAGGAAACCCTATGATTATTTGTATGTGTATGTGTATATATGTGTGCATATGCGTATACAAGCATTCATGCATATAGATACACATGCACTTGTATGTAGCTACATGCTTACCAATCTTTTTGACCACCCATGTATCAAGTGGGGTTACCATTGATAAAGTCCCATCAATATAATAAAGATGTGAAATTTATTGTGAAAACACTAGATTAGATTAGAATAGCATATCTTTGTGTGTGTATGCATGTGTGTGCATGTGTTTCCCCCTTTAAAAAAAATGTGCTTTGCTCTATATTCAAGGGAAAAGGTAAAGGGCAACAATTCTCCTTCCCCCCCTTCAAAGTTTTCCTCCCTCCCCCCTCCCCAGATGCCACCCTCCAACTAATGGCCACCTAGGTGCAAGGCCTCTAGCATCTCCATTGACGAGACTTTTTAGCTCTATTCGGGTATGAACCATGTACCATTTGAATATTATAGATCACTAATAATGTTGCTACGAAGAGGAGATGCTATTGTTGTTGTTGTTGTTGTTGTTGTGCAATCAGCTACTCTACTATGGTACATGCATGCCTCATCTTTGTCCATGGGAATGAAAACATGTGTGGATGTCCCAAACTAGATGGTGATGAGTGTATGCATGTTATTGAGAACCGTGTTGGGAAAAATTTGGGACCATCCTCTTAATGAAGAATATCATCTTGATTCATAGAATAGGTGTAAATAACACTCATGAACTTAAACTATCAATGACATAAACTGTATTGGTAAGTGCAATAGTGGCCCTATGATAGAAATCACATTGGTATTATATTATAATTGAAAATTCATGCATAAGATAATAATCTCTTCAACTTTCATCATTGATTAATGTGAAAAATACACAATAGCTACCTATGATTACTATGTGATATCCTAATAGAAAAACAAGTGGGAATACACACTAAACTTGAGTTGAAAAGCTTGGAAAGTTGGCAATTTTTGTTTTATCTATACACAATTTGTGTTTTATCTCTACAAAAAATTCCAAAGGACTTTCAAGGACATATCTAATAGCATGACCTGATGCAATTTCAATGGATGTCCCTATGAAGGCTACTAGTTGATGCTTGTATTATATTTTGTACAATGGACACTATGCCAAAATATTTATGCATGGCTCAACTTCTCTTTCCCATAAATTCAATTTAGGCTTTCAATAAATATAATTTCATACTAGTTTTTATATACATAAGATGAAAAGTGCAATTATTTCTCTATACCTGTATTGATATTCATTTAGGATCAACTACCTATTAACATGAGATCATTAGAAATTGGCTTTTGTGCTTTACCGATTGGATAGTTGCATCGCAAAGATAATGTAAAGCTTATCACAGAAAGTTAGTCATGAAAGCTAAATAATTATTTTCCACACCAATAAATGATGAAACTTATAGACATGATTCTCTTATGCATGCATTTTTCAATAAAAATATAATATCAAGGTGATTCTTATCATAGGGCCATATTGCACTTACCAATATAGTGTTCCAAAACCATTGACTATAGGAATTACACCCCCTCAAGAACCTACCATTTTTATGTTTAAATTGCTAGTTACCATCAAGCTCATGTCACCTAAGCTAACATCCTAATTGAAATCAAGTTCTAACTATCACTTGATATAATTCAATTTGAGCCGCTAGCCAAATATAGGTCACATTACATTCAAAGAGATTACACTCTTTTGCACAACAACTCAAGAAATTCTAAAATTGAGTACTCTTAGAAATTGTCATGATGGTGGTTGATACACTTGGTGGAATATTCATGTACAATAATCATTGTGTCTTGAATTTAACTCTTTGAAATTGAACTAGATGAATAAATAGATGGACTTTTAAGTTTGAATTTTTGATATGCAATCTTCCCCAATGAGCGTCATTAACTTGATATATTCATTTAATTATAGATAGATCTATTATGCTTGTTTATATGACTGCTCTCTCAAGTACAAACCAACCTTTCAAAGTGACATTTGTGACTATAAAGTGACATTTTTTAAGAGTTCCACCATAAAGTGACATTTGTTAAGAGTGTCCTAAAGTATTTAGGAATCAAATGTGAAAGTGAAAAAATCCAAGGGTTCCTAAGTTGTGGCCTAAACCTATCCAAGTTACAATGCCAAACTTAGTGCAATCTAAGCAAGTGTACAAGATGTTCTAGATGCTAGTAGAATTGGATGGAATGGGTATGTCTTGCCTGGGGTTATGTGGTTTATATATATGTATATACATAAATTGGTATATGCAAGGGTTTTGACGAACAATATGGATCTATCCTAAGGTTGATGTGGATGCGTTTATGGTGGATTTCCTATGAGACACGGATAAGGTGTCACAAATTGTAATGGGTTTTACACGTATATATAAGGTGCATGTGTACATGTCCTATCTCTCACAAGGGTGAGATCCTAAGAGAGGTGCACTTGCAACCTCAATGATAATGGAAATAATATAAGGGATATTGGGTCTAAGATTTAAGGGTAGCTAATCTACTTGCCTTTGTCGTACTCATGTAGAAGAGATGTACTTAAGCTAGGTGCAAAAAAGATGCACTTGAAATTGTCCTTCACACAATTATATGTTCCATAAACATTGGTTTTGCAATCTACATTAAAATAATAGAAAATATTTCATAGTAGTCACATTTGATACAATTATATGGTTTATGATCATTAGTTTTAAAATGTACTAAAATAATAGAAAAGTATGTGAATTGTCAATAACCTATCATGCATGCATTCTCCAACTATCCAAGTCCATGATGTGGCTCTCCTGTTGTACCTATTTAGTAGTGTGTGTTTGTACAAGCAAGGATGAGAGAGGGAAAGAAAGAGAGAGAGAGAGAGAGAGAGAGAGAGAGAGAGACTATGAGCAAAAGTAAATGTAGTAGGGTTTTCTAGAAAAAAACCATACTAGTACCATTGCTTATGTGATACTTTAGTTGTAGAAATTACTAATGCAATACTTGTCCTAGTATATGCGATTCTTGCATTGTATAAGTGATGTTCTTTATCACTAAGTGACAACCTTCCACAAATTTCACGTTGTAGAAGAAACATGGGTAGTTGGACCTTTCAACATCAACTATACATATAAAAAAACCATCTCCATGACCTGCTTATCATATTATTGGTTGTTAATTGTATGCCTAATGCATCTGTGCACATCAAGAAAAGGAGCATGTTCATAAGTAAATACATGCATTTTATGTATTAAGGAAAAAAAAACTCTTGCATCTACCCATAGATGATTTTATATGTGCATTAATAGATCTATATCTATTATCACATTAAATGTGCACCTTGTTAAATGTGAAAATAAACTTAAGAGTATTCTTATAAGCAAGTGTAAGGGTGGGGTGAAAACATCGATGAAACATATGCATAAACATATCTATAGACATGATTATAGGCATGCCCATAAAAGCATTTTTGTAGCACACACCTATAGCCACATTACTTTCACTACAACATATAAGGAATACACTAGACAAAATTACATAGGAAAATGGTTTCAAATACTAAGCCCCAATATCAATATATTTGTCAGTATGTTTGTTGGAGGGAGTAAGCCGTTATATTCACTAGTTTATATGCATCAAAAAAGTAATGGAACCTATATTAAAACTTATTTGTGCATACGTCCATCTATACATCAACAAGAGAAAAAAATCATATCAATGATAACAAATAAAACAAAATTAGAAATGATATCACCCTCCTAAGGGGTCAGATCTCTATTATTCATGTTGTCCAAGTTTGTTGTCCTATCAGACATGGATTGAGTGTTTCCAAAATATACATAATACATAAATTGATTTGACAGTAAATTTTAAAAAGTAATTAAAATATTTATAAATTATATTTTTAACACTCCATTATTTCCCTACTTTATTTATGGTAATTATATATATTAATTTTTATAGTAATGTTAATTGCAAGAAGTTAGAAGCATACAACATGCAAGCAAGCACAAGAAAGAGCCTAAATTTTTGTAAACAAATTTTGGATTATCAATCACAGTATAATGTGTATGAATCATATGCATATTTGAATTGCCAAATGGTTGCAATAATTTTATTGATTTATTATATAAATCCCCAAGGTGGGCATGATCCCATGCAAGTTGTAATGATAGCATAGGCTCCTGTGGAAAAACCTCAAAGGTTCTAGTATATCCTCACCATAGGAAAAGCATGCAATGAGAGGTAACCAACCTTAAGGCTCGAAAGTGGGTTGGATGCCCAAGAGGGATGGGGAAACCCTAATCGTAGAAATCATACATAAAAAGGATGAGAATGAATAGAACAAGTTATTTATGTGTGTTAAAACTTTGTGCACTTCTTTTTCTACTTTCGTTGTGAGAGAGTGTGTGTAATGGTGAGAGTGAGAGATTGAGAGCAAGAGAGTGAGTAAGGTTGAGGGCCAAGAGGATGAAGCTCTACTCATCTTCTCTCCAAGCACTCTCTCTTGCCATACCCATGCTTCTCTTTTGCATGTGGAAATCATAGAGGGTTGAGAGTTGAAGGAGCACTCACTTGGATCATGGAGTGTATAAAGCATATCCTTCATGAGATTGAAGGAAGGCCATGTCACTCACTACAAATGAATGCTTGCATTCATGTGCAACAAACTATGGGAGAGTGCTAATTCTTGTGTATTGAAGTGCTTAAAGGAATAAGGATATGTCCAATGTCCCACTACATTGAGCTGGTATAGCATAACATTTTAATTCCTTTCTTGGGACCAAGGACATGTCAACCACATGATCTAGTACGTATATTGTAATGTGGAATAGGGGGCATTGTGTTACGAGCCCTAAAATATTTTTGCGAGTGGTTAGTATTTGATGGGTTTTTTTTTTGGATTATTGAAAGTATTGATATATGATAACATTGAAAAAAATCATTTTACACATTGTTTAGGGGTGAGGGAAGGGTTTACCCTCCCCCATCCCCAAATAGGGAAATATAGAAAGTGAGACTTGAGCGTGAGAGAGAGAACATGAAGAGACTCAAAACAAAAGATGATTAATATGTATACTTAGGGTTTTTCCTACCTTACATTTTATAGCCACAAAACCCTAATTCCACACCTTGAATTCTTAGAGCTTTTTCACATCCCATTTTCCTTGCCTCCTACACACGACAGGCACAGAGGACTTGAATCCTACAATGGTGTCCCTTGATAAAGATCAAATGTCTTATCCATTTTATAGTGCAAATCCCAAGTGCAAAAAATTTTGTAGTGAGTTAAAGTGCATCACAAGTACAATTATCCCAAAGAGATAAAGGTAAAACAGGTGAATAATAGCTTGGAACTGGTATAGCCCTTCATCCGTGGGCATGTTGTTGGCTAAGGTCACTCTCCTTAGGTATCTTTTGGCCTTGCACCTGCCTATACACTGATTTCTCCTATATGATCTTCCATCATCGGCCACACAGCAACTACTTCAAGTTCTCATCTTGATAAATTTTTTAATTTAAGAAACTTTTCCCGAAGAGATTGGAGTTATGCCATGGTAATGGGAAAGGAGTGGAGGAGGAAAAACCCAAAAATGAATGCAAATATGTTAGAAATCGAGATTTTGGATTGGTAAAAAATGCAGACTACTCAATGAAATTCTGAATTCCAATCTAGTCAAAAGTCAGAAGTCACATCACAGAATCTAGATTTTGGATTTCAGATCCTGAATGGTTGGAAGTCAAGATTTTGGATTGGTGGAAAATGTGGAATCTAGCCAGTTGTCTTTAGACTACCCAAAGGCTTTGGAGCAAGGTCCCATCTTTCAGCCACACTCAAGTGGGAGGCAACTTCTCCTTGCTTCAACACATATCTTGGTCATAGTACAAAATGCATGATGTGTTGAAGCCAACACATAAGGTAAAGGAGAGAGATTTTCTCAACTGTTAGCATCCCACACAATGACATAGACTACCGTGTAGAAGGCTTATAACAAGATTGATGAGCCAAGAGGTGCAAGTGAACCTGCCTCCAAAAGGGCATATGGATAGAGTGGAATAAGGCTAGAACCACCCTCAATGGAATTTGACAATAGCAACAATGAGGAAGAAGACAATAGTAGGGAGCACTGCCATACTGCTATGACAAGTCATCAAGGACAATGCCATGGATTGTATCTTGAAAGGTCAAAGGAATGTTATATGTGATCACCAAAGTGTTTAGGGGTGAGGGAAGTTTACCATCCCCAAACCCCAAATAGGGAAATAAAAAAAGAAAGACTCATGCAAGAGAGAGAATATGAAGAGACTCTTTGCTAATTGGCCATCCGTACCTCAAAGGACACTCGAGTAAGGCGGGCATGCATGCCATTCAACTCCTACTTGTGCGTGGTCTCGGCACTATAGAGGGCATGAATTTGGTGCAATCACTTGATGGAGAGGGCCTTGAATTTTATCAATTAAGCCTGAAGCTGAGCATTAGTGGCTAATTTCATTATGTCATGGGTGGGAGCAGAGGTGTTTTTAAACAACAAGTCATCAATGTTAGGATCTCCACCTCCTTGACCCTAGCTTGGATCATTAGGATTTGGGGATTTATCCCCAAATCCTAATGATTGGGGGGATCTATCCCCCTTGATCAGAGTGTGGCTTGTGCTTGATCGTGAGCTTGGGATAGAGGTGAGCACTCTGATGGTGCTTGGTGGAGGGCGAGAGTCTTGATTGAATCCAAGACCGCCAGCCAAGGGATATCAACTTTCTTCATCTCCCAAGCTACTGTGACTCACTATTCCTCTGGGATGTTCCACCAAACAAGATCAAATTCTACCTTTGACTCTTGATTTAAGTCTAGACAACCTACTGTAGGACTTGAATCCACACCTTTTCCTCAGTGTTTTGGTGTTCCTACACTTGGAAATGAAGTATCAAAGATTCAACTAACACAAGAGCTAAATAATCTAAGGTTTTGATAAACAATACCTTCTTTTGAGCCCGCATGATGTGCTTACATATTTTTGAGCCACACCCTTGAGATCGTGTGTTAGATTAAGGAGTTTGCATGACCGACCTTAAGTATCTTGAAATATATTCCTCACATTTGATCTCCATCATTTGATTACCGTCTCCATTGGCTAACAAGGCCTTTGAATAAGTGTGTTATGACTTGTAATGTGCATTATAGGGTAATGCATACTATACCACCAGTCAAAGGCATGTTCTATGATGTGGCCTTTGCAGAATAGGATTTTAATTGAGCAAATAGCAATGCACATCATCCCCTCATCCCTATAGATTATACCTAGTTTATTGATTCCTTTTGTCTACCTAATAAAGGTGATATTTACATCCTATAGTGCATTGAAACCCTCTAAATTGCTACTATCTCTTAGAATATTGGAGGGACCCATCGTGTGTAAAGTGCATATATTTTTGTGGAAAGAATCGAGGGCATTCCTACATTATATCATGGAGTTCAAATTAGGGAGCACCACGTTACCCTCTTCAGCTTGTAGGCGGTATATTAGTTCTTAAAGCAACCTCAATTTCTCACTATGCCACTTGATTTGTGAGCTTGTAGCCAACATTCGTTGCATGCATGCGTTTCAACCCCACTTTATAGCTCATCTGGTATTTGCCATAAATAAAATGCCTAGATATTGGGTGATGGAGATGGTAGGAAGGGTGTGCTACTCAATAGTACTTCCTTGTATCCTCTTCCAAGCTCCTACGGTCCACTTAAGAGAACTTTTCCAACTTTAGGTCTTTGTGCACTATTCCAATTTAGATTTGCCTCCCATCCAATTAGAGAAGTCTATGCTTCCCTATTCTATAATACAAAAGTTGCTATAGGTCGAGAGGAGCATTTCTAGGGCATTTGTTTGAGACCTACCATTAAAGCCTAAGACTACCCATTCTATTCCTTATATTATTATTCCTTTAAAATAGTATCATTTTAAAGTACAATGAAATATTATGTTGAAGTAAATCAATGCATTTTATATACTAAGAGAATTGAGTCTATTTATAAGCATATTTCTACATGTATTCATGGATATCTATGTATAAATATGTCCAATGTGTAGGTGCTTGGATGTGCAAATAAGTTCTGGAACATGTTTATTCATATAACTGGGGCAAAAATACAAATGAGACGCACGTGTATAAAATCACCTATAAACACAGATATAGAGATGACCTTAAAAATGTTTATATAATCTACATCTATAGCAAGAATGCATTCACTACGACATATGAGGGATACATCAGTGAAAACTCAAAAATGGAATTACATGTAAAAAGGGATGAAAATGTCAAGTCTCATGATCAAAATGTTCATTTATTTATCCATTGGAGAACTTAATATTTTTATGGTACAGGCATGGAAATAAGCATTGGAAAATACGCCAAGGTATATTCATGCTTACATTGATGCATATATTGACAAGTATAGAAAATTATACTACCTATAACAAAGATATACGAGGATCTATCCCCTTTGTCCACATTTGTTATCTTGTCAGAGATGGACCACTTGTTTTGTAAATATATATAATGCACAATATGATTTGATAACATATTCTCTATGCAATTCAATTTGTACTAATATATATTGGCAAGATACATACAGAAAATTATACTACATATACATAATGCCAAATGTTACACGTGCCTTGCTAGCACCTATGAAGGTCATACTATAGGAAGAGTCGACTATTGTGGAACATGAGAATCCCCTCATGAAGATGTACATGTTTTTTGCGAATTAATAAGAAGACCCTCTAGGTCCTAGATTCTCTTGATAACTCCTTATATGAACTCGCTTACAAAACATGACAAGTTGGCACAAATGAGAATCGTACCAATGATAATATACACTATCACATAGACCTCCATGTATATATGTAAGCACCTCATAATTTAAAATACCTTAATCCTAATAAATAACATATTAAACCCTAACTAGAATATGGTTTTAGTATTACTAACTTACTAGTCTACATTTATAATATTGTTATTAATTTTCTACTCTATACATATTTGTTCATTCATTAGTTCATAAGTCATTAGGTATATTCAATAATGTATATTTTAATTATTCTTAGTTGTATTGAATCTTATGTATTCTAATTATTATTAGAAATCATTTGACATATTCAATTTCGTATTAATATGATCAATTTTAGAGTTTGACTTAATTGATTTACAAGCATGAGCTAATATTATTACTCTAATCAATCAAATATAATATAACGTAGACAAGGAGACATAGAACTACTTGACTTATAATTGTCCTATGATTAATGAGTTGAGGTTTATATGATAATCGACATTCCAAATTTTTATGCTTTTTCTGAGTGCATGCAATCATCAAGAGCGCCTGATCAATGATCTCAGATTGAAACTCGCCGAAGCGTCGTATGTGTTCTATAGACAATCGACGTTTTTGTCTAATTACCAGCTTGCATTGAGAGCAAGGACATGGGACACACTGATTAAGATACGCCTCGTGATCTTGAATAACAAGACCTTCATCATTTTCCATTTTGTCTACATTATGACAAACAATTTGTTTTTGTTATCATTTCTTTTTTTCTTAAATTGTTTGAGAACGGATTTCTTCTCTTGTAACTCTTGTTTGAGAAGGGATTTTTTCTCTTGTTGTTGTTCCTTCTTCTTTTTTCTCTTCCTCTTCCTCTTTCATTTTCTTTAGCAAAATATATATCTCTCTCTACTACAATAACAATAACTACTACTACTGCTGCTGCTACTACTACTATGTCAACAACAACAACAAACAAAGAAAAGAAAAAAAAACTACTATTACTACCACTACTACAACAACAACAACAAATAAGAAAAATAGACAACAATAAATAAGAAAAAAAAACCCATTACTATTACTACAACAACAACAACAACAAACAAGAAAACCACTACTACTACTACAACCATGACTACGACGACTACAACTATGACCACGACTACGACTACGACTATGACCATGACCACCACGACGACCATGACCACGACCACGACCACGACTATGACCTCGACCACAGCCACGACTAAGACCATGACTATGACTACGACTAGAACCATGACCACGACCATGACTACGACCATAACCATGACTACGATGACGACCATGACCACGACTACGACTACAACTACGACCACCACCATGACCACGACTACAACTACAACCATGACCACGACCACAACTACGACCACGACCACGACTATGATTACGACTATAACTATGACTACGACTACAACCATGACCACGACCATGACCACAACCATGACCACGACTACCACTACTACTACCATTACCAGTATAATAAATAAGAAAATAAGAAAAAATAATAACAACAACAACTACTACTACTACTGCTGCTACTACTACCACAACCATGACCATGACTACCACTACCACTACCACTACCACTACCACTATAATAAACAAGAAAACAAGAAAAAAAAAACCAACAACAACAACAACTACTACTACTACAATAAACAAGAAAAGAAGAAAAAACTACTACTACTACTACAACCAAAAACAAGAAAACTAAACAACAATAAATAAGAAAAGAAAAAAAAAACTACTACTACTACTGCTACTACTACAAACAAGAAAACCACAACCTCTCCCTCCTTCTCTCTCTCCCTCCCTCTCCCTCTCCGTCTCTTTCTCTCTTTCTCTATTATGTTTAATGTTTTCTCCCTCTCTCTCTCGTTCTTTCTTTCCTTTTCTCTCTTCCTCTCCCTCTCTCATTTCCTCTCCCTCCCTCACCCTCTCCCTCTCTTTCTCTCTTTCCCTATTATTTAATGTTTTTTCTCTTATCTCCTCTCCCTCTCTCATTTTCTTTTCTCTCTTCCTCTCCCTATTATGTTTAATGTTTAATGTTTTTATCTCATTTTCTTTTCTCTCCCTCTCTCATTTTCTTTTCTCTCTTTCCCTATTATGTTTAATGTTTTTTATCTCTTTCTCTCTCCTCTCCCTCTCTCTCATTTCCTTTTCTCTCTTCCTCTCCCTCCCTCACCCTCACCCTCTCTTTCTCTCTTTCCCTATTATGTTTAATGTTTTTATCTCTCTCTCTCTTTTTCTCTCTTCTCTCCCTCTCTCATTATCGATTTAACCCTTCCTAAGCGATTCCTTTGCGGTTTAGGTGTTTAGGCTAAACCAATTTACTTGTCTATTCTTGAAGATATTTACGATACCATTCTTGTAATCACATGATTCATTGCCTACATATGATTAGATTTACAAACCCTAACTTTTCTGGTTAAGATCAAAGCGTATGTTAAGTTATGGCATAATTTCTATTGATCCTTCTTAAACATGGTTCACGGTTCATGCTGCTAGGCTTTTAGGGTTTTATGTAAACCATGCAACCTTTTCCTAATTTCATTTCTGAATGAATTATTCGTATGCTGAATTTACACAACCTTTCGTAACTACTTACATAATTGATTCAGATTTATGCCAATTTCCTAGAGGTTAATCTACTTCATGCAGCCCTAGAGTCATTTCCATGCCTTGCAAATTCATACAGTTTGTTAGCAATCTTCTTTAATGAATCCTTGCAAAGAAAGAGATGTCTAACATTGCAACATGCAATTTTTATCTTTCCAAGCATAATCGAAGTGTACAACCATCATTTCAACTTTGTAATAATGATCATTAGTTAATCTAAATTTGTTACTTTGCAATGCTTATAAACAATTTGCTAAGAATGCATAGACGTCTTATGTCCTTCTTCCATTTGTTCCTTTGAAGAATACTAATGACCGATTCCTTGATTATGAGTTATTTTTCCTAAGATAGCCAATTTTTTTCAATCGTAAAAGTGCATCTTACTTTCGTGAATTAACCATGCATAATTACGATATTTCGATGTAAATAGTAGTTGTGGGAGTTGCAATAGGAAATATGGTTTTTGAATCCGACGGTTAGGGTGAACTCGAGGAGAACCAATGAAAGGAGGGTTTAAAACTTGCTAATACAGCTTAAGTGGGAATGTCATAGGAGTTTCTAAAGAACTTGTGTGGGGGGGAAAATCCACGGAAGAGTTGAAATTGGCTTTGCAGAATACAAGGGGAGGATTCAAAAGGAAACGGGGATTAAATAGCCTTGTGGAAATGGTATGAAAAAGGCTTAAAAATTTGGGCTAGGTGACTTTTGGGGAAACCAAGGGCTGAAAGGGTTTAATTCCCGGGGATGCAAGGAAAAAGGGGTTTTGAAGAGCCTCGGGGTAAATGGCCCAAAAAGGAACTTGTATAGGAAATCCCGCGGGAAGGGTTGCTTTAAACCTCAAGGCAAGGTGAGCTTATAGGACTTTAGTGGAACCCCACAGGAAGGGGGGTTTAAATGGACCATGGGAAGGGTCTTTAAAACCCGGCCTACGGTGGGTTTTTGGGGGCAATGGGAAAAACAACTTAAATTCCAAGGGGAAAGGGGTGTAAAGATCGCTTGGAAAGTGCTTAAATCCCGATGGAGGCAAGGGAAATGCTTAATTTCACCGGTGTTTTAAAAAAACCCCTTGTGTAATAATGCAAGGGGAAAACGGGGGCTTAAAGAGCCCCCCCCCCCTTAAAAGCTTCTAACAAGCTTTTAAGGCTTCTAATTACACCATGTGCCAAGGATAGGAGATCGATGGAGGCCATTATCTCAGGCGGTAGCAATTTGAGACGGCGCTTGGCAATGTGCACAGCTTCAGCCGACGACAGTGGACGCAGCAGCTGGCAACTCTTCTATGGAATTCCTCCTCCACTCCACGACGGTCTTCAGTAGCTCAGAACCTCTCTGCTTCTCCATGTTGGTCTTCAACAGCCTCACGACCTCTCTCAGCTTCTCCACGACTCCCTCCCTTCTCACCCCTTAGAGGGGGTATTTATAGGAAGGGGGGTAAGGCCTCCCTCCCCCACATGGTGCTTGCATGCAGTCACTCCCCTCCACCTCTACACTGTCCCATTTTAGCCCCATCCTCTTCCCTCAACCACACTTCGGCTGGGGGAAAGAGGATTTAAAAAATTTGCAATAAATGTAAGATTATCGCCTTGACCTCCTCCTAAGAGGAGGTTCATATGAAGATATGCGGGTTTTCTTAGTCGTTAGTCTTGATTGGCCAGTGGGGAGTGTACTATTAAAGACCGCACCATCCATGACCACAATGTCGGCATTGTCATTTGCCTGAGACTTCACACAGCCTCGTAATATTTTCAGCAGAAATATTACATTCTCTCCCCCTTGGAGGAATCGAGATGTCCTCATCTCGAGATAAGGTGGGGATATTGATGGTGGTTGAGAGTGCTTTCATCTATCCAAGTGGCATCCTCCTGAGGATAATCTTTCCACTGGACGAGGCATTCTCTCAAGGTTCTAGATCTTAGTTGTCTCTCCCTAACATCTAAGATCCTGTCAGGCCATAGCTAAAGGACTCCTTGGCTAGGCATTACAACTTGTTGGTCATCAAGTACATGGCTAGGATTAGGTACATACTTCTTCAATAGGCTGATATGGAATACATTATGAACCTTTAGGTTCTCAGGGAGTTGCAGTCTATAAGCATTAGGTCCTAGGCACTTGAGGATCTTGTATGGTCCACAATACCTTGGACTTAGCTTCTTGCAATCTCCTAAGGATAGAGAACTCTTTTTTGGGCATACGCGAATGAAGACCATGTCCCCTTCCTCGAAGATTCTATCTTGACGCTTCAAATCCGCATATGCTATCTGTCTATCCTTGGCGGCTTGGATGTCTTGTCTTATTGACTTTACTTGGTCATCTATCTCTTCCAACATCTGCCTTGAAGCTTCAACCCTCAAGGTTGGATCTGAGAAGTTTAGGGGACTTCAATAGTCATGACCATACAATGCTTGAAAAGGGGTCATTTGAATGCTTTGTTGATAAGTAGCATTGTAGGAAAATTCAACCAAAGGCAAGTATTGAATCCACCTCTTTTGCTCACGACAACAGTGTGCCCTTAGCATATCCTCAATGACTTGATTGACTCGCTCCATTTGGCCACCAGTTTGGGGATGGTAAGCTGTACTAAAACAGAGTTGAGTCCCAATGGCTTCAAAGATAGCTCTCCAGAAGTGTGATGTGAAGAGAGAATCCCGATCACCAATGATTCTTCTAGGTAGCCCATGTAGCTTGAATATCTCCTTAATAAACAACCTTGCAATGTCTGAGGCTTTACAGTTTGTCTTTACTGGAATAAGGTGTGCAATCTTAGTAAGCATGTCAACCACAACCATGATGGAGTTGTATCCTCCCTGAACTTGGGATAGGCCAACAACAAAGTCCATACTGATGAATTCCCATTTCATTTGGGGAATGTCAAGTGGTTTTAACTTTCTTGCCATTTTGACATGTTCGGCTTTGATACGTTGACAAGACAAACACTCAGTGACATATTTAAGAACATCACCTTTAAGCCTCTCCCAGTAATAGGTCTTCCTAACTGCATTGAGAGTCTTAGCATAGCCAGGATGTCTTGAGAAAGGGGAATCATGAGCTTCCCACAATATCTTCTGCTTAAGTGACTGGCTTGCTGATATACATAACCTCATTCTATAGTAGAAAAATCCACTATTGATAGAGAATTCATGATACTTAGCCTGTAGCTTTTGGTCTTGGTCCTTGATAAAGATCTCCCTTAGCATCTTTTGATAGGCTGGATCATGGCATCCTTCTTCTCTAGCCAGCTCAAGTATTGGATTGTTTGGCATGGACACCTTTGTGGCTAGGGATCTAGCTGTTGATGGATTTTGCAAGATTAATGAGTTAAGGAATGCCTTGCGACTGAATGCATCGACAACTACATTCTCCTTTCCCAGTCAGTACATGATTTTAAAGTCGTACTCCTCCAACACTTCAATCCACCGACGTTGCCTCATGTTGAGCTCGTTCTGGGTAAAGATCCACTTAAGACTTTTATGATCAGTCACTAGAGTAAACTTGTTACCCAACAGGTAGTGTCTCCAAAGCTTTAGAGCATGGATGACAGCTAGCAATTCAAGATCATGGGTAGCATAATTCTTCTCACGGCTCTTCAGTTTCCTTGAAGAGTAAGCTACACGATGACCTTCCTACATGGGCACACATCCTAAGGCAAGAGTACTAGCATTAGTTACTACCTCAAACTCCTTACTGAGGTCTAGAAGTTCTAGGATAAGTATTGATACCAAACTTTGCTTCAATCTATCAAAGCTGGTTTGTTCAACAGTTGACCATGCAATGGATGTTTGCTTCTTCAATAAGTCCATTAGAGGTGCTACAATCACAAGGCATAATTTTTTATAAAGACCATATACCATCCTGTCAACCCAAGAAAACTGTGTATTTCTTTGAGAGTTGTTGGTATTGGCCATTCTAGAACATCTCTGACTTTGGTCGGATCCACTGAGATTCCTTCTGCTGATACAATGAATCCTAGATATTCAATCTGATGTTTGAAGAATGCACATTTCTTCATCTTAGCATACAACTTATGTGACCTCATTGTCTCAAGGACAATCCGAAGTTGGGGTTCATGATCTTCCTCCTATTTGGAATAGACTAAAGTGTCATCGAAGAAGATGAATACGAAGTCATCAAGATATGGCCTAAAGATATCCTGCATTAACCTCTTGAAGGTGGCAGGTGCATTCGTAAGCCCGAATGACATAACTAGAAACTCAAAGTGTCATATCTTGTGTTGAAGGCCTTTTTTGGGATATCTTCATCCTTGATCCTTATCTAATAGTCACCAGACCTGAGATCAATCTTGGAGAAGATCTTCACATCCTGAAGACGATCAAGAAGATCATCTATTCTAGGAATAGGGTACTTATTCTTGACAGTTGATTGATTCAACCCTCTGTAATCAATACATAGTCGAAGCATTCCATCTTTCTTTTTCTGGAACAGTACTGGAGCTCCCCATGGTGAACTGCTAGGACGGATGGAACCCTAATCTAGCAATTGCTTGAGTTTTTTCTTCAACTCAATTGCTTCCGGGATGGACATTCTATAAGGTCTCTTTGCAATTGGCACAGCTCCTACTGGTACTAGCTTGATCTCATGAACCACTTCTCTTTGAGACAGGAGTTCTGTTAACTCTTCAGGAAATACGTCCGCGTATTCCTTTAGCCAAGAAGGTCCTTCACTAGGCTCCTGCTTCTGTTCTAACTTGTTGAGCTTAATTAAGTAGACAGGTAGTCCCTTTCTGACTCCCTTTATAATCCGAGATGCTTTGGCCAATTGAATTTTTGGCATTCCAGCCTCACCTTGAGTTGTGACTAAATCCCCTTCAGAGTTCCGAAAGGAAATTTGGCCCTTTCCACAATGAATGTGGGCATCATTAGGTTTAAGCCAATCCATTCCAAGAAGACACTCATGGATGCCTAAGTTCATGACTCTGAATTTGACTGAAGTCGTCTTTTCTCCCAGAAAGAATTCCACCTTAGCAGTTTGCATGGTACAAGTAACCTCATGACCATTTGCTAATTCCACAAGCAAGGTAAGAGCTTCTATTTTGGCTATTCCTAATGTTTTTGCACAAGCTGGTGAGATAAAGGAATGTGTACTGCCACAATCAATCAAGGTCTTGATCAAACCTTTACCTTGATAGTCCGACGGTGTCTGAATCACTGAGAACTGGCGATTCGGCCCTTTCTTATGAAGAGCGGCATGGATTGTTGCCCTTTCAAACTCTCCTTCCATGGTCGGATCTTCTTCTTCGCACATTTCCCTATTGGCAACACAGGTGATTCTTCCTTTGCCTTGAGTAGCGGCTCCCTGGCCACAGCCCGTTCCTTGGAAAGATGCCTAGCGCTGTCCTTCTCCAAGCTTGGGACATTGCCTCTTGAAATGTCATGGCTCATTGCAGTGGAAACAACAGATGTTTCAGCCATTGCTTTGGGTAGGGACAAAGCTATTGGCATTATTAGTTCTTGCTTTCTTTCTTTGTCCCTGATTTTGACCTTGAACTCTCTTCATTTGAGGCCTAAATGCTCCTTTGTTCAGGTCATTATAAGACCAAGTTTTGTTACTTCTTGGCTTAGCCTGCATCTCCTGAATTATAGGTGCAGCTCGAATAAGTGTGTCCTGAAGATCTGATGAGCACATAGATTTGAGACGGGTATTCACTGGTGGGTTTAAACCACCACAAAATTTTGACACCTGCTGTGTCATGTCCATCTCTGGTGCATACTTAAGAAGTGAGACGAATTTAGAGTAGTATGCGTCAAGAGTGAGTCCCAACTATTTTAGTTCGTAGAACTTATTCATTTTCTGTGTGCGATATGCAGGTGGTAAGTATCTTCCTTGCACGACTTTCTTCAGTTTTTCCCAGGTAACGGATCCTTTTGCGATCCCTTGATCTCTACACCATTGCTTCCACCAAAGCTTGGCTTCGCCGGTGAGCTTCAACTTGGCGAGCATAGCCTAGTTGGTGAGGGCAGTACCGGCTGCTTCAAAGTAATTCTCATAGACTCTATCCAAATTTCAGCATCCGCTTGGACAATCCTACCTTTCTTATCAAATTCGGGTGGCTTAATCCGCTTAATAAGAAACTTCTTCTCCTGGATTACAGCAGTACTTGATGTGGGAGGCGAATTGGGAATCTGTACCTGGGGTTGTGCTTGGATAAAGGTTTCTTAACGTTATTACTCGTTAATCGTTATGATTTATATTTCATCTCCATTTCAACTATCAATCAAGAAATCTAGCCACTTAACTTTTTATCAATTCTCATAGACAAAACAGACATTGATAAAAAGAAGTCTTATTCCATTTATATGGGTCTAGCCCTTTCGGAGTACAACATTTCCTGATATAATAGAGCAATCATTACATTTAGTTTGGGGAGAATAATGTTGTATTATATTTATCTACGGGAACTGGATAATAGTATGATTTTGAGTCATGGATCTTCAGGAATCGGTAAGTCATCGGAAGATTAGGGTATCCTTTCCTTTGGAACCGATTCTTCTCATAGCGCTCCAACACCCTGATCCTGTCGGCGGGGATTACACGGGTCACTTCCTCATATATATATGAGTTCAGCTCAACCCTTCGACCTCGAATATGTAAAGTTGAGTTTACGTTAGCCTCCACAAAAATAAATAGCATCACGATCTTCAGGTCTTCTAACCACTTGATCCTCTTTAGGTTAGTTTGAAGGTATGCAAACCAGTGGGCAGCTATATAGTAGATTCCTAAGTCACCCGTCAATCTTCATTCCATGTATAAAGGCGATGGATTATAGATACAATCTAGGATGTTCATCATCTCAACCCTTTGTCGATAATCCGAGGAATGCATTGCAGTCATAAACATGACTCGAAACACTAAGAACCTGTTCCATGCTTCATAATTCTGCAAGACAGCATCGAAAGTAAGAAAATGTTCAAAAAAGTAACATTTTCTTTACTTTTTCTTATTAAGATTTCTTTAAAAAAAATCATTTGTTGGTTTGCTCTAATACCAACTGTAACGTGTCCACCTGTTCTCTTTAGGACATGTCTTAGTGGTCCATCGAAAAGGAGATCTAGAAAGCTTTGCCCAGCACTCCCATGGAATTTTACAGGGTTTGCGATCCAGGACTTTCTGCGTCTACCACATAGCGGAAGTATTCTTGCCGTTACCACTTAGGACCGACTTGAATCAGGGTTTTCCCTAAAGGTCATTTTCTAAATAGCAACTAGCATTGAACCCCGAGTGAACTACTTTACGCAGAAACGCCAGGGCCGAAGTGAATTCACGCTGCACTTGGTTCAAGGAGAATGGGAAACGAGAGGGATGCAAAGCTCAATCTCCTTGCCATAAGGCATAGTCCGATTCCATTCCCCTAAAATAGTGTAAACCAGGATATTTATAACCTAGAGTCTAGGTCAGTGCCTTTGCTATTCATTTCCTTTGAGATGATCTTCTTGCTGCCCATTATGATTGAGAAAAGTTCCTGGCCAACTAGGACCACCCATCCATAGGAGGGACCCATGACCACATCCACCGCACTTTCGCAAGGTTGTTTTAGTTATCTAATTACCTATCACATTTAGTTGGACATGCATCAATAAACTTCCTTAATTAGCTCGTTAGGTACTAGTTCCTTCACGTAATCATAGCACTTGACATAGAAAAGCAATGTCAAACAAGTTCCTTTTTAACAACTTATCATATTTATCTTTGGAATACATTTAAAAAGTCCAACCCATAGGCTTATCCATAATCCTCCAAAAGGATATCCAAAAATCCAGAGGGATTACTAATCCAAGATTTCGCCCGTAGCCTAGTATGCGGGCCTTGAGATCTAATCCCAAGTCACGTTAGCCTCTTGTGCAGGGCTCGAAAGTCGAGGGATTTACGGCCAGAGCCCCCCTAGCACCCAAGCGTCCTCCTGCTCCAAGTAGCGCTCAACGGAGAGACCTCTCGTGGTGGTTCAGTCCACCTTCTTGGCGTGTTTAACAACCCCCTTGGTTAGGGTGAGGCACACAGTCGGGGGTCACTGAAGCTACCTCTCCCTTCAGGCCTTCAACCTGAAGCATTAAATATCTTTTCATTTTTTAATTCCTTGAGCAAACGAAGCAAACAGTGCTCTCTAAACTGTTACCAACACAATCATTTCCAGTGGTCGTTATTTTGGCCAACTGCTAAGGAGAGAATCCTTCTTTCCGAATGAATCCAACACTCGTTCCGGGATCAATTGTGACTCCGCAAGTTTCCCAAGGGTTTGTTTGTTAACCCTTATATCCTTGGGTTAGGGCCGTACCCTATTAACCCAACTTACCCAATACCTTAAGTTCCATTAGTAGTAAATATGTTATTCCAATTTACTGATTGGTCTTTTGCTTCCAAGCAATTATCTAATCCCCTTATCTTTGTCACTTTTCCCAAGAAAGGTGCTATGTCAGGATGACTACTCATCCTCTTGCAACATAAACTTGCGCAAGAATCTGCCAATCTCATTCCAAGGAATTGGCCACTCCCTTGTGATCAAATCACAAGATCATGCGACTCTGCAACTTGTTGCAGAAGTGTCGCACCTAATCCATGGGACTATCTTACCCACCGAACGACATCTTCTAATCATGGAATCATGATTAGATAGGAAACAGGGTTAGGGTGTCTTCATAACAATCCGTTCCTGATTGCACTAGACTGACATTGTCGGTCCCAGGGTTTCAAATTCAAACCGAGTTTCATATTTTTAACGAGCGATCCTAAGGGTAGAGACCCTAGATTGTTTCTCGCAAATATGTCCTATTGTCCCTACATTCTGTAAATGTGGACAGGATTTTTTTAAGGGTATGAGAGTTTCAACTTGGCAATAAATGCGAGTAGGGCACGTCCTCAACGTGCTAAACCCTAGTTAGCACTTTGGGATATGTTGCATTGATTTAACCCTTCCTAAGCGATTCCTTCACGGTTTACGTGTTTAGGGTAAACCAATTTACTTGTCTATTCTTGAAGATATTTACGATACCATTCTCGTAATTACATGATTCATTGTCTACGTATGATTAGATTTACAAACCCTAAATTTTCTGGCTAAGATCAAAGCGTATGTTAAGTTATGGCATAATTCCTATTGATCCTTCTAAAACATGCATTCACGATTCATGCTACTAGCACTACAAGGGATCGGGCTCATACCCGCGCTCCTAGCCGCACAAAATGACTTGGGAAAAAAAGTGTCGGGCCCGTGTAATAGCGCGTGTATCATCGCGGCCAGAGACATGCGTGTAAAAGCGCGTGTACAGTGACAGTCAGTCGCGCGAATACACGACCCCATACACGCATTCTGCGCAGTTTTGCTGCAAATTTACACGCGAATCTAACAGACTATCCGCGCAGATATACGTGATTTTGACAGATGACACGCGATTACAGAGGGAAAAAAAAATCCAGAGAGTGCTTTTGGGTGCCTGGATGCTGTTCCAGCATCCAGCCACCCAAAGGCACTCTCTGGATTTTTTTTTTGGTGCATTGCACCATAAAAAAAGAGCGATTTAGATTTCAAGACACGAATCAAGACTCACTCTCTATGAATACACGATTCAATATTACTATCTAAAACTTAATACACGACTCAAGACATACGATTCAATACATTGTCAATACATGATACATTTGTGTACAAGGGAGTCCATATGTCAAAATAGCCCATGGCTTTAATTAGGAACAAATATATACAAAGTCAAATAGGGAGCTAGGTGCAAAAAAGCCCATGGCTTCAGTTACAAAAAAATTTTGTACAACCACATCCTACAGTATTCTGAAAGCTAATCAGAGGATGATGAGGACCGTATGCTCTCTCCATGATCAGAGGAGCTCGCATCGGTATATTCCGATGAGTGGTGCTCGCCTCCACCAGGAGCAGTGGCACGAACATCAGTAGTGGCGGCTGGATCATCAGGGGCAGGAGCATCAGCAGCTTGTGCCTGTTCAAGAAATATACCGTATGTAAGTATACATATATATGCAATTAAATAAACCGAAATCATTCATTTAGAGTTTTCAAGTACCTGTCGACCGTATGGTCTCATGGCCGCGTCAAACTGTGCATCCGTAATACGTTCCTCGTTTCTGAAGATGGCCCACGTGTCACGTCTGCTATTGCGGCGAGCATACCCAGTCTCGTGGGCTGTGGGCCTCCTCCCCATAACCCGTCGCTGTAACATAATCAAGATAGTTTGTAAGATCAAAACAATCATAGAATCAATGAATTTGGCAAACAATCAAATAAAGAGGCAAGTTACTTACGAACTCTGCCTCCCACGACTCGACGCCGCCAGATCCGAAATGCGACGATCCAATGGTCTCCATCTGGATCCGTCGTGCCTCCACATGCTGCCTGCTCTTCACGCCTCCCTCTGCGCGCTTCTTTGCCTCCTTCCACTCGTGTTTGTGGGCAGTGGCAGGTTTCTCACAAGGATAGCCACCCGCAGCTACATTCACCCCATCATCGTACGCGAGTTTCTTAAGGTGAGATCTTTTATTACTTAAGATCTCCCTTATTCGCGTCCTTCCCCATACATCCGAGAATGTCGCTCGTGGGGGATTGGGGTACCGACTATGTACACTATCTAGGACCTCCCTAACTAACCGGCTATCCTGATCTTTAAATTTTACAAAACAGTTTCTATACATGTTTGAAACTACCCCCCGCATATACTCCATCACCTGTTTCCCTCTCGCATCCATGACTACCCCGCCCCTATCCGTAACATCGTAGAAAATCTCTCCCTCCACCTCTCTCGCCTCCTCCGACTCCTCACTGTCTCCTCGTACATGCCTCCCTCCATGCCCTCTCTCACCACGTGCCCTACTACCCCCCCCCACCAAAGCACCCGCCGCATAATCCTCCACTCCCGCTCTCCCTACTGCGGTGTCGGCTCTCATCTATACTGCGGGAGTAGCCATGACTAGGGGTGGCTGCACGTGACTGTGTACGTGACTGTGGCTGTGAGGGAGCACGTGATGGTGGCCGTGAGCCCTCATGTGACGGTACAGAGGAGGGTGTGCGTGAGTGTGTCCGTGCAGGGGTGTGTCTCCTCGGTGAGCGTGTATGCGCAGGGGTACGTCTCGCCGGACTCGCAGGCGTAGACGGCAGTGGAGAGGCTTGTGTACTTGGGGGCGCGGTGTGACCTGGGAGTCTAGGAGGAGGATGGGCATACATATACTCTGTCAGCTCCACTGGATTAGGATGGCGCCCAAAATGGTTTATCATCTCCATCATCCAAGTGGCGTATGCCCACGGATCGGAGGAAGAGCCTGGATCCATGAAGAATCTGCAAAGCGTCGAAATTCCGCCTCAATGAACCAAGCAAAACATGCATATAAAAAATAAACATATCTCCTACAATATATCTCCTCAATATATCTCCTACAATATATAACCTACAACATATATCTACCATTCTAGAAAATAAACATATCTCTTACAATACCAAACATCGAATTAGTAGAAGATCATAAGCCAAAAGAAGAAGTTCATTTCGAATTAGTGACGAAATTCATGAAAAACAAAAACTCTTTCCTCTATCTTGACGGACATTGTCCATCAAGGGAGAAATGACTAAACACATACACAAGGGTTCCTTCTTCTCTCTTTCCTCTATCTTGACGGATGTCGTTTGTCAAGAAATAAATAGTTAAGCACATATACAATGTGTGTGAATTCTATCCTCTGTCGCTTTCAAGTACACATAGCACGGGTGGAAAGAAAGAAAGCGACAGATTTGCCAAAACAAACAAACGACAACCAACCTCTTTGAAAAGTCTTTGAAAAGTGAGTTCGTTGATTCTTGCTTCTCTCTCCCTTTCTGTGTTGTCTGCACCCTTTGCTTCTTTTGGGTAGTCCAAGAGGGAGAAGGCTGGTTGGAAGAGGCAGGTTCGGGGGTTTGGAAGAGCTGGAGGCAGAGGTACTGTAGCGACAAAGAAAGAAGAAGAAGAAGTGTTTTGAAAGAGGGCTTTTGAAAGAAAGAAAGCGACGCGCGCGGTAGGTAAACGCAAAAAGCACGCGTGTAAAAGCGCGTGTAAAAGCGCAGCAGAATACATTGTAGACGCGCCTGTACACGCGACACAGAGACTGTTTATACTTTTTTTTAAAACTGATTGTTCTTGTGTATCCATTGTTTTGTGCATAGGATGTGTATGATTTCACTAAAAACTGATCCTACTTCTGTATTGGTTATTTTGGACATAGCATGTCATCATCCTCTTCAAGCAGTTCTGGTGAGGATGAGACAATGCGTCATCGTGATCGCGACGTGTGGCTGGCACAAAGGATCAAGTGTACGTGTAATCGATGTCAAGGGTGCATTGTACGAGCGCGTCGAATTACATTGAATCACATCTCGATGTATGGAGAATGGATTCAAACAGGTTTAGAGGTGAGAAGATGTGAATTGAAAGTATTAAAATAACTCATGGTGTGCAAATTAATGGAGCGCGTTGTAATATATATACTGTGATTGAAGCAGGATGCAGTACCACACCCTAACATGGTGCCATACGCACGGCGAGAGCATGCAAAGCGTCGACGAGATGATGCTGGAGCTTCGGGATCTGTTGTCGGAGATGAGTGGGAAAGGGATGACAATAGCCCTGCACCCCACGAAGTTGTGGAAGAGGAGGTGTTTGATGACATGGTGCGGAATCTTTTTAGGGATGATCGCAAAGGTGTGGACGACAATGATATGGAACAAGAGCATCTCTACAACGCTTCATCGACACCGGTTTTTGAAGGGTGCACATTCTCTATTTTACGTGCTTCACTTGAACTGCTCAATATACAAACAGTTTATGGATGGAGCAATGCAAGTCTTGACGCATTATTGAAGTAAGCATTGTAACTTGCAAATTTGAGTTAGTGGTTTTTGGTTTACAGTATAGGGTTTAGGGTTATGGGCTAATTGATGATATTGGATGCAGGCTATTATCAAACATGCTTCCAAAGGGGAATAGACTACCCACCTCAAGAGACAAAGCGAGGTGCTATGTGACATCTCTTGGAGGATTGGATTATGATCGCATACATGCATGCGTCAATGATTGCATTCTCTTTCGTGGGACGCATAAGGAGGCTCGACAGTGTCCCACTTGTGGTGAAGCAAGGTATAGAACAGATGTGAAGAGTTTTGATGTACCTCGTAAAGTCTTGCGACACTTTCCTATAATTCCTCGCATCAAACACATGTTCAAGTGCAAATCCATAGCAGAGCTCATGTCATGGCATTCCTCGCATCGATCGGATGATGGCATGTGGAGAATTCCTGCAGACACTCCTGCTTGGAAGCATATTGAAGATGAGTGGCCCAGCTTTAAAACAGAGCCCAGAAACTTAGACTTGGCCTAGGTATGGATGGAGTGAATCCGTTTGGTTTCAAGAGCACCGCATATAGCGTGTGGCCGGTTGTGTTGGTGAATTACAACCTTCCACCATCAATGGCAATCAAGAAGGGACATCTTATGTTATCCCTTCTGATTCCAGGGAAACATAAAGTCAAGCATATGGATGTTTATCTTGAACCGTTGATTGATGAGTTGGAGGAACTATGGAGAGGTGTTGCGGTAGTGGACATTAGTAGGCCTCCCTCCTCTCGACACTTCGACTTAAAAGCAGTGTTGATGTGGACAATGCATGACTTTCCAGGATACAGCGATTGTTCTGGTAAGAATTCTAACTACCTCCCGACTCTAATACTATTAGCTATATCAATTATAACTATTGACTTTATTATTCTAACTTTTTTTTTATTTTAACAGGTTTGAGGACATCGGGTAAACATGCATGTCCTATATGTGGCCCTTCATTGGTACATGAGTATGCTGATGGTTTGTGTAAGACCATATTCGATAATCATCATCGATTTCTCCCATCAGATCACCCTAAATATGCTCCTAGTAAGAGGAACATTCATCCACAGACACTTCGTGCAAAAGATTGGAAGCGTATTTGGGAGTCTTCAAATGTTCTTCCTCCAGATGGCATGAACAGGTACATCTCCATTGTTTTCAATCTTGTTTTGTGTAGTCTCTAAAGTTGGAATAAAGATGACAGTCTGCAATCCCTTGTGTAGGTACTCCATTTTTTTCCGGCTACCATATTGGACCCATCTCAAGATCAACCATCTTCTTGATCCCATGCACATCTTCAAGAATGTGGGATCTAGTATTTGGGAACATGTTATTGGTAAAAGAGACAATGTTAGCATACGGGAGGACTTGCAGGTCGCAGGACGTATGCGTCAAGCTTGGCCACGAGAGGAGGGTGGGCACGTTCGTCTTCCGCCTGCTCCCTGGATTATATCAAAGAAGGAGGAGAAGCAGGTAAAGCAAGCCATCACCACTTTGCGTACTCCCACTGGATGCATGAGATCGTTGAAGGGAGCGTTTACAACCACTAAGAAAAGATGGGTTGAGCAACTACATGGGTTGAAGTCCCACGATTGGCACAAGATGCTCCAAGTAAGTGTTTTCCAATTATTGTAGGTTGAAATTAAATTTTGTAATGCCCTAACCCAAATATACATGTGCTCTTATGTGCGCAGTTCATACTACCTACTAGCATCGACCATTGTGCAGACAGGAGTTTGAAAAGATGTATTTATAAGATGGGCGAGCTTGTGAGGTATGTAAATCCCATGTAAGATCACCCTTCATTATACCTTGCAAAATGAATGTGCATGAGGTATAACGTACTGTGCATTTATTTTTCAGATATGTTAGTTCCAAAGCAATTGATCCAGCCACATTGGATGATGCGCGTGTTATGGCAGTGGAGGTGGTTTGTATGGTAGAGGAGACTTTTCCGCGAACCATTCTCACAAGTCAACTACATCTCATTGTGCATTTAGTGGATGAAATTGCTTTATGTGGCACTGTGCATGCCCGTTGGATGTTCTTCCTAGAGCACTTCATGAAGACCTTAAAAGACTTTGTGAGGCAAAGTGCAAGGCCCGAAGGAAGCATGGCTGAGGGTTGGTTGATACAAGAGTCTCTTGTATATATATCAGAATTTCTTGATCAGGTGGATAGCTCTTTGCCGCGACTATGGAGCAATGAAGAGGACTTGAGGATGACGTCTATTGTGCCTCAAGGAAAAGGACATAGCAAAGTAATTGAGAGAACATTGATTGATGATCTTAATTTCACTTGCATCCTTAATAGTGATGTGATGAGCAGATGGGTTACAAGATACGAGGATGCAAAGACAAAAAGGCAAGCAGACAGAGCTCTCTTTCGGAGGCAACATGGCTCTCGTAAGGCGTACCCTAAGCATCTAGCAACACTTCCGAATGATATTCATGTTGATTGGTTGCATGAGGAAATGGAGAGAGCAGAGAGAGATGAGGGGCTGCATATCACGGCGGAAGAATGGGAGTATGCACGAGGATGCATGTTAAAGGTACATAGAACAAATGTAAATTTGCATTCTTTGTAAGTGATTGGCTTTTCATATTTATTCACATTAATTGCTTACATAGATATTGCTTATATTTTGGTCCAGTGCACTATGTTCAATGCTATATGGTGTGAAGGCAAGCATTTTCGAACACAAAGAATAGATGAAAAGAGGAATACACAAGATTGCGGCGTCATTAGTAGCTTTGAGGGAGCCAATGGAAAAATGGATGATTATTGTGGCACAATCCAAGACATATACAGACTTGACTTTCGCTGCTTCTTTGTGTATGTTTTGGATGTCAAATGGCAAATGAACGTGGTGGAAAAAGGGCCTAACGCAACGATAAAACGCCATGCAAGTGGCTATGTAACTATTGACTCTACAAAGTTTTGGCAAACAAAGAAAGATACGCTCGTATTGCCACAACAATGTGAGCAGGTATGCATTTTTTTACAAATGTGTTTCATGTACATATATATCTAAGCTCGCGCACCCCTTGACTTTTGATATGCTAATTAATTAATGAATTATGTGTATTTGAGCAGGTTATCTATCTGCCAATGGTGCATGACAGTAAATGGTGGTATGTCATTCCTATTGCACCACGTTCCAAAGTAATGTATAATACATTCACTGATATGGAGCATATGGAGGATGTGGCAAGCCGCAAAGAAGATGATGTCGAACATGCCAATGTAGATGATCATGATAATGAGGATGAGCGTGCCATTTCTCATGATCATGAGGATGACCCTTCCATTGAGGATGATGGTGATGATGATGAGAATGATCAAGGCATCGGTACCATTATCAATGGGCAAAATAGCGATAGTAGAATAAATTTAATCGTAGCCTTACAAATTGATCAAATGGATATTGATGTTGATCGTTTGGCAAGGATGGATCTTATTGAAGATGAGATCGAACCCTAACCAATCCATCACTGTATTGTTCCAAATTCATGACATTTCTATTGTATACTTTGTCTTTCAATAACCATATGAAGATATATTTTTCAATATATTACGTTGTTGTAAGTGCATGTAGTGGGATTTTGTAATGGTTTGTAAACACTGCAATGCACAATGACATTTTTAAAACTTAATGGTTTTCTGTTTTGAAAAGAAATGGATTTCTGTAGTTAGGCTCTGTGTTGCGTGTAACAGAGCGTGTATTATGACAGACTTAACGCGCAAATACACGCGCCCTCACATGCAATTATACACGCGCCTGATACTGCTGTAACTATACACGACCATACACGCGCTCGTAACTTGGCGCATATACACGCACTGTTACATGCATGTATACACGCGCCCGATATTGCTGTAAGTATAAACAACCATACACGCGCCCGTAACTTTTCGCGTGTAATGGACGCGTGTATGGTGGCATTGTGTTGTAGTGTAGGCTTTTAGGGTTTTATGTGAACCGTGCTGCTTTTTCCTAATTTCATTTCTGAATGAATTATTCATATGCTAAATTTACACAACCTTTCGTAACTACTTACGTAATTGATTGAGATTTATGCCAATTTCCTAGAGGTTAATCTACTTCATGCAGCCCTAGAGTCATTTCCATGCCTTGCAAATTCATACAGTTTGTTAGCAATCTTCTTTAATGAATCCTTGCAAAGAAAGAGATGTCTAACATTGAAACATGCGATTTTTATCTTTCCAAGCATAATCAAAGTGTACAACCATCATTTCAACTTTGTAAGAATGGTCATTAGTTGATCTAAATTTGTTACTTTGCAATGCTTATAAACAATTTGCTAAGAATGCATAGACATCTTATGTCCTTCTTCCATTCATTCCTTTGAAGAATACTAATGACCGATTCCTTGATTATGAGTTATTTTTCCTAAGATAGCCAATGTTTTTCAATCGTAAAAGTGCATCTTACTTTCGTGAATTAACCATGCATAATTACGATATTCCGACGTAAATTAAAAAAATAGGAAGAAAACCTGGACTTGTGGATTCAGTGAAATGTCCACATGGATGTTAGGAGATGATCTTCCTACGGTTGCGCCTTGTGCCTTTTTAGGGGCCATTAGGATTTTGACCTTCTTTCCTTGGCCATAGACTTATGATCTTGGCTCGTCTCCCTCACACACGCAATTCCCTTTTAGATTCGGCTTCCTTGGCCGATGCTTCGTCTTGTGGACTTGGGCTTTGGAAGACCTTATAGGCTTGTGTCAATTGCAATAGGAAAGATGGTTTTTGAATCCGGTGGTTAGGGTGAACTTGAGGAGAACCAATGAAAGGAGGGTTTAAAACTTGCTAATACGGCTTGAGTGGGAATGTCATGGGAGTCTCTAAAGAACTTGTGTGGGGGGCAAAATCCACGGAAGGGTTAAAATTGGCTTTGTGAAATACAAGGGGAGGATTTAAAAGGAAATGGGGATTAAATAGCCTTGTGGAAAGGGTATGAAAAAGGCTCAAAAATCCGGGCTAGGTGACTTTTGGGGAAACCAAGGGCCGAAAGGGTTTAATTCCCAGGGATGCAAGGAAAAAGGGGTTTTAAAGAGCCCTGGGGTAAATGGCCCAGAAAGGGACTTGTATAGGAAATCCCACGGGAAGGGTTGCTTTAAACCTCAGGGCAAGGTGAGCTTATAGGGTTTAGTGGAACCCCACGGGAAGGGGGGTTTAAATGGACCACGAGAAGGGTCTTTAAGACCCGGCTTAAGGTGGGTTTTTGGGGGCAAGGGAGAAAATGGCTTAAATTCCAAGGGGAAAGGGGTGTAAAGATCACTTGGAAAGGGCTTAGATCTCGGGGGAGGACGATGCCAGGAGGCATATATCACGGTGGATTCCGTGAGGTTTTTATGGTGGATTCCGTAAATTTTGTTTACCGGGGCTCATACACAAAGTGGATTCTTTGTGCGAGAAATCGATGGGGACGCCTATCCTTTTCGGGCGTTTCGTTGATTTAGTGTGTACATGGTTGATTCCATAGCCGGTGATTTCGCAAAATACATATTAAATTGATAAACGTTTATGAGTTTAGAGTGCACACTCGTAATAAATTAAGGTTAGGATTGATTTCTAACCAATTGATTTATTTATGTAGCTGAAGATTGCTAGGTATTCACTTTTGTCGGTTTAATTGTATTATTTTACTAACGATTGTGAATGCTTCAGTTGATGTGTAGTGATAGCAGTAGTGGTGGAGGAAAGCATTGGAGGATAACGTGTATTCGAGTTGTCACTTATATTTATATGGGCGCATACCTTAGGCATGGTGCCTATATTTTGTCACACTTATTTATTAAGGCGTTGGATATTTATTTATTATTTTTGTATGCGCATGGGCGCACGATTATGATATTTGTATTTGGACATTGTATTGGATATGCCTGACTTCTTGGGCCTCTGCCCATTAGATTTATTTCTATTTAACACTTAAGCAAACTCAAAAGCCAAAAGCGTGCTATTTTGTAATTTGGGCTATTATTTGAGCTTGAAGATGATTAATACATAAAATACATGCTTTGTGGAGCGCTCACACAAGGCATGGGGGGAGATTGCACCCAATTGGTCTCTTGTTCATATCGTGCATGCTTTCTACCTTGAGTTTTGTGCAAAAAGTAGACTTCTTTTGTTCTTGGGGACCTTCTGACGCTCACTACGCGCGCTTACAACATTCGATCTGTGGACCAGTGGTATGAGAGCGAAGCTGAGATCGAGAGCTTCCAATCGCTATCCATCTTGCACGAAGGCGAAGCTCCTGGAACGATCGAGATCTACAATTAGTTTCATTGCAAACGGTCGATACGGGTGGATTCCTGGCGATCAAGAACCTCTATCAACAGCCTCTGATCGCGAAGGACCAGCCTGAGGAAGTGGAGGACCACATCAATATTTCCTTCAACAAGTCGTTTGAAACAGTATACTAAGCTTTATTTCCATAGCCAAGAAGTTTACAAGCTTTAGCTAAAAGCTTATTATAAAGCTTCAGCTCATAAAATCGATGACTTCTGAACGGGCGACATCTCAGCGTGATTTTCGGCGCAGAAAAATGCCCCCCCTCAAAATCGTCGAGTGGTCAACTCAAGCTTAGTCATCTAAGCTATTCATAAATCCTCCTAATCATTCAAGTTTTACAAGTCTTGTGATTACAGCAAGTCACGAAGGTCAATCAAGTTCTCAGAAGTCAAAACTGACTTATTTCAATAACTCCCATAAGGACTGTTCCTGCATAGAAGCATAGAACTACAAAGTTGTTCCTTGGAAGACTCTGTTCGCATACGCGGACTTGCTGAACTAGTTTCAGCACACGCAGAAGGTCATACGCAAATTTTACGAAGACTACAAATTCCGCAACCGCAAAAGACGAAGACCGTGAAAGCCAAACAAAAATCTATAAGCCTTGTATACTCGACTTTGAGCTACGCTCATCTAGCTAATTGGATTTTGAGAGAGTGAGGTCTTTTGTATTTTTACAGGATGAAGGAACAAAATATGGATGATTTAATGGCTGAAAGTGACCTTCCTGAATCTACGATGGAACAAAAATTGGATTTAATTATGATGCAGCTAGATGAAGAACGAAGAGCCCGACAAGCTTTGCAAGTTCAATTGGCCAATTAACAACGATCGACCATTGACAAAGATGGACCACAATCCGAAGATCTTATCCGACGAACCATTGATGCGACGCTCGAAGCTCAATCCATCTGCAAAGAAACAAAGATAAGTAAAAGAAATTTCAAATTCTCTACTTTCAATGGAACTCAAGATGAAAAGATTGTCCTTGCATTCATCAGTCAGTGGAGCCCCGAGAGGAACACCAAGGAAAAGGGAATTCTTTTGCAAGAAAATCTATCTTGTAACATCAACAAGCTTGTTTATCATGTTTCATATGATCACAATGAAGAAAAGAACACCAGGCACAACAAATCTTCATGCAGCATCATGTAAATCTCCCACGGTTTTAATAGAATCAACCATATTCTTCAATATCTTCACAAAATCCATCAATATCACAAAGAAAGCAAAGAAGTACACCATCTTAAAATGGAAATACATCACATAGTATTCATCTTCAATATCTTCATAGTCTTCTCTCTTAATCTCTCATATACAATCACTCTGTTTCTGTAGAATTGGCTATCTCTGACTCTCTCTCACACACTCCATCAATAATACATCATATCCTCACTACAATCTCTCAAAAATTACTCTCAATAATCACTCTTAGGTCGTGGATACCCCTCCCAAGAGGTATGTCTGATATGAAAGGTCACCAGAGCCACTACAGTGTCTCTTCATAGCTCACTACTGTCACTTCACTCTAGTCTTCACTTGAGTCTTTGGCAGCTACTTCTTCCACTTCCTCCAGCTCTTTTGCACTTGTATTTACCTCTTTCCAAGGCTAGAAAACTTTCCCCAAAATCACACATACATTCCACAGAACACTTACAGAACAATCTACAGGACAGTACCAGAACAGTTACAGTACAGAAGCAGAACAGAAACAGAAGCTCTACAGAAGACCTACAGAAGGTTACAGAAGGTCATCAAAACCACATAACTTATACTCAACCCATTCCAAACTCTCACAAACCATTCAATAAACTTTCACAATATCTCATTCTTCATCAATCAATACTCCATCCCTCCTTACAGAAGACAATCAGAACAAAAACAGACCAAAACAGAACAAAACAGAAGGTATACAGAACCATTCAGAACCTATCAGAACATCATAAAACCATCAACAAACATCATGATCTTCCAAAACACAATCAATATCATCCAAAACCCTCTCAAACCACTTCCAAATCAACCAATCATCCCATAAAATCAACCATTCAGCTCTCAAAAACAACAAAAATCAGCCAAAAAACAAGTCATTTCAACACTCAACATATCCCCACACTTAATAAGGAAGCGTCCTCGCGACCCAGGAAAAAGGGAATACAAGTTCATAGAAAAGCTCAACTTTGATCTTCAATATCTTTTTACAAAGAATCCATCCACCACGACCCCAACTTATAACCTGTTTCTGATATAAAAATACAAAGAAAGGAAAACTCTTTTGAAATTAACACCTCTTATCAAACTAAAAATCACAACAAATTGGTAAAGGATATAAGAGTTTGCTTCTTCGTCATCTGCATCGTCTTCAACTCTCCAACCACGACCCCATCTCTACAAATCTCCAAAACATAGCTCGTACACAAGATCCAATAGGAAACCACCACGTTCGTTTGACATAAATGAACTCACAACACTAATACACAACACAACCATCTGAATGACTTTCTCAAAAAGAAGAGTTTGGCATTAAAAAGCTTGCACCATACATTGGAAAGGCATCAATGAAGATGATCCCTCTTAAAAGATTGATGTTGTCGGAATCGATCCATAGATAAGGATTCATCTACAAAGTTTTTAGGAGGATTTTGAAAAAATTGGAGACAGCACATCCTTTCCAACAGGACCAAGTATCTGCTAGGCAAACAGAGGGCATGAAAATACAGTATCTCCAACTGTTGGGAATCAATGCTAACATTGACATTCATGCACAACTTTGGGATAGGCTTTGAATCAGTATGAGAATGCCTATGCATATACGCCAGGTACCAAGCAAAGTGAGCAGTTAATCTCACTGAGGGATCTGCAGACTGTGAATATTGTTGGGCAAAATGAACATAGTTTTGATAAGCTTGACTTGAAACTGTCCATTCCCTTGGAATTACTGGCCAATTAATCTGCGGTCCTGTAAGGCAATCATCCGAACTCCATCCCCTTCTTCTGGAAATCTGAGTATCAAAATCGTCACAGTCACTAACCAACTGAGGTGGTTGAGATATGGAAGTGTTAGGAGAGGGTAGTGGAATAAGGGAAAGTGGATGTAGGGAAGGATAGGAAAAATCATAAAAGGAAGAAAAGGTTAAAGAAGGAGTGGCAGAAATTTGTAAGGAATCACTAAGGAAAGGTGTTAATTGATAAATAGGAAATGTGGAGGGTACATTAATGAGGGGTGAAGGACAAGGTGGAGAAGGGGAAAATACCCTATCCTCAATAAAGGAACAATAAGTGAAAATAGGAATTTGAGGGAAATTGGAAGGTTGAAAAAGAAGTGGTAAAATTACTGTGGAATTTGTTTGACAAAGGGAAAAATATATAGCATAACGGTGAGCCAATTGTTTATAATAAAGGAGGGTAGGAACAGAAGGTCCCAAGAGAGATCGTCTATGATAGGCATCAAAGAAAGTAGCATCAAATGGATTATGTTTAGAAAGATAAGTTAAGAGATCCATTCTCAGTTGGTTAGTACTCTGTACAAAGGTAGGAGCTGTGTTTTGTCTTTGATTGAGGACCACTGAATCAATCATAGGATGCCACGAATTATCCTAACAATCAGCCACTTTGGAGGAATAACTTTGAAACATATCAGCTATGCGCAACTCCAAATGATTGACATAGAGAACAGCCTGTAAGACCACATCCCCCACATACCATGCCATATCTACCTCATCGGGAATTAACAAATCTCCTCGTAGATACATGTATGACATCAACATGGTGTCTGGCGTGACAGAATCTTCAAAGACCATTCTGACTACCTCTGTCAACAACTCAGCAGACCAAGCCCCACTCCAGCCATCCTCTGGAAAAGGTAAATCCATCGTGGAAAGCTTCATATAGAAGACCAGCTTCTGTAAATGGTAGTGGACAAAGAAAGAATGGTCAGGTAAGACATATTCCTGAAACTGTTCAAAGGTAGACCATAGCAAGTCCATTCTGGACTGCAATCTTTCCACTTTGTCTTGGAATAGAGGGCACAAAGTAGCCTGTCTCTGTAAGGCAGCCAAGTCATGCTGTGAAAGAGAGGGAATTAATGGAACAGGAGGGCTTGGAGGAACAGAGCGGGACTTTGCAAGCTGATCTTGCAACTGCTGGATTTGGGAGGCTTGGTTGGCCACTGTGTCATTAGCCATTTGTAAAGCTGAAAGCTTGTCATCTAAGAGAATTTGGAATTCTTTCGCTTCACTGGACATCCTCTCCTTCTCTGCTGAAAGGCTAGTAACCTGTGACTGAGCCTCGAATAACTGGGTTTTCAATGAAGAAATCTCATCACTTTGAATGGCAACCAGTTGGGTTTGCTGTTCCATTTGCTTAAATAGATCTGCTAGGGTATCCTTAGCAGATGCTAACTCAGAGGTTGCCTTATGTAACTGGTCTTTGGACTGCATGAGCTCTTCATAGAAAGATGCGTACAGCTGTTGAACACAGGCTGTCACTGACAACTCAATGGAACTTTGAATATCCTTGCAGAGGAAAGGAATGGCATCTCCTGAGACGAGACTGTTCAGGGAAGGAACTGAGATCTCCAAGGATCCTTCTCTATGTGCTCTGAACAGGTTATTGCAAGTGAGATACCCAGGGAGTTCACTGCCAGAAGTAGCAGGGATAGACACTGAGGGAAGTACAGCAGGGGCTTTATCCGCTACCCTCTTCAAGCGTTTGCGCTGGATGACCAGGGGAGGCGGAGAATCATCATCCTCAATGTCAATAGGTGCTGACTCTTCTGAAGGTGGAGGAGGAGGTACTGGATCTGATGGAGGAGGTAGAGGCACAGTCTTCTGTAAACCTGAATAGGTCAAGAAGGCAGACAAATAGGATCCATAGGTAACATTGGTAACATTACCCCTCGTGACTTTAAGAAAATGCTGATCCATCTTAGTAAGGAGGTATGTGCTCCAATCAATGGCAACTCCTTTCAGCACCATCCTGGAAGCTGTGAAAAGCTCTTTGGACAAATAGTGTGATGGCGTTTTGGCAGGCATGAACCTGTCCTGAAGGAACTGACACATCGTCTTCCATACGGGATCAGTGATCATAGAAAATGAAACTCCTGAAGAGTTTATCACTTTCTTAACATCAAGGACTTCCCTTATCTGCTTCTGCAACAGCTTGAGAATCTCTTCATTAGAGAAGAGCTGTCGAGTGGTCACAAAAGGTTCTCCTTTGGAGGGTAAGGACAGAGCCTTCCCTAAGCCGCGAGACGTCAATGTCATAGACATGCCTTGGACTACTCCTGTCTTCTTGCTGTAAGAGGCCAGGAACTCATCACATACGGACGGATCCTCTGGAAGTAATGGAAAAGGAGTGGCCACAAAAGCAGCAAGGCCTGCCTTCGTGAGGGGCTCAAAAGTAAGTAGGGACGAGTAATCCCGACTAACTAGTGGGACGTACTGGATAGGGGGAGGAGCATGAGAAGGCGCCATTCAGATGGTTACACACACACCACAAACACAGACAATCAAGGTGAATGCCTGCAAAGCAACAGACAAAAAAAACCAAGAATAAGAGAATTACCAATCAAACGTTACTCGACCTACTAACCCCAGGCAAACCACATCCTAGAAAAAATTTGACATGACCTCGAGACAAATGCGACCGAAAGCTTCATGCGATGCATCAGACAAACACCCTGAACCCCGTATCAGGCAACAAAAGAAAAAAACTACATACCATACCCGTAACCGTAACCGTAACTAAAACAGGAAACCAAAACCATACCATAGCAATATATCATCTGTACGACATCTGTGATAGAACCAAGACTGGACCATGGAAAATAACACTAATGACTGCGTATACCCATCCCACGAAACGGTTCATTGAAAAGGGGATTAAGTGCAGTGAGGGGGGAATTAATTTAATGAAGGGTTGATTTTAATCAATTATTAAAAATGGGTGAATTTTTATTAGGTGATAAACCTTAATAAGAAAACGGCGGTTCCTTATTATAAATTTAATTACCAATTATTAGGTTAAACCGGTGCTTTTATACGATTCCCGGACTTCGATTCCCGACTGGGTCTCTAAATGCAATTCATTGATTATAATTAAAGTGATGTGGAGCGCTTTTTTGCCAGCGCGTGCTCATGTGACGGCTGGTTGATTTTAATTAAAATTTTAGAGTGCCTCTTTAGCGCACGTAGCGCGTGCTAAGTGAACGGCTGATTGATTTTAATTTTTAAAAAAATGTGTGTTTAGCACGAATGCGCGTGCCATGGTGGGTGAATTAAAGGGTTTATTTTAACAATTAATTGTGATTAAGGGGGAAAATAAATAAATAAATAAATAACAGAAAATAAATACCTGGAAGGGTGTGTATGAAATGCAGGAATGCGCACGGAAGAGTCCCAGTAAAGGAAAAGCAAAAAGCACTGATGAAACAACAATGAACACCTTAGCAGATGTGTTAAGGTGATTTATGTTGGTTTTTTATTTTTATTTATTTTATTTGATTTTTAGTTGTGATTTTTTTATGTTGGAATAAATGAAAAATGAGCAAGGGAGGTGAGGGAAATTGTGTAGAATGTTTTTCAGATTTTTTTTACAATGTTTTACAAATTTTTAAATGATTTTTCCATATTTTTTGGCAATTTATGGGTAATTTTAGGAAAGATGGATTTTTCTAAAATTATAGGAAAGGCAATTCCTAGCAGACAATGCAAGTCCCAGACATCAGGGGTTACAAACAAACAAAACCATATCCCCTGTCAAACTATTTCAGGCAACTATGTGGCAATTATTAAGTCACATTAATCACATTAATCACATTAATCACAAGTCACTTAAGTTAGGTTAGTCATGTTAGTCAGGTAAATCTACCTAGGTTAGTCTGGTAAGTCAACCTAGGTTAGTTAAGTTAGGTCTACCTAAGTTAGTTAAGTCTAAAGTCTAACTAAGTTAGTTAGTTAAGTCGTAACTAAGTTAGTTTAGGTTAGGTGTTAACTTAGTGAGTTAGGTTAGTGACCTAAGGAGGAGGTGGAGGTTGGAGGTGGAGGTGAGGGGAGGTGGAGATGGACGAGCCGGCGGCGGACTGGTCGGCGACAACGACGGCGGCGACGGCTCTGGCGAGGCGGCGATGGCGCGAGCGCGGCGGGCGGCCGGACTGCGACGGCGCTGCGGCGACGACGACCAGGCAGAGGCTGGCGAGGGCGGGAGAGGCGGCAACTGGGGGCAGCACAGTGGCGGGCCACAGCAGAGGCGGCGGACAGCGCTGGGGGGTGGAGAGGAAAGGAAAGGAGGGGAAGGAGAGGAGAAGGGCAGAGAAGGAGGAGGGGAGGAGGCGGGAGAAGAAGGCTGCGGGAGGGGAGAAGGAGGTCGCCGCGGGAGGTGCAGGGAGGAGATCCGCAGGCAGGCGCTGTGGAGGCGAGGGTGGAGGAGAGGAGGAAGGAGGAGAGAAGAAAGAAGGAAGGGAGAGGGAGAGAGAAGGAAGAGGGAGAAGAGAAGGAAGGGAGGTGGCGGCAGGAAAAGCAGTGGAAGGAGGAGGAAGGAGAGAGAAGGAAGAGGAGGTGGAAATGGAGGGAGATGATGGAGGAGGGAGAGGAACGCACAGAGAGGGAGAGAGAGAGAGAGAGAAAGAAAAAGAGAGAGAAGAGAGGAGAGGTGGTTGAGAGTCGGGGGGGGAGGATGTCCGTTGGTTGGGTTTTTCTTTTTTTTTTTTGAATTGTTTTTTTTTTCAATAAAAGGTGGGCGGGCAGGGGTAAGGGAGGATGGGCGGGGTCAAAAGGGGGTGGATCCCCGTCCCGCGCTCGTGCGCAGGGCGGGGTAAAAAAAATTTGCCGTGACGGGATTGAAACGACGCAGGGATGACGGTACGGGGTACGCGGACACGACCGGGGCGCGTGGAGACGCGTTAAATCGAAAAAGGGCGCGTTCACGCGCAAAATGAGCGCGAGAAAAAACGTAAGAATAAAGAAAAATTCATAACTCCCAATCCAGATGTCAAAACGAAATATCGTAAAAATGAAAAGTGGGCAGGACGACAGGGGGGAAACAAGAAAAATATGGGACGGGGGTTCCGGGAGGGGGAAAGGGCGTTCATGTGCAAAAAACACAAAAAACGAACCAAAACGCAATTTAAAAATTAATATCGAAAGATCCGTGCATCGGAATGACATGCAGCAAAAAGGAAAACTAGGCAGAAAGATGTGCCCGACAATCCTATCATGTCAAAACATAATTCCGACTAAGATAAGACGCGTTCACATGGGAAAAACCCAAAAAACAAACCCGAAAATGGGATCGGAAATTAATATCGGACGAACCATTCACCGGAATGACATGCAGTAAGAAGAAAAAATGTCCGCAGGAAGGGGTGGCACAGGGTTATCACGTTAAAACGCAGTTCGTGCGGAAGTAGGAGGGGTTCACATGCGAAAAACTCCAAAAATACTCCCGAAAACTCATTTAAAAATTAATAAGTAAAAATCCGGAAGTCGAAAAAGGGTGGAGGAAAAAGGAAAAAGGTAGGGGAAGGCACAGGGAACATGGCTGTCAAATCAAATTGGAATTCCGATGCAAACAAGGCAGGTTCACATGGAAAAATGTCAAAAATACACACGAAAAAGTCGTGAAAACCCATAAAATTAATAACGGACAAACCAGGTAGCGGAATGACGCGGAATAAAAAGGAAAAATGTCAGGGGAAAAGCTTTGGTCAGGGATATGACGTCAGATCACGGTTCCGAAGCAAGAAAAACGTGTTCACATGGAAAACCGGCTAAATTGCGTAAAATGCTTCAAAAATTAATAACTCAAAAACCGTGCACCGGAACAGGGGTAGGTAAAAGGGAAAAATGGACCGTTCAATGGAAGGAACAGGGCTATAAGGTTGGATTTGGATTTAAGTGAACGTAGGGTGCATTCACATGGAAGGACCTCAAAATCAGGGAATGAAGGAAAACTGCAAGGAAACAGCCCCAAAGGTGGGTGGAACATAACCGGGCGGGTGGGAAGGGATCCCATGAAGGTAAAAGCAAGTCATGGTATACATGCATGAGCAAGATAAGGCATATGCAGATGAGTATGCAATGTAGACGCGTAGGGACGTGTCCCCACACTTAAGACCTTAACGGATAGGGTTAACCGAGCAACAGGGACCTAAGACCACGCCACAGACCATCCACTAACTTCCCCACACTTAAAACATGACCAGCACTAAGAAACAGAAGTTGTAGGGTTAGAAGAACTTGGCCCATTTCGTCAAGAATCAAGGTTGAGTGTCAACGGCACGTCCAGTGTTGTTGTCGGCGCTAGAGGGACCAAGGCATCTTCTTGGCACACGTTCGTCATGGCAGGGACCACGCGGCAGCACCCAGGGAGGTAACTGATGGAAAGAATCGCAGGAAATTCGTCGATGATGAGGGATATTGCACTCAACTCACAGTCACTCAATTGAAATGAAAGAACAGTCACTCGCCCCATGACTAATATCACTCGAGAAAGAATGATTAAAACCCATTTCTCATACCCGGTTGAGGAATCGACAAGGGGGAAATGGTGTAGAAAGGAGTATGCCAGGGTGCACAGTTGATGGTGCATTAGTGCATCCCGCCCGTCTGGCATAAGTGCAAGGAGGAAGGCAAGGGAGCCTTACAGTGCAGTGTACAGAACGAGGTGATGTGTTTTGTGTTGACGGTAAAGACCCATCCCGTGGGTGCATAGGGAAACGGAAACATACCTGACTCCAAGTGTGGTAACGTCCCTCAATCTCACCTCTCGGTAAATGATTGAAGAAACTCCAGTCACACTCAACCCACCCTCTGTCTCACGCTCTGTTTGATAGATACAGAAGGGCAGCCTTTTCCTGAAACCCATTGATGTAATCCTCACAATCACTTGTGCAAAGATTGTATGCCTTGTGCGCATTTGATGGTGCAACTGTGCATCCCGCCCTGTGCCGGCATACGGTGCAAGAAGGAAGGCAAGGGAGCCTTATGGTGTAGTGCACAGAAACAAATTGTACTTTGTGCTTTGAGAGGCCCATCCCGTGCGTGCAACACTTCATTCACACTTCTCACCTCTCATTCGATTTGAAGGGAAAAGACTGGTCTCTCGCCCCACCCTCTGTCTCACTCTCTGTTGATAGATACAGGAGGGCAGCCCATACTCACTTCCCCATCCGGTTAGGATGAAAGCTCACATCACTCGATTGTTTGTCGATGAAGATCGCGTCATCAGTTGTTGAGGAGGCGTACCCAGGGAGGTAGCCATCAAATTCGAACATTGTGTTGGATAGGAATATGTCGTCTACTAGAGGACAGTTAGTTACTTTGCAAAGAGACCCATGACACAGTGTACCAAGGGAGGCAGCTTCGGAATTGGATCCGAGGGATATCAATCAATGAATCCACTTTCTGGACTGCTGGGTGTTACCACCTTTTCCACAGCCAGCTTCTCGCCCAAGGGTGTTTATCACCTTTTCTTGGAACGAGGCCTGCTATGACAGGGAATTGCTTCCTTTTCTCTCATAACAGATTTGTTTATTTGTTTTTTTTTCTTTTTCTTCTTTTTTTTCTTTTTTTAAAAAAAAATTTCCCATATTCTCGAGGATGTTTCCACCTTTTCTTGAAGAATAGGTCGGCATGACAGGGACCTAAGTCCTTTTCTCCCATGACCGATATGTTTTGTTTTTTTCTTTTCTTTTCTTTTTTTTTTCAAAGTGAGCAAGGGAATGGTAGAAAGACCATGTGTCAGAACCAACCTCTGTACTGTCGCTGGTGGAAAATAGAAGATAAGAGATCAAGGCTGAAAGGAGGTTTTGAGGGAACAGAGGGTTGCATCCACTTCAGCAGGAGTGATTGAAGAACGGCTATCAGAAGTAGCATCATAAGAAGTACAGTGCCACGCCAACGAGGGAAAAGATCAAGTGTCCGTAATTGTCAAGATCCCTAAGGAGGAAAGTACTTCTTCAGGCGATATCCATTGATCAGAAAGGGATCATCAGAGGCATCAACGGTTTGCACTTGGACAGAACCATTAGGGTTGACGGAAAGTACCTTATAGGGGCCCATCCACCGCTGTTGGAGCTTGCCAGGAAACTTGCCAAAGCGTGAATCATAGGCTAGGACCAAATCACCTTCTTGGAACTCCTTATGCTTGATGAAACTGTCATGGTAAGCCTTACGTCGAGCTTGCGTGGCTTCCATGCACTGTAGAGCCATCCTACGAATTTCGTCCAAACATTCCAAGTGCAGGAGATGGCGTTGCAGTGAATCATCATCCCCCAAACGCTCTTTGATTGCCACTCTCAAAGAGGGTAGTTCCAGTTCAACAGGAAAAACTGCTTCTGTACCATACACCAGCTGGAAGGGTGTCTGTCCCGTCGCTGCTTTATGGGAGGTTCTGTACGCCCAGAGGGCCTCTGTAAGTCGATCATCCCAATCACGACGATGTGCGGCAATTGTTCTTGTCAGAATCGAGCAGAGGATGCGATTGGTGACTTCGACTTGGCCGTTAGCTCTGGGGTAATAAGGAGTGGACTTGCGATGGCGGATCTTATACAACTCTGTCAACTCTTCCATGACTTTGTTAAGGAAATGCGTGCCTCTGTCACTTACCAGCTCTAAGGGATTGCCAAAACGGGTGATGATATTCTCGTACATGAACAGGGCCACGCTGTTACCATCGTCCCGCTTGAGGGCTTTAGCTTCACACCACTTTGTGACATAATCTGTACATACGAGGATGTATCTGTTCTGTTTCCTTCTGGTAGGAGGGTCGATCGGACCTACGAAGTCGATGCCCCACTTCTCAAACGGCTTTAAGGGAAGGATAGGTTGCAGTGGCATGGCACTTGTCTTTGTGGGTTTCCCCATTCTTTGACAAGCATCACATCTTTTACAGTAATCATAAGAATCTTTGTGAATGGTAGGCCACCAATATCCTGCTAGCAGAGCCTTCCTGGCTGTAGCTTCTCCTGCAAAGTGACCTCCACATGGCTCGTCGTGGCAAGCCTTCAAAACAATCCCAATCTCTTCTCCTGCAACACATCTTCTGAGTACTTCATCTTTTCCTTTCTTGTACAGTGCACCACCTAGCAGGGTGTATGGGGCTGATTCTAGCATGAGCTTCTTTCTTTCCCGACTAGAAATACCAGGAGGGTACTGTTGGGTTGCCAGCAGATTGGCAATGTCTGCATACCAGGGAGTTACAGTTTCCACCAAGAATAGGGAAGCATCAGGGAGGTCTGGATCATCCCGCTCCTCGTTTGCAGTTTGTGGGATACGCGACAGATGATTAGCCAGAACATGGGAACGACCAGGCTTAGTAACCACCTCAAAGTCGAACTCCTGGAATAGAAGGAGCCATCTCATCATTCGTCCTTTCACATCTGCTTTGTTCATCAAGAAGGACAGGGCCTCATGATCCACATAAAATTTAAAGTGGGTGGATAGGAGGTAATGGCGAAACTTCTCCAGGGCAAACACCATTGCCAAGCACTCCAGCTCTGTCACTGTATAGTTTTGTTCCCTATCAGTGACTTTTCGGCTTGCATAATAGATCGGTTGATCCAACTTCGAGGAGCCCTTTTGGCAGAGGACAGCACCTAAGCCTTCAATTGATGCATCAGTGTGTACATGGAACTCTTTCGTCCAATCAGGAGGTTGCAGGATGGGTGCCTCTATCAGACACTGCTTCAGAGTGTGGAAGGCTTTGTCACATTCTTCTGTCCAAGTAAACTCTGCATCTTTCCTCAGGAGCTTGTGCAAGGAGGTTGCCTTTGTTGCAAAGTGAGCTATGAACCTTCTGTAGTAACCCACATGGCCTAGGAATCCCCTCAACTGTTTGAGGTTGGTGGGTGCTGTCAGAGCTGCAATCTTTTCGATCTTTGCAGGGTCTGTTGATATCCCTTGTGCTGAGACAATGTGGCCCAACAGAACTCCAGAAGAAACCCCAAAGATGCATTTGTCGGGGTTGAGGGAAATCCCATACTCCCGGCATCGGTCAAAGCATTGTTCCAAATGTCCCCAGTGTTCACTGATCAAACTATAGACACAGAAGTCATCCAAATATACCTCAATAAAGTCGTGCAGATGATTTTGAAATGCGGCCATCATGACTTGTTGGAAAGTAGCAGGGGCATTGCAGAGCCCAAATGGCATCACTCGGTAAGCGTAGGTCCCCCATTCTGTGGTGAAGGTTGTTTTGGATTGGTCTTCTTCTGCGATTTGGACTTGGTTGTATCCACTGAACCCATCCAGAAGGGAATAAAGCTCATGTCCTACCATTGTGTCCAACAGTTGGTCTGTGAAAGGGATAGGAAAGTGATCCTTCTTTGTCTTGGAATTAAGCTTTCGAAAATCCACACATATTCGCAATTTGCCATTCTTCTTGGGTACAACCACGATGGGTGAAACCCATTCACTATTTGCCACTGGATAGATGAACTCGGCTTCCAGAAGCTTCAGCAGCTCCGCTTTCACCAATGTGGAATAATTCGGGTTCATTCGCCTCTGTCGTTGCCGTACTGGCTTGGCATCAGGTTCCAAGTCAATATGATGTTGACATATTGTGGGATCAATCCCCTTTAGGTCTTTGTAAGACCATGCAAACACGTCCAAATTTTCTTTCAACAAGTTGTACAAAGTTAACAACTCCTCTTCTGGGAGACTACTACCCACCTTCAAGTGGCGTTCAGTGCCTTCTAAATCCACAAAGGTTAACTGCCTTTCACCTTCTACTTCACGGATGAAGGTCCCGCGGACTGCTTCTGGATACAGATCCGACTCCTTCAAGGGAGTGGTATCCTCTTCTGATGTCCCACTAGAACCAACTTCTTCTTTTGGTGGAGACTTAGGTTGCTCCTTAAGACGTTGGAATGGGATAAGCGCTGTTTCGGGTTTGGTTTCAAAATTAATTACCTCGTGGCTTGAAGATTCATCTCCTGATGATAACACATCCAGGAACGTCACATAACAGGGACCCTCTGATGCTTGTTGGGTTAATGGGACTGATGCTTGTTGGCACGGTGCATCATCATCATCCTTCTTTGGCACGGATGGGTTAGGACGGCATGAGCCACTACTGAAAGACGGCTTGTTCTTCTTAACCCATTTCTTATAAAGGTTTTGCATATGAGAAGATCCATTTACCAAACCAAATGGTACCATTGCCATTCTGTCCCATAGCATGAGCTCATCGGCTTCTGATGCTTCTGGAACTTCTTCCTCAAATGTATCCTCTTCAGGTGGGATAGATTCTTCCATTTCACTTGCATAATCCTCTTCGTCCATATCATATTCATCCTCTACTGTCTCTGTCTCTGCATCTGCTTCTGCTTCTGCTTCTGTCTCTGCTTCTGTTTCTGCTTCTGCTTCTGCTTCTGTAGGAGCTCTGTAACAGAAGAACAGATTCTCTGTTTCCTCTCCTGCCTCTGTCTCGGCTTCTGCTTCTGCTTCTGCTGTGGCCATGTAACAGGGAGAGCAGTACATCCATGCCTCTATCTCACTATCAGAAGTGATTTCAGAAGTCATTCCTGGTTCAGGCAGGAAGTATTCACCCATTGATAATGGCTTTGCATCTTTTGGAAGTCGGCTTACTATATCCACTGTTAAGGAATGTGCCACTGTTTTCTTATGAAGGATCTGTTTGACAGCATCTTCGTCTGCTGATGTTCCATCCGTAGCCTCATTAGGGGAATCAGAAGATAATTCCAAGGAGGTGGAGCCATGTCCTTTTTGAGAACCATACAGTTTCAGCACCACTTTGTTGGGTCCTCTGCCCAAGGTCAAGGTTCCTTTGAACCAATCCGTCCTTGCTCTGGCTTCAAAAAGCCATGGTCTGCCCAGTAACAGAGGATAGGATGTACCATAAGAGTTTGGCTTCACCACCAAATAGGTCAGCCAATAATCTTTTCCAGCCACTGTAGTCTTCACATATGGGAGAATGCCCAAAGGCTTGATTCTACTCTGATCCGCCAGTCTGATGAGCCATTGGGTTGGTTGCACACCTTGTAGGCCTAGATCCTTCATCGTCACATCCGTCATAATATTCACTGATGAACCACCATCAATCAGTGCATTTGCAATGAAGCAGCCTTCTATCCACACGCCAGTCTCTGGGGTACCCGGATCTAGGAAAGCGTTAGCCACATCCACTTCTTTTACAGGCTCTGGAGCCTTGTTGGACTTTGTTGCTATTGCGGGAGCAATCCTTAAACCACGTCTTCTTGTCAGTATACTTTTGAATCTTTTCCGGCAACTGGGGGACAGCATCAATAATTGTCGGAATGTGAGGTTTGGTTTAAAGGTATCTAGATCTCTAACTAGATCGTATTCCTTAATAGGATCCACTGGCTTTTCTAATCGGTTAGGAAATGGGGCAACACCCATTTTCATTTTCCCTCTTTCTTCCAACAGAGGCATTACAGGAGCTTCTTCTGCCACTTGTGGCACTTCCTCCTCTTCTATATCCTGGACCTCTGGTCCTGTCTCTGTAACTGTCTCTGTAACTCTCTGTGGTACTGTAGGGCTCTGTACGGCACTGTTAGGCTCTGTTCTGTTCTGTTTTTCTGGTGGAAGATTGAACTTCACTGTTCTGGCAGGAGGGTTATTTTCTTTCTGGATAGGTGGTTCCTTCTGCTTTGCACGAGTGATGGCAGCAACTTCCAATTCCACTAAATTGGAGGTAGGCTCTTGGGCCTTGGACGGACTATCAGTAGCACTGTTTTTCACTGGGGCTGGGCTTGGACAGTCTTTTGCAGTGTGGCCTTCTCCTTTACATCGACTGCATAAGGGCTTATAATCCACTGACCTTCTGGGATTTGGACAATTTGGTGAAATGTGTCCCTTTTCTCCGCATCTGTAACATTCCACTTCTGATCTCTGACCACCGCCAGACTGTCTTCCCCTGTAACTTTGAGAATGAAATCTTCTAGGTCCGAAATTAGGACCAAACTCTCTAGGCTTGGGTCCAATATCTTGTGTTGTCATTTTGGATTCCAGCAAGTTAAATCTTGCGTCTTCTTCCTTCCTTCTCCTATCATGCATCTCCTTCAGAGAGCAAATGTCCTCTATATGGTTCTTCCGCAAACAGTAGGAACAGAAGGCTCCAGGGATGGTTGGTTTCCGTGTACATTCAGTGGCTAAATGGCCTGCTTGATGACACTTACCACACCAAGTATTTGACCGCATCACATCTCTTCCTGCTCCTGCAACGTTGGATATGCTCGCTGTGTTCACTTTCAGCGTCTGTAGTTGCTCTGTAATCACATCCATCAACTCCTTTTTTATGTTTGCAACTGAGTTGGATAAATAATCCTTCAAGCTTTCTCCTCCAGACGTACTGGTAGGAGGGTTTTGAGGATTGTCTGTAATCACTGCATAAACTGGTTGGGTTGGTACAGAGGGGTCTCTGTTCTGGTTCTGATTCAGAGCTCCTGTTTGAACTGTTGGCTGTTGACTCCAGTTGGTAGGGTTCCACTGTTGCTGTTGATTTGGCATTGAGGAAATTGGTTGAGACCATGGTTGTTGTGGTGGAACCACCATTTGAGGCATGGATTGTGGCCACTGTGGATTTGGTGCACTGTACTGTGAGACCAGGGGCATCTGTTGGTATGGATAGGGAACAGTCCCTGGGACTGCATTTGGTGGGTACATCATTCCTGGCACCAGAGGAGGTAGGACTCCTCTTCCTGTATTCATTGCTAATCTAGCTTCCACTTCATCGTACAGTCTTGCACCTTCTGTTGCAGCTTGCAGTGTGGCCGGTCTTTGCAGCTCCACAAACTTACGGACTTCTGGTTGTAATCCTCTGAGAAACACTCCCTTCTGAATGCCATCATCTAGATTATGGTTAGTCCACCTCTTGAGGATGGATTCCATTCGTGAGACATAGGCTTCCACTCTTTCTCCAAAGGACTGACTTAGGTTCATAAATTCCTCTCTCATCCGCTCTTCAAAGCCTTCACGCTTGAATTTAGTGAGGAAGGCCAACTTCAGGTCGTCCCATGTGCCAAAAGTTCCTGCTGCTTGTCTCTCATACCACTGAAACGCCGCGCCCTTGAAAGTGGCGGGGAATATTGCTAACCAATGCTCAGGGGTTCTGGCATTGTTAGACACACATGCTACCATAAACTCTGCTACATGAAGATCGGGGTCTTCATTGTACTCTCCCTTAAAAACTGGCAATGGGACTACATTTGCTGGTCTGTCATCAATATTTCCAGGATGGATCTGGCTTGGAAGTGGACCTCCAGCAGGAGGAGGAAGGGCTTGATGTGCCATTGGGACTTCTGTAAAGAGTTCCGCAAGGGCGTCCAAGGCGGCTTCTGCTGCGAGCTCGCTCTTGGCTCTGATTCTTGCTTTCTCTCTTCTCACGTATCTCTGGACTCGTTCCAACGCTTGCCTTTTTATTGCGTCATTCATCAGGGGGTTGACTCCACTATATTGTTAGTGCTCCACAGAGGGTTAACAAAAGGCTTCAGTCTCTGGAGGACTCTCTTGCCAACATTTCTTCTACTTCTTTCCTCTCAACGTCCCTGAATTCTGCTTTCATGCCACTACACAGGGGAAGGTATTCGGTTTTGAAGGTGTCAAAATGCATACGTCTGAGCATTGTGGTGGTGCCATTATCATAGTAATGCCAGCTTCTGATGGTTTCAATAGTGTATGTTGTGAAAAAAACTCTGTCTACCAACTTCCAGTGGGTTGGTAATTGAACAAACAGAAGATTATCAGTACACCAAGCATCCCATGTATCTTGCTGTTGAGCGTCCACGAACAAATTCCAACTCTTTTCCTTCTTGTCCCTGTGAACCTCTACAGACCAAGACTCCTGAAGCTTCTTCACAATCTCCCACTTGATGTTGTCTGGAAACTTCTCAATGAATGCCAAATCTTCCATAGATGTTCATTCTCTCTGTTTCTGCTCTTCAGTTTGTTCCCAAACAGTTTGCCACCAAGATGCAAGTTTCTGTTGCTTCAATAGGAAGAGGAAACTGTCCACCACATAGAGCATGCATCATGATGGTGATGCGTTTCCGCCATTGTGGGATGAACTTCTTATGGAAAGTTGCTTTGATTATGAGAAATTCCAACTCTTCAGTGGAAGAAGGAACTTTACAAACATCCATTGAATTCTTCTCTTCTTGGCAATGCCATTTCCTTCATTTTCAACCTCTTTTGGTGCTTGTTGATGGCAAGTTTCCCCGGCTGCGCACCAAAAACATGGAGCCCCGAGAGGAACACCAAGGAAAAGGGAATTCTCTTGCAAGAAAATCTATCTTGTAACATCAACAAGCTTGTTTATCATGTTTCATATGATCACAATGAAGAAAAGAACACCAGGCACAACAAATCTTCATGCAGCATCATGTAAATCTCCCACGGTTTTAATAGAATCAACCATATTTTTCAATATCTTCACAAAATCCATCAATATCACAAAGAAAGCAAAGAAGTAAACCATCTTAAAATGGAAATACATCACATAGTATTCATCTTCAATATCTTCATAGTCTTCTCTCTTAATCTCTCATATATAATCACTCTGTTTTTGTAGAATTGGCTATCTCTGACTCTCTCTCACACACTCCATCAATAATACATCATATCCTCACTACAATCTCTCAAAAATTACTCTCAATAATCACTCTTAGGTCGTGGATACCCCTCCCAAGAGGTATGTCTGATATGAAAGGTCACCAGAGCCACTACAGTGTCTCTTCATAGCTCACTACTATCACTTCACTCTAGTCTTCACTTGAGTCTTTGGCAGCTACTTCTTCCACTTCCTCCAGCTCTTTTGCACTTGTATTTACCTCTTTCCAAGGCTAGAAAACTTTCCCCAAAATCACACATACATTCCACAGAACACTTACAGAACAGTCTACAGAACAGTACCAGAACAGTTACAGTACAGAAGCAGAACAGAAACAGAAGCTCTACAGAAGACCTACAGAAGGTTACAGAAGGTCATCAAAACCACATAACTTATACTCAACCCATTCCAAACTCTCACAAACCATTCAATAAACTTTCACAATATCTCATTCTTCATCAATCAATACTCCATCCCTCCTTACAGAAGACAATTAGAACAAAAACAGACCAAAACAGAACAAAACAGAAGGTATACAGAACCATTCAGAACCTATCAGAACATCATAAAACCATCAACAAACATCATGATCTTCCAAAACACAATCAATATCATCCAAAACCCTCTCAAACCACTTCCAAATCAACCAATCATCCCATAAAATCAACCATTCAGCTCTCAAAAACAACAAAAATCAGCCAAAAAACAAGTCATTTCAACACTCAACAGTCAGTTTGATGATTACTTTCATGATGAGACATACGCTGAAAAAGACAAAATTAAATGTGTCACTAATCACTTAGTCAATCGAGCATCTCTTTGGTGGACCGTGGTTCGTAAGAGCATAGATTGTCCCACTAGTTGGGAGAGTTTCAAAAATAAGTTTATGCAGAATTTCCTTTCTCCTCAATTCCATGAAAATGCCATAAAGCAATGGGATCTTCTTCAGCAAAGAGATCGTGAGCCTATTTCCCAGTATACTGAACGTTTTTGGAATGCCCTACTGCAACTCTGAATGCTTGAAGATGTACCTGAAGCGACTCACAAGCGCAAGTTTATGTCTGGATTACTTGAGCATTACTATGCCAAAGTCAATATGTTCAAGCCTGCAACCCTTGAAGATGCAATTTCTCTGGCTCATGACACTGAAGACAAGATTCGAGGAAGAGACAAGCGTCCACAACAATTTCAAGCAAATGGTAACTATGGTTCCAAGAAATTCAATTCAAATTTTAGAAGATTCAATCAAAGTCGTTTTTCTTCATCATCTTTTTGTAAGTCTTAGACAAAACCACCTGCTTTGCTATCAAATACCAATCAAAACCCTAAGCCATTCTCACAGCCAAATCCTAATATTCCTAGACTTCTTGCCATTACCAACAATGTATCTAAAGCCAAACCTATAGTGTGTTACAAATGCCATCAACCTGGACATCTAGCAACCAATTTCCAATTGAAGAAACCACCTGTCCATATCAATTATCTTGGAGCAATGGAAGATGAAGAACATGAAGAAATGCCTGACTTTACGGAAGATGAGGACGACATTGCTACTCCTTCAGATATTTTACCAGGTATGCCAACTCCACATTCTTTGTTGACAATGAAATGTTTAGTGCATGGAAAAGAAAAGATTATTTTGCATGATGATGGAAGTATACATGATTTTATTTCTGCAAAGTTAGTGAAAGAATTAAAATTAAAAATTGTTTCTATGCATTATCGCATTAAAGCAGCATTCTTAGGTACAAGGTATAATGGAACATAAGAGATGCATGACTTAGAAATTCAAATTGGTGAATACACTGAAAGAAGGAATTTCCTAGTTGTACCTTTATAGTCAAGTGATATTATGCTAGGTATGCCTTGGTGTCATCAACATAATCGTGACATAGATTATTCCATGCATTCAATTAAAATTCATTTTCAAGGAAAACAAATTATATTGAATGGTATGCATGCATCTAATAAATTTCCACTGCTTACTCATACTCAAGCTAAATGTGCATTACATAAAAGTAGTAAATCTTATCTAATTTGGGTCAATGAACTTCAAGCTAAAGAAAAACATATGCACCCTAGGCATAAAGAATTCCTTGCACAATTTAAAGATTGTTTTGCTGAAGATTTACCACATGGACTACCACCTTCACGTCCTGAAGATCACAAAATAGATTTAATTCCTAGTACACAACCACCATGTAAAGCACCATATAGTCATAACCAGATTGAACAGAAAGAAATTCAAAATCAAGTAGAGGAATTATTAAATCGAGGATTAATTAGACCTAGTAGTTCTCCATTTGGCGCACCTGTTTTATTGGTAAAGAAGAATAATAATACTTATCGCATGTGCATTGATTATCGTGTCCTAAATAAAATTACTGTAAAGAATAGATATCCAATTCCTAGGGTAGATGATCTTATGGATAAACTACAAGGTTCTGCCATATTCAATAAAATAGATCTTAAATCTAGTTATCACCAAGTGAGATTAGATAAATCTGATATATTCAAAACTGCATTTAGAACACAATTTAGACATTATGAATTTCTAGTGATGCCTTTTGGATTGACTAATGCACCTGCTACATTTAGTCGAATGATGAATCGCATATTTTTGAAATATCAGCATTGTGTTATAGTATTCTTTGATGATATCTTGAGTTTCAGTAAAAATGAGAAAGAGCATTATGAACATCTGTCTTTGGTTTTCAAGTTGTTGAAAGATAATCAATTGTATGCTAATCCAAAAAAGAGTGAGTTCTTTCAAATAGAAGCTACTAACAGTACTATCTTATATCTTTTACATGCTTACACTATTTCAAAACCACAAACATGGGATACACATCTACATTTATATCAATTTGCATATAACAATATACCACACACAGCTACAAAGAAAGCACGGTTTGAAGTGATTTATGGTTATAGATTGTCTACACCTGTTGCATCTTTATCAAATAAGATTCAGAGTGCTGATGATATTGCTAACATGCACGCTACTATTTTTGATGAAGTTAAAGATATGATTGCCAAAGCCCAGCAATCATATACAAAACAAGACAATAAGAAAAGACAGGCCATGAATTTCAAAGTTGATGACTATGTTTGGTTAAGAATAGAGAAACGTACATTACAAAGTGTAGATAAACACCCAGTTGTGAAATTAGCACCTAGATTCTATGGACCATTTAAGATCATTCACAAAATCAATGACAATGCATTTAAGTTGGAACTACCACCACATTGAAAAATTCACAACACCTTTTACATTAGTTTATTACGACCCTTTAGAGGCCAATTACTTGTACACCCTGTTTATGAAAACGCACCTTTGCTAGATGAAGAAACTAAAATCCTTGAGCTTGAAGCTATCATAGATACTGACTTTATGACCACTAGAACTGGCCGTAGATATTCTAGATATTTCGTCAAGTTTAAAAACCATCCTGTTGAAGAGGCCCAATGGATGCACGCTAGAGACTTAAATGCTTTCCCCACTCTGTTAGCTCCACATTGAGCTAATAGCAATTGAGGAAAATTGCTATCCCACCCCCGGGGTATGATGCCAGGAGGCATATTTCACTGTGGATTCCATGCCACGGTGGATTCCGTGAGGTTTTACGGTGGATTCCGTAAACTTTGTTTACTGGGGCTCATACACAAAGTGGATTCTTTGTGCGAGAAGTCGATGGGGACGCCTATCCTTTTCAGGCGTTTCGTTAATTTAGTGTGTACATGGGTGATTCCATAGCGGCTGATTCTGCAAAATACATATTAAATTGATGAACATTTATGAGTTTAGAGTACGCACTTGTGATAAATTAAGGTTAGGATTGATTTCTAACCAATTGATTTATTTATATAGCTAAAGACTGCTAGGTATTCACTTTTGTCGGTTTAATTGTATTATTTTACTAACAATTGTGAATGCTTCAGTTGATGTGTAGAGATAGCAGCAAAAGTGGAGGAAAGCATTAGAGGATAACGTGTATTCGAGTTATCACTTATATTTTTATGGGCGCATACCTTAGGCATTGCGCCTATATTTTGTTGTGCCTATTTATTAAGGCATTGGATATTTATTTATTATTTTTGTGTGCGCATGGGCGCATGATTATGATATTTGTATTTGGACATTGTATTGGGTATGCCTGACTTCTTGGGCGCCCGCCCATTAGCTTTATTTCTGTTTAGCACTAAAGCAAACTCAAAAGCCAAAAGCATGCTATTTTGTAATTTGGGCTTTTATTTGAGCTTGAAGATGATTAATACATAAATCCTTCTCCACCCCACAATGGTCTTCAGCAGCTCACGATCTCTCTGCTTCTCCACGTTGGTCTTCAACAGCCTCATGACCTCTCTCACCTTCTCCACAACTCCCTCCCTTCTCACCCCTTAGAGGGGGTATTTATAGGAAGGGGGTAAGGCCTTCCTCCCCCACATGGTGCCTGCATGCAGTCACTCCCCTTCACCTCTATACTCTCTCATTTTAGCCCCATCCTCTTCCCTCAGCCACGCTTCGGCTGGGGGAAAGAGGAGTAAAAAATTTTGCAATAAATGTAAGATTATCCCCTTGACCTCCTCCCAAGAGGAGGTTCATACAAAGATATGCAGGTTTTCTCAGTCCTTAGTCTCGATTGGCCAATGGGGAGTGTACTATTAAAGACCGCACTGTCCGTGACCACAATGCTGGCATTGTCATTTGCCCGAGACTTCACACGGCCTAATAATATTTTCAGCAAAAATATTACAAATAAGGCCAGAACCACCCTCAGTGGAATTTGACAATAGCAACAATGAGGAAGAAGACAATAGTAGGGAGCACTGCCATACTGCCTATGACAAGGCATCAAGGACAACGCCATGGACTGTACCTTGAAAGGTCAAAGGAATGTTATATGTGATCACCAAAGTGTTTAGGGGTGAGGCAAGTTTACCATCCCCAAACCCCAAATTGGGAAATAAAAAAAGAAAGACTCATGCAAGAGAGAGAATATGAAGAGACTCTTTGCTAATTGGCCATCCGTACCTCAAAGGACACTCGAGTAAGGTGGGCATGCATGCCATTCAACTCCTACTTGTGCATGGTCTTGGCACTATGGAGGGCATGAATGTGGTGCGATCACTTGAGAGAGAGGGCCTTGAATTTGATCAATTAAGCTTGAAGCTGAGCATTAGTGGCTAATTTCATTATGTCATGGGTGGGAGCAAAGGTGTTTTTAAACAACAAGTCATCAATGTTAGGTTCTCCACCTCCTTGACCCTAGCTTGGATCATTAGGATTTGAGGATTTATCCCCAAATCCAAATGATCAGGGGGGATCTATCCCCCTTGATCAGAGTGTGGCTCGTGCTTGATCCTAAGCTTGGGATAGAGGTGAGCACTCTGATGGTGCTTGGTTGAGGGCAAGAGTCCCGACTCAATCCAAGACTGCCAGCCAAGGGATAGGATGTTCCACCAAAGAAGATCAATTTATACCTTTGACTCTTGATTTAAGTCTAGACAACCTACTATAGGACTTGAATCCGCTCCTTTTCCTCAGTGTTTTGGTGCTCCTACACTTGGAAATGAAGTATCAAAGATTCAACTAACAGAAGAGCTAAATAATCTAAGGTTTTGATAAAGATAGAGAATAGTCATCATACATGATGGTATTCCAAAAGATAAGAAATAGTTTGGGAGGAAGGAACTTAGCAAAGTCCACCGCCTCATCTAGATTGTCATGATAGAGATGGGAGTTTGGAGCAAGAGTCTATCATGGCAGCCTAGTGTTCATGTTTTAGCTTCTTCCAGTGGGTCATTCTACTCTTGCTCGTAGTTTTACTAGATTTCCTTAATGATCTCTAGGGCAAGTGGGGTCACACTATCCAAATTCTTCACTCCAGCCACTCAAGCTTGGAGAAACACATTCTCTCCTACTTCTGGGTTTTACTCTCAGGCATCATTGACAAACGTGAGGTGGGCATTTTGACATGCTTTCAACCATTACCGATGGTCGTGGAGGATGGCATCTCTCTAGTAAGTTGCTCGAAGAGGGAAGTGGTCACCTTTTTTAGGGGGTTGACATGCATGGAGAGCTCCCACCACTAGTGCTGCTACAAAGTGACGAACCAATTGATGAATTTCAATGACTAGAGAGCCATTTCCTAGTTGAACTCTTAGAGGATGACGATTAAGGGTGTAGGCTTGATATTGCGGAGGAGCTATGTGTAGCGTGTCCTCTTAGTATCATCCAGGACACGTCTTAGCAGTCCATCGAAAAGGATGTCTAGAAAGCTCCGCCCGGCACTCCCATGGAATGTTACGTGAATTGCGATCTAGGTCTTCCCGCGTTTGCCACGTAGCGGAAGTATCCTCGCCGTTCCCACTTAGGATCGACCGGAGTTAGGGTTTTTGTGACTGGTCATTAACTAACAACAACTGGCATCGGACCCAAGCGAACTTTTTTACACAGAAACGCCAGGTCCGAAGCGGATTCACGCTGCACTTGGTTCAAGGAGAATGGGAAACGAGAGGGATGCAAAGCTCAACCTCTTTGACATAAGGCATAGTCCCATTTCGTTCCCCTAAAACAACGTAAATTGGTTAAGACATAACTCTAGGTCATCGCTTTCATTATTGCTTTTCTTTGACGATCATCGCGTTGTTCTTTGAGAAAAGTTCCCGGCTAACCGGGACCACCCAACCGCAAGATGGGCCTATAGCCCATCCTCTGCACTTTCCTCGGTTTGTTTTAGTTATGTAATCATCCAACACATTATTTTGACATGTAACAACCAGCTTCTTTAATTAAACCGTTAAGCACTAGTTCCTTCACGTAATCTTATCACGTGACATAGAAAAATAATATCAAACAAGTTCTTTATTACATAACATTATTTTTATCTTTGAAATACAAGGAGTTCCGCCCGTGGGCTTGTCCATAATTTGCTCAAAGGCTATTCAGTAATCCACAGTGATCACTATTCCAAGCTTCTGCCCGTAGACTAGTATACACGCCTCGAGGTCCAATCCCAAGTCACGTTAGCCTCTTATGCAGGACCCGAAAGGCGAGGGATTTACAGCCAGAGCCCCCCCTGGCACCCAAGCGTCCTCCTGCTCCAAGTAGAGCTCAACGGAGAGACCCCTCACGGCGGGTTCGGTCCACATTCCCAGCGCGGTCTCAACAACCCCCTTGGTTAGAGTCAAGCAGGCAGTCGGGGGTAACTGAAACTGTCTCTCCCTTCAGGCCTTCAACCTGAAGTATAGGTATTTATTTAATTTGTAATTCATAAATCAAACAGTGCTCTAAAATCTCTAGTAAGCACAAACATTTCCATTAATTGACCGTGTTGTTTGGCAAATTGCTAAGGAATTATTCTTTCCTTTTTGAGTGTATCAGCACTCGTTCCAAGGTGTCTTGCAACTTGGTGAGATCCTTTATATTCCGGGTTAGGGCGTACCCAACTTGGTCAACCCTAAAGTTCATTAGATACATTAGTTTTCGGTTTATAACTTTCCTTATTTAGAAGGATATCCAAGAATATGTCCTTTTGCAAAATAACTTGCGTAAGGATCTGCCATCCTTGTTGAGGGTATTTACCCTTTCTTCTTGTGAATCAATTGTTGAGATATCGAGCTCCACTCATGATACGCCAGGGTGACCGTTGTATATTTATGTCACCGACTTGTCAGTTGCAGACGCGGTTGGTACACCGCCCATGAATAATAGCTACATGATAGCTATCCTTATCTACTCTAGTTCGTGGCTCAGTTAGTATGCCACCTTAGTTAGTTGAGTTTGGTTTGAGACCCATATATAGGGTTCTTCTATTTCTTTGTACTTGAGTTCTTTTGGCTTACACAACTAAGAAGAGGAAAACTGTTTTCAGCCTCCACCCTTGTGTGTCTTCCCCCATTGTGCAAGCAAGAAAGCTTCAAGCGAGACTCCTTCCTTCTCTCCCACAATCTTGACATGGTATCAGAGCCTTGTTCGTGGTAAGGAGCTCAAGAAAGCAAGCCAAGCTCGCGGTGGTCTGGTAAGAGGAGCAGTGTTGCTTTCATTTCCTGTTTTGGGAGCAGATCTCTGCAGGTAGCACAGCCGAAAATTGCAGGAGTGCATTGTCTCAGGTTGAGACGCCCTTGGCGGTGAAGCAAGAGGGCAGTATATTTCGGGGCCTGTTTTGCAGACGGAAGTTTTCTGCACGCACTCAAGAAAAGGCTCAGTTTTATGCTGTGCGACCACTGTTCTACAGGTCGGTGAAAAGTTACTGTAGAAATTGCATCGTATGCTTGTGCGCAGAGACATTGGGAGTTTCAGAATCATCCTTGGTTTCTGTTTATGCAAAATCGTCACTAGGAAGTGACTGTGTGGTCAAATACCACTTTCGCCAGTTTTGCAGATTTGCCCTTGTGAGGGTGAAGCTGTGTTTTTTGCAGTGACAGAATTTCTTGCAGTATTCTGTAATGGCGTCTGATTCTCTTTCACAGATTGTCACTGAAAAGCTTGACAAGAACAACTTCCAGGCATGGAAGTTTAGAATGACGAATTTCCTTATGGGAAAAGGATATTGGGAATTTGTTGCAGGAAATGAAGAAGAACCAGTTCTTCCTGATGTTCCCAATCAACAACAAATGCAGGCATTTAAAACATGGCATGAGAGAGCCAGGAAAGTTATGTATTGGCTGTCTATCAGTATTTCAGACTCTATGATTGTGCATATTCAGGATGCAAGTACGCCAAAGGAGGCATGGGATACTTTGTCAAAAATGTATAGCACAAATACGCAAGCCAGGAAAATGCAGCTCAAGCAAGAGTTGCATAATGTGCAAAGAGAAAGTATGAGCATCAACGACTACCACATGAAGGTGAAGAAGATTGCAGATGCACTTGCTTCCATTGGGTCGCCAATGGAAGATGATGATTTAGTTTCCGTGACCTTGAATGGTCTAGGAAAGGATTATGCACAGTTTCGGACATCCATTTCAGTTCGTGAAAGATTTCCTGATTTTGAGGAGTTGATTGCTCTTCTAATTTCTGAGGAACAGAGAAATGGTGGTGCATCTTCTTCAGGAGGAACTTCAAAAGAAGCTGTCTTCTACTCAAATGCTGGAAGAGGTAGAGGCAGAGGTAGAGGAGGCCGATTTGGAGGCCGTGGCAGAAATCAGAATATGCAGCAAACTCAAGAAAACCAGTCCTATGGAGGAGGACGTGGTAACTCTAGAGGCAGGGGGAGCCAAAGAGGTCGTGGTGGATGGCAAAGAGGCCAAAATGCAAACAGTAATGTTGAATGCTACTACTGTGGTAAAATGGGTCATATGGCTAAAGACTGCTATAAAAAGCAGAATGACATCATGAATGGAAAACTGCAACAAGGGAATTATGCATCTTCTAGTAGACAGGGTGATGACAGAAATGAGCATTTGTTCATGGTGCAGCACATGAACAATTCTATGACAAGTGCAGAAGAAAGCAATGATGTATGGTATGTTGACTCAGGTGCATCAAACCACATGACAGGTCATGCAGAATGGATGGAGGATGCAAGGAAAATGGAAAAACCAGGATTTGTGGAGACTGGTGATGATACTGCACATCCTATTGTGCAGATTGGAAAAATTCCCTTGTCTATGCAGGGAGGGAAAAAGAAATACCTGTCCGATGTATTTCATGTCCCGAATATTACCAAGAATCTGGTTTCAGTTGGTCAAATGGTTGAACAGGGCTTGCAGGTCAGATTTAATCCTCATGGATGCTTTGTTGAGGATATGAAAAATAAAGGTCGCTTGATAGCAAAAGGAAAGAAGAAGGGCAGAATGTTTACATTGGATGCAGACATGTCTGAATTGAGTGCAGCAATGTTTGCACATGGGACCGGTGTAGTTGCAGATATTGATATCTGGCATAAACGCATTGGTCATGTTAATGTACAGCGACTTAAATCAATGCAGGCCCAAAATATTGTTGCAGGATTGCCCAAATTCAAGGTTGCAGAAATGCATAAGGTATGTGAAGCCTGTCAGTTTGGAAAACAGGCAAGGAAACCATTTCCTAGACATGTTCAAGAGAGTGAGAAGCCATTGGAATTAATTCACTCTGATGTGTGGACAACTAAAGCTGCATCTCTTGGAGGCTGTCATTATTTTGTCAGTTTTATTGATGACTATAGCAGAAAAGTTTGGGTGTATTTTATGAAAAAGAAAAGTGAAGTTTTTGGGCATTTCAAAACTCTTAAAGCTATGGTTGAAAAAGAAATAGGCTTGCAGATAAAATGCCTAAGGTCAGATGGAGGGGGAGAGTACCTCTCAAATGAGTTTGCAAAGTTCTTGCAGGAGCATGGCATAAAGCAGCAATATTCATGCAGTTATACCCCACAACAAAATGGAATTGCAGAAAGGAAAAACAGGCATATTGGAGAGGTATCTCGTGCCATGCTCAATGAAAAAGACTTGCCAGATTTTTATTGGGCTGAAGCAGTTGCTACAGCAGTCTACATAATGAACAGGACTCCCACTGCAGCAATACATGGATTGACTCCAGAGGAGAGGTATACTGGTAGGAAACCAGATATTTCTCATTTGAAAATTTTTGGTTGCATTGCCTATGTACATGTGCCAGATGAGCTGAGATCCAAGTTGGATCCAAAAGCTGAGAAGTGCATCTTTATTGGTTACTCTCTGCAGCAAAAAGGGTATAGATGCTATAACCCTTCTACTCGTAAGTTTACAGTGAGCAGAGATGTTGTTTTTGATGAGATGAGTAGCTGGTATAAACCAGTAAATGTGATTGATGATGAAGATGCACAAAATGGTAATGCTACACAGAATTCACAGCAGTAGTCACAAAATATTAGTGGACCTGCAGCGTCCTCTAGCAGTGGTTCACATTCTTCGCCATGGACAGGCAGATTGAGATCAGGAGAATCTTCTCAAAGCAATGCAGATAGTGGTATGCAGGTATCACGAAAAGGAAAAGAGAAGGTTGATCAGCCCATGTTTGATGTGAATGCAGGTCACTCTTATGTGGATGGTGAATCCAGTGGCTCAGAACAGAGCATTGATGATGAGTTGGGTATTCCTTCTATTGTTACACCTGGAGTAAGGAAAACCAGGGATGTTTTGAGAGCACCTGGGAGTGAACCTACTTTGCGCAGGTCTACAAGAGCTAGGTATCCTGTGGATAGGCTGAAATATGATGGATTTACAGCCATTCACTATGCATATATGGTCAAAGTGATACAGGAACCAGAACCCACATCTTTTGAGCAAGCCATGGGAAAAGAAAAATGGGAGAAAGCCATGGATGAAGAAATGGATGCCTTGGAAGCAAATGCTACATGGGAGTTAGTACCTTTGCCTAAAGGTAAGAATGCAATTGGCTGTAAGTGGGTTTATAAGGTGAAGCACAATGCTGATGGTTCTGTGAACAGATACAAGGCAAGATTAGTAGTCAAGGGGTATGCACAAACATATGGCATTGACTATGAAGAAACATTTAGTCCGGTTGCAAGGATGGCAACCGTAAGAGCAGTCATTGCTATGGCTGCATCAAAGGGATGGTCTTTACATCAGATGGATGTAAAGAATGCCTTCTTGCATGGTGATTTGCAAGAAGAGGTCTATATGGAGCAGCCACCAGGTTATGTGCATGCTGTTCATCCTGAGTTTGTTTGCAGGTTGAAGAAAGCCTTGTATGGCTTGAAGCAAGCACCTAGAGCATGGTCTGACAAGATAGGACAGTATCTTGTCACTATTGGCTTTCAGATTTCCAAGGCAGATTTCTCACTTTATGTGAGAAAAACAGAGAAAGGTATTATGCTGCTTGTCATTTATGTTGATGATTTGATTATGACAGGTGACAGTGATGAAGATATCCTTCATGTGAAAATGCTATTGAAGCAGAAGTTTGAGATGAAGGATTTGGGAGAGCTGCGTTATTTCTTGGGCATTGAGGTGATTAGATCACCAAGTGGGATACAGCTCTTGCAGAGGCAGTATGGATTGGACATGCTGTCCAAATATGGGATGACAGGCTGTAAGCCTATTTCAGTTCCTTTGGAGCAAAATGTGAAGCTGAGCACAGATGCAGGTGAGCTTCTAGAAGACCCTACTATGTACAGACGCATAGTAGGAAGTTTGATTTATATGACTATTACCAGGCCAGATTTGAGCTATGCTGTTGGATTGGTAAGTCAGTTTATGCAGGCTCCAAGGAAACCACATTTGGATGCGGCTAGACGCATACTTAGGTATGTGAAGTCCACATTGCAGTATGGACTATTTTATGAGACTGGGGTTCAGATACAGTTGCATGGATACACTGATGCTGATTGGGCTGGTAGTATTTCTGATAGACGATCTACCAGTGGATATGTATTCTCTTTTGGGAGTGCTGCAGTCACTTGGAGCAGCAAGAAACAGCCTACAGTTGCCTTGTCGAGCACAGAGGCTGAGTACAGGGGTGCAGCAATGGCTGCATGTGAGGTAGCTTGGTTGCATAAGCTACTTTATGATATGCATCAGTCTACAGATGGGCCAGTTGTCATTTATTGTGACAACATGAGTAGTATACACTTGGCAAATAACCCAGTCTATCATGCTAGAACAAAGCACATTGAGGTGCATTATCACTATGTGCGAGAGAGGGTTTTACTAGGTCTTATTGATCTAGTTTATGTCAGCACAGAGGATCAGGTAGCTGACATATTCACGAAGGCATTGGGCGCAGAGAAGCTGCGCAAGTTCAGAGACCTGCTTGGTGTGCAGGAATTGGGATTGAGCTCGAGGGGGAGTGTTGAGATATCGAGCTCCACTCATGATACGCCAGGGTGACCGTTGTATATTTATGTCACCGACTTGTCAGTTGCAGACGCGGTTGGTACACCGCCCATGAATAATAGCTACATGATAGCTATCCTTATCTACTCTAGTTCGTGGCTCAGTTAGTATGCCACCTTAGTTAGTTGAGTTTGGTTTGAGACCCATATATAGGGTTCTTCTATTTCTTTGTACTTGAGTTCTTTTGGCTTACACAACTAAGAAGAGGAAAACTGTTTTCAGCCTCCACCCTTGTGTGTCTTCCCCCATTGTGCAAGCAAGAAAGCTTCAAGCGAGACTCCTTCCTTCTCTCCCACAATCTTGACATCAATCACAAGGCTATATGACTTTGTACTTGTTGCGCAAGTCCTGCGATGAAATAATCTGTTTTAGATTCTTTAAAAGCTACTGACGTATGTTGGACCTAGGGTCTCTTTTTCAGAACCTCAGGGACAACCCTAGTTCTTTTACCTTACGAATTTATTGACCCTACAATCAGGGAAGGTAGTCAAGTGCTTAAGGTATAAATGTTTCTTTGGTCTTTAAATCATTCCCAAGGCATATTTTGCAGCATGGTATTTCTAAGTTTAGATTGATTTGGTTATCTTTTGGAAGGTAATATTGAGATCACCTCGGCACGATTTGTTATCCTTGTAACAATTGATTTTTCAGTCCTAAACTTTAATGCTTTGAGGTAGATAAATTCAATTTAATCTTCCTTTTTCCTTGCAAACGAAACTCATGCCAAATAACAATCTTTTCCTTGCTACGATATGCAATTAGCAATGCTAACTTCCTAGTAATTTGAGCAACGTAAAAAAAAAACCTTCCATGAATTTCATGATAATTCGTTGCTAAAAAGAATAGGGTTAATGGTGCAAGATGCAGTTTTTATACCTTCCCGATTTCACTGAAATATACTACTATAGTAAGTAGATAATCTTGTTCGTAATTCGTTATAATGCATGATGCTATTCGAAGGAAACTATGTCCTATACATTATCATTTATTCAATTAAACTAAACTCCTTCATTGTAAATAACTCGGAAAAATATATCCTATCCCGAACAATTCATCTTTGCTTGATTGACTTAAAATCGATAAAAAACCAAGTAGGAAAAACCTGGTTTTGGGGTGAAATATCCACATGGATACCGGGAGACGACCCTCCCGCAGCTACTCCTTGGACTTTCTTAGGCGGCATCGCAATAGTAACCCTTCGGATGTGAAGGCAGCTTTTACTCTCCTTTTCTGATTTCCACCGTCTCTCTTTCGAGGCAAGGATCCGTTTAAATGATTGACCTGGATAAGGGATAATAAGACCTTTAGGTTCTTAGCTTCTTCGGAGAGAAAAAGGTTTATAGTAGGGAGGAGAGGGAAAAGGGAACATGGGGTTAGAAAGGGCTTAGGGGTGTATTAAAGGAATATAGGGTGAAATATGGGCTCACAAGAGGGAACTTATAGATTTAGGCACGGGGGAAAAGGAAATTTGCGGTTTACAAGGCCAAAGGATGTGGAAATTTAATGGCCCATGGGAAAAGGTTAAGGGATTTAAGACTGGCCGGGGTGAAAGGATTTTTAAGGGGTAAAAATCGGGAGGGGTGAAAAGGGTTCTAAGAAAAACCGGGGAGGGGGTTTTAGTGTAAAAAGGGATATGGGGGGTGAAAGGAAAAGCACGGGAAGTGGGCTTGAGGGTTTTTAAAAAAGAACTCGAGGTAGGGGGATTTTTTTTTTTTGAGTGAAACGGATATGAGGGGGTGAATGGGGGCTTGATTAGCCCCCCCTTAGGAAGCTTCCTTTATCATGTGGCAGGAGGGGGGGGAACAATCTGGCGGGGGGAAAATGAAAAGTCTGACGGTGGCGCTGTGGAGAGGGAAACTGGAGGTGATAGGCGGCAGCAGCGCGGCTGGTGGCGGTAGCATCAGGCGGCAACAATCGAGCAGGGCGGCGTGTATATTCCTCTCCTCTTCCTCCCCCTTCAACCGTGTGGCCCTCCCTCTTTAAATAGGGGAGGGGAGGGAATCCTCCCCCCCTTGCGGGTCAGCTTGCATGGCGAGGGACCTGAGCAAGCTCCAGCGAGGAGCTTGCTGACCCCTCCATCCCCCCTCTCACGCTCCAGCTCAATACGCCACCGTGAAGGTGAAAATATTTTCTTTCATATATTTAATATATTACATTCTCTCCCCCTTGGAAGAATGGAGATGTCCTCATCTCGAGATAAACTGGGAATATTGATGGTTGAGAGTGTCTTCATCTACCTAGGTGGCATTCTCTTCGGAATAATCTTTCCACTGGACGAGCCATTCTCTCAAGGTTCTAGATCTTAACTGTCTCTCCCTAACACCTAAGATCCTATATGGCCTTAGTTCAAGGACTCCTTGACTAGGCATTACAATTTGTTGGTCATCAAGTACATGGTTAGGGTTGGGTTCATATTTTTTCAATAGGCTGATATGGAATACATTGTGAACCTTTAGGTTGTTAGGGAGTTGCAATCTATAAGCATTGGGTCCTAGGCATTTGAGGATTTTGTACAGCCCACAATACCTTGGACTTAGCTTCTTGCAATCTCCTAGGGATAGAGAACTCTTTTTAGGGCATACTCGAATGAAGACCATGTCTCCTTCTTCGAAGACTCTTTCTTGACGCTTCAAATCTGCGTATGCCTTTTGTCTATCCTTGGCCGCGTGTATGTCTTGTCTTATTGACTTTATTTGATCATCCATGTCTTCCAACATCTATCTTGATGCTTCAACCCTTAGGGTTGGATCAGAAAAGTTTAGAGGACTTTGACAATCATGACCATACAATGCTTGGAAAGGGGTCATCTGAATGCTTTGTTGGTAAGAAGCATTGTAGGAAAATTCTACCAAAGGCAAGTATTGGATCCACTTCTTGGGTTCTCAAGAGCAGTATGCCCTAAGCATATCCTCGATGACTTGATTTACTCGCTCTGTTTGGCCATCGGTTTGGGGATGGTAGGCAATGCTAAAACAGAGTTGAGTCCCAATAGCTTCAAAGATAGCTCTCCAGAAGTATGATATGAAGAGAGAATCTCGATCACTAATGATTCTTCTGGGTAACCTATGTAGCTTGAATATCTCCTTGATAAACAATCTTGCAATGTCAGAGGCTTTATAGTTTGTCTTTACTGGAATCAGGTGTGCAACCTTGGTAAGCATGTCAACCACAACCATAATGGAATTGTATCCTCCTTAGACTTGGGGTAAGCCTACAACAAAATCCATACTCATGAATTCCCATTTCATTTGGGGAATGTTAAGCGGTTGCAGTTTCCCTGGCATCATGACATGTTCGGCTTTGATACGTTGGCAAGACAAACACTCAGTGACATATTTGAGAACGTCACCTTTAAGCCTCTCCCAATGGTAGCTCTTCCTAATAATTGAATTAAGAGTCTTAGCATAGCTAGGATGTCCTGCGAAAGGGAAATCATGAGCTTCCCACATTATCTTTTGCTTAAGTGACTGGATTGCTGGTATACACAACCTGGTTCTGTAGTAGACAAGTCCATTATCAATCAAAAATTCCTGATGCTTAGCTTGCAACTTTTGATTTTGTTCCTTGGTAGATATTTCCTTTAGCATTGTTTGGTAGGCCAAATCATGGCATGCTTCCTCTCTAGCTAATTCAAGTATAGGGTTGTTTGGCATAAATACTTTTGTAGCCAGAGATCTGGCCGTTGATGGATTCTGCAAGATTAAGGAAAATAGGAATGCCTTGCGACTGAGTGCATCGGCAACTACATTCTCTTTCCCTGGTCGGTACTTGATTTCAAAATCATATTCCTCCAATACTTCAATCCACCGACGTTGCCTCATGTTGAGCTTGTTCTGGGTAAAATTCCATTTGAGACTCTTATGATCGGTTACTAGAGTAAACTTGTTACCCAACAGGTAGTGTCTCCAAAGCTTTAGAGCATGGATGACAGCTAGTAATTCCAGATCATGCGTGGCATAATTCTTTTCATGACTCTTCAATTTTCTTGAAGAGTATGCTACTAGATGACCTTCCTGCATAAGTACACACCCCAAGGCAAGAATGCTAGCATCAGTTACTACCTCGAACTCTTTATTGAGGTCTAGAAGTTTTAGAATAGGTACTGATACCAAACTTTGCTTCAATCTATCGAAGCTATTTTGTTCTGAAGTTGACCATGTAATGGAAGTCTTCTTCTTTAGTAAGTCTGTAAGAGGTGCTGCAATCAAAGCATAGTTTTTTATGAAGACCCTATACCATCCTGTCAATCGAAGAAAGCTACGTATCTCTTTAACGAATATTGGTATTGGCCATTCAAACACATCTCTAACCTTGGCTGGGTCTACTGATATTCCTTCTGATGATACTATGAATCCCAGATATTCAATTTGACACTTAAAGAATGCACACTTCTTCATTTTTGCATACAGCTTATGTGGCCTCATTGTCTCAAGGACAATTTGAAGTTGAGGTTCATGATCTTCTTCCTGTTTAGAATAGATTAAAGTGTCATCGAAGAAGACAAGCACGAAATCATCAAGATATGGTCTAAAGATATCCTGCATTAATCTATTGAAGGTGGCAGGTGCATTTGTAAGCCCGAATGATATAACCAGGAACTCAAAGTGTCCATATCTTGTATTGAAGGCCGTCTTTGGGATATCTTCTTTCTTGATCCTTATCTGATAGTAACCTGACCTGAGATCAATCTTGGAAAAGATCTTTGCACCTTGAAGACGATCAAAAAGCTCATCTATTCTAGGAATGGGATACTTGTTTTTGACTGTTGATTGGTTCAACCCTCGGTAATCAATACATAGTCGAAGTATCCCATCTTTCTTTTTCTCAAATAGTACTGGAGCTCCCCATGGTGAATTGCTAGGACGGATGTAGCCCTAATCTAAGAGTTGCTTGAGTTGTTCCTTCAGCTCAATTGCTTTTGGTATGGACATTCTATAAGGTCCCTTTGCAATTGGTGCAGCTCCAGGCACTAACCTAATCTCATGATCTACTTCTCTTTGAGGCGGAAGTTCGGTCAATTCTTTAGGGAATATGTCAGCGTATTCCTTTAGCCAAGAAGGTCCTTCATGAGACTCTTGCTTTTGATCCAACTTGTTGAGTTTGATCAAGTAAACGGATAATCCTTTTCTAACTCCTTTTATGATCCGAGATACTTTGGCCAATTGGATTCTTGGCACTCCTGCCTCACCTTGAGTTGTGACAAATTCCCTTTCACAGTTTTGAAAGGAAACATGACCCTTTCCACAGTGAATGTGGACGTCGTTGGGCTTAAGCCAATCCATTCCGAGTAGACACTCATGTATACCTAAATTCATGACTCTGAATTTGACCGAAGTCTTCTTTCCTCCTAGAAAGAATTCCACCTTAGCAGTTTGCCTAGTACAAGTTACCTCACGACCATTTGCCAATTCCACAAGCAAGGTAGGTGCTTCAACTGTGGCTATTCCTAATCTTTTTGCACATGCTGGTGAGATAAAGGAATGTGTACTGCCACAATCAATCAAGGTTTTGAAACCTTTACCTTGATAGTTTGACGATGTCTAAATCATCGAGAACTGGCGATTCGGCCCTTTCTTGTGTAAAGCGGCATGGACTGTCGCTATTTTGAATTCTGCTTCCATGGTCGGATCTTCCTCTTCTTCTTCTTGACATCTTTGCCTATTAGCAATGCAGGCGGTTCTTCCTCTTCCTCGGGTAGCGCCTCCTTGACCACGGCTTGCTCCTTGGAAAGGCGCTTGGCGATGTCCTCCACTGAGCTTGGGACATTGCCTCTTGAAGTGACCGGGTTCGTTGCAGTGGAAACAACGCAGGTTTTGGCCATTAGTTTGAGTAGGAACAAAGTTGTTGACGTTATTTGTCCTTGCTTTCTTTCTTTGTCCCTAATTATGACCTTGAACTCTCTTCATTTGAGGTCTGAATGCTCCTTTATTCGGGTCATTAGAAGACCAAGTTTTGTTACTCCTTGGTCTAGCTTGCACCTCTTGAATTATAGATGCCACTTGAATGAGTGCATCCTAAAGATCTGATGGACGCATAGATTCGACACAGGTATTTATTGGTGGATTCAAGGCCGCACAAAATTTGGACACCTGCTGTGTCATGTCCATCTGTGGCGCATACTTTAAAAGTGAGATGAATTTAGAGTAGTATGCGTCAAGAGTGAGCCCTAACTGTTTTAGCTCGTAGAACTTGTTTATTTTCTGCGTGCGATATGCAGGTGGTAAGTATCTTCTCTGCATGGCTTTCTTCAGGTTCTCCCAGGTAACGGATCCCTCTGAAATCCCTTGATCCCTGCACCATTGCTTCCACCAAAGTCTGGCGAGCATAGCCTGATTAGCGGGTGCAGTACCGGCTGCTTCGAAGTAATCCTCCATGGATTCAATCCAAATTTCAGCATCAGCCTGAACAAACCTGCCTCTCCTGTCAAACTCGGGTGGCTTTATCTGCTTGAGGAGGAACTTCTTCTCCTGGATCACAGTAGTACTTGATGTAGGAGGTGAATTTGGAACATGTACCTAGGGTTGTGCCTGAATAAAGGTTTTCTTAACGTTATTATATGATAATCGACGTTAGCTTATCTTTCATTTTTATTTCAGCTATCTCATAAACAATGTAGCTACTTAACTTTTTAATAACTCTTATGCACAGCCAGATATTGATAAAAAGAAGTCTTTATTTGTATTTACATGGGCATAGCTCTTTCGAATACAACGTTTCATGCAATGATAAGCCAATCGTTACATTCAGTTTGGGGAGAACAACATTGTATTGCATTTGTCTACAGGAACTGTGTAATAGTAGGGTTTTGGGTCATGGATCTTTAGGAATCGATAAGTCATTGGAAGTTCAAGATACCCTTTCCGTTGGAATCCATACTTCTCATGGCAGCCCAACACTTTAATCCTGTCAGCGGGGATTACATGAGTTACTTACTCATAAACATATGAGTTCATTTCAACCCTCCGACCTTGAATATGTAAAGTCAAATTTACATGAGCTTCCACAAAAATGAACAGCTTTACAACTTTCAAGTCTTCCAACCACTTGATCCTCTTTAGGTTGGTCTGTAGATAAGCAAACCGGTGGGCGGCTATATAGTACATTCATGAAGACCCCGTCCATCTTCATTCTATGTATAAAGGTGATGGATTATAAATCTGCTCTAGGATGTTCATCATCCCAATTCTTTGTCTGTAAAGCGGAGAATGCATTGCACTCATAAACATGACCCGAAACACCAAAAACTTGTTCCACTCTTCGTAACTCTGCAAGACAGCATTGAAGGTAAGGAAATGTTCGGACAGCAACAATTTCTTTACTTCATTTTATTGAGACTTTGTAAAAGCAATTCTATGATTGGTCGGCTCTGATACCAACTGTAACATGTCCTCTTAGTATCATCCAGGACACGTCTTAGCAGTCCATCGGAAAGGATGTCTAGAAAGCTCCGCCTAGAACTCCCATGGAATGTTACGGGATTTGTGATCTAGGTCTTCTCGCGTCTGCCACATAGCGGAAGTATCCTGGCCGTTCCCACTTAGGATCGACCAGAATTAGGGTTTCCTTGACTGGTCATTAACTAACAACAACTAGCATTGGACCCAAGCAAACTACTTTACGCAGAAACGCCAGGTCCGAAGCGGATTCACGCTGCACTTGGTTCAAGGATAATGGGAAACGAGAGGGATGCAAAGCTCAACCTCTCTGTCATAAGGCATAGTCCCATTCTGTTCCCCTAAAACAGCGTAAATCGGTTAAGACATAACTCTAGGTCATCGCTTTCGTTATTCCTTTTCTTTGATGATCATCCCGCTGTTCTTTGAGAAAAGTTACTGGCTAATCGGAACCACCTAACCGTAGGACGGGCCTATGGCACATCCTCCACACTTTCCTCGGTTTGTTTTAGTTATGTAATTACCTAACACATTAATTTGACATGTAACAACCAACTTCTTTAATTAAACCGTTAAGCACTAGTTCCTTCATGTAATCTTATCACGTGACATAGAAAAATAATATCAAAAAAGTTCTTTATTACATAACATTATTTTTATCTTTCAAATACAAGGAGTTCCGCCCGTAGGCTTGTCCATAATCTGCCCGAAGGCTATCCAGTAATCCAGAGTGATCACTATTCCAAGCTTCTACCCGTAGACTAGTATATGGGCCTTGAGATCCAATCCCGAGTCACATTAGCCTCTTGTGCAGGACCCGAAAAGTGAGGGATTTACGGCCAGAGCCCCCCTAGCACCCAAGCGTCCTCTTGCTCCAAGTAGAGCTCAACGGAGAGACCTCTCGCGGCGGGATCGGTCCAGGTTCCCGGCGCGGTCAACAACCCCCTCTGTTAGGGTCAGGCAGGCAGTCGGGGGTAACTGAAACTGCCTCTCCCTTCAGGCCTTCAACCTGAAGTATAGGTATTCATTTAATTTGTAATTCATAAATCAAACAATTCTCTAAAATCTCTAGCAAGCACAAACATTTCCATTAATCGACCGTGTTGTTTGGCAAACTACTAAGGAATTATTCTTTCCTTCTTGAGTGTATAAGCACTCGTTCCAAGGTGTCTTGCAACTTGGCGAGATCCTTTATATTCCAAGTTAGGGCGTACCCAACTTGGTCAACCCTAAAGTTCATTAGATACTTTAGTTTTCAGTTTATAACTTTCCTTATTTAGAAAGATATCCAAGAATACGTCCTTTTGGATGATAACTTGTGTAAGGATCTGCCATCCTTGTTGAGGGTATTTACCCTTTCTTCTTGTGAATCAATCACAAGACTATATGACTTCGTACTTGTTGCGCAAGTCCTGCAATGAAATAATTTGTTTTAGATTCTTTAAAAGCTATTGACGTATGTTGGACCTAGGGTCTCTTTTTCAGAACCTCAGGAACAACCCTAGTTCTTTTACCTTACGAATTTATTGACCCTACAATCAGGGAAGGTAGTCAAGTGCTTAAGGTATAAATGTTTCTTTGGTCTTTAAATCATTCCCAAGGCATATTTTGTAGCATGGTATTTCTAAGTTTAGATTGATTTGGTTATCTTTTGGAAGGTAATATTGAGATCACCTCGGCACGATTTGTTATCCTTGTGACAATTGATTTTTCAGTCCTAAACTTTAATGCTTTGAGGTAGGTAAATTCAATTTAATCTTCCTTTTTCCTTGCAAACAAAACTCATGCCAAATAAAAATCTTTTCCTTCCTAAGATATGCAATTAGCAATGATAACTTCCTAGTAATTCGAGCAACGTAAAAAAAAAACCTTCCATGAATTTCATGATAATTCGTTGCTAAAAAGAATAGGGTTAATGGTGCAAGATGCAGTTTTTATACCTTCCCGATTTCACTGAAATATACTACTATAGTAAGTAGATAATCTTGTTCGTAATTCGTTATAATGCATGATGCTATTCGAAGGAAACTATGTCCTATACATTATCATTTATTCAATTAAACTAAACTCCTTCATTGTAAATAACTTGGAAAAATATATCCTATCCCGAACAATTCATCTTTGCATGATTGACTTAAAATCGATAAAAAACCAAGTAGGAAGAACCTAGTTTTGCTGTGAAATATCCACATGGATACCGGGAGACGACCCTCCCGCAGCTACTCCTTGGACTTTCTTAGGCGGCATCGCAATTGTAACCCTTCGGATGTGAAGACAGCTTTTACTCTCCTTTTCCGATTTCCACCGTCTCTCTTTCGAGGCAAGGAGCCATTTAAATGATTGACCACGAGAAGGGAAAATAAGACCTTTAGGTTCTTAGCTTCTTCGGAGAGGGAAAGGTTTATAGTAGGGAGGAGAGGGAAAAGGGAACACGGGGTTAGAAAGGGCTTAGGGGTGTATTAAAGGAATATAGGGTGAAATACGGGCTCACAAGAGGGAACTTATAGATTTAGGCACGGGGGAAAAGGAAATTCGCAGTTTACGAGGCCAAAGGATGTGGAAGTTTAATGGCCCATGGGAAAAGGTTAAGGGATTTAAGACTGGCCGGGGTGAAAGGATTTTTAAGGGGTAAAAATCGGGAGGGGTGAAAAGGGTTCTAAGAAAAACCAGGGAGGGGGTTTTAGTGTAAAAAGGGATATGGGGGGTGAAAGGAAAAATACGGGAAGGGGGCTTGAGGGTTTTTTAAAAAAACTTGGGGTAGGGGGAAATTTTTTTTTTTTGTGGAACGGATATGAGGGGGTGAATGGGGGCTTGATTAGCCCTCCCTTACGAAGCTTTTACAAGGAAGCTTCCTTTATCACGTGGCAGGAGGGAGGGGGAACAATTTGGCGGGGGGGAAATGAGAAGTCTGACGGTGGCACTGTGGAGAGGGAAACTAGAGGTGATAGGCGGTAGCAGCGGCATCGGGCGGTAGCAATCGAGTAGGGCGGCACGTATATTCTTCTCCTCTTCCTCCCCCTTCAACCATGCGGCCCTCCCTTTTTAAATAGGGGAGGGGAGGGAATCCTCCCCCCCTTGCGTGTCAGCTTGCATGGCGAGGGACCTGAGAAAGCTCCAGCGAGGAGCTTGCTGGCCCCTCCATCCCCCCTCTCACGCTCCAGCTCAATACGCCGCCGTAAAGGCGAAAATATTTTCTTTTATATATTTAATATATTACACTGTGGATAATAATAAGGGTGGTGCTATGGCCGATGGGATATTCAATAAATTTGCATGGTACACAAGTACCAAATTCTTAGGATTTCACAAATTAAGCTCATTGGGTCTTTCCATTACTACAACACCTACTTAACGAATGACTTTTCAATACCTCGTTAGATAAAACTCCCATAACAAGCTCATCACTATTTTTAATGTAGAAATAAAATTTAAAATGAATTGATATATTTTTTTTAAATAGAACATTATATATATATATATATATATAGTACCCTTCAATGTGTATAAAATATGTAGAAACTTAATTGTTATAATCATTTTTTGGAACTCATGTGATATACTTACATATTTATGAGATGCCCTTGCAAAGTATTATAAATATCCTTTAAATGCATGAGATGTGGATGGCTTCTTATATGTGCACCCCGCAAAGGAAGGTATTAAGAAAAGGGGATAGAGGTGCTTGAGAATCAGAGTGAGAGGAAGGGAAGAGATAGAGACAAGAAAACCATATACACCAGGAGCAACGATGAAAGAAATGGCCGCACTACAATTCTTTAATTCTTATTTCACATAAAAAGAATGGACCCCTAAGGCCACTCACTCTCCTAATACAAAATAGCTTCAATAGTGGTCATAGGCATGTACAATCAGTGCAAAATAGCTTACGAAATGGTTTCAAAGTAGATGGTCATTGGACCAATGAGATTGGTCCTACTTGATGCATGGGTGGTCAAAAAGATTGGTAAGCATGTAGCTACATATAAGTGCATGTCTATCTATATGTATGAATACTTGTAAATGCATATGCACACATATATACACATACACATACAAATAATCATAGGGTTTCCTTATATTGCAATATACCAAGAAAAGGAAAAACATAAATGGCATGCATACTAGAAGGAATAGGTGTTAAATGGCATGATCATAAGCAACCAAAAGTTGTATTGCTACATCCCATGATGGTTATGAAAAGTACATAAAAAGTAATAATATTGATGAAAATTACTATATGTAGGTGAATATGTATACAAAACTACAACCACTATAATATATGAGGGATATTGTGATGCAAAATTCGAGCACAATTTACATACAATTTCATGTCATGGGTATATATGTCTAAGTGTCGATGAATCTATTGCAATGCACATCAATACATAGCCCTCGTATATAGTAAAGTGGATATTGATGCTATTGAGAAAAACTATTGATATATATCAATGCTTTTATTGATGCATATTTTGGCATTAGTTAAAAATATCTAAACTTGAAACTTATCCTACCTTGCTCATTCTTGTTTGTAATAATTTCGATTCCTAAAAATCGCATTCTTCAAATGCACCTCCTCTTAGGAGGCCAAAAGGATAAATTTTGGGAATAATGGCAATTTTTTTAAATTATCCCTCTCTCCCCCAGCCAATGGTCGTGCTGGAGGAGAGGGAGGGGAGGCGAGATGACTGAGCATCCTTGCTGGAGCTCAAGGGAAGGCTATAGCCATGTGTCTGGCAGCGTGGAGGGAGAGAGGTACCTCTCCCTCTCCCTATAAAACCCATCGCCATGGGAGCTGGAAGGTGGGAGCTAGGAGCCGTGATGCCGCCACTTTGAGGGAGAAATCGGATGCCACCAAGCTTAAAGGAGAGAGGGGATTCTGAGAAGGGTAGACTGCGCTAGCTGATGCCATTAAACAAGATAGGGAGGAGATTGTGAGATTCGAACGTGGCTAGACACATGGCTATAGCCTTCCCTTAAACAAGAAAGGGAGGAGGTTGTGTGAATCTCTCCTTAAAGTCATTTAACCCCTTCACAAGCAGTTTTTTGTCATGTCCTTTCCCCTCCTTGTGTTCTTACACAAAGGGAGTCTCACCCCGGGATTTTTACATCCATTCCCTTGCAAATTTCCATCCAAGTCCCCTTAAAGTTTGACTTATCTCGGGAATTAAACCTTTTTCTCCCTTTTAGCATTTCACAAAGCCCATTTAAAACTACTCCCTTGGACTTCCATGAGCCTTCCCAAATTGGTCCTTATAACCCTGGTCTCCTTTTAAAATCCTTCCCTCTCAAATCCATTCCCTACTTCGTGGAGACAGCCTTTAAGGCCTTCTAAAGCCGCTTCCAAAAGACAGAGACATTATTCAAGGAAGCCGAATCACAAAGGAAGTTTCACGTGCGAAGGAGACGGCCAAGATCATAAATTTGCGTCTAAGTTGAAAAGGCCGAATTCGCCATGGCTCCTAAGAAGGCACAAGGCGCAAATGCAGGAGGATCATCTCCTAACATCCATGTGGACATTTCACCACAAGTCCAGGTTTTCTTCCTAATTTATTTTTACGTCATCATATTTCAATTGTGCATGATTCACTTACAAAAATTAGGATGCATTTTTTTTTTGATTGAAATACCTTGGCTAAATTAAAGGAAATAACTTCCATCAAGGAATGGGTCATTTGTATTTTTCCAATGGAACAAGTGAAAGGACATAAGACGTCTATGCATCCTTAGCAATTTGTTATATGTATTACAGTAACGAATTTAGATTAATTAAAGATCATCTTTTCGAAGTTATTATTGTACACTTCGATTAGGCATGGAAAGTATAAATCGCATGTCACATTATTAGACATCTCTTCTTCCCAATGATTTGTTATAGAAAGTTGCTAATAATACGTAGGAATTTGCAAGGCATGAAATGGTTCTTGAGTTGCATAACTCTAGTCAATTGGTATAAATATTGTTTCAACTGCATAATTGTTAGAAAAGGCTACATGGTTCATACATAAAACCCTAAAGCTTAGTAGCATGAAACTTGATTGCATGTTATAGAAGGATCACTAGGAATTATGCCATAACTTAACTTACGCTTTAAACTTAGACGGAAAAGTTAGGGATTGTAAAACTACTCATACCTAGGCAATACATTCTTGTGGTTACGAACATGGTATCGTAAATATCTTCAAGAATAGACAAGTAAATTGGTTTAAACCTAAACACCTAAAACCACGAGGTACTCATTTAGGAAAGGTTGATTCAATGCAACATATCCCAAAGAGCTAACTAGGGTTTAGCATGTTGAGGTCGTAACGTAATCACTCTTATTGCCAAAGCTGAAACTCTTATACCCTAAAGACTTGTCCACACTCACGGAATGTTGAGACAATAGGACGTACTTGCGAGAGACGATCTAGTGTTTTCACCCTAAGGATCGTTCACTAAAAGGATGAAACTCGATTTGAATTTGGAACCCTGAGACCGATAATGTCAGCCTAGTGCAATCAGGATCGGATTGTTATGAACACACCCTAACCCTGTTTCCTATCTAATCACGATACTGCAATTAGAAGACGCCGTTGATGGGTAAATTAGCCCATGGATTAGATGCGACACTCGTGCAACAAGTTGCAAAGTCTCATGATCTTGTGATTTGATCACAAGGGAATGGCCGATTCCTCGGAATATGATTGGCAGATTCTCACGCAAGTTTATCTTGCAAGAGGATGAATAATCATCCGGATATAGTACTTTTCTTGGGTAAAGTGACCAAGATACGAGGATTAGATATTTGCTTGGAAGTAAAGGACCAATCAGTAAATTGGAATAACATATGTACTGCTAATTGAACTTAAGGTATTGATTAAGTCGAGTTAATAGGGTACATCCCTAACCCAAGGATATAGGGTTAACAAACAAACCCTTAGGAATCTTGCCAAGTCACAATTGATCCCGAATTGAATGCTGAATGCATTCTGAAAGAAGGATTCACTCCTTAGCGGTTGGCCAAAATAACGACCAATGGAACTGATTGTGCTTGTAACAGTTTTTAGAGCACTGTTTTGCTTTGTTTGCTCAAAGAATTAAAGGATGAAAAGATATCTAATGCTTTAGGTTGAAGGCCTGAAGGGAGAGGCAGGTTCAATTACCCCCGGCTGCTTGCCTGACCCTAACCAAGGGGATTGTTAACCACGTCGGGAAGGTGGACCGAACCCGCTGCGAGAGGTCTCTCCGTTGAGCGCTACTTGGAGCAAGAGGATGCTTGGATGCTAGGGGGGCTCTGGTCGTAAATCCCTCGCCTTTAGGGCCCTGCACAAGAGGCCAACTGACTCGGGATTGGATCTTGAGGCCCGCATACTAGTCTATTGGCGGAATCTTGGATTAGTAATCCCTGTGGATCTGGATAGCCTTCGGGCGGATTATGGATAAGCCGACGGGCTGGATGTTATAAATGTATTCCAAAGATAAATATGATAAGCTATTGAAAATGAATTTATTTGACATTGTTTTTCTATGTCAAGTGCTATGATTAAATAAAGGAACTAGTGCCTAACGGACTAATTAAGGAAGCGCATGCATGTCCAACTAAACGTGGTATGTAATTAGATAACTAAAACAACCTGAGGAAAGTGCAGTGGATGTGGCCATGGGTCCATCCTACGGATGGGTGGTCCCGGTTGGTCGGGAACTTTTCTCAATCATGATGGACAGCAAGAAGATTGTTTTCAAAGGACACGAACAGCACGAGCGCTGACCTAGAGTCTAAGTTATAATAATCCTGATTTACAATGTTTTAGGGGAATGGAATGGGACTATGCCTTATGGCAGAGAGGTCGAGCATTGCATTCCTCTCGTTTCCCATTCTCCTTGAACCAAGTGCAGCATGAATTGGCTTCAACCCTGGCATTTTTGCATAAAGTAGTTCGCTTGGGGTTCGACGCTAGTTGCATTTTAGAAAATGACCATTAGGGAAAAACCCAGATTCAGGTCGGTCCTAAGTGGGAACGACCAGAATACTTCCACTACGTGGCAGACATGGAAAGTCCTAGATCGCAAACCCCATGACATTCCATGGGAGTACTGGGCGGAGCTTTCTAGACATCCTTTCCGATGGACTGCCAAGACGTGTCCTGAAGATTACAGGCGGACACCTTACAATTGGTATCAGAGCGAACCAACAAAGGATTTGTTTTTAAGAAATCTTAATAAGATGAAGTAAAGCAAATATTATTGTTTCGAACATTTCCTTACTTTCGATGCTGTCTTGCAGAATTACGAAACATGGAACAAGTTCTTAGTATTTCAAGTCATGTTTATGACTGCAATGCATTCCCCGGATTATCGACAAAGGGTTGAGATGATGAACATCTTCGATCGTATCTATAACCCATCGCCTTTGTACGTGGAATGAAGATGGATGAGTGCCTCAGGAATCTACTACATAGCTGCCCAGTAGTTTGTATACCTCCAAACCAACCTCAAGAGGATCAAGTGGTTGGAAGACCTGAAGATCGTAAAGCTCTTCATTTTTGTGGAGGCTCACGTAAACTCAACTTTACATATTCAATGTTGAAGGGTTGAGCTGAACTCATATGTATATGAGGAAGTGACCCATGTAATCCCTACCAACAGGATCAAAGTGTTGGGGCGCTATGAGAAGAATGGATTCCAAAGAAAAGGATACCTTGATCTTCCAATGACTTACCGATTCTTGAAGATCCATGACCCAAAACCATACTATTATCCAGTTCCTGTAGATAAATGTAAAACAACACTATTCTCCCTAAACTAAATGTATCAGCCGCCTTGCCATACCAAGAGATGTTGTACTCCGAAAGGGCTAGACCCATATAAATGCGATAAGACTTCTTTTTATCAATATCTATTTTGTTCAGGAAAATTGATAAGAAGTTAAGCGGTTAGATTGCTTGGTTGGATAGCTAAAATGGAGATGAAATATAAATCGTAATGATTAACGAGTAATAACGTTAAGAAACATTTATCCAGGAACAACCCCAGGTACAGATTCCTAGTTCGCCTTCTACATCAAGTACTATTGTAATCCACAAGAAGAAGTTTCTTCTCAAGTAGTTTAAGCCGCCCGAATTTGATGGGAGAGGCAGGTCCATCCAAGTAGATGCTGAAATTTGGATTGAATCCATGGAGGATTACTTTGAAGCAGCTGGTACTACACACGCCAACCAGGCTATGCTCGCCAAGCTGAAGCTCACCGGCGAAGCCAGGCTTTGGTGGAAGCAATGGTGCAGAGATCAAGGGATCGCGGAAGGATCCATTACCTAGGAGAAGCTGAAGAAAGACATGCAGGGAAGATACTTACCACCTATGTATCGCACGCAGAAAATGAATGAGTTCTACAAGCTAAAACAGCTAGGACTCACTCTTGACGCATACTAATCTAAATTCGTCTTTCTTAAGTATGCGCCACTGATGGACATGACACAGTAGGTGTCACTCAAAATTGTGTGCTGGTTTAAATCCACCAGTGAATACCCATCTCGAATCTATGTGCCCATCAGATCTACAGGACGCACTCATTTGAGATGCCCCTATAATTCAGGAGGTGCAGGCTAGACCAAGAGGTAACAAAACATGGTCTTATAATAAACTGAACAGAGGAGAATATAGGCCTCAAATTAAGAGAGTTCAAGGTGAGAATCGGGAACAAAGAAAGAAAGCAAGGACTAATAATGCCAATAGCTTTGCCCCTACCCAAAGCAATGGCCGAAACCTTCGTTGTTTCAACTGCAATGACCCTGGTCATTTCAAGAGGCAATGTCCCAAGCTTGGAGGAGGACATTGCCAGGCACCTTTCCAAGGAACGGGCCATGGATAAGGAGCCACTACCCGAGGCAGAGGAAGAACCACCTACGTTGCCAATAGGCAAATGTGCAAAGAAGAAGAAGATCCGACCATGGAAGCAGAGTTTGAAAGGGCGACAGTCCATGCCGCTCTACACAAGAAAGGCCCAAATCGCCAGTTCTCTGTGATTCAGACACCGTCGGGGACTATCAAGGTAAGGGTTTCAAGACCTTGATTGATTGTGGCAGTACACATTCCTTTATCTCACAAACTTATGCAAAAAGATTAGGCATAGCCACAGTAGAAGCACCTACCTTGCTTGTGGAATTAGCAAATGGTCATGAAGTCACTTGTACCAGGCAAACTACTAAGGCGAAATTCTTTCTAGGAGGAAAGACGACTTCAGTCAAATTCAGAGTCATGAGCCTAGGCATCCATGAGTGTCTACTAGGAATGGATTGGCTTAAACATAATGACGCCCACATTCATTGTGGAAAGGGCCAAATTTCCTTTTGGAACTCTAAAGGGGAATTGGTCACAACTCAAGGTGAGGCTAGAAAGCTAAAAATTCAACTGGCCAAAGTATCTCGAATTATAAAGGGAATCAGAAAAGGATTACGTGTCTACTTGATTAAGCTCAACAAGTTAGATCAGAAGCAGGAGTCTAGTGAAGGACCTTCATGGCTAAAGGAATACGCGGACATATTTCCTAAAGAATTAACAGAACTCCCGCCTTAAAGAGAAGTGGATCATGAGATCAAGCTGGTACCAAGACCTGCGCCAATTGCGAAGAGACCCTATAGAATGTCCATACCGGAAGCAATTGAGCTAAAGGAACAACTCAAGCAACTGCTAGATGAGGGCTACATCCGTCCTAGAAATTCACCATGGGGAGCTCCAATACTGTTCCAAAAAAAGAAAGATGGAACGCTTCGACTCTGTATTGATTACAAAGGGTTGAATCAATCAACTGTCAAGAACAAGTACCCTATTCCTAGAATAGATGAGCTTCTTGATCGTCTTCAGGGTGCGAAGATCTTCTCCAAGATTGATCTCAGGTCTCGTTACTATCAGATAAGGATCAAGGAAGAATATATCCCAAAGATGGCCTTCAACACAAGATATGGGCACTTTGAGTTCCTAGTTATGTCATTTAGGCTTACGAATGCGCCTGCCACCTTCAACAGGTTAATGCAGGATATTTTCAGGCCATATCTTAATGACTTTGTACTCATCTTCTTCAACGACACTCTAGTCTATTCCAAACAGGAAGAAGATCATGAACCCCAACTTTGAATTGTCCTTGAGACAATGAGGCACACAAGCTGTATGCTAAGATAAAGAAATGTGCATTCTTCAAGCGTCAGATTGAGTATCTGGGATTCCTCGTATCAGCGAAAGGAATCTCAGTGGATCCGGCCAAAGTTAGAGATATGCTAGAATGGCCAATACCAACAACTGTCAAAGAAATACGCATTTTTCTTGGATTGACAGGATGGTATAGAGTCTTCATCAAAAACTATGCTTTGATTGCAGCACCTCTGACGGACTTACTAAACAAGAAAGCATTCATTGCATGGTCAACTACTAAACAAACTAGCTTTGATAGATTGAAGCAAATTTTGGTATCAGCACCTATCCTAAAACTTCCAGACCTCAGTAAGGAGTTCGAGGTAGTACGTGATGCTAGTGCACTTTCCTTAGGATGTGTGCTCATGCAGGAAGGTCCATCCAGTAGCATACTCTTCAAGAAAACTGAAGAGTCATGAGAAGAATTATGCTGCCCATGATCTAGAATTATTAGCTGTCATCCATGCTCTAAAACTTTGGAGACACCACTTGTTGGGTAACAAGTTTACTCTAGTGATTGATCATAAGAGTCTCAAGTAGTTCTTTACCCAGAACGAACTCAACATGAGGCAACGTCGGTGGATTGAAGTGCTTGAGGAGTATGACTTTGAAATCAAATACCAACCTGGAAAGGAGAATGTAGTTGCTGATGCACTCAATCACAAGGCATTCCTTAATTCTATAATCTTGAAAAATCCATCAATAGCTAGATCCCTAGCTACAAAGGTATCTATGCCAAACAATCCAATACTTGAGCTGGCTAGAGAAGAAGCATGCCATGATCCAGCCTATCAAAAGATGCTAAGGGAGATCCCTATCAAGGACCAGGAGCAAAAGCTATAGGCTAAGTATCATGAATTCTCTATCAATAGTGGACTTGTCTACTATAGAACAAGAGTATGTATACCGGCAAGCTAGTCACTTAAGCAGAAGATGTTGTGAGAAGCTCATGATTCCCCTTTCTCAGGACATCCTGGCTATGCCAAGACTCTCAATGCAATTACGAAGAGCTACCATTGGGAGAGGCTTAAAGGTGACGTTCTCAAATATGTCACTAAGGTTTGTCTTGTCAATGTATCAAAGCCCAACATGTCAAAATGCCAGGAATGTTGCAACCACTTGACATTCCCCAAATGAAATGGAAATTCATCAGTATGGACTTTATTGTTGGCCTACCCCAAGTTCAGGGAGGATACAACTCCATCATGGTTGACATGCTTACTAAGGTTGCACACCTTATTCTAGTAAAGACAAACTATAAAGCCTCAGACATTGCAAGGTTGTTTATCAAGGAGATATTCAAGCTACATTGGTTACCCAGAAGAATCATTAGTGATCATGATTTTGTCTTCACATCACACTTCTGGAGAGCTATCTTTGAAGCCATTGAGACTCAACTCTGTTTTAGTACAGCCTACTATCCCCAAACTGATGGTCAAATGGAACAAGTCAATCAAATCATTGAGGATATGCTTAGGGCACACTGCTGTCGTAAACCAAAAAGGTGGATTCAATACTTGCCTTTGTTTGAATTTGCCTACAATGCTTCTTACCAACAAAGCATTCAGATGACCCCTTTTCAAGCATTGTATGGTCATGACTGTCGAAGTTCCCTAAACTTCTCAGATCAACCTTAAGGGTTGAAGCTTCAAAGCAGATGTTGGAAGAGATGGATAACCAAATAAAGTCAATAATACAGGACATCCAAGCCACCAAGGATAGACAAAAGGCATACGTAGATTTGAAGCGTCAAGATAGAATCTTCGAGGAAGGAGACATGGTCTTCATTTGCGTACGCCCAAAAAAGAGTTCTCTATCCTTAGGGGATTGCAAGAAGCTAAGTCCAAGGTATTGTGGACCATACAAGATCCTCAAGTGCCTAGGACCTAATGCTTATAGATTGCAACTCCCTGAGAACCTAAAGGTTCATAATGTATTCCATATCAGCCTATTGAAGATGTACCTAATCCTAACCATGTACTTGATGACCAACAAGTTGTAATGCCTAGTCACGGAGTCCTTGATTTAAGGCTTGATAGGATCCTAGATGTTAGGGAGAGACAATTGAGATCCAGAACCTTGAGAGAATGCCTCGTGTAGTGGAAAGATTATTCCGAGGAGGATGCCAGTTGGGTAGATGAAAGCACTCTCAACCATCAATATCCCCAGTTTATCTCGAGATGAGGACATCTCGATTCCTCCAAGGGGGAGAGAATGTAATAATTCCCATTCCTAAAAACCGCATTCTTCAAAAGAACCTCCTCTTAGGAGGCCAAAATGATAAATTTTGGGAATAATTGAATTTTTTTTAAATTATCCCTCTCTCCCCCAACCAACGGTCGTGCTGGAGGAGAGGGAGGGGAGGCGGGATGACTGAGTATCCTTGTTGGAGCTCAAGGGAAGGCTATAGCCATGCGTCTGGCTGTGTGGAGGGAGGGAGGTACCTCTCTCTCTCCCTATAAAACCCATCGCCATGGGAGTTAGAAGGTGGGAGCCAGGAGCCGTGATGCCGCCAGTTTGAGGGAGAAATCGGACTCCGCCAAGCTTAAAGGAGAGAGGGGATTCTGAGAAGGGTAGACTACACCAGCTACTATCGCCATTAAATGAGATAGGGAGGAGGTTGTGAGATTCGGACGTAGCTGTGTGAGAGAGGGAAAGCTGGGAGAGTGTAACATCACCGCGTCGTGAGGGAGGACCACTGCCGAGACCCGCCACGGCCCCCATTTCGCCTTGGTTTGCCAACAAGCCGCCATAAGCAAATTGTCTCTTCTTCTTTTTTCCCCCACGTGGTTATGTGACCACAGAAGCTTCTTGGAAGCTTCTAAGGGGAGGGATTTTAGCCCCCTTTCATATTGCAAGTCCCACAAGGGTTCATTTTAACCCCGGGGTCCCTTAGAACCCCCTTTCTATTGGTCTTCACAAGCACCCTCTTTCCTCCTTTTTTCATTTTACCCAAGGCCCTTTAAAAGGCTCATTTACCCCGGGAGCTAAGCCCTTTTTCCCCCCTTGGGTTCCCCACAAGGAATCTCTCGTTAAAGTCATTTAACCCCTTCACAAGGAGTTTTTTTTCACGTCCCTTCCCCCCCTTGCGTTCTTACACAAAGGGAGTCTCACCCCAGGATTTTTACATCCATTCCCTTGCAAATTTCCACCTAACCCCCTTTCCGGGAAATTTCCATCCAAGCCCCTTAAAGTTTGACTTATCCCGAGAATTAAACATTTTTCCCCCTTTTAGCATTTCACAAAGCCCATTTAAAACTACTCCCTTGGACTTCCATGAGCCTTCCCAAATTGGTCCTTATAACCCTGGTCTCCTTTTAAAAGCTTACCCTCTCAAATCCATTCCCTACTTCATGGAGGCAGCCTTTAAGGCCTTCTAAAGCCGGTTCCAAACGATGGAGAAATTATTCAAGGAAGCCGAATCACAAAGAAAGTTTGGCATGCGAAGGAGACGGCCAAGATCATCAATCTATGTCCAAGTCAAAAAGGCCGAATTCGCGATGGCTCCTAAGAAGGCACAAGGCGCAAATGCAGGAGGATCATCTCCTAAGATCCATGTGGACATTTCACCACCAGTCCAGGTTTTCTTCCTAATTTTGTTTTACGTCGTAATATTTCAATTGTGCATGATTCATTTATGAAAATTAGGATGCTTTTTTTTTTCGATTGAAATACCTTGGCTAAATTAAAGGAAATAACTTCGATCAAGGAATCCATCATTTGTATTTTTCCAATGGAATGAATGAAAGAACATAAGACGTCTATCCATCTTTAGCAATTTGTTATATGCAATACAGTAACGAATTTAGATGAATTAAAGATCATCTTTTTGAAGTTATTATTGTACACTTCGATTAGGCATGGAAAGTATAAATCGCATGTCGCATTATTAGACATCTCTTCTTCACAATGATTTGTTATAGAAAGTTGCTAATAATTCGTAGGAATTTTCAAGGCATGAAATGGTTCTTGAGCTGCATAACTCTAGTAAATTGGTATAAATATCGTTTCAATTGCATAATTGTTAGAAAAGGCTGCATGATACAAACATAAAACCCTAAAGCTTAGTAGCATAAAACTTGATTGCATGTTATAGAAGGATCACTAGTAATTATGCCATAACTTAACTTATGCTTTGAACTTAGTCAGAAAAGTTAGGGATTGTAAAACTACTCATACATAGGCAATACATTATGTGAATATGAAAATGGTATCGTAAATATATTCAAGAATAGACAAGTAAATTGGTTTAAACCTAAACACCTTAAACTGCAAGGTACTCGTTTAGGAAGGGTTGATTCAATGCAACATATCCCAAAGAGATAACTAGGGTTTAGGACGTTGAGGTCGTAACCTAATCGCTCTTATTGCTAAAGCTAAAACTCCCTAAGGATCGATTGCTAAAAGGATGAAACTCGATTTGAATTTGGAACCCTAAGACAAACAATGTCAGCCTAGTGCAATCACGATCGGATTGTTATGAAAACACCCGAACCATGTTTCCTATCTAATCATGATACCGTGATTAGAAGATGCCGTTGATGGGTAAATTAGCCCATGGATTAGATGTGACACTCGTGCAACAAGTTACAGAGTCGCATGATCTTGTGATTTGATCACAAGGGAATGGTCAATTCCTTGGAATAAGATTGCCAGATTCTCACGCAAGTTTATCTTGCAAGAGGATGAATAATCGTCCTGATATAGTACCTTTCTTGGGTAAAGTGACCAAGATACAGGGATTAGATATTTACTTGGAAGCAAAGGACGAATCAGTAAATTGGAATAACATATGTACCGCTAATTGAACTTAAGGTATTGATTAAGTCGGGTTAATAGGGTACAGCCCTAACCCAAGGATATAGGGTTAACAAACAAACCCTTGGGAATATTGCCAAGTCGCAATTGATCCCGAATTGAATGCTGAATGCATTCTGAAAGAAGGATTCACTTCTTAGCAGTTGGCCAAAATAACAACCAATGGAAATGATTGTGCTTGTAACAGTTTTTAGAGCACTATTTTGCTTTGTTTTCTCAAAGAATTAAAGGATGAAAATATATCTAATGCTTCAGGTTGAAGGGCTGAAGGGAGAGGCAGCTTCAGTTACCCCCGACTACGTGCCCGACCCTAACCAAGGGGGTTGTTAACCACGCCAGGAAGGTAGACCAAACCCGCTACGAGAGGTCTCTCCGTTGAGCACTACTTGGAGCAGGAGGACGCTTGGGTGCCATGGGGGGCTCTGGCGGTAAATCCCTTGCCTTCAGGGCCCTGTACAAGAGGCCAACGTGACTCGGGATTGGATCTCGTGGCCCGCATACTAGTCTACGGGAGGAATCTTGGATTAGTAATCCCTGTGGATTGGTGGATAGCCTTCGGGCGGATTATGGATAAGCCTACGGGTTGGATGTTATAAATGTATTCCAAAGATAAATATGATAAGCTGTTGAAAAGGAACTTGTTTGACATTGTTTTTCTATCTCAAGTGCTATAATTACGTAAAGGAACCAGTGCCTAACGGACTAATTAAGGAAGCTGTATGATGCATGTCCAACTAAACGTGGTAGGTAATTAGATAACTAAAACAACCTGAGGAAAGTGTGATGGATGTGGCCATGGGTTCGTCCTATGGATGGGTGGTCCCGGTTTGCCAGGAACTTTTCTCAATCACGATGGATAGCAAGAAGATCATTTTCAAAGGACACAAACAACAAGGGCACTGACCTAGAGTCTAAGTTATAATAATCTTGATTTACGTTGTTTTAGGGGAACGGAATGGGACTATGCCTTATGGCAGAGAGGTCGAGCCTTGCATCCCTCGCGTTTCCTATTCTCCTTGAACCAAGTACAACATGAATCCACTTCGACCCTAGCGTTTCTACGTAAAGTAGTTCGCTTGGGGTTCGATGCTAGTTGCCATTTAAAAAATGACCATTAGGAAAAAACCCTGATTCAGGTGGTCGGGTCCTAAGTGGGAACAGCCAGAATACTTCCACTATGTGGCAGACACGGAAAGTCCTAGATCGCAAACCCCGTGAAATTCCATGGGAGTACCGGGTGGAGCTTTCTAGACATCCTTTCAGATGGACAACCAAGACATGTCCTGAAGATTACAGGCGGACACATTACATTGTTGGTGACATCGAGCTCGAGTAATAGGTACATCACTCACATTCATTTCTTCTTCTTTCTTATTTTATGCTTTTGTATTACTTATCGACAATATCATTATTCAATGTAGCTATGTTTAACTTGTTTTCTTTCCAGTTTTTGCAACTATTAATGCATGTGTTCTTACACACACACACACACTGATGGGACCTAAAACGGGCCGGCACTGGCTCATGCACTAGCTGGACCTCTATCATGCGCTCAACAACCCCACGGCCTCGTAGCCAGGAGCGTGGATGACACATACATCATCTTCCTAAACATCTAATTTTGTTTGTATCACGTCTCGTAGTCCAACTCTAACCCAATTAACACTCCTCAGAGGGAGTCCCTAGCACATTGCCAAATAGCACGAAGTACAAACATAGGAGGTCCTTGCACTGCTGACTACCGCTACCTCACTGCGACTCTCCTACATATTGGGGATTGACCCCTCGATGCGTCGCTAAACATATATAACACTTCGCACACATTTCCACTCAAGGTACCAATTGATCGTATCCAGGAATGTACCTTACCTCACTTTCTTTCCCCTTAGACCCAACTCCTAGCCTACAGCTTGGACAATCTTACTCACTCAACGTCGGTCACGATCTTCTAGAAAGCAATTGCCATGCATCCAAGAGGTATTGTCTGATACATTTTAAATTTCTTTATGATTTATGCAAATAGTGAATGCCCACATACTCAAACAATTAAGAAAATCAGCATTTGTGCTTAGTGCAAAAGCATTCTTTCAATGACTTTGACTATTGCTCATATGCGGCATTGCATGAACCTAGCACCGAGAAACCCTCGTGCTACTAGGTTCTTAATTTTTAATTATCGACCAACCTAAATGGTGTGCATAAAAAACCAACAAGCTTTCCATCATTCCATTCAGCATTTAAACACTTTTTATACACTCTACCCCCTCACCCATTTAGGTTGTGCATTGTGCATAGGTTTAGGGTTCATTTTCCACATTTTTATTGTATAAAAAGCCATAAAAACTCACTAGAACATAAAGGTAGGGCTGAATTGAGGCTAAACCTCATACTTCAAACCCCCCATACATCCAAAAACATGGTTCTTATTTTTCCTTAATTTTCGACACTCAAAATCTATTTTTCCTCTATTTTTCTTTATTTTCTCTATTTTTGGTATTTTTTCACAATATTAAATGACTTAAAATTCAAAATGAATTGTGGTTGTGGCCCTTAGGCTCATTTGCAGCAAAAACATAAATTTAGTTTGTGTGTCTTATTAGATTTTCCATTGATATATAAAAAACACCCAATTTTTCCATATTTCGTGTATTTTATGGGTTTTATACTATTAATTTCATCCACAACACTTATGATTTTCTGATTTTTTGATTATAAACAGTTGGAAGACATTGCAAACAACATTATAATACATAATCATCCCATGGGAACAATTATTCATGAAGCAAATTGCATTGCGGGTTTTTATTTGCCATATCTCGGGACTGATTTCCAGCCACCATTAATGCTCATGACAGTCCACAATCAGCAATCTTCCTTTCTCTTGCACCACGGAGCAATCCGGTCTTCATTGGACAAGCATCCGTCATCCATTCTTCTTCTTCTTCTTCACCACATGAATCTGCCCTTACGGGAGAGAGAGGGAGGAGAGAGAAAGACTCAAATGAGAGATCTTCATAGAGACCGCCATCTCTCAGGCGAGAGGCAGCAATACAATTGGCATCGAGGAGGGAAGCAAGGGCAATGATCAGTTATAGTGGTTGTTTGCAGGCAGGGAGAAGTCCCATCCATCCATGGCATGATTTTCGGCGCCCTCTGTTGGCCACATTTTCTTCATCTCTCTCATCCCATGATTTGTCATGTTGCATGCCTTTTGGTTGGGGGGTTAAAATTTCCCCAAAGGGCACCCCCCCCTTTGGTCCATGTTGTGGCCACCCTTTCAAATCTTGACCATTTCTTGGCCATTTCCCCGTCCGGACTCCGAATTGAGCTTTGAAAAATCCTGGGTGTGCAGCTTGGCATCCCGCATTGGCTGGTAACTCTTGTCAACCCGCACGACAGTCTAAAAAATTATGAAAAATCAACAAGTGTCGCTTGGACGCCTTTAAAGTACTTTGGCGCTTAAAATCATCCTAGATCGAGTCGTCGCCTTCTACGTTGAATATTTTTCCCTTGATACTCATAATTTTTAGCTATTTTTAAGAACTTCTCGGTACCAAAATTCCGCTCTCATTGGTGACCACCACAGGATGTTGCACAAAAACAACCAAAGGAAGCATCAAGCTTATACAAAATAGATATATGTTAAACACAGCACAATGCTCACCCTACCCCCTGACAGAACCAAGGCATGACATCCACAAGGAGTAGACCTAGCATAATCTGATAAAAGGTTTCGAAGCTAGTCACTAACCAACTGCTCCAACACGGCCAAACTAAAAAGAACTATCAAAGAGGTTGCCCTAAGTGGTGGTCTGAACTACCTACCGAACTAAGGACAACACAACTAGGAGCTCTTATTAGGCGAGGACTCCTATAGCCTGATCAAGAAGTGATTTCTTTCAGCACATTTCTTCTTTTAGGGTTTTTATGTTTCATACTCGGGTATGTAAAAAGGAGGGAGCTGAGCGTAGTGACCCAAAGAGAACAGGGCATCGGCCTCAGGTCCTATCTCGGTACCCAAGGACCTATCAAGCCCTCGCAAGGCGACATTTGATCCTTTCCTAACGCTCACTTTTATTTTCGCTCCAACCTTCCTTAATTTCTTCTTTTTCAGCAAGATGCCACCCCTAGGAAGACAAGGCATTGGCCCCGGGTCTGACTCGTCCCCAGGAACCTACCAGGCCTTCGCTAGGCAATGATCAACTGCGTATAAAGTTTTCTTTCTTCTCTTTGATAGGGGTTAGAACCCCTTTTTATACACCTTTGTATTTATTTCTTTTCCTTTAAGATATTCAGGGCTTTTTCCTTTATCATCTTTATTTTTCTTTCTGCAGGCTTCGGTAACTGCCTCACAACTAACAAGAACTCCTAGAAGGGCTGCCTAGCAGGCTAGCAGAATAGGCTCACTAGGACTCCCTTCTAAAATAGGTCTTCCAATGCCTGACAATGTCTTTACAGGAGGCAACAACTACTCATACCTCCCTCAAACATACCAAACCGAAACCTCAGGACTTTATGCCTTGGACGCCGGCCCCCAACAAGAAACGAAAAACCCATTTACAAGTACTCAAACACATATATCATAAAAACCTCAGTACTCATAAAGGAAAGATATCACCTAGATAGGGCCACGAGAAGCTTCCATGCAACAAAAGGCTCCTTCCAAGCTCTTCTTCAAACCTATCTAACACATAACTCAAACAAGAAACCATTAACCGCACCTGCACTAAATAGACAATGGGCCCTCTTGGCCTAATGAAATAAAACAATAAAACCTCTCAAAACAGGCCCTCTTGGCCTAATGAGATCAAACAGAATAGCACCTACACATCCCTCCCTGGAAGAATCCAAATACACAATAATAAGCTCCTTTCCAAGGAGGAAAAACAGGCTCGTAGCCCTAAACTAAATGCATAAGGTTATGACCCATCCCTCCTGCATAAATAGCAAGAGGCGTATGCATAACATGTCGTCTAATTAACCTATGGGTCCTAGATAATAACAATAAATTGGTCTCGGCTACTCTTTGCATCACCCATATCAACCATCGTCTACCATATATTGCATGTTCTGATAACATACCCCACAAGCGACCGGATCCTATTTCATCATTGATCACAATATCCAAACTAGGACCACAATTAAAGAAGAGGTCTTCTTCATAAGCAAGATTTGCTAATGAATCCGCAAACTAATTCCAGTAACGTGGAATCAGCTGAAAAGACGCTCTCTCAAACTCCTCAAGTAGGGTCATAACAGTCCGATGATATATACAAAGAATGGGATTCCGCACTGTATATGTCCCATCTAGCTGATTCAGGATCAACTGAGAGTCTCCTTTTACTAACAACCGACGAATACCACCTTGTTTGGCAATATACAGCCCCATAATGAAGGCTTTATACTCCGCCATATTGTTAGTGAATCCTACCCCGAGATAAGCAGCTAACTTCATCGTCACTCTACGTCGGGGGTCTCGGATTACTATTCCCACACTCCCTTTTTTATTAGGGCCCCTGGACGCTCCGTCAAAGTATAATGTATATGTCCACAATGTATACATCCATAATGGGTTTACTCCTCTATTCGTAATTATGGTAATCAAAGTTTAGCATGTTGAGAGGATGAACTGACAGCTCCATCCCACCTTCTTCATTGAGCTCAACATGGATACTCGTCAACAGTCGTAAATAGTGATGGCATAAGACTTTGATCTCCCACACAAAGGTTCCGTCCTCTTGCTCAATCACCTTATATCCTTTTCTCCACTAGATGAGTTTCCCCTGATGGTATCTTTGCTCCAGATATGGGTGCTCCAAATAAGGGATTAACCGACCCATCAACCGTCTTTAAGCTTTTTTCCGCAGGTCTCAAATCATCCCCAGCATGGACCTGCAATGCATTTCCCTATATATTAGCATACTTAGAAATAATAAGGTTTAATCTTATTAAGATTAACCTTATTCTTAAACTCTACTCCCTCTAGATCAGCTAATAGGGCTGTAGACCTGTTCTTCCCTAACCTGACGATTTTGTAGGGGCCATCCCATTTAGGTTCCAGCTTCCCTCGAAACAGTTCCCTACGCGCATCATAATATAAAACTAGTTGTCCTTTCTTAAAGGTATACTTCTTTGCTTTTAGGTCATGCAACTGTTTCATGTGACGTTTAGCCACCTCTTGGTGTAATAGGCTTTGCAGCTTAATTTCATCTAGGTGCACTAAGGTCGTAAAACGTTCTAATAGGGCGTCCTCATTACCCAAAGAATGGTTTATTGCGAATCTAATGGTCGGCAACTCAATTTCTAAGGGTAAAACACACTCTTCACCATAAACTAGTTTGAATGGCATGTGGCCAGTGGCTCGCTTAAACGTGGTATTATATGCCCGTACTGCCACGTACAGCTTCTTGTCTCAGTCTCGTTTCTTTTCAGATACAACTTTCGATAGGATACCCACAAGTTGCTTGTTGGGACTTTCAACCTGCCCATTTGCATGTGGATTATAAGGGGTCGTTCTATTGTGCTTGATTTGCCAAGCCTCAGTCAAGCTTTTGATCACCTTATTCACGAAATGGGTTCCACGCTCCGACACTAATTCTTTCAGGGGACCAAAACAGCATATTATCTGCTCTAAAAGGAAACTAGCAGTTTCTTTAGCATCATCTTTCCTTGTTGCACGTGCTTCTAACCACTTTGTGAAGTAGTCAGTTGCTACAATAATATACTTCTTTTGTGCAGTCCACGACGGAGTAATAGGACCCGCAAAGTCTATTCCCTACTTCTCAAATGGAAGTATCGCCATAATAGGGGTGAGTGGTCTTTTCCTATTCTCTCGACTATCATGTCGTTGACAAATATCGCATCTCTTAACATACGCAAACGCATCGTGGAAGATGGCAGAAAAAAATGGATGGATTTGCGCGACACCTTTGTGTTGCCGGCCCATTGTGAACAGGTGCATAGAGTCATTTTCCCTTGCCGATATAATGTACCTGCGATCAATGCACTCTTCCAAAATGAATGGCACCTCGTTAGGCATCACACATCGGCGATAGATGTCATCAACCCCTTGCCGATATAATGTACCTGCGATCAAGGCAAACTTTAACTCCTGCTGCTTAATTTTCCTTCTCTCAGCTTTAGATAGTTCGGATCCAGCCTCTCCTGTCGATAAATAATGCGTTATTGCAGCATACCACGAGGGAATAGATGTCGTATCTATCTCAAATAACGATTCCATGTTCGGTGACAACTAGGATTTTGGCACATACCAGAGGATGTGCAGTTTCAGAGGGGGTGGATGTTGTGATGTTATGAGGACATAGTGTGAAAATGTATGGAATGCATCATCATTCGACTTCTCTATTGATCTAGAGATTCAATGTGATCTGAGCCATTAGTACTAGTGCGAGCTGCATGAATTATCCAAAAATACTAGATTTTTGGATAATTTTAGTCTATTTTTTATATTATTTATTGTAAACATCTAAAAAGTTAGAAAAAGCATCTAGATTAGGATGGCATGCAAAAGATAGTTGCTTTTTCAGCCAGTTAGGGGATTTTCACAAGAAGGACAATTTGACGAAATTGTGCGCGTTGCGATCGCTGTAAACAAGCTGAAAACTACAGATTGAACTGAAAGAAGAAGGAGTGATCTAGGAGATCCGTGACTAGGTGAGGTGTACCAGGGTTTTACCCCCCCTTTCGGAGCCAATGGAGCCATCAGATTTGGGTTCCGAATAGCAAAGAAAGAGCTAATTTTTCTTATCCACGTTTTTGGTCTATGAAGGAGCTCTAGGAGAACTAATGCCTGGAGATTGCTTCTGAGTAGAGCAAAGATTCCAAGTTCTTTCAATACATATTGTTTCAATTCATTGTGATTTGTTTTTGTCGTATTTACCACTTGGGTATTCTCTATCTTCTCTTCCATCTCCTATCTCTACTTACTTCTACTTCTCATCCCCGATGGATTCGACCTTTCGACAAAACCCCTCCGACAGCGTGTGCGTATGTGTGTGCACGTGCGTGTGCGTGTTTCCCCCTAAAAAAAAATATGTGCTTTGCTCTATATTGAAAGGAAAAGGTAAAGACCAACAATTCTCCTTCCCCCCTTCAAAGTTTTCCTCCCTCCCCCCTCCCCAACATGCAACCCTCCAACTAATGGCCACCTAGGTGGAATGCCTCTAGCATCTTTATTGAAGAGACTTTTTAGCTCTATTCGGGTCTGAACGATGTACCATTTGAATATTATAGATCACTAATAATGTCAGTACGAAGAGGAGATGCTATTATTGGTGTTGGTGTTGTTGTTGTGCAATTAGCTACTCTACTATGGTACATGCATGCCTCATCTTTGTCCATGGGGGTGAAAACATGTGTGGAAGTCCCAAACTGGATGGTGATGAGTGTATGGATGTTATTGAGAACCGTGTTGGGAAAATTTTGGGAGTATCCTCTTAATGAAGAACATCATCTAGATTCATAGAATAGGTGTAAATAACACTCATGAACTTGAACTATCGATGACACAAACTGTATTGGTAAGTGCAATAGTGGCCCTATGATAGAAATCACATTAGTATTATATTATAATTGAAAATTCATGCATAAGATAACAATCTCTATAATTTTCATAATTTATTGGTGTGCAAAATACACAATAGCTACCTATGATTACTATGTGATATCCTAATAGAAAAACAAAAGTGGGATACACACTAAACTTGTGTTGAAAAGCTTGGAAAGTTGGCAATTTGTGTTTTATCTATACACAATTTGTGTTTTATCTCTACAAAAACTTCCAAAGGGCTTTCAAGGACATATCTAATAGCATGACCTTATGTAATCTCAATGGGTGTCCCTATGAAGGCTACTAGTTGACACTTGTATTATATTTTGTACAATGGACATTAGGCCAAAATATTTATGCATGGCTCAACTTCTCATTCCCATAAATTCAATTTAGGCTTTAAATAAATATAATTTCACACTAGTTTTTGTATACATAAGATGAAAAGTGCAATTATTTCTCTATGCATGTATTCATATTCATTTAGGATCAACTACCTATTAACATGCGATCATTAGAAATTGGCTTTTGTGCTTTACCAATTTGATAGTTGCATCGCAAAGATAATGTAAAATTTTTAATAAAAATATAATATCAAGGTTGATAGAATAAATATAAGAAATAGTTTGGGAGGAAGGAACTTAGCAAAGTCCACCGACTCATATAATTTGTCATGATAGAGATGGGAGCTTGGAGCAAGAGTCTATCATGGTAGCCTAGAGTTCATGTTTTAGCTTCTTCTAGTGGGTTGATCCACTCCTGCTCATAGTTCTACAAGATTTCCTTAATGATCTCTAGGGCAAGTGGGGTCACACTATCCAAATTCTTCACTCGAGCCACTCAAGCTTGGAGAAACACATTCTCTCCTACTTTTGGGTTTTACTCTCGGGCATCATTGACAAAGGTGAGGTGCTCATTTGACATTCTTTCAACCATTTCTGATGGTCGTGGAGGGTGGCATCTCTCTAGTAAGCTGCTCGAAGAGGGCAATGCTCACCTTTTTTAGGGGGTTGACGTGCATGGAGAGCTCCTACCACTAGTGCTGCTATCAAGTAAAGAACCAATTGATGAATTTCAATGACTAGAGAGCCATTTCCTAGTTGAATTCTTAGAGGATGAGGATCAAGGGTGTAGGCCTAATATTGGGGAGGGGCTGTGAGTAGTAATAAGGGTGGTGCTATGGCCTATGGGACTTTTGATCACTATGGCAAGGGACTTGTTCTCCTATTGGGGGTCTTCTTCTTGTAGGCATTTCTAGCCCTTTGACTTTAGAAGGGCGTATTTGGTGGAGAGGTTGGTGGTGAAGGTGGCCTTCTTAGGCAAGGAAAATTTTGAGATGGCTTTATGGGGGTTGTTCTTGGGTGGTGGCTTGCTTGTTGAGGGTTACTCTTTGAGATGGCATCCTTTTTTAAGACTTCATCTTTGATTCTTTGTATGGAAATCAGGACCTCATCTTTGATTCTTTGTCCTTCCTTGCCTTTCATGAGCTCCTTGATAGGGTTGGGGAGGACACGCACTGTAGTGGTTACCATTTAGGGGGTGTCAACCCGCTGCTGGTGAGGCAAGAAGGTAGTCAAGGTCAACTAGGGTAGGGGGAAATAGAAGAGTGAAGTATTGCCCACACATCACCTTCATGGCCTTGACAATGGATGACTGGTGGGCAATATGTCTAGCCTAAAAAAAAAGATGCTCTCGAAGAATATGGATGCAAGAAAAAATAGGAGAAGAAGGGAAAAAGAAGAGAGAGCCTACCTTCCTCGAAATACTGAAGGAGTTTGGCCTACAAGTATAGAGGCTTGAGTAAGAACTTGAGGGCCTCCTACTTTGACTTGTCTCATAAGTTAATTAGATTTAAAAAATTAGTATCAAAGTCATGAAATACCTAAAAAGGCCATTGCACAAAAATGTGAGCTTGCCGAGGATTCTTGGATAGTCGATCGACTTGGTATTTTTACTATGCTTCAACAGAGGATTGGATGTAGGTCCTATGTGGATTCTTGGATAGTTGCTTGACTTGGTATTTCTATCGGGCTTGGAATTTGGATTAGATGTAGGTGTTGTGTATCCAAACTTCTTTGAGCTAGGTGATGACTTCCATCTAGAATGGGATTCATTCCTCTAGAATGAGGCGATCTTGTATCACCAATAAAAATTTAGGGACTGTAAATTCTAGTGGTGTAATGGCTTCCAACCTAAAGGCTAACTTGTAGGGAGTCATACTGGCTGCAATCTTCAAGGATGTTTGGAAGGCCCAAAGTGTAGTGGGAAGCTTAGTATCCCAATCTTGTCAATTCTAATCTACCAATTTGGTTAAAATCTTGCATAGAACTTTGTTGGTGGATCTGCTAAACCATTGACTTGAAGATAGTAAGGATACAGTTTTAATGTATAATTAGAAAGAATGAGGTGAGCTCTTTGATGAATTTATTTGCAAAGTGTGTACCTTGATCACTAAACAAATTTAGGCATGCCATACCTCATGAAGATATCCCATAATGAACATTTAGCTACTGACTTGGTGGTATTGTGTAGCTTCTATCCATCAGCTTCTACCCATTTGGTACAGTAGTCAATTGCCATTAGTATGTGCTTTTTGTGGGTGTAGGTAGCAACTGGAGAGATGGGACCACAACAAAGTCCAATCCCCACTTCTCAAAAGGTTAGAGGGGTAGGGTTGGTTGAAATGGTATGAGATCTCTAGCTCAACCCCATTGATAGGAATCACAATATTGGATCCACTTGCAAACATCATCATGCATAGTTGGCCACCATAGATTGGCTTGCTAAATTTTTTAGATTCACATACATGTGCATCCGTGTGAGCATTCAACTACACATGTGTGCATTCATGCACCTGAACTGAAACTCTCTAGCATGAACGGCCATGTTGTTCGCCCACAAATCCTTGGCTTCTTCCACTGTCAGGGTACCCATATCAATAGACTAGGCTTCTACATCTCCGATCGCTACTTCAACTAAATTATAAGAAGCCGGCCCGCCTCTTTGTATAACTATGCCCTCGTGGAGGCATGCATGAATAAATAACTTCCGTTGTCATCTTGTGAATGGTAATTTGGAATTTCTTCGTTGAGAAATCCTCAATGTCTGAGCCACTACAACGGGTAGAACATGACAGTTGTCTTTTCACGGTTCAGCGTACTAGAAACTTCTAGAGGAATTAGAGACCAGTCACACCCAAGGCTAGTGCGGGGAGCGGGACTGCACTCCAACCCCCCCATTGCCCCCACTCCTCTGAGGGTTGCACTTAGTGCAAACAAGGGGAGTGGAGGTTCCTTACCCCTCTGTTCCTACCACTTACACTTGCCAAAAATTGAGTGCTAACACTAGGTTACTAGGGTTATCACATTTCATTGAGGGATGACATGTTTGCATGGATTAGCAACCAATCAATGCTGCACTTCTAATAGAAAACGTGGGACTGGTTTTGTCACTTCTTAGGACTAGTATATAGCTGGGACATGGTGTGACCCCTATGTGATACTAAGATCCAACAAGACCTATTCGCCCCATTTTCCCTTGATGTGCTAGGGCCCTTAGAATGGAATCCAAAGATCACATATACTTCAGCTTGCTTTCTCTCACTCATGCTCTCATTCGCATCAACACACACCCACACATGCACACACATACACGTATGAAGAAGTACTAAGAACCCTTAAAAGAGATCATGTGGTCTACTAGTCCTAAAAGTTTTACAAGTCTAATAAACTAGTGATTTACAAATGGAAAATCAAATGTCTTCTTCTTCCTCTTCTTCGGACGAATTGGTTCATCAAGCACATCACAAATTCGAATGGTGTCAACTATAATCAATAGCTATCCTTAATTTCTCTAAAAGCAACATGGCAATCAAGAAAGATCAAATGTTCTTCAAAACGAGGGTTTTACATCCTAGAAGATACACCACGTCTTCTCTCGAAGAAACCCCACATCAATTCAATATCCAAAGACAATCATTTTTTCGATCTTTTCACATTGAGAACATTATTGGCAATACCTCACTTCGTGTTTCCACAAGTAGTGATATACTTATGTACCTTTTGTATGTAGCCTATAAATTATATATTATTATGTGTTATGGGGGTTCAGTATATGTAAACCCTCTATATCACATGCATTCAAGGTCCTTTTAAGAATACCCTCATCTATGACCTTTCTTGAAATAAAACACACCCTTTTTATTCAATCAATAAATTGCCCCTTATATGGCACCCTTTTATATGTAAACATTTTATAAAAATAGTGTATAATCAATACCTTATTTTGAGCTTGCATGATGTGCTCACATATTTTTGGGCCACACCCTCAAGATCGTGTGTTAGATTAAGGATTTTGCATGACCCACCTTAAGTGTATCTTGAAATACATTCATCGCATTTGATTTGCAGCATTTGATTATTGCCTCCATTGACTAACAAGGCCTTTGAAAAAATGTGTTATGACTTGTAATGTGCACTAAAGGGTAATGCATACTATACCACCACTCATAGGCATGTTCCATGATGTGGCCTTTGCATAATAGGATTTTAACTGAGCAAATAGCAATGCAGATCATCCCCTCATCCCTCTATATTATACCTAGTTTATTGATTCCTTTTGTCTACCTCATAAAGGTGAGATTTACATCCTATAGTGCATTGAAACCCTCTAAAATGCTACTATCTGTTAGAATATTGGAGGGACCCATCATGTGTAAAGTGCATATATTTTTTAGGAAATAATCGAGGGCATTCCTACATTATATCATGGAGTTCAAATTAGGGAGCACCAGGGTACCCTCTTGAGCTTGTAGGTGGTAGATTAGTTCTTAAAGTAACCTCAATTTCTCACTATGCCACTTGATTTGTTAGCTTGTAGCCAACATTTGTTACATGCATGTGTTTCAACCCTGCTTTATAGCTCATCTGATATTTGCCATAAATAAAATGCCTAGATATTGGGTGATGGAGATGTAGGAAGGGTGTGCTACTCAATAGCACTTCCTTGTACCATCTTCCGAGCTCCTAGGGTCCACTTAAGAGAACTTTTCCAACTTTAGGTCTTTGTGCACTATTCCAATTTAGATTTACCTCCCATCCAACTAGAGAAGTCTATGCTTCCCTATTCTATAATACAAAAGTTGTTATAGCTCGAGAGGAGCATTTCTAGGGCATTTGTTTGACACCTACTAGTAAAGCCTAAGACTACCCATTGTATTCCTTATATTATTATTCCTTAAAACTAGTACCATTTTAAAGTACAAGGAAATAGTGGAGATAGTATGTTGAAGTAAATCAATGAGTTTTATACACTAAGAAAATCGAGTCTATTTATAAGCATATTTCTACATGTATTCATGGATATCTATGTATAATTATGTCCAATGTGTAGGTGCTTAGATGTGCGAATAAAGTCTAGAACATGTTTATGCATATAACTGGGGTTAAAATACAAATGAGACACACGTGTATAAATTCACCTATAAACACGAATATACACGTGACCTTAAAAATGTTTATATAATCTACATCTATAGCAAGAATGCATTCACTATGACATATGAGGGATACATAAGTGAAAACTCAAAAATGGAATTACATGTAAAAAGGGATTAGAATGTCAAGTCTGATGATCAAAATGTTCATTTATTTATCTATTGGAGAGAGTACCTTAATATATTTGATGGTATAGGCATGGAAATAAGCATTGGAAAATACGCCAAGGTATATTCATGCTTGCATTGATGCATACATTGACAAGTATAGAAAATTATACTATTTATAACAAAGATATACGAGGATCTATCCCCATTGTCCACATTTGTTATCTTGTCAGAGATGTACCACATTTTTTGCAAATATACATAATGCACAATGTGATTTGATAACATATTGTCTATGTAATTCAATTTGTACTAATATATATTGGCAAGATACATAAAGAAAATTATACTATTGCCCGTATGCATATAAATAATGCCAAATGTTGCACATGCCTTGCTGGCACCTATGAAGGTCATACTATAGGAAGATGTACATGTTTTTTGTGATTTAACAAGAAGACGTTGTAGGTCGTAGATTCTCTTGATAGCTCCTTATATGAACTTGCTTACAAAACATTACAAGTTGGCACAAATGAGAATCGTACCAATGATAATATACTGTAACATTCTGATCTTTCACTCGTGAATTGCCTTTATAAGTCGTAAGGATAATTTTTGAATTAGATAATGGCAAATTTTTTTAACTAATTATCCCCCTCTACTCCAGCCGACTGTCATGCTGGAGGAAGAGGGGAATAGCATGTATGAGCAAGCTCCTTGCTAGAGCTTGCTGAAGGTTGAAGGCATGCAAGATGCCACGCAGGGGAGGGATGATCCCCTCCCCTCACCTATTTAAATTGAGGATGGTGGGAGGATTAAGGGGGTCGCCGCTGCCATAGAGCAAGGGAGATTGTTGTGCTGCCGTGGTGCAAGAAGTGGCTGCCGCCATGAGAGAGAGGAGTGGACGTTGATGCTACAGTCGAGACGCTGCCGATTTGTTGCCATGGAGCCAGAGGAGACACACCAGCAGTCGCTGTGCACTCTACCCTCTTTGCCAACATTCGCCCGATCTGTCGCTCACAGGTCGCCACATGGAGCTTCCACGTTCCCTTCCAAAAGCTCAGAAGCTTCTTAGGAAGCTTCTAAAAGCTTAAGAAAGCCCCCCCTCACATGGACTACTTAAGCCCTTTCTTCCCCCACACAAAATCCACTGTTAAGGGTCTTTTACACCTTTCCCCCCCATAAATTGCCCTTGTTGGTTCTTGTTCATGTGGGCGTGGTAAAGCCTTTTTTTTCCCCCCATACAAAATTCCTTCATGTGCCTCATTTAAGCCCTTTTTTCCCCCCACCTAAAACTCCCTCTTCAAGGTTATACACCCCTTCCTTTTCCCCCCTTTTTTCCCCTTTTTTTTCCACCTGGTGCATCCTAAGACTACCCCCTCCCCTTCGGAATCAAAATAAACGCCCGTGGCTTTCATAAGCCTTACTTAAAAGATGTTTTCCTACTCCCTTCACGGGAATTGAACTCCATTCCTGTAGGTTTCCCCCTCCCCCACGAAAAATCCCTCTAAGGCATTTTTCGCCCTAGCCATTCTTTTCAATCCCTCAAAAATCCATTTAGTACCTCTTATTCCGTGGGTCCTATCTAAGGCCCTTAAAAAGGCTCATTAAGCTTGTCCCCTTGGATTTCCTTCAATCTCTCAATTAGCCCGAGTTCTAAACCCCTTTTCGTGTATTCAATTTGCACCGAAGCTTCTACGGAAGGAAGAAAAAAAAAACATTCATAAAGGATGGTGGAATTACAAAGGGATTTTTGCAAAGCCACACCCAAGATGGAAAGGCCGCATTCGTGATGGCTCCTAAGAAAGCCCAAGGCACAACCGCAGGAGGATTGTGTCCTAGCATCCACGTGGACATCTCACCACAAGTCCAGGTTTTCCTTCCTAATTTTTATTTTACGTTGTTATAATTCAATTGTGCCTGGATGATTTTTTTTGAGATAGGATGCATTTTTCGTCTTAAATACTTTGGTTAATTTTAAAAGATTTAGCTCACGACGGAAGAGTTCGGCCATTAGTATTTTTAATAAAACGAACAAAATAAAGTGACTAGAAGATTGATATGCGTTTCCAGCAAGTAGCTTTTGTGCATTTCAATGAATTGAACTTAGATTAATGTCCATATTTACAAAACGGAATTAAGATAGTGCACTCCGTTTAGGCATGGGAGTATAAATTGCATGTCGCATTATTAGGACATATCTTCTTCGCAATGAGTCATTATGGGAAGTGCTAATAATCCATAGGAAATTACAAGGCAAGAAATGATTCTTAAGTTGCATAACTCTAGTCAATTGGTATAAATATCATTTTTCAACTGCATAATTATTAGTAAAAGGTTGCATGTTTTAGCATGAATCTTATTCACATGTTATAGAATGATTAATTGGAATTAGGCTATAACCTAGCCTATGCTTGATCTTAAACCAAAAAGTTAAGATTTAAAAATCAACTTACGCGTAGACAATAAGTCATGTGGTTATGGAAATGATAGCGTAATTATCTTCAAGAATAGATAGGTTAAATTGGCATAAACCTAAACACCTAAAACCGCGGAGTACTCGTTTCGAAAAGGGTTAATTCAATGCAACGTATCCCAAGGAACTAACTAAGGTTAGCCCTCTGAAGACATTTACCTAGTCGCATGTATTGCCAAAAGCAGAAACTCCTATACCCTAAATACTTGCCCACATTCACGGAATGTAGGGACAGTAGGACCTACTTGCGAGAAGTGATCTAGGGTTTTCCTATGAATCTCTTGCTAAAAAGATGAAACTCAAAACCCTAGGACTGACAAGTCGGCCTAATGCAGTCAGGAACAGATTGTTATATCTAATCATGACACCGTGATTAGAAGACACCGTTGATGGATAGAATAGTCCCATAATTTGATACGACACTTGTGCAACAAGTTGTAGAGTCGCATGATCTTGTGATTAGATCACAAGGGAATGGCCAATACCTTGGAATGAGATTGGCAGATTCTTACGCAAGTTATCTTGCGGAAGGATTAATAATCGTCCTAAAATAGTATCTTTCTTGGGTAAAGATAATTTCTTGGAAGCAAAAAACCAACCAATAAATTGGAATAACATATGAACTTAAGGTATTAATCAAGTCAAGTTAATAGGGTACGCCCTAAATCAGGATATAGGGTTAACAAACAAACCCTTCAGGATCTTGCCAAGTCGCAATTGATCCCGGATCGAGTGCTGGATGCATTCGGAAAGAAGGATTCACTCATTAGCAGTTGGCCAACAATAACGACCAATGGAAATGATTGTGCTTGTTACAGATTTAAGAGCACTGTTTTGCTTTGTTTCATCAGAGAATTAAAGGATAAATGAATATCTAATGCTTCACATTGAAGGCTTGAAGGTAGAGGCAGCTTCAGTTACTCCCGACTGCCTGCCTGACCCTAACCAAGGGGGTTGTTAACCGCATTGGGAAGGTGGACTGAACCCACCGCGAGAGATCTCTCCGTTGAGCACTACTTGGAGCAGGAGGATGCTTGGGTGCCAGGGGGGGCTCTGGCTGTAAATCCCTTGCCTTCCGGGCCTTGCACAAGAGGCTAACATGACTCAGGATTGGATCTCGAGGCCCGCATACTAGTCTACTCGCAGAATCTTGGATTAGTGATCTCTGTGGATTGCTGGATAGCTTTCGGGCAGATTGTGGATAAGCTTATGGGCTGGACTTTATGTATTTCAAAGATAAATATGATAACGTGTTAACAAGGAACTTGTTTGACATTGCTTTTCTATGTCAAGTGCTATGATTACGTAAAGGAACCAGTGCCTAATGGGCTAATTAAGGAAGCTGATTGATACATGTCTAACTAAATGTGTTAGGTAATTAAATAACTAAAACAACCTAAGGAATGTGCAGTGGATGTGGTCCTACGGATGGGTGGTCCCGGTTGGCCGGAAACTTTTCTCAAATCATGATGGATAGCAGGAAGGTTGTTCAAAGGATTCGAACAGCAAGAGCGTTGACCTAGAGTCTAAGTCATAAATCATCCCGATTTATGCTGTTTTAGGGGAACGGAATGGGACTATGCTTTATGGCACAAAGGTTGAGCTTTCCATCCCTCTCATTTCCCATTCTCCTTGAACCAAGTGCAGTGTGAATCTACTTCTGACCTAGAGTTTTTGCGTAAAGTAGTTTGCTCGGGTTCGACGCTAGTTGCCGTTAGAAAATGACCAATAGGAAAAACCCTAATACAGGTCAGTCCTAAGTGGAAATGGTCGGAATACTTCCACTACGTGGCAAATGCCGAAAGTCCTAGATTGCAAACCCCGTAACATTCCATGGGAGTGCCAAGCAGAGCTTTCTAGATATCCTTTCCGATGGACTGCTACGACATGTTCTGAAGATAATAGGTGGATACGTTACAGTTGGTATCAGAGCCAACCAACAACGGAATTGTTTTTGTGAAATCTTAATAAGATGAAGTAAAGCAAATGTGGCTGTTCCAAACATTTCCTTACTTTCAATGTTGTCTTGCAGAAATACAAAGCATGGAATAGGTTCTTAGTGTTCCGTGTCAAGTTTATGACTGCGATGCATTCCTCGGATTATCAACAAAGGATTGGGATGATGAACATCCTAGAGCGAATCTATAATGCATCGCCTTTGTACATGGAACCACTACAAGGGTACACACATATAGCGACAATAAGTAGCGACGTTTTTTTCGGTGTCGGTATTAGCATCTCTATCTGCGTCGCTAAAAACGTCATTATTAGCGTCGCTATTTAGCAATGTAAATAGTGATGCTAATAGCGACGCTAATAGCGACGACTTACTGTGGTAACATTTCACCGAAACCCAAACGTGTCTTTCAAACGAGCGCGCAAATGCAGAGAGAAAGAGAAAGGGAGGTGAGCAAGAGAGGGAGGTGAGCAAGGAAGCAAGCCGCGAGCCGCACGCGAGGAGAGGAGCGTCGCCCACACAAAGATGTCGTGGAAGAAGAAGAGAGCACCACGGTATGCCCTATTTTGGTTTCTTTATAATCTTTGTTTTGCTTTGCAATGTAGGTTAGAAAGTGTTGGTTTCTCTTCAATCTTTGTGTTGCTTTGCAATGTAGGTTAGGAAGTGTTGAAAGAGAGAGAAATGAAAGCGAGTGTTTTCAAAAATTTTCTTGTGTTGGTTTTTATTCTTTGCAATGTAGGTACGAAAATGTATGTGTGTGAGCATAGTTTAGAGCCAACCTCAAAGATAGATAAGTTAGAGCCGAACTCAAAGAGATAGGTACGAAAATTTAAAAAAAAAGACCTAAAATATATATAATGGAATGGTCCCAATATACAATATAGAATCATTATTAAATTATCATTCCATTACATCGCAGTCAAGATGTCTAGCACTCACGACCAACATGGTGATGATCGTGAGGCTTGGCTCAATCAACGTGTCCCCTGTCCATGCACGCAATGCAAATTGGCCATTTGTCGAAAATGTCGTTTTTCCATAGAGCATGTGCAATGGTATGGAGAGTTTCGAGTTGAGATAATCGACCAAGTAGTCTTGAATTACAAGATTGCAGTAAGTTCTCTCTCATTACTATATGACATGTAATTGATTTAAGTATAACAGTTTGGGGTTATCTTAGAAGTTAGCTCCTGAACATCCTTTACAAGGTCAAGGCCATGTCAATGCATTGCAGTCCGCACATCTCTTGTGTGCAGTAAGATGGGTTCATCCGCACTCTATGCCGTCCGAGATAACTAACTATCTCATAGAAGGTGATAACTCTCAATCCCCTTCTATGGGTGAGAATGTTGGAGACATGGACAATCCTCTTGCTTTTTTGGAGCTCGAGTTAGAGGACATGATCAAATCATTGCTTCTGACGGACTCGGAATCCCAAGATCCTTTAATTGTGGAGGCTTCCATTCCATTGTATGATGGGAGTTAGGTATCCCGTTTGAAGACACTTCTTGCATTGTTGAGCATACAAACTAAGTATGGATGGAGCGATGCGAGTGTGACAGAGCTATTCAGGTATATTATGATGTGTATGATTCTTTATTGAAAGCCATTAAAATGTGCTATGTAGTACTCTAATAACGTGCTTCATTGCAATTTGTAGAACGTTGAAATCTTACATTTTGCCTACCCAAAACACGATGCCTGCGTCTCGTGATGATGCAAGACAAGTGCTGCAAAAGCTAGGCATAGATTATAATTGCATTCATGCTTGCCCCAATGATTGTGTTTTCTTTCGGGGAGAGTTTGAATTGTTGGCCACATGTCCCAAGTGCGGTGCGAAAAGGTATCGAAATGACTTGAAAGGATAGACTATTCCGCAGAAGGTTTTGAGGCACTTTCCGCTGATACCGAGTGTTTGTCACATTTTTCGAACCAAGAGTTTTGCAAAGTTGACTACATGGCATGCATAAAATCGATCCACTGATGGTGTACAGTGTACACCAGCTGACTCTGAAGCATGGCATCACATTGACGAGACTTTCCCTGACTTTGCAAAGGAGGCGAGGAATCTACGATTCGTCTTGCCATGGATGGGGTAAATCCTTTTGGTTTACGTTCTGCCTCCTATAATGTATGGCCGGTGGTCCTTGTTAACTACAATATGCCACCATGGCTTTCCACCAAGAAAGGACACCTTTTGCTCAGCTTGCTTGTGCCTGGACGATACAAAGTCAAGAATATGGATGTCTACCTCTCTCCACTGAGTGATGAGCTAAAGGAGTTGTGGGAGGGAATTGTAGTGGAGGACATGAGCAAACATATTGGTAGGCGATCCGCAACTATAAGGACAATTCTTATGTGGACCATGCATGACTTTCCAGGTTATGGAGAATACTCTGGTAAAGCGTGTTTTCTTATTTTTCTAGTTTTCTTTGAGCGATGTTGGTGTTATGACATGCCTCATTGTACATGTGTGTTCTGCAGGGCTAGTCACGTCAGGTTACCATGAATGTCCTCTGTGTGGACCAAGGTTGGATTCTCGTATACCAAAATCTATGAAGAAGATGGTATTTGAGGGACATTGAGCTTTTTTGCGAGAGGGTCATGTCATGAGAGAAGGATTTCTTGGTCGCCCTCCTGCGAGAATGAATGCATTGAGTTGGTTTGATCGCAGGATGGTGGACCAAGCTCACTTCCCAGTGGAATGCGACGCTTCTCAATTTTCTATGAGCTGACTTATTGGAAAGAACTGAAAATTAACCACCTTTTAGATCCCATGCACATTTTTAAGAATGTGGGTAGCTTGCTATGGGACCATCTCACTGGGCAGCGAGACACACTAGGAGCGAGGATGGATTTGAAAGCAGTGGGAAAGATGGAACCATATTGGGCCTGTAAGTGGCGTCAATGGTCAAGTGCAATTGTCACGCGCTCCTTGGGTTTTGTCTGGCAATGAAGTGCGACAAGTAAAGGAAAACATCAAGTCCTTTCGCACGCTAACTGGCCTAATGCGTTCTCTCAAGATAGCATTCACAAAGGATGACCAACTGACAGGACTCAAATCCCATGATTGGCATAAGATGTGTCAGGTATGTACGGTATGAGGCTGCGTATGGCATGATTCTGCATATTAGATTTCAGAATCTCTGTTTGTTTATACACAATATTAATTACATGGTTTTCACAGTTCGTATTGTCGATGGCAATTTTGGGGTCTCTGACAACGGAGATACAGACAACCATTTACAAATTGTCCGAGTTGGTTTAGTTTGTCTCCCAAAAAGAGATTCACACATTGTCGATTGAATGCGTGAAATGCATGGTGGTAAAGACTGCTTGTCTTTTAGAGAAGTATCTTCCCACTAGCATGCTCATGATACAAACCCATCTTCTAGTGCATATTGTAGATGAATTGCAGGTTGCAGGTCCAGTCCATAGTCGATGGATGTTTTTCCTTGAACGGTTCATGAAGACCTTAAAGGGATTTGTGCGACAACGGGCTCATCCTGAGGATAGCATGGCTGAAGGTTGGTTTTAGTGTCGGAGGCCTTGGTGTACATTTCTGAGTGGTTGTCCACTGTGGACCGGGACAAAGGCTTGATATGGTCACTTAAGGAGGATGATCGTCTGAATGGAGATGTCCTAGTGGGAAATGGAATAGAGAAGAAGATGGATGCATCCATGGAGTCCAAGGTGAATCGATTTTGTATGCTGCATAGCGCTACGATGGAGAAGTGGTTGCAACGGTATGAGGATGCTTGATCTGAGTGAGAGTCTGCAAGATCTGACTTTCGACAGAGTATGCGGCAACGGCCCATTCTATATCCAAAGGGCTTAGAAGGTAAGAGTCCCTAATACTTGACGCGCTTTAGCAATCTCAAAGTGGAATTTTATACTAATCGTAATATGGATCAGGTCGTGTTTTTCCCTAATCCGCAACAACCTCAATGGTGGTATGTCATTCCCATGACATCTAGTAGTATCCCTGTGTTTGCCAGAACCCTAGTACCGATCGTAGAAGAGACACCTTTAATAGTGGCAATGATAGAAGGCATACATGAAACTAGGATGAACCGCTCGGAGGACCAAGACATCTCACCTATGGAGATAGAGGATGGGTTTTTTGAAAATGAAGCAGAGTCCTCATTTTGTGGAGAATTTTGCATAGATCTCCCGGTGTATAATGAGCTATGTCAAGATGAGATTGTGGAACCCTAAACAAAAGTAACTCAATCAAAATGTTATTCCCACTACAACAATGCCAATTTTTGCAAATCGGTTAGGACAGTTTATATGTTTTTGGAGTATGGTGTTTTGTATTATCTAATTTTTTTAATTATTTTAAAATGAAGTCTTGCTAATTAAGTCTTAGTTTTATTATGTCTTGCGATTCATTATCTAATATTATTATTTTTCCTTATATGTGCAGGTTTAGGATTTGGACATGGACAACAGGATGAGTCACGATTTTACAGATGAAGACATTGACGTGATGCTAGCACATTTCTCACCGGAGCAGCTAGCACGGGTCAGAGATAGAGCCGATGCACGGCTTTCCCATTCCACCTCAGCATGATCAGCAGACTCTAGACGGTCCGATGCTTCGGTCTCCAATAGACACAGTTGCAGGTCTCACTTTGCTTCAGAGTCACGTAGTCGAGCAAGAGGTAGCTCCTATTGTGGGGATACAGATGTAGTCTCTCCCACTCACACTACCACCAGGGAGTTGACACCATCTTTCACTGGCGGTGGTGGGCAGACGTCTACTCCTCCCACTCCTTCACGCACCACACCAATCACTCCCAGGGCCGACAAGAAGTACACAAAACCCACTCCTCCAGGTATGTATTTTCGCATCCTTTTTCGCAGTAGCACTTATCAATTCAAGTTTTGTTTGACACATTTGTATTAATGTCATGAAAGTACCCATTTGCAAAATCTTGCAGGTTACTCATATCTCATAGATAAGGCCTCTGGCCATTTATACATGAATGATGATGGAAAAGCTGTCATCTCTAGGATGCATGAGTTGTGCCAACAAGTATTTTGGCACAACATTACAGACAAGTGGAAGGAGATCCCAGATGCCAGCAAGGAGTACATAATCGATACATTGTATCGAGAGTTCCCTCAGCCCTCTAGCAATGATAGATTTTTGAGAGGGTGGATGATGATGCGTATGCGTGACTATCAGTCGCATAGGCGGTCAGATGCACGCGAAGCTGTCAAGCGAGGAAAATCGAAGCCGGAGTGGCTGGATACAAAGGACTGGAGTAATCTCCAGGATGAGGCGACATCCACTCCAGACAAGTGGAAGCAATAGAAGGACGTAGCAAAGGCGTGCTTGGACGCAGGATTGGTGCATCACCTTGGTAGCGACGGCCACGCAACATTCCTGGCAGATTTCATAAGTATTAATAGGGTAGAGTACTCTAATTTAATGACATCCATGTTGATGTATGTATTTCGAACATGAATCTCAAGTACGTTGTTTTTCAATGTTTGTGTGCCACAGCAAGGTTTTACGAATCGCGACCCGGCTGCACTAGAGGTGACATATGGGGAGAAGCATGGCTTGAGTGCCCTGATCGAGAAGCTCTATGCTCGCGGAGGACCGGTAAGTAGTAATAAATATCATTCCTAATTTGAGAAATCTATCATTGTATGTCAGTTTGTATTTGGTACTCACAATTATATATGTATTTGCTGTTGCAGACTCCCTTCAGTATGCCACTACAACAACAGGAGTTTTCTGAAGCGGATGAGTCGTAGAGAGCAGATTAGGCTACATAGGATTACTCCCCATCTTATATTATGTAAGGCCTTATGGCCTCTATCCATTTTCCATTTTGTCTACGTTATGACAAACAACAGGTTTTTTTTCTCTTTCTCTTTTTCTTTTTTTATTTGCCTCCCTTCATCCTTATTTACTTCTCTCTCCCCCTCTCTTTCTATAAATGTTTCTTTATCCAACTACCCTGTCACTTTTGAGCAATAATTTGTAGAAGCCTCTTTGAATCGGCATCAAGCATACAAGTCCAAAGTTCACTTGGTAAGCCGACAATGAAAAACTCACATGGCAACATCGGTGTGGATTATAAGCTGGAGTAGCGGGAGTACAATAAGCTCACAGAGAATATGGCTACTTCAAAAGGAGAGGCTCGACATCGAGAGACATGTTAGTACAATATCATCTGATCACGAGCTAGATAATGTCTTTGTCTTTCTCTAAATTACTTTTAACCTTCGGATCTTCATGCCATCCAAATTAATAACAAGACTCTGATGCATAGAGGGACCGGATTTGACGGTTACACTATCCTCTAGCCGCGCGAGAAGGGTAGAAATAAACCTCCTCTCTTGAAAGGACATACTTCCAATTTTTGACAAGGAAATTGAGGTTCTAGTTCCGCCCTAGAAAACTTTGCTTATGAAGAAGACATTTTCTTCAACTGTGGCCCTATTTTGGATATCTCTATTAATGATGAGATAGGACCCGGTTAATTATGGGGCCTTTTATCAGCACATGCTCAATATGGCAAGTGATAGTTAGTATGGGTGATGCAAAGAGTGGCCAAGACCCATTTGCCTTTGTTATCTTGGACCCATAGGTTTATTAGACAACACATTATGCATACACCTCTTGCTATTTATGTAGGAGGCATGGGTCACAATCTAATGCATTTAGTCTAGGGTAGGAGCCCTATTTTCTCCTTGGGATGGAGTATATTATTGTATATTAATAAGATTTTACAAGGGGGAAAATATATATACGAGCTGTTTTTTTTAATGTCATTAGGCCAAGAGAGCCAAGGTTTTTTAGGATTTTAGTACTTGATTTTCTTAGGCCCACAGGGCAAGTTTTTATCATGTTTAAATGATTTATTGCTTTAGGCCATGAGGACCAGTTTTGTTGGGTGTGAACTGTGATATTTCCTTAGGCCAAGAGGGCCATATGTCTGTTTGGTGCAGGTATACTTAATGATTTTCAATTTTAATGATTTGCATCACATAGGTTGATGAAGTCATTGGAGGGAGGCTTTGTTGTGGAGGAACTTCTTGTGGCCATTCCAAAGTGATTTCACCTCTTTTCCAAGTCTTTTTTCATGAAACAGATAATGTTATATGTGTATGTAGGGGTTAATTTATTTTCATTTATTGGGGACCAACAATGAATGCATGAAGCCCTAAAGTTTGGTAAGGTATATCTAGGGGAGATTTGAGTAGTGGTCCTCCTCATGTTAGGACATTTTAAGGTATTAAAAGACCTCTTTTAGAAGGTTGTTCCGGTGTCCCTATCATTCTTGCTTGGGTAGCTATCCTAGGAGTCCTTATTAGGGTGAGGCAGTTAGAGAAGCTTGCCGAAATATTTAAATAAGAGCAAGTTTTTTATCTATCTTTTAAAAAAAATTTATAGACGTGTGTAAACGGGGGTTCTAACCCCTCAATAAGAAAAGAAAAAAGAAAAAAAAGTTCCTATAAGTAGTTGATTATCACCTTGCTGCAGAGGCTTGGTCGGTTCTTGGGGATGAGTCAAGACCCAGGGCCAGGACCCAGGGCTGATGCCTTGTCTTCCCAGGGGTAGCAACTAGCAGAAGAGAAAGGAAAGGAAGGTTGGAGCAAAAATAAAAATGAGCGCTAAAAAAGGATTAAGTGTCGCCTTACCAGTGCTTGGTAGGTTCTTGGGTACCAAGTTAGGACCTGAGGCTGATGCCCTGTTCTTCTTGGGTCACACTATGCTCAGCTCCCTTCTTTTTACACGCCTGAGTATGGAAGCCCTGAATGGAAAATGTGTTATAAAAAGAAACTATGATGACGAGGGTATAGGAGTCCTTGCTTAATAGAAAGTCTTGGTCCAGTTGTCCTAAGTTAGGTAGGTAGTTTAGATCTCCACTAGGATGACCTCTTTCATGGGCTTTTTATAGCCAGTCCATGTTAGAGCAGTTGGTCAGAGACTCACTCTGGATTTCTGTTGGATTATGCTCGGCCTATCCCTAGTAGATTTCCATGCATTGATGTTATCAAGGGGTAGGACGAGAGCTGTGATGTGTGTTTCTTTTGTATCATCTTGACACACATTATTATTATGAAAATGCGGATTATTTCGTGGGATTCCATGGACTGAGTCACCCTATCCCATGGTTGCCCAAGGGAGTTGGATTTTAGGAGCCACTTTTGAGCTATGCTTGAAGTGTTTGAGGCCGTTTTTGAAGCAAAAAAGTGCATAGGAGACGCCAAAGACCAAATTTTTATGAAAAATCAAATAGTGGCAAATGGTCGAGCTAGAGTTTTCCTAGATGCATTTTGATGTCAAGAATCCAACGCAAGTCTTCGTCCGTCAATCCAAGGTTGTTTAATCCTCCATTTAATCTGCACAAGGTTTAGTGTTATAAAATAGCTACTAGATCTGGGGGACCGAAAAGAGTGCGATAGAGATGAAGCTAATAGATTGTGATGCTGCAAAGCCACCTATCCAGACTGATCTTGAATCCAAGTCCGTTTGCCCACCCTAAATCAAAATATCTACTTGTAGGACAATGTGAACACAAAGAGATGAGCTGATTATTTTAAAAGTTTTAGCCTTAATCTTAATCAAATCCTAAAAAAGTCATGAAAGTTTAATGAATAGAGGGGGGGCACAAATTTTTCTACACCCCTTCCAAATCACTCAATGCCTCTCTGATTTACATCCACTTGGAGAGAGAGAGAGAGCGAGTGAGATTCTTGATCGGGACAGAGGGAGGAAGGAGATGATTGTAATCTGCCTAATTTTCATGGAGGATTAATAAATCTAATTTTCTAGTTTTTCTATCTCCTGTTTTCTCTCCCCTCTTAGCGGTTATTCATATGCATCAATTTAAGAGAGAAGGGGGAGGGTTGTGATGAAGAATCCAGAGCAAATGATGATGCTAGAGCGATGGAGGATGTAGTTCAGGCTGAGAGAGTGTGTTAGCGGCAATGAAGAAGCATCAGCAGAGCCTTCCGTCTATGAGAGCTATGAGCCTCAGAATTGTAGTTTTTATGCATAAGTGAGCGGTTCTTGTGTTTTTATGAGAAATAATTGGAGAGAGTGCTTGATTTTGATTGTTTTTTATTTTCTATATTGCATTCTCTCTGAAAAATGAAAGAAAACCAAAAAATATAATGATATAATAATTTCTCGCAGAACATGCAAAACCCGTAAGTTGTAGTTTTTATAAGAATAATGGAAATTAAGATTTCTATTTGGTGTTTTGGGATCATATGGGATAAAAATGGATATCAAAATAATGTTGAGTGTCCATGAACAGTAACAACTCATGGTTTTAGAATATCTCATGTTTATGAAAAAATAAATGGAAAAAAAAAGGAAAAATAAGGAGTTTTTTTTTTGCTTGAAAAATTAGGAAAATTTGCATTTCATATTTTTGAACGTATAACAAGGCTAGAGCATGAGGATCAAGCCTCATTCAAAGCCTTGTTTACATGTTATAGTGTGTTTTTATTGCTTTTTATATGAAAATTACATAGAAAATGAACCCTAAACCTACTCCACAAATGCAAAATCTAAACGGTAAGAGGTTTGGAAAAGTGGTTAGTTGCTTAAAATGATTCAAAATATAACCTATTTGTCTATGCACAACATATAGGACAGATTATCGTTTGAATTAGGGAGACTAGTAGCACGAAGAAATTGGGTGCTAGTCTCTAGTACCACCCCACGTACGCTTAGTTGAAAAATCATTGAAGGGTTATTTTTGCACTTCACCTAGCTGGTTTCAAATGATAAAATTCTTGAGCACAATGGTCATCCTATTTTAATTGAGCATAACATGGTATCAAACCTAAATGCATTGCAATTGCTTTCCAAATATTGAGCTACATGGAGTGTGTAAGGAAACCCGAGCTATAGGGTAGAGGAACGGTTTCTTGGGCAAGCTTGGTAAGGAAATATGAAATCTCTTAGATCATTGAAAGTATATAAGAGTGGAGACTCTTTGTATATTCTTTATGTTAGATGAGCACATCGAGGGCTAATCCTCTTGGTGTAGGAGAGTTGCAGTGGAGCCATGCATTCGATCGGAGGGGTGTCTCCTCTATGTGTGTGTTATGTGGTATATTATACTAAGCAATGTGGGATCTCCCTTTGAGGAGTAGGAAAGGGTAATCATTGGACTACAGTTCATTATAAACACAATATCTTTAATAGTGATTAGGGCAGCGTGTCTTTGGATGCTCCTGGTGTGGCAAAGGCGTGTAGGGTTGTCTTGTGAGTGTTATAGAGGCCCGGCTACTACCTATAGCTAGTGTTAGGCCCATTTTAGGTCTCAAAATTTGACCATGTGGCTAAATCTTAATCTTGTTTTAAACATGAAACTTGATACTATCATCTATATAGTATCTAGTAAAAGTTTCACCTTCAAGGAAGGAGGTAACAATTTGACCATGTGACAAAATATTCACCATCTTGTAAATTCCCAAAGTATATGAAAATTCCCAAACTCCCTAATATAGTGTTTAGTCAACATCACACACTTAGTTGCATGTTTAAAAGATCTTCCAAGTACGATTACCTTCATGACATTCTCTCTATTAGGGAGCACATAAACCATAAGTGGCCAACTTTTGGATACATGCGTGTGTAATCAGATGCACATGCATAGATGGATGCACACATGTATAGTTAAATGCTCACACGGATTCACATGTATGTGAATTTGAAAATTTTAGTAAGCCAATCTATGGTGGCCAACTATGCATGATGATGTTTGCAACTGAATCCAGTATTGTGATTCCTATCAACGGTCCAAAGATCTATTACCATTCCAACAAACCCTACCCCTCAAATCTTTTGAGAAGTGGGGATTGGACTTTGTTGTGGTCCCATCTCTCCGGTTGCTACCTACACTCACAAAAAGTACATATACTGATGGCAATTGACTATTGTACCAAATGGGTAGAAGCTGATGGATATCTTTACCGGGCCATTCTCCTTTGCGAATGAACATTTAGCTAGTAACTATGGACAAGAAATATGAGTGACTTACAGGGCCACCGCGTCCATATAATCGGTCGATCAATGCAGTGAGACCATACCTCTCTACATATTGAGTCTCAAGGCCGACGGGATCGCGGCTTGTAATAGAGTGCTGCAAAGAAAACAAAATACAACTATTAGAAACATGATTGTCAGTACAAAGGATATTGCAAAAAAATAAGCAAGCAGAACCAAAGAAAAACTTACAAAGTCCTCCATATATTTCATGTGGCCGCCAAGATGATGGACCACTCCGGTCTCTAATCCTGCCCTCACCACCTCAAGCTATTGTCTCCAATGTCCTGGAGAATCTGTAGCCTCCTCCTTGAGTCAGCACTAGTCATCCGCATCTAGCCACTCGAGCTTTGAAGCCCCACTCTTGAGTACCTTGTGTGCATCCCGATCGTCTACATGACATGTATGCACGCATGCACTCGATCATCCAGCCTCTAGAAAACCTATCGATTGCGGCTGGTACCAGAAACTCCTCATGCAAGGATGCTACTATGTAGTCCTTGCTCCCCTCCGGTATGTACTTCCAATGATCCAAGACATTGTGCCGAAAAACTTGTTGACACATTCTCTCATACGAGCCATAACCCTCCTCCCCTCATCATTCATGATGATGGCTCTTGCTCTATCATCTACAAGGTAGGCATATCCCTCTGGGGTATGCGTAAGATGGGTCCTCTCCAACTTGCGACCACGCTCCTGGGCATACCCAGAGACCTTTGTACATTTGGTATACCTATCGGGGTAGTATCTCTAGGAGTAGTACCCATAGGGGTGCCACCTACAGATGGCTATGAGAAAAAGTTGGAGCAAAAGATGGAGTGACTAGAGTAGACGTCCCCATAGGTGTGACAAATCCTAGAGGTGATGCAACTCCAGTAGAACGACGAGACGGAGACACTGCGTCAGTACCTCCATAGCAACCACCTGAGCCACACTCTCTCAAACTGCCACGAGAGCGAGGAGTAGCACCTATATCCCGAGCTGACTGCTCACTCACTATATCCGGATCTTTGCAGCATCCACCTAAACCACTCCCTCCGTCAGGCCCAAGTCTAGAGCTTCGACCTCGTCTGCGAGAAAGTAAAGCATCAGAGCGCATCCAAGTAGATCTAGTAGAGCGGCCTGATGGTGTCCAAGACATCTCATGGTCTGCCATATCTCTAAATCTCGCCATCTGATCTGGAGAGATACACGTGAAGATCTCTTGACTCATCCCTTGACTCATCGTGATGATCTAAATATCCAAAAATGTCACCTCCACAGACAAAAATTGATGTTAGCATAATCAATATAAATCTGTAACGTGTCTACTTGTATTTTCAGGACACGTCTTAGCAGTCCATCGGAAATGATGTCTAGAAAGCTTCGCCCGACACTCCCATGGAATGTTACCGGGTTTGCGATCTAGGGCTTTCAGCGTCTACCATGTAGCAAAAGTATTTCGGTCTTTCCCACTTAGGATTAACCTGAATTAGGGTTTTTCTAATTGGTCATTTCCTAACAGCAACTAGCGTCAGACCCAAGCGAACTACTTTACGCAGAAATGCCAGGTCTGAAGCGGATTCATGCTGCACTTGGTTCAAGGAGAATGGGAAATGAGAGGGATGCAAAGCTCAACCTCTCTGCCATAAGGTATAGTCCCATTCCGTTTCCCTAAAACATCGTAAATCGGGCTTAATCATAACTCTAGGTCAACGCTTTCGTTGTTCGTGTTCTTTGACGATCTTCCTACTATCCATTGCGATTTGAGAAAAGTTCCCGGCCAATGAGGACCACCCATCCGTAGGATATACCTATGGCCCATCCTCCGCACTTTCCTCGGGTTGTTTTAGTTATTTAATTACCTAACACATTAGTTGAACATGTAACAACCAGTTTCTTTAATTAACCCGTTAGGTACTGGTTCCTTCACCTAATTTTATCACTTGACATAGAAAAACAATATCAAACAAGTTCCTTATTAACAGGTTATCATATTTATCTTTCAAATACAAAGAGTCCAACTCGTAGGCTTATCCACAATCCGCACGAAGGTTATCCAGCAATCCGCAGGGATCACTATTCCAAGTTTCTGCCCGTAGACTAGTATGCGGGCCTCGAGATCCAATCCTGAGTCACGTTAGCCTCTTGTGCAAGGCTCGAAAGGCGAGGGATTTACGGCCACAGCCCCCCTGGCACCCAAGCGTCCTGCTGCTCCAAGTAGCGCTCAACGGAGAGACCTCTTGCGGCGGGTTCAATCCACTTTCCCAGCGTAGTTAACAACCCCCTTGGTTAGGGTTAGGCAAGCAGTCGGGGGTAACTGAAGCTGCCTCTCCCTTCACGCCTTCAACCTGAAGTATAGATATTCATTTATCTTTTAATTCATTGAACAAACAAAGCCAAACAGTGCTCTAAAATTTGTAGCAAGCACAAACATTTCCATTGTTCGTTTTTGTTGGCAAACTGCTAAGGAATGAATCCTTCCTTTCAAATGCATCCAACACTCGATCCGGGATAACTTGCAACTTGGCAAGATCCCCTATATCCTGGGTTAGGGCGTACCCTTGGTCAAACCTTAAGCTCATTGGGTACTTTAGTTCATCGGCTGGTCTTTAGTTTCCAATCAATCTTCTTTACTCAAGAAAGACCACTAAATTAGGATGATTATTCATCCCCTTGCAAGATAACTTGCGTAAGGACATGCCAACTTCATTGCGAGAACTTGGCCATCCCCTTGTGATCCAATCACAAGATCATATGACTCCACACTTGTTGTGCAAGTGCTCCATCGAACTATGAGACTATGGAATCACGAAACAATCTATTTTAGGTTCTTTAGGCCGACGTCGTTAGACCTAGGGTTTCCAAGTTTCATCTTTGTAAGTTTCTCAGGGACAAACCCTAGTTCACTTTACGATTACAATTCACTGTCCCTACATTCAGTGAATGTGGGCAAGTATTTCAGGTATAGGTGTTTCTTGGAATTTAACTCATTACAAACGAGTATTCCGCAGTTTAGGTGTTATAGGTTTATGCCAATTTATTTAAGTCTAGAAAATAACTACGGGATCATTTCTACATGACTTGTTGTCTATGCGTAAATTGATTTTTCAACCCTAAATTATTGATTTGAGGTTAGGTTAATAGCTTATGCATAGGTTAGGTTAATTCCAACTAATCTTCTTATAATCTTGCGAATAAAATTCATGCTACCAAGCAACCTTTTTCTTGCTAACTTATGTAGTTGACAACGATAATTTCATAGAGTTTATGCATCGTAGGAATCATTTCATGCTTTGCACTTTCCATGATGATTCATTGCGATATGGGTTAATAGTGCGAGGTGCAGTTTATACTTCTAGGCTTAACCGAAGTATACTATTTTAATGGATAATAATCTAGCTTATAATTCATTTCAATGCATAAGCTATTTACTAAAAATGTGTTTTATACTTTCTTAATTTGCATGTTTCATTTAAAAGTATTGATGTCTAAGTTCCTTCATCATGAATAACTAGGACGAAAATATATCCTATTTCTAATAATTAACCTTGCATGATTGAATTACAACAATATCAAATAAAAATTTAGGGAGGAAAACCTGGGTTTGGGGTGAGATATCCACATGGATGCTGGGAGATGACCTTCTCGCTGCGCCTTGGACTTTCTTAGGAGACATTGCAATTGTAGTTTTTTGGACGTGGAAGTAGCTTTACAACTCCTCTTTGGAATTCCACCATTGCTCCCTCGCACCGTCCGTCAAAAGTAGTTTTAGAGGGCTCCCTCGAGGCTTTTGAGCGAGAAAGGAAGGTGTTTAAAAAAAACCTCAATACTCTCTTCTTTTTTTTCGAGTGGGGGAAAAGAACAAAACTCCAAGGGTATTTTTCGTGGGTTTCAAGAGCACAAAGGAAGGGCTTGAGGGGGTTTTTCAGATAGGGGGTTTCAAGATGCCTCAAGGGAAGGGCCTTGAGGAGGATTTCAAGGAAAACCGGTGAGATAAGACCTTAAAGGTCAAAAACCTTTTATGGGGGAAAACCCTAAGGGGGGGAAACTCCAAGGGAGATAGAACCTTAACGGTTATAAGTAAGGGTCTAAGGACCCTTAGGCAAATTAGGAGAAAAAATGGACTTATGAGGGTTTACACACGGAGGGGGGGATGATTCCAAGGCCAATGAGGAAGGGGCTAGAGGAAAATTAAAAACACGGGAGTTGGGTTCCAACTATGGGAAGGGCATATAATGCTTTAAACACGGGGGGGGTGTGTGTGACTCCAAAGTCAAGGAAAAGGGGGCTTAAGGGTTAAACCCCGGGGGGGGGTGAGGTGGTTTTGAAGCCAAGGAAAAAGGGGGCTTAAGGGATTTTAAAACCCGGGGCAAGGGGTTCTTAAGCCTCAAAGTTCAGAAGGTTCCAAGGGGGGGGCCTCCTTAACCCCCTTCCTGTGCCTCATCAAATCCCCCTCCCCCTAGTTTAGTATCCTCTTAGCCCCCTTTCTTTTGGGCTTAACAACCCCCTTCCCCGGGTTTTAAAATCCCTTAAGCCCCCTTTTTCTAGCTCGACCGTCTGCGACAGGAGGATAAGAGAAAAAAATTTCCCCTTTAACCTTAATACGAGGTGAGTTTTCAGTATTTGATATATTACAAATTCATACAAAGCATGGTAATATAAATCTTTAAAAAACGATCTTATTTAAAATGCATATCTTATGTACCCTTATTAGTGATTTGTTAACGAATTGAGTAGGTGGATGCTCCAAGTATGAAGTACTCTATGGTCCCATGTCAATCTCTTGACACAACTCCGCATACACTGGAAGGTCCATAGACATGTCACCACAAAAGGATGAGTCCATCTCATTCGCAAAGAATTCTTGGACTCTTGTATTTTTATCATTGTTACCCCATGCTAGCTCCTCTACGTACTCCAAGCTTTCGGTGGCCTCCACCCCTTGCAATATCGACCCCTCTATTTGCATACTGTCCTCATCTATGATCGGAACATCGATTCGATCATATACTCTTGCACTTCAGGGAGCTGAAGTTATAACGTACCACCATTGAGGTTATCAGGGGTTTGGATAGAAAATTACATATTCACAATCACGTACAAGAGATATTTAACTATTGTGACATGTACCATGTCGTAATACAATTAAAAAACACATGAGTTCATACACCTTTTCACAATGGCCCGACAACACAAATGTGTTGCGCAAATCCGTCCTTTTTTTTTGGAATCTATTTCAAGAAATCCTGATGAACCTCATCAAACTATTTCTCCAGCTCCTTCAAGTAACACTTTGAACCACTACACATCGAATAGAATCATGGAGAAGATACGGTAATCCACCATGACAATACTTTGTAAGTTCCCAAAATACTCCATCTCATCTATAACCATGTTTGGATCCATTGCTCATCATCGGCTCTCTTGCTTGAACCTTGCAATGATATTACAATTTGTTGTGGAGTGCATTTTGTCAATATGCTCCATGCAAAAATATCATCCGCGTGACTACGTCGCACTATATATTTTGTACTGTACATTGAAACACTCAATTAGTTTTCGCATATAAAATATAGATACGACAAACCCTAAACACATTATCACCTTTGGACTACATCCCCTTGAGAATTTCCACTCCTCGGTTGAGACCTCTGCCTCTTCTCGAGACGCTGCGGTCAAAGCTCCATGCAACTATCACATTGACATAAACCACGGCATCTCCTCCATGCCCTCGGGATATTAAATTGGTTGATGGTACGTACTACGTCACAATTCAAATCCCACTTCCTCTTGATCTTTCCTAGCTTCCTGGTACCTAGCAAGCCATGTCTCCATAGAGGCATGGTACAACATACAAAAATGATTCACTTTCTCCTCCATTGCAGCATCCATTCTTTTTTCTATCCATTTCCAACCACCACATCTCCGGTTATCATCGCCCTCCAATGACCATAGCATACTGTTGTTTGAATCCACCATTGGTAGCCATTCTGAAATAAGCACTAATGCCTTAGACACCAACCAACCTTCAAGCCATGCTACCTTCTAGCCGAGCTCGTTGTCGCACAAAGCCTTTCACTGTTTTCATGAAGCACTCTAAGAAGAATATCCATCGCGTATAGAAATGTCCAACAATCTGCACTTAATCTACAAGATGCACAAGAAGGTGGATTTGTATTGTGAGCATGCTGGTAGGCAGGTATTTCTCAAAGAGACTGACTGTCTCCACTACTCCCCGCCTCTTGCGGACTCAATAGAGGACATCTTAATCTCCTTCTATGAGATCCATTGCACTAAAGTCGACAACCTGTAAATTGTTGAGATGGCAAGCTCAATACGTGCGGACATTGATGATGGACCACCTGGCTAGATGGGTCCGCACATCTACAATGTGTGTTTAGCGTAGCAGCTTAAGTAAATCCTGCCATTAAGCAATTATTGACATGGTACCAGAGCCGTGCCACTCAGAGAGGCTGATTTTGAAGGCTAAAGTGAAGGAGAAGAAGCAAGGGTCGAGCAAACAAGGAACAGGTAAGAAGCTCTCCCATTCTTCCACTCTCTCTCTTGGATAGTGCCTGTGGAGGCACCGGAAGCAGGGTGGAGTGAAAATCTTAGATTGCTGTGAGATTTGGTGTGTGAGAAGAGCATTGTATATTCTGGGCATCTAAGGCCATTTCAGGCCCTATTTTAGAGTCACAAGGTTGCAGACAACAGTTTCAAGATACACTATGATTTCGACTGTATTGACCGAAAGTGGGTGCATAGGTTATAGATTTCGAATCTGTAATTTTTGAGGTGTTTGCAGGAAGCAAACATAAGGTTTATTTGTAAATAGGTTACAGATCACATGTACTATTGAGCAATCAGTGAAAAATGTTGCTTGGTGTATTGCTATGCATGTGTTGTGAAAGATTACAGAAGACTAGCTTGCTGTGTTGTATCCTTGTTTGTGATAATGGGAGAGAATAGTGGAAATTCCATTATTGAGAAGTTGGACAAGAAAAACTACCCTTCATGGAAGTTCCATGTGACGAACTTCCTCATTGGAAAGGGCCCTTATGAGTTTATTTTAGGTGAAGAAAAGGAGCCAGAGCTGGGTATCCCTGTGATTGCAAATGAATTAAAAACATGGAAAGAATGGAATGCGAAAGATAAAAATGTGATGTATTGGTTATTAATAGTCATTGATAATATGATGTTGGGACATATCAGGAATGCAGAAACTTTAAATGCAACTTGGATAATTTTTTAGAACATATTTTCAATAAATACAAAGGCATAAAAGATACAACTCAAGCAAGAGTTCAATGCCTTGAAGAAAGGAAAAATGTCTATCAATGAGTATGTTTTAAAAGTGAGAAGCATTGCCGATGCTTTAGCAACAATTGATGCAATGCCTGATGATGATGCTTTGGTTTCATCCACTTTGAGTGGCCTTAATAATGAGAAGGCATGAAAATCATTTGTTACTTCAGTATACGTGCGGAAGCCATTTCTAGATTTTGATGAGCTGATCTCTCTCATGATTACCGAAGAGATCAATATCCAGGGTGACTCATCTGAAAAAAATGGTGAACAGGTTCAAGCATTTTACTCAAGTTCAGGAAGGGGACGTGGTAGATCCTCTTCGAGAGGCCGTGGTATGGGACATACTGGCGATAACTAGCAAAATAGATTCAATGAACAATTTGGTGAAATGCAGGTTTCAGGAGGTCGAGGAAACTTTAGAGGCAAGGGGAGCTCTAGAGGAAGAGGTGGATGGCAAAATAGAGGTTTTGGAAATTCTGCTATTGTTTGCCATTATTGTGGCAAAACAAGCCACATTGCAGCCCATTGCTATGCTAAGAAAGATGATATTCAGAGTGGTAAATTGCAACAAGGAAACTATGCATCACCTTCAAGACAGAATGAAGACAAAAATGAGCATCTCTTTGTTATGCAGCATATGATGAATGCAATTATAGGAAAGGGAACACATGATGATGTATGGTATGTCAATTCAAGTGCATCTAATCATATGACCACTCATGTTGAATGGTTTGAAGAGATGTAGGACTTACAAAATCGAGGTTATGTGCAGACAGGTGATGATTCATGCCACCCAATTTCACATATTGGAAAGGTTCCCTTGTTCTTGTATGATGGCCCGACAAAGAGTCTGACAGATGCATTACATATGCCATCAACCACAAAGAATCTAGTGTCTATTGGCCAAATAGTAGAGTAGGGGTTTAAGGTCTGATTCAATGCAAAAGGTTCTTTTGTAGAAGACTTTAATGATAAGTGCAGGTTGATTGCAAAAGGAAGTAGAGTTGGCCGAATGTTCACTTTAGATGCTGGAATTCCTGCAATGGATGCTTCTATGTATGCTAAAGGAAAATGAGTAGTTGCAGATATTGAAATATGGCATAAACGTATTGGACATGCAAATGTGCAAAGGCGGCTAAAATTAATACTGTCTAGAGGATTGGTTACAGGGTTGCCTTCTTTTAGAGTTCTAGAATTGCATAAAGTCTGTGAAGCATGCCAGTTTGGTAAGCAGGCAAGACAACCCTTCTTGCATGAGAGAGAAGTGAGTAGAAAATACTTGATGTAGTGCATAAAAATGTTTGGGGGTCTACACAGAATGTATCTCTTGATGGCAACAAATACTTTGTCACATTTATTGATGACTATTCAAGGAAGCTATGGATATACTTCATGAAGGAAAAGAGTGATGTGTTTGAGCACTTCAAATATTTTAAGGCAGCTGTTGAAATAGAAACATACTTAAAAGTGAAGTGCTTGAGATCAGATGCAAGGGGAGAGTACCTCTTCAATGAGTTTACTGGCTTCTTGAGGACTCATGGGATAAAGAGGCAATTTACTTGTAGGTATACCCCACAACAAAATGGGGTTACATAAAGAAAAAATTTGGTATATTGTAGAAGTCACAATTGCATTAATGGCTAAAAAGAATATGCCCAAACATTTTTTGTCTGAGGCTGTCCATATTGTTGTCCACATTATGAATAGAACTCCCACAGCTGCAGTTCATGATGGGATGACTCCTAAAGAATGCTTTACTGGCAAGAAGCCTGATGTCTCACACTTGAAGGTATTTAGTTGCATTGCATATGTTCATGTGCCAAATGAGCTACAGAAGAAGCTTGATCCAAAGGCAAAAAATGTATTTTTATTGGATACTCTTTAGAGTAGAAGGAGTATCACTGTTATAACCCTATCACATGTGAGTTCAAAGTGATCAGGGATGTTATCTTTAATGAGATGAGCAGCTGGTATGCACTTACTCTAGTGATGTATTATATGATGATAATGATCAGGATAGATATGTGCAGAAATAAAAATAATAATCAGGGAGTCTTAGTGTACCAAAAGCATAATCTGGTACTATATCTACAGTGAGCCCTTGGTCTGGGAGACTAAGGAGTAGCCCCACATCTTCAGGTGGATCTATAAGTGTTGTAGAGAAGGACAAGGGAAAGAAAAAAGTGATGAATCGTAATGATGTATCTACCATTCATTTGGGATTTGATGGAGATTGTAGTGGTTCAGAGAGTTTGGATGATGAGCTTGGTATTCCTTCAGTGAGGACACCAGGTGTACAGAGAGCTCATAGTCATGTAAAGGCTCCATTGAGTGATCCGGTGGTACGCAGATCTAGCAAGGTCAGATACCCTGTTAAAAGATTTGGTTTTGAAGGTTATGCACCTCACCATTATGCTTATATGGTAAAACTAGTTGAGGATGTTGAGTGCACTTGTTTTGAGGATGCTGTTGGTCATGCTCATTGGGATGCAGTAATGGATGAGGAGATGGCTACATTAGAAGCCAATAGGACTTGGAATTTGATACCCTTACCTAAGGGTAAGAAAGCTATTGGTTATAAGTGGATTTACAAAGTCAAGCATAATGCAGATGGTTCAGTTAGCAGGTATAAAGCTAGTTGCAAAAGGCTATGCTTAAACATATGGCATAGATTATGAAGAGACATTCAGTCCAGTTGCTAGGATGGCAACTATTAGATGTGTGATTGCCTTGGTAGCAGCCAAAGGCTGGAGTTTGTAGCAAATGGATATTGAGAATGCCTTCTTGCATGGTGAATTGCAAGAGAAGCGTACATGAAGCAACCAACAGGTTATGAGAATTTAGAGCATTCCACATATGTGTGCAGGTTAAAGAAGGAGCTCTATGGACTGAAGCAAGCACCTACAGCATGGTCTGACAAGATTGGAGAGTATCTTATCAATATTGGATTTTGTATTTCTGATGTTGATCACTCACTTTATGTGAGAAAGGGAGAAGCATGTTTGGTCATCATAGTCATCTATGTGGATGACTTGATTATTACAGGTGACAATGACAATGGGATTACTAAAATTAAGGAATTATTGAATAAGAAGTTTGAGATGAAAGATTTGGGTAAGCTGAGATACTTTCTTGGTATTGAGGTGATCAGATGTGATGATGGTATATGGGTATCCCAAAGGTAGTATGACTTGGATATGGACAGCATGTAAGTCTCTTTTAGTACCATTGGAGCAAATGTAAAGTTGAGTGCCGACTTTGGGGATGAGATAGAAGACCCTATTATGTTCAAGAGGATAGTAGGGAGTTTGATTTACATGACTATCACAAGGCCAAACTTGAGCTATGCTATTGGCCTTGTCAATCAGTTTATGTAGATGCCTAGAAAGCCTCATTTGGATGCAGTTAGACGTATATTGAGGTATGTCAGGTCCACTTTACATTATGGGCTTTTTAATGAGGTAGGTAAGGACATACAGGTCTTTGGATACACAGATGTAGATTAGGTTGGTAGTATGTCAGACAGAAGATCTATTAGTGGATTCATGTTTTCCCTTAGTAGTGCAGCAGTTACATGGAGCAGCAAAAAGCAACCTATAGCTGCTTTATCGAGTAGAGAGGCTGAGTATAGAGGTGTTCATAGGGCAGCATGTGAGGTGGTATGGCTGCAAAAGTTATTAGGCGATCTGGACGTGCAGGGAGATGGTCCAGTTGTCATTCATTGTGGCAACATGAGCAGCATACAGCTAGCTAGGAATCCAGTGTTCCATGCTAGGACAAAACACATTGAGGTACACTACCACTTTATGAGAGAGAATGTACTTGCAGGAGAGATTGACTTGGTATATGTCAGCACACAGGATCAGTTAGCTGACATTTTCACGAAGGCATTGCGTGCAGAGAAGCTTCAAAAGTTCGAAAGCTTAGTTGGAGTTGCAAAGATAGAGCTGAGCTTTAGGGGGAGTGTTGAGATGGAAAGCGCAACACATGCGGACATTGATGATGGACTGCCTGGCTAGATAGGTCTGCTGTAACGTGTCCACTAGTATCATCCAGGACACATCTTAGCAGTCCATCAGAAAGGATGTCTAGAAAGCTTCGCTCAGCAGTCCCATGGAATGTTACGGGATTTGCGATCTAGGGCTTTCTGCGTCTGCCACGTAGTGAAAGTATTCTAGCCATTCCCACTTAGGATTGACCGGAATTAGGGTTTTCCTGATTGGTCATTTCCTAACAACAACTAGCGTCGAACCTAAGCGAACTACTTTACGTAGAAACGCCAGGTCCAAAGCGGATTCACACTGCACTTGGTTCAAGGAGAATGAGAAACGAGAGGGATGCAAAGCTCAACCTATCTACCATAAGGCATAGTCCCATTCTGTTCCCCTAAAACAATGTAAATCGGTTAAGACATAACTCTAGGTCAATGCTTTCGTTGTTCGTGTCCTTTGATGATCATCCCATTATTCTTTGAGATTTGAGAAAAGTTCTCGGCCAATCAGGACCACCTAACCGTAGGACGGACCCATGGTCCATCCTCCGCACCTTCCTCGGTTTGTTTTAGTTATGTAATTATCTAGCACATTAATTGGACATGTAACAACCAGCTTCTTTAATTAATCCGTTAAGCAATGGTTTCTTCACATAATCTTATCACGTGTTATACAAAAAACAATATCAAACAAGTTCTTTATTAACATATCATCATATTTATCTTTGAAATACAAGGAGTTCTACCCGTAGAATTGTCCACAATCAGCCCGAAGGCTATCTAGCAATCCACAAGGATTACTATTCTAAGTTTCCGCTCGTAGACTAGTATGCGGGACTCGAGATCCAATCTCGAGTCACGTTAACCTCTTGTGCAGGACCCGAAAGGCGAGGGATTTATGGCCAGAGCCCCCCCGGCACCCAAACATCCTCCTGCTCCAAGTAGTGCTCAACGGAGAGACCTCTCATGGCAGGTTCGGTCCACAATCCTCGGCGCGGTCAACAACCCCCTTGGTGAGGGTTAGGTAGGCAGTCGGGGGTAACTGAAGCTGCCTCTCCCTTTCGGCCTTCAACCTGAAGTATAGATATTCATTTAATTTGTAATTCATAAGTCAAATAGTGCTCTAAAATCTCTAGCAAGCACAAACATTTCCTTTGATCATTTTTTTGTTTTTGGCAAACTGCTAAGGAAGAAATCTTTCCTTTCGAATGCATCCAGCACACGATCTAGCGTGTCTTGCAACTTGGCAAGATCCCTTATATTCTGGGTGAGGACATACCCTATTAATCCAACTTGGTCAACCCTAAAGTTCATTGGATACTTCAATTTCCGGTTTTTAACCTTCCTTACTTAGAAGGATATCAAAGTATACATCCTCTTGCAAGATAACTTGCGTAAGGATCCGCCATCCTGGTTGCGAGAACTTAGCCTTTCTTCTTGTGAATTAATCACAAGACCATATGACTTCATACTTGCCATGCAAGTCCTGTATCGTACTATGCGATAATGGAGTTACGAAACAATCCATTTCAGTTCTTTAAGCTGACATTGTTACCTAGGGATTTTCTAGCTTTATTATTTTCTTTTAAGAAACTCAAGGACGAACCCTAATTTCTTTTACGTTTACAATTTATTGACCCTACAATTAGGGAATGTGGGCAAGTATTTAAGGTATAAACGTTTCTTGGATTTTAATTCATTCCCAATGAATATTTCACAGCATAGGTATTTCTAAGTTTATATTAATTTGGTTAACTTTTAGAAGGTAATATCGAGATTACCTCCGCACGATTTGTTATCTATGTGTCAATTGATTTTTCAATCCTAAACTTTATCGATTTGAGGTTAGGTAAATTCAATTAATCTTCCTTTTTCCTTGCGAACAAAACTCATGCCAAATAAGCAATCTTTCCTTGCTAAGTTATGCAGTTAGCAATGATAACTTCCTAGAGTTTAAGCATCATAAGAAGCCTTTCATGATTCGCACCTTCCATGATGATTCGTTGTAAAAAGAATAGGGGTTAATAGTGCAAGATGCATTTTTATACCTTCTAGGATTAACTGAAGTATACTACTTTAGTGGGTAAATAATCTTGCTCATAATTCGTTTCAATGTATAATGCTATTTGAAGGAAAACTATGTTTACACTTTATTTATTTTGCATGTTCAATTAAACTAAATTCTTTCGTCGTAAATAACTAGGACAAAATATATCTTATCCCTAACAATTCATCTTGCATGATTGAATTAAAACCAATATAAAATTAAGAAGGAAAAACCTGGTTTGGGGTGAGATATCCACATGGATACCGGGAGATGACCCTCCCGCAGCTACTCCTTGGACGTTTGTTAGGAGGCATCACAATTGTAGTCCTTCGAATGTGGAAGCAGCTTTACACTCTTTTTCAGAATTCCAACGTCACTCCCTTGCACGTCAATACTCTTCTTCTCTTTTTCGAGTAGGAAAAAAAAACCAAGTCCCAAGGGTATTTTGGAAAGGCACATAACAGTTAAGGGTTTATCCACGAGGAGGGGTAATAAGACCTTAAAGGTCTTAGTTTCTTTGGGAGGTAAAGGTTTACAAAGCCTAAAGAAAAGGCCCTATAGAGGTATATACACGGGGAAAAGGGTGGGTGTGTGTGTGGTTCCCAAAAGGCGTAAGAAGAGGTCTTGGGAGATTTTTGGGCACGGGATTTAAAGGTATAGGAAGGGGGTCTTGCAGGGGTTTTAGGACACGGGGGGATGGGATGTGTGGACACGGGGGTGAAAAAGGCTTAGGGGTTTAAAACCCAGGGGGGAAAGATGAAGGGTAATACAAGGGGGGGTGAAAAGGGCTTAGGAGAAATTAAAAAAAAAAACCGGGGGTGAAAGGGTAAAAGGGGAAAGGTGAAGGGTGAAAGGGGGCTTATAGCATGGGGGGGGGGGGGGGGGGGGAACGGTGTGTAAAAAGGGGACACGAGGGAGGGTGAAAGGGGGCTGAATTAGGCCCCCCTTAAGAAGCTTCTATGCTTCACGTGGAGGGGGGTATTTAACCCTCCGACGGCGATGACGGCATGATGGTCGGCGGCGAGGCCTGTGACTCGGCAGCTCCACGTCCTCTCTTCTCAATGGCGAGGCCAGTGACTCAGCAGCTCCACGTCCTCTCTTCTCGACGGCGAGGCTTGTGACTCAGCCTCTCTTCTCGATCTCTCCCTTCCCTCCTAACCGGTTTAGGGCTTACTGAAGTGGGCAGAGCCGGCCGTAGCCAAGCTCTCCAAAACCCACAACGTCGAAGAGCAAATGCCTAGCTTGTAGCCCCATCCCCTCTAACTGGTAGCAGCAGGCCGTCCCTTTTCCTCCCTTCCACTAGCGACAGCATCCTCTATTTAAATAGGGGAGGGGAGGGGGATCCTCCCTCTCCTATGTGTCGACTTGCATGGCTTTCAATTGTGAGCAAGCTCCAGCAAGGAACTTGCTGGACCTACTATTCCCCTCTCCCCCTCCAGCATGACCGTCGATTGGGGGGGGATAAGAAAGAAAAAAAATTCCCATTATCCTTAGAAAGAAAAAAAATTACTATATCATTATCCTTATTTCCTATAAGAGGTAGTCCATGCAAAGAAAATATTTTTAGAACGTTACATTCTCTCCCCCTTAGAGGAATCAAGATGTAATATTCCCACTCATGAAAAATTGACTTCCCGCACACTGCGTAAACCTCGTGCAAAGGTTATCTGTCATATTGGAATTACCGGCAGTGTAATCTGTGACCTGCGCGCGAGAAGTCGGGACCTCTGCATTGGCAAAGCAAACCCGAGGATTCAAACCCACAAATCGCACGTAAACACCCTCTTGGGAGGGGCAAATTGAATATTATCAAGGCAATTTTTTTTTTTAAAACCCCTTTTCCCCAGCGATGCACGGCTGGAGGAGAGGGAGTGTGGGGGGATGGGACTTGGAGGAGTCGTGGGCTGCATGGGGAGGGGGAACCCATGCAGGGGGCCACGTGGTGGAGCCCTTCTCTCCCCCCCCCATGCCTATATAAACACCCGCTAAGGTGTTGAAGAGGAGGAGGGGAGGACAGACGGCTACTGCCATCGCCGTGTTGGAGGGTGGAGTGCTGTCGACGCTGGGAGAGAAGAAGGACGCCGCCGCCTTGCTGGAGACCACCAGGCCGCCGCCCATCCTCGCCATTGCCATCAAGTCCTTTCCCTTGTCCTCGACGCCTTTTTCCTTCCCAATCATTGGGCCTCCCACGACGTCGTTGCTGGTCTCAGAAGCTTCCTAGAAGCTTCTAAGGATAAGGCCATAAGCCTTGGTCCTACGCGGTTTTTTCGGTTTTAAAACCGGGCCTTCCATAAGCCCAAAAACCCACAAACTGGTACTCTCAAGGATCCGCACTTTGGAAAGGATCTCTGGCGTACGAAGGAAAAGGGGAAAGACCTTGAAGCTGCTCGCAACGGTTAGAGAAGACTCATCGATCACGTAAGGGTAAAGGCAAACCGAAAGTCCGTAAGCACGCTAACGATGGCTCCCAAGAAGTCGCAAGGCGCGCCTGCGGGAGGTTCTTCTCCTAGCATTCACGTGGACGTCTCCCCGAGCCCACAGACCCAGGTTTTTTTTTTCTATTGTGATTTCATACTAAAGTAATGGATTAAGCATGACGACTCCACGGATTAAGAAGCAGCCGTGCATGTTCAAATTCACCTAACCTAAGTTAAATGCAATTGGTAAAAATTGGTAATTTCAATATAAACGCTAATCGTCCATCCATCTTACGACCTTAATAGTAAATTGTCTTGTCGTGCATTTTCAAAGGAAAGCCACATATTGCCTAGGGTTAAAGAGGAAATTGTTAAGTGCATTGGTCATGAAGGAAAGGAGTATTTTTGCAGTAACTCCCTTCGTTAGGATTCGCATGAGGAAATTGTTAATTTCTGTTGCACGGCATGAAAAAGAACCCCGATCTTATATAAGTTGAATGGGAAATGATGCTTGCAATTAGATTAAATCGACACTTGCCTTAGTATTGCATGAAATTCATTCACGATGTTGTTGTATCTAAGGGTCGCACTTATACTTTCGCAAATTTCATTTCATCAAGTAGCATTTAGGAATGATTGCATGGCTTATAAAAGCATGAAATGCAAATACTTAGACAAAAGGTTGTAGGTGTTATTCCTTGATGTAAATCCTAGTAGGCCCTATGTAAGTTATTCTTCAAATTATCATGCCTTTTGACTTTAGCAAAAAGGGATAGGGCCATTGCGGATCTTATGGTGCGTAGAATTAATGAATTACATGTTTACATGTATTGTAACATTTTGCAACTATTTTTCTACTTTAGATCAAGTTTATCTTCTCTAGGAAAGAATTGTCCTTGTCATAAGACAAGTAGGTCAATTTACCCAAGTCATTTGTGGTATCATGACTGTTAGGGTTTCGTATAGGCATAACTAGCCGATTCAATAAAAAAACCTCAAAGTACTAGCTAGGGCTTGGCACGTTAGAAATGCAGCCAAGTATCGTACTTGGACGCCAAGTCGAAGTCCTCAAACCCAAAGGTCCTACCCACCTTTCCGGAATGTTGAGTCAATTGGACGCTCACGCAAATAATGATCTAGGGTTTCTACCCTAAGGATCATTCGACCTAATGCTAGAACTTGGGTTGAGTTGGATCCCTATGACCGAACGTTGTCGGCCTATTGCGTTTAGGATTGGGTTGAGTAAGAAGACACCTTAAACCTTACTTCTAGCCTAATCATAATTCCTTGACCAGAAAACACCGTTCAATGGGTGAAATGATCCCTTGGAATAGAGGCGACACTTGTGCAAACAAGTTGCAACGTCGCATAGACTTGGGGTTAGTTCACAAGAGAGTTTTACCATTTCTTGAAATAAGGTTGGCAAGTTCTTGCGCAAGTTTAATTTGCAAGAGGATGAGTAGTCATCCTGTTACATCACCCTTATTGGGAAAATTCGCCAAGTTAAGGGAAATTAGGTATTTGCTTGGAAGCAGATGATCAATCAATAAATTAGCGCGACATGGTCGCTAGGATTTACTATTAATAAAACCTAAGGTATTGGTTAAGTTGGGTTAACAAGGTATGGCCCTAACTCAAGGACAAAAAGGGTGAACGAACAAAACCTTGAGGTTCTTGCCAAATCGCAATTGATCCCAGACCGAATGCTGGATGCATTCGGAGAGAAGGATTCACTCCTTAACAGTTGGCCAAATAAACGACCACTGGAAATTGATTGTGCTTGTAATAGTTTAGAAAGCACTGTTTGCATTGTTTGCTCAAGGAACTAAAGGATGAAAAGATATCTAAATGCTTCAGGTTGAAGGCCTGAAGGGAGAGGCAGCTTCAGTTACCCCCGACTGCCTGCCTGACCCTAACCAAGGGGGTTGTTGACCGCGCCGGGAACGTGGACCGAACCCGCCGCGAGAGGTCTTTCCGTTGAGCTCTACTTGGAGCAGGAGGACGCTTGGGTGTCAGGGGGGGCTCTGGCCGTAAATCCCTCACCTTCCGGGTCCTGCACAAGAGGCTAACGTGACTCGGGATTGGATCTCGAGGCCCGCATACTAGTCTACGGGTAGAAGCTTGGAATAGTGATCCCTAGCGGATTACTGGATAAGCCTTCGGGCGGATTATGGACAAGCCTACGGGCGGAACTCATTGTATTTCAAAGATAAAATGACGAAATGATAATAAAGAAGTTGTTTGATATTGTTTTTCTATGTCACATGATAAGATTACATGAAGGAACCAGTGCTTAACAGGGTTAATTAAAGAAGCTGTTTGTTATATGTCAAATTAATGTGTTAGATAATTACATAACTAAAACAAACCGAGGAAAGTGCGGAGGATGGACCATGGGTCCGTCCTACGGCTGGGTGGTCCCGGTTAGCCGGGAACTTTTCTCAAAAATCTCGAGGAACAGCGGGATGATCATCATCATCAAAACAAATAACGAGAACGATGACCTAGAGTTACATCTTACCCAAATTTACGTTGTTTTAGGGGAACGGAATGGGACTATGCCTTATGGCAGAGAGGTTGAGCCTTGCATCCCTCTCGTTTCCCATTCTCTTTGAACCAAGTGCAGCGTGAATCCGCTTTGGACCTGGCGTTTTTGCGTAAAGTAGTTCGCTCGGGTCTGATGCTAGTTGCTGCTAGCTAATGACCAAACAGGAAAACCCAAATTCAGGTCGATCCTAAGTGGGAACGGCCAGGATACTTCCGCTACGTGGCAGACACGGGAAGACCTAGATTGCAAAACCCGTAACATTCCATGGGAGTCCCGGGCGAAGTTTTCTAGACATCCTTTCCGATGGACTGCCAAGACGTGTCCTGGATGATTCTAGTGGACACGTTACACAAGATGTCCTCATCTCAAGATAAACTGGGGATATTGATGGTTGAGAGTGCCTTCATTTATCCAAGTGGCATCCTCTTCGAGATAATCTTTCCATTGGACGAGGCATTCTCTCAGGGTTCTGGATCTTAGTTGTCTCTCCCTAACATCTAAGATCCTATCAGGCCTTAGTTTAAGAACTCCTTGACTAGGCATTAAAATTTGTTGATCGTCAAGTACGTGGTTAGGATTAGGTACATACTTTTTCAATAGGCTGATATGGAATACATTATGAACTTTTAGGCTCTCAGGGAGTTGCAGTTTATAAGCATTAGGTCCTAGGCATTTGAGAATTTTGTATGGCCCACAATACCTTGGACTTAGCTTCTTGCAATCTCCTAAGAATAGAGAACTCTTTTTAGGGCATACGTGAATGAAGACCATGTCTCCTTCTTCGAAGACCCTTTCTTGATGCTTCAAATCCGTGTATGCCTTCTGTCTATCCTTGGCCGCTTATATGTCCTGTCTTATTGACTTTATTTGATCATCCATGTCTTCCAGCATTAGCCTTGAAGCTTCAACCCTTAGGGTTGGATCAAAAAAGTTTAGGAGACTTCTGCAATCATGACCATATAATGCTTGAAAAGGGGTCATCTGAATGCTCTGCTGGTAAGAAGCATTGTAGGCAAATTCAACCAAAGTCAAGTATTGAATCCACCTCCTCGACTCACAATAGCAGTATGGCCTAAGTATATCCTCGATGACTTGATTTACTCGTTCTATTTGGCCATCCGTTTGGGGATGGTAAGCGGTGCTAAAACAGAGTTGAGTCCCAATAGCTTCAAAGATCGCTCTCCAGAACTGTGATGTGAAAAGAGAATCACGATCACTAATGATTCTTCTGGGTAAACCATGTAGCTTGAATACCTCCTTGATAAACAATCTTGCAATGTCTGAGGCTTTATAGTTTGTCTTTACTGGAATAAGGTGTGTAACCTTAGTAAGCATGTCAACCACAACCATGATGGAGTTGTATCCTCCCTAGACTTGGGATAGGCCTAAAACAAAATCCATACTGATGAATTCCCATTTCATTTGGGGAATGTCAAGAGGTTGCAGTTTCCTTGGCATCATGACATGTTCGGCTTTGATACGTTGGCAAGACAAACACTCAATGACATATTTGAGAACGTCACCTTTGAGCCTCTCCCAATTTTAGCTCTTCCTAACTGCATTAAGAGTTTTAGCATAGCCAGGATGTCCTGCGAAAGGAGATTTGTGAGCTTCCCACAATATCTTCTCCTTGAGTGACTGGCTTGTTGGTATACATAGCCTTGTTCTATATTAGACAAGTCCACTATTAATGGAAAATTCCTGATACTTAGCCTGCAACTTTTGATTTTGATCCTTGATAGAGATCTCCTTTAGCATTGATTGGTAGGCCAAATCATGGCATGCTTCCTCTCTAGCTAACTCAAGTATAGGGTTGTTTGGCATAGATACTTTTGTAGCTAGAGATCTGGCCGTTGATGGATTCTGCAACATTAGGGAATTTAGGAATGCCTTGTGACTAAGTGCATCGGCAACTACATTCTCTTTCCCTGGTCGGTACTTGATTTCAAAGTCATATTCCTCCAACACTTCAATCCACCGACGTTGCCTCATGTTGAGCTCGTTCTGGGTAAAGATCCATTTGAGACTCTTATGGTCGGTTACTTGAGTAAACTTGTTACCCGACAGGTAGTGTCTCCAAATCTTTAGAGCATGGATGACAGCTAGTAATTCCAAATCATGCGTAGCATAATTCCTTTCATGACTCTTCAATTTCCTTGAAGAGTACGCTATTGGATGACCTTCGTGCATAAGTACACACCCCAAGGCAAGAATGCTAGCATCAGTTACTACCTCGAACTCCTTATTGAGGTCTGGAAGTTTTAGAATAGGTGTTGATACCAAACTTTGCTTCAATATGTCAAAGCTATTTTGGTCGAGAGTTGACCATGCAATGGAAGTTTACTTCTTTAGTAAGTCCGTCAGAGGTGCTGCAATCAAAGCATAGTTTTTGATGAAGACCCTATATCATCCTGTCAATCCAAGAAAGCTACGTATCTCTTTGACGAATACTAGTGTTGGCCACTCAAGCACATCTCTGACCTTGGCTGGGTCCACTGATATTCCTTTTGATGATACTATGAATCCCAAATATTCAATCTGATGCTTGAAGAATGCACACTTCTTCATTTTTGCATAGAGCTTATGTGACCTCATTGTCTCAAGGACAATCTGAAGTTGAGGTTTATGATGTTCTTCCTGTTTAGAATGGACTAAAGTATCATCAAAGAAGGCAAGCATGAAATCATCAAGATATGGCCTAAAGATATCTTGCATTAACCTATTGAAGGTGGCAGGTGCATTCGTAAGCCCGAATGACATAACCAGGAACTCAAAGTGCCCATATCTTGTATTGAAGACCGTCTTTGGGATATCTTCTTCCTTGATCCTTATCTGATAGTAACCTGACCTGAGATCAATCTTGGAGAAGATCTTCGCACCCTGAAGACGATCAAGAAGCTCATCTATTCTAGGAATAGGATACTTGTTCTTGACTGTTGATTGATTCAACCCTCGGTAATCAATACATACTCAAAGTGTCCCATCTTTCTTTTTCTGGAATAGTACTAGAGCTCCCTAGGGTTAATTGCTAGGACGGATATAGCCCTGCTCCAGCAATTTCTTGCGTTATTCCTTCAGCTCAATTCCTTCTGGTATGGACATTCTATAAGGTCTCTTTGCAATTGGCATAGTTCCAGGTACTAACCTAATCTCATGATCCACTTCCCTTTGAGGCGGAAGTTCAGTCAACTCTTCAGAGAATACGTCCGCGTATTCCTTTAGCCAAGAAGATCCTTCATGAGACTCTTGCTTTTGATCTAATTTGTTGAGTTTGATCAAGTAAATAGGTAATCCTTTTCTGACTCCTTTTATGATCCGAGATACTTTGGCCAATCGGATTCTTGGCACTCCAGCCTCACCTTGAGTTGTGACTAATTCCATTTCATAGTTTCGAAAGAAAACTTGACCCTTTCCATAGTGAATGTGGGCGTCGTTAGGCTTAAGCCAATCCATTCCGAGTAGATACTCATGGATATCTAAATTCATGACTCTGAATTTGACCGAAGTCTTCTTTCCTCCCAAAAAGAATTCCACCTTAGCAGTTTGCTTGGTACAAGTAACCTCACGACCACAAGCAGGGTAGGTACTTCTACTGTGGCTATTCCTAATCTTTTTGCACATGTTGGTGAGATAAACGAATGTGTACTGCCACAATCAATCAAGGTCTTGAAACCTTTACCTTGATAGTCCAGACGGTGTCTGAATCACCGAGAACTGGCAATTTGGCCCTTTCTTATGTAAAGCGGCATGGACTGTCGCTCTTTCGAGTTCTGCTTCCATGGTCGGATCTTCTTCTTCTCCTTCTTTGCACATTTGCCTATTGGCAACACAAGCGGTTCTTCCTCTTCCTCGGGTAGCGGCTCCTTGACCACGGCCTGTTCCTTGGAAAGGCACTTAGCGATGTCCTCCACCAAGCTTGGGACATTGCCTCTTAAAGTGACTGAGTTCGTTGCAGTGGAAACAACCAGAGGTTTTGGCCATTACTTTGAGTAGGAACAAAGTTGTTGACGTTATTCGTTCTTTCTTTATTTCTTTGTCCCTGATTATGACCTTAAACTCTCTTCATTTGAGGTCTAAATGCTCCTCTGTTTGGGTCATTGTAAGACCAAGCTTTGTTACCCCTTGGTCTAGACTGCACCTCCTGAATTATAGGCGGTACTCAAATGAGTGCATCTTGAAGATCTGATGGACTCATAGATTCAAGACGGGTATTGATTGGTGGATCTAAACCCGCACAAAATTTGGACACCTGCTGCGTCATGTCCATTTATGGCACATACTTTATAAGTGAGACGAATTTAGAGTAATATGCGTCAAGAGTGAGTCCCAGCTATTTTAGCTCGTAGAACTCATTCATCTTCTGAGTGCGATATGCAGGTGGCAAGTATCTTCCCTGCACGGTTTTCTTCAGCTTCTCCCAGGTAATGGATCCCTCTGTGATCCTTAAATCCCTGCACCATTGCTTCCACCAAATTTTGGCTTCGTCGGTGAGCTTTAACTTGGCAAGCATAGCCTGATTGGCGGGTGCAGTACCGACTACTTCGAAGTAATCCTCCATGGACTCAATCCAAATTTCAGCATCATCTTGGACGAATTTGCCTCTCCCGTCAAACTGGGGTGGCTTAATCTGCTTGAGAAGGAACTTCTTCTCCTGGATTACAGCAGTACTTGATGTAGGAGGCGAATTAGGAACCTGTACCTAGGGTTCTGCCTGAATAAAGGTTTTCTTAACGTTATTATATGATAATCGTCATTAACTTATATTGCATCTTCAATTCCGCTATCATGTAACCAATGTAGCTACTTAACTTTTTATCAACTCTTATGCACAATAAAACATAAAAAGAAGTCTTTATTTGTATTTATATAGGCATAGCCTTACAACGTTTCATGCAAGGATAAGCCAATTGTTACATTTAGTTTGGGGAGAACAACGTTGTATTACATTTATCTACAGGGACTGTATAATAATAAGGTTTCGGATCATGGATCTTTAGGAATCGGTAAGTCATTGGAAGTTCAAGATATCCTTTCCGTTGGAATCCATACTTCTCATGGCAGCCCAATACTTTAATCCTATGCGGGGATTGCACAGGTTACTTCCTCATATACATATGAGTTCATCTCAACCCTCTGACCTCGAATATGTAAAGTCGAATTTACGTGAGCTTCCACAAAAACGAACAGCTTTACGACTTTCAGATCTTCCAACCACTTGATCCTCTTTAGGTTGGTCTGTAGATAAGCAAACCGGTGGGCGGCTATATAGTAGATTCCTGAAGCACCCGTCCATCTTTGTTCCATGTACAAAGGTGATGGATTATAGATCTGCTCCAGGATGTTCATCATCCCAATCCTTTGTCTATAAAGCGGAGAATGCATTGCAGTCATAAACATGACTTGAAATACCAAGAACTTGTTCCACGCTTCGTAATTCTGCAAGACAACATTGAAGGTAAGGAAATGTTTGGACAACAACATTTGCTTTGCTTCATTTTATTATAATTTCATAAAAACAATTCCGTTGTTGGTCGGCTCTGATACCAACTGTAATGTGTCCACTAGTATCATCCAGGACACGTCTTAGCAGTCCATCGGAAATGATGTCTAGAAAGCTCCGCCTAGCACTCCCATGGAATGTTACGGGATTTGCGATCTAGGGCTTTCCGCATCTGCCACGCAGCGGAAGTATTCTGGCCGTTCCCACTTAGGATCGATCGGAATTAGGGTTTTCCTAATTGGTCATTTCCTAACAGCAACTAGCCTCAGACCCAAGCGAACTACTTTACGTAGAAACGCCAGGTCCGAAGCGGATTCATGCTGCACTTGGTTCAAGGAAAATGGGAAATGAGAGGGATGCAAAGCTCAACCTCTCTACCATAAGGCATAGTCCCATTCCGTTCCCCTAAAATAGCGTAAATGGGTTAAGACATAACTCTAGGTCAACACTTTCGTTGTTCCTGTCCTTTGATCATCCTGCTGTTCTTCGAGATTTAAGAAAAGTTCCCAGCCAACCGGGACTACCCAACCGTAGGACGGACCCATGGCCCATCCTCCGCACTTTCCTCGGTTTGTTTTAGTTATGTAATTATCTAACACATTAATTGGACATGTAATAACCAGCTTCTTTAATTAATCCGTTAAGCACTGGTTCCTTCACACAATCTTATCACGTGACATAGAAAAACAATATCAAACAAGTTCTTTATTAACATATCATCATATTTATCTTTGAAATACAAGGAGTTCTGCCCGTAGGCTTGTCCACAATCCGCCCGAAGGCTATCCTGTAATCCATAGGGATCACTATTCCAAGTTTCTGCCCGTAGACTAGTATGCGGGCCTCGAGATCCAATCCCGAGTTAGGTTAGCCTCTTGTGCAGGACCCGGAAGGTGAGGGATTTACAGCTAGAGCCCCCGTTGCCACCCAAACGTCCTCCTCCTCCAAGTAGTCCTCGACGGAGAGACCTCTCGCGGCGGGTTCGGTCCATAATCCCTGACACGATCAACAACCCCCTTGCTTAGGGTTAGGCAGGCAGTCGGGGGTAATTGAAGCTGCCTCTCCCTTCAGGCCTTCAACCTGAAGTATAGATATTCATTTAATTTGTAATTCATAAGTGAAAAAGTGCTCTAAAATCTCTAGCAAGCACAAACATTTTCTTTAATCATTTTTTTGTTATTGGCAAACTGCTAAGGAAGGAATCTTTCCTTTCGAATGCATCCAACACTCGATCCGGGGTGTCTTGCAACTTGGCAAGATCCCTTATATTCTGGGTTAGGGCGTACCCTATTAACCCAGCTTGGTTAACCCTAAAGTTCATTGGATACTTCAGTTTCCGGTTTTTAGCCTTCCTTACTTAGAAGGATATCAAAGTATACATCCTCTTGCAAGATAACTTGCGTAAGGATCCGCCATCCTGGTTGCGAGAATTTAGCCTTTCTTCTTGTGAATCAATCACAAGACCATATGACTTCGTACTTGCCACGCAAGTCCTGTATCATACTATGCGATAATGGAGTTACAAAACAATCCGTTTCAGCTGACGTTGTTACCTAGGGATTCCTAGCTTTATTATTTTCTTTTAAGAAACTCAGGGACGAACCCTAATTTCTTTTACGTTTACAATTTATTGACCCTACAATTAGGGAATGTGGGCAAGTATTTAAGGTATAAACGTTTCTTGGATTTTAATTCATTTCCAATGAATATTTCGCAGCATAGGTATTTCTAAGTTTATATTAATTTGGTTAACTTTTAGAAGGTAATATCAAGATCACCTCCGCACGATTTGTTATCTATGTGTCAATTGATTTTTCAATCCTAAACTTTATCGATTTGAGGTTAGGTAAATTCAATTAATCTTCCTTTTTCCTTGCGAACAAAACTCATGCCAAAAAGGTAATCTTTCCCTTGCTAAGTTATGCAGTTAGCAATGATAACTTCCTAGAGTTTAAGCATCGTAAGAAACCTTTCATGATTCACACCTTCCATGATGATTCGTTGTAAAAAGAATAGGGGTTAATAAAGTAAGATGTAGTTTTATACATTCTAGGCTTAACCGAAGTATACTACTTTAGTGGGTGAATAATCTTGCTCATAATTCGTTTCAATGCATAATGCTATTTGAAGGAAAACTATGTTTATACTTTATTTATTTTGCATGTTCAATTAAACTAAATTCCTTCGTCGTAAATAACTAGGAGAAAATATATCTTATCCCTCACAATTCATCTTGCACGATTGAATTAAAACCGATATAAAATTAAGAAGGAAAAACCTGGGTTTGGGGTGAGATATCCACATGGATACCGAGAGATGACCCTCCCGCAGCTACTCCTTGGACTTTCTTCGAAGGCATTGCAATTGTAGTCCTTCGAAAGTGGAAGCAGCATTACACTCTTTTTCGAAATTCCAGCATCACTCCCTTGCACGTCAATACTCTTCTTCTCTTTTGCGAGTAGGAAAAAAAAACCAAGTCCCAAGGGTATTTTGGAAAGGCGTGGAACAGTTAAGGGTTTATCCATGAGGAGGGGTAATAAGACCTTTAAGGTCTTAGTTTCTTTGGGAGGGAAAGGTTTACAAAGCCTAAAGAAAAGGTCCTATAGGGGTATATACACGAGGAAAAGGGTGTGTGTGTGTGTGGTTCCCAAAAGGCGTAAGAAGAGGTCTTGGGAGATTTTTAGGCACGGGAATAAAAGGTATAGGAAGGGGGTCTTGGAGGGGTTTTAGGACACGGGGGATGGGGTGTGTGGACACGGGGGTGGAAAAGGCTTAGGGGTTTAAAACCCAGGGGGGAAAGATGAAGGGTAACACAAGGGGGGGGTAAAAAGGGCTTAGGAGAAATTTAAAAAAAAAAAACCGGGGGTGAAAGGGTAAAAGGGGAAAGGTGAAGGGTGAAAGGGGGCTTATAGCATGGGGGAGGAAGGGTTTCCCCCCCTTAAGAAGCTTCTTTTAAGAAGCTTCTATGCTTCACGTGGAGGGGAGAGGGGGGGTATTTAACCCTCCGACGGCGATGACGGCGTGATGGTCGGCGGCGAGGCCTGTGACTCGGCAGCTCCACGTCCTCTCTTCTCGGCGGCGAGGCCTGTGACTCGGCGAGGCCTGTGACTCGGCCTCTCTTCTCGATCTCTCCCTTCCCTCCTAACCGGTTTAGGGCTTACTGAAGTGGGTAGAGCCGGCTGTACACTCTCCAAAACCCACATTATCGAAGAGCAAATGCCTAGCTTGTAGCTCCATCCCCTCTAAGTGGTAGCAGCAGGCTGTCCCTTTTCCTCCCTTCCACTGGTGACAACGTCCTCTATTTAAATAGGGGAGGGGAGGGGGATCCTCCCTCTCCTATGTGTCGACTTGCATGGCTTTCAAATGTGAGCAAGCTCCAGCAAGGAGCTTGGTGGACCTACTATTCCCCTCTCCCCCTCCAATATGACCATCGGGGGGGGATAAGGAAGAAAAAATTTTCCCATTATCCTTAGAAAGAAAAAAAATTGCTACATCATTATCCTTATTTCCTATAAGAGGTAGTCCATGCGAAGAAAAGATTTTTAGAACGTTACATCTGCATGTCTAAACTTAGCACGTTGGTGGTCATTATGATACTCACATGGCCATTAACTTATCACTTATTATATTTAGGTTGTTACACCTACCTACAACTGGCAAAGATATAGTGCCAACCGATTAGTGTAGTCGGTTATGCACTATTTGACTTAAAAGGCCACTTTCCTTTATGTTGTATCTTATCTATACTTTGTGTACATTGTATAGTCTATGGAAGAAGAAGAAGAAATCAGCAAGAAAACATTTCTGGCCTCTTTCTTTCTTCTTGTGTTCTTGAGTGAGCTTCCTCTTGTGTATACAGTGTGTGTTTGGCGTAGCAACTCAAGCAATTCCCCCCATCACGCAATTATTGACATAAATTGCCCTGCGTATTTTTAGAGTAAGGCATCATGTAATCGTGATCGGTAGTACAAAGTGCCACAAATGAGGAAGCATTATGAATAATGACTACACTCCAAATAGCAAAATACGCAAGCCACTTACAATCCATTCATAGTACAAACGTGACATATCTTATGCCAATCATGGGATTTTAGCCATGATGATTAGTTGTCTTTAGAAAACGTGGACTTGAGAGAATGCATCATACCCGTTGAAGTGCAGATAGACTTGACTATTTGCTTCACAATGTGCTTTTCTTTAGTGGACAAAACCTAAGGAGCGCAAGGTAGCTGCAAGTGACCATCAGCACTCGACTGCAGCCAAAGCACCTCCATCTTTCCTACCTTCTTCAAATCCATTTCTGCCCCTACACTGTCTCTCTTTCCTGTGATATGGTCCAATAGCAAGCTGCCCACATTCTTGAAAATATGCATGGGATCCAACAAGTGGTTGATCTGTATGTGGGTCTAATATAGCAACTTGTAGAAAACTGAGAACCATTGGATTCCATTTGGATGTGACTCCATGTGGACCATTTTCAGCTTATACTAGCTTTGGGTATTCATATGTGCTGGAGTTTGTCCAAGGAAACCTTCCCTAAGTTCATGACCCTTTGGCAAGAAAGCGGCGTGTCCTTGATATACCATCTTCTTCATGATTCGTGACCTTCGGGAGTCTAACTGTGGCCCACACAATGGACATACATGATAACTTGAGGTAACCAGACCTGTCCCAACATCTCTATCTAGTGAATATAAACTTGAATGAGCTATGATAGATATTACCAATGAGAACGGAAGCCTACTTACATGAGCACTCTCTCAATCCCAGAAAGTCATGCATGGTCCACATGAGAATGGCTCGAATATTGGCGGACCTTCGACCATCACGCTTGCTCATATCTTGCACGGTGACCCCCTCCTCCCACAAAATCTTAAGCTCATTGCCTAATGGACGAAGATACACGTCCATATTTTTGACTTTGTAGCGGCCAGGAACGAGCAAGCTAAGGATGAGATGTCCTTTTTTCATAGAAAGCCATGGAGGGATATTGTAGTTGACAAGGACTATAGGCCACACACTGTAAGAAGTTGAGCGCAGACCGAATGGGTTCACGCCATCCATAAGAAGACCGAGCCAAAGATTCCTTGGCTCTCGAGCAAAGCCTGGGAAGGTTGAGTCAATGTGGCTCCATACACGTGAATCCGCTGATATTCGTTGAACTCAATCTGTGGACCTATTTTGTGCATGCCACGTTGTCAAGCTCGCCATGCCAGACGTACGAAACATGTGATTTATGTGGGGGATAAGCGAAAAGTGTCTAAGAACTTTTTGAGAGATGGTTTGCCCTTGCAAGTCCTGTCAATACATGTGAGCACCACACTTTGGACATGTCTCCATAGTCTTGTATTCTCCTCGAAACAATATGCAATCATTGATACATGCATGGATGCTATTGTAGTCCATGCCAAGCTTTTGTAAAACATGTTGCGTATCATCATGAGACTAAGGTATGGTATTTTCAAGTGGTAATATATGATACTTTAGTAACCTGAAAAAAAATCATAAAACACCTTGAAAAAGCGCAAATGTTTTTAATGATAGTGTTGAAAAGAAATCAACGAAGCGTACGTACAAGGTACCTCACTACAACAAAAAGGCCTCTTAGACACACTTTTAGATGCGATTTTTGAATTGAGAGAAAATCTTACGGGCGCGTCTACCAGCCCGTCTATTTGTGCATCTACCATTTCGCGTCTATAATCGCATGTATGAGGAAATTCACACGCACTAATAGACACCCTTTAGACGTCCATATACACGTATGAATACAAGCGCATACAAAAACCAAAATTGTTATTTATTTAATCTCTTTTGTGTATCTACAAGCGTGTCTACATGAAAAATTAGGTGGGTATATAGACACTTTCATAGACGCACTTTTACAAGCGCTAGTAGATGCGAACGCAAAACCAAAAATCTCATTTTTTTAAAAAAGATATTTAATTTCTTTTTATTAATTTGAATTATATAGTGCGTGTATGAGCACATGTACTCTGCATTTTAGACGTGACTATAAACGCGCGTTTTTTGTAATTTAGACGCGTATATAGATGCGAAGCACAGAACTGGAAAATTTTTCCCCTTCCATAAATCAAATTGGGCATTTGGGGAAAACACAATGGATCTGAAGGCACGAGAATTGAAAACAAAAATACATGTATTCATTATAGATAAAATGCATTTACATGGAGAGTTTAAGTGCTTGCAACCTAAAGTGTGGTCGCAAGTAGTAGGCTCAAATATGGATAATAGATGTACAAGGAAACAAGGCCATAGAGGAGGTATAGTGCTCCTCTACGAATCTGAAGAAGAAACATCTTCGCTAGCACCATCATAGCTATTAGCGTCGCTATCCCCCTCCTCGCTATGCTCCACATGAGGGTTCGCCTACACACACAAAAGATCAAGGTTGCTTATGTACAATTGCAAAGAAAAAGTTATAATTAGCTATACTTTTAATAGGAAAGTAAGAAAAACATACCTCCTCTAGCTGTCGAATCCTCATAGCCCGGTTGTATTGCTCCTCAGTGATGAGACCCTCCTCATAGAAGTCAAGCCATGTGGCTGCGCGGTTATGGCCTCGATGGTAACCTATCTTTATAGGAGTAGATATTCTATGAACGATAGTAGTCTGCAAAACAATTATGATATATACAAACAATTATGGGACGCAATATATTAGAACAAATTATATAAAGAATTGAAAGAAATATAAATTTTAAAAAACTAGAAATCAAAATATACTTACAAACTCTGCCTCCCATGACTCTCTGCCACCCGATCCATAATGCGACGATCCCATGGTTTCCATTTGGATGCGTTGTGCCTCTGCGTGCTAGCGACTCTTCACTTTCTCTGCTGCTTTTTTCTTGGCTTTCTTCCACTCTATACGGTGGCACATAGGTGGTTGGCTATAGGCTCCATGCCCCTCCTGTCTCCACAGTGACTCCCTGGCGCGTGTCATGAGGTGGGATCTTTTGTTGTGAAGCAAATCCCTCACTTGTGTGCATCCCTAATCATCCAAGAATCACTAACCCTCAGGATTTGGGTACCTCCTATGGACTGCTCTCAACACCTCTTGTCACAAGCCACTTTTCTGATTCTTCAAGTAAACGAAATAATCTTTATACATCACATACACGATGCTCCTCATGTACGCCATTACATTCCTTTCTTCATCATCATGGAAGATGCCACCGGTATCTGTAACTCTATAGTACTTGCGTAGTCGCTTCTCTACGTGATCTTCTGGTGAGGGTGATCGCTCGCCACCTCGTAGGAAACCCCCACACAAGCCTCGTCCTCCCCCTCAACTCTTCCTCCTCCCTCTCTGTCGACTACCCTCTGCCTCGCTGGATGCACATGCGTTGGTTGACTCTTGTCCTTCATTCGATGCATGTACAAGCGCTACACGTGGAGTACCTGCAATTGGAGTTTGGGAAGCACTACCAGGCAAAGACGTGAGAGGCGTTCCAGACATGACGCTGAACACCTCGTCTGCTATGGGAGAGCAGCTAAGGTGTCTAGTCATCTCTCCCATGAAGTCTTCCTTACTAGGAAAATCTCCAAAAAAATCATTCATCCCTCTGCCGAACAAGCCCAATGTATCATTCATGCGATCCAAATCTGGGTCATTGCTAGATGAACCATGATGCGACATCTGCAAACAAAACACAAGAATAAGACAGATTTGCTAAACTACAATATTGTGTAAACTGTACTATTGCGTAACATATTCGTATAATTTTAGAAATAAAAATTTATTTTTTATCAGAGCTGGCACATGTAAAATGGCATTTGAGATGTAGAATAGACGCGCTCTCAGACGCTTCCCTGAGGTCAAACCCTCTGGTCAGAGCGTGTGTATATTCACGTCTGAGATGCAGAATAGATGCACTCTCAAACGCATCTCTGAAGTCAAAGCTTCTGGGAAAAGCGCGTGTATTCTTGCATCTAAGATACAGAATATACGCGCCTGGAGACGCGACTCTAAAGTCAAAGCTTCTGGGCAGAGTGCGTGTGTTTTTGCGTCTAAGATACAGAATACACGTGCTTGGAGACATGACCCTGAAGTCAAAGCTTTTGGACAGAGTTCTTATATTCTCGCGTCTGAGATACAGAATACACGCGCTTAGAGATGCGACTGCAGACGCGATGATAACAAACATAGCTGCGTGTCTATGTCTGTGTCTGCACTGAAATCTACACGCACTGTCAAACGCGCTCAGTCGACTGCTTTCAATCCAACAACCACCATCTATGATTTATTTGTGATATAAGAAGTTCAATCATAGATCCTAATACAGAGAGAGAGAGAGAGAGAGAGAGAGAGAAAGAGGACTCACCTTGGGTCTTTGGTGTGAATAGGTGGTGGCACTGCTTCCTTCCCCTTCTTCCTCTCCTTGGTGAGTTACTCTCCCTTGATGCTTGCTGCTTGTTGTCTCCTCTCTTTGCTTCTTCTTCCTCTTGTTCTCCTCTTTTTTGTTCTCTCTTTTTTCCTCGTCTCTGCTTTCTTCTTTCCCCTCTTGTCTCTTTGAAGTGAAAGAAGAGGTGAGTCATGAGGAGGTGAGGTATGAAGAGACTAGTGGAGGTAGATTGGATGTCGGCTGAACTCGAGCTTCAAAACTCGTAAAAAACACAGAAAAGGAAAGACACAGTTTGAAAAGAAATGATTCAAGTATCTTTTGAATTTTGACTTTTGCATCTATTTTTGCGTGTATATGTGCATCTACGTTTACGTAAATGCGCTTATAGATGCGAATTTAGACGCGCAAATAGACGCAGGTTTAGATGCATAGTTAAACGCAGGTATAGACGTGCATTTAGCGCACTTACATTTTTATAATGAGTTTTTGTATTTAAGATAAGTTTTGATAGTAAGTTCTTATCATACGTTTTTATGTATTTATGATAAGTTTTGTGTATTTAAAATTGAGATCTTAGAATAATTAATACACCTTGAAGTTTTTATGTAAACATATGAATAACAAGTTTAATGTTGTCATGAATTAGGTTTAATCATGTCATTGTCATCACCTAGTGCGGTGCATGCTGATGAGTCAACGAGCACATCCTCAAGTGAGGATGAAACATTACGTCTTCATAATTGAGATGCATGGCTACGACAAAAAATTAAATGCATGTGTGATCATTGTCGAGGGTGTATTTTTTGAGCACATCGAGTTGCAATGTCATATCTCAACATGTATGGAGAATGGAACGGATAAAAATCATCGGTATTCATTGTTTTTAACACTAAGATTGCTAGTCTATGTTACTCAATATATATCAACGTACATGTAACTACCTTTTGTGGTTGAGCAAGATGCGGTGCCACATCCTCAGATACTCCCTCTCAGGCATTGAGAGGCTGCAAAACATCGAAACGAGGAGGCAGAGTCTTCAAGAAGAGTGGAGACTGATGACCATGATAGTAGCCCTCATGAAATGCCCCATCAAGTTGTAGAGGATGAGATTTTGGACAACATGGTACACAATCTATTTTCGCAACCGGTTCGGGGAGAAGGTCACTCTACGAAGCCAGATGACCCACTATACGTAGCGTCATCTACTCCGTTGTATGAAGGTTGTGTGTACTCCGTTCTTCCTGCGTCCCTCGAGATACTTAACTTGCAAACAATTTATGGATGGAGTAATGTTACTTTGAATGCGTTATTGAAGTAGGTATCAATTCAGTTTGGCTTATGAATCATAATATTAATTGTTCTATTTTGAAATCAGACACAAAGATATGTTGGTGATTTTTTAACTCACTTTTAAAAATATATGTAGGTTATTATCACAAATGCTTCCAAAAGGAAACAAATTGCCAACTAAGAGAGAGCAAGCAAGACATTACTTGACATCTCTGAGAGGCCTCAATTATGTCAAGATCCATGCATGTGTCAATGATTGTGTCTTATTTCGTGGGATTCATGTTATCGCATGAGAGTGTCTTGTTTGTGGCGAATCAAGATACGAAGTGGAGATGAAGTCAATGGATGTGCCTCGTAAGGTTTTGTGACATTTTTCGATTGTTCCGTGTATTCAACTTATGTTCAGAGGTAAGTCTATTGGAAAGCTCATATCATGGCATGCTAGTCATCATTCAAGTGATGGAAAATGGAGGATCCCTGTAGACACACCGGGATGGCAACATATAGACAATTTGTAGTCCCTTTTCAAAGAAGAGCCAAGAAATTTGAGATTTGGTTTAGGTATAAATGGGATCAATCCATTTGGCATCAAAAGCACATCATACAGTGTATGGCCAGTGGTATTGGTAAACTATAATATTCCTCCATCCATGGCAATTAAAAAGAGACATGTAATGTTGTCCCTTCTGATTCTTGGAAGGCACAAGGTAAAAAACATGGACATTTACTTAGAGCCTTTGATTGAAGAGTTAGAAATGTTATGGGAAGGTATTGAGATGCAAGTTACAAGCGCATCTGCATCCTTTAGAGATTTCACGTTGAAGGCCATGTTGTTGTGGACCATGCATGAGTTTCCAGGATATGGAGAGTGTTCAGGTATGTGTATATAACTCTATATTTGAAATTCAAGACTTGAATCAATTGCATGTTATTAATTCACTTGTTTGTTCAAGTTTAACCACATCAGGATATCATGCATGTCCTATATGCGATCCCTCTCTAGTTTCCTCTAGGCCGGCACGTTTAAAGAATGTTATCTATGACAATCATCATCGATTTCTTCCTATTGACCATCCCAAATATGTTCTCCCTACTAATGGAATGACTCCACAATCTCTAACCATTCGAGATTGGAAGGAGAGATGGATTAATACCGACAGCCACCCTCCACTCCGCATGAGTTGGTAAGTATATTTCTCTCGATTGACTTTAAAGTATTTAGCATGATGAATTGTTTACATAATATATTGTTTGTTTGTTAGGTTCTCTATATTTTTTTGTCTTTGGTATTGGACTAAACTCAAGATCAATCACCTATTGGACCCCATGCACACATTCAAAAATGTTATATCTACATTATGGGATCACTTGATAGGGGCTCGTGATTCAATCAATGTAAGGGAGGATTTACGTAACATTGGTCGCATGAGACGAGCCTGGCCACGCATTGGACCCAGAGAAAAGATTGAGCTACCCCATGCAACCTGTGTGGAGATATCGAGCTCCACTCGTGATATGCCAAGGTGACCGTTGTGCATTTATGTCACCGACTTGTTAGCTGTAGATGCGGTTGGTACACCGCCCATGAATAATAGCTAGATGATAGTTATCCTTATCTACTCTAGTTTGTGGCTCAGTTAGTATGCCACCTTAGTTAGTTGAGTTTGGTTTGAGATCCATATATAGGGTTCTTCTATTTCTATATACTTGAGTTATTTTGGCTTACACAACTAAGAAGAGGAAAACTATTTTTAGCCTCCACCTTTATGTGTATTCCCCCATTGTGTAATTGAGAAAGCTACAAGTGAGACTCCATTCTTCTTTCCCACAAACTTGACATGGTATCAGAGCCTGGTTCGTGGTAAGGAGCTCAAGAAAGTAAACCAAGTTTGCGGTGTTCTAGTAAGAGGACAAGTGTTGCTTTCATTTTTCGAGTTTGGGAGCAAGTCTCTGCAGGTAGCATAGCAAGGAAGTGTAAGAGTGCATTGTCTCAGATTGAGACATCCTTCGCGGTGTAGCAAGAGGGTAGTATATGCTACGGGAGAAGGGCTTTAGCCCTAGGTTGCCCTTTTTTTTTAAATTCGAGGCCATTTTGGGGCCTATTTTGGAGGCGGAAGGTTTCCGCATGCACTCAGAAAAAGGCCCAGTTTTTTGCTGTGCGACTACTATTCTACAGGTCGGTGAAAAGTTACTGTAGAAATTGCATCATATGCTTGTGTGCAGAGACATTGGGAGTTACAAAATCATCCTTGTTGCATGTTGATGCAAAATCGTCACTAGGAAGTGACTGTGTGGTCAAATACCACTTTCGTAAGTTTTGCAAATTTGCCCTTGTGAGGCTGAAGCTGTGTTTTTTGCAGTGACATAATTTTTTGCAGTGTTCTATAATGGCGTCTGATTCTCTTTCATAGATTGTCACTGAAAAGCTTGACAAGAACAACTTCCAAGCATGGAAGTTTAGAATGACAAATTTCCTTATGGGAAAAGGATATTGGGAATTCGTTCCAGGAAATGAAGAAGAACCAATTCTTCTTGATGTTTCCAATCAACAGCAAATGTAGGCATTTAAAGGATGGCATGAGAGAGCCAGAAAAGTTATGTACTGGCTGTCTATCAGTATTTCAGACTCTATGATTATGCATATCCAGGATGCAAGTACGCCAAAGGAGGCATGGGATACTTTGTCAAAAATGTATAGCACAAATACGTAAGCCAGGAAAATGCAGCTCAAGCAAGAGTTGCACAATGTGCAAAGAGAAAGTATGAGCATCAATGACTACCACATGAAGGTGAAGAAGATTGCAGATGCACTTGCTTCCATTGGGTCGCTAGTGGAAGATGATGATTTAGTTTCTATGACATTGAATGGTCTGAGAAAGGATTATGCACAGTTCCGAACATCTATTTCCATCCGTGAAAGATTTCTTGATTTTGAGGAGTTGATTGCTCTTCTAATTTCTGAGCAGAGAAATGGTGGTGCATCTTCTTCAGGAGGAACTTCAAAAGAAGTTGTCTTCTACTCAAATGCTAGAAAAGGTAGAGGTAGAGGTAGAGGAGGCCGATCTGGAGGCCATGGTAGAAATCAGAATATGTAGCAAACTTAAGAAAACCAGTCCTATGGAGGAGGATGTGGTAACTCTAGAGGCCGGGGGAGCCAAAGAGATCATGGTGGATGGCAAAGAGGCCAAAATGCAAACAACAATGCTGAATGCTACTACTGTGGTAAAATGGGTCATATGGCTAAAGATTGCTATAAAAAGCAGAATGACATCATGAATGGAAAATTGCAACAAGGGAATTATGCATCTTCTAGTAGATAGGGTGATGACAGAAATGAGCATTTGTTTATGGTGCAGCACATGACCAATTCTGTGACAAGTGAAGAAGAAAGCAACGATGTGTGGTATGTTGACTAAGGTGCATCAAACCACACGACAGGTCATGCAGAATGGATGCGGGATGCAAGGAAAATGGAAAAACCAGGATTTGTGGAGATTGGTGATGATACTGCACATCCTATTGTGCAGATTGAAAAATTCCTTTGTCTATGCAGGATGGGAAAAAGAAATACCTATCGGATGTATTCCATGTCCCGAATATCACCAAGAACCTAATTTCTGTTGGTCAAATGGTTGAGCAAGGCTTGCAGGTCAGATTTAATTCTCATGAATGCTTTGTTGAGGATATAAAAAATAAAGGTCGCTTGATAGCAAAAGGAAACAAGAAGGACATAATGTTTACGTTGGATGCAGACATGTCTGAATTGAGTGTAGCAATGTTTGCACATGGGACCGGTGTAGTTGCAGATATTGATATCTGGCATAAACGCATTGGTCATGTTAATGTACAGTGACTTAAATCAATGCAAGCCCAAAATATTATTGTAGGATTGCCTAAATTCAAGGTTGCAGAAATGTATAAGGTATGTGAAGCTTTTCAGTTTAGAAAACAGGCAAGGAAACCATTTTCTAGACATGTTCAAGAGAGTAAGAAGCCATTGGAATTAATCCACTTTGATGTGTGGACTACTAAAGCTGCATCTCTTAGAGACTGTCATTATTTTATCACTTTTATTGATGACTATAGCAGAAAAGTTTGGGTGTATTTTATGAAAAAGAAAAGTGAAGTTTTTGGGCATTTCAAAACTCTTAAACCTATGGTTGAAAAAGAAACAGGCCTGCAAATAAAATGCCTAAGGTCAGATGGAGGGGGAGAGTATCTCTCAAATGAGCTTGCAAGGTTCCCGCAGGAGCATGGCATAAAGCAGCAATATTCATGCAATCATACCCCACAAAAAAATGGAATTGCAGAAAGGAAAAATATGCATATTGGAGAGGTATCTCGTGCCATGCTCAACGAAAAAGACTTGCCAGATTTTTACTGGGCTGAAGCAGTTGGTACAGCAATCTACATAATGAACAGGACTCCCACTGCAGCAATACATGGGATGACTCGAGAGGAGAGGTATATTAGTAGGAAACTAGATATTTCTCATTTGAAGATTTTTGGTTGCATTGCCTATGTTCATGTGCCAGATGAGTTGAGATCCAAGTTGGATCCAAAAGCTGAGAAGTGCATCTTTATTAGTTATTCTCTGCAGCAAAAAGGGTATAGATGCTATAACCCTTCTACTCGTAAGTTTACAATGAGCAAAGATGTTGTTTTTTATGAGATGAGTAGTTGGTATAAACCAATAAATGTGATTGATAATGTAGATGCATAAAATGGTAATGCTACATAGAATTCACAGTAGTAGTCACAAGATATTAGTGGACCTAGAGCGTCCTCTAGCAGTGGTTCACATTCTTCGCCATGGACAGGCAAATTGAGATCAGGAGAATCTCCTTAAAACAATGCAGATAGTGGTATGCAGGTTTCACGAAAAGGAAAAGAGAAGATAGATCAGCTCATGTTTGATGTGAATGCAGGTCACTCTTATGTGGATGGTGAATCCAGTGGCTCAGAACAGAGCATTGATGATGAGTTGGGTATTCATTCTATTGTTACACCTGGAGTAAGAAAGACCAGGGATGTTTTGAGAGCACCTGGGAGTGAACCTATTTTGCGCAGGTCTACAAGAGCTAGGTATCCTATGGATAGGCTGAAATATGATGGGTTTATGAAGGATGGATTTTAGGCCCCGGAACGTGCCTAAAAATATGAGAAAATTGTGGAAATGCGGGGGAAATTACTCAACCACGAAGGCGGCAACTCGACCTAGGACGATTTTAAGCGTCAAGTGCTTGACGGGCGCCCGTACAACACTCTGAGAATTTTCATAATTTTTTCGTGTGCCTGTGCCAGTCAGTGGAGCTGCCGATCAGTGCGGGATGTCGAGACGAGTTCATAGAAATTTTCAGACTGATGATCGGAGTCCGTACGCGCAAGATGGCTCGAAACCGGCCGGGGTGCCCAAAGGGGGGACCCAAATTGGGAAATCCCAAGAGGTGTAAGGGAGGGGGGGTGACCTTTGGCAACCCCCCCCTCCAAAAATCGTGATGTAGGAGGGGGGCGGCGACTGTTTTTTCAGCCGCCGAAAAAATCGCGCCCCCCCCCCCCCATAATCGAGATGGAAGCCTCTATGTGAGGCCTATGAGAGATCATGCCAGGCTCCTGCACCAATGCTATGCTCCGCATCACCGGTCTCCACTCCCGCAATGGTGGACTGTAGAGAGAGAGAGAAAATCAGTCTTTCTCTCTCCTCCCTCTCTCTCCTCTTAACCCCCGTTCGTGCGTGGAAGAGTAGAATGGAAATGGATGGCCGGATGGATGCCGATTCTTGACGAGACTGAAGGGCAATGCCAAATCATTGTAGATTGCTGATTCCAAGCAGAATTCATGGCTGGAAATCAATTGTGGGACGTGCTAAATTTAATGGAAAAACCCGCAAGACACGGTAATAATTATTTTTACAAAGAAAATGGCCTTTTGATGCAAATTTGGTTGATAAAAATGTGTTCATATGGATTGAGTTTTGAGTATGTCGTGCTTTGAGTTGTTTTCTGGCTTTTCATCATTTAAAAATCAGAAAAACATGTGCGGGATAGCAGAAAATAGAAAACCGAGACACGAAAAAACCATAAAAATGAAGGAAAATAGGGTTTTTTGGGCTAAAAATGATGCAATAAATTAATCCACACCTACTAAAATTCTTTTTCTACTGAAATGAACTAAGGGCCACAGCCCATAAGCTGAACTTAATTTTCTGCAATTAAAAAATGGGAGAAAATGGGAAAATTTGCAAGAAAATGGTGGAAAAACCCTAAAAAATAAGTGAAATTTTATATTTTGGGCTTCGAAAAATTAGGAAAATTATGAGTAATGTCTGTGAATGTATAGTGAGGCTGAGGCATGAAGATTTGCTTCAGATCAGCCTTTCTTCCGTGTTTTAGTTCAGTTTTGTCCGCTTTTGATATGAAAAATAAGGGAAAAAGCCGTAAAATGCCATGCAACGAAGCATACAATCGTTAGAAAGAAACCATGAAAGGGATGTTTTTGCACTTGTGCACGATACTGTTTTACTAAATGTATGAGCACTAGGCATCCACCAAATGCATGGAGCATGAAAAAGAATTTAAAAGTATTAGTGATCTGCTCCTGGACATGCATTGCAATTGGTTTATGAGGACATGACCTACGTTGAGAGGCAGTGAGATACCCATGCTGTAGGCTAGTCGTGGGATCCTAGAGGGGAAATCAAGTAAGGACAATGGTACATTCCTGGACACGTTTATTTGGTACCTTGAGCGACGTTTGTGCGGAATGTCTAAGTGTTGAGTGACCCATTGAGGGGCCAATCCCCAAGGTGTAGGAGAGTCGCAGATGGTTGACGGCATTCAGCCATAGGAGGAACCCCATGTGTATGTGATTCGAGCCTTTTGGCTATGTGAAAGGGACTCCCTTTGAGGAGTAGTGGGCTAGGATCAGTTGGACTACAACGTATTACAAACGCAATGTTTAGGAGGGCAGAGATTTTGATAGACGCTCCTGGCCGCGAGGCCGAGGGGTTGGCTTGTGCGTAGTGACGAGGCCCGGCTAGTGCATGAGCCAGTGCCGGCCCATTTTTAGGTCCATCAGTGGTGCATCTGCCGGGAGCCGCTTAAAAGTGGTGGTTCTCGAATCTTGGTTGTTTAGGGACCAACTAGCAGTTTATGCCAAAGGATACTGAGATTGATCCGTTATTTATTGATAAGCATCGTCTAGCAGAAATCCAAAAGCAAGAAAGAGACGAAAGAGCTAGGCGACGTGCTGAAATTTTTAGGAGATATTCCCCTAAGCATAGCGGTGCTGAACCCTTACGAGGGAGTGGATCTAGTGGTCTTAGGACCACAAGCAGCAAGTTAGGAGAAAGTGGAAGCTCTAGTGCTCCCCTTCCTGCCATAAGCCAGTCCACATCAATTGCGGGAGGTGTAACCCCACCGTCCCCTATTCTTAGTACAAATCCAATTCGCGTCATGGCGCAACCTATTGCAATTCCAGCAGGAACGACGGATTTGCCGGCTCTAGGTTACCCGCTACCCATTTTTAATGGGCTAGTTGAGGAAGATGCGGAACTCCACATTAGGGAGTTTCAAAAGCTGATGTTTAACTGTCGCATCCAAGAAGGACATTTAATGATGTTCTTCAACATGACTCTCAAAGGAAGAGCCGCTATATGGTATCATGGTTTAGAAGCCAGAACCGTATTGAACATTGATGCATTTTATGGAGCTTTTCGAAGGGAGTTTGCCCCTGAAAGGGGTGGGCAATATTGGTTGCGTGTACTCAACGTGACCCGCCAAGATCCACATGAGGATATTCGTGCTTATGCGAAGAAGATAAAAGAGGTTTTCCGTAAGTTGGACACCTCTATTCCTATCCCCGCAGCTTCCCAATTGCAATATTTCCTTCATGGTTTGGACTTTAATATCCAATTGCAGTTGAGTAGTGTCCCCTTGGGGGATATAGATATTGCCATTACACGAGCACAAGAGGTGGAATCCCCACTACAAGTAGCCTATGCTTCTCGAGGCAATTCGAACATGGGTTTAGTATTGGGAAATAATCTGGCAATGGCCAATGGCAATAGTGGCCAAGGGATAGCAATGGCTAACCCTAATGGGAGAGGGAGCATGATGTAGAATGTCCCTTTATTACCAGCTCCCCCTAGCATGTCGATGCCTACGGGCAGTCAAATGGCTCCAAATGGTGGAGGCCAGGTGGTCAATTCTAATACCATGCCTGTGGCTCAACAACCAGTGCCTAATTGAATTGTTAGGCCGATGGAACGATAGGGTAATGACCAAGGCTATGAGTCGAGTTCTTCCAATGTTCTTGGCGAGGTTAAGGACATGATGAAGCATTATACCGACATGATTACGGAGCAGTATCGACAAATAGCCGTTGATGTCAACTTCCTTAAAAAACAACAAAATTTGATAGGAAGTAGATACCCAGATGAGGGTGCACCTTCGAGGTTTAGCTGCAAATGGTGTGGTGGGCAGCACTATCCAAGGAATTGCCCGAATGTTAAGTGCGATATCTGTGGAAAATCCGGCCATTTAGCAGCTACTTGCTGGAGTAAGATCAGTTCCCTCCAGCGAGGAAGTCGGCAACCAGGGCCTGTTAATCATCGTGCCCCAGGAAATGATTCCCAGCGAGAGGGCGAGCCTAAAAAAATACTTCAACGACCAAAGACTACAGTGGAGGAGCTACCAAGTGGTAGTGGGGTTAGTTTGATTGAGGCTGTACGCATTAACGATGCTGAAACCTCTAATTTGCGAGCTGTACTTACAAGAGGTCAAAAGGGTAGAGAAGCCGACAAGGATAAGCCTGTCGACGGAAACCCTAAACAAGGCAACAAAGGAACGCAAGTTTTGAATCCTGCCATGGAAGGGGGACCTTTGAAGCCCGTAGAAAGTAAAGCCGATAAGGAACCACCAAAGAAGAAGATGAAAGTTAAGAAAGAGGCAATAAAGCCAGTTCAGCGACCTAAAGAGCGGATGGTTTGGCATGAAAAGTGAGCTCTATCAAACTATCATGAATTCGATTTGGCGAGCTCTCTTTGTGAAGTCAAGCCAGATGTGAATCTCTTACAGCTTATTAAGCTTTCCCCAGGAGTACGTAAGGAATTTAGAAAGATCCTACGTACCAGGTATATCGTAGAACCTTTGGGTATTGCATGAGTTGGTGATGACTGGTTCGAGCATGCTGAGAAGCATTGCCCAAGGGTTGCAGCCTATGTCGATGGGATATTAGTAGATTATGCCATTGTCGACACGGGATCATCTGTTAACATTATGAGTTCTGAACTGATGGAAAGGTTGGGTCTTGCGATCCGGAAAGATACCTCCACGATTCTTAGAATGGCAGATGATAGTTTGAGACAGCCGGAAGGCTGCATTACTAAGGTCCATGTTACTGTTGCAAATGTAGAATGCATGTTGGACTTTAGGGTGATTCGTTTTGCAGGGCGGCCAAGTTACCAAGTATTACTTGGACAACCTTGGATCTTGCAAGCGGACTGCTAAGTAGATATTCGGCAGAGGTGCCCAGCGTGTGGTGGTTGATGCTTATCCTGAGTCCCCGCAGAGTGAGAGAGCTCCTCTATCTTCTACAGAATTGGAGACATTAGAAGATTTATCTGCCAGTGAGACATCCTCGAGTGATGAGTCCAAAGAGGGATCCACCACAGAGGACATCTATCAGATCACTTTGAACGAGCCGATAGAGGGCCAAGATCGTATAAGAGATGCAGATGTTATGGAGCTAGACCTTGGTACGCTTGATGATTCACGGCCAATCAAATTAGGTTCTATGCTCAGTACAACAGAAAGAGAGGACTATGTGGCCTTGATCCAGGAATTCCGTGATATCTTTGCCTGGAGTTATGATGAGTTGAGAGGCATTCCTCCTAGTCTTGCTGTTCATACAATTCCGTTGAAAGAGGGCAGTCGTCCTGTATGGCAAAAAGTAAGGCGTATGCCTTTCGAACTGAGGGACGGCCTATTTGAAGAGTTACAAAAGCTTCGAGAAGCGGGTTTGATTTTTCCTGTGCAACACACGGAATGGTGTTCGCCAGTTGTGATTAGAAAAAAGAAGAATAATCAAATCCGTTTATGTGTAGACTTTAGAGAGCTGAATAAGCAAACAATTAAGGACTACTACCCATTGCCATTTATTGACCAGATTTTGGATCAATTAGCGGGTAGGGAGATATATTCGTTTATGGATTGCTTTGCAGGATATAACCAAATGGCAATTGCAGAAGAGGACAAGTTGAAAACAACTTTCATTACTGTATTTGGTACTTTTGCGTACCATGTGATGGCCTTTGGTTTATGCAATGCGCCTGGTTCGTGGCAACGAACAACAGATAAGACATTCGGTAACATATCCCCTGAAGAGTTGAAGGTGTTTATTGATGACTTAGGGACTGCCACCTTGAGAGAAAGGCAGTTGATCATTCTAAGAAAATGCTTTGAGCGCTGTAGACAATTTTGCATCGCCCTAAACCCACGGAAGTGTGTTTTTGGAGTACCTTATGGGCTATTGCTGGGTCATGTGGTCAGTTCGGTAGGAATTGCGACAGACCCCGAGAAGGTTAAAGTTATAGTTGCCATGGGTCCACCACGCACTCCGAAGGAGGTGCATAGCTTTCTGTCTTCGATTGGTTACTACCGTAGATTCATCAACGCCTTAGCGGAAAGAACGTTGCCGCTTACAAATTTATTGTCCTTTAGTTGTTCGTTTGTATGGGGTGACCCTTGTAAGGTAGCATTCGAGGATGTGAAACAGGAGCTAGCAAGAGCGCCTGTCTTAAAAGCACCTAAAAGAGGTGAGGTGTTTTATATATTTTTAGCAGCCACGATGTATAGTATCAGCTGCTGTTTAGCCCAAATTTGGGAGGAGAAGTGGTACCACCCGATTGCTTTTGCTAGTCGGAAGCTGGGGGTATCCGAAATTAATTATACTTACATGGAGAAGCTGTGTCTAGCGATGGTCTTTGGGACCAAGAAGTTCAGGCATTACATTCTCTACAAGAAAGTCGTGCTTTATACGAAGGCGGAGGGACTTTGACTATTGATGAATAAGTTACAGCCGCCTGATCGTCTAGCAAAGTGGTTAATCACTTTGCAGGAATTTGATTATGAGATCAAGAGTAAGCCACCAAGGTTGCAAGGCATCGTGGAATGTCTAGTGGATTTTGGGGAGCCGAAAGAATCTGTGGCTGAAGGTAGTGACATGGGGTTGTTATTTAAAATAGATACAGCATCTATTCCCTCTTGGTACGCTGCAATAACGCATTATTTATCGACGGGAGAGGCGGGATCCGAATTATCTAAAGCTGAGAGAAGGAAAATTAAGCAGCAAGCGTTAAAGTTTGCCTTGATTGCAGGTACATTATATCGGCAAGGGGTTGATGATATCTATCGCCGGTGTGTGATGCCTGACGAGGTGCCATTCATTTTGGAAGAGTGCCATGACTCTGCTTGCGGTGGCCATTTTGCTGGGCGGCTTACAGCACAAAAGGCTTTAAGAGCAGGTTATTGGTGGCCTGCCATCTTCCAGGATGCGTTTGCGTATGTTAAGAGATGCGATATTTGTCAACGACATGATAGTCGAGAGAATAGGAAACGACCACTCACCCCTATTATGGTGATACTTCCATTTGAGAGGTGGGGAATAGACTTTGTGGGTCCTATTACTCCGTCGTCGACTACACAAAAGTGGTACATCATTGTAGCAACTGACTACTTCACAAAGTGGTCAGAAGCACGTGCAACAAGGAAAGATGATGCTAAAGAAACTGCTAGTTTCCTTTTAGAGCAGATAATATGCCGTTTTGGTCCGCCGAAAGAATTAGTGTCGGACCGTGGAACCCATTTCCTGAATAAGGTGATTAAAGGTTTGACAGAGATGTGGCAAATCAAGCATAACAAGACAACCCCATATAATCCGCAAGCCAATGGGCAAGTTGAAAGCACCAACAAGCAGCTTGTGGGCATCTTGTCCAAAATTGTGTCGAAAAAGAAACGGGATTGGGATAAAAAGTTATACGTGGCAGTGTGGGCCTATAATACGACCTTCAAACGAGCCACTGGCCATACCCCGTTCAAGTTAGTATATGGGGAGGAGTGTGTCTTGCCTTTAGAAATTGAGCTGCCGACTATTCAGTTTGCCATCAATCATTCTTTGATTGATGAAGACGCACTTTTTGAGCGTTTGACGACACTGGCACATTTAGATGAGCTTAAGCTGCAGAGCTTATTGCACCAAGAAGTGGCGAAGCGCCGAATGAAGCAGCTACACGACCTCAAAGCCAAGAAATACACCTTCAAGAAAGGACAGCTTGTTCTGTATTATGATGCACGACGTGAATTATTTCCAGGCAAGCTAGAGCCCAAATGGGATGGGCCCTATAGGATCGTTAGAATAGGAAAGAATAAATCCACAGTTTTGTTAGCTGACCTTGAGGGGATAGAATTTAAAAATAAGGTTAATCTTAATAAGATTAAACCTTATTACTTTTGATTGCACTAATGCTATGATTGCCTTGCAGGTCTAGGCGAGATCAATCAAACATATGCAAGGAAATCGTGATAGAGGTTGATGGGTCGTCTGATCCCTTATTTAGAACACCCATATTTGGAACGGAGGTATCATCAAGGAAAGCTCATTTGGTGGAGCAAAGGATACAAGGTGATTGAGCAAGAAGGTGGGACATTTATTTGGGAGATCAAGGTCTTCTGCCATCACTGCCTACAAATTTTGACGAGCATCCCTGTTGAATTCAATGACGATGGAGGGATGGAACCTACAGTCCACCCGTTGAATATGCTGAATTTAGATTACCATAATTACGAGTAGAGTTCAGGATGGCAGGATATGTAAACCCTTTATGGACGTACACCTTGTACTTTGATGGGGCGTCCAGGGGTCCATGCAAAAAAGGAAGTGTAGGAGTTGTCATCCGAGACCCCCGACGACGCATTGTCATAAAGTTAGCTGCTTATCTTGGGGTGAATTTTACCAATAATATGACAGAATACAAAGCCCTGATTATGGGTTTGAATATTGCGAAGAAGGGTGGTATCCGCCAGTTGTTGGTGAAAGGGGACTCTCAGTTGGTTTTAAATCAACTCAATGGGACGTACATGGTGCGAAACCCCATCCTTTGTATGTACCATCATACTGCTATAGCCCTGCTAGATGAATTCGATAGTGTCTTTTCAGCTGATTCCACGGAATTGGAATCAGTTTGCCGATTCATTGGCTAATTTTGCGTATGAAGAAAACCTCTTCTTTAATTGTGGTACTTGTCCCGATATATCTATTGATGCTGAGGCAGGACCTGGTCATTTGTGGGGTATGCTTTCTGAACATGCCCTCTTTGGCAGACGATGGTTGCTTTGGGTGATGCAAAGGGAAAGCGAGACTCATCTGCCTTTATTATCTCAGACCCACAGACTGATTTGACGACATGTGATGCGAACACCTCTTGCGATATACGTAGGAGGGATAGGTCATAATCTAATGCACCTAGTTTAGGGCTACAAGCCCTGTTCCCCTGGGAATGGTATGCTTTGATGTCTATCATGGTTGTTTCGAGGTGGATGTTATGCGTAGTCAATGTCTGATTTCATTAGGCCAAGAGGGCCGATGCAGTTTTGTAGTGAAGTGTTTGATTTCATTAGGCCAAGAGGGCCATTTCCCTGTCTAGTGCGGGTGCGTTTAATCGGGTTTTTGTTTTAAGTGTTGTGCTGGACAGATTTTGTGGTTCGTAGACTTTGGTGAAGCTTGGAGGGAGCCTTTGTCGCGGCATCGATGGAAACTTCTTGTGGCCAATCCAAGTGATACCTCTCCTTTACGAGTATCTTTCTTTCCTGTTATATTTGTATTTGTACTTGTCAAGGGGGTACATTTTGTTGGGGACCGGCAACTAAGGCATGAAGTCCCAGGTTTAGGTTGAGTATGTTTGAGGAAGGTCGGAGTAGTCCTTGCCTCCTGCAAAGACATTGTCCGACATCAAAAGACCTGTTTTATAAGGAAGTCCCAGTGGCCCTGTCCTGCTAGCCTGCTAGGCAGCCGTTCTAGGAGTTCTTGTTAGTAGTGAGGCAGTTAGAGAAGCCTGCCAGAAGATAATAATGATGATGCCCAGAAACTTTGTATATCCTAAAGATGACTATAAATACGAAGGTGTGTAAAAAGGGGTTCTAACCCCTATCAAAGAAAAGAAAAGGAATGAAAATATATAAGCAGTTGATCATTGCCTTGCGAGGGCTTGGTAGGTTCCTGGGGACGAGTCAGACCCGGGGCGGATACCTTGTCTTCCTAGGGGTGGCTTCTTGCTGAAAACCAAATGAAATGGCAAAACAAGGAAGGCTGGAGCGAAAATAAAAGTGAGCGTTAGAAAATGATTAAGTGTCGCCTTGCGAGGGCTTGGTAGGTTCTTGGGTACCGAGACAGGTCCTGAGGCCGATGCCCTGTTCTCCTTGGGTCACTACGCTCAGCTCCCTCCTTTTTACATGCCCAAGTATGTTCATCCAATAACAACCCTAAAAGAAAAAATGCACTGAAAGAAAATACTCTTTGATCAGGCTATAGGAGTCCTCGCCTTGCAGGAGCTCCTAGTGGTGTTATCTTTAGTTAGTAAGTAGTTCAAACTACCACCTAGGGCAACCTCTTTGATAGGTTTTTTAATTTGGCTGTGTTGGAGCAGCTGGTTAGTGACTCACTTCGGATCTTCTATTAGATGATGCTAGGCCTATTCCTTGTGGATGTCATGCCTTGGTTCTGTCCAGGTGTAGGGGGAGCATTGTGCTGAGTTTTATTATATATTTGTTTTGTATTAGTTTGATGCTTCTTTGGCTGTTTATGTGCAGATATGTTCCTGGGTTCGACGGACTGAGCCGTCCTATTCCGTGGTCGCCAATGAAGGATGGATTTTAGGCCCCGGAACGTGCCTAAAAATAGGAGAAAATTGTGCAAATGCGGGGGAAAATGCTCAACCACGAAGGCGGCAGCTCGACCTAGGATGATTTTAAGCGTCAAGCGCTTAATGGGCGCCCGTACGACACTCCGAGAATTTTCATAATTTTTCTGTGCGCCTGTGCCAGTCAGTGGAGTAGCCGGTCAATGCGGGATGTCGAGACGAGTTCATAGAAATTTTCAGACTGACGATCGGAGTCCGTACGCGGAAGATGGCCCGAAACCGGCCGGAGTGCCCAAAGGGGGGCCCAAATTGGGAAATCCCAAGAGGTGTAAGGGAGGGGGGGTGACCTTTGGCACCCCCCCCTCCAAAAATCGTGATGTAGGAGGGGGGCGGCGAAAAAATCGCACCCCCCCCCCCTATAATCGAGATGGAAGTCTCTATGTGAGGCCTATGAGAGATCATGCCAGGCTCCTGCACCAATGCTACACTCCGCATCGCCGGTCTCTGCTCCTGCAATGGTGGACTATAGAGAGAGAGAGAAAATCAGTCTTTCTCTCTCCTCCCTCTCTCTCCTCTTAACCCCCGTTCGTGCGTGGAAGAGTAGAATGGAAATGGATGGCCGGATGGATGCCGATTCTTAACGAGACTGAAGGGCAATGCCAAATCATTGTAGATTGCTGATTCCAAGCAGAATTCATGGCTGGAAATCAATCGTGGGACGTCCTAGATTTAATGGAAAAACCCACAAGACACGGTAATAATTATTTTTACAAAGAAAATGGCCTTTTGATGCAAATTTGATTGATAAAAATGTGTTCATATGGATTGAGTTTTGAGTATGTCGTGCTTTGAGTTGTTTTCTGGTTGTTCATCATTTAAAAATCAGAAAAACATGTGCGGGATAGCAGAAAATAGAAAATCGAGACACGAAAAAACCATAAAAATGAAGGAAAATAGGGTTTTTTTGGGCTAAAAATGATGCAATAAATTAATCCACACCTACTAAAATTCTTTTTCTGCTGAAATGAACTAAGGGCCACAGCCCATAAGCTGAACTTAATTTTCCGTAATTAAAAAATGGGAGAAAATGGAAAAAATTGCAAGAAAATGGTGGAAAAACCCTAAAAAATAGGGGAAAATTTATATTTTGGGCTTCGAAAAATTAGGAAAATTATGAGTAATGTCCGTGAATGTATAGTGAGGCTGAGGCATGAAGATTTGCTTGAGATCAGCCTTGCTTCCGTGTTTTAGTTCGGTTTTGTCCGCTTTTGATATGAAAAATAAGGGAAAAAGCCGTAAAATGCCATGCAACGAAGCATACAATCGTTAGAAAGAAACCATGAAAGGGATGTTTTTGCACTTGTGCACGATACTGTTTTACTAAATGTATGAGCACTAGGCATCCACCAAATGCATGGAGCATGAAAAAGAATTTAAAAGTATCAGTGATCTGCTCCTGGACATGCATTGCAATTGGTTTATGAGGACATGACCTACGTTGAGAGGTAGTGAGATACCCATGCTGTAGGCTAGTCGTGGGATCCTAGAGGGGAAATCAAGTAAGGACAATGGTACATTCCTGGACACGTTTATTTGGTACCTTGAGCGACGTTTGTGCGGAATGTCTAAGTGTTGAGCGACGCATCGAGGGGCCAATCCCCAAGGTGTAGGAGAGTCGCAGAGGGTTGACGGCATTCAGCCGTAGGAGGAACCCCATGTGTATGTGATTCGAGCCTTTTGGCTATGTGAAAGGGACTCCCTCTGAGGAGTAGTGGGCTAGGATCAGTTGGACTACAACGTATTACAAACGCAATGTTTAGGAAGGCAGAGATTTTGATAGACGCTCCTGGCCGCGAGGCCGAGGGGTTGTCTTGTGCGTAGTGACGAGGCCCGGCTAGTGCATGAGCCAATGCCGGCCCATTTTTAGGTCCATCAGTTTACAACCATTCACTATGCCTGTATGGTCAAAGTGATACAGGAAACAGAACCCACTTCTTTTGAGCAAGCCATGGGAAAAAAAAAATGGGAGAAAGCCATGGATGAAGAAATGGATGCCTTGGAAGCAAATGCTACATGGGAATTGATACCTTTGCCTAAAGATAAGAATGCAATTGGTTGTAAGTGGGTTTATAAGGTGAAGCACAATGCAGATGGTTCTGTGAATAGATACAAGGCAAGATTAGTAGTCAAGGGATATGCACAAACATATGGCATTGATTATGAAGAAACATTCAGTTTGGTTGCAAGGATGGCAACTGTAAGAGCAGTCATTGCTATGGCTGCATCAAAGGGATGGTCTTTACATCAGATGGATGTAAAGAATGCCTTCTTGCATGGTGATTTGCAAGAAGAGGTCTATATCAAGCAGCCACCAGGTTATGTGCATGCTATTCATCCTGAGTTTATTTGTAGGTTGAAGAAAACCTTGTATGGCTTGAAGCAAGCTCCTAGAGTATGGTCTGACAAGATAGGACAATATCCTGTCACTATTGGCTTTCAGATCTCCAAGGCAGATTTCTCACTTTATATGAGAAAAATAGAGAAATATATTATGTTGCTTGTCATTTATGTTGATGATTTGATTATCACAGGTGATAGTGATGAAGATATCTTTCATGTGAAAATGCTATTGAAGCAGAAGTTTGAGATGAAGGATTTGGGAGAGCTGTGTTATTTCTTGGGCATTGAGGTGATTAGATCACCAAGTGGGATATGGATCTTGCAGAGGCAGTATGGATTGGACATGCTATCCAAATATGGGATAACAGACTATAAGCCTATTTCAATTCCTTTGGAGCAGAATGTGAAGCTGAGTGCAGATGCAGGTAAGCTTCTCGAAGACCCTACTATGTACAGACGCATAGTAGGAAGTTTGATTTATATGACTATTACCAGGCCAGATTTGAGCTATGCTGTTGGATTAGTAAGTCAGTTTATGCAGGCTCCAAGGAAACCACATTTGGATGCGGCTAGATGCATACTCAGGTATGTGAAGTCCACATTACAGTATGGACTATTTTATGAGACTGGGGTTCAGATACAGTTGCATGGATACACTAATGCTGATTGGACTGGTAGTATTTCTGATAGACGATCTACCAGTGGATATGTGTTCTCTTTTGGGAGTGCTGCAGTCACTTGGAGCAACAAGAAACAGTCTAGAGTTGCCTTATCGAGCACAGAGGCTGAGTACAGGGGTGCAGCAATGGCTGCATGTGAGGTAGCTTGGTTGCATAAGCTACTTTATGATATGGATCAGCTTACAGATGGGCCAGTTGTCATTTATTGTGACAACATGAGCAGTATACACTTGGCAAATAACCCAGTCTATCATGCTAGAACAAAGCACATTGAGGTGCATTATCACTATGTGCGGGAGAGGGTTTTACTAGGTCTTATTGATCTAGTTTATGTCAGCACAGAGGATCAGGTAGCTGACATATTTACAAAGGCATTGGGCCCAGAGAAACTGTGCAAGTTCAGAGACCTGCTTGGTGTGCGGGAATTGGGATTGAGCTCGAGGAGAAGTGTTGAGATATCGAGCTCCACTCGTGATATGCAAGGATGACCGTTGTACATTTATGTCACCGACTTGTTAGCTGTAGATGCGGTTGGTACACCGCCCATGAATAATAGCTAGATGGCAGCTATCCTTATCTACTCTATTCGTGGCTCAGTTAGTATGCCACCTTAGTTAGTTGAGTTTGGTTTGAGACCCATATATAGGGTTCTTCTATTTCTATGTACTTGAGTTCTTTTGGCTTACACAACTAAGAAGAGGAAAATTGTTTTCAGCCTTCATCTTTATGAGTATTCCCCCATTGTGTAAGTGAGAAAGCTACAAGTGAGACTCCATCCTTCTCTCCCACAATCTTGACACCTTGGATCACTACAAGGGAATGGGGCAATAGCGACGCCGATTAGCGACGGCGGATGTCGGCGTCGCTATAGGCGTCGCAATATGCGTCGCTATATGCATCTCTATTTGCGTCGCATTTGCGACGCAAATAGCGACGCCAATTGCGACGCCGCAGGGAGAAAAAGCGCGGCCGAAACCAGAGCGCCATTTTCATTTTGTTTTCTTCGCCTTTTGAGAGCGAGAGCGAGGGAGAGAGCGAGGGAGAGAGCCAAGGCTTTGTGGGAGAAGAGGAGGAAGAGACTTGCCGTCGCCGCCGCCGCCGCCACCGCCACCGTCGTTGTTCGTGAAGGAGAGGAGGAGCCCTCGTTGCAAAGAGAAGCCGCCCACGCTCGCCATATCTCATTGGTGAGTCTCCCTCTCTCTTTCTTTTACTTGTTGAAGGTTTAAATCGTTCTCTTTTGTTTGTTTAGGAGAGGAAATGAAAGAGAAGGAGAGGGAGAGGGAGAGAGAGGGAGAGAAAGAGAGGGAGAGAAAGAGAGGGAGAGTGCATTCTCTCTCTCCCTTTTGCTTGTTTAATGTTTAAATTACTTTCTTCTTTGCTTGTTTAGGAGAGGAAACGAGAGAGTAAGAGAGAGGGAGAGGGAGAGGGAAAGAAAGAGAAAGAGAAATAGAGGGAGAGGGAGAGGGAGGGGGAGGAAATAGGAGAGGGAGAGAAAGAGAAACAGAGGGAGAAGGAGGGAGAGTGCATTCTTTCTCTCCCTCCCTCTCCCTTTTGCTTATTTAATATTTGAATCACTTTATTTTTTACTTGTTTAGGAGAGGAAATGAGAGAGAAAGAGAGTGAGAGGGAGAGGAAGGGAAAGGAAATTAGAGAGGGATAGAAAGAGAAAGAGAGGGAGAGTGCATTGTATCTCTCTCTCTCTCCCTTTTGCTTGGAGGATGTTTAAATCACTTTATTTTTTGCTTGTTTAGGAAATGAGAGAGAAAGAGAGATAGAGAGGGAGAGGGAAAAAAAGAGAAAGAGAGGGAGAGGGAGAGGAAGAGGGAGAGGGAGGGGGAGGGGAAGGAAATGAGGGAGGGAGAGGGAGAGGGAGAGGGAGAGGGAGGGAGAGGGAGAGGGAGGGGGAGGGAGGAAATGAGAGAGGGAGAGAAAGAGAACGAGAGGGAGAGGGAGAGGGTGAGGGTGAGAGAAAGAGAGGAAGAGAGGGAGAGGGAGAGAAAGAGAGGGAGAGGGAGAGAAAGAGAGGGAGAGGGAAGGGAAGAAAATTTAAGATAATATACGTATTGATAATGGTATGCAATGTGCTTTGCATACGGCCACGTACTTCATCAAAATGAACCCAAAATTATTGTTATAGAAAAAGAAACCCTTAAATTGAGTATAGGATAATTTCTCTCAGGTCTTATGATTATGAGTAGAATTGTTTGAAATAAATTTTATTACTATAGTTATAAAATTTCATAGATGGCGCGCATTAATTTTAAAATGGATTACTTATACTCAAAGCCGAGATATAACAAAAAATTATCTACCGGAACCAACAAATCATTGAGCATGATACAAGGCCGAGATATAACATTGGAAAATCTCTCGACTACTATATACAATGCAAGGTTTATGGTCAACTTGCAACTTGACGTACATCTCCATAAAGCTATCCATTTAAGCCTTGTTTGCTGTAATGTAGATAAGATAGCAAACGAAGAAGGTCCTATTGTTCAAGACCGCGAGTCGTATCTTAATCAGCGTGTCCCATGTCCTTGCTCTCAATGCAAGTTGGCAATTAGACGAAAACGCCGATTGTCTATAGAACACGTACGACGATTTGGCGAGTTTCAATCTGAGATCATTGATCAAGCGATTGCAGACTTTCAGCAAACGGTAATTTGAAGTTAGCATTTTTCATGCATTGTACTCTCAAGCTAATTGAAAACCATACACAATAAGATTGGGTCTTGTTGGTAAATTTTGTATCCAGGGGGGTGATGTCTCGACCCAAGGGGGAGTGCACCCTTTGCGGCCAATTAGAAGAGTTCGTGGACGTGCGATGGATGGATTGCAGGAGCCAATCGACCACTCGCAAGGCCCATCTATACCGTCAATGCCAGAGGAGACAGACAACCTTCCCGACTTGCCTACAATCTTGGAGCCTGAGATGGAGGCAATGATCGATGCATTGATTCCCATGGATGTTGAGACATCTGACCCGCTCAGAGAGGAAGCATCCATACCATTATATGATGGGTGCCGAGTATCTCGGTTGAAGACATTGCTTGCACTCTTAAGTGTGCAAGCAAAATACGGTTGGAGCGATACGAGTGTGACTGAGTTATTCAGGTACCTTGCACACAGACTTCATTGTTTTTTTTTAAAAACAGTATTATTGCAAACATGGATAGATTTTTCAAGGTGTTTTATGATTTTTTCAGGTTATTGAAACATCATATATTGCCACCTGCAAACACCATGCCTGAGTCTCGTGATGATGCGCGACATGTTTTACGGAAGCTTGGCATGGACTACAATAACATCCATGCATGTATCAACGACTGCATATTGTTTCGAGATGAATACGAGAATATGGAGACATGCCCAAAGTGTGGTGCTCACAGGTATCGACAGGACTTGCAAGGGCAAACCATCCCTCAAAAAGTCCTCAGACACTTTCCGCTCATCCCCCGCATAAACCACATGTTTCGCACGTCTTCCATGGCAAGCTTGACAACGTGGCATGTGCAGAATAGGTCCACGGATGGAGTTCAACGAATATCAGCAGATTCGCGCGCATGGAGCCACATTGACTCTACCTTCCCAGGCTTTGCGCGAGAGCCAAGGAATCTTCGGCTCAGTCTTGCCATGGATGGTGTGAACCCATTCGGTCTGCGCTCGACTTCTTACAGTGTGTGGCCTATAGTGCTTGTCAACTACAACATTCCTCCATGGCTTTCTACGAGGAAAGGACATCTCATCCTTAGCTTGCTCGTCCCGGGCCGCTACAAAGTAAAAAATATGGACGTGTATCTTCGTCCATTAGTCGATGAGCTTAAGATTTTGTGGGAGGAGGGGGTCACGGTGCAAGATATGAGCAGGCGCGATGGTCGGCGGTCAGCCAACATTCGAGCCATTCTCATGTGGACGATGCATGACTTTCCGGGATTGGGAGAGTGCTCAGGTGAGCAGACCTTTGTTCTCGCCGGTAATATCTATATTTTATTTCATTCAATCAAGTATTCACTAGGTCGTGGATCGCCTTGCAGGTCTCGTTACCTCAGGTTATCATGCATGTCCATTGTGTGGGCCACAGTTAGACTCCCGAAGGTCACGAACCATGAAGAAGATGGTATACCAAGGACACGCCGCTTTCTTGCCGGAAGATCATGAACTCAGGGAAGGTTTTCTTGGACGACCTCCAGCACGTATGAACGCTGCAAGCTGGTACGAGTTGAAAATGGTAAACCCGGATTCACATCCAAATGGAATGCGGCGGTTCTCAGTTTTCTACGAGTTGCCATATTGGACCCACTTACAGGTCAACCACTTGTTGGATCCCATGCATATTTTCAAAAATGTGGGCAGCTTGCTATGGGACCACATCACAGGAAAGAGAGACACTATAGGGGCACGAATGGATTTAAAGGAGGTAGGTAAGATGGAGGGGCTCTGGCCGCAGTCGAGGGCTGAAGGGGGAGTGCAACTTCCTCGCGCTCCCTGGGTTTTGTCTACCAAAGAAGAGCGCATTGTGAAGCAAGTAATCAAGTCTATCCGCACTCCGACGGGTATGATGCGTTCTCTCAGGTCCGCATTTTCTAAAGATGACTAGATTTCTGGGCTAAAATCCCATGATTGGCATAAGATATGTGAGGTTTGTGAACAGAATGGATTTTAATTAGCGTGGACATTTTGAAATTTGAAAAGTGACCATTATTCTTAATGCTTTCTCATTTTTGGCAGTTTGTCCTACCGATCGCGATCGCGGGATGCCTAACTCCAGAAATTCGCGGGGCCATTTACAAGCTGTCGACTTTGGTGCAATGGATCTCACAGAAAGAGATTAAGATGTTCTCTATTGAATCCGCAAGGCAGGGAGCAGTTGAGACGGTCTGTCTCTTTGAGAAGTACCTGCCCACTAGCATGCTCACGATACAAGTTCACCTTCTTGTGCATCTTGTGGATGAAGTGGAGATTGCTGGACCTGTCCATACGCGATGGATGTTCTTCCTGGAGCGCTTCATGAAAACCGTGAAAGGCTTTGTGCGACAACGAGCTCGTCCGGAAGGTAGCATGGCGGAAGGTTGGTTGGTGTCAGAGGCGTTAGTGCATATCTCACAATGGCTACCAACGGTGGAACCAGACAATGAAATGCTATGGACGCTGAAGGACGATGACAGGCTGACTGGAGATGTGGTGGTTGGAAATGGGGTAGAAAAAAGAATGGATGCCTCAATGGAAGAGAAGGTGAATCGCTTTTGTATGTTGCACCATGCCTCCATGGAGACGTGGCTCGCCAAGTACCAGATTGCAAGGCAAGATCGAGAGGAAGCACGAGCCGAATTCTGACACAGTACGAGTCACCGACTGATTTGATATCCCAAAGGCATGGAGGAGATGCCGCGGTTTATGTCAACACGATGGTTGCATGGAGCCTTGACCGCAGCATCCAGCGAAGGGACAGAGGTCTCAATGGAGGAGTGGGAGTTCTCGAGGGGATGTAGTCCAAAGGTAATGAGGGGTTTAGAATGTGTCGTATCTAAATTTGCTTGCTACATCTAATTTTAGTGTTTCAATGTGCAGTACAAAATATATAGTGCAGTGTGGTCGCGCGGACGGCATTTTCGGGTGGAGCGTATTGACAAAATGCGCTCCACAATGGACTGTGGTGTCATGGCAAGGTTTGAGCAAGAGAGCCGGCGACGAGCAACGGATCCGAACACGGTTGTGGATGAGATGGAGTATTTTGGGAATTTGCAAAGTATTATTACGGTGGATTACCGTAGCTTCTCCATGATAATATTCGACGTGCAGTGGTTCAAAGTGGTACTTGGAGGAGCTGGCGCAACAGTTCGACGAGGTCCATCTGGATTTCTCGAAATAGATTCCGAAAAAAAATGGATGGATTTGCGCGACACCTTTGTGTTGCCGGCCCATTGTGAACAGGTGCAACTAGGCATTTGCTTGCTAATTGTAATACGACATGGTTTATGTCACAATGGTTTGAAGACGGTTTGTAAGTGTTTGTGAACAGGTAATCTTCTATCCAAATCCCCGACAACCTCGATGGTGGTATGTTATACCTTCAACTCCTCGAGGTGCGAGAGTATACGATCAAAGCGATGTTCCAGGCATAGATGAAGAAAATATGCAAATAGAGGGATCGAAATTACAAGGGGTGGAGGCCACCGCAAGCTTGGAGCCTGCATCGGCTAACAATGATGGAAATACAGAAGTCGTAGAATTTTTTGAGAACGAGATAGACTCGTTGTTTTGTGGTGACATGTCTATCGACCTTCCAGTGTATGCAGAGTTGTGTCAAGAGATTAACATGGGACCATAGAATACTTCATTCTTGGAGAATTGTATTACTCAATTCGTTGTTTAGATCTTCCATAAAGGTAGATAAGATATACATTTTAAGAGGGATTTTTCAAAAATGATTTTATTAATGTGCTTTGTATAGTTTAAATTGATTATTCTAACATTATTTTTTATCTATGCAGGTATTGACATTTTCAAGATGAGTCGAGGGATGAGCGATGAGGAGTTTCGGGAGATGATGGCACGTATGTCTCCAGATCAACTCGCGAGATTCAGAGAGATAGCAGATCAGGAGCTGTCTCGTTCTTCATCAGGACGCTCTGCTAGATCAGCTTCGGCGCGATCAGATGCTTCAGCTTCGAGTAGACGATCTCGACGCTCGCGACTTGGGCCAGAGGGAGGGACTGCGACTGCAGGAGGATCAGGGGGGTGCTACTGTGGAGACACGGACGCGGTGTCTCCATCTCGTCGTTCAGCTGGAGCTCGGTCACCGCCAGGATTTGTCACACCTGTGGGGACGTCCACTCCAGTTACTCCGGCTTTTGCGCAGCCGTCGGCAGATGTCACGCCTTTTGGTGGCACTCCTTTTGGTGGCACCCCCTCTGGTGGCACTCCTTTTGGTGGCACACCCTCTGGCGGCACCCCTTTGTGTGGCACTCCGGGAGAGGGTACCCCCGTCGGTACACCGGATGTTCAGGGATCTCCTGGATATGCCCAGGAGCGTGGACGGAGATGGGAGAGGGCCCATACACGGCACACTCCTAGGGATTATGGATACCTAGTGGATGGCAGGTCAGGAGCCATTATCATGAATGATGAGGGGAGGAGGGTGATGGCTCGCATGAGGGAGTTGTGCCAACAAGTTTTTCGGCACAACATCCTGGATCATTGGAGGAACATACCGGAGGGGAGCAAGGAGTACATAGTAGCATCCTTGCACGAGGAGTTCCCGGTGCCAGCCGTAGTGGATAGATTCTCTACGGGCTGGATGATGGATTGTATGCGTGCATACATGTCACATAGACGATCCGACGCACGCAAGGCAGTCAAGAGTGGGGCTCCAAAGCCCGAGTGGTTAGATGCAGACGATTGGCACCGACTGAGGGAGGAGGCTACAAATTCGCCAGGACGTTGGAGTCAGCAGCGGGAGGCGGCGAGGGCACGAATCGAGGCCGGATCGGTACATCATCTTGGGAGTGGCAGCCACAGGACATATTTGGAGGACTTTGTAAGATTCTCTTTTGTTTTGCTTATTTGTTTTTTTGAGATATTCTTTGTACTGACAATCATGTTTCTAACAGTTAGCATTTTGTTTTCTTTGCAGCACTCCATTACAAATCGCTATCCGCAAGGCCTTGAGACTCGATATGCGGAGAGGCACGGTCTCACATCATTGATCGACCGATTGTATAGACGCGGCGGCCCAGTAAGTCACTCATCTTTCTTGTCCGTAGTTACCATGAGATATTTGAATGCATTATTGTATGGTGGATTGATATGTTGTTTCTTTTTCTGCAGAATCCGTTTGATGCTCCTTTACAGCGGGAAGAGCTTTCGGGGGACAACGATTTGTAGCTCGCCCTTGGATCCTTAGAGCTCACATACCTTTAGTTTTTAGTCACCCGATCTATGTAGACATTTTCTACATATTAGTGATATTGTTTTATGATTGTACCAATCGCATTTTATGCGATATCATGTATTTATTTCATCCATCAGTTTTATGATTTCAGTATACATTCTTTTTGTTTGCAAATGCTTTGTATGAAGCAGTGCAGAAACTATTTTGTATGGCTCTCATACAGCACACAGTGCTATATGTGGCAGGGCAGTTTGCTGCCCTGCCACAATTTTTTTTTTTCTCTGTTACCGTCGCTATTTGCGTCGCAAATTTACTGCAGGCGTCGCTATTGACGTCGCTATCAGCGTCGCAAATTTACTGTTACCGTCGCTATATGCGTCGCTATATACGTCGCATTTTCCGTCGCTATATGCGTCGCTATATATGTCGCAAAAAATGCGACGTATATAGCGACGGTTATAGCGACGATTCTATGGCATCGTTAATAACGACGCTTTTTGCGACGACGGGGGCAAATTTTGTTGTTTGTATTTTCGTCGCTTTAAACGTCGCTATAAGGTCTATATCTTGTAGTGGATGTTGTCAAAGAACGAGGAAAAAATAGTGAAGGAACAAATATGTAGCTTTTGAACACCCACAAGATGTATGAGATGTCTCAAGGGAGCCTTCATAAAGAAAAAGAAAAGAGGTGTGGAGCAACTATCTGGTTTAAAGTCTCATAATTGGCACAAAATGATTCAAGTAAGGGTATCTCTAACCATGAATATAATAATTAGTGGAGTAACTATGTATAAACTTTAGGGTATGATGACTTTTTTCTCAACTAATCATTTGATCTATGAATATTACTTACATTATGTTCATACTTCCTACTAGCATATCCCATTGTGTATCCAAAGATGTACGCGATATCATTTACAAGATAGGAGAGCTTGTGAGGTGTGTATACATTGTATTTTTTCATTATATATTGCATACATCATGTAGTGAACCTCTTTGAATTTCTACACAAAAATAAACAATTGTCAAATACATCCTGACAGATACGTGAGCTTGAAGGAAATTGATCCAAACACATTGCAAGATGCTCGAGTATTATCTGTTGAGGTGGTTTGTTTGGTGGAGGAAAATTTTCCTCGGTCCATTTTGACTACTCAATTACATTTACTCGTACATTTGATTGATGGGATCGCACTTTTTGGGGCAGTTCATGCAAGGTGGATGTTTTTTCTTGAGCGCTTCATGAAAACCTTGAAAGATTTTGTGAGGCAATTGAAGCACGGCCTAAGGGAAGCATGGATGAGGGTTAGTTAGTGCAATCATCCCTTGTTTATATCTCTGAATATCTTGCTGAAGTGGACCCCTCTCAACCACGACTATGGAAAGACAATGAAGACTTGAGGATGACCTCTATAATACCTCAAGGAAAAGGAATGAGTAAAGTGCTAACAAAAGAAGAACTTCATAAGTTAAATAGTTTTTGTGTGCTCAATAGTGATGTAATGAGCAAATGGGTGACACTATATAATGAAGCAAGGGCAAGAAGAAAAAGTGAAAGACAAGTATTTTGCACCAGATATGGACGTAATGTCTCATTTCTAGATCATCTAAATGCGCTCCCACGTCATATTGATATAGATTGGTTACATGAGGAAATGGAGAGAATGAAAAAAGAGGAGGAAATTAATATATCTCAAGAAGAGTGGGAATACGCACGAGGTTGCTTATCAAAGGTGAGACATACTATCAATTAATTTGTTTCTAGTTATATTTTATATAATAAATTGACATGTTTGATCTTAATCTTTTACTACTAGTGCACATTATTCAATGCTATTTGGTGTGAGGGTACACATCTTCGAACTCAACATATAGATGAAAAGAGAAATACCCAAGATTGTGGTGTCCTTGCTCACTTCGAGGATGCCAATGGTACCATGGAAGGTTATTGTGGCTTGATCCAAGATATTCTGAAGCTTGACTTCAGACAATTATTTATATATGTACTAGATGTGAAGTGGTAACAAATGGTGAGCATTGCACAATCAGACGTCATCCAAGTGATTTTGTAATCATTGACTCTACAAAATTTCACCAAAACAAGAATGACACATTAGTACTACCTCAACAATGCGAGCATGTATATATGTAAAAGCTAATTTTTTTATATGTATACATGTGATACATATACACAATATAATAAGTATTTAAGTTTCTTGCTTTTGTTTTTCAAATACAAGTTGTGTATCATCCAATGGTAAACAATAACCGATGGTGGTATGTCATCCCTATATCTAATCATTCAAAACCAATATATGGTAATATTACCAACATAGAGATAGCAGATGAAAATCCAACAATTAATGATGATGTACATGATGACACCGTAATAGATTATATGTGTGATATAGTACAAGATGAACCTCGCAAGGATGTTCAAGGAAACACACAAGAGAACAATAATGTGATTGATGATGATGAAGTTATTGAGCAATATAGCAACACATTTGATAGTGGGATAGACTTATTTGTTTCGTTACCTCTTGATAACATAAACCTAGAAGTAGATAGTTTAGCAAGGGCTGATCTCATTGAAGATGAGATGGATCATTCACTGTAACATACTTAATTCGCTTAATGATTTAATGTGTATTCTTAATTCTATGGAAAATATCATGTGCACATGTGCATACTCAAGAATCAATAGTCAAGTTTAAAGCTAAATTGAATTTTCCATAATAAAAGGAAGTATTTTTTATCACCTTCAAGTAGAGAAATTACGAGATACATGCAATGCTTGCTACTAATTGTATAATAAGGTTTGTGTTGCTTGCCGCTAATTACTTATATCAAGCTTGTCAACTAGAGGAACTGCCATTCATTAGAGAGCAATGCAAAAATAATTACTAACTCTGTTTTTTTAATTATATTAAGTCCAATTTTAGGTGGTTAAATAATTATGCGTCTGAAAACGCATCTATTTGCACGGATATATAGACGCAAAATTCGTGTCTATTTACGCGCTCTTTTACACGCACATATAGACGCAATGATAGACGTGCCCGACTTTGCGCATCTAACATGCGCGTCTATGCCTCGTTTCTGTTGTGGTGCCTAAACAACTCAGTCACACTCGCATCGCTTTACCCGTATCTTGCTTGCACACTTAGGAGTGCAAGCAGTGTCTTTAGGGGAGATACTCGGTGTTAGCTATATATAGTCTGTCTATATATAGCGCCCCAGGTCCCCTCTATATATTCCTATCATGTGTGCTCAGCTGACACACATGATAGGAATATATAGAGGGGACCTGGGGTGCTATATATAGATAGACTATATATAGCTAACAAGCTAAGCACACATGATAGGAATATGTATAGGGGACCTGGGGCGCTATATATAGACAGGCTATATATAGCTAACAAGAAGAGGGGGATTGGAGAGAGAGAGAGAGAGAGAGAGAGAGAGTAGAGAGCAAAGAGCAAAGAGCAGAGAGTAGAGAGTAGAGAGAGGATAGCGGAGAGAAGAGAGAAAAACAAAACAAAGAGAGGGTCGGTGAGAGAAGAGAGGGAGTAGACAGATGAGAGAGGAGAGAGGAGAGAGAGCAACTAGAGAGTGTGAAGAGAAAAGAAAGGAAGAGAGAGGAGAGAGATAAGAAAATAGATAATAGAGAAGAGAAAAAGAGAGAAGACAAAAGTGAGAACAAAGAGAAGACATGGGAGAGAAGAGAAAAAGTAGAGTAGAAAAGAGAGTAGATAGAGGATAAATAAGAGAAAGGAGAGTAGATAACGAAGAGTATAAAGAGTAGAGGGAGGTGAGAGAGGAGAGAGAAGAGAGAGGAGAGAGAAAGGAAGAGAGAATAGGTAGTAGAAGAGTAGAGAGAGTAGAGGAAAGAGAAGAGAAAAAAAGTAGAGAGTAGAGTGAATAGAGGAAGAGTATGTAAAGAGAGAGTAGAGGAGTAAAGAGAATAGAGAGAGAGAAGAAGAAGAAGAGAATAGAGAGTAGATGAGTAAAGAGAGAGAGAGAGAGAGAGAGAAGACGAGTAGAGAGAGAGTAGGGAGAGTACAAATAGGAGAGAGAAAAGAGAGTAGAGAGAGTAGAAAAGTAGGGAGAGAGTAGGCTGAGTAGAGAGAGGAGAGAGAAAAATAGCAAAAGAGTAGAGAGGGAGGAGAGAAAGGAGAGAAGAGAGAAGAGAGTAAACGAGAGATGTGAAGAGAGAAAGACCAAATGGAGAGAGGAGTGACAGAAAATAGAAAATAAAGAAGAGAGTAAAAGAGAGAAGAGAAGAGAGAATGAGAGAGAGGGTAGAGAGAGAGAGAGAGAGAGAGAGAGAGAGAGAGAAAGAGAGGGACAAGATTCTCTTATTTGAGAAGATTATATAGCTAAGGAAGAGTGGGAGAGGAAGCACTCGATGAGGGAAGAGATAGAGAGGAAATCTAGTAAACATACTCATGAATTTATTCTTGTAGGTTGAGAAGAGAGTTGACACTATGAACCAAGGTCACCAAGTGTTCGTTAATTAGATATTCTCATTCTTACAAAGCCTTGATGTCAACAATAAAGGGTAGATCGTTCAAGCTATATAGCATTATCACATTGACTATTATGAGGAGTAGAGCCAAAGCACTTGATTTATACCAAGCAAAGCTAGCAACCTTAGCGTCATACTTCTTGGGTTGTGTGGTTGCACTTGTGGCAAGGAGGATAACTAAGCCTTTCTACATTAGTTCCATAGTCCATTTCTCAACCCATTGGGAAATCAAAAGGCCCCTTTTCTACACTCATTATGGGAAAAAATAAGATTAGTTTGACTATAGCTTTGTAAATTTTGGTAGTTTTGCTTAGTAGTCTTGACTCTCTAGGATTCAAGTCAAACCACACTAGATCCACCTTCTACTCTCCCACCCCTAGCCACATCCTCACTCTCCTAGCTATATCAACATCAACACGATGGTTTATGAGAGGTAGATGCACATAGCAAAGAGTATATCCCATCCCATAGTTTGCCCATTCCATAGTGATCTTGCATTCTAGTTAGAGATGTCTACACCATGTAGGCTTAGGACTCTTGTGACTACTTCTAGCTTCTTGTACATGACCAACAATTGGACACATTTATTGGTCATGAAAAAGTAAAGTAAGAGTGTTATGAATCAGATGAATGAGCTTGTTGTGTTGACATATAGACATAACATTGCAATAGGATGGAAAGTGCAGGACCCCCACAAAAGGAATCAAATCATAAGGGCTCTCCAAAACTTTGACATGATATACTTAAATATACTTCCTCTAGTAGAGTCAAAATCTTTTTGCAATCAACAATGTGATTGGAAATAAAAAACTTCTAGCCATTTTCATCCAACTCCTCATTTTTGTTATACACCACATAGCCCTTAATACGCACATAATCAAAAAACAGCATAGGAAGCTATGGGATGTAGTCTTTCAAGACCTTATTCATCGTGTTCATCAAATGGGCTACAAAATTTGTTGCCCCTTGTGGAAGGATATACATACACACCGATCTTAAGGGTGCCTTCATAGTGATGGCATCTCTATTTTCCATAGCCAATCAAAACTAATCATAAACTAAGTACAAATCCCTAAATGAGTAGACAGCCTTTCCCGAAAATGCTTCTAAACTCATCTACTACTGGCCTAGCTCCAATATTTCTTATCATTACTTTGTTAACTAGCTACATGTCCTAAATGAATTGCAATGTACCATTCTTCTTAGGCATGGTAAACCAAATATTTGAATATGAAGGTGATGATGGCTTCAAAATTTTTGTCTTGATCTTCTCATTTAACAACTCGATCAACTTAGGCAAGTATTCCTAAGGCACAAGAATTGGTCTTAGATTCCATGGAACATGTAGTAATGTAAAAGAAACCATTGAAGCCACAACCTCGCCACAACATTTAGATCAATGCAGCCAATTTCAATAGGCTAAAATGCAAAAGCCTTTACATGCTTTGATAACATTTGTACAAAATAGTCTCTTTCTATTGGAAAGAGAAGCCCATCACATCCAATCTTCAACTCTTTCACTTATTCAATAGTAAACTTATACAGAACACCCTTTGAATCTCTTAAACTTGACTACTATGACACTTTCTCAAACATCTTATCACTAGAAGGGGGTAAAGTCATAGCAATTGGCTTAATATTTTTATCAACTATCTCATACTTGATTTACACAAGTGCTTCAACCCAATCTAGCTACCATTTTCATTCCTTTTTAGAAAATACTTCTATGGCTTGATACATATCCAATATGCATACATGTAAGACTTATTTTTCATCTATATTTTTTGGGTTAATGATTGCTGTAATTTTAGCCATAGTATGAGCAAAAATCAACTATCCAATATCCCTAAAATGTAGTCATTTAGCCAAAACCCCATATTTTCTAAGCTCTTTTTCAATTTTATGTATATACAACCTTTTAGTCCTACAGATGATCTCAACCCTCTTGAATCTTCCCAAATAGTTTGCTACCCATAGATGTAAACCAACATTAAATTTGTTTTCCCCTTTACTAGAGGAAGCAAGAACATCCTCTAAGCAGCACTACGATAGCCTCCCATTATAGTAATGCCTTCTAAAAACCCTTACATTCTTTGACATTTGACAACACCCAGATAATCCCTAAGAATATCCCTATTTCGTTGATGCTCTTCCATCATCTTTTCTCCTAACACAAGCATATGTTGATCCATCATCAAGCACTTTAGTCTCCATTCTCATTACAACAATATATGGTTGTCCCAATATAACCAGATAACTGCATGTATCATGCACGAAGTAGTGCTAGTCACCCTATATATCCCCAATAGTTACCCAAACATTTGGACATGCAACATAAAGATTCCCAAATGAGTTTGCCAACCACCATTCTCATATAAACTATGTGTCATGACATTTATTTCAAACCCATGATTGCATGAATAATTTCTTCTAGGAATGAGGTCAAATTCCTCATCCTCATGAGATTGTAGCTATATAACACCTTTTTTAGTAGTGATATTCATAACAACATTTTCAGCCAACGCAATGACCTTTGCACCCTCAAGTAGCCTATTTTTAGCCTTTGTTTTAAAACAATAATTGATTCATCAATAGGGAGAGGGAAAAAAGTAAGCTTTTTGAGCGAGTATTTGAGCAAGCTTTTCTAGGAAACCTGCATTTCTTGTTCCACACAGTCCACTTATTCCATTCCTAGATATTTCCACCTCGACCACCACCACCACTACCATCCCCATTGCTGCCACTGCCACTACGGCTACCTCCACCTCCACCACCACTACCACCATCGTTGTCATTACCACCATCGCCACCTCCACCATCACTACCACTACACTCACCACATCTACAACTGCTACTATTACCTTCATGCTATCTATCTCTCTTTCTCTCTCTCTCTCTCTCTCTCTCTCATTCTCAGTTTCTCTCTCTACTTGTATATTTCATTCTTCTCTTTCTAAAAAGCTCGCTCAAATTACACTCTATCTTGTGTAAATGATCCTCTTTCTCTCTAACACGTAACATGGATACATTCATGCAATCATCCCAGAATGGTACACCACGGCCCACCCCTCTCTCTCTCTCTCTCAAATTTCTTAATCTCTTTATACTCTCTTAGTTTCTCTATACATGCAATTTCTCCCTCTCACTCTACATTTTCTCTCTCTTTTTGTTGTGTAAACACCTATATATATATGTATAGAAATCTCAGTCACACACTCACTCTATGTTTGACTCCCTCTCTCTCTCTCACTCACTTTCTCTCTCTCATGCATGTGATCAGTCTACATTGTATAATAATGTCTCACATCAGATTATGACATGTGTTGTAACAAAATATTTTCTCAAATTGTAAATCTCTCTCTCTCTCTCTCTCTCTCTCTCTCTCTCATAATGTGAATGCTCACGCAACCACTCTATGTTTTTAGTTTAATTGAAATGGATTGATAGCTCCCTCCCCTTCCCCCCTCTCTCTCCCTTCCCCCTCCTCCCAATGAAATGGATACAAGAGAATTCATACAAGCAATCCAAATGTACATTTATAGTGCGTTAACTTTGGCAATAGTGCTTTTTCTTGACAAACTAAGAGAGACAAGGTTAACAAAGGCTTGTCAAAATTTTGACATAAGCTATCCAATTGAATCGTAATTGAATTGTATAATAGTAATTACTTTAAAAATTTAAAAAATGCAATTATGCTAAGGGGTAGTGTTGGTATTGCATTGCTGGTCATAGTATAGGTGATGTTGGAATAGTTCTTTTGCTTCCAAATACAATGTGCAAGTTTTCTTTAATGAGTATGGGTTGGTGTATAAACATGTTGGCATTTGCATCCATTCCAAACACTCGGAGGTACACATAGTATAGGTGATTACATACCAAATACGCTTTTCCTTCAGTGACACAGTCCATGAAATCCTTGCAATTACATGTTGAATTCTTTGCAATGAGCACATCATGACACTCTTGCAAAGCACTTGAGTTAAATGTCTCTATTTTGAAAAGCTCATGCTCTAAGGGTGTCACCACACTGTGGACCTTCATAATTGCATCTAGAGCCAATGTCAAGTCTATCCTTTTCCTTGTAGCTTGTGAAACACCTCTTCGATATCTACATGAGTCCTCATTAGTATCCACCTCTCATGCCACCTTTTCTAAAACAAACCCACAACTCTCCAACATGTGGATTTCTTCTATTGTCAAATTTTTGCCTTGTGCCACTAGCTATACTTTTGGAACTTTGGGCAATGCATGATGAATGAAAGAACAAATGTTCCACGTATGGTCCACACTATCATTACATAACAAAATGAATTGGCACTACACTCCATGTTGATTGCAAGCTTCTCCTCTTGGGTTGGACCACTCCATGATGCCCCAAAATGAAGGTGTTGTCACCCTAGGGAGTCCACCTATAAGAAATCATCTATATAACATGCGTTCAAAGGATATTAAGAAATACCCTTTCTTTACATACTATAAAGCCCTAAATGACCCCTTTGACTTTACTAAACTTACAGATTTTTTTCAAATTGTAATTTAAAAATACATTTTCTAAATATAATGTTGTACATTTTACAAGTATAATATCCTTTCTTTTGAACTTACATGGTATCTTACATGTTCTATAAGGTGGACTCCCTGGGGTTGGCACCCCATACATCATGTTTTTTATTGGTTTTTTGCATTTTCTTTGTCTAGATCTCAACCACCCTTGACATTGCACATGACCATGACCTAGAATCCTTCTTGTAGTCCAAACAATGTCGTTAAGGACTCTCTTCACCATCATTTCCTTTGAAGAATTTGGTGATACTACCCTTGGCAAAGGGTCCTCAAAGTTTAGTTTTATTGTGCTCTTTCTTCTAAGTATGTTTTCAATCACATACTCAAGCCTTTAAGAGGCATTCACTTCCTCTGACCCCACTTTCCCATCAACATTGTGTTTTCTCGTCTACAGTCACATTGTCCCCTTGAAAATCAGGGAGATGGTAATGCAACTCAGCTTTTCATGCCACCTTCTCAACCAGTCTTGCTATTGCTTAAGGTTTGGGGTTGATTTCTTGTGGTACTCAACTCAAAAGCTTCTCTGCACTGGGTGCTGCACCATGGAACTTTCTGCCAATGAATGCATGTCGTTTTGTGCTCTATAGTTGTCGAGCATTGACTAATTCACTAACACAACAAGCTTAGATCCTTTGAATTCCTCCCTTTCCAACCAACTTGTATACATTAACTCTACCAAGTTTGTGGTTGGAGCAATGTCCTCCACCACATGGACAAAAATACAACATGAGAGGGTATGGTGCATGAGAAAATAACTGCATCACAAATCACATCCTACCATTATGAATTAGTCTTACCTCAACGAACTGTCACCTTCAACGTGGATATGTGATATGGCACCAACTAAACCAAAAATCCATTGCTGGTATATTGCAATCTACAACTTTCCCTGAGGCCTATCAAGCCCAAATGAATTGATATTGCACTATTGCACCATCTTCCTTGGCCACACACCTCCACATGCGGTACAAATGCTTATGCTCTTGTTTTTGGAAAATCTTGTACACATATTGTGCTGTATGTGTTTGGAGACTTTGTTCCCAATGAAATAAGTAAGATCTCTCCCTTTCTTGCATTATGTTGTTTGAACCACCATTGAACACTATGCAAATAGCCCTCCAGTTGGCAGTTGCCTCGTCTGCCACCATGAATCCTCAGAAATTTGTGCTTGGAATGAGGGCACTCATGAGTGGCCTTTTAGCCATAGTTATTTGCAAGTGTCGAGGTCTAGCAGCACTAAAGTCTCTTAACATTTCCTTACATTCTTTTGCACCTTGTTGACATAAGCTCTACACGTGCCTCTTTGCACCTCATGGTTATGTGTGCCTTGATGGATGAACAATCTTGACATTGTGCTCATTGACATCACATAATACACCACACACTTGAAGTTTGAGAGCAAGATGGGGGAGTTCTTATTGTAGGAGCATCCAAGGATTCTAAGACCATCAGTTGACATTCTGACAATCAATATGTTGGTATTAATTTTACCTACATGGCATGTACTGGGACTTTATTAGTATGATTTACTTGTAATATGGTACCAAATCCAGGTCATGCTACTTCGCAATCATTTTAATGATAGTGGAGCAAATGAAGTCACATACATGTCCATGCCACCTAGTTTGGGGAGCTAGAAATCGACCATGGCCAGCACAATTTCTATTTGGACACTTTAGCTCTCCGATGCATTTTCTTTGGCAAACAGTGCCAGGAAATGCCATCGATGTTGACATGGGCTTTGTCCAACAACCAATATCCATCGTACTTTTTCCCCATACCCTCCATTGGATGCATATTGTTTGCTACCTGTTGAAGCTTGTACGCCACATTGCCATCATATAAAAATTGGGATCTTCTCCACTCTCTCTATAATGCTTATATTCTAAAGAAAATGATATAACACTTACTGTTGACCCCCCGAAGACATTATGTACTCAACCACACTTACAACATAAGAGAATGGTTGTATCCCATCCTCTTCCACATCAAGCGTGATAGGAATGGTTTGTTTTTTTTTTTTGGCAATGTCCAAGGGGGGTGGTGAGGCTACAATGTAGGTCCATTTCCTTGTTTGACAACAAGATAGTCTTGTGAGACCAAGGTGTCCAAAACATACACTTAGCAAGCCTCATGGTCATTGTTGCAATGGATCAGCATGCTTTGTATTCGGTCATTCGTATGGCTGATAGTAAGAACACATGAGCCATTGCCATTGCAAATGTCTTCCTTCTTCAACATCAAGAATTGACTACTTGTGTAGTGCATAACACGTTTGGTAGAGAGGGAGTATACATATATGCGGACCTGGGTGTTTGGTGTAGATTCCTTTCCAAAGCTATCTACATGTACAAATACGAATGTCAGATATGGGTGACATTGAAATACATAGTGTGGGGGTGTATGTCATATATGAGAGAGAGAGAGAGAGGGAGAGAGATAGAGTGTGTGTGTGTATGTGTGGGTGCCATATATAAAGTGTGTGTACATGATATATATATATATATGTATGTATGTATGTATGTATATATATGTATGTATATATATATATATACATATATATATATATATATATACATATATATATATATATATATATATATATATATATAGAGAGAGAGAGAGAGAGAAAGAGAGAGTATATGTGTGTGTGGGGAGGGATGGAGGCCAGAAAGAGGGAGCCAAGGAGAGAGGGGGTGATGGATAGAGTGAGGGAGGGGAGGGGGGGAGGGGGTGAGAGAGAGGGAGAGCTGCACAGACCTACAAGATCAAGTAAATATTCCACAACTTGGGGGAGGGGGCACTATATCATAAGGGGTATAAGGCTTTATATAACCACTTTGAGATAGTGGGTCATTAAATGCATATTAGATAGAGAGAGAGAGAGAGAGAGAGAGAGAGAGAGAGAAATCGAGAAAGGAATACTCAGAGACATGTGCCGTATGAAGAGAGAGCTATGAGAGGGGGGGAGGGGTGTTTGGCATATTTTTCTTTACCAAATATAGGGGCATCGATGACCCCTTCTTTGGTGACAGAATGATCCTGGTCCACATGCACTTCAACCATCTTGGCCCACACGCACTCTTTCTCACATACTTTAGACCCTAAACCTAAATAACTAAGATAGATACACACGTCGGCCTCAAAAAGATCCTAATCCACATGCATTCACACTCTCTCTTCATCCCCTCCCAAAAAAAATCCCATACAACTAAGATAATAATATAGTATCATATTAACCAATTAATATTACTATGTTAACATAATGATTTATATGAAATAATTAATACTAATATATAAATTAATTAATATTAATAAACTATAGGATCACTTCATACTAATTGATTACTATACTCACATGTTAATCAATATAGTTACTATTTAATATATAAATATATACTAATTATTATTAACTATTAATAATATGTATATTAATTAATGATAATTATAATGAAATAAATACACATAATATTCTTATCAAAACACTAACTAATATAACTAATTGATTAACGAAACAAAATACTATCAGTTTAAAATAAGTGATACTAAAGAATTAATTAATTATAATAAAATACTTGATATTCATGAACTATTAAAATTGATATATAATAACATATTAATTAATTAACCAGTTGATCTACATTTACTACTGAGCAAGTTAATAATTTTATTTTATGTATTATTTAATCTTAATATAGCTAATTAATTAATTTTTAAAAATTAAAAAATATATATACCTCTTATATATATATATATATACATACATACATACATACATACATACATACATACATATATATATATATATATATAAAGAGAGAGAGGGGGGGGTAGCTTCAAATTCCCCCCAGTAATTAAGGAAGCGTAGGTATTCCCTTACAAGGTAAAATTTTTAAAAACCTCCCTCCTAGTAAATTAACTAATTATTAGCTCATTAGTTACTAGTTAATTATTCATAATTACTTAATAATTATTCAGTTAACTAATTATTGATTCATTAACTCATTAATAGTTAATTAGTCAATTATTAGCTAGTTAATTACTAATAAGTTAATTAGTTATTAATTACATAATACTGCTTAATAATAATAATTATTACTACTTATAATTAAATAACTAATTAATTATTAGTAGATAATTTTATTTGTATTATTTTGAATTATAAAATAACAAAAAATATTAAATCATTAATTAATAATTAATGAGTACTAATAGTAACAATTAAAATGTATGAGTTACTTGTAATTAAATACATAATATTAGCTATTAAATTGAAATAATATTTTTAATTACTAATAAACAAATCATTAATACTAATGAATAAATACTAATAATTAGAATATAAATATTTAAAATAAATAAAATCAAATAAATAGCTAACACTAGTTAATTATCTATTATTAATTATTACTTAGTTATTTAGTTAAATATCTAGTTATTTAGTTATTTATTTAGTGATTTGTTAATAAGTAATTAGTAGTTAGTTAACTATTAACTAATTTACTTAATAATTATTTAATTTATATATTTTTAAATATTCAATTAGTTCTTTATTTATTACTTAGTTATTAATAAGCAATATTTATTTTCTTACTATTAACCAAGCTAATTAAGAGAAAGTAATCTAATTAATACTAACTAATTAAGTTAATACCATGTAAATTAATACTCTCTATATAATAACTATGCATTTTTGTTAACTAACTAATTTCATATATTTTTTATTAATTGACTCACATGAGAGAGAGAGAGAGAGAGAGAGCATCGGAATTGTGGAATTTCTCTTCACTCTCAGAAGTGGGTGAAATGGACTTGTGGATTTATTTTTCACTCAAGAAGGGGTTATTGACGACTGCTTCTTGACAAAAAAAAAATTTTGCAAGTTCGAGAATAGAGATCATGGAGGGAAGAGAGAGTAAAAGAGTGATGAGAGAGAGGAGGAGAGAGAGCATGTAATATGTACTATTTTTTCTCATAAAAATTGTATCGCCACAACCCCTTCTTGGGTGAGAAAGAAAGCCACAAATCCACCAATGTACTATTTTTTATGCTCGAGAAGGGGCTATCAGCAGTCCCTTCTTAGGGGAAAAAAAGTCATAAGTGGACTTGTGGCTTTCTTTTTTCACCCAAGAAGGGGCTACCATTGATGCCTTCTTGGTGAGAAAAAATAGTACATATTACATGCTCTCTCTCTCCACCTCTCTCTTATCACTCGTTTACTCTGTCTTCCGCCATGTTCTTTATTCTTGGACATATGGAATTTCTTTCACAAAGAAGGGATTGCCAATAGCCCCTTCTTGGGCGAAAAATAATGGCAAAAATCCACTTGTGACTTTTTTTCCGCTCGAAAAGGGGCTGCTACTAGCAACCCTTTTCGACGAGGAAAAAATCCACCAGTGGACTTGTGATTTTCTTCACCACTCAAGAAAGGATTGTTGATGATCCCTAGTTGGGCAAAAATTTTAGTCTTGCCAAGAATGGGTCACTAAGAGCCCCTTATTGGAGGCCTAAGACCTGTGACGTTAATTTTCATCTGATAAAAGGCTACTGGTGACACCTTCTTGACAAGAAAACATTACACATCTCGCATACTCTCTCTCTTTATCCCCCTCTCTTTTATCACTTTTTCTCTCTCTCCCCCCATTTTCTCTCTCCTTCACCTATAAAAGGATCCACCCCCCTTTTCACATTGTGAATTGTTCCCATGACTCTCGATATGTGGCTCCCTCTCTCTAACCCTCCCTCGCTCTCTCCCCTTTCTCTCTCCTTTATCTATAAAAGGACTGCCCCCTTGCAATTAAAGTTTGCATTTTCTATCCCATGCGCTCACTATGGTTCTCTCTCTCTCTCTCTCTCTCTCTCTCTCTCTCTCTCTCTCTCTTTGTATAGGAGAGTCTATATTTGGATTTGTTCCTACTCAGCCACTATGTTTATGCATATCACAATTGATATTTGATGGCACGAAATCGAGGAAGCAATATATCTACAAGAAGTAACCCTAAAAGGCCAAATCGAATTTCAAAAGACAAGATCATGTCACCCTTTTCAAGGGTGATGAAAGCATAGGAGAAGGTTAAATCCAATAAATGTTTCTCTCACCGAGCTTGCTCCTTGGATGAGTGAGACTTCTTGTCACAGTTGGGCATCAAAGAGGTGTGAAGGCCCATGGTATAGGCAATACTAAGATTGACATTGACGAAAATGCAATTGTGCAATGGGTAATGGAACAGATGATAAGTAGCCCCTTTGATTTTTGTTATGGCTACTTTATCTCCACCTCTTATCCTATTTTAGATCATTCTTTGTAGGAAAGAGAGGGACAACTGGATGAGTCTCCCAAGAACTTCTTGCCTCCATGACCTAGAGCAGGAAAGCATGTTGTCACCATCAATATGCAATCACAAAGGGGGAGTCACCCTCCAAGAGAGTGAGGGGGAGAGCAACACAAACATGATCATTGGCATCCATCGAGCTACAGGGCAACCATTGCACTTACATGTGGGGAAGGAGTGACATCAAGAGAAGGTGGAGATGCTTTGATGATGCGGATGAGGAAGGGAAAGAGAAAGCTCATAGTATTGAAGAGTAATACTAAAAGGAAAGTGAGGACCATCAAAGCATCGATTCCTTTAGTGCACAATAGGGACATGGCCATATGCAAAGAAAAGTGAAGCAAACACAAAAAGTTGAAAAGGAGTGCATGACAAAGGCCCTAGCCAGACTGCTCTCACTATCACTTGTCATAAATGTATTGTGCAAGCATGTATCGAAGACCAGTTGGAAACATTGACAGTGAATACTTATAAGAGATGGTGACATGATACTGATTCTGGTTTTTATTTTGTTATGTTGATGTGGATATTACTTCATTGTTTTATATAGATGTGGATATCCACTCCTTTGCCACCCATCCCATTATGTCGTTTGGTTTCTATGCCTAGAATAATACAAGACACATCAAGGTACACGTAACCCTCAAATACATTTTTTAACAACAAGTACATTAGAGGGATGGGTATATTCATAGTATCATTAGAGACTCCAAGGCACCAATGATGTTGAGATTTGCAATCACATCCCATGCTACCTCTTTGTATGAAGCAGATGGGTAGAGGATATGCAGGCTACTTGAATCCCATAGATATAGAGGGGAAGACTACCACCTACCCTATTCTATATAACATTGTACTTGGATGTCACTTTCATATATGATGAATGCAATGCCATTGTCCTTTTTTTCTTTAGCTTAGTATACTTTATTTTCTTGTGTTTGTACTTCCAGCCAAGTCTTGAATTATGTCATGTTCAAGTACTCATGAGTCTAGTGTTGCTCTATGAGCCAGCATAGCTACCATGCTCTAGATCTGTGTTTTTCACATGGTATCCGAGCACAGATGAGCATGGCTTAGCATGTTTTAGCTCACCTCTTTGCTCCTACAGGTCTCCTCTTGCTCTTCTTAGCTCATGTCCAACTTGGTTTGAGTGTAGGAACTCATTTTACACCTCCATCTTTAATTTGCCCTCTTGTCTACCATAGTTAGATAGTACCCTGCTCACTTGGAGCTTCTTGATCTACTCGTGTAGCCCATATTTATTAACTCTTCCTTTTAGAGAAACATTCCATGACTCTGGGCACTTCTCTATGCCACATAAAACCTTGACATTGGTGCCTTCCTAGCCCAACATTGCAAAAATTGGAGGTCACTGCCCATTATGCACCATATTTTGATGGTACACTTTGTGTTGCCTCTGCGTGCTATGATGGTACACAACTGATGGTGTATTAGTGCATCCAACACGGTCTGCTGGCATAGGTGCAAGTAGAAAGGCCAGGGAGCCTTGTTGTGCAGTGTACAAAATAGGATAACGTGTCCTGTGATGACGGCAAAGATCCATCCCGTGGGTGCATAGGGAAACGAGAACATATCTAACTCCAATTGTTATAATATCCCTCAATCCTCACCTCACAAGACACACCAGTCACACTCTAACCCCCCTCTATCTCACGCGCTATTGATGAATACAGGAGGGCAGCTCGTTCCTTACAGCCATTGATGTTAGCCTCATAGTAACTTTTGTGGAGGTTGTATGCCTTGTGTGCATCTAATGGTGCAACTGTGCATCCCACCAGATGTCAGTATACAATGCAAGAAGAAAGGCCAGGGAGCCTTATAGTCCTGCACATGAATAGATCGAGCTTTGTGCATTGAGAGGCCCAACCCATACATACAATACTCCATTCACACATCACACCTCTCACTTGAACTGAAGGGAAAGGACTGGTTACTCACCCAACCCTCTGTCTCACACTTAGTGATAGATACAAAGGGCAAATCATACTCACATCCCCATCCAGTTAGGATGAAAGCTCGCATCACTCAAGGGGTTATCGATGAAGATCACTTTATCTATTATTGTCATCAAGGTGTTGAAGATGAGGCATACCCAGGGAGGGAGTCAACATGTGTGGTACTTTGATGATTTGTATTAGGATTGTTGGTTAAAGAGGGTCAGATGGATTGATGAAATTGTAGAGATAGTGCACCAAGGGAGGTGGCTTGGAATCGTATTTGAAGAAGTTCTACTAGTGAGTCAACTATCTTTAATGTGGTCTTACCACCTTTTCCATAGCCAGCTTCCCGCCCAAGAGTGTTTGTCACATTGTCTTAGAACGAGGCCTACTATGACAGGAAATTGCTTCCTTTTTTCCCATAGCAATTTGTTCAAGAAATTGCTTCCTTCTCTCCCGTAACAATTTGTTTGTTTTTTTTCTTTTTTTCTCTTTCCTACTCCTAAGAGTATTTCCACCTTTTCTCGAAGAATAGGTTGATATGACAGGGATGTAAGTCCTTTTCTCCCATACCTATATTTGTTTTTTTCTCTTTTTTTTCATTTTAATAAATGGAATGATTGAACTACCAAGTTTTAGAGCCATCCTCGCCCAAATTGTTGGTTGAAAATGGAAGAGAGGAGATCAGGGGCATGAGGTGGAGTTGAAGGGACAGAGGGATCAGGCCACATCATCAGCAAGAACTGAATTGCTATTAGAAATAATATCATGAACAAAAAGTGACATCCTGCAGGGGGAAGGACTGTCAACTATGATTGTGAAGATCCCTAGGGAGGGAAGTACTTCTTCAGATGATAGCCATTAATTAGGAAGGGATCATCAAAGGCATCAACTGTCTAGACTTGGACTAAGCCATTCAGATTGACGGCAAGTATCTTGTAAGGGTCCATCCAGCATTGTTGAAGCTTGCCATGAAACTTCCCACATCACAAATCATAGACAAGGACAAGATCACCTTCTTTGAACTCCTTGTACTTGATGAAGCTGTCATGATAGGCCTTGCATCACACTTGAGTGGTTTCCATGCACTCTAGGGCCATCCACCGAATCTCATCCAAACATTCCAAATGCAGCAGGCGCCATTGGAGAGACTTATAATCTCTCAGATATTCTTTGATTGCCACTCGCAAAGACGAAAACTCCAACTCAACAAGGAAGACTGCTTCTGTGCCATACACTAACTAGAAAGGGGTTTGTTCTGTAGCAGCCTTGTAAGAGGTTTTGTACGTCCACAGGGCCTTTGTAAGTCAATCATCTCAATCACGGTGATATGCAGTAATCATTCTTGTCAGGATCGAGCAGAGGATGCAATTGGTGACTTCAACTTGGTCGTTGGATCTAGGGTAATAAGGGGTGGACTTGCGATGGAGGATCTTATACAATTTTGTCAACTCTTCCATAATCATGTTAAGAAAGTGCGTACCTTGGTCACTTACAAGCTCTAGGGGACTGCCAAAACAGGTGATGATATTCTCACACAGGAACAATGCCACGCTATTTTCATCATCGCGCTTCAAAGCTTTTGCTTCACACCACTTGGTGACATAATCTGTACATAATACTAGAATGTATCTCTTCTTCTTCCATCTGGTGGACGGATCAATGGGACCTACAAAATCAATCCCTCACTTCTAAAGGGTTGGCAACCAATATCGTGTAAGTAAGGCCTTTCTGGCTATCGCTTCTCCTGGGAAGTTTCCACCACATGGCTTGTCATGAAAAGCCTTAAGAACAATCCTGATCTTGTCTCCTACAACACATCTTTACAACACTTCATCTTTTTCCTTCTTGTACAATGCATCGCCTAGCAAGGTGTAGGGGGCCGTAGTGATTCCAACAGAAGCTTCTTCTTCTCTTTGCTAGAGAGGCCAGGGGGGTACTCTTGAGTTGCCAGGAGGTTGGCTATGTCTGCATACCAAGGAGTTATAGTCTCAACCAAAAGTAAGGAAGCATCAAGTAGGTCCGGATCATCCTGTTCCTCTTCTCTAGTTTGAGGGATCCATGACAGATGATCGGCTAGGATATGGGAATGGCTACGCTTAGTGACCACTTCAAAATAAAACTCCTAGAATAGGAGCAATCATCTTATCATTCATCCTCTAATATATGCTTTGTTCATTAGGAAGGACAGGGCTTCATGGACCACGTAGAATTTGAAATGCGTCAACAACAGATACTGTCAAAACTTCTCCAATACAAACACCATTGCCAAGCACTTAAGCTCTGTCACTGTATAGTTCCATTATCTATCAGTGACCTTTTGGCTTGCATAATATATTGGTTGATCCAACTTGGAAGAACCCTTCTAGCATAAGACAACACCTAGCCCTTCGACCGATGCATCTATCTGCACATGGAACTCCTTTGTCTAGCCAGGAGGCTGTAAGATGGGTTCTTTGATGAGGCACTATTTCAGGGTACTAAAGGCTTCTTTGCAGTCATCAGTTCAAAGGAAATTTATATCTTTCCTTAGGAGCTTGTGTAGAGGGGCTGCCTTGGTCGCAAAATGTGCAATAAATCTTTTATAGTAGCCCACATGGCCAAGAAATCCCCTTAATTTCTTGAGGGCTGTTGGTGTTGTTTATGCTACAATCTTCTCAGGGTCTGTTGCGATCCCTTGTGTAGAGACAATATGGCCCATAAGAACTCCTGATGAGATGCCAAAGACATATTTGTCGGGTTTGAGAGAAATCCCATACTCTCAGCATCTATCAAAACATTGCTCTAGGTGTCCCCAATGCTCATGGATTAGGCTATCTACTTTGGTACACTCTAATGCTTCGATTTCCAATAGACGAGATCGACATTCCAAACCTGGGCCGGATGGAGGGAGTGGTTCTAGGGGATGCTGCGGAGACATGGATGCAATGTGCCCACGGTTGACTTAAGATATAGGTGCTACTCTTCGCTCTCGTGCAGGTTCGAGAGAGGGTGGCTGAGGTGGTTGTTGTGGATGTACCGACAATGTCTTTGTCTTGTCATTCTGCTAGAGTTGGGATACATGTGGGATTTGTCACACCTATGGGAACATCTACTTTAGTCACTCTAGCTTTTTCTTAGCCGTCTATAAGGTGGCACCCTTATGGGTGCTACTCTGAGAGATACCACCCCTGTAGGTACACCAAATAAAAAGGGGTCTTCTGGATATGCCCAGGAGCATGGTCGCAGGTGCGAGAGGACACATCTTAGATATATCCTAGAGGGGTATGGATACCTTGTAGATAATAGGATAGGAGCCATCATCATGAATGATGAGGGGAGGAGGGTGATGGCTTGTATGAGAGAGTTGTGCCAATAAGTTTTTCGGCACAATGTCTTGGATCATTGGAAGAACATACTGAATGGGAGTAAGGACTACATAGTACATCCTTGCATGAGGAGTTTTCGATACCCACCACAGTAGATAGGTTTTCCATAGGTTGGATGATGAAGCGCATGTGTGCGTACATGTCACACAGATGATTGGATGCACGGAAGGCACTTAAGAGTGGGGCCTCAAAGCCCGAGTAGCTAGACGTAGATGAATAGCACCAACTCATGGAGGAGGCTACAGATTCTCCAAGACGTTGAAGATAACAGTGCAAGGTAGCGATGGTATGAGTGGACGTAGGAGTGGTTCATCATCTTGGAAGTGGCGACCACATGACTTATCCAGAAGACTTTGTAAGATTTTCTTTTGTTCTTCTCGCTTTTTTTTTTTTGCAATAACCCTTGTACTGAAAATCCTGTTTCTAACAATTGTATTCTATTTTCTTTGCAGCACTTCATTACGAACCGTGATCCCACTAGCCTAGAGACTCGATATGCAGAGAGACAGGGTCTCACTCCATTGATCGACCGATTGTATGCACATGGTCGCCCAATAAGTCACTCATCTTTCTTTTCCATAGTTACTAATTTTAATTAAAATGCATTATTATATGGTGGATTAATATGTAGTTGTTTCTTTTTTTGTAGAGTCCATTTGATGCTCCTTTGCAGTAGGATGAGCTTTGGGATGGCAAGGATCTATAGCTCACCCTTGGATTCGTGGAGTGCACATCCTCTTCTTTTTTGGTCATGTGATTTATGTAGGCATTTTCTATGCACTATGTTATTATCATCATTTGTATCTTGGCATGATTCTACCGTCGCTTTTATTACGCGATCTTGTCTTTATTTATGTATGAATCTTATGGTTTCAAGTACACTTTACCTTCATTTTGACGAGCATTGTATACTTTACTATAAATATTTGGTATGTCCCAAATAAAGCACATAGTGCTATTTGTGGTAGGGTAGCTTACTGCCCTGCCACAAAAAAAAAACCTCTACAACTATCGCTATTAGTGTCACAAATTTACTGCATGCATCGCTATCAGCATCGTAAATCATTGCTATGGGCATCCTTATTTGCATTGCTATCAGTGTCGCATTTGCCACACTGATAGCAATGCAAATAGAGACACCCATAATGACGCTTATAGTGAGGATTCTATGACATTGCTAATACTGACAATTTTAGCGACGACAGGGGAAATTTTTTTTATAAACATTTTTTTTGCTTTGAACGTCGGTATGAGGCCTATAACTTGTAGTGAAGGAACGTTATATGTGATCAACAAAGTGTTTAGGGGTGAGGGAAGTTTGCCATCCCCAAACACCAAACAATGAAATAAAAAAAGAAAAACTCCTGCAAGACAGAGAGAATATGAAGAGACTCTTTGGTAATTGTCCATCCATACCTCAAAGGACACTCGAGTAAGGCATGCATGCATGCCATTCAACTCTTGCTTGTGCATGGTCTTGGTACTATGGAGGGCATGAATGTGGCGTGACCACTTGAGGGAGATGGCTTTTAATTTGATCAAATAAGCCTAAAGCTAAGCATTAAGGGCTAATTTCATTATGTCGTGGGTGGGAGTAGAGGTGTTTTTAAACAACAAGTCATCAAGGTGAGGATCTCCACCTCCTTGACCCTAGCTTGGATCATTAGGATTTGGAGATTTATTTTCAAATCCTAATGATCAGAGGGATATATCCCCCTTGATCAGAGTGTGGCTTGTGCTTGATCCTAAGCTTGGGATAGAGGTAAGCACTCTGATGGTGCTTGGTGGAGGGCGAGAGTCTTGGCTGAATCCAGACCGCAGGCCAATAGATATTGACTTTATTCATCTCCCAAGCTACTCTAGCCCACTATTCCTCTAGGATGTTCCAACAAAGAAGATTGAATTCTGCCTTCGAGTCATGATTTAAGTCTAGAAAACTTGTTGTAGGACTTGAATCCACTGCTCTTCCTCAGTGTTTTGGTGCTCCTACACTTGGCAATGAAGTATCAAAGATTCAACTAACACAAGAGATAAATAATCTAAGGTTTTGATAGAGATAGAGAATATTCATCATATATGATGGTATTCCAAAATGTTGATATGGTGAGCATCTCAAAAAAGAAAAAGAAGAAATGCAACAATAGCGAATGAAAGCCAAATCTTTTGAGCTGGATGAGATCGTAGATAGAATAAAGATAAAAAATAGTTTGGGAGAAAGGAACTTAGGAAAGTCCACCATCTCATCTAGTTTGTCATGATAGAGATGGGAGCTTGGAGCAAGAGTCTGTCATGGCGGCGTAGAGCTCATGTTTTAGCTTCTTCTAAAGGGTCGATCCACTCGCGCTCGTAGTTCTACTAGATTTCCTTAATGATCTCTAGGGCAAGTGCGATCACACTATCTGAATTCTTCCCTCCAACCACTCAAGCTTGGAGAAACACATTCTCTCCTACTGTTGGGTTCTACTCTACAGCATCATTGACAAAGGTGAGTTGGGAAAATTGGCATGCTTTCAGCCATTGCTGATGGTCATGGAGGGTAGCATCTCTCTAGTAAGCTGTCCCAAGAGGGAAATGTTCACCTTTTTTAGGGGGTCGACGTGCATGGCGAGCTCCTACCACTAGTGTTTCTACCAAGTAAAGAACTGATTGATGTATTTCAATGACTAGAGAGCCATTTCCTAATTGAACTCTTAGAGGATGAGGATCAAGGATGTAGGCTTGATATTTAGGAGGGGTTGTGGGTAGTAATAAGGGTGGTGCTATGGCCTATGGGATTTTTATTGCTATGGCAAGGGGCTTGTTCCCCTATTGGGGGTCTTCTTCTTGTAGGTGCTTCTGTCCCTTTGACTTCATAAGGGAGTGTTTGGTGGAGATTTTGGTGGCGAAGGTGGCCTTCTTAGGCAAGAAAAATTTTGAGGTGGCTTTTTGGGGGCTGTTCTTGGGTGGTGGCCTTCTTGTTGAGGGTTACTCTTTGAGAGGTCCTTCTCTTTTAGGACTTCATCTTTGATGCTTTGTATGGCAATCAAGACCTCATCTTTGATTCTTTGTCCTTCCTGGCCTTCCATGAGCTCCTTGATAGGGTTGGGCCTCCTACTTTAACTTTTCTTCTAAGTCAATTAAATAAAACAAATTAATATCAAATTCATGAAATACCTAAAAAGACCACTCCACCAAAATGTGAGCTTGGCGAGGATTACTCCCATCTAGGTTTTGAAAACCAAATCGAGTTGGCCCTTGTAGAACAATGGATTATTGTACAGTCGATTGACTTGGTATTTTTACTAGGCTTAGACTAAGGATTGGACGTAGGTCCTATGCAAATTCTCACTACAAGGATGCGGAGGCATAGTGACGGCGCTTTCTGATAGCGGCATCACTATTTTGCATCGCAAATGCGACACAAATAGCGAAGGTGCTCAGACGAAAAAATACAGGCCAAAACCCGAGCACGTTATTTTGTGTAAACGAACAAAAGAGAGAGCGAAAGGGAGAGGGACCTCCATCTTGCATTTGAGAGGGAGAGGGAGAGAAAGAGAGAAAGAGGGAGAAGGAAAGCTTCTTACCACCGCCGTTGCCGTTTGCAAAGAAGAGGACAAAGTGTATGGAGGGTGAAGAGGAGCCAGTGTCGTGAAGAGAAGCCGCTGAATCCATCCTCGGGCCTTTGCGGTGAGTGCACTGTTCCTTCTTGCTTTGTTTTTTTTTCTCATTTTCTTTTATTTATTTTTATTAAAAATCGTGTATATTGAGAGAGAAAGAGAGGAAATGAGAGAGGGAGAGGAAGAGAGAAAAGGAAAGAAGGAATGAGAGAGAGAGGAAGAAAACATTAAGCATAATAGGGAAAGAGAGAAAGAGAGGGAGAGAGAGGAAGGGAGGGAGGGAGAGAGGGAGGGAGAGGTTGTTGTTATTATTGTTGTTGTTTTATTTCTTCCTTTCTTTTTTTCTTGTTTGTTGTTGTTGTGGTAGTAGTAATAGTGGTAGTGGTAGCGGTAGCGATAACGATAGTGGTAGTGGTAGTGGTAGTGGTAATGGTAGTGGTTGTTTAATTTCTTATTTTCTTGTTTGTTGTTGTTATGGTAGTCGTAGTAGTGGTAGTGGTAGTGGTAGTGATAGTAGTAGTAGTAGTTGTTTAATTTCTTCTTTTCTTATTTGTTGTTGTTATGGTAGCCGTAGTCATGGTCGTAGTCATCGTAGTCATGATTGTAGTAGTAGTACTAGTAGTAGAAATAGCAGTTTTCTTGTTTGTTGTTGTTGTTGTAGTAGTTTTTTTTCTTTTCTTGTTTATTGTTGTTTAGTTTTCTTGTTTGTTGTTGTTGTTGTTATTGTTGTAATAGTATTTCTTGTTTGTTGTTATTGAAGTAGTAGTAGTTGTTGTTCTTTCTTCTTTTCTTGTTTATTATAGTGGTAGTGGTAGTGGTGGTTTTCTTGTTTGTTGTTATTGTTATTGTTGTAGTAGTAGTTTTTCTTTTCTTTTCTTGTTTATTTTTGTTTAGTTTTCTTATTTGTTGTTGTTGTAGTAGTAGTTGTTGTTTCTTCTTTTCTTGTTTATTGTTGTTGTAGTACTAGTAGTAGTTGTTGTTGTTATTGTTGTTTTTTCTTCTTTTCTTGTTTATTGTAGTGGTAGTGGTAGTGGTAGTGGTAGTAGTAGAGAGAGAGAGATGTCTGGTTAAATAAAATTGGTAGTAGAGAGAGAGAGATGTTTTGTTAAAGGAAATGAGAGAGGGAGAGGAAGAGAAAAATGAAGAAGGAATGAGAGAGAGGGAATAAAAATACAACATAATAAAAAAAGAGAAAAGAGAGAGAGATGGAAGGAGAGAAGAGAATGAATGGATAAAAAACAAAGAGAGAGTGGTCGCAAGGTCCGATGCAATACCACGAGACTGAAAACACTCCAACATACATTAATTTGTGGGTGGGTGGAGAGTTTACATACGTTGATTTTGTTGAGTTACAAGAGAAGAAATCCCTTCTCAAACAATTTAGGAAAGAAAAAAGGAATGATAAAAAAAACAAATTGTTTTTCGTAACGTAGACCAAATGGAAAATAATGAAGGTTGTGATGTTCAACATCGCGAGGCGTATCTTAATCAACGTGTCCCATGTCCTTGCTCTCAATGCACACTGGCAATTAGACAAAAATGTCGATTGTCTATAGAACACGTATGACGCTTCGGTGAGTTTCAATTTGAGATCATTGATCAGGCAATCTCAGATTTTGAGCAAGCAGTAAGAAAAGTGTATAACAATCATGCATTGTATTTGCAAGCTTATTGAATACCATATACAAAAACATTGGGTGTGGCTGGTAAATTTTCTATCTAGGGAGGTGACGTCTTGTCCCAAGGAGGAGTGCACCCTTCATGGCCAGTTAGAAGAGTTTGTGGGTGTGCGATGGATGGAGTGCCTGAGCCAATCCACCACTTGGAAGGTACTACCCAATCTATACCATCAATACTAGAGGAGACAGACAGCCTTCCAAACTTACCTACAATCTTGGAGCCTGAGATGGAGGCAATGATCGATGCATTGATGCCCATGGATGTCGAGACTTTTGATCTACTTAGAGAGGAAGTATCAATACCATTATATGATGGGTGCCGAGTGTTAGCTATATATAGTCTGTCTATATATAGCGCCCCAGGTCCCCTCTATATATTCCTATCATGTGTGCTTAGCTGACACACTTCTGGGGTTCCACTTTCGGTGTCTCGTGTCTCTCTTCTCCTCTCTCTTCCTCTGTTCCTCATCTCCCTCGCGCATTGTTCAACATGGTATCAAAGCGAGGTTTCACAATTACGCAAAGATAAGTTTTTGTTCTTTGTTCATTCTTAGATCTTACTTTCATGTATATGGTTTCATATTTATGTTGCTCATATATATTGCTTTTATATCATATATATATGTTAATAAATCTTTATGGCTATACTTTGTTGCAAGTTTTGACTTGAGTTATGGCTTTGAAGATGTGATATAATCATGGTAATTATGGCTTTAGGTTGTTCTCTCTGAGAGAAGAGCAGAGCCTTGCGTTCTCTCTCTCTCTCAAGAGCCTGGCACATGTCTCCCTTTGTTTGGCATACTACATGTTCATGTGATAAACATCTACCCAGTCTGTTATCCAAGGACCTCTACGGTGTTAGCTATGTATAGTCTGTCTATATATAGCACCCCAGGTCCCCTGATACACATGATAGGAATATATAGAGGGGACCTAGGGTGCTATATATAGACAGACTATATATAGCTAACACTTCTTCAATCTTTCTACTTTACTTTCTCTCTCCTCTCTCCTCTTTCTCTTCTTTTTTTCCTCTCTTCTCTATCGTCTCTCTACTCCTCTCCTCTTCTCTCCTCTACCCCTACCCTCTCTCTACCCTCTCTCCCCTCTCCTCTCTCATCTCTCTACCATACTTTCTCTCTTCTCCATACTCTTTTCCTAGTCTCCTTTGTCAAATCTCCACTCTCTACTCTACTTTCTCTCTCTCCATTCTAGTCTACTTTCTCTCTCCTCTTTCCTCTCTCTACTACACACTCTCTCTCCTCTCTTATCTTTTTTCTCTTCTCTCTACTCTCTTCCTACTTTATTCTTTTATATCAAGTAAATAATTTGTTATTTAATTAAGTAATATTCTTTTCTCTTTTTCCTCTCTCTTTTCTATATATATTCTCTCTCTTCTCTCTTTTATCTCTCCTCTCTACTCCTAGCATTTCTCTATCGTTTACTTTCTCTCTTCTCTCTCTCTTCTCTCCCCTCTCATCTTCTCTTTCTACTCCACTCTCTCTCATCTGTCTGCTCCCTCTACTCTCTCCCCTTTCCTCTTCTCTTTCTACTCCTCTCCCCTCTCCCTCTACTCTCTCCTCTCTCTCCACTCTCCTTTTCTCTATCCTCTCTCTACTCCATCTCTTTTCTATTATCTATTATCTCTCTACAATATGTTCTCTCTCCTCCCTACTCTCCTCTCTCAAATCTACTCTCTACTCTCTACTCTCTACTCCCTCTTTCTTTTCTTCTATCTTCTCTCTCTATCTCTCTATCTCTATCTCTCTGTCTCTCTATGCATACCTCTCTCTCTCTCTCCACAATAGATGGTGGATATACCAACAAAGTTTAAGAGGGGAATGTGCATGATACAATTTTCAAATGTTAGGCCTTGCTATTGGAATAAGCATCGATAAATGCTTTGGAGTGAGTACACTAGTATATGCATCAAAATAGGCAACAGAAAAACATCAAAGACAACAAATGTCATATATCAAGGATTAACCATGTATTTCAAGGATTTCATAGAAATCGATAGTTATAATGATGGGGATACAAGAAAAAGGAACAAGTAGGTATTTTGGCCCTAAGGATCAAATTCGTGCTATTTATATTTGCTATCTGATTAGACATAGGCCATAAGGAAAAAACATTAGAAACAATAAATGTCATATATTAAGGATTATACGAACATGTATTTTGATGATTGCAGAGAAGAATACATCGATAATTATAGTAATGGGTGTATAAGAAAAAGGAACAAGTAGGGATTTTGGCCCTAAGGATAAAATCCTTACTATCTATGTTTGCTATCTAATCAGACATAGACTATAAGGAAAAGAAGTGTAAGACATGATATATGCCATAGGGAAAAATGCACATGATGAGACTTTCAATCAAAGATATTGTCCTTCTATAATTGCTCAACATAGCAATCTTGCAATTAAAAAAAAGATATAGAACTAAAGTTCATTCCATCAAACATTATGTGTAAGCATGTATAGAACCATACGTTCTTGGATTGAAGATTGCTACCTCTCCTTCAAGTTGGAATAACTTGTTCACAAGATGCTTCATTCCATCTTGCTACCTATACTCCCTCTCTACTCTTAACTTAGCTTGCATATGAGAACTAGTAAGAACAACCCATGCAATAAATTAGTATGTCTTAAAAAACTAAACATATAAATTTAAAAAAAACTAATCAAATAAGGTTATCTTTAGAAAGTTTATTTCAAAGGTAGCATAACCACCACTTCCAAGGTTTTATGTCAAGCCAAACTCAACTCGCATGCATGCATGCCTCCTCCTTCTATTTCTTCCACTTATTAGTATTTTCCTTAGTTTCCCCCCTTACTAATTTCAATTGCTTTTTTCAAATTAGGTGGGATGAGACATGCCATTGATATAGGCATCTCATGCCTTTGAGTGAAGGTACGAGATATGTTTCATGGTGGACATTTGCATATAATCAACTGAAAATCTATCTTCTATAGATGGCTATGGAAACTCTCTATGGAGAGTTCTTATGACCATACCCTTTTTCTCAAGTCACAAGATTTTGCGCCTTCCATAGCATAGTAATGTTATATCAATATTTGAAGACAACAAGGTCATGCATATGATTTATAAGTTCTTTCCCCTCCTTATTCATGACCACTACCATGTTTGCATATTGATAATGTAGGAGAAGCCAAGAGGAGTCACTAGTGTCCTAGTCCTATGTGTTGTAGACACCTCGAACATGGATGGTAGTTGCTATGGGATAGACCACCATTGTGCGATGAGTTCTCCTCTTTGATATGTATTGTTGGCTCATAAACCTTTGTAATGATGTCATAAAATGGGAGAGCAAGGATATAGTTAGGGGGGAGGGAGTAGGCAGTGGATCTAAGGTAGTAGGATCTAAACCTTTGAGATTACTCGGTGGAACTATTAAAGCTCCCAAAGCCATGATCGAATGTGTCTAGTATCTATCTCCTTATTAAGTGTGGGGAAGGGGCCATTGATGGCTCAATAGAATAAAAATTGGATTGGGAAAAGGACTTGAGGGATAGGCCGAGGAATGGATTGGGGAAGGTCACTCTGTCAAGTAGTGGGTCATTGTCTCTATGGTGTCAAGGCATCACTAGCACTGCAAGGATTCCAACCACAAGCAAGGTTGCAACCTGAGTGAGGACGAGAGCATGTGCTCTGCTCGATATGAGCAAAGTGCTTTGACTTTGCTCATATGATATAATGATATTTTGAGTTTAAGGTGTGAATATCCTTGTCTAGATTGAGAAAAGAAAACTTCTATGTATGGTAGAGTTTGGTGAATTTGTTACTTGTCTTGCTTGAGATAACAAAGGAAAGCACTTGATAGTAGGTGAATAAGATGTTGTTCAACTTTTCCATCTACCATTCATTTTGATTGGGATGGGTCATGATTTTACCTAATCAAGATTGAGCAACATATCAAAACAAGATGAGTTTTCTTTATGTGTTGCAAATCCAATATGTAAAGTGCGCTTTTTAGGAAAAGAAAAAGCATTGAGCTGAGCTAGATTAGGAAAAAAGGGGCCATCTAAAAAGAGGAGGGACTTCATGATGAAGGGGGGAAGGGGAAGAAAATTCTAGCTAGGCAATATTTGTACGGGGGATGCATTGTCCTCTCTATCATTACGAGTCCCCATTGATAACAAGGGAGGAGTTGTTGTGATGAGCCATAGCTAGCTGTGTATCTTGATTGATGTGGGAAGGTAGCGATGCAATGATTCATGAAGAGGTGACAATTTTTTTCAATCGATCATTTTGGTTGAAGATGAAGAGAGGAAATAATATTCTTGAAGGCATGTATGTGTTTTGTACATGAAAGCTGGTGATGGCAAGGTTAAAAGGTAGAGTTTGTATCAAATTATGGTAGCCATAGACAAATAATAATTTGTAGAGTAGACTTTGGTGCTGAGTGATATTGTATATGGTGATGGTAACCTATCAAACATAAATTGTAGTGTGTTCCTAAAAGAGCAAAAGGAGGTGACCTGCTTGATGTAAGCTGCTATATAATCTTGTATCTTATCTACTAGGAAGCTGGGACTGTAGTTTAGAAGAGGTTTTAGCTAGGACTATAGTCAAGAAGAGGTTTCTCATGGAATTACAGGATGAAGGCTGGATCTTCATTGTGGGCAACAGTGTGAGTCTAAAGGGACTTAGGAGCTTGCATATATAATGTAGGTAGCATGGTTACTATTGAAGGAAAACTTGGCAATTAGAAAGGTCCACTATAAATGTGTCTATTAGAGTAGAAAAGAACTTATATAAGCCTCATCCTAACAAGTCATGGCTGTTGATAGAAAGGCTAGACCTTCATTGTGGGCAACAGTGCGATTCTAAGCGATAAGTCATTAGATCAGGAGCTAGCATAGATATTGTAGGTATTGTGCTGACTATTGAAGGAAAACCTAGCAATTAGAGAGACCGGCTATTAACATGTCTATTGGAGTAGAAAAGAACCACTATAAGCCTCATATTAACAAGTCATGACTATTTGATAAAGAGATTATGAAGACTAGAGTACTATTCACCATTGAGAAAGCACACTTTATGTAGCTAAGTAGGTGAGTTTTGGGCTACAATTGTAGCATGATTGGGAGACAAAGATGGCAATTAGTGCAAATTGAGGCGTTTGGTCCATGTGAAATTGCATTATGGATTTTTTCCTTTGATGTCCTCCATGATACCAAGATTGAATAGGAGACAAAGACTGCAATTTGTGAGCTAACTAAAAGTAATAATAGTACAGACATGAAGACCATGTGATCATAGATAGCTTCCTTGTTTGATTGTTGCATGAAGACTTGACAACAACAATATTGGAATAGCCAATGTGATTAATAAAGGTGGAAAAGAATTTGATAGCCAGTTAGAGAGGCTAGCAATGAGTGGAAGGTCATTGTTGGGATTTCTTTCACTTCTTCAGGTGATCCACTCAATTCTTTTAGTGTCAGTTTGAGTTTGATTGTATGGGACACAACCAACAATCCTTCTAGAGATGTTGATGAGAAAGAGAATATATGGAGGCATCTTTGCTCCAATTCTAGGATTCATAACTAAAATATATTTTCAGTGTTTTGATCCATGTCTACTAGGATAATTGCCATGGCAACATTCATGTCTATCCAACTAGTTTAGCACTTGAAGAGGTTGCAAGGGTATTGAAAGATCATGTTTCTATTTTCCTTGGTAAGGAAAAATCCTCCATGTAAACTTGGAGAAGAAAAGATTGTGTATATCTCTCTCTCATATAGGGTACAAATTTGAAAGGAAATTAGAATCTTACATCTAGATCTTTAGAACATATCTATATGATGATTTTTTGGATTGGAAGAGTTTCAATGAAAATAGACAAAGGGGTGAGAAGATGACACTTATGTATAGGGTGATGATTAAATGCCAAGTAATTGATCACACGGGTTTTGGATATATGGACCCATGTTTCATGATGAAAAGTGAAACTTGAGATAGTGTTATTAATAGGTTTTGGATATTGATTGTCAATAAAAAGTTTCTACTTCATCATCTTCTCTTCTTGGTTCTTCACTTTTTGAACTCTCACAACCAAAGGTCCACAAGCCGCATATAGATAAAAATCTTCCCCACATCTTTGGCAAACCCAATAAAAAATTGACTAGGGTAAGTTTTCTAATATGGAATTCCAATTGGATGTAGATGGCATTTGCAAGGATTTAAGAACCCAATTGAATCCAGACATGGTTTATAAAGTGGATGTCATGTAGCTATTTCATACATTTGCAACATGTATGTAGCAACAAGAAGTTGCAAAAGCTACTAAAAGGATGGAGGATTTGGCCATAGAGGTGTCTGTATTAATAGAAAATGAGTTGGATCTATTTGATGAGTGGGATATGACAAAATATTTCAAAATTTATGATAGGGAGATGCAACTACAAGGTCTCCTAGAAGATCAAAGGATAGTGTATTTTGAACGAATTGTGAAAATAAAAATTAGGACGCAAGTTTAAGACATATGGTTCAACTTGGGAGAATTTCAAGCATACTCTTAAAAAATAGTAGTTTAGGTTGGATCTACAAGAAGATAAAGATCTAGAGTTGGGTTGTGAAGATGATTTAGAATAGCATGTAATAAAGATTGTGCATGATAACCTTGGAAATTTGCTACTTGCTTCTTATGATGCTATTTTGGATACTAAAGATCTAGATGACTTGCATAATATAGATGTGGTCTTTATAGATGCTTGTGCTAAATTTTCTAATGATACATAGATGCAAATACCTTCTCAAGGTGCTTACCATATGGAGGAGTTATTCAATGATACAATCATACTATTTGAAGGTGTGCAAGGTATGCATGCTTTATTTGTTGATGAAAATATGCTATCTATTGATGCTAAAGAATGTGGAAGATATCATGATAGTAGTTGCTTTGTTTAATAATGTAAATGAGGCAATAGCTTGCATGCCTATGATGCTTAGTTTATGAGTACACATGATAGCTTGTATAGAATGCATATGATGTTTTCAATAGGGATGCAGAAGATATGGATGTTATGAATGAGGATACAATTGTGAAGATTGCATATGTTAGTCAATCTGTGCAAGACACCAAAGAAGGTGCTCTTCAAGGTCTATTAGTGCACTGTGTCAAGGGACATATGTGGTAGGCCTTAAACCATATGGGTTTGGGTAAAGAGACAAGATAGAAGCGACTCATGAAATTCAATAATTCAAATTAAATAAAACTCTAACAATTTCTCTCAACAACAATTCCACATTGTTGAGAGATAGGCATGTGAACCCTACATATGCAAGGGTGGATAAGGGTAATTGGGTGTGAATGAATTAGAGGGCAGGGGGAAACCCTAACTCTAGCCATCTAGGCGCTATATAAACAACCTAAAGGCCACTCTCAATGTAGAGGATAGTGTACTAGTTATACTTGTGAAGAACTCACTAAGCAAGATCTTCTTCTTGTACTTGAGCTCTCTCTCTCCCTCTTGTGCACACTCTCATGCTCTCACTCTTATATTTCAACAGGGTATCATAGCTATCTCTAATCGAACAAGCTTCCTTCTACTCCATTTCCCACTAAGTGCACATGAGCATGCCATTTTCTCATTATACATCTTTACCTCCATAGTTGCATGCCATACCCACTTTTGTTGGAGGACCTGGGGTGAACAAAAGAGAGCATATTTTTCCTTAATTTCTCCTAGCTCAAGGCACTTTAGCATGCCACAACAATCCTCAACATTAGGCAGCCAAAAGGACACCGTTATTAGAATTTCTGAATCTATAGTGATACAACAATGGCAATGGCAATTTCCAAGCATAGTAATGGATTACTTGAGATTAGGATACCTATAGTGATACTTTTCTCTTTTTCTTGTGGCATCAACATGTTTCCATAAAAATTGAGCACATCACATCAAGAAATTCCAAGCATAGTAGAGGATTACTTGAGATTAGGATAATTTTGGGACCTAGGTGGTTTTACACCAGGCCCCCATTGACCACATGTTATATGTTCAAATGAGGATATTTTCTCTTTTTGTTGTGGCATCAACATGTTTTCATATAAAATTGACCACATGTTATATGTTTCAGGATATTTTCTCTTTTTTTTGTGGCATCAACATGTTTTCATATAGAATTGAGAACATCACATTAAGAAATTCCAAGCATAGTAGTGGATTACTTGAGATTAGGATAAATTTTAAAAATTTCCAAGCCTAATGGATTACTTGAGATTAGGATACCTATAGTGATATGTAAAACCAATTGCCTCACATTGTAGGAAAAGAGTAAGGAAACATCCTACTACATGAGGTAAAGTAACTATCTAATGTTGTCATATGCTTACTCATGAGATCATCTTATCTTCCTCTGAGAATTTTTTTCTCATTGTTGTGATGCCACTTTCATTTGGATAATTTTAGGCCAGAAAGACTTTTCCAAAAGATAGGAATGTGAAAATGGAAGATGACATTGGCTAGAGAGTCTTGTGTATAGTGCATATCAAGAATCAAATAATAATAACTTGATTAGAAAGTAAATGAAAGAATCATATGCAATCTTTTCTTGAGAAGTGATGTCAAACATTCATAGAGTGATTGACTATACTTGCACTACTAATGAGGGATATTGAAAGGATCTACCAGTAATATTTTAAATTTTTGCTTTTTTTTATAGATCTATTGCATGCTCCAATGTAATGAGATAAAATCTCGATTTTATAATTCGAGAAATAATTGTCACTTTTTATTTGGAAGAGCTCCCACATAAATTAAGATTTAGGACCCTGTTGACACATGCATGATACCACAAAGTTATATTGAAATAAAAATTATATATATAATTATCACACTATAATCTATGAAGGATATGCCAATGAAATTGAATACAAAAATATGCACAAAATTTTTAAAATGTTAGGCACCACCATCAAAATAGGCATCGATAAAAGATTCACTCTCTATATGCTAGTATATGCATCTAAATAAGTGTAATGGAATAAATCTTGAGAAAATAGATTATATATAGACACAAATTATTGATGCAAATTTTGACGATTGCAAGAAAACATATCCACATGTACATTGGCAAATACGATTTAAAAAATGAAGGGGTTTGACACTTTCTAGTGTAGAAAAAAAATAAAATCAAGGATTTGGCTCTTTGCAAGGCCAAATTCCTATTACACATGTAGACACAAGCCTAATTGGAATTGTGTGGGTAGTTGGATAGGACGATGAAAAGAGTGATAGATATGCTATGAGACTTTGTGTGAAGGTGCTAATAAATGAGAAGCAAAGAAGATAGCCACAAGTGAGAAGAGAGCATTGGGGCATTATAACGACCCTCAAATGTGATAGAGACACTACAAGGAAACACATGTATAATGACGGTGAGTAGCGACACAGGAATAACAGCCTCGCTATTTGCGTCACAAATAGCGACGCCCACAGGGAAAAAAAAGAGGGCCGAAACTTGAGCGCGTTTTACTTCACGCATTTGTGAGACATTTTGAGAGGGAGAGCGATTGTTTTGCATAGAGGGTGAGAGAGGGAGAGGAAGAAGGCTTGCCGCCACCGCCGCCGCCGTTCACGAAGGAGAGGAGGAGCCGCCGTCGCAAAGAGGGGCCGCCAAATCTTTACAGTGAGTTCATTCTCTCTCTCTTTTACTTGTTTAGGGTTTTATTTGTGTATATTGAGAGAGGGAGAGGGAGAGGGAGGGAGAGAAAGAGAAAGAGAGGGAGAGGAAGGGGGAGAAAATGAGAGAGGGAGAGGGAGGGAGAGTGCATTCTCTCACTCTCTTACTTTTTTTTTATATAATTTGTGTATATATATTGAGAGAGGGAGAGGAAATGAGAGAGAAAGAGAGGGAGAGGGAGAGGGAGGAAATGGGAGAGGGAGGGGGAGGGAGGGAGAGAGATAGAAAGAGAGGGAGAGGGAGGAAATGAGAGAGGGAGAGGGAGGGAGAGAGGGAGGGAGAGAGAGAGAAAGAGAGGGAGAGGGAGAGGGAGAGATAGAAAGAGAGGGAAATTAAAGAGAGGGAGAGGGAGGGGGAGGAAATGAGAGAGGGAGAGGGAGGAAGAGAGTAAGAAAGAGAGGGAGAGGGAGAGGGGGAGGAAATGGGAAAGGAAGAGGGAGGGAGAGAGAAAGAGAGGGGGAGGGAGAGGAAATGAGAGAGGGAGAGGGAGGGAGTGAGAGAAAAAGAGAGGGAGAGGGAGAGGGGGAGGAAATGGGAAAGGAAGAGGGAGGGAGAGGGAGAGGGAGGGAGAGAGAAAGAGAGAGGGAGGGAGAGGGAGAGGGGGGGAGAGGCGAAAACATAATAGGGAAATGAGAGAGGGAGAGGAAAGGAGAAGAAATGAGAGAAGGAGAGGAAGGGAGAAAAAGAAAATGAGAGAGGGAGAGGAGAGAGAAAAAAAGAGAGAATGAGAGGAGAGAGAAAAAGAGATAAGATGTTAAACATAATAGGAAAAGAGACAAAGAGAGTGTGTGGGTGAGGATGAGGATGAGGGAGGGAGAGGAAATAAGAGAGGGAGAGGAGAGAGAAAAAGAAATGAGAGAGAGAGGAGAGAGAAAAAGATCATTAAACCTAATGGGAAAAGAGAGAAAGAGAGGGTCAGGGTGAGGGAGGGAGAGAAAATGAGAGAGGGAGAGAAAGAAAGAAAGGGAAATAAGAGAGGAAGAGGTGAGAGAGAAAAAATGAGAGAGGGAGAGGAGAGAGAAAAAGAGAAAAAAATCATTAAATCCAATAGAGAAAGAATGAAAGAGAGGGTCAGGGTGAGGGAGGGAGAGGAAATGAGAGAGGGAGAGAAAGAGAGAAAGGTAAATGACAGAGCGAGAGGAGAGAGAAAAAGAAATGAGAGAGAGAGAGAAGAGAGAAAAAGAGTTATATCATTAAACCTAACAGGGAAAGAGAGAATGAGAGGGTTAGGGTGAGGGAGAGAGAGGAAATGAGAGAGGGGGAGAAAGAGAGAAAGGGAATTGAGAGAGGGAGAGGAGAGAGAAAAAGAGAAAAAAATTATTAAACCTAATAGAGAAAGAGAGAAAGAGAGGGTGAGGGTGAGAGAGGGAGAGGAAGTGAGAGAGGGAGAAAGAGAGAAAGGGAATTAATGAGAGATGGAGAGGAGAGAGAAAAAGAAATACGAGAGAGAGAGAGGAGAGAGAATAATCATTAAACCTAATAGGGAAAGAGAGAAAGAGAGGGTCAGGGTGAGGAAGGGAGAGGAAATGAGAGAGGGAGAGAAAGAGGGATTGCTGATTTACCTCACTAAGAATAGGATTGGCAATTCACCTCACTAAGAATGAGTCCATGTACCTAGCACATACCATCATAGTACTCTCTTTGCATCATCCCCATAGCCTCATAGTATCCTAGAATCAAGCTTTCACTTGTGTCAGCACAAGGGTACCATCGTATTTTACCCTCCTACTCTCTATATTTGTGTATGCATCTAGGTACAAAGGGTACAAATACATTATCCTAGAAACTACATTATACAAGCTTCCACTTGTGTTGGCACAAGGGTACCATCATATTTCAACCTCCCCCTCTCTATATTTGTGTATGCATCTACGTACAAAGGGTACATATAAAAACAGACAGAAGAGAAGCCAAATTACCTAGTAGCAAAGTACCCTAGTAGCTAGTACCTAGTGCCCTATCTAGCATACACTCTCATAGTAGCCTTATCCTTAGAACCTAGTGCCTAGTACCTAGCACATGGTGTGATAACAATCTAAGAAAAAAAAGAATGATAACAAAAATAAAATGTTTGTTGTAACGTAGACAAAATGGAAAACTATGAAGGTCCTGTTGTTCAAGATTGTGAGGCGTATCTTAATCAGCGTGTCCCATGTCCTTGCTCTCAATGCAAGCTGGCAATTAGACGAAAACACCGATTGTCTATAGAACACATACGACGATTTGGTGAGTTTGAATCTGAGATCATTGATCAGGAGATTGTGGATTTTCAGTAAACAGTTAGAAAATTTAATATCAATCATGCATTGTACTCGCAAGCTAATTGAATACCATATACAATAAGATTGGGTCTCGCTGGAAAATTTTCTTTCCAGGGAGGTGATGTCTCATCCCAAGGAGGAGTGCACCCTTTGCAGCCAATTATAAGAGTTCATGGGCATGCGATGGATGGAGTGTAGGAGCCAATCCACCATTTGCAAGGCCAATCTATACCATCAATGCCAGAGGAGACATGCAACTTTCCACACCTACCTACAATCTTGGAGCCTAAGATGGAGGCAATGATTGATACATTGATTCCCATGGATGTCAAGACTTTTGATCTGCTTAGAGAGGAAGCATACATACCATTATATGATGGATGCCAAGTATCTCGCCTAAAGACACTGCTTGCACTCTTAAGTGTGTAAGCAAAATATGGGTGGAGCGATACGAGTGTGACTGAGTTGTTTAGGTACCTTGTACATACTCTTCGTTAATTTTTTTTTCGACACTATTATTAAAAACATTTGTGTTTTTTCAAGGTGTTTATGATTTTTTTTCAAGTTATTGAAATATCATATATTACCACCTGCAAATACCATGCCAGAGTCTCGTGATGATGCACGACATGTTATACGAAAGCTTGGCATGGACTACAATAACATCCATGCATATATCAACGATTGCATATTGTTTTGAGGAGAATACGAGTCTATGGACACATGTACAAAGTGTAGTGCTCACAGGTATCGACAGGACTTGCAAGAGCAAACAATCCCTTAAAAAGTTCTCAGACACTTTCCGCTTATCCCCCGCATAAACCACATGTTTCGTACGTCTGGCATGGCGAGCTTGACAATGTGGCATGCGTAGAATAGGTCTACGGATGGAGTTCAACGAATATTAGCAGATTCACGTGCATGGAGCCACATTGACTCTACCTTCCCAGGCTTTCCCCGAGAGCCAAGGAATCTTCGGCTCGGTCTTGCAATGGATGGCGTGAACCCATTCGGTCTACGCTCAACTTCTTACAGTGTGTGGCCTATAGTCCTTGTCAACTATAATATCCCTCCATGGCTTTCTACGAAGAAAGGACATCTCATCCTTAGCTTACTCGTCCCCGGCTGCTACAATGTCAAAAATATGGACGTGTATCTTTGTCCATTAGTCGATGGGTCAAACAAACGTGCAAGATATGAGTAGGCGCGATAGTCAATGGTTAGCCAATATTTGAGCCATTCTCATGTGGACAATGCATGAATTTTTCGGATTTGGAGAGTGCTCAGGTGAACAAGCCTCCGTCCTCGTTGGTAATATCTATATTTTATCTCGTTCAAGCAAGTATTCACTGGGTCGTGGTGTTGGCATAGGTCTAGTTACCTCAGGTTATCATGCATGTCCATTGTGCGGGCCAGAGTTAGACTCCCGAGGGTCATGAACCATGAAGAAGATGGTATATTAAGGACACGTTGCTTTCCTGCCAGAGAATCATGAACTCAAGGAAGGTTTCCTTGGACAACCTCCAACACTATGAACGCCGCAAGCTGGTATGAGCTGAAAATGGTCCACGCGGAATCACATCCAAATGGAATGCGACAGTTCTCAGTTTTCTAGGAGTTGCTATATTGGACCCACTTATAGGTCAACCACTTGTTGGATCCCATGCATATTTTCAAGAATGTGGGCAGCTTGCTATGGGACCACATCATAGGAAAGAGAGACACTATAGGGGCACGAATGGATTTGAAGGACGTAGGTAAGATGGAGGTGATTTGTCCGTAATCGAGTGCTGATGGTCACATGTAGCTTCCTCGCGCTCCTTGGGTTTTGTCCACTAAAGAAGAGCGCATTGCGAAGCAAGTAGTCAAGTCTATCCGCACTCTGACGGGTATGATGCGTTCTCTCAGGTCTCCATTTTCTAAAAACAGCCAATTATCAGGGCTAAAATCCCATGACTAGCATAAGATATGTCAGGTTTGTACTACGAATGGATTGTAATTGGCATGTGCATTTTGCTATTTGGAGTGTAGCCATTATTCATAATGCTTTCTCATTTGTGGCAGTTTGTACTACCGATCGCGATCGTAGGACGTCTTACTCCAAAAATACGCGGGGCCATTTATAGGTTGTCGACTTTGGTGCTATGGATCTCATAGAAGGAGGGAGATTAAGAGGTCCTCTATTGAATCCGCGAGGCGAGGAGTAGTGGAGACGGTCTGTCTCTTTGAGAAATACTTGCCCACCAGCATGCTTACGATACAAATCCACCTTCTTGTCCATCTTGTAGACAAAGTGGAGATTGTTGGACCTGTCCATACATGATGGATGTTCTTCTTGGAGTACTTCATGAAAACCCTGAAAGGCTTTATGTGACAATGAGCTCGGCCAAAAGGTAGTATGGTTGAAGGTTGGTTGGTATCTAAGGCGCTAGCGCATATTTCACAATGGCTACCAATGGTGGATCCAGACAACGAAATGCTATGGTCACTGAAGGATGATGATAGAATGACTAGAGATGTGGTGGTTGGAAATGGGGTAGAAAAAAGAATGGATGCCTCAATGGAGGAGAAGTTGAATTGCTTTTGTATGTTGCACCATGTCTCTATGGAGACGTGGCTCGCCAAGTACCAGATTGCTAGGCAAGATCGAGAGGAAGCGTGAGCTGAATTCCAACGTAGTACACATTATCGACTGATTCGATATCTCGAGGGCATGGAGGAGATGCCGCGGTTCATGTCAACGTGATGGTTGCATGGAGCTTTGACCACAACGTCTCGCGAAGGGACAGAGGTCTTAATGGAGGAGTGGGAATTCTTGAGAGGATGTAGTCCAAAGGTGATGAGGGGTTTAGGATTTTTCGTATCTAAATTTTATATACGACATCTAATTTGAGTGTTTCAATGTACAGTACAAAATATATAGTGTAGCATGGTCACACGGACGACATTTTTGCGTGGAGCATATTGACAAAATGCGCTCCACAATGGACTATGGTATCAAGGCAAGGTTCGAGCAAGAGAGCTGGCGATGAGCAACAGATCCAAACATAGTTGTGGATAAGATGGAGTATTTTGGAAACTTGCAAAGTTTTGTTACGGTGGATTACCATAGCTTCTCCATGATATTATTCGATGTGTAGTGGTACTTGGAGAAGTTGGAGCAACAGTTCAACGAGGTCCATCTCGATTTCTCAAAATAGATTCCGAAAAAAAATGGGCGGATTTGCGTGACACCTTTTTGTTACCAGCCCATTGTGAACAAGTGCATGGACTCATTTGTTTGCTAATTGTATTACGACATGGTTTATGTCACAATGGTTTGAACTTTCTTGTACGTGTTTGTGAACACGTAATCCTCTATCCAAACCCTTGACAACCTCAATGGTAGTATGTTATACCTTCAACTCCCCGAAGTGCAAGAGTATATGATCAAAGCGATGTTCTGAGCATAGATGAAGATAATATGCAAATAGAGGGGTTGGTATTGCAAGGAGTGAAGGCTACCAAAATCTTGGAGCCAGCATCGGCTAACAATGATAGAAATACAGGAGTCTAAGAATTCTTTGAGAATGAGGTGGACTCATCCTTTTGTGGTGACATGTCTATCGACCTTTCAGTATATACGAAGTTGTGTCAGGAGATTGACATGGGACCATAGAATACTTCATACTTGGAGCATCCACTTACTCAATTCGTTGACCAATTGCTTATAAGGGTACATAAGATATACATTTTAAGTGAGATATTTTTTTAAAAGATTTATATTAATGTGCTTTGTATGATTTAAATTGATTATTCTAACATCATTTTTTGTTTGTGCAGGTGACATTTTCAGGATGAGTTGAGAGATGAGCGATGAGGAGTTACAAGATATCTTTACACGCATGTCTCCAGATCAGATTGAAAGATTCAAAGATATGGTAGACCCAGAGCTGTCTCGGTCTTCTTCAGGGTGCTCTGGTAGATCTACTTCAGTACGATCGGATGCTTCAGCTTTGAGCAGATGAGCTCGACGCTCCAGACTTGGGCCAGAGGGAGGGAGTGCTTTGGGGTCGCGGTCGACACGGGATACATGTGCAACTCCTCGCTCTAGTGGCCCTTCAAGGGAGTGTGGCTCAGGCTCAGGTGGATACTGTGGAGGCACAGATGTGGTGTCTCCATCTCGTCGTTCAGCTGGAGTTGCGTCACCTTAGGGATTTGTCACACCTATGGGGACGTCTACTTCAGTTACTCCGGCTTTTGCTCAGCCATCAGGTGGCACCCCTATGGATGCCACTCTGAGAGATATTACCTTGGTCGGTACACCAGATGCACAGGGGTCTCCTAGATATGCCCAGGAGTGTGGACGCAGATGGGAGAGGACCCATCTTAGGCAGACTCCAGGGGGATATGGATATCTAGTCGATGATAGGTCAGGAGCCATCATCATGAATGATGAGGAGAGGAGGGTGATGGCTTGCATGAGAGAGTTGTGCCAACAAGTTTTTCGGCACAACGTCTTAGATAATTGGAAGAACATACCGGAGGGGAGTAAGGACTACATAGTAGCATCCTTGCTTGGGGAGTTTCCGGTTCCAGCCTGAGTAGATAGATTTTCTACAGGCTGGATGATGGATTGCATGCGTGCATATATGTTACACACACGATCCGACGTATGCAAGGCAATCAAGAGTGGGGCTGCAAAGCCTGAGTGGTTAGATGCAAATGACTGGTGCCGACTGAGGGAGGAGGCTACAGATTCTCCAGGACGTTGGAGTCAGTAGCGCAAGGCGGTGAGGACACAACTCGAGGCCGGAGTGATCCATCATCTTGGGAGTGGCGGCCATAGGATATATTTGGAGGACTTTGTAATTTTTTCTTTTGTTTTGCTTTTTTATTTTTTTGCAATATCCTTTGTACTGACAATCATGTTTCTAACAGTTAGCATTTTGTTTTCTTTGCATCACTCAATTACAAATCACGATCCGACCAGCCTTGAGACTTGATATGCAGAGAGGCACAATCTCACTTCATTGATTGACCGATTGTATAGACGCAGTGGCCCTGTAAGTCACTCATCTTGATCTTTCTTATCCATAGTTACCATGTTTAATTAGAATGCATTATGGTATGGTGAACTGATGTGTTGTTTCTTTTTTTGCAGACTCCGTTGGATGCTCCTTTGCGGCGAGATGAGCTTTCAGTGGGGGCGAGGATATGTAGCTCGCCCTTGGATTCCTGGAGCTCACACACCTTTATTTTTGGATCGCCTGATCTATGTAGACATTTTCTATGTATTAGTGATATCTTGTCATGATTGTACCAATCGCTTATTATACGATCATGTATTTATTTCATGTATCAGTGTTATGATTTCAGTATACTTTTTTTTTGTTTGCAAGCGCATTGTACACAGTGCATATACTATTTTGTATGGCTGTAATAAAGCACACAATGCTATATGTGAAGCTGCCCTGCCACAATTTTTTTTTCCTTGTTATCGTCGCTATTAGCGTCGCAAATTTTACTGCTCGGTCGTTATTTTCGTCGCAAACCGTCGCTATCAGCGTCAATATCGACGCCAATACCAACGCTGATATCGACTACTACCATCTACTATGCGTCCAACAATCTCAATGGCTTTCGAGTCGTGTACAGCAATAGCGCCACCATGTTGCAAGACAATGCTAATGGTACCGCCGTGGAGGTATGTACGTCGTAAAATTACTAGCCAAGTTGTGGTGCATTGCTTTGATATTGCTATACGTTAATAGTACGTACTAGTACATCGACTATACGTTTGTTCACTGACGACGTGGACGTGAACGACTTTGGATATTGTGGGTTGACTTTGGCTCCAACTGGGTCGCAGCCCCAACGTTGACATCTCTCTAACCGTGGGTGAGAACAAGAGCATCTTCCATCCCGACTCCAACTACAAGGGAGTGCTAGTGATGGGCGTCTCCTCTGCACATGCGCCTAAACTAAAACCCTCTAGCATGAACGGTCACGTTGTTTACCCACAAATCCTTGACTTCTTCAGCCGTCAGGGTACCCATATCGATAGCCTAGGCTTCTACATCTCCGATCCTCGCTTCAAGTAATTTATAAGAAGCCGGCTCGCCTCTTTGTATAATTATGCCCTTGTGGAGGCATGCATGAATAAATAACTTCCCTTGTCATCTTGTGAATGCTAATTTGGAATTTCTTTGTTGAGAAATCCTCAATGTTTGAGCCACCGCAATGGGTAGAATACGACAGTTGTCTTTTCACGGTTCAACGTACTAGAAACTTCTAGAGGAATTAGAGACCGGTCACGCCCAAGGCCAGTGTGGGGAGCGGGACTGCACTACCCCCCCCCCCCCCCCCATTTCCCCCACTCGTCTAAGGGTTGCAATTAGTGTAAACAATGGGAGTGGGGGTTCCTTACCCCTCTCTTCCTACCACTTACACTTGCCAAAAATTGAGTGCTAACATTGGGTTATTAGGGTTATCGCATTTCATTGGGGGATGACATGTTTGCACGGATTAGCAACCAGTCAACACACTACACTTCTGATAGAAAACGTGGGACTGATTTTGTCATTTCTCATGACTATTATATAGCTGGGACATGGTGTGACCCCTATGTGTGGGCAAGCTAGAGACATGCAATCTTTCTCTTCTTCTATGCTTCTTCACAAGCGCAGTAATAGCTTCCTTGACATGTCTCCACTCTGTTTTCAAACCTATCTCTATAGTTTGATCCTCCAGCAAATCATCAAGATTTTCTTGAAGCTTAGGATCAGCTGCCTATAGAAACAATTCAATTTTATGACTTGCAAGAGCTTGATGTTCTACAAGATCCAACTACTCAAATCTACTTTCAAATTCTCTTAGCAATTCTATAGTGACAAAACCCTTATTGGGTTGTATAACTCACTCCTGAAAAGTCTTGCGTGCAATCAAACTGGTGTCCTCAATGTAAAACTCTTCCCTGAGTGTCTTCCTGAAGGATACCTAGTCAGCATCCTACGAGTATATTTAAGTAATCTGTACTTTCAGTTCATGAACAGTAACAGGTACAAAATACTAGCTCCATGCAAATTGAGCCACTCCAAAGATTTCCATCTTCTGAGCATAGGTATGTACATATGCAGATACATTCCTACCATTAAATAACTTCACCTCACGCTCAACTGCTTGTAAAGCATTCATCACAATACTTTTTGTTTGAGTTGAAGCTTGCATCACCTATTGTTGTTGTTGTACCTATTATTGATTCCTTTTGTCTACCTAAGAAAGGTGAGGTTTATATCCTATAGTGCATTGAAACCCTCTAAAATGCTACTATCTCTTAGAATATTGGAGGGACCCATTGTGTGTAAAGCAACATATATTTTTGTGGAAATAATCGAGGGCATTCCTACATTATATCATGGAATTAAAATTAGGGAGCACCACATTACCCTCTTGAGCTTGTAGGTAGTAGATTAGTTCTTAAAGCAACCTCAATTTCTCACTATGCAACTTGATTTGTGAGCATGTAGCCAACATTCCTTGTATGCATGCGTTTCAACCGTGCTTATAGCTCATCTAATATTTTCCATCAATAAAATGCCTAGATATTGGGTGATGGAGATGGTAGAAAGGGTGTGCTACTCAATAATACTTCCTTGTACCCTCTTCTGAGCTCCTAGGGTCCACTTAAGAGAACTTTTTCAACTTTAGGTCTTTGTGCACTATTGCAATTTAGATTTGCCTCCCATCCAATTAGAGAAGTCTATGCTTCTCTATTCTATAATACAAAAGTTGCTATAGCTAGAGAGGAGCATTTCTAGGGCATTTGTTTGAGACCTACCATTAAAGCCTAAGACTACCCATTCTATTCCTTATATTATTGTTCCTTAAAAATAGTATCATTTTAAAGTACAAGGAAATATTATGTTGAAGTAAATCAATGCATTTTATATACTAAGAAAATCGAGTCTATTTATAAGCATATTTCTACATGTATTCATGGATATCTATGTATAATTATGTCCAATGTGTAGGTGCTTAGATGTGCAAATAAAGTTTGGAACATGTTTATGCATATAACTGGGGTAAAAATACAAATGAGACGCACGTGTATAAATTTACCTATAAACACAGATATAGAGGTGACCTTAAAAATGTTTATATAATCTACATCGATATCAAGAATGCATTCACTATGACATATGAGGGATAGATCAGTGAAAACTAAAAAATGGAATGACATGTAAAAAGGGATTAAAATGTCAAGTCTGATGATCAAAATGTTCATTTATTTATCAATTGGAGAGAGTACCTTAATATATTTGATGGTATAGGCATGGAAATAAGCATTGGAAAATATGCCAAGGAATATTCATGCTTACATTGATGCATATATTGACAAGTATAGAAAATTATACTATCTATAACAAATGTATACGAGGATCTATCCCCTTTGTCCACATTTGTTATCTTGTCAGAGATGGACCACTTTTTTTGCAAATATACATAATGCACAATATGATTTGATAACATATTCTTTATGTAATTAAATTCATACTAATATATATTGGCAAGATACATATAGAAAATTAAACTATTTCCCATATGCACATACATAATGCCAAATGTTGCACATGCCTTGCTAGCACCTATGAAGGTCATACTAAAGGAAACTATTGTGGAACATGAGAATCCCCTCATGAAGATGTACATGTTTTTTGTGATTTAATAAGATGACCCTCTAGGTCCTAGATTCTCTTGATAGCTCCTTATATGAACTGGCATACAAAACATGACAAGTATGAGAATCATACCAATGATAATAAACACTATCACATAGGCCTCCATGTACATATGTAAGCACCTCATAATTTAAAATACCTTAATCCTAATAAATAACATATTAAACCCTAGCTAGAATATGGTTTTAGTATTACTGACTTACTAGTCTACATTTATAATATTGTTATTAATTTTCTACTCTATACATATTTGTTCATTCATTAGTTCATAAGTCATTAGGTATATTCAATAATGTATGTTTTTATTATTCTTAGTTGTATTGAATCTTATATATTCTAATTATTATTAGAGATCATTTGACATATTCAATTTCATATTAATAGGATCAATTTTAGAGTTTGACTTAATTGATTTACAATCACGAGGTAATTTAATTACTCTAATCAATCAAATATAATATAACGTAGACTAGGAGACATAGAACTACTTGACTTATAATTGTCCTATGATGTGTTGAGGTCTATATGATAATTGACATTCCAAATTTTTATGCTTTTTCTAAGTGCATGCAATAATCAAGAACTAATTAAAACTAATTAATCTTCATTTTACCCTCCAACAAGATAAGTCAATATGAATATTACTATAAGGAATAGTTATATTACACCTAAGATTTAATAGTAGTTCACACTCACTCACACACACATAGACACACACACACACATTATAGTGGTTGTAGTTTTGTATATATATTCACCTACCTACTATAAGAGAGAGGATGGGAGAGAGAGAAGGAAAGGAGAGAGAGAGGGTGAAGAAGAGATAGAAGAGGTGCAGGAGGAGAGATAAAGACTTTAGAGAGGAGAGAAGGAGAGAGAAATGGCTGTCAGCCACCATGGAAGGACAGGAGAGAAGGTGAAAGGATAGATGTATATTACAAATTGGTACCATGCCAATGTCATTCACACCTTTTATACCTAGGTCAGTGTGACACTAGGTATTTCCCTCTATTACAATCCATCCCCACTCAAAATAAAGTTTTTGTCCTCAAAAACAAAGATTAGACTTATTGGTAGGGCCAGGTAGTGGGCTACAGAGTACTACTTTGTACAGTGTTACAAGTGGGAAAAGATAGTTGGGGGGGGGAGGGGGGGGAGGTAGGGCTGAAATCATGTATGCACTGTGAGCATGAGGGAAGGTGTCTCAGTACAAGAAGATCACTAATTCCAAACCTCGGGATCAAACGGATAACCTGCATGGTAAGCATCACCAGTGTGCAGGTCATCCATACAAGTGTGGATCTCTGCACTGCCACCGGGATCAAAAGGAAAGTGGTGATCCCTTCCATGCAGTGGATTATCATTCATGAGTGAAGCTGGAATGACCATGACTGTTGACTTTTGCATCAAGTGTCTAATGAACATCATATCATTAACCTTGGCATGTGCATGGGTGCTGTTGGAAACATACAATACTACATACTTTGAAAATTTTCCTGCATCATTCCCGATGTGTTGCATGTCCATGATCCCAGCATTCTTGGTAATTACCGGGCATACAAACACAACATCCTTGGACTGAAGGGTCTCCTCATGGGGCTATAGTGGAATGTCCACTTGATCAATGATCTGCTCATGATCTTCATGATCCACTATGTCATCCGCTTGTTCGTCTTCCTCTTCATTGTTCTCGTCATCCAAAAACTCTAAAACAATTGCTAGTTTAGCATTCCTTTCACTACATGTATCCTTTTGATTGGAGGACATAGGCTCAACACATCGGTAGCATAGCCCTTGAGCATGCAGTTGTCTTATATCAGCATGGGTGAGAATCTTTCCTCGAGTAACATCATGCTGCACTTTCCTCAAGTAACATCATGCTGCACTTTCCTCGAGTAACATCATGCTGAACATAATTTTCTCTATGGTACTTTTGATGACCTTTCCATATGCACACTGCTGCCCATGAGAGTAAGCATGAACATCATACATATAGGCATTTGGTGCTGCCCAAAACCAGATGATGGCTGCTGTTCGTGCATGGATTGAAGCCCATATGGGGGCCCTGTGCTCTCTGAATGCATTCCATACAATCCAAAATTACCAACAATAGGTGATGCATGGTTGTTATTCACACCTAATATAACCATATCCCTTTAACAAGGTGCTGCTGGAGCATTGTAATAGCCATAATAGTCTAGATGCTTTGCATGCATTCCCAATCCATCTGGCAGCATATTGCTACCTATATATGACATTCCTTTCTGCACAAAAGCAGGCTGGCTATTATAGCCGCTACTCCAATATACATGCTTCTGCCCCATGATTCTCCATATTTTGAATGATTTCCCTTCAATTGTTCTCTAGAACAAAATCAAAGCCGATAGAGCTGTACCATGTCTACAAATGTTACAAAATAAAAACTAGAAGTGTTGGATCAAAGTGAAAACTTAGCTACAACCTTTGGAAACCAAATAGTTGGGATTTCAGATTAGAACATGCAGTATGAAACCAATTTCAGTAAAACTATCTCTTAGAGGTTATCATTGGGATCAATCCAGCATTGATCGAAGTTGATAGGAAACTTCTTGCTTTGTAGTAAGAATTAAAAAAAAAAATCTAGCAGTGTGTTTAGCACTGTGTCATTATGGTCAATCTGCAGGTAGACCTATGGCAGAACCAGCTATGGTGCCTTCTGGCTATGGTAGTTTTGGTGCCAGTGGTTCAGGTTTTGCAACAATCACCCCAACTGTAACTATAGGGAGTGCTTCATGCTATGATGATATGGTTGGCCAATAGTACAAGGAAAATACCTATTACACTCCGAACCAGCAAGGAGAGGGGTCTACAGTATGGATACTCGAGTGCTATCTCCCATGTGCTGCAAACAATCAGGACCTTGAATTTTTCTGCAATGTCTCACAGTGTAATGTAGATCTGCTGCTGTAGAAGATCAAGGCCTGGAAATTTCCTGTGGCAAGATATGTGCAAAAGCTTCCGACACGGACATTATTGACCTGTGATCAATTGTAAGTGAAAATCGACCTCTCCATCTTCATTGTATAATGCCTTTTCCGTTTGTTTGACAAACCATGGCCATAGCCAATGCCTCAGATCTTCCCCTGTAGCAAAACCCTCGCCAACACTGGCATCTATATCGCTTGTGACAGCATACACAACTGCCCTATTGCCATTACATTGTTGTGCTGCTGCGCATCCGAGCAGTAAACACCTCCATTTATGTTGTGCATCTGTGTTATCTTTTTGCGTGTGTTTCATTGTGTTTGACTGCTGAATTATCTTTCCTTCCTTTTCAGTACCTGCATCCAATGTACATACTCCACTTGTGTGTTTGTGTTTGTGTGTGTTTCTGTTTGTGTACATGTTATGTGTGCGTCAGAAAAATATGAAAAGCTGATGCCAAAGGACATTATCAAGCTGTTAATTTCAATGATGAACTCCAAGAAAAGTGCAGGATATCATGGAATCAAAGGAAGCCTTGAAGACGCCTCATTAAGAAGAATAGCAGAACTTGAAGAATAGGTCATGTGGCTGCAGGCAAGGCTAGAAGAAGTAAAGGATGAACTTCAAGCTGAGAATGAACAACATGTTGAGGCTTTGATTCAGTATGAAGAGGAGAGGGTTCTCATGGAAGCTTTTACTCAGCTTTCTGTAATGGAAAGGGAATTTGACATAGAGAAGAAAAAGATTGAGTAGCTGGAGCAAGATCTGCAGTGCAATGAGAACAAGATTTTAAGGTTTTTGGAGGAAGAGAAAATGATGTAGGACAACATTGAAATGTTGAGGCAAACTGTTCTAGAAAAGGAAGAACTTGTATCTTCTCTAACAGAGGAACTTTTCCTACAGAAAGAAGCTAATAGAAGTCTGATGATCCGTTCATCTTCACTTGAATCAGATCTTTAGGCTGTGTATAATCAACTAATTATATGTGAGTCTCATGCCAACGAAATGGGTTTGACTATTGCAAATTTACAAGAAGCATTGCTCCTTGAACGTATGAAGGCATCACAGGCTGAAGAGGAAACAATACTGCAGGCTAAAAGACTTAACAGGAAAGATGAGGAATATTCACATCTGAAGATGAAATATAACACTCTCTTTTCTAAATTTGAATCGCTACAGTTAAATTTATCGGAGTGCGGAAGATAAGGAGAAGGTGATTGACAAAGAGGAGCAGAGGGACAAGCGAGCAAAAAGCTGGTTGTCATTGTTGATGTCATCGACCAGAACAGGTCACACACTAGAAATGTTTAGTTTATTGGTTTTTTTTAAGAACGAGCTGTCTCTCTCTTATATAATCAACGGAAAAAGCTAGTAAGAAGAACGTTCTCATTTGGCGATCACAACCAGCAATATTAGGTAGTGATTCATTAAAAAAAAACTGGTGCCTTCTGTGAGGAGGTGGAGGTTGAGCTGGAAGACGTCCTCTGGTGATAAGCAGTGTGGCTGGTGTAATTGTGGCCCTTGTTGTTTTGACTGCTGCATTTCATGTCACGTCACATGGCTCTCCCTCAACAGATAAAACCTTGTTGTTCCAAAATGCCAGCTATACCTGTGCTGACTATCAGAAAGCTATCAATTCTTCTTGGGATTGCACAGGATGTTTGAAGATGCATTGTGGCTTTTGTGCTACACAAACCAATCAGAATGATCCTGGATCTTGTCTTATATCCTAGTCTACAATTAGTGACGGTTGCAAAGCACAATCACGGGCATGATATACAGTCATCGTTGCTACTTCCATCTCTTCTATTACTGTAAACACGATGTCTGTCGTCATAATCATCATCATATTCAAATTCATAATCATCTCCATCATAGCTATCTCGAGTACGAGCTCCATATCTATTGGTTCTGTTTAGACTATGTCTGAATGCCTAGAGTAGTCACGATCCACATCACGACAACCCTCCCTACTGGATCGACGGAACTACCCCTAAAATCCAGGACTCATCACTGAAAAAGGAGGAATCAGCAGAAGAGGAGGAGGAGGAAAAACGAGTGAGATAAAGGAGGCATAGCACCTCTGTCCTCGGGACGTTGTGATCTCAGCTACTCAGAGGTCCAAACAGTCATTGATTTTTGAATGATGAGGATGGTCTAATGGGTCTAGAGACTGGCTGCTCTAGAAGATCGAAGAATTCAATCAAATCATCTTCTACGGTGCTCTGTGATCCTGTTGCATGTATTAAAGACTGGAAACAACAAATCAAGGTCTTGATAGAGGAAGAGGACTGTGAGTTTCCTTCACAGAGCAAATCAGCAGAGGAGCTACGCCAAATAGGTGCTGAAAAGATGGAATTTCTGAACCTCTGGCTATGGAGGATCATTATTTCTATTCCTTGAATTATATGCACTTTGGCTCTCCAAAGGCGTGGTATGGTGTGCCAAGCAGTGGTGCCCGTATCTTTGAGGAAGCTATGAAGCATCACTTGCCACATCTTTTCAAAGAACAACCTGATCTTCTTCATAAGCTAGTGACCTTGCTATCACCATCTATTTTGAGGGTAACAAGCGTTCCAATTTATAGAACAGTGCAAAGGGCTGGTGAATTTGTTGTGACATTTCCCAGAGCTTAACATGCTAGTTTTAAATGTGACTTCAACTGTGGGGAGGCTATGAATGTTGCACCTATCGACTGGCTACCCTTTGGGTAGAATGCAGTAAAGCTGTACAAAGAACAGAAACGTAAAAGCTATGATTCACATGATAAGCTTCTATTAGGTTCTTTGAAGCAAGCTCTAAGGAATGCATGCCATGGTTGACAAGACAGGAATGATGCAGTTGATAATGTGTGGCAAGAGCTCCTTGCTCAGTATGGGATTGTGTTGAAAGTCTTAAAGAATCAAGTGGATTTGGAATGTGTTAGACATTTCAGGATAGCAAGTACCATACAAACAAGGAAAATGGATACAAGTTTTGATGCAGTGGATGCAAGAGTGTGCCCTATATGCCATTATGGACTGCATCTCTCTGCAATAGGTTTCAACTTGCTGACCTGAGCAGTATACATGTCTGGAGCTTATGCATGCACTTATCAAATGCTTTATCCGTTGGACCTGGAGTTTGATCAAGCTATTTATGACTAAGTCCTGAATCTGGTTGAATTATTTGGTGCCCTGAAAACCAAGCTCATACGCTTATTGTAAAGCAGTGGACAGATTGTCATACTTTGTCATTTATGTTGACTCTTCTTTTGTAATGTACTTGAAAAGCAATATAGTGATCTTTGGCATCAAATATTGAGTTATTGACATCTTCTCGTTAGCCTCTTTCCTTGTGGTACCTTGAACCCCGTGTTTTGTAGCTCTTGCACGAACTCTACGACAACGTTGCCCAGAAAAGGGGAGGCACCAAAAGCTCAAGATTCAAATGCTGAAGATGACCCAAAAGCAAGAGTACTTTGGGCTCGAAATGGAGAAACAACAGGATGTCCCTCCAAAAGGAAACAGTCTGAGTGTTATATTTCATCTTCAGATGTGAATATTCCTCATCTTTCCTGTTAAGTCTTTTAGCCTGCAGTATTGTTTCCTCTTCAGCCTGTGATGCCTTCATACGTTCAAGGAGCAATGCTTCTTGTAAATTTGCAATAGTCAAACCCATTTCGTTGGCTTGAGACTCACATATAATTAGTTAATTATACACAGCCTGAAGATCTGATTCAAGTGAAGATGAACGGATCATCAGACTTCTATTAGCTTCTATTTGTAGGAAAAGTTCCTCTGTTAGAGAAGATACAAGTTCTTCCTTTTCTAGAACAGTTTGCCTCAACATTTCAATGTTGTCCTACATCATTTTCTCTTCCTCCAAAAACCTTAAAATCTTGTTCTCATTGCACTGCAGATCTTGCTCCAGCTACTCAATCTTTTTCTTCTCTATGTCAAATTCCCTTTCCATTACAGAAAGCTGAGTAAAAGCTTCCATGAGAACCCTCTCCTCTTCATACTGAATCAAAGCCTCAACATGTTGTTCATTCTCAGCTTGAAGTTCATCCTTTACTTCTTCTAGCCTTGCCTGCAGCCACATGACCTATTCTTCAAGTTCTGCTATTCTTCTTAATGAGGCGTCTTCAAGGCTTCCTTTGATTCCATGATATCCTGCACTTTTCTTCGAGTTCATCATTGAAATTAACAGCTTGAGAATGTCCTTTGGCATCAGCTTTTCATATTTTTCTGACGCACACATAACATGCACACAAACAGTAACACACACAAACACAAACACACAAGTGGAGTATGTACATTGGATACAGGTATTGAAAAGGAAGGAAAGATAATTCAGCAGTCAAACACAATGAAACACACGCAAAAAGATAACACAGATGCACAACATAAATGGAGGTGTTTACTGCTCGGATGCGCAGCAGCACGACAATGTAATGGCAATAGGGCAGTTGTGTATGCTGTCACAAGCGATATAGATGCCGGTGATGGCGAGGGTTTTGCTACAGGGGAAGATTTGAGGCATTGGCTATGGCCATGGTTTTTCAAACAAACGGAAAAGGCACTATACAATGAAGATGGAGAGGTCGATTTTCACTTACAATTGATCGCAGGTCAATAATGTCCGTGTCGGAAGCTTTTGCACATATCTTGCCACAGGAAATTTCCAGGCCTTGATCTTCTACAGCAGCAGATCTACATTACACTGTGAGACATTGCAGAAAAATTCAAGGTCCTGATTGTTTGCAGCACATGGGAGATAGCACTCGAGTATCCATACTGTAGACCCCTCTCCTTGCTGGTTCGGAGTGTAATAGGTATTTTCCTTGTACTATTGGCCAACCATATCATCATAGCATGAAGCACTCCCTACAGTTACAGTTGGGGTGATTGTTGCAAAACCTGAACCACTGGCACCAAAACTACCATAGCCAGAAGGCACCATAGCTGGTTCTGTCATAGGTCTACCTGCAGATTGACCGTAATGACACAGTGCTAAACACACTGCTAGAGTTTTTTTTTTAAATTCTTACTACAAAGCAAGAAGTTTCCTATCAACTTTGATCAATGCTGGATTGATCCCAATGATAACCTCTAAGAGATAGTTTTACTGAAATTGGTTTCATACTGCATGTTCTAATCTGAAATCCCAACTATTTGGTTTCCAAAGGTTGTAGCTAAGTTTTCACTTTGATCCAACACTTCTAGTTTTTATTTTGTAACATTTGTAGACATGGTACAGCTCTATCGGCTTTGATTTTGTTCTAGAGAACAGTTGAAGGGAAATCATTCAAAATATGGAGAATCATGGGGCAGAAGCATGTATATTGGAGTAGCGGCTATAACAGCCAGCCTGCTTTTGTGCAGAAAGGAATGTCATATATAGGTAGCAATATGCTCCCAGATGGATTGGAAATGCATGCAAAGCATCTAGACTATTATGGCTATTACAATGCTCCAGCAGCACCTTGTTAAAGCGATATGGTTATATTAGGTGTGAATAACAACCATGCATCACCTATTGTTGGTAATTTTGGATTGTATGGAATGCATTCAGAGAGCACAGGGCCCCCATATGGGCTTCAATCCATGCACGAACAGCAACCATCATCTGGTTTTGGGCAGCACCAGATGCCTATATGTATGATGTTCATGCTTACTCTCATGGGCAGCAGTGTGCATATGGAAAGGTCATCAAAAGTACCATAGAGAAAATTATGTTCAGCATGATGTTACTCGAGGAAAGTGCAGCATGATGTTACTTGAGGAAAGTGCAGCATGATGTTACTCGAGGAAAGATTCTCACCCATGCTGATATAAGACAACTGCATGCTCAAGGGCTATGCTACCGATGTGCTGAGCCTATGTCCTCCAATCACAAGGATACATGTAGCGAAAGGAATGCTAAACTAGCAATTGTTTTAGAGTTTTTGGATGACGAGAACAATGAAGAGGAAGACGAACAAGCGGATGACATAGTGGATCATGAAGATCATGAGCAGATCATTGATCAAGTGGACATTCCATTATAGCCCCATGAGGAGACCCTTCAGTCCAAGGATGTTGTGTTTGTATGCCCGGTAATTACCAAGAATGCTGGGATCATGGACATGCAACACATCGGGAATGATGCAGGAAAATTTTCAAAGTATGTAGTATTGTATGTTTCCAACATCACCCATGCACATGCCAAGGTTAATGATATAATGCTCATTAGACACTTGATGCAAAAGTCAACAATCATGATCATTCCAGCTTCACTCATGAATATACAATATTGAGGAAAACTGTTCTAGAAAAGGAAGAACTTGTATCTTCTCTAACAGAGGAACTTTTCCTACAGAAAGAAGCATTCCACTGGCTTTGCACGACACCTTTGTGTTGCCGGCCCATTGTGAACAGGTGCATAGAGTCATTTGCTTGCTAATTGTAATACGACATGGTTTATATCACAATGGTTTGAACTCGCTTTGTGCGTGTTTGTGAACAGGTAATCTTCTATCCAAACCTCCGACAACCTCGATGGTGGTATGTTATACCTTCAACTCCTCGAAGTGCGAGAGTATATAATCAAAGCGATGTTCCGGGAATAGATGAAGATAATATAAAAATAGAGGGGTCGATATTACAAGGGGTGGAGGCCACCGCAAGCTTGGAGCCCGCATCGGCTAACAATGATGGAAATACAGTAGTCCACGAATTTTTTGAGAACGAGGCAGACTCGTTCTTTTGTGGTGACATGTCTATCGACCTTCCAGTGTATGCAGAGTTGTATAGGAGATTAACATGGGACCATAGAATACTTCATTCTTGGAGAATGGTATTACTCAATTAATTGTTTAGATCTTCCATAAAGGTACATAAGATATGCATTTTAAATGATTTATATTACTGTGCTTTGTATAGTTTAAATTGATTATTCTAACACCATTTTTTTTCTGTGCAGGTGACATTTTCAGGATGAGTCGAGGGATGAGCGATGAGGAGTTTCAAGACATGATGGCATGCATGGCTCCAGACCAACTCCCGAGATTCGGAGAAATGGCAGACCGGGAGCTGTCTCGTTCTTCGTCAGGACGCTCTACTAGATTTGCTTCAGCGCGATCAGATGCTTCAGCTTCGAGCAGACGACCTCGACGCTCACGACTGGGGCCAGAGGGAGGGACTGCATCGGGATCAGGGGGTGCTATTGTGGAGATACGGATGTGGTGTCTCCGTCTTGTCGTTCAGGTGGAACTGCGTCACCTCAAGGATTTGTCACACCTATGGGGACGTCTACTCCAATTACTTCGGCTTTTGCACAGCCGTCAGCAGGTGGCACCCCTTTTGGTGGCACCCCTTTTGGTGGCACCCCCTTTGGTGGCACCCCTTTGAGTGCCACTCTGAGAGAGGTTACCCCCGTCAGTACACCAGATGTACAGGGGTCTCTTGGATATGCCCAGGAGCATGGACGGAGATGGGAGAGCACCCATCTTAGGCAGACTCCTAGGGGTTATGGATACCTAGTTGATAGTAGGTTAGGAGCCATCATCATGAATGATGAGGGGAGGAGGGTGATGGCTCGCATGAGAGAGTTGTGCCAATAAGTTTTTGGGCACAACGTCCTGGATCATTGAAAGAGCATACCGAAGGGGAGCAAGGACTACATAGTAGCATCCTTGCACGAGGAGTTTCCGGTGCTAGCTATAGTAAATAGATTCTCTACGGGCTAGATGATGGATTTCATGCGTGCATACATGTCACATAGACGATCCAACGCATGCGACGCAATCAAGAGTGGGGCTGCAAAGCCCGAGTGGTAAGATACTGACAACTGGCACCGACTGCGGGAGGAGGCTACATATTTGCCAGGACGTTGGAGTCAGTAGTCAGTGGAAGGCGGCGAGGGCACGACTCGAGGCCAGAGTAGAAGTCAACAGACATTGAAATGTTGAGGCAAACTGTTCTAGAAAAGGAAGAACTTGTATCTTCTCTAACAGAGGAACTTTTCCTACAGAAAGAAGCTAATAGAAGTTTGATGATCCGTTCATCTTCACTTGAATCAGATCTTCAGGCTGTGTATAATCAACTAATTATATGTGAGTCTCAAGCCAACGAAATGGGTTTGACTATTGCAAATTTACAAGAAGCATTGCTCCTTGAACGTATGAAGGCATCACAGGCTGAAGAGGAAACAATACTGCAGGCTAAAAGACTTAACAGGAAAGATGAGGAATATTCACATCTGAAGATGAAATATAACACTCAGACTGTGTCCTTTTGGAGGGACATCCTGTTGTTTCTCCATTTCGAGCCCAATGTTGATGAAATATTTCAGCATTCAGAGTTTGGGGCTGTTTCTATGCAGTCCATAGAGCAGAGGGCTGAGAATATTCAGCCATTGGAGTGCAGAATTGTTGATTTACAGCAAGGTTTATGTAATGCAGAAGAGTATAATGAAGCCAGGGTTGACACGAAATACAAAACTGTGGATAAGAAGGTGAAGCCGGTTGCTGTACCGCTTCCACTTGACAGTGACTAGCAAATAGAGAGGGCTGCTAAACAACAAATTTTGAGGAATCCGGAGCATATTGGTCATAAATTTTCAGCAGAGACACTTGCTGAATTGAAAATTGGAAATGGTGATTTCTTGCTACCCATAGAGAAGCAATGCTTTCAGGATATGCTTGAGCGTCATGGAAGGGGATTTGCTTTTGTCCCACATGAGATTAGATGTGTGAATCCTGATATTGTTGCACCTATGGTCATTTTTACTATTCCTCATGTCCCATGGAATCTCCGACCTATTCCAGTGCCTAAAGCACACTTGCCAAAGTTGATTGATTTATTGAATGAGAAAATCAGGATGGGAATCCTTGAGCCTTCATCTGCACCATACTCAAACAGGTGGTTTACAGTTCCAAAGAAGAATGGTACTCTCCGATTTATTCAGGACATGCAGCCAGTGAACAGAGTTACTATCAGGAATGTTGGTATAGGTCCAGTTGTGGATGAGTTTGCAGAGGCATTTGCTGGACGTGCCATCTATTCTTTGGGTGATTTGTATTCAGGTTATGATCAGTTTCACCTGGCTTTGGAAAGCAGGGACATAACCACCATGAGAACTCCTATTGGGCTTGTCAGGATGTGTACCTTGCCTCAAGGTGCCACTAATTCTGTTGCGCATATGATGAATGCCATGTATAAGGTCCTTTGTGATTACATACCTCAGCTTACTATGCCTTTCTTGGATGATGTGCCCATTAAGGGGTGTGCAGAAGAAGAGAAGAATGAGAGCCTAAATGAGCAGGGATGCAGATACTTTGTGGCTGATCATATTTCAGCATGTGAGAAGATTTTGGCCAGGTTAGAAGAAGTGAACTTGACACTTTCAGGGCAAAAATCTATTTTTGGAGTGAATGAGGTTGTTATTGTTGGGCATATGTGTGGATATTATGGCAGGAAACCCTCACCTGATAAGGTGAATGCTATAGGCAAGATTGCAGAGTATTGTTCTACTACTTCAGAGGTACGGAGATTCATTGGTGCTTGTGTGTTTTATATGATTTGGATACCTCATTTTGCACACATAGCAGATTGTTTGTATCAGCTGCTTCGAAAGGGGCAGAAATTCTATTGGGATGAGAGCCACACTAGAGCCATGCGGAAATTGAAGAAGTTATTGCAGAATGCTCCTACTCTCAGGAAAGCGGATTATAATTGTGATAGGCCTATTGTATTGACAGTTGACACTAGTCCAATTGGCATAGGTTGGGCTGTGGGTCAAGATGATGCAGATGGAAATAGGTATGCTATTCGGTTTGGGGCGAAAGTCCTAAATGAGAGACAGAGGAGATATCCGCAAATCAAGAGGGAGTTATTGGGGATTGTCACGGCTCTCAAATGTGACAAGGAGTACTTTATAGGAGCTTCAGTTGTGGTAGAGACAGATTGCTTGCCATTGATTGGTATGATCACGAGTTGCTCTACTCCGGATATAGCTATGTTAAGATGGATTGCATACATCAAGTCATTAAATCCGGAATTTAAACACATAGCAGGGAAGGATAATCCAGTGGCAGATATGTTGTCTAGAGCCAGATATGATGATGAGGAGACTCTACTTGCAAAAGACGATGATGCAGAAATTTCAGCCACTATGGTTGATCATGTTTGTCATGTCTATGATATTGTGGCTTTCATAGAAGAACTTTATGTTGGAGATTGGTTGCAGATTGGCAGGTACCTTAGTACACTAAGCAAAAGAGATGAATGGACAAATAAAGAGTTCAAGAAGATCAGAAGGAAAGTCTATGGTTATTTTCTCAAGGACAGATTTCTTTGGAAGCATCCGAAGAAAAGAGGCGGATTACCTTTGCGGGTTGTCTGCGATAGAGAGACACAGTTACAGGTGATGAGGGAGTTTCATGAGAGTCCTTGGGCTGGTCATAGAGGAGTGTGGGCTACTTATGAGAAAATCAAGGAGAAATATTGGTGGAAAGGCATGTATAGAGATGTTTCTCACTTTGTTGAGACTTGCAGAGATTGCCAGATGTATTTAGTAGTGCGTCATAGAGATGAGCTTCATCTGACCTATCCGCTATGCATTCATTATAAGTGGGTAGTTGATTTGGTTACCATGCCTATGGGTCTATGGCAGATGAGATACATTGTTTTGGCTAGAGAGGATCTTACCAATCATGTTGAGGGTAGATCTTTGAGAACGAAGACCACTAGTGCAGTGTGTAAATTCTTATTGGAGGAAATTTTCTGTAGGTATGGTTGTGTGGGTAAGATCACTGCGGATCGTGGTGAATTGGATGCAGATGAAGCTAGGGAGTTTTTCTCTCAGCTAGGAATCAAGTTGGCTCTAACCACAGCATATAATCCAGAGGGAAATGGGAAAAGTGAAAGAGGGCATCCGCCGATAGTGAAAGCATTAGCCAAAGCATGCAGAGGACGGATTGGAGAATGGCCGAGACTTCTACCATTTGCTTTGTGGGCTGATCGTACGACTCATAGTGTTACCACAGGATATATGCCTGCAGAGTTGATGTATGGTCAGAAACCTGTTATGCTGATTGAGACTTGTGCTTTGACTTGGTCAGTTTTACCTTGGCAGGAGGATTTGATGAGAGAGGAGCTCTTAGCTCTTCGAATTCGACAGTTGGAGAGGAGACCTGAGGATATTCAGCTAGCTATTGACAGGTTGAAGGTTGCTTGACTAAGAAATAAGGATAGGTTTGACAGCAGGCATCGCTTGCGACCTAGAGCAATAGAAGAGGGAGATTGGGTTTTGGTCTTTGATAGCAGCCTTGAAAATCAGCATACTGCACTTCGGAAGATGGTGAAAAGATGGTTTGGGACGTACATAGTCAGACATGTCTTTGATAATGCAACATATGAGCTGACTGAATTGGATGGGACAGTGCTTAAGTGCCTATTGCTCGAAAAAGAATCAAGATTTTCAAGAAAAGAGATGATGAGGATTCTGCTTTGGAAGAATTTTCAAGAGAAGAGCAACGACAAGAAATTCCAATGGAAGAGACAAATGATATGACAGATAATCTTGTTGATCTACCGGAAATGCATAACGAAGAGATTGATCTGTTTGTGGATCTTGATGATAATGATCATGGGTAGTTGGCCCATCCGGAGGATGTGCAGGATTAGAGGGGGTGGATGTCGTATTGCTGCGCATTCGAGGTGTGAAAACCACCCAAAAATTGTGTGTGTGATTTGATACTTTGTATATACTTAGTTGTTGTGATTACATTTATTTTCTGCGCATGAGTATAGTGAGGAGGAGTTAGAGGCATAGTGGTGAACATGATGAGATGCTTTCAGCCTATGTTGATACATGTTGCTGCAAAAAGGTCTGGAACCATTGCTTGCCAAAATCCATCAACACTATTGCTCGTAGACTCAGCAGAGGGGAGCCATTGATAGTAGGACGGATTCACGGTTTGAGCTCAATGACTGAGGCTACTCCATCTGTGGCAAGACATGTTGTGGCAGGGCTGAATTACTTGATGACATTGTTCAAAGTTGCTTTCCTGTTGCTAATTGAGCTTGGAGTGTTTCCTTTGATGTGCGGGTGGTGGTTGGACATATGTACTCTAAGCCTGTGGAATGGGATTTAAGGAACACATTGTGTCAATTTCAGATTGTGGTTATTCTGTTCAGTATTTTCATGGTGACCTTTTGGTGTTGCATTGTAACAGAAACCGATTGTGTTGTTGTGGATGATAAGGATCTTATTCCATGGCAGGCGGTATGAGGAATTCAGGAGTCTTATTAAATTTGCTCCATTGAGCTATGCCTATATTGGGCTGTCTTGGAATAGGCAAAAGTAGCTTACTCTGCGCTGGACGGAAGGAAGGGAGAAGAGCTTTTTCAATGGAAAGGAAAGGAGGAGACTAAAAAAAAGAAAAGGGGTTTTCAAAAGAAAAAGAAGGAGGGAACTACAGAAAGAAAGGGGGAACGAGAAGGAAATAGAGGAGAGGAGAATGCAGGATGAACAGGACAGAAAAAGAGGTGGGATTACGCTAATCTGAAAAGGAGGGAAGACAATGTCAGAGACGAATGTGCAGGGGACGTCGAGACACGAATTTGAATATCGAGATGCGGAGTAGTGATCGATGGAGCTTGAATAATTCTATCTGAGGCGACAGAGAGGAGATTGGATGACGTGGACGGTGCTATGAAAGAGGAGCTGGTTGAATGAGGATGCTGTGGAGGAAGACCGACAGTAGCTGAAGAAGACGAGGGGGAAAGGGCATTAATCCATCGAAGTGGCAGCAGAAGTTCAGGGGGAAGCTTCGGCGAGCTTGGGGAAAAAGACTGCAACAGGGTGCTAGAAGGTGAAGAAAGCAGCTGTAGATATTGTCCAAGGTTTGACTGGTACTGAAGAAGTTCTGAAGACCCTTGCAAGCAGAGCCAGTAAACTTTGTTGCCCATTGTTGCGTGAACTATTATCTAAACAGGAGCTTTCCCAACCAGCCTGCAGAGGATTTAGTGAATCTTTCTCAAGAGCCTCAGTTTTCTGAGGCAATCATTATATCTGGAGGTATAGAACAAGCGATGGATCTGCTAGGAGGACCAGGTCGTGAGGAGGAGGAGGACGCCAGTAACAACGAAGAAGGTGGAAGATAACAAGCTCTTTTGGAAGTAGAAGGGATGCATGAAGAAGAAGCTGAAGATCAGAACGTGATGATGAAGAGCAAACGCTGCTGCGACATCACAATCAGAAGAGATTAACAACACTGCATGATTGAGTAAAGATGACCAAAAACGACGGACTGAGAATGTGGAAAAAGAAGTGGTTGTCATCAGCATGCGTGATTTGTATCAACGGAATCTGTAGTAAACCATAAAGATGTTTATCTTAAAGATAACTTTAAGAAAAAGCTTGCTACAATGGATGTGGAGAGCATTGAGGAAGCTAAACTGGCATATAAGTTTGGTGGCCTGGAGGTTGAACTCGCAATAATAGCACACTGGTCTGTGTGACAAAAGTATAGCGCAGGCACCCAGGTGGCAAGGACGACAGTTATTTTGGTCGTGCTTTCTCCTCTTCAATTCTGCTTGGATGGTTATGGGATTCATGATGATATCATCAAGCTCAAGAACCATGAATACATGGGTTTTCTGAATTTGTGTACAGCAAGATTATCAAATCCTGGCACCTTTCCATGGACTGTAATCTTATATGCACATTCCAAGTTTGGTCAAGACAAGCAGGTTATCAAACTGTTTCATTTGATAAGACAATTTGGTGAGAAGATAGATGTACATGCGATTGTTGCAACCCTTAAAGCCTGCGGTGGCAATAAGTCTCTGCAACAGGGAAGTTCTGTGCTGAGATTGCCCATAATGTCTCAACTCTCAAGAGGAAGTCCTTTCTATGCTTGTCATTCTTACTTCTGTAAATTAAAGAGCTATCTGCACTTCTAAGTGGCAGAATTCTGGCAAAAGCTTCTGGAGGAATTGGAGAAGCTACGCCCAGTGATATTTTAGAGATGTTGTTGAAAGACTCAAGTACCTTCACAAGCAGAATGTCATGCATGGTGATATCAAGCTCGAGAATCTTCTACTACCCTTTTATCGATGATATTTTGTAGGATGTACCAGAAGCTTCAAATTCAAATGTAATAAACATTCTTTCAAATTGATTTGTGATCTCGCTTGATTGATCTTCTATCCTGAAATTAGTCAAGGTCCTCTGTGGTCGTGACTTTGCTTTCGAAAACCCTTCGACACCGCGTCTATACAATCAGTCGATCAATGCATTGAGACTGTGCCTCTCTGCATTTCGAGTCTCAAGGCCTTGCGGATCCTGATTTGTAATGAAGTGCTGCAAAGAAAACAAAATGCTAACTGTTAGAAACATGATTTTCAGTACAAAGAATATTTCAAAAAAACAAATAAGCAAAACAAAAGAGAAACTTACAAAGTCCTCCAAATATGTCCTGTGGCCGCCACTCCCAAGATGATGGACCACTCTGGCCTCGAGTCGTGCCCTCGCCGCCTTCCGCTGACTACTGACTCCAACGTCCTGGCAAATATGTAGCCTCCTCCCTCAGTCGGCGCCAGTTGTCAGTATCTTACCACTCGGGCTTTGCAGCCCCACTCTTGATTGCGTTCCATGCGTTGGATCGTCTATGTGACATGTATGCACGCATGAAATCCATCATCTAGCCCGTAGAGAATCTATTTACTACGGCTAGCACCGGAAACTCCTCGTGCAAGGATGCTACTATGTAGTCCTTGCTCCCCTTCGGTATGCTCTTTCAATGATCCAGGACGTTGTGCCCAAAAACTTATTGGCACAACTCTCTCATGCGAGCCATCACCCTCCTCCCCTCATCATTCATGATGATGGCTCCTGACCTACTATCAACTAGGTATCCATAACCCCTAGGAGTCTGCCTAAGATGGATGCTCTCCCATCTCCGTCCACGCTCCTGGGCATATCCAAGAGACCCCTGTACATCTGGTGTACTGACGGGGGTAACCTCTCTCAGAGTGGCACTCAAAGGGGTGCCACCAAAGGGGGTGCCACCAAAAGGGGTGCCACCTGCTGACGGCTGTGCAAAAGCCGAAGTAACTGGAGTAGACGTCCCCATAGGTGTGACAAATCCTTGAGGTGACGCAGTTCCACCTGAACGACAAGACGGAGACACCACATCCGTATCTCCACAATAGCACCCCCTGATCCCGATGCAGTCCCTCCCTCTGGCCCCAGTCGTGAGCGTCGAGGTCGTCTGCTCGAAGCTGAAGCATCTGATCGCGCTGAAGCAAATCTAGTAGAGCGTCCTGACGAAGAACGAGAGAGCTCCCGGTCTGCCATCTCTCCGAATCTCGGGAGTTGGTCTGGAGACATGCATGCCATCATGTCTTGAAACTCCTCATCGCTCATCCCTCGACTCATCCTGAAAATGTCACCTACACAGAAAAAAAATGGTGTTAGAATAATCAATTTAAACTATACAAAGCACAGTAATATAAATCATTTAAAATGCATATCTTATGTACCTTTATGGAAGATCTAAACAATTAATTGAGTAATACCATTCTCCAAGAATGAAGTACTCTATGGTCCCATGTTAATCTCCTATAGAACTCTGCATACACTGGAAGGTCGATAGACATGTCACCACAAAAGAACGAGTCTGCCTCGTTCTCAAAAAATTCGTGGACTACTGTATTTCCATCATTGTTAGCCGATGCGGGCTCCAAGCTTGCGGTGGCCTCCACCCCTTGTAATATCGACCCCTCTATTTTTATATTATCTTCATCTATTCCCGGAACATCGCTTTGATTATATACTCTCGCACTTCGAGGAGTTGAAGGTATAACATACCACCATCGAGGTTATCGGAGGTTTGGATAGAAGATTACCTGTTCACAAACACGCACAAAGCGAGTTCAAACCATTGTGATATAAACCATGTCGTATTACAATTAGCAAGCAAATGACTCTATGCACCTGTTCACAATGGGCCGGCAACACAAAGGTGTCGTGCAAATCCATCCATTTTTTTTCGGAATCTATTTCGAGAAATCCAGATGGACCTCATCGAACTGTTGCTCCAGATCCTCCAAGTACCACTTTGAACCACTGCACATCGAATAGTATCATGGAGAAGCTACGGTAATCCACCGTAATAATACTTTGCAGGTTCCCAAAATACTCCATCTCATCCACAACCGTGTTTGGATCCGTTGCTCGTCGCCGGCTCTCTTGCTCAAACCTTGCCATGACACCACAGTCCATTGTGGAGCGCATTTTGTCAATACGCTCCACGCAAAAATGCCATCCGCACGACCACGCTGCACTATATATTTTGTAGTGTACATTGAAACACTCAAATTAGATGTCGCATATAAAATTTAGATACGACATATTCTAAACCCCTCATCACCTTTGGACTACATACCCTCGAGAACTCCCACTCCTCCATTGAGACCTCTGTCCCTTCGGTGGATGCTGCGGTCAAGGCTCCATGCAACCATCGTGTTGACATAAACCGCGGCATCTCCTCCATGCCTTTGGGATATCAAATCGGTCGATGACGCGTACTGCGTCGAAATTCAGCTCGCGCTTTCTCTCGATCTTGCCTTGCAATCTGGTACTTGGCGAGCCATGTCTCCATGGAGGCATGGTGCAACATACAAAAGTGATTCACCTTCTCTTCCATTGAGGAATCCATTTCTTTTTCTACACTCCCCCTTCACCACTCGACTGCGGCCAAAGCGCCTCCATCTTACCTACCTCCTTCAAATCCATTCGTGACCCTATAGTATCTCTCTTTCCTGTGATGTGGTCCCATAGCAAGTTGCCCACATTCTTGAAAATATGCATGGGATCCAACAAGTGGTTGACCTATAAGTGGGTCCAATATGGCAACTCGTAGAAAACTGAGAACCATCGCATTCCATTTGGATGTGATTCCGGGTTTACCATTTTTAGCTCGTACCAGCTTGCAGCGTTCATACGTGTTGGAGGTCGTCCAAGAAAACCTTCCCTGAGTTCATGATCCTCCGGCAAGAAAGCGGCGTGTCCTTGATATACCATCTTCTTCATGGTTCGTGATCTTTGGGAGTCTAACTGTGGCCCACACAATGGACATGCATGATAACCTGAGGTAACCAGACCTGTAAGGCGAGCCACGACCTAGTGAATACTTGATTGAATGAAATAAAATATAGATATTACTAGCGAGAAGGGAGGTCTGCTCACCTGAGTACTCTCCGAATCCCAGAAAGTCATGCATCGTCCACATGAGAATGGCTCGAATGTTGGTTGACCGTCGACCATCACGCCTACTCATATCTTGCACAGTGACCCCCTCCTCCCACAAAATCTTAAGCTCATTGACTAATGGACGAAGATACACGTCGATATTTTTTACTTTGTAGCGGCCCGAGATGAGCAAGCTAAGGATGAGATGTCCTTTCTTTGTAGAAAGCCATGGAGAGATGTTGTAGTTGACAAGCACTATAGGCCACACACTGTAAGAGGTCGAGCGCAGACCGAACGGGTTCACACCACCCATGGCGCGACCGAGCCGAAGATTCCTTGGCTCTCGCGCAAAGCCTGGGAAGGTAGAGTCAATGTGGCTCCATGCGCGCGAATCTGCTGATATTCATTGAACTCCATCCGTGGACCTATTCTGCACATGCCACGTTGTCAAGCTTGCCATGCCAGACGTGCAAAACATGTGGTTTATGCGGGGGATGAGCGGAAAGTGTGTAAGAACTTTTTGAGGGATGGTTTGCCCTTGCAAGTCCTGTCGATACTTGTGAGCACCACACTTTGGACATGTCTCCATAGTCTCGTATTCATCTTGAAACAGTATGCAGTCGTTGATACATGCATGGATGTTATTGTAGTCCATGCCAAGCTTCCGTAAAACATGTCGTGCATTATCACGAGACTCAGGCATGGTATTTGCAGGTGGTAATATATGATATTTCAATAACCTGAAAAAAATCATAAAACACCTTGAAAAAGCACAAATGTTTACAATAATACTGTAAAAAATAAAAATCAATGAAGCCTATGTGCAAGTTACATGAATAACTTAGTCACACTCATATCGCTCCAACCATATTTTGCTTGCACAATTAAGAGTGCAAGCAATGTCTTCAACCGAGATACTCGGCACCCATCATATAATGGTATGGATGCTTCCTCTCTAAGCAGGTCAGATGTCTCAACATCCATGGGAATCAATGCATCGATCATTGCCTCCATCTCAGGCTCCAAGATTGTAGGTAGGTCGAGAAGGTTGTCTGTCTCCTCTGGCATTGACGGTATAGATGGGCCTTAAGAGTGGTGGATTGGCTCCTGCAATCCATCCATCGCACATCCACGAACTCTTCTAATTGGCCACAAAGGGTGCACTCCCCCTTGGGTCGAGGCATCACCCCCCTAGATAGAAAATTTGCCAACAAGACCCAATCTTATTGTGTATGGTTTTCAATTAGATTGTGAGTACAATGCATGATTAATATGAACTTCAAATTACCGTTTGTTGAAAATCTGCAATCTCCTGATCAATGATCTCAGATTGAAACTCGCCAAATCGTCGTACGTGTTCTATAAACAATCGGCGTTTTCGTCTAATTTCCAACTTGCATTGAGAGCAAGGACATGGGACACACTGATTAAGATACATCTCGCGATCTTGAACAATAAGACCTTCTTCATTTTCCATCTTATCTACATTACAGCAAACGAGGCTTAAATGGATAGCTTTATGGAGATGTACGTCAAGTTGTAAGTTGACCATAAATCTTGCATTGTACATAGTAGTTGAGAGATTTTTTTATGTTATATCTCGGCCTTGTATCATGCTCAAGGATTTGTTTGTCCCGGTAGATAATTATTCGTTATTGTAAAAAACTGCACTAAAGGGCTTTGAGTATAAGTAATCCATTTATGAGCATCATTGAGGATCTCTTAGTCTAATAATAAATCAGTCTCAACAAAAAACATCTTAGAAATGTGGTTTTTTTGTCCTAGGATCGCGTATTAAAATTAATGCCATCTATGAAATTTATCAACTATAGTAATAAAATTTATTTCAATCAATTCTACTCATAGTCATAAGACCTGAGAGAAAATATCATATACTCAATTTAAGGGATTCTTCTTCTATAACAATACTTTTGAGTTCATTTTGATGGAGTACCGTAATGACCATTAGCTAGGGTATCATTTTCTTTTAGTCCTTCCATTGACTAGTTGGCATGATTTCTAATTTGTTATGCCTATAAAGTTAATACAAAAACAATGAATTATGCATATCACAATTAGATCCCCTACTTGGACATTATGAAGGACATGACCAATTTTAAGCAATCTTAAAGAGTCACCAATGTACGTGGCCCATGGCAAAGCACATTGCATACCTTTATCGATAAGTCTATTGTCGTGCATCTTAGAACTCCTAATTAGACTTTATAAATGGTATAACTAAATTTTAGCCCCCTTAAGGAGTCGATGTAATGGTACCCATAAAAAAAGTAAAGTGGATACCATTACCATAATCATGGATATGCTATCATTCCAATATATGTTATCTTTCTCTTTCTCTCGTATTTCCTCTCCCTCTCACAATATATCTTAACACTCTCCAAAAGCAAAAGGGAGAGGGAGAGAGAGAATGCACTCTCCCTCCCTCTCCCTCTCCCTCTCTTTCTCTTTCTCTCCCTCTCTCATTTCCTTCCCCTCCCTCTCCCTCTCTTTCTCTCCCTCTCTCTCCCTCTCCCTCTCTTTCTCTCTTTCTCTCTCATTTCCTCTCCTAAACAAGCAAAAAAAAAAAGTGATTCAAACATTAAACAAGCAAGAGGGAGAGTGAGAGAGAGAATGCACTCTCCCTCCCTCTCCCTCTCCCTCTCTTTCTCTTTCTCTCCCTCTCTCATTTCCTTCCCCTCCCTCTCCCTCTCCCTCTCCCTCTCTTTCTCTCCCTCTTTCTCTCTTTTTCTCTCATTTCCTAAACAAGCAAAAAATAAAGTGATTTAAACATTAAACAAGCAAAAGGGAGAGGGAGAGAGACAATGCACTCTCCCTCTCTTTCTCTTTCTCTCCCTCTTTCATTTACTTTCCCTCCCTCTCCCTCTCCCTCTCTTTCTCTCCCTCTCTTTCTTAAACAAGTAAAAAATAAAGTGATTTAAACATTAAACAAGCAAAAGGGAGAGGGAGAGAGACAATGCACTCTCCCTCTCTTTCTCTTTCTCTCCCTCTCTCATTTCCTTCCCCTCCCTCTCCCTCTCCCTCTCTTTCTCTCCCCTTGTTTCTCTCTCATTTCCTCTCCCAAACAAGCAAAAAATAAAGTGATTTAAACATTAAACAAGAAAAAGGGAGAGGGAGAGGGAGAGAGAGAATACACTCTCCCTCCCTCTCCCTCTCTTTCACTTTTTCTCCCTCTCATCCCCTCCCTCTCCCTCTCCCTCTCTTTCTCTTTCTCTTTCTCTTTCTCTTTCTCTTTCTCTCCCTCTCTCTCTCTCTCCCTCTCCCTCTCCCTCTCTTTCTCTCTTACTCTCTCGTTTCCTCTCCTAAACAAGCAAAAAAGAAAGTGATTTAAACATTAAACAAGCAAAAGGGAGAGGGAGAGAGAGAATGCACTCTCCCTCTCCCTCTCTTTCTCTTTCTCTCCCTCTCTCATTTCCTCCCCCTCCCTCTCCCTCTCCCTCTCCCTCTCTTTCTCTTTCTCTTTCTCTCCCTCTCTCTCCCTCTCCCTCTCCCTCTCTTTCTCTCTCATTTCCTCTCCTAAACAAGCAAAAGAGAGTGATTTAAACCTTAAACAAGCAAAATAAAGAGAGAGGGAGACTCATCGATGAGATATGGTGAGCGTGGGGCGGCTCCTCTTTGCGATGAAGGCTCCTCCTCTCCTTCCGAACAATGGTGGCGGCGGCGGCAAGTCTTCTTCCTCTCCTCTCATGACGGTCACTCTCTCCCTCGCTCTCGCTCTCAAAACTCACAAGCCGCAAACGCGAAATGAAAATTGCGCTCGGTTTCGGCCGCTTTTTTTCCCTATGGAGCGTCGCTATTTGCGTCGCATTTGCGAGGCATTTGCGACGCAAATAGCGATGCCAATAGCAACGCCGCTATCCGTCGTCACTAATCGGCGTCGCTACTAGCTCAAATCCTTATAGTGATGTCATAACACCAATATCGCTCAAAGAAAACTAGCAAAATAAGAATATACGCTTTACTAGAGCATTCTCCATAACCTGGAAAGTCATGCATGGTCCACATAAGAATTGACCTTATAGTTGCGGATCGCCTACCAATATGTTTGCTCATGTCCTCCACTACAATTCCCTCCCACAACTCCTTTAGCTCATCAATTAGTGGAGAGAGGTAGACATCCATATTCGTGACTTTGTATCGTCCAGGCACAAGCAAGCTGAGCAAAAGGTGTCCTTTCTTGGTGGAAAGCCATGGCGGTACATTGTAGTTAACAAGGACCACAGGCTATATACTATAGGAGGTGGAACGTAAACTAAAAGGATTTACCCCATCCATGGCAAGACTGAATTGTAGATTCCTCGCCTCCTTTGCAAAGTCAAGGAAAGTCTCGTCAATGTGATGCCATGCTTCTGAGTCAGCTGGTGTATGCTGTACACCATTAGTGGATCGATTTTCTACATGCCATGTAGTCAACTTTGCAAAACTCTTGGTCCAAAAAATGTGACAAACACGCGGTATCAGTGGAAAGTGCCTCAAAACCTTCTACGGAACAGTCTGTCCTTACAAGTCATTTCGATATCTCTGTGCACTGCACTTGGGACATGTGGTGAACAATTCAAACTCTCCCCAGAAGAGAACACAATCATTGGGGCAAGCATGAATGCAATTATAATCCATGCCTAGCTTTCGCAGCACTTGTCTTACATCATCATGAGACTCAGGCATCGTGTTTTGGATAGGCAAAATGTATGATTTCAATGTTCTACAAATTGCAATGAAGCACGTTATTAGAGTACTACATAGCACATTTAATGGCTTTCAATAAAGAATCATACACATCATAATATACTTGAATAGCTCTGTCACACTCGCATCGCTCCATCCATACTTTGTTTGTATGTTCAACAATGCAAGAAGTGTCTTCAAATGGGATACCCGACTCCCATCATACAATGGAATGGAAGCCTCCGCAATTAAAGGATCTTGGGATTTTGAGTCCGTCAAAAGCAATGATTCGATCATGTCCTCTAACTCGGGCTCCAAAAAAGCAGGAGGATCGTCCATGTCTCCAACATTCTCACCCATAGAAGGAGGTTGATAGTTATCACCTTCTATGAGACAATTAGTTATCTCGGATGGAATTTGTATAGAGCGCAGACGAACCCATCTTACTAGATGCAAGAGATCTACGGACTACAATGTATCAACATGGCCCTAACCCTGTAAAGGATGTTAAGGAGCTAACTTCTAAGATAACCCCAAGCTGTTATACTTAAATCAATTACATGTCATATATTAATGAGAGAGAACTTACCGCAATCTCGTAATTCAAGACTGCTTGGTCGATTATCTCAACTCGAAACTCTCCATACCGTTGCACATGCTCTATGGACAAACGACATTTTCGACAAATGGCCAATTTGCATTGCGTGCATGGACAGGGGACACATTGATTGAGCCAAGCCTCATTATCACCACCATGTTGGTCGTGAGTGCTAGACATCTTGACTGCGATGTAATGGAATGATAATTTAGTAACGATTCTATATTGTATATTAGGACCACTCCACTATATATATTTCAGGTCTTTTTTTTTAAGTTTTCGTACCTATCTCTTTGAGTTCGGCTCTAAACTTATCTATCTTTGACGTCGGCTCTAAACTATGCTCACACACATACATTTTTATAACAGTTATTGATCTTGCACTATGCCTTGAAAGGCACAACTCCTTTTGAAGCCTTTATTGGTCAAACGCTAGTAGTGAGTTGTTTGAAAGTTTTTGGAAGCATTACTTATGCTCATAGAAAGAAATTAGACTCTAAATCTCTCAAACGTATTCTCATGAGTAATAGTAACATCACCAAAGAATTTTACTTTTATGATCCTAAAAAAAAAAGCATTTCTACATCTAGAAATATCATTGTGGATGAATATGTAGTTTAGAAAGATCTTGCAAAAGATATAATCCAAAAAAAACAAGCATCTCATTTCTCTTTGTCTACATCTCTATCTCTCTCACTCTCTCTCTAAAATTATAATCAAGCAAAACAAGAATCCCCCTTCACACTCCTTTCCATTTCTCTTTCTTTCAACACTTCCTACCCTATATACATTGCAAAGATTGAAGAGAACCAACACAAGAAAAAATATAAAAATACTCTCTTCCATTTCTCTCTTTCAACACTTTCTAACCTACATTGCAAATTAAAAAAACACAAAGATTGAAGAAAAACCAACACTTTCTAACCTACATTGCAAAGAATAAGAACCAACACAAGAAAATTTTTGAAAACACTCGCTTCCATTTCTCTCTCTTTCAATACTTCCTAACCTACATTGCAAAGCAACACAAAGAAACACAAAGATCGAAGAGAAACCAACACTTTCTAACCTACATTGCAAATCAAAACAAAGATTGTAAAGAAACCAAAACAGGGCATACCGTCGTGCTCTCTTCTTCTTCCACAACCTCTTCGTGCGGGCGACGCTCCTCTCCCCGCGTGCAGCTCGCGGCTTGCTTCCTTGCTCACCTCCCTTTCTCTTTCTCTCCGCCTTCGCGCACGCGTTTGAAAGAAACATCCGGGTTTCCGCGAAATGTTACCAGAGTAAGTCGTCGCTACTAGCATCACTATTTACATCGCTATTTGTGTCGCTAAATAGTGACGCTAATAGCGACGTTTTTAGCAACATAGATAGTGACACTAATACCGACGCATTTTTTGAATTAAAATATTTCGAGGATTAGTGACATAAATAGGGACGTCGAAAAAAAAAACGTCGCTACTTAGCGTCACTATATGTGTGTACCCTTGTAGTGTATGGCCAAAGTGCCTCCATTTTACCTACCTCCTTCAAATCCATTCATGCCCCTGTAGTGTCTCTCTTTACTATGATGGGGTCTCATAATAAGCTGTCCACATTCTTGAAAATATGCATGGGATCCAATAAGTGGTTGATCTGTAAGTGGGTCCATTACAACAACTCCATGTGGAATATTTTTAACTGATACTAGCTTTGGGCATTCATTCGTGTTGGAGGTTATCCAAGAAAACCTTCCCTCACTTCATGACCCTTCGGCAAGAAAGCGGTGTGTCCTTGATATACCATCTTCTTTATGGTTTGTGACCTTCAGGAGTCTAATGTGGCCCAAACAATGGATATGCGTGATAACTTGAGGTAACCAAACCTGTCCCAACACCCTATTTAGTCAACACAAACTTGAACCAGTTATGTTAGCTATCTCCAATGAGAACATAAATGTACTTACCTGAGCACTCCCCTAAATTCGAGAAAGTCATGCATGGTCCACATGAGGATGGCTCATATATTGGTGGACCATCAACCATCGCGCTTGCTCATATCTTCCATGACGACCCCCTCTTTCCACAAAATCTTAAGGTTATCAACTAATAGACAGAGATAGACGTCCATATTCTTGACTTTAAAGCACCCAAGGACGAGCAAGTTAAAGATTAGGCATCCTTTCTTTGTAGAAAGCCATGATGGGATATTGTAGTTAACAAGGACTACATGCACACATTGTAAGAAGTCGAGCGGATAACAAATGGGTTCTTGCTATCCATAGCAAGATCGAGCCGAAGATTCCTTGGCTCTCGTGCAAATCTTAGAAAGGTAGCGTCAATGTGGCTCCATGAGTGTGAATCTACTGATATTCGCTGGACTCAATCCATGGATCTATTCTATGCATGACAGGTTGTCATGCTCACCATTCTAAATGTTCGAAACATGTGACATATATGCAATATAAGTGAAAAGTTTCTAAAAACTTTATTGAGGTAACCAAACATGTCCCAACACCCCTATTTACTCAACACAAACTTGAATGATCCTTGTTAGTTATCACCAATAAGAATGGAAATCTACCTACCTAAGCACTCCCTGAATCCCAGAAAGGCATGCATGGTCCACATGAGAATGGCTCCAATCTTGGCGCAGACTATCAACCATTGTGCTTGCTCATATATTCAACGATGACCCTCTCCTCCTACAAAATCTTAAGCTCATTAACTAATGGACAGAGATAGATGTCAATATCCTTGACTTTGTAGCACCCGAAACGAGCAAGCTAAGGATCATGTGTCATTTCTTCATAGAAAGCCATGGCATGATATTGTAGTTAACAAGGACTACATGTCACATAATGTAAGAAGTTGAGCAGATACAAAATGGGTTTATGCCATCCATAGCAAGACCAAGTCGAAGATTCCTTGGCTCTTGTGCAAAGCTTAGAAAGGTAGAGTCAATGAGGCTCCATGTGCATGAATCTACTGATATTCGTTGGACTCCATCTTTGGATCTATTCTGCACATGACATGTTGTCATGCTCGCCATGCTAGACGTACGAAACATTTGACGTATATGTGGTATAAGTGGAAAGTGTCTAAGAACTTTCTGAGGGATTGTTTGTCCTTGCAAGTCCTGTCCATATCTGTGAGCACCACACTTTGGGCATGTTTCCATAGTCCCGTAGTCTCCTCAAAAAGCACACAATTGTTGACACATGCATGGATGCTATTATAGTCCATGCAAAGATTTTGTAAAATAGATTATGCATCATCACGAGCCTTGGGCATGGTATTTCCAAGTAGTAATATATGATACTTTAGCAACCTGAAAAAACACTTCTTATCAGACTGGAAATCACAACAAACTTGTAAAGGATATAAGAGGTTTCTTCTTCTTCTTCATCTGTATCTCAACATAAAACACCTTGAAAAAGCACAAGTGTTTTTTATAATGGAGCTAAAAAGATCAACAGAGCAAACATAGAATATACTTAAACAACTCAGTCACACTTGCGTCCCTTCACCCATATTTTGCATGCACACTTAGGAGTGCAAGCAGTGTCTTCAGGATAGATACTCGGTATCCATCATATAATAGTATGTATGCTTTCTCTCTTACTGGATTAGATGACTCGGCATCCATGGGCATCAATGAATCGATTATTACCTCCATCTAAGACTCCAAGATTGGAGGAAGGTCTGAAAGGTTGACTGCCTCCTTCGATATCCACGGTGTAGATTGAGTCGTGCCTTCCAAGTGGTGGATTGACTCAGGCACTCCATCCATTGCATACCCACAAACTCTTCTAACTAGCCACAATAGGTGCATTGCTCCTTGGGATGAGGTGTCACCTTCCTGTATAAAATTTATGAGCATGTCTCATGTTTTTGTATATGATATTCAATTAGTTTGCTAATGTAAGGCATGATTGATACACACTTTTCTTACCATTTACTCAAAGTTGATCACTTTATCAATGATCTTCGATTGGAACTCACCAAAGTGTCGTACGTGTTCTATAGAGAAGTGACACTTTCATCCAATTGCTAGCTTGCATTGAGAGCAAGGACACATGACACGCAGATTAAGATATGCCTCACAATCTTGGACATCACGACCATCATCATTTTCCATTTTGTCTACGTTATGACAAACAATAGGTTATTGTTCTCTTTCTCTTTTTCTTTTTTTATTTGCCTACTTTCATCCTTATTTACTTCTCTCTCCCGCTCTCTTTCTATAAATGTTTCTTTATCCAACTACCCTGTCACTTTCAAGCAATAATTTGTAGACGCCTCTTTGAATCGGCATCAAGCGTAGAAGTCCAAAGTTCACTTGGTAAGCCCACAATGAAAAACTCACATGGCAACATCGGTGTGGATTATAAGTTGGAGTAGTAGGAGCATGATAAGCTCATAGAGAATATGGCTGGTTCAAAAGGAGAGGGTCGACATCGACAGACATGTTAGTACAATATCATCTGATCACGAGCTAGATAATGCCTTTGTCTTTATCTAAGTTGCTTTTAACCTTCATGCCATCCAAATGAATAACAAGACTTCGATGCATAGAGAGACTAGATTTGATGATTACACTATCCTCTAGCCTTGCGAGAAGGGTAGAAATAAACTTGCTCTCTTGAAAGGACATACTTTCAATTTTTTACAAAGAAATTGAGGTTATAGTCCCGCCCTAGAAAATTTTGCTTATGAAGATGACATTTTCTTCAACTATGGTCCTATTTTGGATATCTCTATTAATGATGAGATAGGACCCGATCAATTATCGGGCCTTTTCTCGAAACATGCTTGATATGGCAAGTGATGGTTAGTATGGGTGATGCAAAGAGTGGCCAAGACCCATTTGCCTTTGTTATCTTGGACCCATAGGTTTATCACACAACACATTATGCGTACACCTCTTGCTATTTATGTAGGAGGCATGGGTCACAATCTAATGCATTTAGTTTAGGGTAGGAGCCCTATTTCCTCCTTGGGATGGAGTATCTTGTTGTATATTAATAAGATTTTACAAGGGGGAAAAAATATATACGAGCTATTTTTTTCGATTTCATTAGACCAAGAGAGCCAAGGCTTTTAGGGTTTTAGTACTTGATTTTCATAGGCCCAGAGGGCCAGTTTTTATCGTGTTTAAATGATTTATTGCTTTAGGCCATGAGGGCCAGTTTTGTTGGGTGTGAACTGTGATGTTTGTTTGGTGTAGGTATGTTTAATAATTTTCAATTTTAATGAATTGAATCACATAAGTTGATGAAGTCATTGGAGGGAGGCTTTGCTATGGAGGAGCTTCTTGTGGCCATTCCAAGTGGTTTCGCCTCTTTTCCAAGTCTTTTTTCATGAAACAAATAATGTTATATGTGTATGTAGGGGTTAATTTATTTTTGTTTATTGGGGACCAATAATCAAGGCATGAAATCCTAAGGTTTGGTCAGGTATATCTACGGGAGATTTAAGTAGTGGTTCTCCTCCTATTAGGACATTGTAAAGCATTAAAAGACCTATTTTAGAAGGTTGTTCCAATGACCCTATCATTCTTGCTTGCTAGGTAGCTGTCCTAGGAGTCCCTGTTAGGGTGAGGCAGTTAGAGAAGCTTACCAAAATATTTAAAGAAGAGAAAGTTTTGAATCTATCTTTTAAAAAAATTATAGACGTGTGTAAATGGGGGTTCTAACCCCTCAATAAGAAAAGGAAAAAGAAAAAAGAAAGTTCCTATAAGTAGTTGATTATCGCCTTGCGGAGGCTTGGTAGGTTCCTGGGGATGAGTCAGGACTCAGGACCAGGACCTAGGGCCGATGCCTTGTCTTCCCAGGGGTAGCAACTAGTGGAAGAGAAAAGAAAGGAAGGTTGGAGCGAAAATAAAAGTGAACGTTAAAAAAGGATTAAGTGTCACCTTACTAGTGCTTGGTAGGTTCTTGGATACCAAGTTAGGAGTTGAGGCCGATACCCTGTTCTTCTTGGGTCACAGTACGCTTAGCTCCCTTCTTTTTAGACACCTAAGTATGGAAACCCTTAATGGAAAATTTGTCATAAAAAGAAACTATGATGACCAGGCTATAGGAGTCCTTGCTTAGTAGGAATTCTTGGTCCAGTTGTCCTAAGTTAGATAGGTAGTTTAGATCTCCACTAGGATGACCTCTTTGATGGGCTTTTTATAGCCAGTCCATGTTAGAGCAGTTGGTTAGAGACTCACTCTAGATTTCTGTTGGATTATGCTCGGCCTATCCCTAGTAGATTTCCATGCATTGATGTTATCAAGGGGTAGGACAAGAGCTGTGATGTGTGTTTTTTCTGTATCAGCTTGATGCACTTTATTATTATGCAGATGCGGATTATTTCATGGGATTCCATGGACTGAGTCACCCTATCCCATGGTTGCCAATGGGAGTTGGATTTTAGGAACCGCTTTTGATCTATGATTGAAGTATTTGAGGCCGTTTTTGGAGCAGAAAAGTGCATAGGAGATGCCAAAGACCAAATTTTTATGAAAAGTGAAACAATGGCAGATGGTCGAGCTAGAGTTTTCTAGAAACATTTTGACGTCAAGAATCCAAAGTAAGTCTCGGTCCGTCTATCGAAGGTTATTTAATCCCCCATTTAATTTGTACAAGGTTTAGTGTTATAAAGCAGCTACTAGATTTGGGGGACTAAAAAGAGTACGATAGAGACAAAGCTGATAGATTGTGATGCTACAAAGCCACCTGTCCAGACAGATCTCGAATCCAGGTCCGTTTGCCCACCCTAAATCGAAATATCGACTTGTAGGACAATGTGAACACAAAGAGATGAGCTGATTATTTTAAAATTTTTAGCCTTAGGCTTATTAAAATCCTAAACAAGTAATAAAAGTTTAATGAACAAAGGGGGGGGGCACAAATTTTTCTAGGCCCCTTCCAAATCGCTCAATGCCTCTCCGATTTACATCCATTTGGAGAGAGAGAGAGCGAGAGAGAGAGAGAGAGAGAGAGAGAGAGAGAGAGAGATTCTTGATCAGGACAGAGATAGGAAGGAGATAACTGTAATCTACCTAATTTTTGTGGAGGATTAATAAATTTAATTTTTTTGTTTCTCTCTCCTCTTTCCTCTCTCCTCTTAGCAGTTATTCATATGTATCAATTCAAGAGACAAGGGGGAGGGTTGTGATGAAGAATTCGGAGCAAATGATGATGCTAGAGCGATGGAGGATGTAGATCAGGCTGAGAGAGTGTGTCAGCGACAACAAAGAAGCGTCAATAGCCTTCCATCTACGAGAGCTATGAGCCTCAGAATCACAGTTTTTATGCATAAGTGAGCGATTCTTTTGTTTTTATGAGAAATAATTAGAGAAAGTGCTTGATTTTGATTGTTTTTTATTTTCTATGTTGCATTCTCTCTAAAACATGAAAGAAAACCAAAAATATAATGATATAATAATTTCTCGCAAAACACGCAAAAACTGTAAGTTGCAATTTTTATAAGAACAATGGAAATTGGGATTTCTATTTGGTGTTTTGGGATCATATGGGATAAAAATGGATATCAAAATAATTTTGAGTGTCCTTGAATAGTAACAACTAATAGTTTTAGAATATCTCATGTTTATGAAGAAATAAATGGAAAAAATATAAAAAATAGGGAGATTTTTTTTTTTTTGCTTGATCCTTCTTGATACTTGCGATGACTGAATTGGATATGTAGTCCTTCAAATTTTCACCTCTTGGAGTACTTATAGTAGGGTTTTGGAAAGCCTCTGTAATTAGTGAATACACTGGTTGAGGTGATCCAGAGGGTCCTTTGTTTTTATTTTGATTCAAAGCTTTTGTTGAGACTGGGGGTTGTTCATTTCAGTTGGTAGGATTCCACTATTGTTGAGTCGCCATTGGGGGAACTGTGTGAGGCCACTATGGATTTGGCACACCATACTATGAAACTATTTTCATTTGCATTTCATATTTTTGAACGTATAACAAGGCTAGAGCATGAGGATCAAGCCTGACTCAAAGCCTTGTTTACATGTTATAGTGTGTTTTTATTACTTTTTATATAAAAATTATATATAAAATGAACCCTAAACCTACTCCACGAATGTAAAATATAAATGGTAGGAGGGAGAAGGTTTGGAAAAGTGGTTAGTTCTTGAAAATGATTCAAAATATAACCTATTTGTCTCTGCACAACATATAGGATAGATTATCGTTTGAATTAGGGAGACTAATAGCACGAAGAAATTCGGTGCTAGTCTTTAATAACACCGCACGTACGCTTAGTTGGAAAATCATTGAAGGGTTATTTTTGCACTTCACCTAGCTGGTTTCAAATGATAAAATGCTTGATCACAATGTCATCCATATTTTCATTGAGAATAACATGGTATCAAACCTGGATGCATTGCAATTTCTTTCCAAATATTGACCTACGTGGAGTGTGTAAGGAAACCCGAGCTATAGGGTAGAGGAACGGGTTCTTGGGAAAGCTTGGTAAGGAAATATGAAATCTCTTGGATCGTTCAAAGCATATAAGAGTGGAGACTCTTTGTATATTCTTTATGTTAGATGAGCACATCGAGGGCCAATCCTCTTGGTGTAGGAGAGCTGCAGTAGAGCCACTGCATTTGGTCTCGGAGGGGTGTCTCCTCTATGTGTGTGTTATGCGGTATATTATAGTAAGATGTGTTGGATCTCCCTTTGAGGAGTAGGGAAGGGTAATCATTGGACTACAGTTCATTACAAACACAATATCTTTAGTAGTGATTAGGGCAGCATATCTTTGGATGCTCCTGGTGGCCATGTGGGGTTGCCTTGTGAGTGTTATAGAAGCCCGGATACTACCTATAGCGAGTGTTAGGCCCATTTTAAGTCCCAAAATTTGACCATGTGGCTAAATCTTAATCTTTTTTAAACATGAAACTTGGTACTATCATCTATATAGTATCTAGAAAAAGTTTCACCTTCAAGGAAGGGGGTAACAATTTGACCATGTGACCAAATATTCACCATCTTGTAAATTCCCAAACTCCCTAATACAGTGTTTAGTCAAGATCGCACACTTAGTTGCATGTTTAAAAGATCTTCCAAGTACAATTTCCTTCCTGACATTCTCTCTATTAGGGAGCACATAAAACATAAATGGCCAGCTTTTGGATACATGTGTGTATAGTCAGATGCACATGCATAGATGGATGCACACATGTATAGTTAAATGCTCACACGGATTCACATGTATGTGAATCCAAAAATTTTAGTAAGCCAATCTATGGTGGCCAACTATGCATGATGATGTTTGCAAGTGGATCTAGTATTGTGATTCCTATCAACGAGCCAAAGATCTCTTACCATTCCAACAAATCCTACCCCTCAAATCTTTTAAGAAGTGGGGATTGGACTTTGTTGTGGTCCCATCTCTCTGGTTGCTACCTACACTCACAAAAAGTACATATATTGATGGAAATTGACTATTGTACCAAATGGGTAGAAGATGATGGATAGAAGCTATACAATACCACCAAGTCAGTAGCTAAATGTTCATTGTGGGATATCTTTACTAGGTATGGCATGCCAATAAATTTGTTTAGTGATCAAGGTACACACTTTGCAAATAAAGTCATCAAAGAGCTCACCTCATTCTTTCTAATTATACATTAAAAACTGTATCCTTACTATCTTCAAGCCAATGGTTTAGCAGATCCACCAACAATGTTCTATGCAAGATCTTAACCAAATTGGTATATTAGAATTGAGAAGATTGAGATAGTAAGATTCCCACTACACTTTGGGCCTTCCAAATATCCTTGAATATTGGAACCAGTATGACTCCCTACAAGCTAGCCTTTAGGTTGGAAGCCATTATACCAATGCAATTTATAGTCCCTAATTTTTTATTGGTGATATGAGATTGCCTCATTCTAGAGGAATCACTCCCATTCTAGATGGAAGTCATCACCTAGCTCAAAGAAAATACCAAGTCAATCGACTATTCAAGACACTACAAGATAGAGGCCTTATATCGACGTTAAAAGCGACGAAAATGTTCATAAAAAAATTTGCCCCCATCGTCGCAAAAAATTTCGTTATTGGCGATGCCATAGAGTAGTTGGTATTAGCGCTGTTATCAGTGACGTTATTTGCGATGGTATTAGCCGATGCAAATAGCAACGCTGATACCCAAACAAATAGCGATACTGATAATGACGCTTTGCGATGCATTTTGCAATGCTAATAGTGACACGTGCAGTAAATGTGCGATGCTAATAGTGACACTAACAGGGAAAAAAAAAATTGTGGCAGGACAATAAGCTGCCGTGCCACATATAGTACTATGTGCTTTATTTGCGCTATACAAAATAGTTTTAGTAATGTGTACAATGCTCATGTAAATAAAGGTAAAGTGTACTTAAATCATAACACTGATACATGAAATAAATACATGATCGCATAATGAAAGCGACTGGTACAATCATGGGAAGATACTACTACTACATAGAAAATGTCTACATAGATATCACGTGACCAAAAAGAAGGGTATACGAGCTCCACGGATCCAAGGGCGAGCTATAGATCCTCGCCATCCAAAACCTCATCCTGCCGCAAAGGAACGGATTCTGCAAAAAAAGAAACAACTACACATTAGTCCACCATACAATAATGCATTCTAATTAAACTTAGTAACTACGGACAAGAAAGATGAGTGACTTACAGGGCCGTCACATCCATATAATCGGTCGACAAATACAGTGAGATCGTCCCTCTTTGCATATCGAGTTTCAAGGCCGATGGGATGATGGTTTGTGATGGAGTGCTGCAAAGAAAAAAATTACAACTATTAGAAACATAATTGTCAGTACAAAGGATATTGCAAAGAAATAAGCAAAAGCAGAACAAAAGAAAAACTTAAAATGTCCTCTAGATATGTCTTGTGGCCGCCACTTTGGCCTCTAGTCGTGCCCTCACCGCCTCGCGCTGCTGTCTCCAATGTCCTGAGAATCTATAGCCTCCTCCCTGAGTTGGCGCTAGTCAATTTCATCTAGCCACTCAAGCTTTGAAGCCCCACTCTTGAGTACCTTGCATGCATCTGGATCATCTGTGTGACATGTATGCACGCATGCACTCCATCATCCAACCTATAGAAAACCTATCTGCTGCGAGGCTGGTACCAGAAACTCCTCATGCAAGTATGCTACTGTGTAGTCCTTGCTCCCCTCCGATATGTTCTTCCAATGATCTAAGACGTTGTGCCGAAAAATTTGTTGGCAGAACTCTCTCATATGAGCCATAACCCTCCTCCCTTCATCATTCATGATGATGGCTCCTAACCTATCATCTACAAGGTAGGCATATCTCTCTGGGGTATACCTAAGGTGGGTCCTCTCCAACCTGCCACCACACTCTTGGGCATATCCAGGAGACCCCTGTACATCTGGTGTACTTATCGGGGTAGTATCTCTAGCAGTAGTACCCATAGGGGTACCACTTGTAGACAGCTGTAAGAAAAAGCCGGAGTAAAAGCTGGAGTGACTGGAGTAGATATCCCCATAGGTGTGACAAATCCCGGAGGTGACACAACTCTAGTAGAAGGATGAGACGGAGACACTGTGTCGGTACCTCCACAGCAACCACCTGAGCCATGCTCTCTAGAATTGCCATGAGAGTGAGGAGTAGCACTTGTATCCTGAGCTGACCATAGGCTTACTATATCTCGATCTCCGCAGCATTCCCCTAAACCACTCTCTCCATCTGGCCCAAGTCTGGAGCGTCGACCTCATTTGCTAGAAACTAAAGCATCAGAGCACGCCGAAGTAGATCTAATAGAGCGGTCTGATGGTATTCGAGACATCTCATGGTCCGCCATATCTCTGAATCTCACCATCTGATCAAGAGACATACGCATAAAGGTCTCCTATAGCTCCTTGTCTCTCATCCCTCGACTCATCGTGATGATCTAAATATCCACAAAGCCACCTGCATAGACAAAATTTGATGTTAGCATAATCAATATAAATCATATAAAGCACAATAATATAAATCTTTAAAAAATGATCTTACTTAAAATGCATATTTTATGTACCCTTATATGTGATTCGTCAACGAATTGAGTTGGTGGATGCTCCAAGTATGAAGTACTCTATGGTTCCATGTGAATCTCCTGACACAGCTCCGCATACACTGGAAGGTCCATAGACATGACACCACAAAAGGATGAGTCCATCTCGTTCTCAAAGAATTCTTGGACTCTTGTATTTTCATCATTGTTACCCAATGTTGGCTCCTCTACATGCTCTAAGCTTTTGGTGGCCTCCACCCCTTGCAAAATGGACCCCTCTATTTGCATACTGTTCTCATCTATGCTCGGAACATCACTTTGATCATATACTCTCACACTTCGGGGAGTTGAAGTTATAACGTACCACCATCGAGGTTGTTGGGGGTTTGGATAGAAAATTATATATTCACAATCACATACAAGAGAGATTTAACTATTGTGACATGTCTATGTCGTAATACAATCAAAAAACACATGAGTTCATACATCTTTTCACAATGGGCCGGAAACACAAATATGTCACGCAAATCCTCCCATTTTTTTTCGGAATCTATTTCAAGAAATCCAGATGGACCTCATCGAACTATTGCTCTAGCTCTTTCAAGTACCACTTTGAACCACTTTAGCTCCTTCAAGTACCACTTTGAATCACTGCACATTGAATAGGATTATGGAGAAGGTACGGTAATCCACCGTGACAATACTTTGCAAGTTCCCAAAATACTCCATCTCATCTATAACCATGTTTGAATCCATTGCTTGTCATCGGCTCTCTTACTCAAACCTTGCGATGATACCACAATATGTTGTGGAGTGCATTTTTTCCATATGGTCCACTCGGAAATGTCGTCTGCCCGATCACGCCGCACTATATATTTTGTACTATACATTGAAACACTCAATTAGTTGTTGCATATAAAATATAGATACAACAAATCCTAAACAAATTATCACCTTTGAACTACATTGCCTCGAGAATTTTCACTTCTCGGTTGAGACCTCTACCCCTTCAAGAGACGTTGTGGTTAAAGCTCCATGCAACTATCACGTTGAAATAAACCACGACACCTTCTCCATGCCCTCGGGATATCAAATCGGTTGATGGTGCGTACTACATCAAAATTCAAATCCCACTTCCTCTTGATCTTTCCTAGCTTGGTGGTACGTAGTGAGCCACATCTCCATAGAGGCATGGTGCAACATACAAAAGCGATTCACTTTCTCCTCCATTGTAGCAACCATTCTTTTTTCTATCCATTTCCAACCACCACATCTCTGGTCATTCTATCATCGTTCTTCAACAACCATAGCATACTATTGTCTGAATCTACTGTTGGTAGCTATTCTGAAATATACACTAGTGCCTCAGACACCAACCAACCTTCAGCCATGCTACCTTTTGACCCAGCTCGTTGTCGCACAAAGCCTTTTAGCTTTTCATGAAGCGCTCTAAGAAGAACATCCATCGCGTATGGATAGGTCCAACAATTTGTACTTCATCTACAAGATGCACAAGAAGGTGGATTTGTATTGTGAGTAGGCTAGTAGGCAGGTATTTCTCAAAGAGACAGACTGTATCCACTGCTCCCTGCCTCATGGATTTAATAGAGAACATCTTAGTCTCCTTCTATGAGATCCATTGCACTAAAGTCAAGAACCTATAAATTGTTGAGATGGCAAGCTCAACACGTGCGGACATTGATGATGGACCGCCTGGCTAGATAGGTCCGCACATCTACACTTAGCACGTTGGTGGTCATTATGACACTCACATAGCCACTGACTTATCACTTATTATATTTAGGTTGTTACACCTACCTACAGCTGCAAAGATATAGCGCCAGCCGATTAGTATAGTCGTATGCACTGTTTGACTTAGAAGGCCACTTTCCTTTATATTGTATCTTATCTATACTTTGTGTACATTGTATAGTGTGTGGAAGAAGAAGAAAAAATCAGCAAGAAAACGTTTTTGGCCTCTATATTTCTTCTTGATTTCTTGAGTGAGCTTCCTCTTGTGTATAGAATGTGTGTTTGGTGCAGCAACTCAAGTAAATCCCCCCATCACGCGATTATTGACATGGTATCAGATCCGCACCACTGAGAAAGGCTGATTTAAAGGCTAAAGTGAAGGAGAAGAAGCAAGGTTCGAGCAAGCAACGAACGTGTAAGAAGCTCTCCCATTCTTCCACTCTCTCTCTTGGATAGTGCCTATGGAGGCACCAGAATCAGGGTAGAGCGAAAATCTCAGATTGCTGTGAGATTTGATGTGTGAGCAGAGAATTGTATATTTTGGGTGTATGAGGCCATTTCAGGCCCCATTTTAGAGTCACAAGGTTGCAGACAATAGTTTCAGGGTACACTGTGATTTCAACTATATTAACCGAAAGTGGGTGCACAGGTTACAAATTTCGAATCTGTAATTTTTGAGGTGTTTGTAAGAAGCAAAATAAGGTTTATTTGCAAACCGGTTGCAGATTACATGTACTATTGAGCAATCAATGAAAGAGGTTACTTGGTGTATTACTATGCACGTGTTGTGAAAGATTACAGAAGACTAGCTTGCTATGTTATATCCTTGTTTGTGATAATGGGAGAAAACAATGGAAGTCCCATTATTGAGAAAATGGATAAGAACAACTACCCTTCATGGAAGTTTCGTGTGACGAACTTCCTTATTGGAAAGGGCCTTTATGAGTTTATTTTAGATGAAGAAAAGGATCCAAAGCTTGGTATCCCTATCCGACTGCAAATGATTTAAAAGCATGGAAAGAATGGAATGCGAAAGACAAAAATGTGATGTACTGGTTATTAGCAGTCATTGATAATACGATGTTGCGATATATCAGGAATGCAGAAACTTCAAATGCAACTTGGATACATTTTTAGAACATGTTTCCAGTAAATACAAAGGCACGAAATATACAACTCAAGCAAGAGTTCAATGCCTTGAAGAAAGGAAAAATGTCTGTCAATGAGTATGTTTTGAAGGTGAGAAGCATTGTCGATGCTTTAGCAACAATTGATGCAATACCTGATGATGATGATTTGGTTTCATCCACTTTAAGTGGCCTTAATAATTAGAATGCATGGAAATCATTTGTTACTTCAGTATACGTGCGGAAGCCATTTTCAGATTTTGATGAGTTGATCTCTCTCATGATTACCGAAGAGATCAATATGCAGGGTGACCCATCTAAAAAAAATGGTGAACAAGTTCAAGCATTTTACTCAAGTTCATGAAGGAGACGTGGTAAATCCTCTTCGAGAGGCTGTAGTATGGGATGTACTGGCGATAATCAGTTAAACAGGTTCAATCAGCAATTTAGTGAAATACAGGTTTCAGGAGGCCGAGGAAACTTTAGAGGCAAGGAAAGCTCGAGAGGAAGAGGTGGATGGCAAAATAGAGATTCTCAAAATTTTACTATTGTTTGCCATTATTGTGGCAAAACATGCCACATTGCAGCCCATTGCTATACTAAGAAGGATGATATTCACAATGGTAAATTGAAACAAGAAAACTATGCATCGTCTTCAAGACAAAATAAAGACAAAAATGAGCGTATGTTTGTTATGCAGTTATAGGAAAGGGGAAACATGATGATGTATGGTATGTCGATTCAAGTGCATCTAATCATATGACCAATCATGTTGTATGGTTTGGAGAGATGTAGGACTTACAAAATCTAGGCTATGTGCAGATGGGTGATGATTCATACCACCCAATTTCACACATTAGAAAGGTTCCTTTGTCCTTGTATGATGGCCAGAACAAGTAGTCTTATAGATGTATTACATGTGCCATCAATCACAAAGAATCTAATGTCTGTTGGCCAAATGGTAGAGCCGAGATTGGAGGTTCGATTCAACACAAAAGGTTGTTTTGTAGAAGACATTAATGATAAGTGCAGGTTGATTGCAAAAGGAAGTAGAGTTGGCCGAATGTTCACTTTAGATGCTGAAATTCCTGCAATGGATGCTTCTATGTATGCTAAAGAAAAATGAGTAGTTGTAGATATTGAAATATGACATAAATGTATTGGATATGTAAATGTGCAAAGACTGAAATTAATGTAGTCCAGAGGATTGGTTACAAGGTTGCCTTCTTTTAGAGTTGCAGAATTGCACAAAGTCTGTGAAGCATGCCAGTTTCATAAGCAGGAGGCAAGAGAACACTTCTCGCATGACAGAGAAGTGAGTAGAAAAATACTTGATATAGTGCATATAAATGTTTAGGGGCAAATAATTTGTCACATTTATTGATGACTATTCAAGGAAGCTATGGATATACTTCATGAAGGAGAAGAGTGATGTGTTTGAGCACTTCAAATATTTTAAGCCAGCTGTTGAAACAGAAATAGGCTTAAAAGTGAAGTGCTTGAGATTAGATGGAGGGGGAGAGTACCTCTACAATGAGTTTATTGGCTTCTTGAGGAGTCATGGGATCAAGAGGCAATTTACTTGTAGATATACCCCACAACAAAATGGGGTTGTAGAAAGAAAAAAATGCATATTGCAGAAGTTACATGTGCATTAATGAGTGAAAAGAATATGCCCAAACATTTTTGGTCTGAGGCTGTCCATACTCTTGTCTAAATTATGAATAGAACTCCCACAGTTGTAGTTCATGGGATGACTCCTGAAGAATGCTTTACTAGCAAGAAGCCTGATGTATTACACTTGAAGGTATTTGGTTGTATTGCATATGTTCATGTGCTAGATGAGCTACGGAAGAAGCTTGATTCAAAGGTAGAACAATGTATTTTTATTGGATACTCTTTAGAGCAGAAGGAGTATCACTATTATAACCCTGTCATCATAGGTGAGTTCAAAGTGAGCAAGGATGTTATCTTTGATGAGATGAGCAGCTGTTACGCACTTGCTGTGGTGATGTATTATATGATGATAATGATCAGGACAGCTATGTGCAGAAAGAAAAACAAGAATCAGGGAGTCTTAGTGTACCAAAAACATCATCTAGTACTATATCTATAGTGAGCCCTTGGTCTAGGAGACTAAGGACTAGCCCCACATCTTTAGGTGGATCTATAAGTGTTGTAGGGAAGGACAAAGGAAAGAAGAAAGTGTTAGATGGTAATGATGTATCTACCATTCATTTGGGATTTGATGGAGATTGTAGTGGTTCAGAGATTTTGGATGATGAGCTTGGTATTCCTTCAGTCAGGACACTAGGTGTACAGAGAGCTCATAGTAATGTAAAGTATGCAAATCTAGCAGGGTCAGATACCCTATTAAAAGATTTGGTTTTTAAGGTTATGCACCTCACCATTATGCTTATATGGTGAAACTAGTTGAGGATGTTGAACGTACTTGTTTTGAGGATGTTGTTGGTCATGCTCATTGGGATGCAGCAATGGATGAGAAGATGGCTGCATTAGAAGCCAATAGGACTTGGGATTTTATACCCTTACCTAAGGGTAAGAAAGCTATAGGCTGTAAGTGGATTTACAAAGTCAAGCATAATATAGATGGTTCAGTTAGCATGTATAAAACTATTTGCAAAAGGCTATGCTCAAACATATGGCATAGATTATGAAGCGACATTTAGTCTAGTTGCTAGGATGGCAACTGTTAGATGTGTGATTGTCTTGGCACCAGCCAAAGGTTGGAGTTTGCAGCAAATGGATGTTAAGAATGCCTTCTTGTATAGTGAATTCCAAAAAGAAGTCTATATGGAGTAGCCAGCAGGTTATGAGGATTTAGAGCATCCCACATATGTGTATAGGTTAAAGAAGGTGCTCTATGGGCTAAAGCAAGCACTAGAGCATGGTCTGACAAGATTGGAGAGTATCTTATCAATATTGGATTTTGTATTTCTGATGCTGATCACTCACTTTATGTGAGAAAGGGAGATGCAGGTTTAGTCATCATAGTCATCTATGTGGATGATTTGATTATTACAGGTGGCAATGACAATGGGATTGCTGAAGTTAAGGAATTCTTGAAGAAGAAGTTTGAGATGAAAGATTTGGGTGAGCTGAGATACTTTCTTAGTATTGAGGTGATCAGATGTGATGATGGTATCTGGCTATCCCAAAGGCAGTGGATATGGACAGCATGTAAGCCTCTTTCAATACCATTGGAGAAAAATGTGAAGTTGAGTACCGACTTTGGGGATGAGATAGAAGACCCTGCTATATTCAGGAAGATAGTAGGGAGTTTGATTTACATGACTATCACAAGGCCAGACTTGAGTGTTGGCCTTATTAGTCAGTTTATGTAGATGCCTAGAAAGCCTCATTTGGATATAGTTAGATGTATATTGAGGTATGTGAAGTCCACTTTACATTATGGACTTTTTTATAAGGCAGGTAAGGACATATAGGTCTCTGGATACACAGATGAAGATTGGGCTGGTAGTATGTCAGACAGAAGATCTACTAGTGGATTCATGTTTTCCCTTGGTGGTGCAGCAGTTACATGGAGCAACAAAAAGTAACCTACAGTTGCTTTATGGAGTACATATGCTGAGTATAGAGGTGCTAATATGGCAGCATGTGAGGTGGTATGGCTACAAAAGTTATTAGGAAATTTAGACATACAGGGAGATGGTCCAATTGTCATTCATTTTAACAACATGAGCAGCATACAACTAGCTAGGAATCGAGTGTTCCATGCTAGAACAAAACACATTGAGGTACACTACCACTTTATGAGAGAGAAGATACTTGTAGGAGAGATTGACTTGGTATATGTCAGCACACAGGATCAATTAGTTGACATTTTCACGAAGGCATTGGGTGCAGAGAAGCTTCAAAAGTTTCGAAGCTTAGTTGGAGTTGCAAAGATAGAGTTGAGCTTGAGGGGGAGTGTTGAGATGGAAAGTGCAACATGTGCGGACATTGATGATGGACCGCCTGGTTAGATGGGTCTGCATGTCTAAATTAGCACGTTGGTGGTCATTATGATACTTACATGGCCATTAACTTATCACTTATTATATCTAGGTTGTTACACCTACCTAGAGCTAGTAAAGATATAGTGCCAGCCGATTAGTGTAGTCGGTTATGCACTGTTTCACTTAAAAGGCAACTTTCCTTTATATTGTATATTATCTATACTTTGTGTACATTGTATAGTCTATGGAAGAAGAAGAAGAAATCAGCAAGAAAACGTTTTTGGCCTCTTTCTTTCTTCTTGTGTTCTTGAGTGAGCTTTCTCTTGTGTATACAGTGTGTGTTTGGCGCAGCAACTCAAGCAGATCCCCCCATCACGCGATTATTGACATAAATTTCCCCGCGTATTTTCGGAGTAAGGCATCATGCGATCACAATTATTAACATAAATTGCCCCACGTATTTTTGGAGTAAGGCATCATGCGATCGCGATTGGTAGTACAAACTGCCACAAACAAGGAAGCATTATAAATAATGACTACACTCCAAATACCAAAATACGCAGGCCACTTACAATCCATTTGTAGTACAAACGTGACATATCTTATGCCAATCATGGGATTTTTGCCCTGATAGTTGGTCATCTTTAGAAAACATGGACTTGAGAGAATGTATCATACCCGTTGGAGTGCAGATAGGCTTGACTATTTGCTTCACAATGCGCTCTTCCTTAGTGGACAAGCCCAAGGAGCGCGAGGTAGCTGCAAGTGACCATCAGTACTCGACTGCGGCCAAAGCGCCTCCATCTTGCCTACCTCCTTCAAATCCATTCGTGCCTCTACAGTGTCTCTCTTTCCTGTGATATGATCCCATAGCAAGCTGCCCACGTTTTTGAAAATATGCATGGGATCCAACAAGTGGTTGATCTGTAAGTGGGTCCAATATTGGCAACTCGTAAAAAACTGAGAACTGTTGCATTCCATTTAGATGTGACTCTATGTGGACCATTTTCAGCTCATACCGGCTTTGGGTATTCATACGTGCTAGAGTTTGTCCAAGAAAACCTTCCCTGAGTTCATGACCCTTTAGCAAGAAGGCGACGTGTCCTTGATGTACCATCTTCTTCACGATTCGTGACCTTCGGGAGTCTAACTATGGCCCACACAATGGACATACATGATAACGTGAAGTAACCAGACCTGTCCCAACATCTCTATCCAGTGAATACAAACTTGAATGAGCTACGATAGATATTACCAATGAGAACCCAAGCCTACTTACCTAAGCACTCTCCGAATCCTAGAAAGTTATGCATGGTCCACATGAGAATGGCTCGAATATTGGCGGACCGTCAACCATCACGCTTACTCATATCTTGCACGGTAACCCCCTCCTCCTACAAAATCTTAAGCTCATCGACTAATGGATGAAGATACACATCTATATTTTGTCAAGAATGAGCAAGCTAAGAATGAGATGTCCTTTTTTCGTAGAAAGCCATGGAGGGACATTATATAGTTGACAAGGACTATAGGCCACACACTGTAAGAAGTTGAGCATAGACCAAATGGGTTCACGCCATCCATAACAAGACCGAGCCAAAGATTTCTTGGTTTGCGAGAAAAGCTTGGGAAGGCAGAGTCAATGTGGCTCCATGCGCGTGAATCCGCTGATATTCATTGAACTCCATCTGTGGATCTATTTTGTGCATGCCACGTTGTCAAGCTCACCATGCCAGACGTAGGAAACATGTGGTTTATGTGGGGGATAAGTGGAAAGTGTCTAAGAACTTTTTAAGGGATGGTTTTCCCTTGCAAGTCTTGTCAATACTTGTGAGCGCCACACTTTGGACATGTCTCCATAGTCTCATATTCTCCTTGAAACAATATGCAATCATTGATACATGCATGGATGCTGTTGTAGTCCATACCAAGCTTTTGTAAAATATATTGCGCATCATCATGAGACTGAGACATGGTATTTGTAAGTGGTAATATATGATACTTTAGTAACCTGAAAAAAAATCATAAAACACCTTGAAAAAGCACAAATGTTTTTAATGATAGTGTTGAAAAGAAATCAAGGAAGCGTACGTACAAGGTACCTAAACAACTCGGTCACACTCGCATCACTCCACCCGTATTTTGCTTGCACACTTAGGAGTGTAAGCAGTGTCTTTAGGCAAGATACTTGGCACCCATCATATAATGGTATGGATACTTCCTCTCTAAGCGGATTAGAAGTCTTGACATCCATGGGCATCAATGCATCGATCATTGCCTCCATCTCAGGCTCCAAGAATGTAGGTAAGTCTGGAAGGCTGCCTATCTCCTTTAGTATTGATGGTATAGATTAGGTAGTACCTTCCAAGTGGTGGATTGGCTCAAACAATCCATCCACTGCATGCCCATGAACTCTTCTAACTGGCCACGAAGGGTGCACTCCTCCTTGGGACAAGAGGTCACCTCCCTGGATAGAAAATTTGCCAGCCACACCCAATGTTTTTGTGTATGGTATTCAATTAGCTTGTGAATACAATGCATGATTGATATACACTTTTCTTATTGTTTGCTCCAAATTTGAGATCCCCTGATCAATGATCTCAAATTTAAACTCGCCGAAGCATTGTACATGTTCTATAGATAATCAATGTTTTCATCTAATTGTGAGCTTGCATTAAGAGCAAGGACATGAAACACGTTGATTAAGATATGACTCGCGATCTTGAATATCACGACCTTCATCATTTTCCATTTGGTCTACGTTACGACAAACAATTTGTTTTTTTTATCATTCTTTTTTTCTTTCTTAAATTGTTTGAGAAGGGATTTCTTCTCTTGTAACTCAACAAAATTAACATATGTAAATTCTCCACCCACCCACAAATTAACGTATGTCGGAGTATTTTTGGTCTCGTGGTATTGCACCGCCACTACTCTCTCTTTGTTTTTTATCCATTCATTCTCGTCTCTCCTTCCATCTCTCTCTCTCTCTTCTCTTTCTTTATTATGTTGTATGTTTATTCTCTCTCTCTTGTTCCTTCTTTCTTTTTCTCTTCCTCTCCCTCTCTCATTTCCTTTAACAAAACATCTCTCTCTCTCTAGTACCAATTTTCTTTAACAAAACATCTCTCTCTCTCTACCACTACCACTACCACTACCACTACAATAAACAAGAAAAGAAGAAAAAACAATAACTACTACTACTACTACTACTAGTACTACAACAACAACAAACAAGAAAAGAATAAACAACAACTACTACTACCACTACTACAACAACAACAACAAACAAGAAAACTAAACAATAATAACCAAGAAAAAAAAAACTACTACGACTACAAGAAACAAGAAAACCACCACTACTACTACTACTACTACAAACCACTACCACTACCACTACCACTATCACTCCAATAAACAAGAAAAGAAGAAAAAAAAAAACAACTACTACTACAATAACAACAAACAAGAAAAGAAGAAAAAAGTACTACTACTATTACTACTACTACAATAACAACAACAACAATAAACAAGAAAAGTAAACAACAATAAACAAGAAAAGAAAAGAAACTACTACTACTACAACAACAACAAACAAGAAAACTACTATTACTACTACTAGTACTACTACTACGATGACTACGACCACGAGTACGACTATCAGAACAACAACAAATAGGAAAAGAAGAAATTAAATAACAACAACTACTACTATCACTACGGTTACTGCTACCGCTACCGCTACAAACAAGAAAATAAGAAATTAAACAAGAGCAATAAACAAGAAAATAAGAAATTAAACAACAACTACCGCTATCGCTACTGCTACTGCTACCACTACCACTACCACTACTGCTACCACTACCACTATTACCACTACCACAACAACAACAAACAAGAAAAAAAGAAAAGATGAAATAAAAAAACAACAACAATAATAACAACCTCTCCCTCCCTCTCTCCCTCCCTCCCTTCCTCCCTCTCCCTCTCTTTCTCTATTTCCCTATTATGTTTAATGCTTTCTCCCTCTCTCTCTCGTTCCTTCTTTCCTTTTCTCTCTTCCTCTCCCTCTCTCATTTCCTCTCTTTCTCTCTCAATATACATGGCTTTTAACAAAAACAAGTAAAAGAAAAAGAAAAAAAAAAACAAAGAAAGAAGGAACAATGCACTCACTGCAAAGGCCCAAGGATGGATTCAACGGCTCCTCTTTGGACGGCGGCTCCTCTTCGCCCTTTGTACACTTCCTCCTCTTCTTTACAAATGGTAGCGCCAGTGGTGAGAATCTTTCCTTCTCCCTCTTTCTCTCTTTCTCTCCCTCTCCCTCTCAAATGCAAGATGGAGTTCCCTCTCCCTTTCGCTCTCTCTTTCGTTTGTTCGCGCAAAATAACGTGCTCGGGTTTTGGCTTGCATTTTTTAATTTGAGAACCATCACTATTTGCATTTGCGATGCAAATAGCCACGGCGCTATTTTGCGTCGGAAAGCGCCATTGCTATGCCTACATATCCTTGTAGTGAGAATTTGCATAGGACCTACATCCAATCCTTAGTCTAAGCTTAGTAAAAATACCAAGTCAATTGACTGTCCTAGAATCCATTGTTCTACAAGGGCCAACTCGACTTGGTTTTCAAAACCCGGATGGGAATAATCCTCGGCAAGCTCACATTTTGGTGGAGTGGTCTTTTTAGGTATTTCATGACTTTGATACTAATTTGTTTTATCTAATTGACTTAGAAGAAAAGTTGAAGTAGGAGGCCCAACCCTATCAAGGAGCTCATGGAAGGCAAGGAAGGACAAAGAATCAAAGATGAGGTCCCGATTGCCATACAAAGCATCAAAGAAGAAGTCCTAAAAAAGGAGGATCTATCAAAGAGTGACCCTCAACAAAAAGGCCACCACCCAACAACAGCACCCATAAAGCCACCTCAAAATTTTCCTTGCCTAAGAAGGCCACCTTTGCCACCAACATCTCCACCAAACACTCCCTTTTGAAGTCAAAGGGACAAAAGTGCCTACATGAAGAAGACCCCCAATAGGGGAACAAGCCCCTTGCCATAGCAATAAAAAATCCCATAGGCCATAGCACCATCCTTATTACTACCCACAGTCCCTCCCCAATATCAGGCCTACATCCTTGATCCTCATCCTCTAAGAGTTCAATTAGGAAATGGCTCTCTAGTCATTGAAATTCATCAATTGGTTCTTTACTTGGTAGCAACACTAGTGGTAGGAGCTCATCATTGACATTGACCCCCTAAAAAAGGTGAACATTTCCCTCTTGGGGTAGCTTACTAGAGAGATGGTACCCTCCATGACCATCGGCAATGGTTGAAAGCATGCCAAATTTCCCAACTCACCTTTGTGAATGATGCTGGAGAGTAGAACCCAATAGTAGGAGAGAATGTGTTTCTCCAAGCTTGAGTGGTTGGAGGGAAGAATTCAAGTAGTGTGATCCCACTTGCCCTAGAGATCATTAAGGAAATCTAGTAGAACTATGAGCGGGAGTGGATCGACCCACTAGAAGAAGCTAAAACATGAGCTCTACGCCGCCATGACAGACTCTTGCTCCAAGCTCCCATCTCTATCATGACAAACTAGATGAGCTGGTGGACTTCGCTAAGTTCCTTTCTCCCAAACTATTTTTTATCTTTATTCTATCTATGATCTCATCCAACTCAAAAGATTTGGCTTTCATTGGCTATTGTTGCATTTCTTCTTCTTCTTTTTTGAGATGCTCACCGTATCAATCTTTTGGAATACCATCATGTATGATGACTATTCTCTATCTTTATCAAAACCTTAGATTATTTAGCTCTTGTGTTAGTTGAATCTTTGATACTTCATTGCCAAGTGTAGGAGCACCAAAACACTGAGGAAGAACAGTGGATTCAAGTCCTACAACAAGTTGTTTAGACTTAAATCATGACTCGAAGGTAGAATTTGATCTTCTTTGGTGGAACATCCCAAAGGAATAGTGAGTCAGAGTAGCTTGGGAGAGATGAAGAAAGTTGATATCCCTTGGCTGGCGGTCTTTGATTCAGTCAAGACTCTTGCTCTCCACCAAGCACCATCCGAGTGCTCACCTCTATCCCAAGCTTAGGATCAAGCACAAGCCACACACTGATTAAGGGGGATAGACCCCCCCTGATCATTAGGATTTGGGAATAAATCTCCAAATCCTAATGATCCAAGCTAGGGTCAAGGAGGTGAAGATCCTCACCTTGATGACTTGTTGTTTAAAAACACCTCTACTCCCACCCATGACATAATGAAATTAGCCACTAATGCTTAGCTTTAGGCTTAATTGATCAAATTCAAAGCCATCTCCCTCAAGTGATCGCACCACATTCATGCCCTCCATAGTATCGAGCACAAGCAGATTTGAATGGCATGCATGCATGCCTTACTCGAGTGTCCTTTGAGGTACGGATGGCCAATTAGCAAAGATTCTCTTCATGTTCTCTCTCTCTTGCAGGAGTCTTTCTTTTCTTATTTCCTTGTTTGGGGTTTGCGGAAGGTAAACTTCCCTCGCCCCTAAACACTTTGTTGATCACATATAACGTTCCTTCACTACAAGCTATAGGCCTCATACCGACGTTCAAAGCAACAAAAATGTTTATAAAAAATTTTCCCTCATCATCGCTAAAAATGTCAGTATTAGCAATGCCATAGAATCGTCACTATAAGCATCACTATAGGTGTCACTATTTGCATTGCTATCAGTGTTGCAAATACGACGCTGATAGCAACGCAAATAAGGATGCCCATAGCAATGATTTGCAATGCTAATAGCAATGCATGTAGTAAATTTGTGACACTAGTAGTGATGGTTATAGAGGTTTTTTTTTGTGGCAGGGCAATAAGCTACCCTACCACAAATAGCACTATGTGCTTTATTTGGACCATACCAAATATTTACAGTAAAGTATACAATACTATGTGTATAGAGAGTATATGGTAATGTTAAAGCTCCACTAAGTGATCCAGTGGTGCATAGTTCTAGTAAGAGATCTGGTTTTGAAGGTTATGTAGCTCACCATTATGCTTATATGGCAAAGGTACTTAAGGATGTTGTGCCCACTTTTTTTGAGGATGTTGAGTATACTTATTTTGAGAATGTTATTGATGATGCTCATTGGGATGTAACAATGGATGAGGAGATGGCTACATTAGAATCCAATAAGACTTGGGATTTAGTAGCATTGCCCTTAAGCAGCATAAGGTAGATTATTCTATTAGCAAGTATAAGACTAGGCTAGTTGCAATAGGCTATGCTCAAACACATGGCATAGATAATGAGGAGATATTCAATCCAATTGCTAAGATAGCAACATTTAGATATGTGATTGCTTTGGTAATAACCAAAGGTTGGAGTTTGTAGCAAATGGATATAAAGAATATATTTTGGCATGGTGAATTGCAAGAAATGTATATGGAGTATCCAATAGGTTATAAGCATTTAGAGCATCCCATATATTTATATAGGTTAAAGAAGGCACTCTATGGGTTGAAGCAAGCACCTAAAGCATGGTTTGACAAGATGTCAATATTGGCTTTTCTGTTTGATGATGATCACTCATTTTATGTGAGAAAGGAATATGCAAGTTTGATTAGCATAGTCATCTATGTGGATGACTTGATTATTACATGTGATAATGATAGTGCGATTGTTGAAGCTAAGGACCTTTTGAAGAAGAAGTTTCAGATGAAGGATTTGAGTGAGCTAATGTACTTTCTTAGTATTGAGGTTATCAAATGTGATGATGGTATATGGCTATTCCAAAGGTAGTATGGCTTGGATATATTGTCCAAGTATGGCTTGATTGCGTGTAACTAAAATCTCTTTTAGTACCATTGGAGAAAATGCGAAGTTGAGTATTGATATTGGGGATGAGATAGAAGATCCTACTATGTTCAGGAGGATAGTAGGGAATCTGATTTACATGACTATCATAAGGACAGACTTGAGTTATGTTGTTGGCATTGTCAGCCAGTCTATGAAGATGTCTATAAGGTCTCATTTGGATGTAATTACACACATATTGAGATATGTCAAGTCCACTTTGCATTATAGACTTTTTTATGAGACCGGTAAGAATATAGAAGTGTCTGAATACACAAATGCAGACTGTGCTAGTAGCATGTCTAATAGAAGATCTATAACGGATTCATGTTTTCTCTTGATAGTGTAGCAATTATGTGGATTAGAAAAAAGAATCCTATAGTTGCTTTATTATCAAATGTAGAGGCTAAGTATAGAGGTGCTACTATGGTAGCATGTGAGATGATATGGCTACAAAGAAATTATTTGGTGATTTGGATGTGTAGGGAGATGGTCCATATGTCATTCACTGTGACAACATGAGCAACATATAGTTAGCTAGGAACCCAATGTTCCATTCTAGAGGAAAACTCATTGAGATGCATTAACACTTTTAAGAGAGAAGGTACTTGTGATTTGGTATATATCAATACACAAGCTCAAATAGCTAACATTTTCACAAAGGCATTGAGTATAGAGAAGCTTCAAAATTTCCAAAGCTCACTTAGAGTTGTAGAGCTATAATGGAGCTTAAGGTGAAGTGTTGAGATGGTAAGATCAATACATGTCAATATACCATCTAGTTAGATGGCTTTACACATCTATACTTATCATATTGGTGGTCGTTATGATCCTCACATGGCCATTAACTTATCACTTATTATATTTAGCTTGTTGTACCTACCTATAATTAGCATAGTTATACTGCTAATTGATTAGTGTAGTTAGTTATACATTTTTTTACTTAGTAGGCCACTTTTCTTTATGTTGTATCTTATTTACACTTTATGCACATTGTATTGGGTGTAAAAGAAAAAGAATAAACCAACAAGAAATTTTTTTGGTCTCCATCTCTCTTCTTGTGTTCTTAAGTGAGATTCCTCTTGTGTGTATGGTGTGTGTTTGGTGGAATATCTCAAGCAAGTCCCCCCACCAAATGATTCCCAATATTCAAAAGGGCTTGTTCCTTTATGGATGTGATCTCTATCATAGCTAAAGGTGGTGACAATTGAGATTCATAGCTAGTTGTGTTGTTTGAGGTTGATTACTTTGTCAAATCCTTACCCTAATTGGGTATGTTAATATATGATCCAGGTTTTTTACAAATCGAATTTCTATAAAAAAAATTGGCCAAAACCCCTATCAAGAGCATTGCCCATAGCTTAAGCCCTACATATTATCACTTTGGGTTTACTCTTCAAGCACTAGGTATGCTACATTGCTTCTTGGTTATAATAACTCTATCAAGTGGGAAAATCAGTTCTTAGAAGAGATGTCAATGTAGAGGGTAAAAGTGATGGGTTATCTTAGTGAAGATGGAAACGGATTACACCTAGGGATTGAGTGAGTGCATAGATTTTTTCAAAGGACTAACCTCTAACTACACTTGGCTTCCACCTGCATCACCAATATTTGAGATCTATCACCATCATTAGAGGACACCTCAACCTTGTACACAAGTCAATGTCCACATCATGGTGTCATTTGAATCTTACACAAAAGCTTACAAGCATCCACCCCCTCTATCACATGCTTATATGCATTAAAGTCAAAGCAGCTTTTGGAAAAAGTTTTAAATAATTTTAATAAATCCCACTAAAAATCAAATTTCAAGAAAATTCACACGATTCCCGACCGGCTTCGACCTGATCTACAAAGTTGTAGAAAATACTTTTTTCAGATTCTTCACCGATTTGAAGTTACAAAGGCGCAGACTATTGGCTTGGCTGCATCCAATTTTCTTTTCTCTTTCACCCTTATCACATCAACTTTCCATTTTATCCTTCTTGTAAATATATTATAATAATGTGATTTAGGCACCCACCTCTTGTAATCTAGCTCTCTTTCTCTATCTTGTCTACCACCACCCTTGGCTTCTTGCATGATAGCCAAGGTGGAGACTTGTCCCATCCACAATTCTCCATATTATCAGTTGCCATATATCATCTAGGATTATGTTAATCAAGAATATTATCTTAATCTAATCTCTCATGAAAGCTATATAAGGTGCCCATGGAGATATAAAAAATACACAATCACAAGCAACACACAATCACAAGCACATGTGAGCACTCTAGATTACCAAGCCCAAAGGGGAGCCACTAAGAGCACATTATGCAACACCCTCATGCTAGTCCATCTCTTGGAGGTAAGCTATGAGTGAGTCTCTTTTTTTAATGTAGCATTCCATGAATACATAATGGCAAGCTTTCTCTACATCTTCTCCTCTTGTCTCATTCTCTTCTCATCTCTCTCCCTCTCTCTCATATTCTAATATGATGTCTAGATCATATGCACTTTCTTCTAATTCTCCCTTTACATTCATACGTAAAATTATTAAGTAAGACTTGCCATATGATCTATTGGTGGGGAATCCTTATTTCCTCATGTTATATATATGTTCATGGGAGAAATCAGGAGCCATCACCTCTCTTAACTTTCCATTATCTTCATTTCCCTTAAGATGGGCTACAAATTCTCTCTTGTGAAGTTATGTTTTGGCTCTTTCCATTCACTTAGGAAAGGGATGTCCTAGCCCATTCTCCCTTTGGCTAGGTGGTGACCTTCTTTAACTCTCTTAGTAAGGATTGGAGGTTGGGTGGGTAAGAGGCAACTCACTCATGTTTTCAGCTCTCAATATACTTGATTGATTTTTGTGAGTCCATTTTGCATAGGTTGAGTATCTATATGAGGTTGCTACTGTTTGGCTTCCTATGTTAGCTTTATATGAAACATTCTTAGGAGACTTGGGACTATTTGATACCTCTAATGGCTCCTCATTTCTTCTTGATGGTGCGATTCTTTCATCTTTTAAACATTCTTGTGCAACTAGAATATTATCATGGGGTGGACACTCTGATTTCTCTTTTAGGTTTACTATCCTATGAGGTATTACCACCATCTCGTGGATTCAATAACTACATTTCATGGTTGCACCTCAATGCAGTGCTAATTCTTCTTTAGTCTAGCTTTTTTCTTTCTCTTGTAGCTTGCTCAATTCATGAGATGGTTTGTATCCTAAACTATTGTTCATATTTAAGTTGTTTCCTTTGTGTCCTTACTTTGAGTAAATTATGTGCTACTACTGAAAGAGGTGGTGATGCATGAAATTTGGGTATGTGTAGGAACCTTGAGCATGTAGCAATGCTTTGGGAATCCATTATGTCATTGTACTAACTCTCCATCAGTGTTTATGGTGGTATCCCCAATATATTTGTCTCTTTTTCGTGGGGATCTATTTTTGTCAAGATTAGCAATGAGATGGGAGTTGTTAGATTCTTGGATTTTCTCATTATAGGACTAGGGAATGTTGCACTCAGAGGCATTTGCTTCCTGTCTTCTTTTTCTAGTAGTCCTCTAAGAATTGCATTACTCCCTGTCATTGAGTTTCTATCTAGGGTAGAAACTGATTGCTTAACCTTATCTTGAGCAATGATGAGGTTGCTTTTGCTAAAGATTGTTACGATCTTAACTATAGGTAGGGACAAGTGGACTCTTTGTGCCTCATAATATAGTAACACTATATTGTAGAATTCAAGAATCTCCCAAGTTCCACTCTCAAATTAGAAATAAAGATTGGATGAGAGCTAGATTTTAGAAGACACTTTTGAGCCATGCTAGTGTGGAATGCATTGTAGACTTTAGGGTTATTCGGTTCAGAGGACGGCCAAGCTATCAAGTATTATTAAGAAGGCCATGGATCTTGCAATCGGGCTGTCAAGTGGATATACCTAATGGTCAATTGATACTTGGGAGAGGTACAATTGTGTGGTAGTAAACACTCTCAAAGCGAGAGAGATTCTCTATTCTCTACGAAATTAGAGACGCTACAAGGTGTATATGCTAGTGATATGTCATCGAGTGATGAATCAAAAGAAGGGTCCACTAGAGAGGACAACTATCAAATAACTCTAAATGAGCCAATAGAGACCCAAGATAGGATAAGAAATTCAGATGTGATTGAGTTGGATCTTGGTACGCCAAATGATCTACGGCCAATTAAATTAGGATCCATGCTTAGTATGGAAGAAACGGAGGACTATGTATCCCTTATCCAAGAGTTCCACGACATTTTTACCTAGAGTTATGATGAATTGAGGGGTATTCCTCCCAGCCTGGCTCTTCATACCATTCCTCTAAAGGAAGGTAGCCATTATGTGCGTTAGAAAGTAAGGCGTATGCATTTCAAATTGAGGGAGGGGTTATTTGAGGAGTTATAGAAATTGCAACAAGCTGGTTTGATTTTCTATATTGAGCACACTGAATGGCGTTTACCTGTTGTTATCGGGAAGAAGAAAATAATCAAATCTGGCTTTGTGTAGACTTTAGAGAGCTGAATAAGCAAACAATTAAGGACTACTACTCATCGCCCTTTATTGACCTAATTTCGGAATAGCCTAGCATGTAGGGAAATACATTTGTTTATGGATTGCTTTGTGGAATACAACCAGATGGAAATTGCAAAAGAAGATAAGCTGAAAAAAACTTTCATTAATGTCTTTGGTACCTTTGCATACCATGTGATGGCCTTTGGTTTATGCAATGCACCCATTTCATGGCAACAAACAACAAACAAGACCTTTGGTGGCATCTACCCAAAAGAGTTGAAAGTATTTATCGATGACCTAGGGGCAACCACCATAAGAGAAAGATAATTGATTATTTTAAGGAAGTGTTTTGAGCACTGCAAACAATTTTTCATAGCTCTTAACCTACGAAAGTGCATCTTTGGGGTGCCTTATGGCTATTGCTAGGCCATGTGGTCAATTTAGTAGGGATCGTGGCTGACCCTAAAAAGATCACGGTCATAGTTGCCATGAGTCTGCTACGCACTCTGAAAGAAGTACACAACTTTCTATCATTTGTAGGATAGTACCAAAGATTCATAAATGCCCTGGTAGAAAGAAGGTTTCCACTAACTAATTTGTTATCCTTTAACTGTCTATTTGAAAGGAATGACCCTTGTAAGGTAGCTTTTAATGATGTGAAATAGGAGCTAGTAAAAGCACAATTTTTAAAAGTACCTAAAAGGGGTGAAGTATTCTATATATTTTCAACAATCACCATGCATAGTATCAGCTACTACTGCTTGTCCCAAATCTAGGAGGAAAAATGGTCCGACTGCTTTTGCTAGTCGAAAGTTGGGCATATAAAAAATCAACTACGCCTACATGGAGAAGTTGTGCCTTGCAATGGTATTTGCAACTAAAAAATTCAGGCACCACATCCTCTATGAGAATTTAGTTTTCTATATGAAGGCGGAGGGGCTTAGATTGCTTATGAACAAGATACAACCGCATGATCATTTAGCAAAGTGGTTAATTACTTTGCAAGAATTTGATTATGAGATTAGAAATAAGCCACCAAAGCTTCAGGGTATTGTGAAATGTCTTGTGGATTTCCGGGAACCGATTAAAGAGACTTTAGTTTTAAGGAAGTGATATCGAGGAAATGTTAAAAAATTGATACGGCCTCTATCCCAACTTGATATACTACTATCACTATCAACAAGAGAGACTGGAGCCGATTTATCAAAATCAAAAAGAGGAACATTAGACAATCGGCTTAGAAAATTTCCTTGATCGTAGGAACACTATATCAAAAGGTGGTTGATGATATCTATCACTGATGTGTGATGCTTGATGAGGTTCCATTCATTTTGGAAGAGTGCCATGACTCCGCTTGTGGAGGGCATTTTGCTAGACGACTAACTGCCCAAAAAGCTTTTCGAGCTAGATATTGGTGGCAATCCATTTTTCAAGATACATTTGAGTATGTTAAGAGATGTAAAACTTGTGAATGACATGATAGTAGGGAGAATAGGAAGTGACCACTTACTCCAATTATGGCAATACTTCCATTTGAGAAGTGGAACTTAGATTTTATGGGTCCTATTACCCCATCCTCTTCTATGTAGAAGACATATATCATAGTGGCGATTGACTATTTTACAAAGTGGTCAAAAGCACGAGTGACAAGGAAGGACAATGCAAAAGAGATTGTGAGTTTCCTATTAGAGCAGATTATATGCTAATTTGGTCCGCCAAAAGAATTAATATCGGACCGTGGAACCCATTTCCTAAATAAGGTGATCAAAAGCGTGAATGAAGCATGGAAAATTAAGCACAATAAAACAACTCCTTATAACCCACAAGTAAATGGGCAAGTTAAAATTACTAACAAGTAGCTTATTGGTATTTTATCAAAAATAGTGTCCAAAAAGAAGTGAGACCGGGATAAGAAACTATATGTGGCAGTGTGGGTGTATAACACAATGTTTAAATGATCCATTGGCCACACCCCATTCAAGCTAGTCTATGGGGAGGAGTGTGTTTACCCTTAGAGATTGAGTTGCCAACTATAAGATTTGCAATCAATCATTCTTCGGGTAATGAGGATGTCCTTTCCTAGCGCTTTACAATCTTATCCCACTTGGATGAGCTCAAATTGTAGAGTTTGTTACACTAGGAAGTGGCCAAGCGTCAGATGAAGCAGTTGCATGATTTAAAAGTAAAGAAATATACCTTTAAGAAGGGACAATTGGTTCTACATTATGATGCACCTAGAGAATTCTTTCCAAGAAAACTTGAGCCCAAATGGGACAGCCTCTACAAGATCATAAGGATAGGGAAAAATAAGTCCACAACATTATTTGTTGATCTTGAGAGAGGGGAATTTAAAAATAAGGTTAATCTTAATAAGATTAAACGTTATTATTTCTAAATGCACTAATGAAATAAATATCTTCCAGGTCAATGCGAGGCTAATGCAAAACTTGCAAAAGAAAATATTGGTTGATGGGGTGGCTTATTCCTTACTTGGAACACCCATACTTGAAGTAGCGATATCATCAGGGAAAGCTTATGTGATGGAGTAAAGGATATAAAGTGATTGAGCAAGAGGACATATCATTTATCTAGGAAATCAAAGTCTTCTATCATCATTTCTTACAAATTTTGACAAGCATCCTTATTATATTCAATGAAGAAGGTGGGATGGAACCTTCAGGACATCCTATGAATATACTAAAATTTGACTATCATAATTATGGGTAGAGGTGACGATGGCTGGCTATGTGAATCCATTGTGGACATACACATTATACATTGATAAAGTATCTAAGGGTCCCAACAAGAAACGAAGTATAAGGGTAGTTATTAGAGATCCCCGACATAGAGTCGTGATGAAATTAGCTATTTATCTCTCGGTTGGATCTACTAATAACATGGCGGAATAAAAAGCTTTAATCATGGGCCCGAATATTGCTAAGAAGGGTGGTATCTATCATTTGTTAGTAAAGGGGGATTCCCAATTGATATTGAACCAACTAAATGGAACTTACAGAGTAAGAAATCCCATTCTTTCTATGTACTATCACACTGCTATGACCGTGCTCGATGGTTTTGAGAGTGTCTCCTCAATTGGTTCCACGTTATTGGAATCAATTTGCAAACTTGTTAGAAAACTTTGCTTATGAAGAAGACATTGTCTACAACTGTGGTCCTAGTTTGGCTATCTCTATCAATGATGAGATAGGACCCGGTCGATTATGGGGCCTTTTATCAGAACATGCCTAATAGCATGTGATGGTTAGTATGGGTGATGCAAAGAGTTTCCGAGACCCATTTGCCTTTGTTATCTTGGGCCCATAGGTTGGTCAGATGACACGTTATGCATACATCTCTTGCTATTTATGCAGGAGGCATGGGTCACAATCTAATGCATTTAATTTAGGGCAGTAACCTATTTTGTCCTTGGGATGGAGTATCTTGTTGTATATTAATAAGATTTTACAAGTGAGAATATATATATATAGGACTTTTTTTGTTTTATTTCATTAGGCCAAGAGGGCCCAGGTTTCTTAGGATTTTAATACTTGATTTTTTAAGGCCCAAAGGTTAGTTTTTGTCATGTTTAAATCATTTATTGCTTCAGGCCATGGACTAGTTTTGTTGGGTGTGAACTGTGATATTTTTTAAGGCCAAGAGGGCCATATTTTTGTTTGGTGTAAATACATTTAATGGTTTTCCATTTTAGTAAATTGCATCACACAGGTTGACAAAGTCACGAGAGGAAGCCTTTGCTGTGGAGGAGCTTCTTGTGGTCATTCCAAATGGTTTCATCTCTTTTTCGAGTCTTCTTTCCTTAAAAAGATACTGTTATATGTTTATGTAGGGGCTAATATTTTTTTGTTTGTTGGGGATCGACAATCAAGGCATAAAGTCCTAGTGTTTGGTTAGATATATTTGGGGGATATTTGAGTAGTCATCTACCTCTTGTTAGGACATTCTCAGGAATTAAAAGACCTATTTTAGAAGGTTTTTCTAATGAACCTATCCTTCCTACTTGCTAGGCAGTTGTCCTAGCAGTTCCTGTTAGGGTGAGGCAGTTAGAGAAGCTTGCCAAAATATCAAAATAAGAGCAAGTTTTGAATCTATATTTAAAAAAATATTACAGAGGTGTGTAAAAAGGGGTTCTAACCCCTCAATAAGAAAAGGAAAAGGGACAATAAAAAGTTCATATAAGCAGTTGATTATCACCTTGTGGAGGCTTGGTAGGTTCCTAGGGATGAGTCAACCAATGCCTTATCTTCCTAGGGGTAGCAGCTAACAAAAGAGAGAAGAAAGGAAGGTTGGAGTGAAAATAAAAGTGAGCGTTAAAAAAGGATTAAGTGTTACCTTGCGAGTGCTTGGTAGGTTCTTGGGTACCAAGTCAGGACGTGAGGCCAATGTCCTATTCTCCTTAGGTCACTCTATGCTCATCTCCCTCCTTTTTACATGCCTGAGTATGAAAACCGTGAACAGAAAATGTGTTATAAGAAGAAACTATGACGACTAGGCTATAGGAGTCCTTGCCTAGTAGGAAGTCCTAGTCTAGTTGTCCGAAGTTAAGTAGGTAGTTCAGACCTCCCCCAAGATGACCTCTTTGGTGGGATTTTTAGCTAGTCCGTGTTAGAGTAATTGGTTAGAGACTCACTTTGGATTTTTGTCAGATTATACTAGGCCTATCCCTAGTAGATTTTCATTCCTTGATAATATCAAGGGGTAGGAAGAGAGTTGTGATGTGCTTTTTTCTTTTGTATCAGCTTGATGCTCTTTATGATTATGCACATTAAGATTTATTCATGGGATTTGATGGGCTAAGTCACCCTATCTTGTGGTCGCCAATGAGAGCTGGATTTTAGGAGCCGGCTTTAAGCTGTGCTTGAAGTGTTTGAGGTCATCTTTGAAAAAAGAAAGTGTTCGAGAGGTGTCAAAGGTCAAATTTTCATGAAAAATCAAATTGTGGTAGATGGCCAAGCTGGGAGTTTTTTAGATGCATTTCAACGTCAGGAATCCAACGCAAGTCTTGGTCCCTCAATCGGAGGTTGTTTGACCCCCGCATTTAATCCTCATAAGGTTTAGTGTTATAAAGTAGCTACTAGATGTGGGAGCCAGAAAATGAGTGAGGGAGACCAAGTTAATAGATTACAATACTATAAAGTCACCTGTCCAGATGGATCTTGAATCCGAGTCCATTTGCCCAACCCAAATCAAAATATCCACTTGCAAGGCAATGTGAACACAAAGAGATGAGCTGGTTATTTTAAAATTTTTAACCTTAGGCCTAATAAAAGGCAAAGAAACTCATGAAAATTTAACCAATAGAGGGGGAGGGGGACGCAAGAAATCTTAAATCTCTTGGATCGTTCAAATTATATAAGAGTCGAGACTCTTCGTATGTTCTTTATGTTAGAGCAACGCATAGAGGGGGCCAATCCTATTGGTGTGGGAGGGCTGTAGTGAGGTCATGTCATTCAGTCGAAGGGGTGCCTCCTCTATGTGTGTGTTATCTAGTATATTATACCAAGACATGTGGGATATTCCTTTGAGGAGTAGGGAAGGGTAATCATTGGACTACAGTTCATTACAAACACAATATCTTTAGTAGTGATTAGGGTAGTGTGCCCTTGGATGGTCTTGGCCATGAGGCCATGTGGGGTTGTCTTGTGAGTGTTATAGAGGCCCAGCTAGTGCCTATAGCTAGTTTTAGGCTCGTTTTAGGTCCTGACATTTGACCATGTGGCTAAATCTTAATCTCTTTTTGAAGATGGAACTTGATACTATCACCTATATAGTATCTAGATAAAGTTTCACCTTCAAGGAAGGGGGTAACAATTTGACCATGTAACCAAATATTCACCATCTTCTAAATTCCCAAAGAATATGAAAATTCCTAAACTCCCTAATATAGTGTTTAGTCAACATCACAAACTTAAGTTACACATTTGAAAGATATGCCAAGTACGATTTCCTTCCTCACATTCTCTCTATTGTAGGGAGCACATAAAACATAGATGACTAGCTTTTGGACACATGCGTGTGTAGTTCGATGCCCATGCATAGATGGATGCACACATGTGTAGTTGAATGCTCACATGGATGCACATATATGTGAATCTAAAAAATTTAGCAAGCCAATCTATGGTGGCCAACTATGTATGATAATGTTTGCAAGTGGATCAAGTACTGTGATTCCTATCAATGGGGTTGAGCTAGAGATCTCTTACCATTCCAACCAACCCTACCACTCGAACCTTTTGAGAAGTGGGGATTGGACTTTGTTGTGGTCCCATCTCTCCAGTTGCTACCTACACCCACAAAAAGTACATTATGATGGCAATTGACTACTGTACCAAATGGGTAGAAGCTGATGGATAGAAGCTACACAATACCACCAAGCCAGTAGCTAAATGTTCATTATGGGATATCTTCACAAGGTATGGCATGCCAATAAATTTGTTTAGTGATCAAGGTACACACTTTGTAAATAAGGTCATCAAAGAGATCACCTCATTATTTCTAATTATACATTAAAAATTATATCCTTACTATCTTCAAGTCAATGGTTTAGTAGATCCACCAACAAAGTTCTATGCAAGAGTCTAAGCAAATTGGTAGATTAGAATTGAGAATATTGGGATACTAAGCTTCCCACTACACTTTGTGCCTTCCAAACATCCTTGAAGATTGCAACCAGTATAACTCCCTACAAGTTAGCCTTTAGGTTGGAAGCCATTACACCACTGGAATTTATAGTCCCTAATTTTTTTATTGGCGATATGAGATCACCTCATTCTAGAGGAATAACTCCCATTCCATGTGGAAGTCATAATCTAGCTCAAAGAAGTTTGGACCTATATCCAATCCTCAGTCTAAGGCCAGTAAAAATACCAAGTCAATCGACTATCCAAGAATCCATTGTTCTGGAAGGGCCAACTTGACTTGGTTTTCAAAACCCAGATGGGAAAAATCCTGGGCAAGCTCACATTTTGGTGGAGTGGTCTTTTTAGGTATTTCATGACTTTGATACTAATTTGTTTTATATAATTAACTTACAAGACAAGTCAAAGTAGGAGGCCCTCAAGTTCTTATTCGAGCATCTCTACTTGCAGGCCAAACTCCTTCAGCATTTTTAGGAAGGTAGGCTTTCTCTTTTTTTTCCCTTCTTCTCCTATTGAACAACCCCCATAAAGCCACCTCAAAATTTTCCTTGCCTAAGAAGGCCACCTTCGCCACCAACCTCTCCACCAAATAAGCCCTTCTGAAGTCAAAGCGCTAGAAACGCCTACAAGAAAAAGACCCCCATTAGGAGAACAAGCCCCTTGCCATAGCGATCACAAATGCCATAGGCCATAGCACCACCCTTATTATTACCCACAGCCCCTCCCCAATATTAGGCCTACACCCTTGATCCTCATTCTCTAAGAGTTCAACTAGGAAATGACTCTCTAGTCATCAAAATTCATCAGTTGGTTCTTTACTTGTAGAAATACTAGTGATAAGAGCTCTCTATGCACATTGACCCCCTAAAAAAGGTGAGCACTTCCCTCTTCAAGCAGCTTACTAGAGAGATGCTACCCTCCATGACCATCGAAAATGGTTGAAAGCATGTCAAAATGCCCACCTCACCTTTGTCAATGATTCCTGAGAGTAAAACCCAAAAGTTGGAGAGAATGTGTTTCTCCAAGCTTGAGTGGCTGGAGTGAAGAATTTGGATAGTGTAACCCCACTTGCCCTAGAGATAATTAGGGAAATCTAGTAGAAGTACAAGCGGGAGTGGATCAACCCACTGGAAGAAGCTAAAACATGAACTCTAGGCCACCATGATAGACTCTTGCTCCAATATCCCATCTGTTTCATGATAAACTAGATGAGCCGGTGGACTTTGCTAAGTTTCTTCCTCCCAAACTATTTTCTCTTTTCATTCTATCCGTGTTTTTTACAAAATTGGATCTCTACCACAAAATTTGGCCAAAACCCCTATCAAGAGCCTTACCATATCACTTTGGGTTTACTCTTCAAGCACTAGGTAAGCTACATTGCTTCTCGATTATGATAACTCAAGGAAATGGGGGAAACAAGTTCCTAGGACAGATGCCAATGTAAAGGGTAAAAGGGATTGTTATCTTAGTGAAGATGGAAATGGATTATACATAGGAGTTGAGTGAGTGCATAGATTTTTCAAAAGACAAGTCCCCAACTACACGTGGATTCCGCCTACATTACTAAGATTTGGAATCTATCACCATCATTAGAGGACACCTCACCTTAGTACACAAGTCAATATCCACATCATGGTGTCATTTGGATCTTACACAAAAGCTTACAAGCATGGACCCCTTCTGTTACATGCTTAAATGTATTTATATATATTAAAGGAACTAAAGTCAAAGTAACTTTTGGAATCCATTTTTTATAATCTCAATAACTGTAACGTGTCCGCTAGAATCATCCCGGACACGTCTTAGCAGTCCATCGGAAAGGCTGTCTAGAGAACTCCACCCGGCACTCCCATGGAATGTTACGGGTTTTGCAATCTAGGTCTTTCCGCGTCTGCCACGTAGCGGAAGTGTCCTGGCCGTTTCCCACTTAGGATCGACCGGAATTAAGGTTTTCCTATTTGGTCATTAGCTAGCAGCAACTAGCGTCAGACCCGAGCGAACTACTTTACGCAGAAACGCCAGGTCCGAAGTGGATTCACGCTGCACTTGGTTCAAGGAGAATGGGAAACGAGAGGGATGCAATGCTCAACCTCTCTGCCATAAGGCATAGTCCCATTCCGTTCCCCTAAAACAGCATGAATCGGGTAACAGGTAATACTAAGTCATCCTTCTCGTTATTTGCTCGGCAATGATGATCATCCCTCTGTTCGTCCAAGATTTTGAGAAAAGTTCCCGGCTAACCGGGACCACCCATCCATAGGACGGACCCATGGTCCATCCTCCGCACTTTCCTCGGTTTGTTTTAGTTATGTAATTACCTACCACATTAATTTGACATATAACAAACAGCTTCTTTGATTACCCCTGTTAAGCACTGGTTCCCTCACGTAATCTTATCACGTGACATAGAAAAACAATGTCAAACAACTTCTTTATTATCATTTTATCCTTTTATCTTTGAAATACAAGGAGTTCCGCCCATAGGCTTGTTCATAATCCGCCCGAAGGCTATCCAATAATCCACCAGGGATCACTATTCTAAGCTTCTGCCCGTAGACTAGTATGCGGGCCTCGAGATCCAATCCCGAGTCACGTTAGCCTCTTGTGCAGGGCCCGAGAAGCGAGGGATTTACGGCCAGAGCCCCCCCTGGCACCCAAGCGTCCTCCTGCTCCAAGTAGAGCTCAACGGAAAGACCTCTCACGGCGGGTTCGGTCCACGTTCCCGGCGCGGTCAACAACCCCCTTGGTTAGGGTCAGGCAGGCAGTCGGGGGTAACTGAAGCTGCCTCTTCCTTCAGGCCTTCAACCTGAAGTATTTAGATATCTTTTCATCCTTTAGTTCATTGAGCAAACAATGCAAACAGTGCTTTCTAAACTGTTACAAGCACAATCAATTCCCAGTGGTCGTTTAGCTGGCAAACTGTTAAGGAGTGACTCCTTCTCTCCGAATGCAACCCGCATTCGATCCGGAATCAATTGCAACTTGGCAAGATTCCCATCGTCCTTGGGTTAGGGTCATACCCTGCCAATACTTTAGGTTTTGTTTATGGTAGATTCCGGCGACCATGTCGCTTTAGTTTATTGACTAATCATTTGCGTCCAAGCAAATACCTAGCTTCCCTTAACTTGACAAATTTTCCCTAATGAGGATAGAGTAAGAGAATGACTACCCTTTCCCCTTGCAAGTTAAACTCGCGCAAGAGCCTGCCAACCTTAATCCACGGAATGGCAAAACTTCTTACGATCAACCCGCAAGCCTAAGTGACGTTGCAATTTACTGCACAAGTGTCGCCTCCATTCCAAGAGATCATTTCGCCTAATGAATGGCGTATTCAGGTCACGGAATTAACTTCAGACGAGAAGGAGGATTTAGGGTGTCTTTTACCCACCCCATCCTTAATTTCACTAAATCGGCAACGTTTAGTCCTAGGGATCCAACTCAATTCGAGTTTCATCATTTTGAACGCTTGATCCTAGATTATTGTTTACATGAGCATCCAATTAGCTTAACATTTTGGGAATATGGTTAGGACTATTGGGTTTGAAGGTTTCGACATAGCGACAATTGGAAAACTTGGCCGAATCCTTAACGTGCTAATCCCTAGTTAGTGTTTGGGGTATCTATCGTATTGACTGAACCATACCCATACGAATCCTTTGAGGCTAGGTGATTTGGGTAATTCACTATGCTTGTCACGCGACAAGGATGAATCCTTCCTAGAGACAATAAACTAGATCTAAGGGAGGAAAAATAGTTGCAACTACTGCAATACATGTAAACATGTGATTCATTGCTTCTACGCATCACATGGTTCACAATAACTCTATCTTTCCTTGGTATAGTAAAAATGCATGATAATCTGGGTACTAACTTTCCTAGGACCTACTAGGACTTACATCAAATAACCATGCCTACAACCTTGTTGTCTACACTTTAGAATCTCATGCTTTGAAAAACCATGCGACCTTTCCTAAATACGGCTCCTGATGAATGAAAGTTCTGCATGATGACTATGCAACACGCAACTTTCCCCTAGCTACAATGTAGTTAATGAAGTTCATACCAAACTAAAGCTAGTGTTAACTTATTCCATGTTACATGCTACTTGCAAGTCCATAAGATCATTTTCGTACTCTTCTATTTCTTTTCGGATAATATCTTATGGGTGTTAACTTTTCCTCATGAATCATTACAAGGAAGATGTTGCCTAAAATGCGGCACACGCTTATTCCCACCATGTCTAGTAACCAAATGCACTTATCAATTTCATTTCTTTGCCCTATATGTTTCGACTCATTACTTTGATAATGTTCCAAAATAGCAACATGCAGCTAGTATTCTAAGGCGGACAACTCTGGACTTGCAACCGTTTCAATTTCATGACATGCATCAACCTTGTCTAATGTTTAAAGAGATAATTTATCAAATGTATTTTTAACGCTGCCACATTAAAATAACCGTAAAATGCATTCTCCCTTATGGAATTAAGCGCGCCTAAACATTTCTTTATGCGAGAATAAACTCGAAAAAACCTGGACTTGTGGGCTCGGAGAGATATCCACTTGAATGCTTGGAGATGAACCTCCCGCAGTCCCGCCTTGCAACTTCTTGGGAGCCATTGTAGTCATGGTTACGGACTCCTTTACTCTCGCTTTTCGAGATGGCTAGGGGATCGATATCTTCTCCTTGTTTGGGAATAGCGATTTCTCTAACCGGATTCAAAACCGAGAAGTCGCGTAGGATCAAGGCCTATGGCCTTAATCCTTAGAAGCTTCTTAAGAAGCTTCTAAGAAGCTTCTGGGGCCTGCAGCAACGTCGAGGGGGGGGGTATCCAATGATTGGGAAGGGGTCGTCATGAAGAGGGCGGAATGGCGGCGGACTGTGGCGGCAGCGCGGCGGCTTCCTGCACGACGGCGAGGGTCTGATCTCCCTCCTTTCCCCAACGGCGGGGCAGCAGCGTCCTCTCCTCCTTCTCACAGCACCGTCCCTTCCCTCCCTCTTCTCTCCCTAACGGGAGTTCATATAGGCAAGGGGGGGAAAGGGAAGCTCCACCACGTGGAGGATTCATGCCATTCCCTCCTCATGCATTCCCTACTCACTCTTCCTTAGGCCATTCCTCCCCACACTCCCTCTCCTCCAGCCATGCATCGGCTGGGGGAAGGGATAATTTAAAAAAATTTGCCTAAAATTTATCCAATTGCTCCTTCAAAAAGGGTGTTCCCTCGCAGCTTTTACGGTCTTCAACCCCAGCCTCTAATTCACAATGTGGAGGCCTCATTTTTGAGCGTGAATGGTATGGATTAAGCTACCAATAATACGATGTAGGGGATACCCTTGCACAGGATTTACACGGCGTGCGGAAAATCAATATTTACGGTACACAGTGTGCGGGAATATTACAATAACTCCCAAGGGAAAGCAAATTTCAAGAAAATTCTTGCGTTACCCGATCAGATTCCACCTAGTCTACAAAGTTGTAGAAGAAACTTTTTTTAGATTCTTCACCGGTTTGAAGTTACGAAGGCACAAACTGCTGGCTACATGCAAGTTTTTTCTCTCTTTCACCACATCAACTTTCCATTCTATCCCTCTTGTAAATATATTATAATAATGTGCTTTGGGCATCCACCTCTTGTAATCTAGCTCCCTTTCTCTATTTTGTCTACCACCACCCTTGGCTTCTTTCATGTTGACCAAGGTGGGGACTTGTCCCATCCACTATTCTCCATATTTTCAAAGATGCCATACATCATCTAGGATTATGTTAATCAAGAAGATTAGCTTAATCAATCCCTCTCATAGAGGCTATACAAGGAACCCATGGAGATGTAAAGAGACAAGGAGAATGACAAGTACATGAGAGCACTCTAGAATACCGTGATGCTAGTCTATATTTTTTATGTAAGTTATGAGTGAGTCTCTTTTATTATGTAGCATAATGGCAAGCTTCCTCTACCTCTTCTCCTCTCGTATCTCTCTCTTCTCATCTTCTCATTCCATGAATATATAATGGCAACCTTCCTCTACTTCTTCTTCTCTTACCTCTTCTCCTCTCGTCTCTCTCTCTTCTCATCTTCTCATTCCATGAATATATAATGGCAACCTTCCTCTACTTCTTCTTCTCTTGTCTCCCTCTCTTCTCATCTCTCTCTCTCATATTCTAATATGGTTTCTAGTACATATATTCTCTCTCGTGAAGTTGTGTCTTGGCTATTTCCATTCTCTTTGAGGAAAGGGATGTCATATCCCATCCTCCCTTTGGCTAGGTGGTGCCTCTCTTTAGTAGTCTTAGTGAGGATCGGAGGTTGGGTGGGTAAGATGCAACCCATTCATCTTTTCAGCTCTCATTTTTTGTGCCCCCACCGAGGAGTTCTCAAGCTATGCTCTACAATTTCTATGAAGGAAGAAACATCAAAGGAGTTGTCCTCTTCTTCAATGAGTGTCTATTAAGGAATCACTAAGGAGGAATATTCATCAAACCCTATTAAAGGGATTCATTGCTCAAGATGTAACATATCCACCTCTTCCCTTTCAGGACATGTCTTAATAGTCCATCGGAAAGAGAGTCTAGAAAGCTTCGCCCGGCACTCTCATGGAATGTTACGAGGTTTGTGATCTAGGACATTCCGTGTCTGCCACGTAGCGGAAGTATTCCGACCATTCCCACTTAGGACCAACCTGAATCACGGTTTCTCCTAATGGTAGTTTTTCTAAATGGCAACTAGCATCAAACCCCAAGCGAACTACTTATGCAGAAATGCCAGGGCCAAAGCGGATTCACGTTGTACTTGGTTCAAGGAGAATGGGAAACGAGAGGGATGCAAGGCTCGACCTCTCTGCCATAAGGCATAGTCCCATTCCGTTCCCCTAAAACAACATAAATTGGGATTATTGTAACCTAGACTCTAGGTTAGCACCCTTGCTATTCATTTCCTTTGAGAATATCTCCTTGCTGTCCATCACGATGAGAAAAGTTCCCGACCAACCGGGACCACCCATCTGTAGGACACAGACCCATGGCCACATCCACTGCACTTTCCTCCAGGTTGCTTTAGTTGTCTAATTACCTACCACATTTAGTTGGACATGCATCAAGTAGCTTCCTTAATTAGCTCGTTAGACACAGGTTCCTTACGTAATCTTAGCACTTGACATAGAAAAACAATGTCAAACAAGTTCCTTTTTAACAGGTTATCTTATTTATCTTTGGAATACATGCATAAAGTCTAGCCCGCAGGCTAATCCATAATCCGCCCTAAGGCTATCCATAATCTGCTCGAAGGCTCTCCAGCAATCCACAGGGATTACTAATCCAAGATTCCACCCGTAGACTAGTATGCGGGCCTCAAGATCCAATCCCAAGTCACATTGGCCTCTTGGGCAGGGCCCGGAAGGCGAGGGACTTACGGCTAGAGCCCCCCTGGCACCCAAGCGTCCACGTTCCCGGCGCGGCTAACAATCCCCTTGGTTAGGGTCAGGCAAACAGTTCGGGGTAACTGAGGCTGCCTCTCCCTTCAAGCCTTCGACTTGAAGCATTAGATATCTTTCCATCCTTTAGTTCCTTGAGCAAACAAAGAAAATAGTGCTCTCTAAACTGTTACAAGCACAATCATTTCCAGTGGTCGTTATTTCGCCAACTACTAAGGAGTGAATCCTTCTCATTGAATGCATCCAGCATTCAATCTGGGATCAATTGTGACTTGGCAAGATCCCCAAGAGTCTGTCTGTTCTCCCTTTTTTCCTTAGGTTAAGGCCATACCCTATTAACCCAACTTAACCAATACCTTAGGTTTTATTAACAATAAATCATGGCGACCATGTCACTCCAAATTATGAATTGGTCCTTTGCTTCCAAGCAAATACCTAATTCCCTTATCTTGGCAAAATTTCCCCCCAAGAAAGGTGTTGTAGCAGGAGGGCTACTCATCCTCTTGCAAGTTAAACTTACGCAAGAATCTGCCAATCTCATTCTAGGGAAATGGCAATTGTCTTGTGATCAAACCACAAGATCATGCAACGTTGCAACTTGTTGCACAAGTGTCACATCTATTCCATGGGATCTTTTCACCCATCAAACGACGTCTTCTGGTCACGGAATCATGATTAGACAAGAAGCAGGGTTCATGGTGTCTTCTTATCCAACCCATTCCCAATCGCACTAGGCCAACAACGTTCCGTCCTAGGGGTTCCAACTCAATCCGAGTTTCAACATTTGATCGAGTGATCCCTAGTGTAGAAACCCTAGATTGTTTCTTGCAAGCGCATCCAATTGTCCCTACATTCCGTGAATGTGGGTAGGACCTTTGGGTATGAGGATTTTGACTTGGTAGCAAGTGCGAAACTAGGTCAAGTCCTCAATGTGCTAAACCCTAGTTAGCACTTGGAGTATTTTATTGTATCCATTTAATCATCCTAAGCGAATCCAATGCGGTTTAGGTGTTTTAGGTAATCCAGTTTACTTGTCTTACGACAAGGACGAATCATTTCTAAAGATGTTGTCTTGATCTAAAAGGGGGAAAACTAGTTGCATTACAACACAATTCTCGTAAGCACACCATTCATTGCCTCTATGTACGATTAGATTCACAAACCCTAACTTTTCTTGTTAAGACCAAAGTGCATGTTAAATTTTGGCATAACTTTCATTGATCCTACTAGGACATGCATTCACGATTCATGCCACTAAGCTTTTAAGATTTTATGCTTAAATGAACCATGCAGCCTTTCCCTAACTACATCTCTTGATGAATGAAATTATTCGTACAATGAATGTGCATTATGCCACCTTTCCTAACTACTATGTAGTTAAATTAGATTCATGCCAATTGAAGCTAGAGTTAACCTACTTTATGCAACCCTTAGAATCTTTTCCATGCTTTGCTATTTCCTACGGTTGATAATGACTTCCTTAATGAATCCTTACAAAGGAGATTTTCAAAAAAAAATGCAACATGCAATTTAATCTTTCCGTGCCTAATCAAAGGTGTACTTTAATCATTTTGACCTTGTAAAGCTAGGCAATAGGCGTTCTAGACCGTCACTTTGAAATGCACAAAAGGCAACTTGCTAATAAGGTCCTAAAATGCATAGACACCTTATGTTTTTTTTTTCATTCATTCCATTGAAAGTACCAATGACCAATCTTCATATCGTGAGTTACTTCTAGTAAATTTCAAATAGCCAATTTATTTCCATCGCATTTTAGCTAGGTGGATTTGACAAGCATAAGTGCATCCTAGTTCCATGAAATAACCATGCATAATAGAAATACTTCTACGTAAATAAAAAATAGGAAGAAAACCTAGAGTTGTGGGCTCGGTTTGATATCCACATGAATACTAGGAGATGATCCTCCTGTAGGCATGTGTTGTGACTTTTTAGGGGCCATCGCAGACGTGATTTCGGCTTCTGGTATGCCTTCGCAGTCTACAAATTACTCGCCTCGGTATGCAGCCTTAAAATCTTTGCCCGTCTCCCTCGTATGCCGAGATTTCCTATGAAGTATGGATCCTTGACAGAAGTACCAACTTGCAGGATTTGGCTTATGGAAGGCCTTAGGGTTTGGAGCTTGGGCCTTCTTTATTTTGGAAAAAGAGGGGTTCACGAAAGGGTTCTTGTGAAGGGCCTTGCGGGAATGGAGACTTTAAATCCCGGGCTAGGAATGGGCTTGTGGGTGATTGGTGGAAAAGGGGCTTTATAGACATCCTCTTCTTCAAAGTCCCGGGGTGGGCTTGTGAGTGATTGGTGGGAAGGGGCTTTATAGACTTCCTCTTCTTCTCTTCAAAGTCCCAGGGGGTGTAGGAATGGACTTATTGGGAAATCTAGTGGGACGGGGGGCTTAGGGAAGCCCCCTTAGAAGCTTCTTACAATGATAAGAGGACTGCGTGGATGAGAGGAGGGGGTAGTAATGGGTGGAAGATGACATCTTGAAGGTGGCCCAGAATCAGCACACTGAAACGGCGGCCGTTAGATGGGATGGCGGTAACAAACTCAGCTGACAGCTGGTGGCATCTCAGCAATGGCAGCAGCGGCCGGCGCAACTTCCCTCTCTCTCTCTATGCAGCACTGCCTGTCCCTTAGCTAGCGACCTCTAGTCTCCCTCTTCCTTCCTCCACGCAACCTCTCTGCTTCCTCCCTTTTTTCAACCCCCCTCCACTAAGGGAGGTTTTATTTAGGTCAAGGGGGGAGAGGGGACCTCCCCCACGTGGCTATGCATGTAGTCCACGTCTCCCCCTTGTAATAACCTCTCCCACCTAGCCATCCCCTTCCCTCAGCCACGCATCATCTGGGGGAAAATAAGTAAAAAAATTTGCTACAAATTTCACCTTTATCCACTTAACCTCCTCCCAAGTGGGAGTTTTCCTGTGGTTTATGTAGTTTTGAACCCTGGTCCCGGTTTGCCAATGTGGAGGCCTTGATTCTCACGTGCGGTTTACAGTTTACACTGCTGGTATTTCCAATATTGAGAGTAATCTTTGCATGAATTTCACGCGATGTGCAGGAAGTCGGTCTAGTAATATTTTTATGTGGAAATATTACATTCTCTCCCCCTTGGAGGAATTGAGATGTCCTCATCTCGAGATGAACTGGGGATATAGTTGGATGAGAGTGCTTTCATCCATCCAAGTGGCATTCTCCTCGGGATAATCTTTCCATTGGACGAGGCATTCTCTCAAGGTTCTGGATCTCAGTTGTCTCTCCCTAACATTTAAGATCCTGTTAGGCTGTAGCTAAAGGACTCCTTGGCTAGGCATTAAAACTTGTTGGTCATCAAGTACATGGCTAGGATTAGGTACATACTTCTTCAATAGGCTGATATGGAATACATTATGAACCTTTGGGTTCTCAGGGAGTTGTAGTCTATAAGCATTGGGTCCTAGGCACTTGAGGATCTTGTATGGCCCACAATACCTAGGACTTAGCTTCTTGCAATCTCCTAAGGATAGGGAACTCTTCTTTGGCCGTACGCAAATGAAGACCATGTCTCCTTTCTCGAAGGTTCTATCTTGATGCTTCAAATCCACATATGCCTTTTGTCTATCCTTGGCTGGTTGGATGTCATGTCTAATTGACTTCATTTGGTCATCCATCTCTTCCAGCATCTGCCTTGAAACTTCAACCCTCAAGGTTGGATCTGAGAAGTCTAGGGGACTTTGACAATCATGCCCATACAATGCTTGAAAATGGGTCATCTGAATGCTTTGTTGGTAAGAAGCATTGTAGGCAAACTCAACCAAGGGCAAGTATTGAATCCACCTTTTTGGTTCACGGCAGCAGTGTGCCCTTAGCATATCCTCGATGACTTTATTGAATCGCTCCATATGGCCATCAATTTGGGGATGGTAAGCTATACCAAAACAGAGTTGAGTCCCAATGGCTTCAAAGATAGCTCTCCAAAAGTGTGATGTGAAGAGAGAATCATGATCACTAATGATTCTTCTAGGTAACCCATGTAGCTTGAATATCTCCTTGATAAACAACCTTGCAATGTCTGAGGCTTTATAGTTTGTCTTAAGTGGAATAAGGTGTGCAACCTTAGCAAGCATATTAACCACAACCATGATGGAGTTGTATCCTACTTGAACTTGGGGTAGGCCAACAACAAAGTCCATACTAATGATTTCCCATTTCATTAGGGGAATGTCAAGTGGTTGCAAGTTTTCTGGCATTTTGACATGTTCGGCCTTAATACGTTGACAAGACAAACACTTAGTGACGTATTTGAGAACACCACTTTTAAGCCTCTCCCAATAGTAGCTCTTCCTAACTGCATTGAGAGTCTTGGCATAGCTAGGATGTCGTGAGAAAAGGGGAATCATGAGCTTCCCACATTATCTTCTGCTTGAGTGACTGGCTTGCCGGTATGCATAATCTCGTTCTATACTAGACAAGTCCACTATTGATAGAGAATTCATGATACTTAGCCTGTAGCTTTTGATCCTGATCCTTGATAGGGATCTCCCTTAGCATCTTTTGATAGGTTGGATCATGGTATGCTTCTTCTCTAGCTAATTCAAGTATTGGGTTGTTTGGCATGGATACCTTTGTGGCTAGAGATCTAGCTATTGATGGATTTTGCAAGATTAGAGAATTAAGGAATGCCTTGCAACTGAGTGCATTGACAACTACATTCTTCTTTCCAGGTTGGTATTTGATTTCAAAATCATACTCCTCCAGCACTTCAATCCACTGATGTTGCCTCATGTTGAGCTCGTTCTGGGTAAAGATCCACTTGAGGCTTTTATGATCCGTTACTAGAGTAAAGTTGTTACCCAACATGTAGTGTCTCCAAAGCTTTAGATCATGGATCGTAGCTAACAGTTCTAGATCATGGGTAGCATAATTCTTATCATGGCTCTTCAGTTTCCTCAAAGAGTATGCTACAGGATGACCTTCTTGCATGAGCACACATCCTAAGGTAAGCGTGCTAACATCAATTGCTACTTTGAACTCCTTTTATTGAGGTCCAAAAGTTTCAGGAAAGGTGCTGATACCAAACTTTTCTTTAATCTATCAAAGCTAGATTGTTCGGAAGCTGACCATGCAATGGATGTTTGCTTCTTCAGTAGATCCGTCAGAGGTGTTGCAATCAAAGCATAGTTTTTGATAAAGACCCTATACCATCCTTTCAATCCAAGAAAACTGCATATTTCTTTTATAGTTATTGGTATTGGCCATTCTAGAATATCTCTAACTTTGGCCAGATCCATTGAGATTCCTTCCACTGATACGATGAATCCCAAATATTCAATTTGGCGTTTGAAGAATACACACTTCTTCATCTTAGCATAGAGCTTGTGTGCCCTCATTATCTCAAGGACAATCCAAAGCTGGGGTTCATGATCTTCTTTTTGTTTAGAATAGACTAAGGTGCCATCAAAGAATACGAGTACAAAGTCATCAAGATATGGCCTAAAGATATCCTGCATTTACTTGTTGAAGGTGGCAAGTGCATTCGTCAGCCCGAATGACATGACTAGGAACTCAAAGTGTCCATATCTTGTGTTGAAGGCTGTCTTTGGGATATCTTCTTCCTTGATCCTTATCTGATAGTAACCAGACCTGAGATCAATCTTGGAGAATATCTTCGCATCCTAAAGACAGTCAAGAAGCTCGTCTATTCTAGGAATAGGGTATTTGTTCGTAATGATTGATTGATTCAACCCTCTGTAATCAATACACAGTCGAAGCGTTCCATCTTTTTTTTTCTGGAACAACACTGGAGCTCCCCATGGTGAACTGCTAGGACGGATGTAGCCTCTAACAGTTGCTTGAGTTGCTCCTTCAACTCAATTGCTTCCGGGATGGACATTCTATAAGGCCTCTTTGCAATTGGCGCAACTCCTGGCACTAGCTTGATCTCATGATCCACTTCTCTTTGAGGTGGGAGTTCTGTCAGCTCTTTTGGAAATACGTCTGTGTACTCCTTTAGCCATGGGGGTTCTTCACTAGACTTGTGCTTCTGATCTAGCTTATTAAGCTTAATCAAGTAGAGAGGTCGTCCCTTTCTAACTCCTTTTATAATCTGAGATGCTTTAGCCAATTGAATTTTCGGCTTTCCAACCTCTCCTTGAGTTGTTACCAATTCTCCTTCAGAATTTCGAAAGGAAACTTGGCCCTTTCCACAATGAATATGGACATCCTTAGGTTTAAGGCAATCCATCCCAAGTAAACACTCATGGATACCTAGGTTCATGACCCTGAATTTGACCAAAGTCGTCTTTCCTCCCAGAAAGAATTCCACCTTAGCAATTTTCCTGGTACAAGTGACCTCACGACCATTTGCTAATTCCACAAGCAAGGTAGGTGCTTCTACTGTGGCTATTCCTAATCTTCTTGCACAAGCTGGTGAGATAAAGGAATGTGTACTGCCACAAGAGCCCACCAAGCCCTCACTAGTGATTTACAATTTACTGTCAAATCAATTTATGTATTATGTATATTTTGGAAACACTCAATCCATGTCTGATAGGACAACAAACTTGGACAACATGAATAATAGAGATCTGACCCCTTAGGAGGGTGATATCATTTCTAATTTTGTTTTATTTGTTATCATTGATATGATTTTTTTCTCTTGTTGATGTATAGATGGACGTATGCACAAATAAGTTTTAATATAGGTTCCATTGCTTTTTTGATGCATATAAACTAGTGAATATAACGGCTTACTCCCTCCAACAAACATACTGACAAATATATTGATATTGGGGCTTAGTATTTGAAACCATTTTCCTATGTAATTTTGTCTAGTGTATTCCTTATATGTTGTAGTGAAAGTAATGTGGCTATAGGTGTGTGCTACAAAAATGCTTTTATGGGCATGCCTATAATCATGTCTATAGATATGTTTATGCATATGTTTCATCGATGTTTTCACCCCACCCTTACACTTGCTTATAAGAATACTCTTAAGTTTATTTTCACATTTAACAAGGTGCACATTTAACGTGATAATAGATGTAGATCTATTAATGCACATATAAAATCATCTATGGGTAGATGCAAGAGTTTTTTTTTCCTTAATACATAAAATGCATGTATTTACTTATGAACATGCTCCTTTTCTTGATGTGCACAGATGCATTAGGCATACAATTAACAACCAATAATATGATAAGCAGGTCATGGAGATGGTTTTTTTATATGTATAGTTGATGTTGAAAGGTCTAACTACCCATGTTTCTTCTACAACGTGAAATTTGTGGAAGGTTGTCACTTAGTGATAAAGAACATCACTTATACAATGCAAGAATCGCATATACCAGGACAAGTATTGCACTAGTAATTTCTACAACTAAAGTATCACATAAGCAATGGTACTAGTATGGTTTTTTTCTAGAAAACCCTACTACATTTACTTTTGCTCATAGTATCTCTCTCTCTCTCTCTCTCTTTCTTTCCCTCTCTCATCCTTGCTTGTACAAACACACACTACTAAATAGGTACAACAGGAGAGCCACATCATGCACTTGGATAGTTGGAGAATGCATGCATGATAGGTTATTGACAATTCACATACTTTTCTATTATTTTAGTACATTTTAAAACTAATGATCATAAACCATATAATTGTATCAAATGTGACTACTATGAAATATTTTCTATTATTTTAATGTAGATTGCAAAACCAATGTTTATGGAACATATAATTGTGTGAAGGACAATTTCAAGTGCATCTTTTTTGCACCTAGCTTAAGTACATCTCTTCTACATGAGTACGACAAAGGCAAGTAGATTAGCTACCCTTAAATCTTAGACCCAATATCCCTTATATTATTTCCATTATCATTGAGGTTGCAAGTGCCCCTCTCTTAGGATCTCACCCTTGTGAGAGATAGGACATGTACACATGCACCTTATATATACGTGTAAAACCCATTACAATTTGTGACACCTTATCCGTGTCTCATAGGAAATCCACCATAAACGCATCCACATCAACCTTAGGATAGATCCATATTGTTCGTCAAAACCCTTGCATATACCAATGTATGTATATACATATATATAAACCACATAACCCCAGGCAAGACATACCCATTCCATCCAATTCTACTAGCATCTAGAACATCTTGTACACTTGCCTAGATTGCACTAAGTTTTGCATTGTAACTTGGACAGGTTTAGGCCACAACTTAGGAACCCTTGGATTTTTTCACTTTCACATTGGATTCCTAAATACTTTAGGACACTCGCCACCATATCCCAGAGTCTTAAGGCCATGTTGCACAAGGAAACTAGGTCCACCCTAGTTGGTCTTGCCCACAACTTGTAGGATCTTCTAGTTCACACCATGGCTCTTAGTAGTTCCTCAAGCACATAACAATTTTGTATGAAATCTAGTCTTCACCCTAAGAGGTCAAGGACAATCCCTTCAGCATGTATCTCCCTTGAACCTATCCTTGGAAACATAGACCCTTAAGAACCACCAAAACATTATTAGATCCGTCTATAACAACATTATCCTAAAAGGTTTATGTCTAGCCTAGGTCAATACCATCCACTACATATTAATGTAGCTCATAGGACAAGAACCTCACCTTAGGTCACAAGAGTCATAGGCTAGTATTGCAATAAAATCCTTGTAGTGTGAGAAAAGCTCATGCCAAGGATCTTTAAGTGGAACTCTTAACAAATGTCACTTTATAGTCACAAATGTCACTTTGAAAGGTTGGTTTGTACTTGAGAGAGCAGTCATATAAACAAGCATAATAGATCTATCTATAATTAAATGAATATATCAAGTTAATGACGCTCATTGGGGAAGATTGCATATCAAAAATTCAAACTTAAAAGCCCATCTATTTATTCATCTAGTTCAATTTCAAAGAGTTAAATTCAAGACATAATGATTATTGTACATGAATATTCCACCAAGTGTATCAACCACCATCATGACAATTTCTAAGAGTACCCAATTTTAGAATTTCTTGAGTTGTTGTGCGAAAGAGTGTAATCTCTTTGAATGTTTTCCATTTCAAGCTAATACTCTTGACCCTAACCTATAATTTTCCAATTCATATTCAAAATTCTCTAATGTAAAATCTATCAAGATTGACCATGTAAGAAAATAGAGAAATTTTGGTTATTATTAGGAGGAGGTAAGAGGGGTAGGATCTTTTTTTTGTTAATGATAAAACCTTTCTTTGCTAGGGGTCTAGTTGTGGATGTGAGGGGGTAAAAGGTATAGGAACCAAGTAGGAGGGTGATGATGTAGTAGGGTCTTAAATAGAGGATTTCACTGAGAGAAAGCGACAAGAAGATGAAGACTAGGTGGCACTATGGTCATTTCTATTGATGAGGGCATGGAAGAACTTGAGGTTCTTGGACCATGGCCACAACAAAGCATGTGTGATGTGACCTATATTTGGCTAGCGGCTCAAATTGAATGATATCAAGTGATAGTTAGAACTTGATTTCAATTAGGATGGTAGCTTAGGTGTCATGATCTTGATGGTAACTAGCAATTTAAACATAAAAATGGTAGGTTCTTGAGGGGATGTAATTCCTATAGTCAATGGTTTTGGAACACTATATTGGTAAGTGCAATATGGCCCTATGATAAGAATCACCTTGATATTATATTTTTATTGAAAAATGCATGCATAAGAGAATCATGTCTATAAGTTTCATCATTTATTGGTGTGGAAAATAATTATTTAGCTTTCATGACTAACTTTCTGTGATAAGCTTTACATTATCTTTGCGATGCAACTATCCAATCGGTAAAGCACAAAAGCCAATTTCTAATGATCTCATGTTAATAGGTAGTTGATCCTAAATGAATATCAATACAGGTATAGAGAAATAATTGCACTTTTCATCTTATGTATATAAAAACTAGTATGAAATTATATTTATTGAAAGCCTAAATTGAATTTATGGGAAAGAGAAGTTGAGCCATGCATAAATATTTTGGCATAGTGTCCATTGTACAAAATATAATACAACCATCAACTAGTAGCCTTCATAGGGACATCCATTGAAATTGCATCAGGTCATGCTATTAGATATGTCCTTGAAAGTCCTTTGGAAATTTTTGTAGAGATAAAACACAAATTGTGTATTGATAAAACAAAATTTGCCAACTTTCCAAGCTTTTCAACTCAAGTTTAGTGTGTATTCCCACTTTTGTTTTTCTATTAGGATATCACATAGTAATCATAGGTAGCTATTGTGTATTTTTCACATTAATCAATGATGAAAGTTGAAGAGATTATTATCTTATGCATGAATTTTCAATTATAATATAATACCAATGTGATTTCTATCATAGGGCCACTATTGCACTTACCAATACAGTTTATGTCATCGATAGTTTAAGTTCATGAGTGTTATTTACACCTATTCTATGAATCAAGATGATATTCTTCATTAAGAGGATGGTCCCAAATTTTTCCCAACACGGTTCTCAATAACATGCATACACTCATCACCATCTAGTTTGGGACATCCACACATGTTTTCATTCCCATGGACAAAGATGAGGCATGCATGTACCACAGTAGAGTAGCTGATTGCACAACAACAACAACAACAACAACAACAATAGCATCTCCTCTTCGTAGCAACATTATTAGTGATCTATAATATTCAAATGGTACATGGTTCATACCCGAATAGAGCTAAAAAGTCTCGTCAATGGAGATGCTAGAGGCCTTGCACCTAGGTGGCCATTAGTTGGAGGGTGGCATCTGGGGAGGGGGGAGGGAGGAAAACTTTGAAGGGGGGGAAGGAGAATTGTTGGCCTTTACCTTTTCCCTTCAACATAGAGCAAAGAACATTTTTTTAAAAGGGGGAAACACATGCACACACATGCATACACACACAAAGATATGCTATTCTAATTTAGTGTTTTCACAATAAATTCCACATCTTTATTATATTGATGGGACTTTATCAATGGTAACCCCACTTGATGCATGGGTGGTCAAAAAGATTGGTAAGCATGTAGCTACATACAAGTGCATGTGTATCTATATGCATGAATGCTTATATATGCATATGCACATATATATACACATACACATACAAATAATCATAGGGTTTCCTTATATTGCAATATACTAAGAAAAGAAAAAAATAATAATGGCATGCATATTAAAAGGAATAGGTATTAAATGGCATGATCATAAGCAACCAAAAATTGTATTGCTACATCCCATGATGGTTATCAAAAGTACATAAAAATTCACTACAAGGATATGGAGGTATAGCGACAGCGATTTGCAACGTAAAATAGTGGCGTCGCTATTTGCGTCGTATTTGGGACGTAAATAGCGACGGTACTTAGTTGGAAAAAACGCAGGCCGAAACCTGAGCACATCATTTTGTGCACATATACGAAAGAGAGAGCGAAAGGGAGAGTGAGAGGGAGAGCTAACATCTTGCATTTGAGAGGGAGAGGGAGAGAAAGAGAGAAAGAGGGAGAAAGAAGGCTTCTCATCACCGCAGCTGTCGTTCGCGAAGAAGAGGAGGAGGTGTATGGAGGGCAAAGAGGAGCTACTGTCATGAAGAGGAGCTGCCAAACCCTTCTTCGAGCCTTTACAGTGAGTGCATTGTTCATTCTTGCTTTGCTTTTGTGTTTTCTCTCTCTCTATTACTTGTTTTTGGTATAATTTTGTGTATTGAGAGAGGGAGAGGAAATGAGAGAGAAAGAGAGGGAAAGGGAGGGAGAGGAAATGGGAGAGGGAGAGGGAGAGGGAGAGGGAGGGAGAGGAAATGAGAGAGGGAGAGGAAGAGGGAAAGGGAGAGGGAGGGAGAGGGAGAGGGAGAGAGGGAAACATTAAACATAGTAACGAAAGAGAGAAAGAGAGGGAGAGGGAGGGAGAGAGAAAGAGAGGGAGAGGGAAAGGGGGAGGGAGAGGAAATGACAGAGGGAGAGGGAGGAAGAGGGAAACATTAAACATAATAGGAAAAGAGAGAAAGAGAGAGAGAGGGAGGGAGAGGAAATGAGAGAAGGAGAGAGGGAGAGGAGAGAGAAAAAATATTAAACATAATAGGGAAAGAGAGAAAGAGAGGGAGAGGGTAAGGGAGCGAGAGATAATGAGAGAGGAAGAAGAAGAGAGAAAAGGAAATGTGAGAGGGAGAGGAGAGAGAAAAAACATTAAACATAATAAGAAAAGAGAGAAAGAGAGGGAGAGGGTGAGGGAGGGAGAGGAAATGAGAGAGGGAGAGGAAGTGAGAAAAGGAAATGAGAGAGAGAGAGAGAGGAGAGAGAAAAAGAAATTAGAGAGCGAGAGGAGAGAGGAGAGAGAAAAAGAGAGAAAGACTTTAAAATCATCAACTATAATAGGGAAAGAGAGAAAGAGAGGGAGAGGGTGAGGGAGGGAGAGAAAATAAGAGAGGGAGAGGAAGAGAGAAAAGGAAGTGAGAGAAAATGTGAGAGGGAGAAGAAGAGAGAAAAGGAAATGAGAGAGAGAGGAGAGAGAAAAAGAAATGAGAGAGGGAGAGGAGAGAGAAAAAGAGAGAGAAAGAGTTAAAAAAATTAACTATAATAGAAAAAGAGAGAAAGAGAGAGAAAGTGAGAGGAAGATAGAAAAGGAAATGAGAGAGAGGGAGAGGAGAGAGAAAAAGAGAGAGAAAGAGTTAAAAAACATTAACTATAATAGGGAAAGAGAGAAAGAGATGGAAAGGGTGAGAGAGGGAGAGAAAATGAAAGAGATTGTCTATAGAACACGTACGACGTTTCGGCAAGTTTCAATCTGAGATCATTGATCAGGCAATCTTGGATTTTCAGCAAATAGTACGAAAAGTTAATATCTATCATGCATTGTACTCGCAAGCTAATTGAACACCATATACAAGAAGATTGGGTGTGGTTGGAAAATTTTCTATCCAGGGAGGTAACGTCTCGTCCTAAGGAGGAGTGCACCCTTTGCGGCCAATTAGAAGAGTTCGTGGGCGTGCGATGGATGGAGTACTTGAGCCAATCCACCACTTAGAAGGTACTATCCAATCTATATCGTCAATACTAGAGGAGATAGGCAGCCTTCCAGACCTACTTACAATCTTGGAGCCTGAGATGGAGGCAATGATCGATGCATTGAGTCCCATGGATGTCGAGACTTCTGTTCTGCTTGGAGAGGAAGCATCCATACCATTATATGATGGGTGCCGAGTATTTCGTCTGAAGACACTGCTTGCACTCCTAAGTGTGCAAGCAAAATACAGATGGAGTGATGTGAGTGTGATTGAGTTGTTCAGGTACCTTGTACGTACGCTTCGTTGATTTCTTTTCGACATTATCATTAAAAACATTTGTGCTTTTTCAAGGTGTTTTATGATTTTTTCAAGTTACTAAAATATCATATATTACCACCTGCAAATACCATGCCTGAGTCTCGTGATGATGCGCGATATGCTTTACGAAAGCTTGGCATGGACTACAACAACATCTGTGCATGTATCAACGATTGCATACTATTTCGAGGAGAACACGAGACTATGGAGACATGTTCAAAGTGTGGTGCTCATAGGTATCGACAGGACTTACAAGGGAAAACCATCCCTCAAAAAGTTCTTAGACACTTTTCGCTTGTTCCCTACATAAACCACATGTTTCGTACGTCTGGCATGGTGAGCTTTACAATGTGGCATGCATAGAATAGGTCCACAGATAGAGCCAATGAATCTTCAGCTCAGTCTTGCAATGGATGGCATGAATCCATTCAGTCTACGCTCAATTTCTTATAGTGTGTGGCCTATAGTCCTTGTCAACTACAATATCCCTCCATGGCTTTTCACGAAGAAAGGACATCTCATCCTTAGCTTACTCGTCCCCAGTCACTACAAAGTCACAAATATGGACATGTATCTTTTTCCATTAGTCGATGAGCTTAAGATTTTGTGGGAGGAGGGGGTCACTGTGCAAGATATGAGCAAGCGTGATGGTCGACGGTCCGCCAATATTCGAGCCATTCACATGTGGATGATACACGACTTTCCGGGATTCCAAGAGTGCTCAGGTAAATAGGCTTCTGTTCTCGTTGGTAATATCTATCATAGCTCATTCAAGTTATATTCATTGGATAGAGGTGTTGGAACATGTCTGGTTACCTCAAGTTATCATGTATGTCCATTGTGTGGGTCACAATTAGACTCCCGAAGGTCACGAACCGTGAAGAAGATGGTATATCAAGGACACGCCACTATCTTGCCAAAGGGTCATGAACTCAGGGAAGGTTTTCTTGGATGACCTCCAACATGTATAAATGTCGCAAGCTGGTACAAGCTGAAAATGGTCCACAAGAAGTCATATCCAAACAGAATGTGACGGTTCTCAGTTTTCTACAAGTTACCATATTGGACCCACTTACAGATCAACCACTTATTGAATCCCATGCATATTTTCAAGAATGTTGGTAGCTTGCTATGGGACCACATCACATGAAAGAGAGACACTATAGGGGCACAAATGGATTTGAAGGAGATAGGCAAGATGAATGCGCTTTGGCCGCAGTCGAGTGCTGATGGTCGCATGCAGCTACCTCGCGCTCCTTGGGTTTTATCCACTAAAGAAGAGCACATTGTGAAGCAAATAGTCAAGTCTATCAACACTCTGATGGGTATGATGTATTCTCTCAGGTCTGTTTTTTCTAAAGACGACAAATTATTGGAGTGTATTCATTGTTCATAATGCTTTCTCATTTGTGGCAGTTTGTACTCCGATCACGATTGTAGGATGCCTTACTCTAGAAATACGCGGGACCATTTACAGGTTGTCGAATTTAGTGTAATGGATCTCACAGAAGGAGATTAAGACATCCTCTATTGAATCCGCGAGGTGGGGAGCAGTGGAGACGATCTGTCTCTTTGAGAAATACCTACCTACCAGTATGCTCACGATACAAATCCAACTTCTTGTGTATCTTGTAGATGAAGTGAAGATTACTGGACTTGTCCATACGCGATGGATGTTCTTCTTGGAGCGCTTCATGAAAACCCTGGAAGGCTTTGTGAGACAATGAGCTCAGCCAAAAGATAGTATGGCTGAAGATTGGTTGGTGTCTGAGGTGCTAGTGCATATTTCACAATGGCTACCAACGGTGGATCCAGACGACAATATGCTATGGTCGTTGAAGGGTGATGATAGACTAATCGGAGATGTGGTGGTTGGAAATGGGATAGAAAAAATAATGGTTGCTGCAATGGAGGAGAAGGTGAGTCGCTTTTGTATGTTATACCATGCCTCTATGGAGACGTGGCTCGCCAGGTACCAGCAAGCTAGGCAAGATCGAGAGGAAGCGCAATCTGAATTTCAATGTAATACGCGCCATCAACTGATTAGATATCTCAAGGGCATGGAGGAGATGCTACGGTTCATGTCAACGTGATGGTTGCATGGAGCTTTGATCCCGCAGCGTCTCGCAAAGGGGTGCAGGTCTCAACTGAGGAGTTGAAATTCTCGAGGAGATGTAGTCTAAATGTGATGACATGTTTAGGATTTGCCGTATCTATATTTTATATGTAACAACTAATTTGAGTATTTCAATGTACAATACAAAATATTTAGTGCAGCGTGGTTGCACGGACAACATTTTGGCGTGGAGCGTATTGACAAAATGCACTCCACAACAGACTATGGTATCATGGCAAGGTTCGAGCAAGAGAGCCGACAACGAGCAATAGATCCAAACACGGTTATAGATGAGATGGAGTATTTTGGAAACTTACAAAGTATTGTTATGGTGGATTACCATAGCTTCTCCATGATACTATTCGATGTGCAGTGGTTTAAAGTGGTACTTGAAGGAGCTGGAGTAATAGTTTGAGGAGGTCCATCTGGATTTCTCAAAATAGATTTCGAAAAAAAATGGACGGATTTGCGCGACACCTTTGTGTTGCCGGCCCATTGTGAACAGGTGCATGAACTCATTTGTTTGTTAATTGTATTACGACATGGTACATGCCACAATAGTTTAATCTCTCTTGTACGTGTTTGTGAACATGTAATCTTCTATCCAAACCCCGGATAACCTTGATGGTGGTATGTTATACCTTCAGCTCCCCGAAGTGTGAGAGTATATGATCAAAGCGATGTTTTGAGCATAGATGAGGACAATATGCAAATAGAGGGGTTGATCTTGCAAGGGGTGGAGGCCACCGAAATCTTGGAGCATGTAGAGGAGCCAGCATCGGGTAACAATGATGGAAATACAAGTGTCCAAGAATTCTTTGAGAATGAGGTGGACTCATTCTTTTGTGATGACATGTCTATCGACCTTTCAGTGTATGTGTTGTGTCAGGAGATTGACATGGACCATAGGATATTTCATACTTGGAGCATCCACTTACTCAATTCATGGACTAATTTCTTATAAGGGTATATAAGATATGCATTTTAAGTGAGATCATTTTTTAAAGATTTATATTACTATGATTTGTATAATTTAAATTGATTATATTCACATCATTTTTTGTATGTGCATGTGACCTTTGTGGATACTTAGATCATCAAGATGAGTCGAGGGATGAGCGATGAGGAGTTGCAGGATATCTTCACACGCATGTCTCCAAATCAGATGGCAAGATTCAGAGACATGGCAGACCAGGAGTTGTCTCGGACATTGTTAGGCCGCTCTATTAGATCTACTTCGACGAGATCAGATGCTTCAGCTTTGAGCATACAATGTTGACATTCCAGACTTGGGCCAGAGGGAGGGAGTGCTTCAGGGTCAAGGGGATGCTGCAAAGATATGGAGGAAGTGAGCCCGCGATTGGCACGGGATACAAGTGCTACTCCTTGCTCTCGTGGCGGTTCCAAAGAGTGTAGCTCAGGTGGTTGGTGTGGAGACAGAGACGTGGTGTCTCCGTCTCGTCGTTCTGCTGGAGTTGTGTTACCTCCAAGACACACCTGTGGAGACGTCTACTCCATTTACTCCTGGCTTTTGCTCAGTCGTCCGTAGATGGCACCCCTATGGGTGCTATACTAATAGATACTACCCTAGTCTGTACATCAGATATACAAGGATCTCGTGGATATGCCCAAGAGCGTGGTCGCAGGTGGGAGAGGACCCATCTTAGGCATACCCCAGAGGGGTATACCTATCTTATCGATGATAGGTCAAGAGCCATCATCATGAATGATGAGGGGAGGAGGGTGATGGCTTGCATGAGAGAGTTGTGCCAACAAATTTTTCAGCACAATGTCTTAGATCATTGGAAAAATATACTATAGGGGAGAAAGGACTACATAGTAGCATTCTTGCATGAGGAGTTTCCAGTTCTAGCCACAGCAGAAAGATTTTCTATGGGCTGGATGATGGAGTGCATAAGTGCATATATGTCACATAGACGATCGAATGCATATAAGGCACTCAAGAGTGGGGCTGCAAAGCCCAAGTGGCTAGATGTAGACGATTGCCGCCAATTGAGGGAGGAGGATACAGATTCTCCAGGACGTTGGAGTTAGCACAGTGCGAGACGGAGTGGTCCATCATTTTGGGAGTGGCGGTCACATGATATATCTGGAGAACTTTGTAAGTTTTTCTTTTATTTTGCTTGCTTATTTTTTTGCAATATCCTTTGCACTAGCAATCATGTTTCTAACAGTTAGTATTTTGTTTTCTTTGCAGCACTCCATTACAAATTGCGATCTGACCGGCTTTGAGACTGGATATGCAGAGAGGCACGGTCTCACTGCATTGATCGACCGATTATATAGACTCGGCGGTCCTGTAAGTCACTCATCTTTCTTGTCTGTAGTTACCATGTTTAAATAGAATGCGTTATTGTATGGTGGACTGATGTATAGTTGTTTCTTTTTTTGTAGAGTCTATTTGATACTCCTTTGTGGTGGGACGAGCTTTCGGATGGGAGGATGTATAGCTCGCCCTTAGATCCCTAGAGCTCACACACCCTTCTTTTTTTGTCTCCTGATCTGTGTAGACATTTTCTATGTAGTAGTGATATCCTGCCATGATTGTACCAGTCGCTTTCATTTTGCGATCATGTATTTATTTCATGTATGATTGTTATGATTTAAGTACACTTTGTCTTTATTTACACAAGCATTGTACACAGTGCCGAAACTATTTTGTATGGCCCAATTGCCACAAATTTTTTTTTCCATGTTACCGTTGCTATTAGCATCACAAATTTACTTGTACGCGTCGTTATTAGCATCGCAAAGAGTCGTTATCAGCATCGTTATTTGTGTTAGTTGCGACACTGATACCGATGCAAATAGTGATGCTGATAACGATGGTAATACTGACTATTCTATGGTGTCTCCAATAACAATGCTTTTTGCGACGACGGGGGCAAATTTCTTTATTTACATTTTCATAGCTTTTAACGTCGGTATAAGGCCTATATCTTGTAGTGAGTAATAATATCGATAAACATTACTATAGGTAGGTGAATATATATACAAAACTACAACCACTATAATATATGAGGGGTATTGTGATGCAAAATTTGAGCACAATTTACATAAAATTTCATGTCATGGGTATATATGTCTAAGTGTAGATGAATCTATTGGAATGCGCATCAATACATAGCCCTCATATATAGTAAAGTGCATATTGATACTATTTAGAAAAACTATTGATATATATATCAATGCTTTTATTGATGCATATTTTGACATCAATTGAAAATATCTAAACTTGAAACTTACCCTACCTTGCTCATTCTTGTTGGTGACATCGAGCTCAAGAGATAAGTACTTCACTCACTTTCATTTCTTCTTCTTTCTTATTTTATGCTTTTGTATTACTTATCGACAAGATCATTATGCAATGTAGCTATGTTTAACTTGTTTTCTTTCAAATTTTTGCAAGTATTAATGCATGTGTTCTTACACACACACACACACACAATGTGTGTGTGTGAGAGTGTGTGTGAACTACTATTAAATCTTAGGTGTAATATAACTATTCTACATAATAATATTCATATTGACTTATCTTGTTTGAGGGTAAAATGAAGATTAATTCATGTTAATTAGTTTTTGATGATTGCATGCACTTACAAAAATCATAAAAAATTGGAATGTCGATTATCATATAGATCTCAACACATTAATCATAGAACAATTATAAGTCAAGTAGTTCTATGTCTCCTTGTCTACGTTATATTATATTTGATTGATTATAGTAATTAAATTAGCTCATGCTTGTAAATCGATTAAGTCAAACTCTAAAATTGATCCTATTAATATGAAATTGAATATGTCAAATGATTTCTAATAATAATTAGAGTATATAAGATTCAATACAACTAAGAATAATAAAAGCATACATTATTGAATATACCTAATGACTTATGAACTAATGAATGAACAAATATATATAGAGTAGAAAATTAATAACAATCTTATAAATGTAGACTAGTAAGTCAATAATACTAAAACCATATTCTAGCTAGGGTTTAATATGTTATTTATTAGGATTAAGGTATTTTAAATTATGAGGTGCTTACATATGTACATGGAGGCCTATGTGATAGTGTATATTATCATTGGTACAATTCTCATTTGTGCCAACTTATTATGTTTTGTAAGCCGGTTCATATAAGGAGCTATCAAGAGAATCTAGGACCTAGAGGGTCTTCTTATTAAATCACAAAAAACATGTGCATCTTCATGAGGGGATTCTCACGTTCCACAATAGTCGACTCTTCCTATAGTATGACCTTCACAGGTGCTAGCAAGGCATATGCAACATTTGGCATTATGTATATGCATACGGGCAATAGTATACTTTTCTATTTGTATCTTGCCAATATATATTAGTACGAATTGAATTACATAGAGAATATGTTATCAAATCATATTGTGCATTATGTATATTTGCAAAACAAGTGGTCCATCTCTAACAAGATAACAAATGTGGACAAAGGGGATAGATCCTCGTATATCTTTGTTATAGATAGTATAATTTTCTATAATTGTCAATATATGCATCAATGTAAGCATGAATATACCTTGGCGTATTTTCCAGTGCTTATTTCCATGCCTATACCATCAAATATATTAAGATACTCTCTCCAATGGACAAATAAATGAACATTTTGATCATCAGATTTGACATTTTGATCCCTTTTAACATGCAATTCCATTTTTTAGTTTTCACTAATGTATCCCTCATATGTCGTAGTGAATGCATTCTTGCTATAGATGTAGATTATATAAACATTTTTAAGGTCACCTCTATATTTGTGTTTATAGGTGAATTTATACATGTACATCTCATTTGTATTTTTACCCCAGTTATATGTATAAACATGTTCCAGACTTTATTTGCACATCTAAGCACCTACACATTGGACATAATTATACATAGATATCCATGAATACATGTAGAAATATGCTTATAAATAGACTCTATTTTCTTAGTATATAAAATGCATTGATTCACTTCAACATACTATTTCCTTGTACTTTAAAATGATACTATTTTTAAGGAATAATAATATAAGGAACAGAATGGGTAGTCTTAGGCTTTAATGGTAGGTCTCAAACAAATGCCCTAGAAATGCTCCTCTTGAGCTATAGCAACTTTTGTATTATAGAATAGGGAAGCATAGGCTTCTCTAATTGGATGGGAGGCAAATCTAAATTGGAATAGTGCACAAAGACCTAAAGTTGGAAAAGTTCTCTTAAGTGGATCCGAGGAGCTCAGAAGAGGGTACTAGGAACTACTATTGAGTAGCACACCCTTCCTACCATCTCCATCACCCAATATCTAGGCATTTTATTTATGGAAAATATCAGATGAGCTATAAAGTAGGGTTGAAATGCATGCATGCAACGAATGTTGGCTACAAGCTCACAAATCAAGTGGCATAGTGAGAAATTGAGGTTGCTTTAAGAACTAATCTACCGCCTACAAGCTCAAGAGGGTAACGTGGTGCTCCCTAATTTGAACTCCATGATATAATGTAGGAATGCCCTCGATTATTTCCAGAAAAATATATGCACTTTACACACGATGGGTCCCTCCAATATCCTAAGAGATAGTAGCATTTTAGAGGATTTCAATGCACTATAGGATGTAAATCTCACCTTTATTAGGTAGACAAAAGGAATCAATAAGCTAGGTATAATCTATAGGGATGAGGGGATGATGTGCATTGCTATTTGCTCAATTAAAATCCTATTATGCAAAGGCCACATCATGGAACAGGCCTTTGAGTGGTGGTATAGTATGCATTACCCTATAGTGCACATTACAGGTCTTAACACATTTATTCAAAGGCCTTCTTAGCCAATGGAGGCAGTAATCAAATGCTGCAAATCAAATGTGATGAATATATTTCAAGATACACTTAAGGTGGGATGAATTAAAAGCTCATCGCAATGTTAATGTGGTAGCAACAAAGTTGATATAAGAAAGTATAAGTAATGGTGTGCTTTGATTGTATTGCTATTTCATTTGAGACTATGGATGATTGCAAAACTATCTTTTTGCCTTTCTAGATTATCTTAATTGATTGAGCTTTAGCTTCAATCGGGCATTGCAATTTTATTTTTTGGTGATAGCATTATATTTTTTTAAATGCTTAAAGAATTACTCATATGTTGTACTAAGTTATAAATATTCTATCATCATATCATGGCATTATTAGATTTTTGTAAATTAATGGACACGAAAAACCAACAAGATGGCTTATATAAATGTCATTTTTTTTTCTCTAATACTATTCTATTAGCTAGAAATGCAAATTTTAGAACACATGTCTATTGAAGGTTAAAATTTTGAAAAAGCCCTTCCACAAGAAAGGCACTTGTTCACGAACCCTTCAATGGAAAAAACATAGGGGACTATCAATATAATGCTCTTGGACCTGTGCTTCTCCAAGGCCTACATTTGACAAGATTTGCCCATTATTTCATGTGACAGTTGAAGTTTATTGAAGTAACTTCAATTGATCTACATTATAAAACTCAAACTATCTATAATTTTTGGTATGTTATAAGTAATGTTTAAAAAAAAAAAACAAGATGTGTTGTTTGACAGATACATCACTTTTTTGACTTGTTTTGATGGGCAACATAGCCAAAGCAAGCATGACATCGATCAAATGAGTCGAGAAAAAATGAGAGCTAGCTTACATTTCAAAAAAGCTTTTCAAAACTAAAAAAAAGTTCTAAACATCACACTATGAAATTAGATGGATTTATGTATGGTTGAGAAAAAAGTTCTAGACAAGATGAGACATCTATTCCTTGACAAATATGATAAATTTACTCTCTTGAAAGAAGGGCATACTTCCAATTCTTCACAAATAAATTGAGGTTATGCTCCTGCCCTAGAAAGTAAAGCTTTGGGTTGCCCTTCGATTCTTGCAAGCATTCACTCTCACTGCACCCACCACCTTATTGTAGGGATCCTTGGGGTCCCATGATCATATGCCTCTCTCTTTGGTATTGCATGTGGCCCACTTTACTTTTTCTAATAGGAAGAAGATGGATTTTCTCCCACCAACCAACAACTTGAAGCCTAGCCGGTCCTCGCGATGAATGCAAATTTTGCTACTAGCTAGCTTTATAACTAAAAGTGTACAATCTTTGCTGGTTCTCTTAAGTTTGAAGTACATTTCTTACCAAAAAATATCCATTTTCGCTGGTTAGAAATAGAATAAATGCCAGTTTCTCGAGAGCCCCCTTTGCCCTCTTTGCCATTGTATGAATTCGAGATTTTTTCGAAAACTATGAATGGGAACCGACTCAATATCTTGAGGTACATAATGGAAGCCTTTTTTACTTGGAAGCTTGACTGCCTAATATGAAGCTCTCAAAACTTTGACTATGATTATGTGGGCACAAGGGTTACTCAAGCTCGTTATGATTTTATAATGAATTTTTGCCAAGGAAACCCTGAGGATCACGGTTCTGGTCCTTTCACCATGAGGGGAGTGGCACGAGACAAAGAGAGGGAGAGATGGGGTGGAGAGAGAGACAGACAGACAGATAGAAGTTCATTTATGTTGTATACTACAAGATACAAGCCTTATACCAATGCTCAAAGTGACATAAACATTCATTAAAAAAATTGTCCCCGTCATTGCTAAACGCATCGATATTAGCATCTCTACAAAGCTATCACTATTTTTATCACTTTTATGATGCAAAAAGTGACACATTAAGTGATAGTTTGTGACATATATTGCAATGCCAATAAGGACACATGCAATAAATTTGTGATGCTAATATCGATGGTCACAGAGAAAAAAAAATGTGTGGCAGGTACGCAATGGTCGTCAAGATGAGCGCAAAATGTACTTGAATCCACAAGACTGATATATAGAATAAGTACAAGTTCGCTGACGAAAACTCATGGAAATATGGCAAGATACAAAGGATGATAAGTGCATCTAAGAAATAGTATATGGAAGATGCTTGAACAGATCACATGACCAAAAAGAAAGAGGGTGTGTGCTCTATGAATGCAAGCGCAAGCTACAGATCCTCAGCATTAGAAAGCTCATCCCGATGCAAAGGAGCATCGAACGGACTGTGCAAAATGAATGACTATAGATCAATCCACCATACATAATGCATTTAAAAAAAATTAACTATGGATAAGAAAGATGATTGACTTATTGGGCCATCACATACATACATTCTATTGATCAATAGTGAGACCGTGTCTCTCTACATATCGAGTCTCCAAGCTAGTGGGATTGGGGTTTGTAGTAGAGTGCTACAAACAAAACAGAATAAAAATGTTAGAAACACGATTGTCACTACAAGTGATATTGCAAATAAAGAAAGTGAGAAGAACAAAAGAAAAAATTACAAAGTCCTTCAAATAAGCCTTGTGGCTACCACTCCCCAGATGATGCATGACCCCTACCTCCAATTCACTACAAGATATAGGCCTTATATTGACGTTCAAAGCGACGAAAATGTTCATAAAGAAAAATTTCCCTGTCATCACAAAAAACATCAATATTAGTGATGCTATAAAATAGTAATAGCGATGTGTGCAGTAGATACGTGTAGAAAATTTGTGAAGTTAATAGCAACGATAATAGGGAAAAAAATTTGTGGCAAGGCACCACAAATAGCACTATGTGCTTTATTTGGGCCATACAAAAGAGTTTCAGTAATGTGTACAATGCTCGTCTGAATGAAGGCAAAGTGTACTTGAATCCATAAGAGTGATACATAAAATAAATACAAGATCCGTAATGAAAGCGACGGTACAATCATGCCAAGATACAAAGAATGATAATAACATAGTGCATAGAAAATGCTCATCCCGCCACAAAGGAGGATCAAACGGACTCTGCAAAAAGAGAACAAACTACACATCAGTCCACCATACAATAATATATTTTAATTAAATTAGTAATTACGGACAAGAAAGATAAGTGGAAGAGCCATGCTACCTTCTGGCCGAGCTCGTTGTCACACAAAGCCTCTCAGGGTTTTCATGAAGCGCTCCAAGAAGAACATCCATTGCGTGTGGACAGGTCCAGTAATCTCCACTTCATCTACAAGATGCACAAGAAGTGGATTTGTATTGTGAGCATGTTGGTGGGCAAGTATTTCTCAAAGAGACAGATCGTCTCCACTATTCCCGCATTGCAGATTCAATAGAGGACGTCTTTATCTCCTTCTGTGAGATCCATTGCACTAAAGTTGACAACTTATAAATCACCTTGCGTATTTCTGGAGTAAGGCATCCTACGATCATGTTCAGTAGTACAAACTACCACAAATGAAGAAGCATTATGAACAACGACTACACTCCAAATAGCAAAATACGCAAGCCAGTTACAATCCATTCGTAGTAAAAACTTGACCTATCTTATGCCAATCATGGAATTTTAGCACTGATAATTGGTCGTCTTTAGAAAACGTGCTCTTATTTAGTGGATAATGTGCTCTTCTTTAGTGGAAAAAACCCAAGGAGTACGAGGTAGCTGTAAGCGACTATCAACACTCGACTACGGCCAAAGTGCCTCCATCTTGTCTATCTCCTTCTCAAATCCATTCGTACCCCTACAGTTTCTCTCTTTCCCATGATGTGGTCCCATAATAAGCTACCCACATTCTTGAAAATATGCATAGGATTCAATAAGTGGTTGATCTTTAAGTGGGTCCAATAAGGCAAGTAGCATAAAATTGAGGACTGTAACATTTCATTTGGATGTGACTCCATGTGGACCATTTTGAGCTTGTACTAGCTTTGGGCATTCATACATGCTAGAGGTCGTCCAAGAAAACCTTCCCTCAGTTCATGACCCTTTGGCAAGAAAGCGATGTGTACTTGATATACCATCTTCTTCATGGTCCATGACCTTCCACAGTCTAACTGTGGCCCACACAATGGACATGCATAATAACTTAAGATAACCAGACCTATCCAATGAATACAAACTTGAACGGGATATATTTGATAAAACCAATGAGAATGGAAGTCTACTTACGTGAGCACTCCCTGAATCCCAAAAAGTCATACATGGTTCACATGAGAATGGCTTGAATATTGGTGGATCCTCGACTATCACACTTGCTCATATCTTCCACGATGACCCCCTCCTTCTACAAAATCTTAAGCTCATCCACTGATGGACGAAGATACACGTCCATATTTTTGACATTGTAGTGACCGGGAACAAGCAAGCTAAGGATGAGGTGTCATTTCTTCATAGAATGCCATGGAGGGATGTTGTAGTTGACGAGGACTACATGCCACACATTGTAAGAAGTTGAGTATAGACCAAATGGGTTCATGCCATCCATAGAAAGATAGAGCCAAAGATTCCTTCGCTCTCGGACAAAGCCTAGAAAGGTAGAGTCAATGTGGCTCAATGCGTGTGAATCCGCTGATATTCGTTGAACTCCACCTGTGGATCTATTCTGCACATGCCACGTTGTCAAGCTCGCCATGCTAGATGTACGAAATATGTGATTTATGCATGGGATAAGTGGAAAGTGTCTAAGAAATTTTTGAGAGATAAGCGGCACACACACACACACACACTCTCTCTCTCTCTTAATCTCCTTGTGTTGATCTCTCTCTACTCTTCTCTCTATACATCACTTCATCAACAAAAATAAAGAGAGAAGTAAAGAAAAGAGAAAAACAAAGAGAGAAGAGAGAATGCACTTACCTCAAATCTTAAAGAAGAATCCTTTTGTGTTTCTCTCCTTCTTTTTCTTCTTCTCCTTCACAGGTTCCCTCCTTCTTCTTTGCAGTTTTTCCCTCTCTTTTTGTGGTGGATTGGCAGTGGTAGCGGCCTCTCTCTTTCTCTCTCTCCATATCCCTTGCATTGATCTCTCTCACTTATTCTCTCTATATATCTCTTCATCAACAAAAATAAAGAGAGAAGTAAAGAAAAGAGAAAAACAAAGAAAGAAGAGATAATGCACTTACCTCAAAGCTTGAAGAAGAATCCCTTCTTACTTCCCTCCTTTTTCTTCTCCTTCATTGAGTTTCTTCATTTTCCTTTACACTTGTCTTCTCCCTCTTCGTGGATGGCAATGGTGGTGGTGGTGGTGGTGGCCTCTCTCTCCTCTCTCTCTCTTACTTGTTTACAAACATGTAAAATGAAATGCTCGCATTTCAACACTTTTTTATGAAGCCCAATCAACAGGAGATAGTCCATTAAAAATAATCTAGGCATGTTTACTTTTAGAAAGACAAAATCCCGTTGCCTTTTAATTGGCGGCGGGATCTCTCCCCTTTTTTATTTCTCCACAAGACACTCTTCCTTCCCCTCCCTTGTTCTCTCTATTTCTCTCTCTCCTTCCCTCCCCACTCTCACTCAACGCATGTCATTGCAAAGATAATCAAAGATAGAAAATAAAAAGCTTAAAAAACAAAGATATTGAAGGAAATCTCACCCTACCTCTCTTTATCTCTTTCTCCCCCCTCTCCCTTTACTTTTCTTTCTTAACCTGCTCTCTCATTCTCTCATTTTTTTCCTATTCTTCTTCCTCTCTCTCACTATATATTTTTTTCTCTCTATCTCTCTCTCTCCCTCTCTCTCTCTCTCTCTCTTTTTCACTCTCCTTCCTCTTTTTACCTCACCCTTCTTTTCTACCTTCTCCTCCTCTCTTCCTTCCCTCTCCCTCTCTCTATTTCTCTCCTCCTCTATTTCTCTCTATTTCCCTTTCTTTGTTTCCTCTCTTTGTTTCTCCCTCCTCTTTCTGTCTTGTTGTTTCTCTCACTCATCTTCCTCCCTTCATCTCTCATTTCTCTCTTTCTCTTTCTCCATGTTTCTTTTCTTCCCTTTCTCTTCCTCTTTCTCTCTTCCTCTCTCTTCCTTCTCCCTCCCTCTCTTTCCATGCATCTCTTTTTAAAGAAAAACAAACAAAGAAAAGAAGATAATACAAAAATAAAACAAGAAGAGGCAATGCAATTACCTCAAAGGCCTAAATATGAAACCCTTTGTACATTCTCTTCACACCTTCCCTCCCTTCTTCCTTGCACACTTCTCTTTCTTCTTCATGCATAGCATGGCGATGGTGACGGTGGTGATGAGCTCCCCCCTCTCTCTCTCTCCTTCTCAAAGCTTTAAGCTTTCTCGCTCTCTTTCATTCTTTTTTATAAATATTTTCTCGGTAAATGTCACACTCAGGTTTTTGAAACCTTTTTCTCAGACCGGCGTCGCTATTCATATCGCTATTAGCATCTCTATATGCGTCACTATTTGCGTCTTTATGAGCATCGCTATTTGCATTGCTAGTAGAATTAGCGATGCTAATAGCGAGACATATAGCAATGCAAATAGCCACGCTAATAAAAATGCCACTTTTTTGCATCACAAATGGCCGTCACTATTGCCCCATTCCCTTGTAGTGATTGTGCCCTTGTTCCCTCTCGTTGCTATCACCAACGTCCTCAAGAATCATCTGCATCTAGCCACTCGAGCTCTGAGGCACCACTCTTGAGTGCTTTGCAGGGGTTCGATTGTCAATGTGACATGTATGCATGCATACACTCCATCATCCACCCAGTGGAAAACCTCTCTACCATATTAGGTACCGGAAACTCCTCGTGCAAGGATGCTACTATATAGTCCATTCTCCCCTTGGGTATATTTTTAAACGGTCCAAGATGTTGTGCCAAAAAACTTGTTGGTACAACTCTCTCATGAGAGACATTACCTTCCTCCCCTCATCATTCATGATCACAATACCTATGCTATCATCTACGAGATATCTATCCCCTTTGTGGTACATCTAAGGTGTGTCCTCTCCTACCTATGACCACACTCTTGGGCATAACTAGGAGACCTATGTACATCTGGTGTACCCATGGGGGTAGTATCTCTTGAAATAGCACCTAGGGGTGCCACTTACGAACGACTAAGCAAGGTTGGAGTCATTGGAGTAGATGTCCCCACAAGTGTGAGAAATCCTACAGGTGACATGTCTCCACCAGAATGAAGAGATGGAGTGTCAGAGAGAACCAAGGAGAGAGAAAGAGGAGAGAGAAAGACTAGAATTGAAGAGAGAAAGACAGGAAAGATGAAGAAGCCATGGAAGCTTGGAGCAAGAAGGGAGAGAAAGATTGTAAATGTATTGATTTGTCAAAAGATATGTAAAATTACATCTCCTCTCTGTATATACCAATGTCAGTGTGACATGGCATAATGTCAATATTATTTACACTAATTCCCTATTCTCAGCTTCTTACAATCCATCCCTTCCCAAAAGTTTTTGTCCTCAAAAACAAACCTGAAAGACTAGAGAAGGATAGATGAAACAGAGTACTACTCTGATACAAGGGCTACAAAAATAGGAAAAGCACTAGTTTGTACAAAGTAATGGAAAGGATCGTAAGTGGAAAATGAAGGTGCAAAATCCTGCTTAAAACCTCCTGGATCAAAAGGTATTCCATCATAATGATTGTCTAGGAGAACAGAATGCCTCTCAACCACATACTCCAATCCACCCGGATCAAATGGATATGATGAAGTATCCCCATAATCAAATCCATGATCACATCCATAATCCCCTGGATCATAGGGAAGCACAATGCCATCTTCATATTCATGTATGCCAAAATCATGTATTATATCATCATCAGACATGTGCCGGTCATCATAACCATGATCAAGGTACTCATTATCAAATGCATTCAATGGCTGTTGTAGACCTTGATTAAGTGTAAACTGATGCCCAAAAATATCATCATGAGATTTCTCTAAGAGTCTTAAACCTTCAACATGACCATCTACATCTGCAAGTGTTTCATGTGATTCATCAACTTGTACATCTTGCTCTTCTGCAAGTGCCTCATGTAATTCATCAACGAAGATACCATCAGCTTGTACATCTTGCTCTTCATTGTTCACTTCTTGTACATCTTCTTGGTCCTCTTCTTGCTCATCCTCTTGTTGATCATGTTGTTCATTATCCAAATCTTGTTGTTGAAGAGATGGATGCTCATAAGCATAAGCATGTTGACCATAGTAACCACTTTGCTACCAAGGTTCAATGGGATGATACTCATCAGCATATACATGTTGTCCATAGGCATAAGCATTTGATTCAGGTTGTCCCATCAGTATATTGATGCTGGCCATGAGCATAACCATTTTTTGGAATGCCTCTTCTTCAAATGATCCCATCTCCATAACCATTTTGGTTGGATGGCTGAAGTGGGACTGAAAGGTTACTGTATGAACAAGCCTTCTCATTAACTTCTTTTGATGCCATTTGCGACTGCATAAATTTAGCAATTTGTGCCATGAGTTGCTCGTTGGATTCTACCAACTTATCAATAGAAGCCTTGGTCTGATCAGTAGATTTAACCATCTGATCCATTCTTGACAAGATGGCCTCATGTCGTTCCCTATGTCTCAGCTCATGGGCACACAAAGTATCAGTGAGTATACTGATTTGCATCCCCAAAGCCTATATATCCTCAAATGGTGGTTGGTTCATGGATGTTTTCCACAAGAGAGCTAAAACATGTTGATCAGAATTCTACAAGTTCTACAGGTTCAGTGATTGAAGGACAGGGCTCTGTTAATGAGGCTTTGGTTGCTGCTCAAGCATGTCAAGTCTACTGAGTTGGCGTCTGTTACAGCTCTTAGCAAAATGTTGGAAGAGCTAGATGAGTTGAAAGTTAAGCAGACATATGCTGGAGAAAATGAGTTCTCTTCAGGATGTATGTTGCCACACTTAAAACTCTGAACTCTGCGTATCAGAAACCGAATGACAGAAGGTGAGTTGCAGAGCAAGCTTTCTGAGATAGGAAATCCAGCTCTCTCTGGATAGGCCTGTGGTACAATGCAGTCAGAGCCTTCTAAAGGCATTTCTGCTAGCTTCAGATGCTTCTATCCACTCAAATGGTTCAGTTGTTGTCAAAAACCAGCATCATCTTCTATAAAACAGAAAATCTGCTTGCATTTGTTTATTTGTCAGCTATAGCACCAGCAATAACTGCATTTGTTCATTTGTCAGCTACAGTACCAGCAATAACAGTCAGACCATCCAAAGACTAGTAACATGCCAGAGGAAAAACTGGAGAAGAAGGTTATTTCTTTAAGTCATAAACTTGAAGGTTGGGAGTGTCATCCAGAGGAATCTAAAGGAGATGAATGTTTCAACTGTGGGACATGAGACCAAAATGATTTTCAAGGTAGTCATATACATGAAGCTCAATCCCAGAAGCACATCTAAGAATCCACGGTTGTGAGATTGGCTGGAGATGGAGAAGGCTTGGTATGCATCCAAGTTGGAGCAAAGGCACTGGTAGGAGATTGATGCTTTTGAAAGGTAGATGAAATAGATTCCATAAGCAAGTGTAGTTGTGATGGTCTCATACATCAATCGCAACGAGCAGAGGCCTGCAATAGCTGCAATATCCAAGAAGCTAGAGAGGCCAAGAAGACCTGAGTCCTCTATCTGCTTGTATGTGGCCCATAAAATATGCCTATATGTGATGCAAACCAAGCTATTGAAGAGGAAGGAATCAATAGCTCTTCACGATTATCCTCTCTGGCGAAGCTTTCCTCCTCCTTTGAAATCCCTTGCAATTCAGAGCTATCGTGGCAGGAATGGGAGAAGCCCTGGAGCATGTGCGGCAGGCTATTGTCTGATCAATTCTGCAAATGACTCAAGTGGCAAATGACTCAAGTGTGGACAATAAGATTGGCAAATGGAATTGGAGATGGACTCTGTGATAGATGAGATGGTACATGCTCCAAGTGATCCATCAGTGGATGACAGCTGCTACCATTTGTAGGCATCATTGCGTTCAGTTCATGCTCCAAGTGATCCATCAGTGGATGACGTCAGAGAGAGAACCAAGTGAATTCTGACGGTAATGTTGCAGATGTTGTTTCAGTGCAGAAGGAATCTCTAGATGAGACACTACAAGATATAGACCTTATAGCTACGTTTAAAGCGACGAAAATACAAACAACAAAATTTGCCCCCGTCGTCGCAAAAAGCGTCGTTATTGACGACGCCATAGAATCGTCGCTATAACCGTCGCTATATGCGTCGCAAATGCATTTAGCGACGCATATAGCGACGGTTACAGAGAATTTGTGACGCTGAGAGCGACGGCAATAGCGACGCGTGCAGTAAATTTGCGACGCAAATAGCGACAGTAACAGAGAAAAAAAAATTTGTGGCAGGGAAGTATAGCACTGTGTGCTATATGAGAGCCATACAAAATAGTTTCTGCACTGCTTCATACAAAGCGTTTGCAAACAAAAAGAATGTATACTGAAATCATAAAACTGATGGATGAAATAAATACATGATATCGCATAAAATGCGATTGGTACAATCATAAAACAATATCACTAATACATAGAAAATGTCTACATAGATCGGGCGACTAAAAACTAAAGGTATGTGAGCTCTAAGGATCCAAGGGCGAGCTACAAATCGTCGTCCCCCGAAAGCTCTTCCCGCTGTAAAGGAGCATCAAACGGATTCTGCAGAAAAAGAAATAACATATCAATCCACCATACAATAATGCATTCAAATATCTCATGGTAACTACGGACAAGAAAGATGAGTGACTTACTGGGCCGCCGCGTCTATACAATCGGTCGATCAATGATCTGAGACCGTGCCTCTCCGCATATCGAGTCTTAAGGCCTTGCGGATAGCGATTTGTAATGGAGTGCTGCAAAGAAAACAAAATGCTAACTGTTAGAAACATGATTGTCAGTACAAAGAATATCTCAAAAAAATAAATAAGCAAAACAAAAGAGAATCTTACAAAGTCCTCCAAATATGTCCTGTGGCCGCCACTCCCAAGATGATGTACCGATCCGGCCTCGATTCGTGCCCTCGCCGCCTCCCGCTGCTGACTCCAACGTCCTGGCGAATTTGTAGCCTCCTCCCTCAGTCGGTGCCAGTCGTCTGCATCTAACCACTCGGGCTTTGGAGCCCCACTCTTGATTGCCTTGCGTGCGTCGGATCGTCTATGTGACATGTATGCACGCATGCAATCCATCATCCAGCCCATAGAGAATCTATCCACGACGGCTGGCACCAGGAACTCCTCGTGCAAGGATGCTACTATGTACTCCTTGCTCCCCTCCGGTATGTTCCTCCAATGATCCAGGACGTTGTGCCAAAAAACTTGTTGGCACAACTTCCTCATGCGAGCCATCACCCTCCTCCCCTCATCATTCATGATGATGGCTCCTGACCTGCCATCCACTAGGTATCCATAATCCCTAGGAGTGTGCCTTGTATGGGCCCTCTCCCATCTCCATCCACGCTCCTGGGCATATCCAGGAGACCCCTGAACATCCGGTGTACCGACGGGGGTACCCTCTCCCGGAGTGCCACACAAAGGGGTGCCACTAGAGGGTGTGCCACCAAAAGGAGTGCCACCAGAGGGGGTGCCACCAAAAGGCGTGACATCTGCCGATGGCTGCGCAAAAGCCGGAGTAACTGGAGTGGACGTCCCCACAGGTGTGACAAATCCTAGAGGTGACCGAGCTCCAGCTGAATGACGAGACGAAGACACCGCGTCCGTGTCTCCACAGCAGCACCCCCCTGATCCTCCTGCAGTCACAGTCCCTCCCTCTGGCCCAAGTCGCGAGCGTCGAGATCGTCTACTCGAAGCTGAAGCATATGATCGCGCCGAAGCTGATCTAGCAGAGCGCCCTGACGAAGAACGAGACAGCTCCTGATTTGCTATCTCTCTGAATCTCGCGAGCTGATCTGGAGACATACGTGCCATCATCTCGTGAAACTCCTCATCACTCATCCCTCGACTCATCCTGAAAATGTCGATACCTGCACAGATAAAAAATAATGTTAGAATAATCAATTTAAACTATACAAAGCACATTAATAAAATCATTTTTGAAAAATCCCTCTTAAAATGCATATCTTATCTACCTTTATGGAAGATCTAAACAACGAATTGAGTAATACAATTCTCCAAGAATGAAGTATTCTATGGTCCCATGTTAATCTCCTGACACAACTCTGCATACACTGGAAGGTCGATAGACATGTCACCACAAAACAACGAGTCTGTCTCGTTCTCAAAAAATTCTACGACTTCTGTATTTCCATCATTGTTAGCCGATGCAGGCTCCAAGCTTGCGGTGGCCTCCACCCCTTGTAATTTCGATCCCTCTATTTGCATATTTTCTTCATCTATGCCTGGAACATCGCTTTGATCGTATACTCTCGCACCTCGAGGAGTTGAAGGTATAACATATCACCATCGAGGTTGTCGGGGATTTGGATAGAAGATTACCTGTTCACAAACACTTACAAATCATCTTCAAACCATTGTGACATAAACCATGTCGTATTACAATTAGCAAGCAAATGCCTAGTTGCACCTGTTCACAATGGGCCGGCAACACAAAGGTGTCGCGCAAATCCATCCATTTTTTTTCGGAATCTATTTCGAGAAATCCAAATGGACCTCGTCGAACTGTTGCGCCAGCTCCTCCAAGTACCACTTTGAACCACTACACGTCGAATATTATCATGGAGAAGCTACGGTAATCCACCGTAATAATACTTTGGAAATTCCCAAAATACTCCATCTCATCCACAACCGTGTTCAGATCCGTTGCTCGTCGCCGGCTCTCTTGCTCAAACCTTGCCATGACACCACAGTCCATTGTGGAGCGCATTTTGTCAATACGCTCCACCCGAAAATACCGTCCGCGCGACCACGCTGCACTATATATTTTGTACTGCACATTGAAACACTCAAATTAGATGTAGCAAGTAAATTTAGATATGACACATTCTAAACCCCTCATTACCTTTGGACTACATCCCCTCGAGAACTCCCACTCCTCCATTGAGACCTCTGTCCCTTCGCTGGATGCTGCGGTCAAGGCTCCATGCAACCATCGTGTTGATATAAACCGCGGCATCTCCTCCATGCCTTCGGGATATCGAATCGGTCGGTGACGCGTACTGCGTCGGAATTCAGCTCGTGCTTCCTCTCGATCTTGCCTTGCAATCTGGTACTTGGCGAGCCACGTCTCCATGGAGGCATGGTGCAACATACAAAAGCGATTCACCTTCTCTTCCATTGAGGCATCCATTCTTTTTTCTACCCCATTTCCAACCACCACATCTCCAGTCAGCCTGCCATCGTCCTTCAGCGTCCATAGCATTTCATTGTCTGGTTCCAGCGTTGGTAGCCATTGTGAGATATGCACTAATGCCTCTGACACCAACCAACCTTCCGCCATGCTACCTTCCGGACGAGCTCGTTGTCGCACAAAGCCTTTCAGGGTTTTCATGAAGCGCTCCAGGAAGAACATCCATCGCGTATGGACAGGTCCAACAATCTCCACTTCATCCACAAGATGCACAAGAAGGTGAACTTGTATCGTGAGCATGCTAGTGGGCAGGTATTTCTCAAAGAGACAGACCGTCTCAACTGCTCCCCGCCTTGCAGATTCAATAGAGGACGTCTTAATCTCTTTCTGTGAGATCCATTGCACCAAAGTCGACAGCTTGTAAATGGCCCCGCGAATTTCTGGAGTTAGGCATCCCGCGATCGTGATCGGTAGGACAAACTGCCACAAATGAGAAAGCATTAAGAATAATGGTCACTTTTCAAATTTCAAAATGTCCACGCTAATTCAAATTTCAAAATGTCCTTGATATACCATCTTCTTCATGGTTCGTGACCTTCGGGAGTCTAACTGTGGCCCACACAATGGACATGCATGATAACCTGAGGTAACGAGACCTGCAAGGCGATCCACGACCTAGTGAATACTTGATTGAATGAAATAAAATATAGATATTACCGGCGAGAACAAAGGTCTGCTCACCTGAGCACTCTCCCAATCCCGGAAAGTCATGCATCGTCCACATGAGAATGGCTCGAATGTTGGCTGACCGTCGACCATTGCGCCTGCTCATATCTTGCACCGTGACCCCCTCCTCCCACAAAATCTTAAGCTCATCGACTAATGGACGAAGATACACGTCCATATTTTTTACTTTGTAGCGGCCCGGGACGAGCAAGCTAAGGATGAGATGTCCTTTCTTCGTAGAAAGCCATGGAGGAATGTTGTAGTTGACAAGCACTATAGGCCACACACTGTAAGAAGTCGAGCGCAGACCGAATGGGTTCACACCATCCATGGCGAGACCGAGCTGAAGATTCCTTGGCTTTCGCACAAAGCCTGGGAAGGTAGAGTCAATGTGGCTCCATGCGCGTGAATCTGCTGATATTCGTTGCACTCCATCCGTGGACCTATTCTGCACATGCCACGTTGTCAAGCTTGCCATGGCAGACGTGCGAAACATGTGGTTTATGCCAGGGATGAGCGAAAAGTGTCTGAGGACTTTTTGAGGGATGGTCTGTCCTTACAAGTCCTGTCGATACCTGTGAGCACCACACTTTGGGCATGTCTCCATAGTCTCGTATTCATCTCGAAACAATATGCAGTCGTTGATACATGCATGGATGTTATTGTAGTCCATGCCAAGCTTCCGTAAAACATGTCGCGCATCATCACGAGACTCAGGCATGGTGTTTGCAGGTGGCAATATATGATATTTCAATAACCTGAAAAAATCATAAAACACCTTGAAAAATCTATCCATGTTTGCAATAATACTCTTTAAAAAAAAACAATGAAGTCTGTGTGCAAGGTACCTGAATAACTCAGTTACACTCGTATCGCTCCAACCGTATTTTGCTTGCACATTTAAGAGTGCAAGCAATGTCTTCAACCGAGATACTCGGCACCCATCATATAATGGTATGGATGCTTCCTCTCTAAGCGGGTCAGATGTCTCAACATCCATGGGAATCAATGCATCGATCATTGCCTCCATCTCAGGCTCCAAGATTGTAGGCAAGTTGGAAAGGTTGTCTGTCTCCTCTGGCATTGACGGTATAGATGGGCCTTGCGAGTGGTCGATTGGCTCCTGCAATCCATCCATTGCACGTCCACGAACTCTTCTAATTGGCCGCAAAGGGTGCACTCCCCCTTGGGTCGAGACATCACCCCCCTGGATACAAAATTTACCAACAAGACCCAATCTTATTGTGTATGGTTTTCAATTAGCTTGAGAGTACAATGCATGAAAAATGCTAACTTCAAATTACCGTTTGCTGAAAGTCTGCAATCGCCTGATCAATGATCTCAGATTGAAACTCGCCAAATCGTCGTACGTGTTCTATAGACAATCAGCGTTTTCGTCTAATTGCCAACTTGCATTGAGAGCAAGGACATGGGACACGCTGATTAAGATACGACTCGTGGTCTTGAACAATAGGACCTTCTTCGTTTGCCATCTTATCTACATTACAACAAACAAGGCTTAAATGGATAGCTTTATGGAGATGTACGTCAAGTTGCAAGTTGACCATAAACCTTGCATTGTATATAGTAGTCGAGAGATTTTCCGATGTTATATCTCGGCCTTGTATCATGCTCAACGATTTGTTTGTCCCGGTAGATAATTTTTTGTTATATCTCGGCTTTGAGTATAAGTAATCCATTTTAAAATTAATGCGCGCCATCTATGAAATTTTATAACTATAGTAATAAAATTTATTTCAATCAATTCTACTCATAGTCATAAGACCTGAAAGAAATTATCCTATACTCAATTTAAGGGTTTCTTCTTCTATAACAATAATTTTGGGTTCATTTTGATGAAGTGCGTGGCCGTATGCAAAGCACATTGCATACCATTATCAATACGTATATTATCTTAAATTTCCTTCCCTTCCCTCTCCCTCTCTTTCTCTCCCTCTGCCTCTCTTCCTCTCTTTCTCTCTCCCTCTCCCTCTCCCTCTCGTTCTCTTTCTCTCCCTCTCTCATTTCCTCCCTCCCCCTCCCTCTCCCTCTCCCTCCCTCTTTCTCCCTCTCCCTCTCCCTCGCTCCCTCTCCCTCCCCCTCCCTCTTTCTCTCCCTCTCTCATTTCCTTCCCCTCCCCCTCCCTCTCCCTCTTCCTCTCCCTCTCCCTCTCTTTCTCTTTTTCTCCCTCTCCCTCTCTATCTCTCTTTCTCTCTCATTTCCTAAACAAGCAAAAAATAAAGTGATTTAAACATCCTCCAAGCAAAAGGGAGAGGGAGAGATACAATGCACCCTCCCTCTCTTTCTCTTTCTATCCCTCTCTCATTTCCTTCCCCTTCCTCTCCCTCTCACTCTCTTTCTCTCTCATTTCCTCTCCTAAACAAGCAAAAAATAAAGTGATTCAAACATTAAACAAGCAAAAGGGAGAGGGAGGGAGAGAGAGAATGCACTCTCCCTCCTCCCTCTCTTTCTCTTTCTCTCCCTCTCCTATTTCCTCCCCCTCCCTCTCCCTCTCTCTCTATTTCTCTTTCTCTTTCTTTCCCTCTCCCTCTCCCTCTCCCTCTCCCTCTCGCTCTCCCTCTCTTTCTCTCTTACTCTCTCGTTTCCTCTCCTAAACAAGCAAAGAAGAAAGCAATTTAAACATTAAACAAGCAAAAGGGAGAGAGAGAGAGAATGCACTCTCCCTCTCTTTCTCTCCCTCTCTCTCCCTCTCCCTCTCCTTCTCTTTCATTTCCTCTCCTAAACAAACAAAAGAGAACGATTTAAACCTTCAACAAGTAAAAGAAAGAGAGAGGGAGACTCACCAATGAGATATGGCGAGTGTGGGCGGCTTCTCTTTGCAACGAGGGCTCCTCCTCTCCTTCACAAACAACAACCGTGGCGGTAGCGGCGGCGGCGGCGGCGGCAAGTCTCTTCCTCCTCTTCTCTCACAAAGCCTTGGCTCTCTCCCTCGCTCTCGCTCTCAAAAGGCAAAGAAAACAAAATGAAAACGGCGCTCTGGTTTCGGCCGCGCTTTTTTCCCCGGCGGCGTCGCAATTGGCGTCGCTATATGCGTCGCTATTTGCGTCGCATATAGCGACGCCAATTGCGACGCCTATAGCGACGCCGATATCCGCCGTCGCTAATCGGCGTTGCTATTGCCCCATTCCCTTGTAGTGAGATCTGCAATTCAGCATCTCTTGGAAATGCTTAATTTAGCTCTTGGAACCAAACAAAAGCTTCGAAGTCCTTCGGGAATAATTGGAACCCCTCTGCACCAGCTAACATATTACATGGGACATATTACATGGGCCCTTACCTTCTTCTGTTCCTTCTCCATTGGCTATATTGGCTCCTCATGTTACTCGAATAAATGCTTTGCCCCTTGAACTAGTAGTTTCAAATGTGTCAGCCACTGGTTCAATCACTGAGGGGGGAATGTAGAAATTCTTTGGTGGATGGAGATGGCATGTATATGGAGTCTAGATCAAGAGACAACTCTCTCTCTGTTGGCTTTCCATTAGCTTCAAATGTGTTTGAAAGCAGTTACAAAGCTCCAAATGGTGCAGTATGGAAAGGCCCACCAAACCCTATCACTGCTTCCTTGCAGTTGATGGGCACCACATGAGCTATAGCTCAAACTATCTTGAGTTTTTCCAAAAATGCTCAGTTTCTACCTCAAATATGCAGCGACGAAGTGAAAGCCTCGTTGTGCAATAACTTGACAAAATTGCAGCAAATGGTATGCCTTGTTGATTACAGACAAGAGTGTGGCATCCCAAAATGGATTCAAAGCTACAACACCAATGGTACTCTGTAGAAAAGATTGCTACTTCTGAGGGGACTCAAATTAATAATTCTCTGTTACACCAACGATGCTCTGCCAAGAAATCTGAGACTGAATGATTCTCTGCAGCACCAATCGTGCTCTGCTAAAGAAGAAGACTGCTTCTGATGAACCTTAAGACTGATAATTCTCTACTAAAACCTTCAACTGAGCAGATATAGGATCGAAAATCTCTGGCCAAATAAGGACTGATTCCTTTGCTTGGCAGTAGTCTCTGTCAGAAAGATGAGAGATGGCAAATCTGCGAAAAAAAATGGTGTGATAAAGCAACTGGGCTGCAGGTTGCGACTTCAGCCCTAAACCCAGCCCTTGGCCCTTGGTACAGCCTGCAGATGCCATGCTGCGCGTTTCTGTCTTGAAGGAGGTGTCGGGGTCTGAGCTTCCATGATGTCCTGGCCAGAGTGGACGACTTTCCCAGATGGATGGGGGAGCAGAAAATCGAGTCATTAACGCACAAAAAATTCACCTCTGCTCAAGTTCCTCCTCCAGCTTTTCAGGAGCCTGGGACGTTAACTGCTGTAGCAGTTGCTCCACCTATTGGGATTCAGTGGGGGTCAGGTGAGGGATGCAGGACATGAAGAGCCACTGAAATCAAATAAAGATTTCAGAGAGATGCTTCTTAAACATTGAAAGATATAACTGCCCTTGTAATCAAGCTTGAGGTTAGCACGGAAGTAGACAGAGATTTGATCTATCCTGATTGTGGCAGTGGATTCATCGAAGCCATGGATACAACGACTGTTCTTGCAAGCGTGTGGAGATCCATTCGGCGCAATAATCAATGGCGGCAACATCCATCCTTCAATGCAATGACTGGCATGCAAGAGTTTGTAGTGGAGGATGGACCTAACGATGCTTCTCACCTTCTCGCACTTCTCGAAATTCTCTGGTCCACTTCCCACTTGCTCGCTCTTCTCGAAATTCTCTGGTCTAGGTGTCTTCTAGGTCTTCAGATGTTCAAACAAGCAACAGGAGCTTGGATTCGGGCAATAGAAGCAATGATAGTGGATACTTTTCCTTCTTCAGTCTCATCCGCTCTTGAGCATGAGCAAGAGATGTCTGGAGCCGAGGATTCGTTCTTGAAGATGATGTAGAAGAGGACGACGAACACAGGCGGAGCAGGTGCTGGCGGTCCTCATGTTGAGATATCGATCTCCACTCGTGATACGCCAAGGTGACTGTTGTGTATTTATGTCATCGACTTGTCAGTTGCAGACGCGGTTGGTATACCGCCCATGAATAATAGCTACATGATAGCTATCCTTATCTACTCTAGTTCGTGGCTCAATTAGTATGCCACCTTAGTTAGTTGAGTTTGGTTTGAGACCCATATATAGGGTTCTTCTATTCCTTTGTACTAGAGTTCTTTTGGCTTACACAACTAAGAAGAGGAAAACTGTTTTCAGCCTCCACCCTTGTGTGTATTCCCCCATTGTGCAAGCAAGAAAGCTTCAAGTGAGACTCATTCCTTCTCTCCCACAATCTTGACATGGTATTAGAGCCTTGTTCGTGGTAAGGAGCTCAAGAAAGCAAGCCAAGCTCGCGATGTTCTGGTTGAGACGCCCTTGTTTTTTTTATTTGAGGCCATTTCGGGGCCTATTTTGGAGGCGGAAGTTTTCTACACGCACTCAAGAAAAGGCCCAGTTTTATGCTGTGCAGCCACTGTTCTACAGGTCGGTGAAAAGTTACTGTAGAAATTGCATCGTATGCTTGTGCACAGAGACATTGGGAGTTACAGAATCATCCCTGTTGCCTGTTGATGCAAAATCGTCACTAGGAAGTGACTGTGTGGTCAAATACCACTTTCGCCAGTTTTGCAGATTTTCCCTTGTGAGGATGAAGCTGTGTTTTTTGCAGTGACAGAATTTTTTGCAGTATTCTGTAATGGCGTCTGATTCTCTTTCACAGATTGTCACTGAAAAGCTTGACAAGAACAACTTCCAAGCATGGAAGTTTAAAATGACGAATTTCCTTATGGGAAAATAATATTGGAAATTTGTTGCAGGAAATGAAGAATAACCAGTTCTTCCTGATGTTCCCAATCAACAACAAATGCAGGCATTTAAAGCATGGCATGAGAGAGCTAGGAAAGTTATGTATTGGCTGTCTATCAGCATTTCAGAATCTATGATTGTGCATATTCTGGATGCAAGTACGCCAAAGGAGGCATGGGATACTTTGTCAAAAATGTATAGCACAAATACACAAGCCAGGAAAATGCAGCTCAAGCAAGAGTGGCACAATGTGCAAAGAGAAAATATGAGCATCAACGACTATCACATGAAGGTGAAGAATATTACAGATGCACTTGCTTCCATTGGGTCACCAGTGAAAGATGATGATTTAGTTTCTGTGACCTTGAATGGTCTAGGAAAGGATTATGCACAGTTTCGGACATCCATTTCAGTTCGTGAAAGATTTCCTGATTTTGAGGAGTTGATTGCTCTTCTAATTTATGAGGAACAGAGAAATGGTGGTGCATCTTCTTCAGGAGGAACTTCAAAAGAAGCTGTCTTCTACTCAAATGCGGGAAGAGATAGAGGAAGAGGTAGAGGAGGCCGATATGGAGGCCGTGGTAGAAATCAGAATATGCACCAAACTCAAGAAAACCAGTCCTATGGAGGAGGATGTGGTAACTCTAGAGGCAGGGGGAGCCAAAGAGGTCTTGGTGGATGGCAAAGAGGCCAAAATGCAAACAGTAATGTTGAATGCTACTACTGTGGTAAAATGGGTCATATGGCTAAAGACTGCTATAAAAAGCAGAATGATATCATGAATGGAAAACTACAATAAGGGAATTATGCATCTTCTCGTAGACAGGGTGATGACAGAAAGGAGCACTTGTTTATGGTGCAGCACATGAACAATTCTGTGACAAGTGTAGAAGAAAGCAATGATGTATGGTATGTTGACTCAGGTGCATCAAACCACATGACAGGTCATGCAGAATGGATGGAGGATGCAAGAAAAATGGAAAAACCAGGATTTGTGGAGACTGGTAATGATACTGCACATCCTATTGTGCAGATTGGAAAAATTCCTTTGTCTATGCAGGATGGGAAAAAGAAATACCTCTCCGATGTATTTCATGTCCCGAATATCACCAAGAATCTGGTTTCTGTTGGTCAAATGGTTGAGCAGGGCTTGCAGGTGAGATTTAATCCTCATGGATGCTTCATTGAGGATATGAAAAATAAAGGTTGCTTGATAGCAAAAGGAAAGAAGAAGGGTAGAATGTTTACATTGGATGCAGACATGTCTGAATTGAGTGCAACAATGTTTGCACATGGGATCGCTGTAGTTGCAGATATTGATATCTGGCATAAACACATTGGTCATGTTAATGTACAGCGACTTAAATCAATGCAAGCCCAAAATATTGTTGCAGGTTTGCCAAAATTCAAGGTTGCAGAAATGCATAAGGTATGTGAAGCCTGTCAGTTTGGAAAACAGGCAAGGAAACCATTTCCTAGACATGTTCAAGAGAGTAAGAAGCCATTGGAATTAATCCACTCTGATGTGTGGACAACTAAAGCTGCATCTCTTGGAGGCTGTCATTATTTTGTCAGTTTTATTGATGACTATAGCAGAAAAGTTTGGGTGTATTTTATGAAAAAGAAAAGTGAAGTTTTTGGGCATTTCAAAACTCTTAAAGCGATGGTTGAAAAAGAAACAGGCCTGCAGATATAATGCCTAAGGTCAGATGGAGGGGGAGAGTACCTCTCAAATGAGTTTGCAAGGTTCTTGCAGGAGCATGGCATAAAGCAGCAATATTCATGCAGTCATACCCCACAACAAAATGGAATTGCAGAAAGAAAAAACAGGCATATTGGAGAGGTATCTCGTGCCATGCTCAATGAAAAAGACTTGCCAGATTTTTATTGGGCTGAAGCAGTTGCTACAGCAGTCTACATAATGAACAGGACTCCCACTACAGCAATACATGGAATGACTCCACAGGAGAGGTATACTGGTAGGAAACGAGATATTTCTCATTTGAAAATTTTTTGTTGCATTGCCTATGTACATGTGCCAGATGAGTTGAGATCCAAGTTGGATCCAAAAGCTGAGAAGTGCATCTTTATTGGTTACTCTCTGCAGCAAAAAGGGTATAGATGCTATAACCCTTTTACTCGTAAGTTTACAGTGAGCAGAGATGTTGTTTTTGATGAGATGAGTAGCTGGTATAAACCAGTAAATGTGATTGATGATGTAGATGCACAAAATGGTAATGCTGCACAAAATTCACAGCAGCAGTCACAAAATATTAGTGGACCTGGAGCGTCCTCTAGCAATGGTTCACATTCTTCACCATGGACAGGCAGATTGAGATCAGGAGAATCTTCTCAAAGCAATGCAGATAGTGGTATGCAGGTATCATGAAAAGGAAAAGAGAAGGTTGATCAGCCCATGTTTGATGTGAATGCAGGTCACTCTTATGTGGATGGTGAATCCAGTGGCTCAGAACAGAGCATTGATGATGAGTTGGGTATTCCTTCTATTGTTACACCTGGAGTAAGGAAGACCAGGGATGTTTTGAGAGCACCTGGGAGTGAACCTATTTTGCGCAGGTCTACGAGAGCTAGGTATCCTGTGGATAGGCTGAAATATGATGGATTTACAGCCATTCACTATGCATATATGGTTAGAGTGATGCAGGAACTAGAACCCACTTCTTTTGAGGAAGCCATGGGAAAAGAAAAATGGGAGAAAGCCATGGATGAAGAAATGGATGCCTTGGAAGCAAATGCTACATGGGAATTGGTACCTTTGCCTAAAGGTAAAAATGCAATTGGTTGTAAGTGGGTTTATAAGGTGAAGCACAATGCAGATGGTTCTGTGAACAGGTACAAGGCAAGATTAGTAGTCAAGGGGTATGCACAAACATATGGCATTGACTATGAAGAAACATTCAGTCCGGTTGCAAGGATGGCAACCGTAAGAGCAGTCATTGCTATGGCTGCATCAAAGGGATGGTCTTTACATCAGATGGATGTAAAGAATGCCTTCTTGCATGCTGATTTTCAAGAAGAGGTCTATATGGAGCAGCCACGAGGTTATGTGCATGATGTTCATCCTGAGTTTGTTTGCAGGTTGAAGAAAGCCTTGTATGGCTTGAAGCAAGAACCTAGAGCATGGTCTGACAAGATAGGACAGTATCTTGTCACTATTGGCTTTCAGATTTCCAAGGCAGATTTCTCACTTTATGTGAGAAAAACAGAGAAATGTATTATGCTACTTGTCATTTATGTTGATGATTTGATTATGACGGGTGACAGTGATGAAGATATCCTTCATGTGAAAATGCTATTGAAGCAGAAGTTTGAGATGAAGGATTTGGGAGAGCTGCGTTATTTCTTGGGCATTGAGGTGATTAGATCACCAAGTGGGATACAGCTCTTGCAGAGGCAGTATGGATTGGACATGCTGTCCAAATATGGGATGACAGGCTGTAAGCCTATTTCAGTTCCTTTGGAGTAGAATGTGAAGCTGAGCACAGATGCAGGTGAGCTTCTAGAAGACCCTACTATGTACAAACGCATAGTAGGAAGTTTGATTTATATGACTATTACCAGGCGAGATTTGAGCTATGCTGTTGGATTGGTAAGTCAGTTTATGCAGGCTCCAAGGAAACCACATTTGGATGCGGCTAGACGCATACTCAGGTATGTGAAGTCCACATTGCAGTATGGACTATTTTATGAGACTGGGGTTAAGATACAGTTACATGGATACACTATGCTGATTGGGCTGGTAGTATTTCTGATAGACGATCTACCAGTGGATATGTGTTCTCTTTTGGGAGTGCTGCAGTCACTTGGAGCAGCAAGAAACAGCCTACAATTGCCTTGTCGAGCACAGAGGCTGAGTACAAGGGTGTAGCAATGGCTGCATGTGAGGTAGCTTGGTTGCATAAGCTACTTTATGATATGCATCAGCCTACAGATGGGCCAGTTGTCATTTATTGTGACAACATGAGTAGTATACATTTGGCAAATAACCCAGTCTATCATGCTAGAACAAAGCACATTGAGGTGCATTATCACTATGTGAGGGAGAGGGTTTTACTAGGTCTTATTAATCTAGTTTATGTCAGCACAGAGGATCAGGTAGCTGACATATTCACGAAGGCATTAGGCGCAGAGAAGTTGTGCAAGTTCAGAGACATGCTTGGTGTGCAGGAATTGGGATTGAGCTCGAGGGGGAGTGTTGAGATATCGAGCTCCACTCGTGATACGCCAGGGTGACCGTTGTGTATTTATGTCACCGACTTGTCAGTTGCAGACGCGGTTGGTACACCGCCCATGAATAATAGCTACATGATAGCTATCCTTATCTACTCTAGTTCGTGGCTCAGTTAGTATGCCACCTTAGTTAGTTGAGTTTGGTTTAAGACCCATATATAGGGTTCTTCTATTTCTTTGTACTAGAGTTCTTTTGGCTTACACAACTAAGAAGAGGAAAACTGTTTTCAGCCTCCACCCTTGTGTGTATTCCCCCATTGTGCAAGCAAGAAAGCTTCAAGTGAGACTCCTTCCTTCTCTCCCACAATCTTGACACCTCATCCTCGTTTCGTTGGAAGATACTGCCAAGGTGCTGTTGGGAGAGTGTAAGGAGCAGGCTTCGTCCTAGAAATTCTGAGGAGCTATTGTTGAATTGATGCTAGAGCTGAAGCGGCTGAAACTACGAAGAAATAACTGGGAATGTGAGACTTTTCAATTTGATGAAGTCTTGACAGAGGCTGCCTTTCAAAAGCATGCATAATTACAATTTCGTATCTGCAGCTCTACATGGAAATAGTGCAAGATCTTCTTGCTCCAGAAAAAGATAACATTCCAATAGTTGAGGATCCTAAAATACCAGTGATGTATCGTTGCTTTCAAGATTGGCCTGAGCTTGGAAAACGAGCTGCCATCTTTATCTTTTTGCCTCCATTTTTGGTCCAAGTTTCATTTAAGACTCCAAGAAAGGCTGCCATGGTCTGTGTGGTCTTCATGAAAGCTTCCATTAATGCTCCCGCATGTAGTACTTGTGGTCTAGAGGTGTAAACTCCCAAGAAAGCTACCATTAATGCTTCTGCATGCAGTCCTTGTGGTCCAGAGGTGTAAAATCCCAAGAAAGCTGCCATTAATGCTTCTGCATGCAGTCCTTGTGGTCCAGAGATGCTTTGGAAACTCCCCTACTGCTCCCGTACTTGTGTACCTTCAATTTTTCATAAAATTTGGTGACCTCCCACCATTTAAGCCTTTATTTGCCATATCTGACCTTGGATATCTCCAGATGTAGTCACTTGCTAACTGTAGTTGTCCTACAGCACTCCACTAGTCACTGTCTTGTACCATTTTTGTCTGAAATTGGTTTTGAAATAGGAAAATAGGCGTGAAAATGGAAGAAAATAATGGATCAAAGATTGAAGCTCTGATACCACTTGTCAGAGAGAACCAGGGAGAGAGAAAGAGGAGAGAGAAAGACTAGAATTGGAGAGAGAAAGACAGGAAAGATGAAGAAGCCATGGAAGCTTAGAGCAAGAAGGGAGAGAAAGATTGTAAATGTATTGATTTGTCAAAAGATATGTAAAATTACATCTCCTCTCTTTATATACCAATGTCAGTGTGACATGGCATAATGTCAAAATTATTTACACTAATTCCCTATTCTCAGCTTCTTACATGGAGACACTACATCGGTGCCTCCAGAACACCCACCTGAGCCATCCTCTCTAGAACCTACACAAGAGTAAGGAGTAGCACCCCTATCTAAAGGCCACCACAGGCTCACAGCATCCACATCTCTGCAGCACCCCCCAGAACCACTCCCTTCGTCTGAGCTAGTCTCAAACATTGATATTCTCTACTAAAAACAGAAGCATCTGAGCATGCCAAAGTAGATATCATGGTATGGCATCCCAATGGTGTCCAGAGATCTCTTAGTCCACCATATCTCTGAATCAGTCCATTTGATCTAGAGACATACGTATGAATATCTTCTACAACTTCTCATCACTCATCCCTCGACTCGTCCTACTCTCCAAATATAATCAAAGGTAATCTACACAGATAGAAAATAATGTTAGCATAATCAACATAAAGATTTAAGTAAATCATGGTGATATCAATTTGAAAAAAATGATACCATTTAAAATGCATATTATAGAGTACCCTTAAAATTCATATTCTAGAGTACTTCTTCAAATATCAAATTGATTGATGGTACGTATTGTGTTACAATTCCAATCGCACTTCTCCTGAATCTTTCTTGGCCTGCTCGTACCTAGCCAGCCACGTCTCCATGGATGCATGATGCAACATACAAAAATGATTCATTGTCTCGTCCATTACAACATCCATCCCTTTTTCTACCCCATTTTCAACCACCACATCTCTGGTTAGTCTATCATCCTCCTTCAGTGACCATAGCATACTGTTGTTTGAATCCATCGTTGGTAGCCACTGTGAAATATGTACTAATGCCTCAAACACCAACCAACCTTTAGCCATGCTACCTTTTGGCTGAGCTCATTGTCACACAAATCCTTTTCAGGGTTTTCATGAAGTGCTCCAAGAAGAACATCCATCGTGTATGGGTGGGTCCCGAAATCTCCACTATATCTACAAGATGCACCATGAGCTGGGTTTGTATCACGAGTAAGATGGTAGGAAAGTACCTCTCAAAGAGACAAAATGTCTCCATTTCTCCCCACCTTGTGGATTCAATAGAGGATGTATTGATCTCCTTCTGTGAGATCCATTGCACTAGATTCGACAACTTGTAAATCGTCCCATATATTTCTAAAGTGAGGCATCATGCAATCACGATCGGTAGTACAAACTGCCACAAATGAAGAAGCATTACGAACATTGACTAGACACTAAATAGCAAAATACATAGACCACTTACAATCAAGCCCAATAGAAACCAGACATATCTTATGCCAATCATGGAATTTCAGCCCTAATAGTTGGTCGCCTTTAGAAAAAGTGGATATGAGAGAATGCTTCATACTCCTCATGGGTGTGTGGATAGACCTGATAATTTTCTTCACAATGTGCTCTTCTTTAGTAGGCACAACCCAAGGAGCACAAGGTAGTTGCAAGTGACCATAAGTGCTCGACTATGGCCAAAGCGCCTCCATCTTGCCTACCTCCTTCAAATCCATTCATGCCCCTATAGTGTCTCTCTTTACTATGATGGGGTCTCATAATAAGCTGTCCACATTCTTGGAAATATGCATGGGATCCAACAAGTGGTTGATCTGTAAGTGGGTCCATTACAACAACTCCATGTGGAATATTTTTAACTCATACCAGCTTTGGGCATTCATTCGTGTTGGAGGTTATCCAAGAAAACCTTCCCTCACTTCATGACTCTCAGTGGTGGCGTGTCCTTGATATACCATCTTCTTTATGGTCTGTGACCTTCGGGATTCTAATGTGGCCCAAACAATGGATATGCATGATGACTTGAGATAACCAAACCTATCCCAACACCCTATATAGTCAACACAAACTTGAACGAGTTATGTTAGCTATCACCAATGAGAACATAAACGTACTTACCTGAGCACTCTCCAAATCTGAGAAAGTCATGCATGGTCCATATGAGGATGGCTCATATATTAGCGAACCGTCGACCATCGCGCTTGCTCATATCTTCCATGACGACCCCCTCTTCCCACAAAATCTTAAGGTTATCAACTAATGGACAGAGATAGACGTCCATATTCTTGACTTTGCAGTGCCCAAGAACGAGCAAGCTAAAGATTAGGTATCCTTTCTTCGTAGAAAGCCATGACGGGATGTTGAAGTTAACAAGGACTATAGGCACACATTGTAAGAAGTCGAGCAGATAACAAATGGGTTCTTGCTATCCATAGCAAGATCAAGCTAAAGATTCCTTGGCTCTCGTGCAAAGCTTAGAAAGTAGAGTCAATGTGCCTCCATGAGCGTGAATCTACTGATATTCGCTGGACTCAATCCATGGATCTATTCTGTGCATGACAAGTTGTTATGCTCGCCATTCGAGACGTTTGAAACATGTGACATATATGAAGTATAAGTGAAAAGTGTCCAAAAACTTTATTGAGGTAACTAAATATGTCCAAACACCCCTATTTAGTCAACACAAACTTGAATGAGCCTTGTTAGTTATCACCAACAAGAATGGAAGCCTACCTACCTAAGCACTCCTCAAATCCCAGAAAGCATGCATGGTCCACATGAGAATGGTTTGTATCTTGGTGTAGTCTATCGAACCTTGTGCTTGCTCATATATTCAACAATGAACCCCTCCTCCTACAAAATCTTAAGCTCATTAACTAATGGAGAGAGATAGATGTCAATATCCTTGACTTTGTAGCACCCAGAAACGAGCAAGCTAAGGATCGTGTGTCATTTCTTCGTAGAAAGCCATGACATGATGTTATAGTGAACAAGAACTACATGTCACATAATGTAGGAAGTTGAGCAGATACCAAATGGGTTCATGCCATCCATAGCAAGACCAAGTCGAAGATTCCTTGGCTCTTGTGCAAAGCTTAGAAAGCTAGAGTCAATGAGACTCCATGCGTGTGAATCTACTGATATTCGTTGGACTCCATCTTTGGATCTATTCTACACATGACATGCTATCATGCTCACCATGCTAGACATACGAAACATTTGATGTATATGTGGTATAAGTGGAAAGTGTCTAAGAAATTTATGACGGATGTGAGCACCGCACTTTGGACATGTGTCCATAGTCCCATAGTCTCCTCAAAAAGCACACAATTATTGACACACGCATGGATGCTATTTTAGTCCATGCAAAGATTTTGTAAAATAGATTGTGCATCATCACAAACCTTGGGCATGGTATTTCCAAGTAGTGATACATGATACTTTAGCAACTTGAAAAAAAATCATAAAACACGTTGAAAAAGCATAAGTGTTTTTTATAATGGAGCTAAAAAGATTAACGGAGCGAACATAGAATGTACCTGAACAACTCGGTCACACTTGCATTCCTTCACCCATATTTTGCATGCACACTTAGGAGCGCAAGCAGTGTCTTCAGGAGAGATACTCAGCACCCATCATATAATGGTATATATGCTTCCTCTCTTAATGGATCAAATGAATTGGCATCCATGGGTATCAATGCATCGATTATTGCCTCTATCTGAGAATCCAAGATTGGAGGAAGGTCTAAAAGGTTGATTGCCTCCTTCAATATCCATGGTGTAGATTGAGTCGTGCCTTCCAAGTGGTGGATTGACTCAGGCACTCCATCCATCGCATGCCCACAAACTCTTCTAATTGGCCACAATAGGTGCATTCCTCCTTGGGATGAGATGTCACCTTCCTGTATAAATTTTATGAGCATGTCTCATGTTTTTGTATATGATATTCAATTAGTTTGTGAATGTAAGGCATGATTGATACACACTTTTCTTACCATTTAATGGAAGTCGTTGATCACTTGATCAATGATATTCGATTGGAATTCACCAAAGCGTCATATGTGTTCTATAGACAAGCGACACTTTCGTTCGATTGCTAGCTTGCATTGAGAGCAAGGACACATGGCACACTGATTAAGATATGCCTCACAATCTTGGACATCACGACCATCATCATTTTCCATTTTGTCTACGTTATGACAAACAACAGGTTTTTGTTCTCTTTCTCTTTTTCTTTTTTTATTTGCCTCCCTTCATCCTTATTTGCTTCTCTCTCCCCCTCTCTTTCTATAAATGTTTCTTTATCCAACTACCCTGTCACTTTCGAGCAATAATTTGTAGAAGCCTCTTTGAATTAGCATCAAGCATACAAGTCCAAAGTTCACTTGGTAATCCCAAAATGAAAAACTTACATGGCAATATCGGTGTGGATTATAAGCTGAAGTAGCGGGAGCACGATAAGCTCACAGAGAATATGGCCACTTCAAAAGGGGAGGCTCGACATCGAGAGACATGTTAGTACAATATCATCTGATCACGAGCTAGATAATGTCTTTGTCTTTCTCTAAGTTTCTTTTAACCTTCAGACCTTCATGCCATCCAAATGAATAACAAGACTCTGATGCATAGAGGCACCGGATTTGATGGTTACACTATCCTCTAGCCTCGCGAGAAGGATACAAATAAACTTCCTCTCTTGAAAGGACATACTTTCAATTTTTGACAAAGAAATTGAGGTTATAGTCCGCCCAAGAAAACTTTGCTTATGAAGAAGACATTTTCTTCAACTGTGGTCCTATTTTTGATATCTCTATTAATGATGAGATAGGAACCAATCAATTATGGGGCTTTTTATCGGAACATGCTCAATATGGCAGGTGATAGTTAGTAGGGGTGATGCAAAGAGTGGCCAAGACCCATTTGCCTTTGTTATCTTGGACCCATAGGTTTATCAAACAACACATTATGCGTACACCTCTTGCTCTTTATGTAGGAGGCATGGGTCACAATCTAATGCATTTATTTTAGGGTAGGAGCCCTATTTCCTCCTTGGGATGGGGTATCTTGTTGTATATTAATAAGATTTTACAAGGGGGAATATATATATACGAGCTATTTTTTTAAATGTCATTAGGCCAAGAGAGCCAAGGTTTTTTAGGGTTTTAGTACTTGATTTCCTTAGGCCCACGGGCCAGTTTTTATTATGTTTAAATGATTTATTACTCTAGGCCATGAGGGTCACTTTTGTTGGGTGTGAACTATGATATTTCCTTAGGCCAAGAGGGCCATATGTCTGTTTGGTGCAAGTATGTTTAATGATTTTCAATTTTAATGAATTGCATCACATAGGTTGATGAAGTCATTGGAGGGAGGCTTTGCTATGGAGGAGCTTCTTGTGGCCATTCCAAGTGGTTTCGCCTCTTATCCAAGTCTTTTTTCATGAAACAGATAATGTTATATGTGTATGTAGGGGTTAATTTATTTTCATTTATTGGGGACCAACAATGAAGGCATGAAGTCCTAAGGTTTGGTCACGTATATCTAGGGGAGATTTGAGTAGCGGTCCTCCTCATGTTAGAACATTTTTAGGTATTAAAAGACCTATTTTAGAAGGTTGTTCCAGTGACCCTATCATTCTTGCTTGCTAGGTAGCTATCCTAGGAGTCCCTGTTAGGGTGAGGTAGTTACAGAAGCTTGCCAAAATATTTAAAGAAGAGCAAGTTTTGAATCTATCTTTTTAAAAAAAATTACAGACGTGTGTAAACGGGGGTTCTAACCCCTCAATAAGAAAAGGAAAAAGAAAAAAAGTTCCTATAAGTTGTTGATTATCGCCTTGCGGAGGCTTGGTAGGTTCTTGGGGATGAGTCAAGACCCAGGGCCGGGACCCAGGGGCAATGCCTTGTCTTCCTAGAGGTAGCAACTAGCAGAAGAGAAAGGAAAGGAAGGTTGGAGGAAAAATAAAAATGAGCATTAAAAAAGGATTAAGTGTCGCCTTACCAGTGCTTGGTAGGTTCTTGGGTACCAAGTTAGGACCTGAGGCCGATGCCCTGTTCTTCTTGGGTCACACTATGCTCAGCTTCCTTCTTTTTACACACCTTAGTATGGAAACCCTGAACGGAAAATGTGTTATAAAAAGAAACTATGATGTCCAAGCTATAGGATTCCTCGCTTAGTAGAAAGTCTTGGTCCAGTTGTCCTAAGTTAGGTTGGTAGTTTAGACCTCCACTAGGATGACCTCTTTGATGGGCTTTTTATAGCCAGTCCATGTTAGAGCAGTTGGTTAGAGACTCGCTCTGGATTTCTGTTGGATTATGCTCGGCCTATCCCTAGTAGATTTCCATACATTGATGTTATCAAGGGGTAGGACGAGAGTTGTGATATGTGTTTCTTTTGTATCATCTTGATGCACATTATTATTATGCAAATGTGGATTATTTCGTAGGATTCCATGGACTGAGTCACCCTATCCCATGGTTGCCAATGGGAGTTGGTGGTGCGCAGATCAGATGCTGAACGCTCACGTAGTGAATGGTGGAAGGTCCCAAAGAACAATAGAACTCTACTTTTTGCACAAAATACAAGGTAAAAAGCATGCACGACATGAACAAGAGACCAATTGGGTGCAATCTTCCCCCATGCCTTGTGCGAGCACTCCACAAAGCATGTATTTTATGTATTAATCATCTTCAAGCTCAAATAATAGCCCAAATTACAAAATAGCAAGCTTTTAGCTTTTGAGTTTGCTTTAGCACAAAATAGGAATAAAGCTAACGGACGGTGCCCAAAGAGTCTGGCATGCCCAATACAATGTCTAAGTACAAATAACATAATCGTGCGCCCATGCGCATACAAAATAATAATAAATATCCAACGCCTCAATAAATAGGCGTGACAAAATATAGGCGCCATGCCTAAGGTATGCGCCCATCAAAATATAAATGATAAATCGAATACTCGCTATCCTTCAATGCTTTCCTCCGCCACTGCTGCTATCTCTACACATCAACTGAAGCATTCACAATCGTTAGTAAAATAATACAAAAACCTACAAAAGTGAATACCTAGCAATCTTCAGCTACATAAATAAATCAACTGGTTAGAAATCAATCCTAACCTTAATTTATTACGAGTGCGCACTCTAAACTCATAAACATTTATTAATTTAATATGCATTTTGCGGAATCACCTGCTATGGAATCACCCATGTACACACTAAATTAATGAAACGCCTGAAAAGGACAGGCGTCCCCATCAACTTCTCGCACAAAGAATCCACTTTGTGTATTAATTTAATATGCATTTTGTGGAATCACCCGCTATGGAATCACCCATATACACACTAAATTAATGAAACGCCCGAAAAGGACAGGCATCCCCATCAACTTCTCGCACAAAGAATCCACTTTGTGTTTGAGCCCCGGTCATCAAAGTTTACGAAATCCACTGTAAAACCTCACGGAATCCACCGTGGCACGGAATCCACTGTGAAATATGCCTCTTGGCATCATACCCCCGGGGTGGGATAGCAATTGACCTCAATTGCTATTAGCTCAATGTGGAGCTAACTGAGTGGGGAAAGAATTTAAGTCTCTAGCGTGCATTAGTCAATTACACAAATATAGCATGTGCATTAGTCAATCCAGAAGGCATCACTAAAAATTCGTAATGACCAAACTGTGTCCTAAATGCAGTCTTGAATATGTCTGACTTATCTAGTCTCACCTGATGATAACCAAATTTAAGGTCTATTTTACTAAATATGGTAGAACCTTGCAGTTTGTCCATAAGGTCATCGACTCTAGGAATTGGATATCTATTCTTTTCTGTGATCTTATTTAAAGCTCGATAGTCAATGCACATATGATAGGTATTATTCTTTTTCTTGACTAACAGAACAGGTGCACCAAATGGAGAACTACTAAGTCTAATCAATCCTCTATTTAGTAATTCCTCAAGTTGACTTTGAATTTATTTTTGCTCTATCTAGTTATGCCTATATGGTGCTTTGCAAGGTGGTTGTATACCAAGAATCAAATCTATTTTATGGTCTTTTGGACGTGAAGGAGGTAAAGCAGGTGGTAGATCTTCGACAAAAAAGTCTTTAAAATGTACAAGAAATTCTTTATGCCTAGGACGCATATGATTTTCTTTAACTTGCAGTTCATTCACCCAAATGAGATAAGATTTACTACTCTTGCGTAATGCGCGTTTAACTTGAGTATGCAAAAGCAGTGGAAAAGCATTAGATGCATGCATACCATACAATGTAATATGTTTTCCTTGAAATTTAAGATTAATTGAATGCGTGGAATAATCTATATCAGGGTTATACTGATGATGCCAAGGAATACCTAAAGTAATGTCACTGGACTGTAATGGTACAACTAGAAATTTTCTTTTTTCAGTGTATTGACCAATTTGAATTTCTAAGTTGAAGAAGAAGAGATAGGAGTGCTCCTCCGCCTCTGCCAGCTGGTCCTTCACAGTCTGATGATGGAAACAGAGGTTCTTGATCGCCAGGAATCCACTCGTATCGACCGTTCGCGACGAGATTGACCGTAGAGCCGGATCGTTCCAGGAGCTCCGCCTTCGCACAAGATGGGTAGCGATTGGAAGCTCTTGATCTTAGCTTCGCTCTGATACCACTGGTGCGCAGATCGGATGCTGAACGGTCGCGTAGTGAATGCCGGAAGGTCCCCAAGAACAATAGAACTCTTCTTTTTGCACAAAATACAAGGTAAAAAGCATGCACGACATGAATAAGAGACCAATTGGGTGCAATCTCCCCCCATGCCTTGTGTGAGTGCTCCACAAAGCATGTATTTTATGTATTAATCATCTTCAAGCTCAAATAATAACCCAAATTACAAAATAGCAAGCTTTTAGCTTTTGAGTTTGCTTTAGCACAAAATAGGAATAAAGCTAACGGACGGTGCCCAAAGAGTTTGGCATGCCCAATACAATGTCCAAGTACAAATAACATAATCGTGCACCCATGCGCATACAAAATAATAATAAATATCCAACACCTGAATAAATAGGTGTGACAAAATATAGGCGCCATACCCAAGGTATGCGCCCATCAAAATATAGATGATAAATCGAATACTTGCTATCCTCCAATGCTTTCCTCCGCCACTACTGCTATCTCTACACATGAACTGAAGCATCCACAATCGTTAGTAAAATAATACAATTAAACCGACAAAAGTGAATACCTAGCAGTCTTCAACTACATAAATAAATCAAGTGGTTAGAAATCAATACTAACCTTAATTTATTACGAGTGCGCACTCTAAACTCATAAACATTTATTAATTTAATATGCATTTTGCAGAATCACCCGCTATGGAATCACCCATGTACACACTAAATTAATAAAACGCCCTAAAAGGACAGTCGTTCCCATCAACTTCTCGCACAAAGAATCCACTTTGTGTATGAGCCCCGGTCATCAAAGTTTACGGAATCCACCGTAAAACCTCATGAAATCCACCGTGGCACGGAATCCACCGTGAAATATGCCTCGTGGCATCAGTTGGATTTTAGGAGCCGCTTTTGAGCTATGCTCGAAGTGTTTGAGGCCCTTTTTGGAGCAGAAAAGTGCATAGGAGATTCCAAAGACCAAATTTTTATGAAAAATCAAACAGTGGCGGATGGTCGAGCTAGAGTTTTCCCAGATGCATTTCGACATCAAGAATCCAACGCAAGTCTCCGTCTGTCAATTGAAGGTTGTTTAATCCCCCATTTAATCCGCACAAGGTTTAGCGTTATAAAGTAGCTACTAGATTTGGGGGCCAAAAAGAGCGCAATAGAGATGAAGCTAATAGATTGTGATGCTGCAAAGCCACCTGTCTAGATAGATCTCGAATCCAAGTCCGTTTGCCCACCTTAATCATAATATTGACTTGTAGAACAATGTGAACACAAAGAGATGAGCTGATTATTTTAAAAGTTTTAGCCTTAATCTTAACAAAATCCTAAAAAAGTCATGAAAATTTAATGAATAGAGGGGGGGCACAAATTTTTCTACGCCCCTTCCAAATCGCTCAATGTCTCTCCGATTTACATCCACTTGGAGAGAGAGAGAGCGATTCTTGATCAAGACAGAGGAAGGAAGGAGATGATTGTAATCTGTCTAATTTTCATGGAGGATTAATAAATCTGATTTTCTAGTTTTTCTCTCTCCTCTTTCCTCTCCCCTCTTAGAGGTTATTCATATGCATCAATTCAAGAGAGAAGGGGAAGGGTTGTGATGAAGAATCCGGAGCAAATGATGATGCTAGAGCGATGGAGGATGTAGATCAGGCTGAAAGAGTGTGTCAGCGGCAACGAAGAAGCGTCAGTAGCCTTCCGTCTATGAGAGCTATGAGCCTCAGAATTGTAGTTTTTATGCGTAAGTGAGCGGTTCTTGTGTTTTTATGAGAAATAATTGGAGAGAGTGCTTGATTTTGATTGTTTTTTATTTTCTATGTTGCATTCTCTCTGAAAAATGAAAGAAAACCAAAAAATATAATGATATAATAATTTCTCGCAAAACACGCAAAACCCATAAGTTGTAGTTTTTATAAAAATAATAGAAATTGAGATTTCTATTTGGTGTTTTGGGGATCATATGGGATAAAAATGGATATCAAAATAATGTTGAGTGTCCTTGAATAATAACAACTCATAGCTTTAGAATATCTCATGTTTATGGAGAAATAAATGGAAAAAAATAGGAAAAATAAGGAGAAATTGAGTTTTTTTTGCTTAAAATTTTAGAAAAATTAGCAATTCATATTTTTGAACGTATAACAAGGCTGGAGCATGAGGATCAAGCCTCATTCAAAGCCTTGTTTACATGTTATAATGTGTTTTTATTGCTTTTTATATGAAAATTACATAGAAAATGAACCCTAAACCTATTCCACAAATGCAAAATCTAAATGGTAGGAGGAAGGAGGTTTGGAAAAGTGGTTAGTTGCTGAAAATGATTCAAAATATAACCTATTTGTCTATGCACAAGCTATAGGACAGATTATCGTTTGAATTAGAGAGACTAGTAGCACGAAGAAATTAGGTGCTAGTCTCTAGTACCACCCCATGTTTGCTTAGTTGAATAATCATTGAAGGGTTATTTTTGCACTTCACCTAGCTGGTTTCAAATGATAAAATGCTTGATCACAATGGTCATCCATATTTTCATTGAGCATAACATGGTATCAAACCTAGATGCATTGCAATTGCTTTCCAAATATTGACCTACGTGGAGTGTGTAAGGAAACCCGAGCTATAGGGTAGAGGAACCGTTTCTTGGGCAAGCTTGGTAAGGAAATATGAAATCTCTTGGATCGTTCAAAGTATATAAGAGTGAAGAATCTTTGTATATTCTTTATGTTAGATGAGCACATCGAGGGCTAATTCTCTTGGTGTAGGAGAGCTGCAGTGGAGCCACTGCATTCGGTCGGAGGGGTGTCTCCTCTATGTGTATGTTACATGGTATATTATACTAAGATGTGTGGGATCTCCCTTTGAGGAGTAGGGAAGGGTAATCATTGGACTACGGTTCATTACAAACACAATATCTTTAGTAGTGATTAGGGCAGCGTGTCTTTGGATGCTCCTGGTGTGGCAAAGCCGTGTAGGGTTGTCTTGTGAGTGTTATAGAGGCCCGGCTACTAGCTATAGCCAGTGTTAGGCCCATTTTAGGTCTCAACATTTGACCATGTGGCTAAATCTTAATCTTTTTTTGAACATGAAACTTGGTACTATCATCTATATAGTATCTAGAAAAAGTATCACCTTCAAGGAAGGGGGTAACAATTTGACCATGTGACCAAATATTCACCATCTTGTAAATTCCCAAAGTATATGAAAATTCCCAAACTTCCTAATATAGTGTTTAATCAACATCGCACACTTAGTTGTATGCTTAAAAGATCTTCCAAGTACGATTTCCTTCCTGACATTCTCTCTATTAGGGAGCACATAAAACATAAATGGCCAGCTTTTGGATACATGCATGTGTAGTTAGATGCACATGCATAGATGGATGCACGCATGTATAGTTAAATGCTCACACAAATTCACATGTATGTGAATCTAAAAAATTTAGTAAGCTAATCTATGGTGGCCAACTATGCATGATGATGTTTGCAAGTGGATCGAGTATTGTGATTCCTATCAATGGGCCAAAGATCTCTTACCATTCCAACAAACCCTACCCCTCAAATCTTTTGAGAAGTGGGGATTTGAATTTGTTGTGGTCCCATCTCTCCGGTTGCTACCTACACTCGCAAAAAGTACATATACTGATGGCAATCTACTTTTGTACCAAATGGGTAGAAGTTGATGGATAAAAGCTACACAATACCACCAAGTCACTAGCTAAATGTTCATTGCGGGATATATTTACTAGGTATGGCATGCCAATAAATTTGCTTAGTGATCAAGGTACACACTTTGCAAATAAAGTCATCAAATAGATCACCTCATTCTTTCTAATTATACATAAAAATTTGTATCCTTACTATCTTCAAGCCAATGGTTTAGTAGATCCACCAACAAAGTTCTATGCAAGATCTTAACCAAACTGGTAGATTAGAATTGAGAAGATTGAGATACTAAGATTCCCACTACACTTTGGGCCTTCCAAATATCCTTGAAGATTGCAACCAGTATGACTCCCTACAAGCTAGCCTTTAGGTTGGAAGCCATTATACCATTGCAATTTATAGTCCCTAATTTTTTATTGGTGATATGAGATTGGCTCGTTCTAGAGGAATCACTCCCATTCTAGATGAAAGTCATCACCTAGCTCAAAGAAAATACCAAGTCAATTGACTATCCAAGACACTACAAGATATAGTTCTTATACCGACGTTAAAAGTGACGAAAATGTTCATAAAGAAATTTGCCCTCATTGTCGCAAAAAACGTCGTTATTGGCGATGCCATAGAACAATTGGTATTAGCATTGCTATTTGCGATGGTATCAGTCAGGACGCAAATAGCAACGCTGATACCGAAACAAATAGCGACAATGATAACTACGCTTTGCGACACATTTTGCGATGCTAATAGCGACACGTGCCGTAAATTTGCGACGCTAATAGCAAGCTACCCTACCACATATCGCACTATGTGCTTTATTTGAGCCATACAAAATAGTTTCAGTAATGTGTACAATGCTCGTGTAAATAAAGTTAAAGTGTACTTAAATCATAACACTGATACATGAAATAAATATATGATCGCATAATGAAAGCGACTGGTACAATCATGGCAAGATACTACTACTATATAGAAAATGTCTACATAGATCATGTGACCAAAAAAGAAGGGTATATGAGCTCCAGGGATCCAAGGGCGAGCTATAGATCCTCGCCATCCGAAACCGCGTCCCGTTGCAAAGGAGCATGGAACGAACTCTGCAAAAAAAGAAATAGCTACATATCAATCTACCATACAATAATGCATTCTAATTAAACTTAGTAACTACGGATAAGAAATATGAGTGACTTACAGGACCGCCGCATCCATATAATCGGTCAGTCCATGTAGTGAGACCGTACCTCACTACATATCAAGTCTCAAGGCCGATGGGATCGCGGTTTGTAATGGAGTGCTGCAAAGAAAACAAAATACAACTATTAGAAACATGATTGCCAGTACAAAGGATATTGCAAAAAAAAAGCAAGCAAAACAAAAAAAAAACTTACAAACTCCAGATATGTCTTGTGGCCGCCACTCCCAAGATGATGGACCACTCCGGTCTCTAGTAGTGCCCTCGCTACCTCACACTATTGTCTCCAATTTCTTGGAGAATCTGTAGCCTCCTCCCTGAGTCAGCACCAGTCATCCGCATCTAGCCACTCGATCTTTAAAGCCCCACTCTTGAGTACCTTGTGTGCATCCTGATCGTTTGCATGACATGTATGCACGTATGCACTCGATCATCCAGCCTGTAGAAAACCTATCTGATGTGGTTGGTACCATAAACTCCTCATGCAAGGATGCTACTATGTAGTCCTTGCTCCGCTCTGGTATGTACTTCTAAGATCTAAGACGTTGTGCCGAAAAACTTGTTGGCACAACTCTCTCATGCGAGCCATAACCCTCCTCCCCTCATCATTCATGATGATGGCTCTTGATCTATCATCTACAAGGTAGGCATACCCCTCTAGGGTATGCCTAAGATGGGTCCTCTCCAACCTGCGACCACGCTCTTGGGCATATCTAGGAGACCCCTATACATCTGGTGTACCTATCGCGGTAGTATCTCTAGGAGTAGTACCCATAGGGGTGCCACCTACAGATGGCTGTGAGCAAAAGTCGGAGCAATTAAAGACTGAGTGACTAGAGTAGATGTCCCCACAGGTGTGACAAATCCTGGAGGTGACGCAACTCCATCAGAACGACGAGACGGAGACACTGTGTCAGTACCTCCATAGCAACCACCTGAGCTACGCTATCTCAAACTGCCATGACAGCGAGGAGTAGCACCTATATCCTGAGCTGACTACTGGCTCACTATATCCAGATCTTCGTAGCATCCCCCTGAATCACTCCCTCTGTTTGGCCCAAGTCTGAAGCGTCGACCTTGTTTTCTAGAAACTAAAGCATCAAAGCGCACCAAAGTAGATCTAGTAGAGCAGTCTGATGGTGTTTGAGACATCTCATAGTCTGCCATATCTCTGAATCTCGCCATCTAATTTACAGACATACGCGTGAAGATATCTTGTAGCTCCTCGTTCGCCGCTGATCCCTTGACTCATCGTGATGATCTAAATATCCACAAAGGTCACCTGCAGAGACAAAAATTGATATTAGCATTAGCAATATAAATTATACAAAGCATAGTAATATAAATCTTTAAAAAATGATCTTACTTAAAATGCATATCTTATGTACCCTTATAAGCGATTCGTTAATGAATTGAGTAGGTGGATGCTCCAAGTATGAAGTACTCTATAGTTCCATGTCAATCTCCTGACACAACTCTGTATACATTGGAAGCTCCATAGACATGTCACCACAAAAGGATGAGTCCATCTCGTTCTCAAAGAATTCTTGGACTCTTGTATTTTCATCATTGTTACCTGATGTTGGCTCCTCTACATACTCCAAGCTTTCGGTGGCCTCCACCCCTTGCAATATTGACCCCTCTATTTGCATATTGACCTCATCTATGCTCGAAACATCGCTTTGATCATATACTCCTGCACTTCGAGGAGTTGAAGGTATAACATACCACCATTGAGGTTGTCGGGGGTTTGGATAGAAAATTACATATTCACAATCACATACAAGAGATATTTAACTATTGTGACATGTTCCATGTCGTAATACAATTAAAAAACACATGAGTTCATACACCTTTTCACAATGGCCCAGCAACACAAAAGTGTCATGCAAATCTGTCCATTTTTTTCGGAATCTATTTCAAGAAATCCAAATGGACCTTATCGAACTATTGCTCCAGCTCCTTCAAGTAACACTTTGAACCACTACACATCGAATATGATTATGGAGAAGGTATGGTAATCCACTGTGACAATACTTTGAAAGTTTCCAAAATACTCCATCTCATCTATAACCGTGTTTGGATCCATTGCTCATCATTGGCTCTCTTGCTCGAACCTTGCAATGATACCGCAATCTGTTGTGGAGCGTATTTTGTCAATACTCTCCACGCAAAAATGTCGTCTGCGCGACTACGCCACACTATATATTTTGTACTGTACATTGAAACACTTAATTAGTTGTCGCATATAAAATATAGATACGATAAACCCTAAACACATTATCACCTGTGGACTGCATCCCCTTGAGAATTCCCACTTCTTGGTTGAGACCTCTGCCCCTTCGCAAGACGCTGGGTCAAAGCTTCATGCAACTATCACGTTGACATAAACCACGACATCTTCTCCATGCCCTCAGGATATCAAATTGGTCGATGGCACGTACTACGTTAAAATTTAAATCCCACTTCCTCTCGATTTTTTCTAGCTTCCTAGTACCTAGCGAGCCACGTCTCCATAGAGGCATGGTAGAACATACAAAAACGATTCACTTTCTCCTGTGTTGTAGCATCCATTATTTTTTCTACCCATTTCCAACTACCACATCTCCGATCAGTCTATCATCGTCCTTCAACAACCATAGCATACTATTGTCTGAATCCACCATTGGTAGCCATTCTGAAATAAGCACTAACACCTCAGACACCAAGTAACCTTCAGCCATGCTTCCTTCTAGCTGAGCTTGTTGTTGCACAAAGTCTTTCAGGGTTTTCATGAAGCGCTCTAAGAAGAACATCCATCGTGTATGGACAGTGTAAAATATTACACAGTGCAGCGAACAGAATCTGAGAAAGAGATAGAGAGTACACAACAGATAAGAGGAGAATCAGTAATTTCTTTAACTTCAAACAACTGATACAAAGATGGCTCTGTCCACCCGTGCGCTTCCACTGTGTGAAGCTTAGATGGCGATCTAGACAGAAGATAGGTGAAGAGCTTAAGGCTAGCTGGAACAACAACTCTGACTGGGTGAAAGATGAGTGAATGATGGCTGCGAAGGGGTTTAGCTTTTATAGCCCACGAAGGTCGTTAGGTCGGCCTGCTGACCGACCTACCATATGAGCCTCCACTAGTCGGCCAGGGAATATTCCAAGGAATATTCCCTTTACCATCGGGCCGAGGGCGCTGCCCCCGGACCCCCGCCAGGGGGGCCGCTGGCCCCCCTGGGACCCCCCAGCCAGGGGCCGCTTCCGCGGCCCCCGGACCCCACAATAGGGGCCCCTTTTAACTCCCTTACATCGCAACTCGATGCAATGCGCCTCGAGTTGCTACCAGCTTAACCACTCTATCTAACCCAAAGATTAGACCCACAATGGTCACCTTTTTGCCATCCGGTCACATAGACCTCATCTGATATACAAGTCAGGACTCCACCAATGTCCGGGCTCACACTTGGCTTCTCCTCATAATGGGGGCCTTACAACTTTGAGCACCATGGATCATTGGTAGCACCTAATGAGGGTGGGGCATTGATCATATCTAACACCCCCCCTCAATGTCCACCCATAGGTGAACTATCTCCTTGGCCCAATGCCGAGTCTCTGAAGATGAACTTGAAGCAAATCCTTCGTAAGTGCTTTGGTGAAGATATCTGCTCCATTCTCCTCTGTTGGACAGTAGACCAATTCCACTATCCCATCCTCCATCAAATCACGCACATAATGATACTGGATCTCTATATGTTTGGTGCGTGCATGAAACACTGGATTTTTGGCAATGGCGATGCAACTCTGATTGTCACATCTCAACACAGTTGGTTCTTCATCCTGCACTCCCATATGCCATAGAATCCTTCTCAACCATACGGCCTCACATGCAGCAAAACAAGCTGCCTTGTACTCTGCTTCGGTAGAAGACAATGCCACTGTTGGTTGCTTCTTACTAATCCAAGAGAAAATTCCTGAACCCAAAGAGAAACAATAACCAGAAACCGACTTCCTGGAATCAATGTCTCCTGCCCAATCTGAGTCACAGTTCCCCACAAGAGAAGTTCCGAAACTGTATGTGATACCATAATCAAGAGTTTTCTTCAAGTATCTGAGCACCTGCATCCCAGCCTTCCAATGACTCTCATGAGGTTTGTTTGAGAACCTGCTCAAAAGACCAACAGCAAAACTGATATCTGGTCTGGTGTTACACAAGTAGATCAGACTGCCGACCAACCTCCTATACCTCCCAATGTCTGCTAGTGCTGATGTATCCTCAACGGATAACTTTACATTCACCTCCATAGGTGTAGCTATCTCCTTGCACTCGGTCATGCCAAATGCCTTCAAGATCTCCCATGCATACTTCTTCTGAGAGATGAAGATCTTTCCTGGCTCTTGCCAGACTTCAATCCCCAAACAATAGTGCAGCAAGCCCAAGTCTGTCATTTCAAACTCAGAACTCAAAGCCTTTCGAGTTTGGTTGATCATATCTTCATAGTCACCTGTAATAAGAAGGTCGTCCACATATAGGACAATCACTACAGACTTTTTACCATCCCTGTAAACATACAAGTTAGCATCTGAGGCACATCTTTTGAAGTTTAGGTTTAAAAAGAACCTATCTATCCGCTCGTACCATGCTCTGGGGGCTTGTTTCAGCCCATACAATGCCTTCTTCAGTTTACACACTTTGTTCTCAGAATGGGGGGCCTCAAACCCTGGTGGCTGAGCCACGTACACCTCCTCCTTGAGGTCACCATTTAAGAACGCTGACTTAACATCCATTTGGTACACTGGCCACTTCTTGTGGGCAGCCACTGCAAGTACCGTGCGAATAGTGGTCATTCTGGCAGTTGGGGCAAATGACTCTTGAAAATCAAACCCTTCAACTTGTGAAAATCCTTGGGCAACCAGTCTAGCTTTGTACTTTTCTAAGGTACCATCAGCCTTGTACTTTACCTTCCAGATCCACTTGGTGCCAATAACCTTCCGCTTTGCTGGTCGATCCACTAGCTCCCAAGTGTCATTCTTCATTATGCTGTCATACTCCGCCTGCATAGCAGCCTTCCATGATGGATCTGCAAGTGCTTCTTCTAAGTTAGTTGGCTCCTTTACTTCTCTCATAATCTCAACCATTAAGGCCATATTGACTATGTGAGCAGAAGCCCTCCTTTGCTCCTCTATTCTCTGAGACCTCCTTGGTCCGTCTGCCTTCTCCTCAACAGATGTAGGCATAGGATTATTGTGGTCATAGAGCTGCTTCACCCAGCGTGGCAATGGCTTTTCCGGTGGGGTGATGTCAGGTTGGTGAACTTTTTCCTCATCATCTGAAGATGATGCTTCCTCCTCCTTAAGGATAGGGATAGCTCTCGGGACAGGTTCATAGTGGACTACTTCTTCGCTTGATGATAAAGTGGAAGAACTTGCCTTCTCCTCCTCCACTGTATGCGGCTCCTCCTTGAACACCACATCACGGCTCGCGATGATCTTCTTTGCCTCTTGGTCATATAATTTGTAAGCCTTCTGCTCATCACTATAACCCAAGAAGATACATTTTCTGCTTTTTGGTTGTAACTTGTTTCTCTTCTCATCTGGAACATGTGCATAACATTCACATCCAAAAATTCTGAAATGTGAAACAGATGGTTTCTTACCAGTGTAAGCCTCATGAGGTGTTTTTCCCTTGAGAGCCTTTGTATAGCTCCGATTTAGAATGTAGACTGCAGTATTAACAGCTTCAGCCCAAAAATGGTTAGGAAATCCCTTGCCCTTTAGCATGCATCTTGCCATCTCCACAATGGTGCGATTCCTGCGTTCCACAACACCGTTCTGCTGAGATGTGTGAGGCGTCGTCAATTGACGCTTGATCCCTTTGCTCTTGCAAAACCCTTCAAACTCCTTTGAGTTGAACTCACCACCACCATCTGTTCTAAATTTCTTCACACTTTTCCCTGTTTCATTCTCAACAAGTATTAGCCATTCTTTAAACTTACCAAAAGCTTGAGCCTTATCACGAAGGAAGTACACCCACATCTTCCTACTGTAGTCGTCGACAATCAACAAAAAATAAGAAGATCCCCCCAAGGCCTGTGTAGGCATCTTACCACACAAGTCAGCATGCACCAACTCTAGAGGAGCCTGTGCTCTATTCTTGCTTTCTTGTGGAAATGCCTTTCTCTGTTGCTTGCCCATCATACAAGCTTCACATGGTTCCTTCAATTCAATTATTGTAGGTAGATGAGCAACCATACCTTGCTTTTGTATCTCCTTCAATACTGCAAATCCGATGTGTCCAAACCTTTCATGCCAAAGCTTACTTGTGCCCACTCCAGCGGTGGCTGTAAGAGCACTTAGCTCATACAGGTTGTTCCTCCTTTCTCCTTTGCCAACAATTGTTGCAGCACTATCAATAATTTATGCACCTGTCTTCTTGAACCTCACTTCATGACCAAGATCAGTTATGGCAGCAACTGATAAGAGATTTCTTCTGATTTCGGGAACATACAACACATTTGAAAGCTTTTTGACTTCACCATTTGTAGCAACAAAAGAAATAGTACCTGTGCCCGCAGCAGGGCATTTAGCATCATTTCCAACCGTCACAGTGATGGATTCTTGTAGAGGCTGCATAGAACTGTATAGACCTTTCTTGTTGGTCATGTGACGGGAGGCCCCACTATCCAACACCCAAGAGTCAGTGGTAGATTCTTCTTGCACCGAGGAGCACACTTCCTCAATGGTCGCCATGAATAATTCCAACTCTGCTTCAGCCGTATTGGCTGTCTCTTTCCCTTTACTTTTAAGGGTACCATTCTTTTCATCTGCCTTCCTGACACGACAATCTGCAATTGCATGTCCTTTCTTCTTACAGTAGAAGCACTCTCCTTGAAACTTCTTCTTGCCGCCCTTCTTCTTTTTGTCACCATCATTTTTGGTGGAGGAAACACCTTTGCCTTTTGCATTGGCAGAGAATGCAGCATCTCCATTGTTGCTTCCTTCTCGGGCTTTCAGCCTCAACTCCTCCTCCATTAATAATGCACAAAACTCCTCAAAAGTCAAAGCTTGAGGTCTCACCTGAGTATTAAGGGCAGTTACTAGTCCATCAAACTTTTGTGGACAAATCCGAAGACACCTCCGAGCTAGCTCTTCGCTAGTCTTTTGTATCCCAGCGCCAGCCATCTAGTCGCGCAGATTCTTAATCCGAGTGATGAATGCTTCAACCGTCTCTCCTTCAGCAAACTTCTCCGCTGCTAGTTGATTCTCCAAGTTTTGAATCCTTGTTTGGTTTCGTGTTTCATACTGGCTCCTTAGTACATTCCAAGCCTCTGACGCTTTGGTTGTATGCTGAATCAGAGTCAAAACACTGTCAGAACAGCTTGTAACTAAGGCACACAATGCATCTGCATTCCTTCGTTTCCAAGCTCGTAGAAGATCTGCATTCGGAGGAATCATCACACTAGGATTTGATGAGTCGGGGGTAGGCTGTGGTTCTGCGTCAGTCCCCAGCACAGTCTCCAGAAGCTCATAAGAATCAAGGATAGTTGTAATTTTGAACTTCCACAAGGTGTAGTTTGTACCATCTAACTTGCCTTCGCTGAAGGTTGGTGGACGAATCCTCAGTGTTTGAATAGCCGGTACAGCAGCACCACCTCCTGCACCGCTTCCTGATGCGCCAGAACTGCTTCCCGGAGTCGACATCGTTTCTCTTTGCTGTTGAAGCCTTTGCCTCTTGCACGCTCTCCGATCTCTAGAGCCCCCTGGGCTCTGATACCATGTAAAATATTACACAGCGCAGCGAACAGAATCTGAGAAAGAGATAGAGAGTACACAACAGATAAGAGGAGAATCAGTAAATTCTTTAACTTCAAACAACTGATACAAAGATGGCTCTGTCCACCCGTGCGCTTCCACTGTGTGAAGCTTAGATGGCGATCTAGACAGAAGATAGGTGAAGAGCTTAAGGCTAGCTAGAACAACAACTCTGACTGGGTGAAAGATGAGTGAATGATGGCTGCGAAGGGGTTTAGCTTTTATAGCCCACGAAGGTCGTTAGGTCGGCCTGCTGACCGACCTACCATATGAGCCTCCACTAGTCGGCCAGGGAATATTCCAGGGAATATTTCCTTTACCATCGGGCCGGGGGCGCTGCCCCCGGACCCCCGCCAGGGGGGCCGCTGGCCCCCCTGGGACCCCCCGGCCAGGGGCCGCTTCCGCGGCCCCCGGACCCCACAATAGGGGCCCCTTTTAACTCCCTTACATCGCAACTCGATGCAATGCGCCTCGAGTTGCTACCAGCTTAACCACTCTGTCTAACCCAAAGATTAGACCCACAATGGTCACCTTTTTGCCATCCGGTCACATAGACCTCATCTGATATACAAGTCAGGACTCCACCAATGTCCGGGCTCACACTTGGCTTCTCCTCATAATGGGGGCCTTACAACTTTGAGCACCATGGATCATTGGTAGCACCTAATGAGGGTGGGGCATTGATCATATCTAACAGACAGGTCCAACAATCTGCACTTCATCTACAAGATGCATAAGAAGGTGGATTTGTATTAAGAGCATGCTAGTAGGCATATATTTCTCAAAGAGACAGACTGTCTCCACTGCTCCCCGCCTCTTGCGGACTCAATAGAGCACATCTTAATCTCCTTCTATGAGATCTATTGTACTAAAGTCGAAAACCTGTAAATTATTAAGATGGCAAGCTCAACACGTGTGGACATTGATGATGGACGACCTAGCTAGATGGGTCTGCACGTCTACATTGTGTGTTTGGCGTAGCACCTCAAGTAAATCCTACCATCACGCGATTATTGACATGGTATTAGAGTCGCGCCACTGAGAGAGACTAATTTTGAAGGCTAAAATGAAGGAGAAGAAGCAAGGTTTGAGCAAACAAGGAATGGGTAAGAAGCTCTCCCATTCTTCCAGTCTCTCTCTTGGATAGTGCCTGTGGAGACACCGGAAGCAGGGTAGAGTGAAAATCTTAGATTGCTGTGGAATTTGGTATGCAAGCAAAGCATTGTATATTTTGGGCGTTTGAGGCCATTTCAGGCCCTATTTTAGAGTCACAAGGTTGTAGACAACAGTTTCAGGGTACACTATGATTTCGGCTCTCTTGACTGAAAGTGGGTGCACAGGTTACAAATTTTGAATCTATAATTTTTGAGGTGTTTGCAAGAAGCAAACATAAGGTTTATTTGCAAACAGGTTACAGTCTACATGTACTATTGAGCAATCAGTTAAAAAGGTTACTTGGTGTAGTGCTGTGCATGTGTTGTGAAAGATTACAGAAGACTAGCTTGCTGTGTTGTATTCTTGTTTGTGATAATGGGAGAGAATAGTGGAAATTCCATTATTGAGAAGCTGGACAAGAACAACTACCCTTCATGGAAGTTCCGTGTGACAAACTTCCTCATTGGAAAGGGTCTTTATGAGTTTATTTTAGGTGAAGAAAAGGAGCCAGAGCTGGGTATCCCTTTGACTGCAAATGAATTAAAAGCATGGAAAGAATGGAATGCGAAAGACAAAAATGTGATGTACTGGTTATTAATAGTCATTGATAATACGATGTTGGGACATATCAGGAATGCATAAACTTTAAATGCAACTTGGACAAATTTTGAGAACATGTTTTCAATAGATACAAAGGCAGAAAAGATATAACTCAAGCAAGAGTTCAATGCCTTGAAGAAAGGGAAAATGTCTATCAATGAGTATGTTTTAAAGGTGAGAAGCATTGCCGATGCTTTAACAACAATTGATGCAATGCCTGATGATGATGCTTTGGTTTCATCCACTTTGAGTGGCCTTGATAATGAGAAGGCATAAAAATCATTTGTTACTTCAGTATAGGTGCGGAAGCCATTTCTAGATTTTGATGAGCTAATCTCTCTCATGATTATCGAAGAGATCAATATGTAGGGTGACTGATCTGAAAAAAATGGTGAATAGGTTCAAGTATTTTATTTAAGTTTAGGAAGGGAACATGGTAGATCCTTTTTGAGAGGCCGTGGTATGGGACGTATTGGCGATAACTAGCAAAACAGATTCAATGAGTAATTTGGTGAAATGTAGGTTTCAGGAGGTCAAGGAAACTTTAGAGGCAAGGGGAGCTCTAGAGGAAGAGGTGGATGGAAAAATAGAGGTTCTGGAAATTCTTCTATTGTTTTCCATTATTGTGGCAAAACACGCGACATTGCAGCCCATTGCTATGCTAAGAAGGATGATATTCATAGTGGTAAATTGCAACAAGGAAACTATGCATCGTCTTCAAAGACAGAATGAAGACAAAAATGAGCATCTGTTTGTTATGTAGCATATGATGAATGCAATTATAGGAAAGGGGACACGTGATGATGTATGGTATGTCAATTCAGGTACATCTAATCATATGACCACTCATGTTGAATGGTTTGGAGGTATGTAGGACTTACAAAATCCAGGCTGTGTAGATGGGTGATGATTCATGCCACCCATTTCACACATTGGAAAGGTTCTCTTGTCCTTGTATGATGGCCAGACAAAGAGTCTGACAGATATGTTACATGTGCCATCAATCATAAAGAATCTAGTGTCTATTGGCCAAATGGTAGAGTAGGGGTTGGAGGTCCGATTCAATGCAAAATGTTATTTTGTAGAAGACTTTAATGATAAGTGCAAGTTGATCGCAAAAGGAAGTAGAGTTGGTCGAATGTTCACTTTAGATGTTGGAATTCCTGCAATGGATGCTTCTATGTATGCTAAAGGAAAATAAGTAGTTACAGATATTGAAATATGGCATAAACGTATTGGACATGCAAATGTGTAAAGGCTAAAATTAATGCAGTCCAAAGAAGGGTTGACTTATTTTAGAGTTGTAGAATTGCATAAAGTCTGTGAAGCATGCCAGTTTGGTAAGCAAACAAGACAACCCTTCTTGCATGACAGAGAAGTGAGTAGAAAAATACTTGATGTAGTGTATAAAAATGTTTGGGAGCCTACACATAATGTATCTCTTGGTGGCAGCAAATACTTTGTCATATTTATTGATGACTGTTCAAGGAAGCTATGGATATACTTCATGAAGGAAAAGAGTGGTGTTTGAGCATTTCAAATATTTTAAGGCAGCTGTTGAAACAGAAAAGGCTTAAAAGTGAAGTGCTTGAGATCAGATGGAGGGGGAGAGTATCCCTTCAATGAGTTTACTAGCTTCTTGAGGACTCATGGGATAAAGAGGCAATTTACTTACAGGTATACCCCACAACAAAATGGGGTTGGAGAAAGAAAAAATTGGCATATTGTAGAAGTCGCACATGCATTAATGGCTGAAAAGAATATGCCCAAACATTTTTGGTCTGAGACTGTCCATACTGTTGTCTACATTATTAACAAAACTCCCACAGTTGCAATTCATGATGGGATGACTCCAGAAGAATGCTTTACTAGCAAGAAGCCTGATGTATCACACTTGAAGGTATTTGGTTGCATTGCATATGTTCATGTGCCAGATGAGCTACGGAAGAAGCTTGATCCAAAGGTAGAAAAATGTATTTTAGAGTAGAAGGAGTATCACTGTTATAACCCTATCACATGTGAGTTCAAAGTGAGCAGGGATGTTATCTTTAATGAGATGAGCAGCTGGTATGAACTTACTATGGTGATGTATTATATAATGATAATGATCAGGATAGCTATGTGTAGAAGTAAAAACAATAATCAAGGAGTCTTAGAGTACCAAAAATATCATCAAAGCGTTGGATGGTGTATCTACAATTCATTTGGGATTTGATGGAGATTGTAGTGATTTATAGAGTTTGGATGATGAGCTTGGTATTCCTTCAATCAGGACACCAGGTGTATAGAGAGCTCATAGTAATGTAAAGGCTCCATTGAGTGATCCGGTGGTACGCAGATCTAGCAGGGTCAGATACCCTGTTAAAAGATTTAGTTTTGAAGGTTATGCACCTCACCATTATTCTTATATGGTAAAACTAGTTGAGGATGTTGAGCGCACTTGTTTTGAGGATGCTGTTCGTCGTGCTCATTGGGATGCAGCAATGGATGAGGAGATGGCTGCATTAGAAGCCAATAGGACTTGGGATTTGATATCGTTACCTAAGGGTAATAAAGCTATTGGATGTAAGTGGATTTACAAAGTCAAGCATAATGCAGATGGTTCAGTTAATAGATATAAAGCTAGTTGCAAAAGGCTATGCTCAAACATATGGCATAGATTATGAAGAGACATTCAGTCCAGTTGCTAGGATGGCAACTCTTAGATGTGTGATTGCCTTGGCAGCATCCAAAGGTTGGAGTTTGCAGCAAATGGATATTAAGAATGGCTTCTTGCATGGTGAGTTGCAAGAAGAAGCGTATATGGAGCAGCTAGCAGGTTATGAGGATTTAGAGCATCCCACATATGTGTGCAGGTTAAAGAAGGAGCTCTATGGACTGAAGCAAGCACCTAGAGCATGGTCTGACAAGATTGGAGAGTATCTTATCAATATTGGATTTTGTATTTCTGATGTTGATCACTCACTTTATGTGAGAAAGGGAGATGCAGGTTTGGTCATCATAGGCATCTATGTGGATGACTTGATTATTACAGGTGACAATGACAATGGGATTGCTGAAGTTAAGGAATTCTTGAAGAAGAAGTTTGAGATGAAAGATTTGGGTGAGCTGAGATACTTTCTTGGTATTGAGGTGATCAGATGTGATGATGGTATATGGCTATCCCAAAGGCAGTATGACTTGGATATGGACAGCATGTAAGCCTCTTTTAGTACCATTGGAGCAAAATGTGAAGTTGTGTGCCGACTTTGGGGATGAGATAGAAGACCCTACTATGTTTAGGAGGATAGTAGGGAGTTTGTTTTACATAACTACCACAAGGCCAGACTTGAGCTATGCTGTTGGTCTTGTCAGTCAGTTTATGTAGATGCCTAGAAAGCCTCATTTGGATGCAGTTAGACGGATATTGAGGTATGTGAAGTCCACTTTACATTATGGACATTTTTATGAGGCAGGTAAGGACATATAGATCTTTGGATACACAGATGCAGATTGGGTTGGTAGTATGTTAGACAGAAGATCTACTAGTGGATTCATATTTTCCCTTGGTAGTGCAACAATTACATGGAGCAGCAAAAAGCACCCTACAACTGCTTTATCGAGTATAGAGGCTGAGTATAGAGGTGTTCATAGGGTAGCATGTGAGGCAGTATGGCTGCAAAAGTTATTATGCGATTTGGATGTACAAGGAGATGGTCCAATTGTCATTTATTGTGATAACATGAGCAGCATATAGCTACCTAGGAATCCAGTGTTCCATGGTAGGATAAAACATATTAAGGTACACTACCACTTTCCGAGAGAGAAGGTACTTGCAGGAGAGATTGACTTGGTATATGTCAGCACATAGGATCAAATAGCTGACATTTTCACAAAGGCATTAGGTGCAGAGAAGCTTCAAAAGTTCTGAAGCTTACTTGGAGTTGCAGAGATAGAGTTGAGCTTGAGAGGGAGTGTTGAGATGGCAAGCTCAACACATGCGAACATTGATGATCGACCGCCTGGCTAGATGGGTCTACATGTCTATACTTAGCATGTTGGTAGTCATTATGATACTCACATGGCCATTGTCTTATCACTTATTATATTTAGGTTGTTACACCTACCTATAGCTGGCAAAGATATAGCGCCAACCGATTAGTGTAGTCGGTTATGCACTGTTTGACTTAAAAGGCCACTTTCCTTTATGTTGTATCTTATCTATACTTTGTGTACATTGTATAGTGTGTGGAAGAAGAAGAAGAAATCAACAAGAAAACATTGTTTGCCTCTTTATTTCTTCTTGTGTTCCTGAGTGAGCTTCCTCTTGTGTATACAGTGTCCGTTTGGCACAGTAGCTCAAGCAAATCCCCCCATCACACGATTATTGACATAAATTGCCCCATGTATTTCTAGAGTAAGGCATCATGCGATCACGATTGGTAGTACAAACTGCCACAAATAAGGAAGCATTATGAGCAATGATTACACTCCAAATAGCAAAATACGCATGCCACTTACAATCCATTCGTAGTACAAACCTAATATATATTATGCCAATCATGGGATTCTAGCCCTGATGATTAGTCATCTTTAGAAAACGTGGACATGAGAGAATGCATCATACCCGTTGAAGTGCAGATAGACTTGACTGCTTGCTTCACAATGTGCTCATCTTTAGTGGACAAAACCCAAGGAGCGCGAGGTAGCTGCAAGTGACCATCAGCACTCGGCTGTGGCCAAAGCACCTCCATCTTTCCTACCTCCTTCAAATCCATTCGTGCCCTTACAGTGTCTCTCTTTCCTGTGATATGGTCCCATAGCAAGCTGCCCACATTCTTCAAAATATGCATGGGATCCAACAAGTGGTTGATCTATAAGTGGGTCCAATATGGCAACTCGTAGAAAACTGAGAACCGTTGCATTCCGTTTAGATGTGACTCCATGTGGACCATTTTTAGCTCGTACCAACTTTGGGTATTCATATGTGCTGGAGTTCGTCCAATGAAAGCTTCCCTAAGTTCATGACCCTCTAGCAGGAAAGCAGTGTCTCCTTGATGTACCATCTTCTTCATGATTCGTGACCTTCGGGAGTCTAACTGTGGCCCACACAATGGACATACAGGTAACCAGACCTGTCCCAACATATCTATCCAGTGAATACAAACTTGAACGAGCTATGATAGATATTACCAATGAGAACGGAAGCCTACTTATATGAGCACTCTCCAAATCCCGGAAAGTCATGCATGGTCCACATGAGAATGGCTCGAATATTAACAGACCATCGACCATCATGCTTGCTCATATCTTGCACGGTGACCCCTTCTTGCCACAAAATCTTAAGCTCATCAACTAATGCACAAAGAGACACCCATATCTTTGACTTTGTAGCGGCCAAGAACGAGCAAGCTAAGGATGAGATGTCCTTTTTTCATAGAAAGCCATGGATGGATATTGTAGTTGACAAGGACTATAGGCCACACACTGTAAGAAGTTGAGCACAGACTGAATGGGTTCACACCATCCATAACAAGACTGAACCGAAGATTCCTTGGCTCTCGAGAAAAGCCTAGGAAGGTAGAGTCAATATGGCTCCATACGCGTGAATCCGCTGATATTCATTGAACTCCATCTGTGGACCTATTCTGTGCATGCCATGTTGTCAAGCTCGCCATGCCAGATGTACGAAACATGTGGTTTATGTGGGGGATAAGTGGAAAGTGTCTAAGAACTTTTTGAGGGATGGTCCACATGTGAGCACCACACTTTGGACATGTCTCCATAGTCTCGTATTCTCCTCGAAACAGTATGCAATCATTGATACATGAATGGATGCTATTGTAGTCCATGCCAAGCTTTCATAAAACATGTTGCATATCATCACGAGACTGAGGTACGGTATTTGCAAGTGGTAATATATGATACTTTAGTAACCTGAAAAAAAATCATAAAACACCTTGAAAAAGTGCAAATGTTTTTAATGATAGTGTTGAAAAGAAATCAACGAAGCATACGTACAAGGTATCTAAACAACTCAGTCACACTCGCATTGCTCCATCCATATCTTACTGGCACACTTAGGAGTGCAAGCAGTGTCTTCAGGTGAGATACATGGCACCCATCATATAATGGTATTGATACTTCCTCTCTAACCAGATCAAAAGTCTCGACATCCATGGGTATCAATGCATCAATCATTGCCTCCATCTCAGGCTCCAAGATTGTAGGTAAGTCTAGAAGGCTGTCTGTCTCCTCTAGTATTGATAGTATAGATTGGGTAGTACCTTCCAAGTGGTGGATTGGCTCAGGCACTCCATCCATTGCAAACCCACAAACTCTTCTAACTGGCCATGAAGGGTGCACTCCTCCTTGGGACAAGACGCCACCTCCTTGGATAAAAAATTTGCCAACCACACCCAATGTTTTTGTATATGTTATTCAATTAGCTTGCGAATACAATGCATGATTGATATACACTTTTCTTACTATTTGCTCAAAATTTGAGATCACCTGATCAATAATCTCAAATTGAAACTCACCAAAGCATCGTACGTATTCTATAGACAATTGACATTTTTGTCTAATTGCCAGCTTGCATTGAAAGTAAGGACATGGGACACGCTGATTAAGATATGCCTCGCGATCTTGAACATCACGACCTTCATCATTTTCCATTTGGTCTACGTTACGACAAACAATTTGTTTTTTTTATCATTCTTTTTTTCTTTCCTAAATTGTTTAAGAAGGGATTTCTTCTCTTGTAACTCAACAAAATTAACGTATGTAAAGTCTCCACCCACCCACAAATTAATGTATGTTGGAGTGTTTTCCATCTCGTGGTATTGCAGCGGACCTCGCCACCACTCTCTCTTTGTTTTTTATCCATTCATTCTCTTCTCTCCTTCCATCTCTCTCTCTTTTCTCTTTTTTTATTATGTTATATGTTTATTCTCTCTCTCTCGTTCCTTTTTCATTTTTCTCTTCCTCTCCCTCTCTCATTTCCTTTCACAAAACATCTCTCTCTCTCTACTGCTATCACTACCACTACTACTACCACTACAATAAACAAGAAAAAAAAAACAACTACTACTACTACTACTAGTACTACAACAACAACAACCAAGAAAAGAAGAAACAACAACTACTACTACCATTGAAACAACTACTACTACTACCACTACTACAACAACAACAATAAACAAGAAAAGAAAAAAAACTACTACTACAACAATAACAACAACAACAAACAAGAAAACCACTACCACTACCACTACCACTACCACTACAATAAGCAAGAAAAGAAGAAAAAATAACAACAACAACAACAACTACTACTACTACAATAACAACAAACAAGAAAATAAGACAAAACTACTACTACTACTATTACAACAATAACAACAACAACAACAAACAAGAAAACTAAAAAACAATAAACAAGAAAAAAAAAAATACTACTACTACAACAACAACAAACAAGAAAAATGCTATTACTACTACTAGTACTACTACTACAATCATGATTACAATGACTACGACTACGACTACAACTACCATAACAACAACAAACAAGAAAAGAAGAAATTCAACAACAACTACTACTACTATCACTACCACTACCACTACTACTACTACGACTACCATAACAGCAACAAACAAGAAAATAAGAAAATAAACAACAACTACCAGTACCGCTACCACTACCACTACTGCTATCGCTACCACTACCACTATTACCACTACCACAATAACAACAAATAAGAAAAAAAGAAAAGAAGAAATAAAATAACAACAACAATAACAACAACCTCTCCCTCCCTCTCTCCCTCCCTTTCTCCCTCCCTCCCTTCCTCCCTCTCCCTCTCTTTCTCTCTTTTTCTATTATGTTTAATGTTTTCTCCCCCTCTCTCTCGTTCCTTCTTTCCTTTTCTCTCTTCCTCTCCCTCTCTCATTTCCTCTCTTTCTCTCTCAATATACATGTTTTTAAACAAAAATACGTAAAAGAAAAGGAGAAAAAAAAAACAAAGAAAGAAGGAACAATGCACTCACCGTAAAGGCCCGAGGATGGATTCGATGGCTCCTCTTTACGATGGCGGCTCCTCTTCGCCCTCCATACACTTCGTCCTCTTCTTTGCAAATGGCAGTGGCGGCAGTGAGAAGCTTTCCTTCTTTCTCTTTCTCTCTTTCTCTCCCTCTCCCTCTCAAATGCAAGATGGAGTTCCCTCTCCCTTTTTCTCTCTCTTTTGTTCGTTCGCGCAAAATAACATGCTCGGGTTTAGGCCCGCGTTTTTTCATCTGAGCACCATTGCTATTTGTGTCGCATTTGCGATGCAAATAGTGATGCTTCTATTTTGCATTGGAAAGCACCGTCGCTATGCATCCGTATCCTTATAGTGAGAATTTGCATAGGACCTACATCCAATCCTTAGTCTAAGCCTAGTAAAAATACCAAGTCAATCGACTATTCAAGAATCCATTGTTCTATAAGGGCCAATTCGATTTGGTTTTCAAAACCCGGATGGGAATAATCCTCGGCAAGCTCACATTTTGATGAGTGGTCTTTTTGGGTATTTCATGACTTTGATTTTAATTTATTTTATTTAATTGACTTACAAGAAAAGTTGAAGCAGGAGGCCCAACCCTATCAAGGAGCTCATGGAAGGCAAGGAAGGACAAAGAATCAAAGATGAGGTCTTGATTACCATACAAAGCATCAAAGATGAAGTCCTAAAAGAGGAGGACCTCGCAAAGAGTAACCCTCAGCAAGAAGGCCACCACCCAAGAATAGCCCCCATAAAGCCGCCTCAAAATTTTCCTTGCCTAAAAAAGCCACCTTCGCCACCAACATCTCCACCAAACATTCCCTTCTAAAGTCAAAGGGACAGAAGCACCTACAAGAAGAAGACCCCCAATAGGGGAACAAGCCCCTTGCCATAGCAATAAAAAATCCCATAGGCCATAGCACCACCCTTATTACTACCCACAGCCCCTCCCCAATATCAGGCCTACATCCTTGATCCTCATCCTCTAAGAGTTCAATTAGGAAATGGCTCTCTAGTCATTGAAATTCATGAATCAGTTCTTTACTTGGTAGCAACACTAGTGGTAGGAGCTTGCCATGCACGTCGACCCCCTAAAAAAGGTGAACATTGCCCTCTTGGGGCAGCTTACTACTACCCTCCATGACCATCAGCAATGGCTGAAAGCATGCCAAATTTCCCAACTCACCTTTGTCAATGATGCTGGAGAGTAGAACCCAACAGTAGGAGAGAATGTGTTTCTCCAAGCTTGAATGGTTGGAGGGAAGAATTCGGATAGTGTGATCCCACTTGCCCTAGAGATCATTAAGGAAATCTAATAGAACTATGAGTGGGAGTGGATCGACCCACTAGAAGAAGCTAAAACATGAGCTCTACGCCGCCATGACAGACTCTTACTCCGAGTTCCCATCTCTATCTTTATCAAAACCTTAGATTTTTTAGCTCTTGTGTTAGTTGAATCTTTGATACTTCATTGCCAAGTGTAGGAGCACCAAAACACTGAGGAAGAGCAGTGGATTCAAGTCCTACAACAAGTTGTCTAGACTTAAATCATGACTTGAAGGCAGAATTCAATCTTCTTTGGTGGAATATCCCAGAGGAATAGTGGGTTAGAGTAGCTTGGGAGATGAAGAAAGTCAATATCTATTGGCTTGCGGTCTGGATTCAACTAAGACTCTCGCCCTCCACCAAGCACCATCAGAGTGCTTACCTCTATCGCAAGCTTAGGATCAAGCACACGCCACACTCTGATCAAGGGGGATAGATCCCCCTGATCATTAGGATTTTAAAATAAATCTCCAAATCCTAATGATCAAAGCTAGGGTCAAGAAGGTGGAGATCCTCACCTTTATGACTTGTTGTTTAAAAACACCTCTACTTCCACCCATGACATAATGAAATTAGCCTCTAATGCTTAGCTTTAGGCTTAATTGATCAAATTCAAAGCCATCTCCTTTAAGTGATCGCACCACATTCATGCCCTCCATAGTACCAAGACCATGCACAAGCAAGAGTTGAATGGCATGCATGCATGCCTTACTCGAGTGTCCTTTGAGGTACAGATGGCCAATTTGCAAAGAGTCTCATCATATTCTCTCTCTCTTGCAGGAGTCTTTTTTTAAATTTTGTTGTTTGGTGTTTGGGGACGGCAAACTTCCCTCACTCCTAAACACTTTCTTGATAACATATAACATTCCTTCACTACAAGTTATAGGCCTCATACCGACATTCAAAGCAACAAAAATGTTTATAAAAAAATTTTCCCCCGTCGTCGCTAAAATTGTCAATATTAGCAATGCCATAGAATCCTCACTATAAGTGTCATTATGGGTGTCGCTATTTGCATTGCTATCAGTGTCGCAAATACGACGCTGATAGCAACGCAAATAAGGATGCCCATGTTGGAAATTGCGAGGAAAACGAGAGGCGAAAGGAAGAGAGGAGAGAAGAGAGATATGTGACACCGGAAGTGGAACCCTAGAAGTGTGTCAACTGAGCACACATGATAGGAATATATAGAGGGGACCTGGGGCACTATATATAGACAGACTATATATAGTGGACCTGGGGCGCTATATATAGAGAGACTATATATAGCTAACATCCCATAGCAATGATTTATGATACTAATAGCGATGCATGCAGTAAATTTGTGACACTAATAGCAATAGTTATAGAGGTTTTTTTTGTGGTAGGATAGTAAGCTATCCTACCACAAATAGCACTATATGCTTTATTTGGGAAATACCAAATATTTATAGTAAAGTATACAATGCTTGTCAAAATGAAGGTAAAGTGTACTTGAAACCATAAGACTCATACATAAATAAAGACAAGATCGCGTAATGAAAGCGAAGGTAGAATCATGGCAAGATACAAATGATGATAATAACATAGTGCATAGAAAATGCCTACATAAATCACATAACCAAAAAAGAAGAGGATGTGCACTCCACGAATCCAAGGGTGAGCTATAGATCCTTGCCATCCGAAAGCTCGTCCTACCGCAAAGGAGCATCGAATGGACTCTACAAAAAAAGAAACAACTACACATCAATCCACCATACAATAATGCATTTTAATTAAAATTAGTAACTATCGACAAGAAAGATGAGTAACTACACATCAATCCACCATACAATAATGCATTTTAATTAAAATTAGTAACTATGGACAAGAAAGATGAGTGACTTACTGGGCGACCCTGTGCATACAATGGGTCGATCAATGGAGTGAGACCATGTCTCTCTGCATATCGAGTCTCTAGGCTAGTGGGATCGCGGTTTGTAATGAAGTGCTGCAAAGAAAAAAAAATACAAGAGTTAGAAATAGGATTTTCAATACAAGGGATATTGCAAAAAAATAAGCGAGAAGAACAAAAGAAAATCTTACAAAGTCCTCTAGATAAGTCCTGTGGTCGCCACTTCCAAGATGATGGACCACTCTTACGTCCACTCATACCCTCGCTACCTTGCACTGTTATCTTCAACATCCTAGAGAATCTGTAGCCTCCTCCATGAGTTGGTGCTATTCATCTACATCTAGCCACTTAGGCATTGAGGCCCCACTCTTAAGTGCCTTCCGTGCATCCAATCGTCTGTGTGACATGTATGTACACATGCGCTCCATCATCCAGCCCTATGGAAAACCTATCTGCTGTGGTGGGTATCAGAAACTCCTCATGCAAGGATGTATTATGTAGTCCTTACTCCCCTTCAGTATGTTCTTCCAATGATCCAAGACATTGTACCAAAAAACTTATTGGTACAACTCTCTCATACGAGCCATCACCCTTCTCCCCTCATCATTCATGATGATGGCTCCTATCCTATTATCTACAAGGTATGCATACCCCTCTAGGATATATCTAAGATGTGTCCTCTCGCATCTGCGACCATGCTCTTGGGTATATCCAGGAGACCCCTTTATATTTGGTGTACCTACAGGGGTGGTATCTCTCAAAGTAGCACCCATAAGGGTGCCACCTTACGGACGGCTGAGTAGAAGCTGGAGTGACTAGAGTAGACATTCCCACAGGTGTGACAAATCCCACAGGTGTCGCAACTCTAGTAGAATGACAAGACAAAGACATTGTTGGTACATCCACAACAACCACCTCAGCCACCCTCTCTCTAACCTGCACAAGAGCGAGGAGTAGCACTTGTATCTCAAGTCAACCGCGAGCACACTGAATCCACGTCTCCTCATCATCCCCCAGAACCACTCCCTCCATCCGGCCTAGGTCTGGAATGTCAATCTCGTCTATTGGAAACTGAAGCATTAGAGCGTACCAAAGTAGATCTAATAGAATAGCTTGATCATGTCCGAGACAGCTCTTGGTCTGCCATATCTCTGAATCGAGCCATCTGATTTGAAAAAATACGTGGGAAAATCTCATGTAGCTCCTCATCGCTCATCCCTTGGCTCATAATGCAGATCCAAATATCCATAAAGATCACCTACACAAACAAAAATTGATGTTAGCATAATCATTATAAATAAAGAAAAATATGATAATATAAATCTTTAAAAAATGATCTTACTTAAAATGCATATCTTATGTACCCTTATAAGGGATTCTGGAGCCCCGAGAGGAACACCAAGGAAAAGGGAATTCTCTTGCAAGAAAATCTATCTTGTAACATCAACAAGCTTGTTTATCATATTTCATATGATCACAATGAAGAAAAGAACACCAGGCACAACAAATCTTCATGCAGCATCATGTAAATCTCCCACGGTTTTTAATAGAATCAACCATATTCTTCAATATCTTCACAAAATCCATCAATAGACCAAAGAAAACAAAGAAATACACCATCTTTAAATGGAAATACATCACATAGTATTCATCTTCAATATCTTCATAGTCTTCTCTCTCAATCTCTCATATACAATCACTCTGTTTCAATAGAATTGGCTATCTCTGACTCTCTCTCACACACTCCATCAATCATACATCATATCCTCACTACAATCTCTCAAAATTACTCTCAATAATCACTCTTAGGTCGTGGATACCCCTCCAAAGAGGTATGTCTGATATGAAAGGTCACCAGAGCCACTACAGTGTCTCTTCATAGCTCACTACTGTCACTTCACTCTAGTCTTCTCTTGAGTCTTCAGCAGCTACTTCTTCCACTTCCTTCAGCTCTTTTGCACTTGTATTCACCTCTTTCCAAGGCTAGAAAACTTTCCCAAAATCACACATACATTCCACAGAACACTTACAGAACAGTCTACAGAACAGTACCAGAACAGCTACAGTACAGAGACAGAACAGAAACAGAACAGAAGCAGAAGCTCTACAGAAGACCTACAGAAGGTTACAGAAGGTCATCAAAACTACATAACTCACTCTCAAACCATTTCAAACTCTCACAAAACATTCAATAAGCTTTCACAATATCTCATTCTTCATCAATCAATACTCTATCCCTCTTTACAGAAGACAATCAGAACAAAACAGACCAAAACAGAACAAAACAGAAGGTATACAGAACCATTCAGAACCTATCAGAACATCACAGAAACATCAACAAACATCATGATCTTCCAAAACACAATCAATATCATCCAAAACACTCTCAAACCACTTCCAAATCAATCAATCATCCCTTAAAATCAACCATTCAGCTCTCAAAAACAACAAAAATCAGCCAAAAAACAAGTCATTTCAACACTCAACATATCCCCACACTTAATAAGGAAGCGTCCTCGCGACCCAGGAAAAAGGGATACAAGTTCATTTCAAAGCTTCACTTTGATCTTCAATATCTTCTTACAAAGAATCCATCCACCACGACCCCAACTTATAACCTGTTTCTGATATAAAAATACAAAGAAAGGAAAACTCTATTGAAATTAACACCTCTTATCAAACTAAAAATCATCATAAATTTGTAAAGGATATAAGAGTTTGCTTCTTCTTCTTCTGCATCAGCTTCAACTCTCCATCCACGACCCATCTCTACAAATCTCCAAAACATAGCTCGTACACAAAATCCAATAGGAAACCACCACGTTCGTTTGACATACATGAACTCACAACACTAATACACAACACAACCATCTGAATGACTTCTTCAAAAAGAAGAGTTTGGCATTAAATAGCTTGCACCATACATTGGAAAGGTATCAATGAAGATGATCCCTCTTAAAAGATTGATGTTGTCTGAATCGATCCATAGATAAGGATTCATCTACAAAGTTTTTAGGAGGATTTTGGAAAAATTGGAGACAGCACATCCTTTCCAATAGGACTAGGTATCTGCTAGGCAAACAGAGAGCATGAAAATACAATATCTCCAGCTGTTGAGAATCAATGCTTACATTGACATTCATGCACAACTTTGGGATAGGCTTGGAATCAGTATGAGAGTGCCTATGCATATACGCCAGGTACCAAGCAAAGTGAGCAGTTAATCTCACTGAGGGATCTGCAGACTGTGAATATTGTTGGGCAAAATGAACATAGTTTTGATAAGCTTGACTTGAAACTGTCCATTCCCCTGGAATTACTGGCCAATTAATCTGCAGTCCTGTAAGGCAATCATCCGAACTCCATCCCCTTCTTCTGGAAATCTGAGTATCAAAACCGGCACAGTCACTAACCAACTGAGGTGGTTGAGATATGGAAGTGCTAGGAGAGGGTAATGGAATAAGGGAAAGTGGATGAAGGGAAGGATAAGAAAAATCATAAAAGGAAGAAAAGGTTAAAGAAGGAGTGGCAGAAATTTGTAAGGAATCACTAAGGAACGGTGTTAACTGATAAATAGGAAATGTAGAAGGAACATTAATGAGGGGTGAAGGACAGGGTGGAGAAGGGGAAAATACCCTATCCTCAATAAAGGAACAGTAAGTGAAAATGGGAATTTGAGGGAAATTGGAAGGTTGGAAAAGAAGGGGTAAAATTACTGTGGAATTTGTTTGACAAAGGGAAAAATATATAGCATAACGGTGAGCCAATTGTTGGTAATAGAGGAGGGTAGGAACAGAAGGTCCCAAGAGAGATCGTCTCTGATAGGCATCAAAGAAGGTAGCATCAAATGGATTATGTTTGGAAAGATAGGTTAAGAGATCCATCCTCAGTTGGTTAGTACTCTGTACAAAGGTAGGAGCTGTGTTTTGTCGGTGATTGAGGACCACTGAATCAATCATAGGATGCCACGAATTATCCTGACAATCAACCACTTTGGAGGAATAATTCTGAAACATATCAGCTATTCGCAACTCCAAATGATTGACATATAGAACAGCCTGTAAGACCACATCCCCCACATACCATGCCATATCTACCTCATCTGGAATTAACAAATCTCCTCGGAGATACATGTATGACATTAGCATGGTGTCTGGCATGACAGAATCTTCAAAGAGCATTCTGACTACCTCTGTCAACAACTCAGCAGACCAAGCCCCACTCCAACCATCCTCTGGAAAAGGTAAATCCATCGTGGAAAGCTTCATATAGAAGACCAACTTCTGCAAGTGGTAGTGGACAAAGAAAGAATGGTCAAGTAAGACATATTCCTGAAACTGTTCAAAGGTAGACCATAACAAGTCCATTCTGGACTGCAATCTTTCCACTTTGTCTTGGAATAGAGGGCACAAAGTAGCCTGTCTCTGTAGTGCAGCCAAGTCCTGCTGTGAAAGATAAGGAATTAATGGAACAGGAGGGCTTGGAGGAACAGAGCGGGACTTTGCAAGCTGATCTTGCAACTGCTGGATTTGGGAGGCTTGGTTGGCCACTGTGTCATTAGCCATCTGTAAAGCTGAAAGCTTGTCATCTAAGAGAATTTGGAATTCTTTCGCTTCACTGGACATCCTCTCCTTCTCTGCTGAAAGGCTAGTAACCTGTGACTGAGCCTCGAATAACTGGGTCTTTAATGAAGAAATCTCATCACTTTGAGTGGCAACCAGTTGGGTTTGCTGTTCCATTCGCTTAAATAGATCTGCTAGGGTATCCTTAGTAGAAGCTAATTCAGATGTTGCCTTATGCAACTGGTCTTTGGACTGCATGAGCTCCTCATAGAAAGATGCGTACAGCTGTTGAACACAGGCTGTCACTGACAACTCAATGGAACTTTGAATATCCTTGCAAAGGAAAGGAATGACATCTCCTGAGACAAGACTGATCAGGGAGGGAACTGAGATATCCAAGGATCCTTCTCTATGTGCTCTGAATAGGTTATTGCAAGTGAGATACCCAGGGAGTTCACTGCCAGAAGTAGCAGGGATAGGCACTGAGGGAAGTACAGCAGGGGCTTTGTCCGCTACCCTCTTCAAGCGTTTGCGCTGTATGACCAGGGGAGGCGGAGAATCATCATCCTCAATGTCAATAGGTGCTGACTCTTCTGAAGGTGGAGGAGGAGGTACTGGATCTGATGGAGGAGGTGGAGGTACAGTCTTCTGTAAACCTGAATAGGTCAAGAAGGCAGACAAATAGGATCCGTAGGTAACATTGGTAACATTACCCCTCGTGACTTTAACAAAATGCTGATCCATCTTAGTAAGGAGGTATGTGCTCCAATCAATGGCAACTCCTTTTAGCACCATCCTGGAAGCTGTGAAAAGCTCTTTGGACAAATAGTGGGACGGCGTTTTGGCAGGCATGAACCTGTCCTGAAGGAATTGGCACATCGTCTTCCATACGGGATCAGTAATCATAGAAAAAGAAACTCCTGAAGAGTTTATCACTTTCTTAACATCAAGGACTTCCCTTGTTTGCTTCTGCAACAATTTGAGAATCTCTTCATTAGAGAAGAGCTGTCGAGTGGTCACAAAAGGTTCCCCTTTGGAGGGTAAGGACAGAGCCTTCCCTAAGCCGCGAGACGTCAATGTCATAGACATGCCTTGGACTACTCCTGTCTTCTTGCTGTAAGAGGCCAGGAACTCATCACATACGGACGGATCCTCTGGAAGTAATGGAAAAGGAGTGGCCACAAAAGCAGCAAGTCCTGCCTTCGTGAGGGGCTCAAAAGTAAGTAGGGACGAGTAATCCCTACTAACTAGTGGAACGTACTGGATAGGGGGAGGAGCATGAGAAGGTGCCATTCAGATGGTTACACACACACCACAAACACAGACAAGCAAGGTGAATGCCTGCAAACCAACAGACAAAAACCAAGGATAAGAGAATTACCAATCAAACGTGACCCGACCTACTAACCCCAAGCAAACCACATCCTAGAAAAAATTTGACATGACCTCAAGACAAATGCGACCGAAAGCTTCATGCGATGCATCAAACAAACACCCTGAACCCCGTATCAGGCAATAAAAGAAAAAAAACTGCATACCGTACCCGTAACCGTAACAAAGACATGAAACCAAAACCATACCATATCCGACACATATCAATACGACATCTGTGATAGAACCAAGACTGGACCATGGAAAATAACATTAAGAACTGCGTATACCCATCCCACGAAACGGTTTATTAAAAAGGGGAATTAAGTGCAGTGAGGGGGGATTTAATTTAATGAAGGGTTGATTTTAAGCAATTATTAAAAATGGGTGAATTTTTATTAGGTGATAAACCTTAATAAGAAAACGGCGGTTCCTTATTATAAATTTATTTACCAATTATTAGGTTAAACCGGTGCTTTTATTCGATTCCCGGACTTCGATTCCCGACTGGGTCTCTAAATGCAATTCATTGATTATAAATTAAGGTGATGTGGAGCGCTTTTTTGCCAGCGCGTGCTCATGTGACGGCTGGTTGATTTTAATTTAAAAATTTTAGAGTGCCTCTGTAGCGCACGTAGCGCGTGCTAAGTGAACGGCTGGTTTGTTTTAATTAAAAAAATGTGTATTTAGCGCGAATACGCGTGGAAACGGTGGGTGGATTAAAGGGTTTATTTTAGCAATGAATTGTGATTAAGGGGGAAAATAAATAAATAAATAACAGAAAATAAATACCTGGCAGGGTGTGTATGAAATGCAGGAATGCGCACGGAAGAGTCCCAATAAAGGAAAAGCAAAAAGCACTGATGAAACAACAAGGAACACCTTAGCAGATGCGTTAATTTGGTTTATGTTGGTTTTTTTGTATTTATTTATTTTATTTTATTTTTAGTTGTAATTTTTTTATGTTTGAATAAATGGAAAATGAGTAAGGGAGGTGAGGGAAATTTTTTTAGAATGTGTTTAGAATTTTTTACAATTTTTTACCATTTTTAAATGATTTTTCCTATTTTTTTGGCAATTTAAGGGTAATTTTAGGAAAGATGGATTTTTCTAAAATTATAGGAAAGGCAATTCCTAGCACACAAAGGTCCAAAAATTAACAAAAGACAGAATGAATTTTTAGAATTTTTTTTTTGAAATTTTTCTATGGAAAAATGAATGTTGTGATTAAGTAAGTCACATTAATCACATAAGTCACATTAGTCACAAGTCACGTAAGTCACTGAAGTCACTTAAGTCACTGAAGTCACTTAAGTCACGTAAGTCACTGAAGTCACTTAAGTTAGGTTAGTCATGTTAGTCATGGAAATCAACCTAGGTTAGTTCTAACTAAGTTAGTTAATTAAGTTTGAACTAAGTTAGGTTAGTTAAGTGGTAACTAAGTTAGGTTAGTTATTAACTTAGGTTAGTTAGTGACTAACTGAGGTTAGTTAGGTGCTAACCTATGGAAGGTGGAGGTTGGAGGTGGAGGGGAGGGGAGGGGAGGTGGAGTCGGCGGTCGTGGCGGCGGAGTGGCGGAGAGCGTGCTGCGGCGGCGACCAGGCGGCGACGGCGGCGGTTCGCAGGCGTGGGCGGGCGGGCGGCGGCGCGGCGTGGACGACAGCGGCGACGGGGATGCTGCGGGCGGCTCTGGCGACGACGAGGCGGCACGGCACTGCAGCAGACGACAGCGGCGGCGGGGCAAGGAGAGGAAGGAGAAGGGGAGAAAGAGGGAGGAGGAGGGGAGGAAGAGGGAGGAAGAGGGGAGGAGAAGGAGGAGAGAAGGGAGAGGGGAGAAAGAAAGAAGAAGAGGGAAGGAGAGAGAGGAAGAAAGAAGAGGGCGATGGAGGGCAGGAGAGAAGGAGGAGAGAGAAGGGAGAGGAGGAAGAAAGAAGAGGGAGGAGAGAAGGAAGAAGGGAGGAGAGGGCGAAGAAGGAAGAAGGGAGGAGAGGGCGATGGCGGGCAGGAGAGAAGGAGGAGAGAGAAGGGAGAGGAAAAAGATGGTGGAGATGGAGGGAGAAGGAAGAGGGAGGAGAGAAGGGAGAGTACGTGCAGAGAGGGAGAGAGAGAGAGAGAAAGAAAGAGAAAGAGAGAGAAGAGAGAGAGAAGAGAAGAGACGGTTGGCGGGAGGGGGTACCCTTTTTTTTTTTTTTTTTTTGAAATAATTTTTTTTAATGTTTGGAAATAAAAGGTGGGCAGGCAGGGGTAAGGGAGGATGGGCGGGTTCAAGAGGGGACGGATCCTCGTCCCGCGCACGTGCGCGGGGCGAGGTAAAAAAATTTGCCGTGACGGGATTGAAATGACGCGGGGATGACGGTACGGGGTACGCGGACACGACCGAGGCGCGTGGAAACGCGTTAAATCGAAAACGGGCGCGTTCACGCGCAAAACGAGCGCGCGAATAAACGTAAAAATAAAGAAAAATTAATAACTCCCAATCCGGACGTCAAAACGAAATATCGTAAAAACGAAAAGTGGGCAGGACGACAGGGGGGAAACAAGGAAAATACGGGACGGGGATTCCGGGAAGAGTAAAGGGTAGTTACGTGCAAAAAACACAAAAAACCAACCAAAAACGCAATTTAAAAATTAATATCGAAAAATCCGTGCATCGGAATGAAGTGTGGAAAAAAAGGGAAACTGTGCAGAAAGATGTGCCCGACAATCCTATCCTATCAAAGCAGAATTCCGACTAAGGTAAGACGTGTTCACACGGGAAAAACCCAAAAAACAAACCCGAAAATGGGATCGGAAATTAATATCGAACAAACCGTTCATCGGAATGACATGTAGTAAGAAGAAAAAATGTCCGCAGGAAGGGGTGACACAGGGTTATCACGTTAAAACGCAGTTCCGACGGAAGTAGGAGGGGTTCACATGTGAAAAACTCCAAAAATACTCCCGAAAACTCATTTAAAAATTAATAAGTAAAAATCGAGAAGTCGAAAAAGGGTGGAGGAAAAAGGAAAAAGGGAGGGGAAGGCACAGGGGACATGGCTGTCAAGGCAAATTGGAATTCCGATACAAATAGGGCAAGTTCACATGGAAAAATGTCAAAAATACGCACGAAAAAGTCGCGAAAAACCCGGAAAATTAATAACGGACAAACCGTGTATCGGAATGATGTGGAATAAAAAGGAAAAATGTCAGGGAAAAATCTTTGGTCAGGGCTATGATGTCAGATCACGGTTCCGAAGCAAGAAAAGCGCGTTCACATGGAAAACCGTCTAAATTGCATAAAATGCTTCAAAAATTAATAACTCACAAACCGTGCACCGGAACAGGGGTAGGTAAAAAGGAAAAATGGACCGTTCAATGGGAGGAACAGGGCTATAAGGTTGGATGTGGACTTAGGTGAACATAAGAGGCATTCACATAGCAGAACCTCAAAATCAGGGAATGAAGGAAAACTGCAAGGAAACAGCCCCAAGGGTGGGTGGAACATAACCGGGTGGGTGGGAAGGGACCCCATTAGGATAAAAGCAAGTCATGGTATACATGCATGAGCAAGATAAGGCATATGCAGATAAGTATGCAATGTAGACGCGCAGGGACGCGTCCCCACACTTAAGACCTTAACGGATAGGGTTAACCGATCAACAAGGACCTAGGACCATGCCACAGACCATCCACTAACTTCCCCACACTTAAAACATGACCGTCACTAAGAAACAGAAATGGGAGGGTTAGAAAAACTTGGCCCATTTCGTCAAAAATCAAGGTTGAGTGTCGATGGCACGTCTAGTGTTTTGTCGGCGCTAGAGGGACCAAGGCATCTTCTTGGCACACGTTCGTCATGGCAGGGACCACGCAGCAGCACCTAGGGAGGTAGCTGATGGAAGGAATCGCAGGAAATTTGTTGTCGATGATGAGGGATATTGCACTCAACTCACAGTCACTCAATTGGAATGAAAGAACAGTCACTCGCCCCATGACTAATATCACTCGAGAAAGAATGATTAAAACCCATTTCTCATACCCGGTTGAGGAATCGACAAGGGGGAGAAATGGCGTAGAAGGAGTATGCCAGGGTGCACGGTTGATAGTGCATTAGTGCGTCCAACCCGTCTGGCATAGGTGCAAGGAGGAAGGCAAGGGAGCCTTAGGGTGCAGTGTACAGAACAGGGTGATGTGTCTTGTGTTGACGGTAAAAATCCATCCCGTGGGTGCATAGGGAAACGGGAACATACCTGACTCCAAGTGTCGTAACGTCCCTCAATCTCACCTCTCGGTAAATGATTGAAGAAACTCCAGTCACACTCAGCCCACCCTCTGTCTCACTCTCTGTTGATAGATACAGGAGGGCAGCCTTTTCCTGAAACCCATTGATGTAATCCTCACAGTCACTGGTGCAAAGATTGTATGCCTTGTGCGCATTTGATGGTGCAACTGTGCATCCCGCCCTGTGCCGGCATACGGTGCGAGAAGGAAGGCCAGGGAGCCTTATGGTGCAGTGCACAGAAACAAATTGTGCTTTGTGCATTGAGAGGCCCATCCCATGCGTGCAACACTTCATTCACACTTCTCACCTCTCATTTGATTTGAAGGGAAAAGACTGGTCTCTCGCCCCACCCTCTGTCTCACGCTCGGTGGATAGATACAGGAGGGCAGCCATACTCACTTCCCCATCCGGTTAGGATGAAAGCTCACATCACTCAAGGGGTTGTCGATGAAGATCGCGTCATCAGTTGTTGAAGAGGCGTACCCAGGGAGGTAGCCATCAAATCGAACATTGTGTTGGAGAGGAACATGTCGTCTACTAGAGGACAGGTAGTCACTTTGCAGAGAGACCCAAGACACAGCGTACCAAGGGAGGCAGCTTCAGAGTTAGATCCGAGGGATATCAATCAATGAATCCACTTTCTGGACTGCTGGGTGTTACCACCTTTTCCACAGCCAGCTTCTCGCCCAAGGGTGTTTACCACCTTTTCTTGGAGCGAGGCCTGCTATGACAGGGAATTGCTTCATTTTCTCTCATAACAGATTTGTTTATTTGTTTTTTTTTTCTCTTTGATTTTTCTTCTTTTTCTTCTTTTCTTTTTTCCCTATCCCCGAGGGTGTTTCCACCTTTTCTCGAAGAATAGGTCGGCATGACAGGGACCTAAGTCCTTTTCTCCCATGACCGATATGTTTTGTTTTTGTCTTTTTCTTTTTCTTTTTTTTTTCAAATTGAACAAGGGAATGGTAGAAAGACCATGTGTCAGAACCAACCTCTCCACTGATGCTGGTGGAAAATAGAGGATAAGAAATCAAGGCTGGAAGGGGGATTTGAGGGGACAGAGGGTTGCGTCCACTTCATCAGGAGTGTTTGAAGAACGGCTATCAGAAGTGGCATCATAAGAAGTACAATGCCGCACCAACGAGGGAAAGGATCAAGTGTCCGTAATTGTCAAGATCCCCAAGGAGGGAAGTACTTCTTCAGGCGATATCCATTGATCAGAAAGGGATCATCAGAGGCATCAACGGTCTGCACTTGGACAGAACCATTAGGGTTGACGGCAAGTACCTTATAGGGGCCCATCCACCGCTGTTGGAGCTTGCCAGGAAACTTGCCAAAGCGTGAATCATAGGCTAGGACCAAATCACCTTCTTTGAACTCCTTGTGCTTGATAAAACTGTCATGGTAAGCCTTACGTCAGGCTTGCGTGGCTTCCATGCACTGTAGAGCCATCCTACGAATTTCGTCCAAACATTCCAAGTGCAGGAGACGGCGTTGCAGTGAATCATCATCCCCCAAACGCTCTTTGATAGCTACTCTCAAAGAGGGTAGCTCCAGTTCAACAGGAAAAACAGCTTCTGTACCATACACCAACTGGAAAGGTGTTTGTCCCGTTGCTGCTTTATGGGAGGTTCTGTACGCCCAGAGGGCCTCTGTAAGTCGATCATCCCAATCACGATGATGTGCAGCAATCGTCCTTGTCAGAATCGAGCAGAGGATGCGATTGGTGACTTCAACTTGGCCGTTGGCTCTAGGGTAATAGGGAGTGGACTTGCGATGGCGGGTCTTATACAACTCTGTCAACTCTTCCATGACTTTGTTAAGGAAATGAGTGCCTCTGTCACTTACCAACTCTAAGGGACTGCCAAAACGGGTGATGATATTCTCGTACATAAACAGGGCCACGCTGTTACCATCGTCCCGCTTTAGGGCTTTAGCTTCACACCACTTTGTGACATAATCTGTACATACGAGGATGTATCGGTTCTGTTTCCTTCTGGTAGGAGGATCGATTGGACCTACGAAGTCAATGCCCCACTTCTCAAACGGCTTCAAAGGAAGGATAGGTTGCAATGGCATGGCACTTGTCTTCGTGGGTTTCCCCATTCTTTGACAAGCATCACATCTTTTACAGTAATCATAGGAATCTTTGTGGATGGTAGGCCACCAATATCCTGCTAGCAGAGCCTTCCTGGCTGTAGCTTCTCCTGCAAAGTGACCTCCACATGGCTCGTCGTGGCAAGCCTTCAGAACAATCCCAACCTCATCTCCGGCAACACATCTTCTGAGTACTTCATCTTTGCCTTTCTTGTACAGTGCACCGCCTAGCAGGGTGTATGGGGCTGATTCTAGCATGAGCTTCTTCCTTTCCCGACTAGAAATACCAGGAGGGTACTGTTGGGTTGCTAGCAGATTGGCAATATCCGCATACCAGGGAGTTACAGTTTCGACCAAGAATAGGGAAGCATCAGGGAGGTCTGGATCATCCTGCTCCTCGTCTGCAGTTTGTGGGATACGCGACAGATGATCAGCCAGAACATGGGAACGACCAGGCTTAGTAATCACCTCAAAGTCGAACTCCTGGAATAAAAGGAGCCATCTCATCATTCGTCCTTTCACATCTGCTTTGTTCATCAAGAAGGACAGGGCCTCATGATCCACATAAAATTTAAAGTGGGTGGATAGGAGGTAATGGCGGAACTTCTCCAGGGCAAACACCATTGCCAAGCACTCCAACTCTGTCACTGTATAGTTTCGTTCCCTATCAGTGACTTTTCGGCTTGCATAGTAGATCGGTTGATCCAGCTTCGAGGAGCCCTTTTGGCAGAGGACAGCACCTAAGCCTTCAATGGAGGCATCAGTGTGTACGTGGAACTCTTTCGTCCAATCAGGAGGTTGCAGGATGGGTGCCTCTATCAGACACTGCTTCAGAGTGTGAAAGGCTTTGTCACATTCTTCTGTCCAAGTAAACTCTGCATCTTTCCTCAAAAGCTTGTGCAAGGAAGTTGCCTTTGTCGCAAAATGGGCTATGAACCTTCTGTAGTAACCCACATGGCCTAGGAATCCCCTCAACTGTTTGAGGTTGGTGGGTGCTGTCAGAGCTGCAATCTTTTCGATCTTTGCAGGGTCTGTTGATATCCCTTGTGCTGAGACAATGTGGCCCAACAGAACTCCAGAAGAAACCCCAAAGATGCATTTGTCGGGGTTGAGGGAAATCCCATACTCCCGGCATCGATCAAAGCATTGCTCCAAATGTCCCCAGTGTTCACTGATCAAACTGTAGACACAGAAGTCATCCAAATATACCTCAATAAAGTCATGCAGATGATTTTGAAATGCAGCCATCATGACTCATTGGAAAGTAGCAGGGGCATTGCAGAGCCCAAATGGCATCACTCGGTAAGCGTAGGTCCCCCATTCTGTGGTGAAGGTTATTTTGGACTGGTCTTCTTCTGCGATTTGGACTTGGTTGTATCCACTGAATCCATCCAGAAGGGAATAAAGCTCATGTCCTGCCACTGTGTCCAACAGTTGGTCTGTGAAAGGGATAGGAAAGTGATCCTTCTTTGTCTTGGAATTAAGCTTTCGGAAATCCACACATATTCGCAATTTGCCATTCTTCTTGGGTACAACCACGATGGGTGAAACCCATTCACTATTTGCCACTGGATAGATGAACTCGGCTTCCAGAAGCTTCAGCAGCTCCGCTTTCACCAATGTGGAATAATTCGGGTTCATTCGCCTCTGTCGTTGCCGTACTGGCTTGGCATCAGGCTCCAAGTCAATATGATGTTGACATATTGTGGGATCAATCCCCTTTAGGTCTTTGTAGGACCATGCAAACACGTCCAAATTTTCTTTCAACAAGTTGTACAAGGTTGACAACTCCTCTTCTGGGAGACTGCTACCCACCTTCAAGTGGCGTTCAGTGCCTTCTGAATCCATAAAGGTTAACTGCCTTTCACCTTCTACTTCACGGATGAAGGTCCCGCGGACTGCTTCTGGATACAGATCCGACTCCTTCAAGGGAGTGGTATCCTCTTCTGATGTCCCACTAGAACCGATTTCTTCTTTTGGTGGAGACTTAGGTTGCTCCTGAAGACGTTGGAATGGGATTAGAGCTGTTTCGGGTTTGGTTTCAAAATTAATTACCTCCTGGCTTGAAGACTCATCTTCTGAAGATACATCCAGGAACGTCACATAACAGGGACCCTCTGATGCCTGTTGGGTTTGTGGGACTGGTGCTTGTTGGCACGGTGCATCATCATCATCTTTCTTTGGCAAGGATAGGTTAGGACGGCATGAGCCACTGCTAAAAGACGGCTTGCTCTTCTTAATCCATTTCTTATAAAGGTTTTGCATATGAGAAGATCCATTTACCAAACCAAATGGTACCATCATCATTCTGTCCCATAGCATGAGCTCATCGGCTTCTGATGCTTCTGGAACTTCTTCCTCAAATGTATCCTCTTCAGGTGGGATAGACTCTTCTGGCTCACTTTCATCATTCTCTTCGTCCATATCATACTCATCCTCTTCTGTCTCTGTCTCTGCTTCTGCTTCTGTCTCTGTTGATGCTTCTGCTTCTGCTTCTGTTTCTGTAGGAGCTCTGTAACAGAAGAATAGATTCTCTGTCTCCTCTTCTGCCTCTGTCTCTGGCTCTGCTTCTGTAGGAGCTCTGTAACAGAAGAACAGATTCTCTGTTTCCTCTCCTGCCTCTGTCTCTGGCTCTGCTGTGGCCATATAACAGGGAGAGCAGTACATCCATGCCTCTATCTCACTATCAGAAGTGATTTCAGAAGTCATGCCTGGTTCAGGCAGGAAGTATTCACCCATTGATAATGGCTTTGCATCTTTTGGAAGTCGGCTTACTGTATCCACTGTTAAGGAATGTGCCACTGTTTTCTTAGGAAGGATTTGTTTGACAGCATCTTCGTCTGCTGATGTTCCATCCGTAACCTCATTAGGGGAGTCAGAAGATAATTCCAAGGAGGTGGATCCATGTCCTTTTTGAGAACCATACAGTTTCAGCACCACTTTGTTGGGTCCTCTACCCAAGGTCAAAGTTCCTTTAAACCAATCCGTCCTTGCTCGGGCTTCAAAAAGCCATGGTCTGCCCAGTAACAGAGGATAGGATGTGCCATAAGAGTTTGGCTTCACCACTAAATAGGTTAGCCAATAATCTTTTCCCGCCACTGTAGTCTTCACATATGGAAGAATGCCCAGAGGCTTGATTCTACTCTGATCCGCCAGTCTGATGAGCCATTGGGTTGGTTGCACACCTTGTAAGCCTAGATCCTTCATCATCACATCCGTCATAATGTTTACTGATGAACCTTCATCAATCAGTGCATTTGCAATGAAGCAGCCTTCTATCCACACGCTAGTCTCTGGGGTACCCGGATCTAAAAAAGCATTAGCCACATCCACTTCTTTTACAGGCTCTGGAGCCTTGTTGGACTTTGTCACTGTTAAGGGAGCAATCCTTAAACCACGTCTTCTTGTCAGTATGCTTTTGAATCTTTTCCGGCAACTGGGGGACAACATCAATAATTGTCGGAATGTGAGGTTTGGTTTAAAGGTATCTAGATCTCTAACTAGATCGTATTCCTTAATAGGATCCACTGGCTTTTCTAATCGGTTAGGGAATGGGGCAACACCCATTCTAATCAGAGGAATTACAGGAACTTCTTCTGCCACTTGTGGCACTTCCTCCTCTTCTGCCTCCTGGACCTCTGGTCCTGCCTCTGTAACTGTCTCTGTAACTCTCTGTGGCTCTGTAGGGCTCTGTACGGCACTGTTAGGCTCTGTTCTGTTCTGTTCTTCTGGTGGAAGATTGAACTTCACTGTTTTGGCAGGAGGGTTATTTTCTTTCTGAATAAGTGGTTCCTTCTGCTTTGCACGAGTGATGGCAGCAACTTCCAATTCCACCAAATTGGAGGTAGGCTCTTGGACCTTGGACGGACTATCGGTAGCACTGTTTTTCACAGGGGCTGGGCTTGGATAGTCTTTTGCAGTGTGGCCTTCTCCTTTGCATCGACTGCATAAGGGCTTGTAGTCCACTGACCTTCGAGGATTTGGACAATTTGGTGAGATGTGTCCCTTTTCCCCGCATCTGTAACACTTCACTTCTGATCTCTGACCTCCGCCAGATTGTCTTCCTCTGTAACTTTGAGAGGGAAATCTTCTGGGTCCGAAATTAGGACCAAACTCTCTAGGCTTGGGTCCAATATCTTGTATTGTCATTTTGGATTCCAGCAGGTTGAATCTTGCGTCTTCTTCCTTTCTTCTCCTATCATGCATCTCCTTCAGAGAGCAAATGTCCTCTGTATGATTCTTCCGCAAACAGTAGGAACAGAAGGCTCCAGGGATGGTTGGTTTCCGTGTACATTCAGTGGCTAAATGGCCTGCTTGATGACACTTACCACACCAAGTATTTGACCGCATCACATCTCTTCCTACTCCTGCAACGTTGGATATGCTCGCTGTGTTCACTTTCAGCGTCTGTAGTTGCTCTGTAATCACATCCATCAACTCCTTTTTGATGTTTGCAACTGAGTTGGATAAATAATCCTTCAAGCTTTCTCCTCCTGACGTACTGGTAGGAGTGTTTTGAGGAGTCTCTGTAATCACTGCATAAACGGGTTGGGCTGGTACAGAGGGATCTCTGTTCTGGTTCTGATTCAGAGCTCCTGTTTGAACTGTTGGCTGTTGACTCCAGTTGGTAGGGTTCCACTGTTGCTGTTGATTTGGCATTGAGGGGATTGGTTGGGACCATTGTTGTTGTGGTTGAGCCATCATTTGAGGCATGGATTGTGGCCACTGTGGATTTGGTACACTGTACTGTGATACCGGGGGCATCTGTTGGTAGGGGTAGGGAACAGTCCCTGGGACTGCATTTGGTGGGTACATCATTCCTGGCACCAGAGGAGGTAGGACTCCTCTTCCTGTATTCATTGCTAATCTAGCTTCCACTTCATCGTACAGTCTTGCACCTTCTGTTGCAGCTTGCAGGGTGGCTGGTCTTTGCAGCTCCACAAACTTACGGACTTCTGGTTGTAATCCTCTGAGAAACACTCCCTTCTGAATGCCATCATCTAGATTATGGTTAGTCCATCTCTTCAGGATGGATTCCATTCATGAGACATAGGCTTCTACTCTTTCTCCAGAGGACTGACTTAGGTTCATAAATTCCTCTCTCATCCGCTCTTCAAAACCTTCACGCCTGAATTTAGTGAGGAAGGCCAACTTCAGGTCGTCCCATGTGCCAAAAGTTCCTGCTGCTTGTCTCTCATACCACTGAAACGCCGCGCCCTTGAAAGTGGCGGGGAATATTGCTAACCAATGCTCAGGGGTTCTGGCATTGTTAGCCACACATGCTACCATAAACTCTGCTACATGAAGATCGGGGTCTTCATTGTATTCTCCCTTAAAAACTGGCAATGGGACTACATTCGCTGGTCTGTCATCAATATTTCCAGGACGGATCTGGCTTGGAAGTGGACCTCCAGCAGGAGGAGGAAGGGCTTGATGTGCCATTGGGGCTTCTGTAAAGAGTTCCGCAAGGGCGTCAAAAGCGGCTTCTGCTGCGAGCTCCCTCTCGGCTCTGATTCTTGCTTTCTCTCTTCTTACATACCTCTGGACTCGTTCTAACGCTTGCCTTTTTATTGCGTCATTCATCAGGGGGTTGACTCCACTATGTTGTTAGTGCTCCACAGAGGGTTAACAGAAGGCTTCAGTCTCTGGAGGACTCTCTTGCCAACATTTCTTCTACTTCTTTCCTCTCAACGTCCCTAAATTCTGCTTTCATGCCACTGCACAGAGGAAGGTATTCGGTTCTGAAGGTGTCAAAATGCATACGTCTGAGCATGGTGGTGGTGCCATCATCATAGTAATACCAGTTTCTGATGGTTTCAATAGTGTATGTTGTGAAAAACACTCTGTCTACCAACTTCCAGTGGGTTGCTAATTGAACAAACAGAAGATTATCAGTACACCAAGCATCCCATGTATCTTGCTGTTGAGCATCCACGAACAAATTCCAACTCTTTTCCTTCTTGTCCCTGTGAACCTCTACAGACCAAGACTCCTGAAGCTTCTTCACAATCTCCCACTTGATGTTGTCTGGAAACTTCTCAATGAATGCCAAATCTTCCATGGATGTTCATTCTCTCTGTTTCTGTTCTTCAGTTTGTTCCCAAACAGTTTGCCCCCAAGATGCAAGTTTCTGCTGCTTCAACAGGAAGAGGAAACTGTCCACCACATAGAGCATGCATCATGATGGTGATGTGTTTCCGCCATTGTGGGATGAACTTCTTGTGGAAAATGGCTTTGATTATGAGGAATTCCAACTCTTCAGTGGAAGAAGGAACTTCACAATCATCCATTGAATTCTTCTCTTCTTGGCAATGCCATTTCCTTCATTTTCAGCCTCTTTTAGTGCTTGTTGATGGCAAGTTTCCCCGGCTGCGCACCAAAAACATAGAGCCCCGAGAGGAACACCAAGGAAAAGGGAATTCTCTTGCAAGAAAATCTATCTTGTAACATCAACAAGCTTGTTTATCATATTTCATATGATCACAATGAAGAAAAGAACACCAGGCACAACAAATCTTCATGCAGCATCATGTAAATCTCCCACGGTTTTTAATAGAATCAACCATATTCTTCAATATCTTCACAAAATCCATCAATAGACCAAAGAAAACAAAGAAATACACCATCTTTAAATGGAAATACATCACATAGTATTCATCTTCAATATCTTCATAGTCTTCTCTCTCAATCTCTCATATACAATCACTCTGTTTCAATAGAATTGGCTATCTCTGACTCTCTCTCACACACTCCATCAATCATACATCGTATCCTCACTACAATCTCTCAAAATTACTCTCAATAATCACTCTTAGGTTGTGGATACCCCTCCAAAGAGGTATGTCTGATATGAAAGGTCACCAGAGCCACTACAGTGTCTCTTCATAGCTCACTACTGTCACTTCACTCTAGTCTTCTCTTGAGTCTTCAGCAGCTACTTCTTCCACTTCCTTCAGCTCTTTTGCACTTGTATTCACCTCTTTCCAAGGCTAGAAAACTTTCCCAAAATCACACATACATTCCACAGAACACTTACAGAACAGTCTACAGAACAGTACCAGAACAGCTACAGTACAGAGACAGAACAGAAACAGAACAGAAGCAGAAGCTCTACAGAAGACCTACAGAAGGTTACAGAAGGTCATCAAAACTACATAACTCACTCTCAAACCATTTCAAACTCTCACAAAACATTCAATAAGCTTTCACAATATCTCATTCTTCATCAATCAATACTCTATCCCTCTTTACAGAAGACAATCAGAACAAAACAGACCAAAACAGAACAAAACAGAAGGTATACAGAACCATTCAGAACCTATCAGAACATCACAGAAACATCAACAAACATCATGATCTTCCAAAACACAATCAATATCATCCAAAACACTCTCAAACCACTTCCAAATCAATCAATCATCCCTTAAAATCAACCATTCAGCTCTCAAAAACAACAAAAATCAGCCAAAAAACAAGTCATTTCAACACTCAACAGATTCATCAATGAATTGAGTAGATGGATCCTCCAAGTATGACATACCCTATGGTCCCATGTCAATCTCCTAACGCAACTCCACATACACTAGAAGGTCGATAGAAATGTCACCACAAAAGGATGAGTCCACCTCGTTCTCAAAGAATTCTTGGTCTCCTGTCTTTCCATCATTGTTAAGCGATTTTGGCTCCTCTACTTGCTCCAAGATTTTGTGACTTCCACCCCTTACAATATTGACCCCTCCATTTGCATATTGTCCTCATATACGCTGGGAATATTGCTTTCATTATATACTCTCACACTTCAGGGACCTAAAGGTACAACATACCACCATCGAGGTTGTCGTGGGTTCGGATAGAAAATTACCTGTTTAAAATCATGTATAAGAGAGATTTAACTTTTGTGACATGTACCATGTCATAATAAAATTAAAAATAACATGAGTTCATGCACATGTTCACAATGGGCTGTAATACAAACGTATTGTGCAAATCCATCCATCTTTTTTTTGGAATCTATTTCGAGAAATCAAGATTGACCTTGTCAAACTCTTGCCTTGGCTCCTTGTAGTACCACTTTGAACCACTACAGATCGAATAGGATCATGGAGAAGCTACGATAATTCCACAGTGATAAATACTTTGAAAATTTTCAAAATGTTGCATCTCATCTATAACGGTGTTTGGATCCATTGCTCTCCTTGGTTCCCTTACTCAAACTTTGCCATGATACCACAATTTGTTGTGGAGCGCATTTTGTTTATATGCTCCACACGGAAATGTCATCCGCGTGACCATGCCACACTGTATATTTTATACTGTACATTGAAATAGTTAATTAATTGTCACATATAAAATCTAGATATGATAGCGTATAAAACATGTCATTACCATTGGACTATATCCCCTTGAGAATTTCCACTCCTTAGTTGAGACCTCCGCTCCTTTGCGAGAGGCTATGGTTAAAGCTCCATGCAACCATCGCATTGACATAAACCGTAGTATCTCCTCTATGCCCTCGGGCTATCAAATCAGTTGATGGCGCGTACTACGTCAAAATTTAGATCGTGCTTCTTTTCGATCTTTCCTGGCTTCCTCGTACATAGCGAGCCACGTCTCCATGGAGTATTGGTGCAACATACAAAAATGATTCACTTTCTCCTCCATTGTAGCATCCATCATTTTTTCTACCAATCATAGGATTTTAGCCCTGAATTGATCTCATCTTAAGAAAATGCAGACCTAAGAGAATGCATCATACACGTCAGAGTGCAGAGAGACTTGATAATTTACTTCATAATGCGCTCTTCTTTAGTAGACGAAACCCAAGGATCATGAGATAATTATAAGCGACCATCAGTACTCAATCACGGCCAAAATGCCTCCATCTTACCTGCCTCCTTCAAATCCATTCGTGCCCCTGTAGTATCTCTCTTTCCTGTGATGTGGTCATATAGTAAGTTGCCCATATTCTTAAAAATATACATGGGGTTGATCTTTAAGTGGATCCAATATGGCAACTCATTGAAAACTGAGAGCCATCGCATTCCATTTGGATGCTACTCCGTGTGGACCATTTTTTAGCTCATACCAACTTTGGGTGTTCATTCGTATTGGTGGTCATCTAAGAAAACCTTCCCTCAGTTCATGACCCTCCGGTAAGAAAGCGGCGTGTCCTTGATATATCATCTTTTTCATGGTTCGTGACCTTCAAGAGTCTAACTGTGGCCCACACAATGGATATGCATGATAACCTCAGGCAACAAAACCTATCCCAATACTTCTATCGAGTGAATACAAACTTAAAGAAGCTATGATAGATATTACCAATGAGACCAGAAGCCTACTTACCTGAGCACTCCCCGAATCCCGAAAAGTCATACATGGTCCACATGAGAATGGCTCGTATATTGGTGGATCGTCAATCATCACGCTTACTCATATCTTCCACGCCGACTCCCTTCTCCCACAAAATCTTAAGCTTATCGACTAATGGACGAAGATACATGTCCATATTGTTGACTTTGTAGTAGTTAGGAATGAGAAAGCTAAGGATGAGGTCCAAGCAGTGTCTTCAGGTGAGATACTTGCCACCCATCATATAATGGTATGGATGCTTCCTCTTTAAGAAGATCAGATGTCTCGACATCCATGGGCATCAATGCATCAATCATTGCCTCCATCTGAAGCTCCAAGATTGTAGAAACGTTTGAAAGGCTGCATGTCTCCTTTGGTATCGACGATATAGATTAGGTAGTGCCTTCCAAGTGGTGGATTGGCTCAAGCACTCCATCCATCGCACACCCACAAACTCTTCTAACTGGTTGCAAATGGTGCACTCCTCCATGCGATGAGACGTTACCTCCCTTTAACAAATTTTACGGCCACATCCAATGTCTTTGTATATGATATTTAATTAGTTTGTGAATACAATACATGATTGATATATGATGGGATCTCAAATGGGCCGGCACTGGCTATGACACTAACCGGACCCCATACTTATGACAGACAAACACACCCACACGGCCTCATGAGCCAGGAGTGTCTATTTGTTGCTAAAGGACTAACTGCCCTAAAGCCTAATCTATGTGTTTATAGTTTTATAGTTTTATAGTTTTGTAGTTCAACGTTTCCCTTTCTATAAACTCCACAGAGGGAGAACCCTTACACATTGGCAATAAATGCCACGATAATCACATACATGGGAGGCAACCTCTCGGTGGAAATCATCGCGGCCTCACTGAAGCTTTCCTACACCGCAGGGATTAGCCCCTTGATGCATTGCTCAACATATAGAACAAACAAACAAATTCCACTCTTTCATCTTGAACGCATTCTAGGAGATACCATGTTTCCTTACCAAATAATCCCCTAAGAAATGAACGTCTATCCTATGGCTTAGGATGCCTTTCCACACTCAAGCGTGGGTCATTGTAATCGAAAATAGGTGCTATGCATCTAGTCTTTTGTATTCTGATGCCATGGTTGATATGCACATGCAAAGTGAATGATCCTAAAGTGCTCAAACATAATTTTCAAATCAGAAACGTATGGTGTACAACCAGGATTTCCAATGCATTTACTAACCTGTTGCGGCGATGTAAGGATAGCACCGAGACAACACTCGTGCTACTATCCTTTTAATTAAAATACCACGAACTCTATGTCATGATATGCATTAAAAAATCAGCAACAATTAGTACACAAATCATACCATTCAAACATCCCAATCCCCTGCGTTTAGATATTGCTTTCGTTGCATAAGTGTAGAGGTTCATTTTGTCATGTTTTGATGTATAAAACATGGTAAATCATAAACTTTGACAAGGAGGTAGGGAAAACTGAGGCTAAACCTCATGCTTTAGCTCTACCACACATCCACAAATAATCATTATATTTTTTCTTATTTTTGTAACACTTATTCTATTTTTCACCTTATTTTTTTTATTTTCTTGATTTATTTATCAATAAAATATGCTATTTTTTTATTTTTCTTGTTCCAATGACTTCAATATACTAACATTCAAATTATCTTCCATTTTTCTCCCATGGAAACACATTTTACCCACCTGAAACAGAAAAACTACTATTTTACCGCTTAAAAATCCCATTTCGGGTTTACGAGAATTAAATAGAGCATATAAATCATTGCAAAATTAAATTTTTCTGATACAAATAATTACTCATGATGCAAACAATACACAAATAAATTTTCATCCAATAAGAACATAATTATCATCAGAAACTATAAAAAATCCTTCATTTTTCTTCATAAAAATGATCATACCGTGTTTTTACGTAACCCGAGATGCCTTGAATGACTGCATAACCAGCAAACGGAGCCTCCATTTCTCTCAATCCAATGTTTTACATCAATCTTTAGCATCTCCATTAATCTTCATTACCATTTCCTTTATTCTCCCTTCTCGATTCCTCCTTCAAGATGGTACACATGAACAACCCACACAGAAGAGAGAGAGGGAGGAGAGAGAAAGACTAGATTCTGTTCTCTTCATCTCGACAGCCATTCATTGCGTGAAGACCGGCGATATGATTAGCCAAGAGGGAGAAGTTGCCGGGTATCATCGGTAAGATAGGTTGCATTCAACCTCCATTCATGGGGGGAGATGATAGCGCATTTTTCGGCGCCTGTTGCTGTCGCCTTCCTCCACGCCATCACGTTTTTTTCCATCAAAAAATAAAGTGGAGGGGAGGTCAAGGTCCCAAAGGGCACCCCCCCTTTAGTCTAAAATTTTATCCACCTCTTCGAATCTTGGCCAATTTTTGGCCTCTTTCTCGTTTGGGCTCCGTTTTGAGCTCTGAAAAATCCTGCACGTCCATCTTGGAATCCCGCACTGACTGGCAGCTCCTGACATCCCTCACGTCAATTAGAAAAATTATAAAAAATCCACAAGTGTCGCTCGGACGCCTTTTAAAAGCCATCTTTTACTTGGTGCTTAAAATCGTCCTAGCTGTAGCCGCTGCCTTCGATGTCGAATATTTTTCCCCTAAATTCCAGATGTTTTGGCAAATTTTAGGCACATCCCGGGCTCAAAACTCTACTCTCATTGGCAACCATGGGAAAGGGAGACTCAACCCGTTGAATACCACAATAGATCTGTACAAAACAACCAAAGGAAGCATCAAGCTGATACAAAATAGACACATATTAAAACACAACACAATGCTCACCTACCCCCTGACAAAACCAAGGCATGAAATCCACAAGGAGTAGGCCTAGCATAATCTGATAAAAGGTCTGAAGCTAGTCACTAACTGACTGCTTCAACACGGCCAAACTAAAAAGAACTATCAAAGAGGTCGCCCTAAGTGGTGGTCTGAACTACCTGCCTAACTAAGGACAACACAACCAGGAGCTCCTATTAGGTGAGGACTCCTATAGCCTGATCAAGAAATATTTTCTTTTAGTGTATTTCTTCTTTTAGGTTTTTATTTTTCCATACTCGGGCATGCAAAAAGGAGGGAGCTGAGCGTAGTGACCCAAGGAGAACAGGGCCGATGAGAACAGGGCATCGGCCTCAGGTCCTGCCTCGGTACCCAAGAACCTACCAAGCCCTCGCTAGGCGACACTTAATCCTTTTCTGACGCTCACTTTTATTTTTGCTTCAACCTTCCTTACTTTCTTCTTTTCCAGCAAGACGCCACCCCTAGGAAGACAAGGCATCGGCCTCGGGTCTGACTCATCCCCAAGAACCTACCAGGCCTTCACAAGGCCATGATCAACTGCTTATAAAATTTCCTTTCTTTCCTATTCTATTTTTATAGGGGTTAGAACCCCTTTTTACACATCTTTGTATATATCTATTTCTTTGTGATATTCGGGGTTTTTTTCCTCTACCACCATCATTTTCCTCCAGCAGGCTTCTCTAACTGCCTCACAACTAACAAGAACTCCTAGAACGGCTGCCTAGTAGGCTAGCAGAACAGGGTCACTAGGACTGCCTTCTAAAATAGGTCTTCCAATGCCTGGCAATGTCTTTATAGGAGGCAACAACTACTCAGACCTCCCTCATACATACCTAACCTAAACTTGGGATTTCATGCCTCAGACCCCGGTCCCCAACAAGAAAAGAAAATCCCCTACAAGTACACAGACACATATAGCATAAAAACCATGGTACAAGAAGTCTCCACGCGACACAGGCTCCTTCCAAGCTCTTCTTTGAACGTGTCTAGCACAGGACTAAAACAAGAAACCATTAACTGCACATGTACTCAACAAATGACTGGCCCTCTTGGCCTAATGAAATAAAGCATTTCACTACAAACACTGATCGGCCCTCTTGGCCTAATGAAACAAACCACTTAAAACCTCACAAAAATGGCCCTCTTGGCCTAACGAGATCAAACAGAATAGCACCTACACATTCCTCCCCGAAATAGTACAGATATACAATAATATGCTCCTTTCCAAGGAGGAAAAATAGGGCTCGCAGCCCTAAGCTAAATGCATAAGGTTATGACCCATCCCTCCTGCATATATAGCAAGAGGCGTATGCATAACATGTTGTCTAATCATCCTATGGGTCCAGGATAATAACGGTAGATGGGTCTTGGCTACTCTTTGCATCACCTATATCAACCATTGCCTACCATATATTGCATGCTCCAATAACATTCCCCACAACCGACCGAGTCCTGTCTCATTATTGATAGCAATATCCAAACTAGGACCACAGTTGAAGAAAAGGTCTTCCTCATAAGCAAGATTTGCCAGTGAATCCACAGACTGATTCCAATGACGTGGAATCAATTGAAGAGATACTCTCTCAAACTCCTCAAGTAGGGTCATCACAGTTCGATGATACATACAAAGGATGGGATTCCGCACTGTGTATGTCCCATCTAGCTGATTCAAGTTCAACTAAGAATCCCCTTTTACTAACAACCACTGAATATCACCTTGTTTGGCAATATGCAGTCCCATAATCAAGGCTTTATACTCCGCCATATTGTTAGTGAATCCTACCCCGAGATAAGCAGCTAACTTCATTGTAACTCTACGTTAGGGATCTCGGATTACTACTCCAACACTCCCTTTTTTATTAGGGCCCCTGGACGCTCCATCAAAATATAATGTGTACGTCCACAATGGGTCTACATAGCCTACCATCACAAACTCCTGTATTGGTAATTATGATAGTCAAAATTTAACATGTTTAGAGGGTGAACTGACGGCTCCATCCCACCTTCTTCATTAAACTCAACAGGAATACTTGTCAACAGTCATAAGTAGTGATGGCCGAAGACTTTGATCTCCCACACAAAGATTCCATCTTCTTGCTCAATCACTTTGTATCCTTTGCTCCACCAACTAAGTTTCCCCTGATGGTATCTCTGCTCCTAATATGGGTGCTCCAAATAAGCAATTTACCACCCCATTAACCAGCTTTAAGCTCTTTCGCAAGTCTCAAATCAGCCCTAGCATGGATCTACAATGCATTGCTCCGTGTTAGTATACTTAGAAATAATAAGGCTTAATCTTATTAAGATTAACCTTATTTTTAAATTCTACTCCATTCAGATAAGCTAGTAGAGCCGTAGACCTATTTTTTCCTATCCTGACAATCTTGTAGGGGCCATCCCATCTAGGTTCTAGCTTCCCTGGAAACAGCTCCCTACGCGCATCGTAGTACAGAACTAATTGCCCTTTTTTAAAGGTATACTTCTTTGCTTTAAGGTCATGCAACTACTTCATCCAACGTTTAGCTACCTCCTGGTGTAATAAGCTCTGCAATTTCAGCTCATCCAGGTGGGCTATGGTCATGAAACGTTCAAAGAGTGCATCCTCGTCTCCCAAAGAGTGGTTAATTGCAAACCGTATGGTTGGCAACTCAATTTCGAGGGATAACACACACTCTTCCCCATAAACTAATTTAAATATAGTATGGCCAGTAGCTTGCTTGAACGTTGTATTGTATGCCCATACTGCCACATACAACTTCATGTCCCAGTCTCATTTCTTCTCCGAGACTATTTTAGACAAGCTACCCACAAGTTGCTTATTAGTACTTTCGACTTGCCCGTTGGCTTACGGATTATAGGGGGTCGTTTTGTTGTGCTTGATTTGCCAAGCTTCAGTCAGGCTTTTGATCACTTTATTCAAAAATTGGGTTCCATGGTCCAACACTAGTTCCTTTGGTGGACCGAAACGATAGATAATCTGCTCTAAAAGAAAACTTGCAGTATATTTTGCATTGTCTTGCCTCGTCGCCCACGCTTCTGACCATTTTGTAAAATAATTAGTTACTACTATAATGTACCTCTTCTGGGTCGTATACGACGGCATAATAGGCGTAAGTGGGCATTTCCTATTCTCTCTGTTGTCATGTCTTTGATAGGTATCACATCTCTTAACGTACTCAAAGGAATCTTGGAAGATGGATGGCCACCAATATCTAGCTCTTAAAGCTTTTTGTGTCGTTAACTGTACAACAAAGTGCCCTCCATATGCAGAGTCATGGCACTCTTCCAAGATGAAAGGAACCTCGTCAAGCATCACACATCGATGATAGATATCATCAACACCCTGCCGATATAGTGTTCCTATGATCAAAGAAAACTTCAAAGCCTGTTGTCTGATTTTCCTCTTTTTAGATTTTGATAGACTAGCTCCAGTCTCTCCCATTGATAGATAATGCGTGATAGCAGCATACCAAGATGGGATACAAGCTGTATCAATTTCAAACATTTCTTCAATATCACTTCCTTTAGCCAAAGTCTCTTTCGACTCCCCAAAATCCACAAAGCATTCCACAACCCCTTGCAACCTTGGTGGCTTACTCTTAATCTCATAATCGAACTCCTGCAAAGTGATTAACCACTTTGCCAGATGATCAGGCGGTGGTAGCTTGTTCATAAGCAATCTAAGCCCTTTCGCCTTTGTATAGAAAACTACCTTCTTATAGAGGATGTAGTGCCTGAATTTTTTAGTCACAAAGACCATTACAAGGCACAACTTCTCCATGTAGGTGTAGTTAATTTATGATATGCCCAATTTTTTACTAGCAAAAGCTATCCGATGATACCAATTTTCCTCTCGGATTTGGGCTAAACAGCAGCTGATATTATGCATGGTAGCTGCTGAAAATATGTAAAATACCTCGCCTCTTTTAGGTGCTTTTAAAATTGGTGCTTTTACTAGCTCTTGTTTCACATCCTCGAAAGCTACCTTACAAGGGTCGCTCCATACAAATAGACAGCTAAAGGATAATAAGTTCATTAATGGCAACGTCCTTTCTACCAAGGCATTTATAAACCTCCGATAGTACCCTATCGATGACAGAAAGTTATGTACCTCTTTCGGAGTGCGTGGTAGACTCATAGCGACTATAACCTTGATCTATTCAGGGTCAGTTGTGATCCCTACTGAACTGACCACATGGCCTAGCAATAGCCCATATGGCACTCCAAAGACACACTTCCGTGGGTTAAGAGCGATACAAAATTGTCTGCAGCACTCAAAGCACTTTCTTAAAATAATCAACATTCTTTCCCTTACAGTGGCTGCCCCCCCTAAGTTATCGATAAATACTTTTAACTCATCTGGGGAGATGTCACCAAAGCTCTTGTCTACTGTTTGTTGCCATGATCCAGGTGCATTGCACAATCCAAAGGCCATCACATGGTACGTAAAAGTACCAACGACAGTAATGAAAGTCGTTTTCAACTTTTTCTCTTCTGCAATTGCCATTTGGTTATATCCTGCAAAGCAATCCATAAACAAATATATTTTCCTACCCGCTAATTGATCCAAAATCTGGTCAAAAAATGGCAATGGGTAGCAATCCTTAACCATCTGCTTATTCAGCTCTCTAAAATCTACACATTGTCGGATCTGGTTGTTTTTCTTCTTCCTGATGACAACTGGTGAACATCATTCTGTGTGTTGTACAAGGAAAATTAAACCAGCTTTCCATAACTTCTGTAACTCCTCAAATAGCCTGTCCCTCAATTCAAAAGGCATATGCCGTACTTTTTGACGCACAGGAGGAGTGCCTTCTTTTACATGAATAGTACGAATAGCCACGCTGGGAGGAATGCCTCTCAGCTCGTCATAACTCCAAGCAAAGATGTCGCGGAATTCTTGGATTAGGGACATATAGTCCTCCCTTTCTGCTGAACTGAGCATGGAACCTAATTTAATTGGCCGCGAATCATTCGGCGTGCCAAGTTCCAACTCAATCACATCCGCGTCTCTTATCCTATCTTGCAGCTCTATCGGCTCATTTAGAGTTATTTGATAAATATCATCTGTAGTGGAACCCTCTTTAGATTCATCGCTGGATGATGTCTCACTACCAGATGGATCATCTAATGTCTCTAATTCAGTGGAGGATAAAGGAGCTCTCTCACTCTGAGGAGACTCAGGGTAAGCATCGACTTTTACTCGATTAGCACCTCTACCTAGAACCACTCGACCGGTAGGTATATTGACTTGGCAGTCTGTTCATAAGATCCAAGGCCTACCTAGCATGACTCGATAGCTAGGATGTCCAGCAAATCTTATTACCCTAAAGTCCAAGAAGCATTCTACACTTGCAACTGTAACATGGACTTTAGTAATGCAACCTTCTGGTTACCCTAGACTATCATCAGCCATTCTAAGAAGGGTGGAGCTATCTTTTTGGATGCCTAGACCCAACCTCTCCATCAACTAGAGAACGCATGATATTGACGGAGGACCTAGTGTCTACGATAGCATGCTCTACTAATATTCCATCCACGTATGCTGGAACCCTAGGGCAATTCTTTTCAGCATGATCAAACCAATCTTCCCCTACTCGTGCTATGCCCAAAGGTTACAATATACCCAATATGCAGGATCTTCTTGAATTCCTTGCGTACTCTTGGAGATAATTTAATTAGCTATAAGAGGTTTACATCTGGTTTGACTTCGCAAAGAGAACTTGCTAAATCAAAATCATGATAGGTAGCCAAAGCTCTCTTTTCTCGCCAAACCATTCTCTCTTTCGGTCTCGGGACCAGCTTTGGTGCTTCTTTTTTAGCTCTTGCCTTCTTTCTTGGCACTTTCTCATCCTTCTTAGGATTGACTCTTTTGTCAACAGGCCTTAGAGGTCCACCTCCCATGCCAGGATTCAGGACTTGCGTCCCTTTATCCCCTTTCTTAGGGTTTTCCTCGACCGGTTTTGCATTATCTTTATCACCCTCTTTAGCCTTTTGGCCTCTTGTCACGGCTCGTAAGTTAGAGGTTTTAGCGCCATTGACGTGTACAGCCTCGATAAGGCTGACTCCATTGCCTTGTGGCAACTCTTCTAGAGAGGTCTTTCTCATTTGCAATATTTGCCTTGGTCCATCATTTTGCTGGAGGTTATTACCTTGCACTCTATGATTAAGTGGACCTGGCTATTTACTCCCTTGTTTGAGGGAACTAATCCTATTCCAACAAGTAGCAGCTAAGTGGCCTGACTTCCCACAAATATCACATTTAACATTTAGACAGTTTCTAGGGAAATGTTTTCCACCACACCACTTACAGCTGAATCTTGGGAGACCACCCTCTTCAGGGCGTCAACTCCCTATCAGATTCTGCTGCTTCTTCAGGAAATTGACGTCAACAGCTATTTGCCGATATTGTTCAGAAATCATATCAGTGTAGTGCTTCATCATATCCTTAACTTCGCCAAGGACATTAGATACACTCGACTCATACCCTTGATTGTCTATCCATCATTCCATTGGCCTAACAATTTGATTGGGCACTGGTTATTGACTCACAGGAACAACATTAGGGTTCGAAACTTGGCCTCCAACATTTGGTGGAGCCAACTGACTAGCCATAGGCATAGTCACAGTGGGAGAAGCTGGCAGCAAAGATACATTTTGAACCATGCTTCCTCTCCCATTAGGGTTATTCATAGACATCCCTTGACTTCCATTTATCAATGGTAAATTGCCTCCAGGTACTAAACCTGCATTAAGGTTTATCTGAGAGGAGTAGGCTGTTTGTAATCATGACTCTACTCCTTCTGCCTGCGCAATGGCGATATCTATATCAGCTAAAGCCACACTGCTCAATTGTACCTGAATATTGAAATCCAATCCATGCAAGAAGTATTGCAATTGGGTAGCCACGGCGGAATGGGAATGTAAGTTTGTAACTTATGAAACACTTTCCTAAGCTTCTTGGCATAGGCTTTCACATTCTCATGGGGGTCTTGGTGTGTTACATTCAAAACACCCAACCAGTATTGGCCACCTCTTTCACGGGCATATTCTCCTCGGAAAGCTGCATAAAATTGGTCAATTGTAGTGATGGTTCCAGTCTCTATGCTATGATACCATACTGCAGCCCTTTCTTTTAACATCATGTTAAAGAACATCATGAGATGTTTCTCATCTTGGATGCGGTAATTAAACATTAATCTTTGGAATTCACAAATGTGAAACTCCCCGTCTTCTTCAGCTAACCCATTAAGAATGGACAAAGAAACTCCTAAAGCTGGCAAATTCGATGTCCCTGAAGGAATTGCAATGGGTTGTGCCATGACAACAATCAAATTGACAATAGGAGTTTGGACTGATGGAATCACTCCCCCACTTGAAGTGGGTTCACTTTTGCTGGAAGAGAGAAAGAACTTGCGCTTCCTCCCGCACCTGAAGGACTATGTGCAGCAAATGGTTTATTAAGACTACTGCCTTTTATGCGTATCGGGCTACTCCTTTGAGGAGAATAGAGACTTACAATCTCCGACTGCCATCTAGCCCTCTCAGCATGTTCTTCTTTTTGTATTTTGGCTTTACGGTCCTTGTCAGAGGACATAAACCAACTTTTTGGTCCCTAAAAACCCTAGATTCGAAAACCACCACTTGTTGGCAGTTCCCCGGCTACGCACCACTGATGGAACCTCAAATGGGCCGGCACTGACTATGACACTAGTCGAACCTCATACTCATGATAGAAAAACACACCCACATGGCCTCGCGGGCCATGAGCGTCTATCTATTGCTAAAGGACGAACTGCCCTAAAGCCTAATCTATGTGTTTATAATTTTATAGTTTTATAGTTTTGTAGTTCAACATTTCCCTTTCTATAAACTCCACAGAGGGAGAACCCTTACACATTGGCAATAAATGCCACAATAACACTACAACGTATTGATCCAATAGCGACATTTAAAGCGACGGAATTATTCATGAAAAAAATTATCCCCGTCATCGCTATTCACGTCGCTATTAGAGACTCGATCGATTTGTCGCTATATGCGTCGCTATTTGCATCGCTATATGCGTCGCTATTAGCGTCGCTATATGCGTCGCTATTTGCGTCGCTAACCCAATTAGCGATGCAAATAGCGACGCAAATAGCGATGCTAATAGTGACGGTTGCAGAGTAAATTTGAGACGCAAATAGCGACGGTTACAGAGGGGAAAAAAAATAGGTGGCAGGGCATACAGCCCTGCCACCCTTCTAGCTATATGCACTAAATATTCTTGCATAATTCATTTGCCAATGTCAGCTACGTCTAATGTCTAAAAATTGTGTATCAGATTATTTAAAAAAAACTGAGTCCTTTGATTGCAAAAGCAAGATATAATTAATTCGAAAAGGTATTTCGCAAGGAGCTTTTTCATCACTTGCTTAGGCCCGAGAAGAAAAAGAGATTGTGATTACAAAAGCTAGATATAATCAATTCAAAAAAGTATTAATCAAGGAGCTTTTTTATCACTTGTTAGGCCCAAGAAAAAGAGCTTCACTTCAAGCTTTCATTATAGTCAGAACCCTAAGGTATGAATAAGTCCCATTGATTTTCTGCTTACTCCAACTTATTCTCCCCCTTCTCAAACTCCATTTCTTGAGCTTAGATTAGTTACTGTACTCCAAGTAGATCCATGAAACAAACAAATTTCTCTTTACCAAGTGATTTGGTAAAGATATTAGCTACCTGGTCTTGTGTCTTCACATGAAGTAGATCAATCTGTCCTACAAGTATCATTTCTCTGATGAAATCGTAATGAATCTCTATGTGTTTGGATCTAGCATGATAGACGCGGTTGCTAGTTAGTATCCATATACACCTCAGGTTGTATACATAACCCTCATGCTACTCCATATATACCTCTTCAAGCAAGTCACCATTCATGAATGCATTTTTGACATCCACTTTTCATAATTTTTGGCCCTTAGAAGCCACCAATGCAATGACTGTTCTCACCATTTCCATCTTAGCAACCGAGCTGAAAGTCTCCTCATAATCTAGGCTGTATTGATGTGCATATCCGTTTGTAACGAGCCGGGCTTTATACATTTCCAACGAACCATCTGACTTGCATTTCTCTTTATAAACCCATTTGCTTAAAGACATTGAGTACCTCATCCTTGTACTTCTGAATGTACAGCCATGTGTATCAGTTGAAATCATCTATCCAACCGACACTAGATTCTTGCAAATTTCGTTTTGCCATCTGTCCAATCGACAATAGATTCTTGGTAATAGAATGTACACGTAGTACATCATGTAGGCTCTTCTTTCTATCGTCATAGCTGTAGCAGTCTACCTTCCTACTGGTGGGCTGTCTCACACTTGTGCCTGGTTTCCATCTCCTCTTCTTCTCTAGTGGTCATTGTGCTCTATGGGGAGTACCTGTTGCTGCATTAGAGGAGGCTCCACCTTGTACTCCAGGTGGCAGGCTTTGGCGTGAGGCCTCTCCATGGCCGAGAAACAGGGACATGCTTGCTTGGTGCCTGCCATGCAAGCTCGAGGAGGGCAAGATGGAGAAGAGACAGAGGTTGGATTCTCCTTTGTAGTTGTCCCCTCTCTTTTAGTGGATGTGGTGGCAATGGTAGTGGCAATGGCAGCTTCTCTCTCTCTCTCTCCCTCTCTCTCAATCTCCCTTGTGTTGATTTGTCTCCCTTCTTCTCTCTATACATCTCTTCATCAACAAAAATAAAAAGAGAAGTAAATAAAAGAGAAAAACAAAGTGAGAAGATATAATACATTTACCTCAAAGCTTGAAGAAGAATCCTTTCGCGCTTCTCTCCTTCTTCTTCTTCTCCTTCACGGGTTCCCTCATTCTTCTTTGCAGTTGTCCCCTCTATTTTTGTGGTGGATTGGCGGTGGCAGTGACCTCTCTCTCTCTCTCTCAATCTCCCTTGCGCACGTTGATCTCTCTCACTTTTTCTCTCTATACACTCTTCATCAACAAAAAGAAAGAGAGAAGTAAAGAAAAGAGAAAAACAAAGAGAGAATAGATAATGCACTTACCTCAAGCTTGAAGAAGAATCCCTTCGCGCTACTCTCCTTCTTCTTCTTCTCCTTCACGGGTTCCCTCCTTCTTCTTTGCAGTTGTTCCCTCTCTTTTTGTGGTGGATTGGTGGTGGCAGCAACCTCTCTCTCTCTCTCTCAATATCCCTTGTGCATGTTGATGTCTCTCACTTCTTCTCTCTATACACTCTTCATCAACAAAAAGAAAGAGAAAAACAAAGAGAGAAGAGATAATGCACTTACCTCAAAGCTTGAAGAACAAAGAGAAAAACAAAGAGAGAATAGATAATGCACTTATCTCAAAGAGAAAAACAAAGAGAGAATAGATAATGCACTTACCTCAAAGCTTGAAGAAGAATCCCTTCGCGCTACTCTCCTTCTTCTTCTTCTCCTTCAGGGGCTCCCTCCTTCTTCTTTGCAGTTGTCCCCTCTCTTTTTGTGGTGGATTGGCGGTGGCAGCGACCTCTCTCTCTCTCTCTCTCTCTCTCTCTCTCTCTCTCTCTCTCTCTCTCAATCTCCCTTGTACATGTTGATCTCTCTCACTTCTTCTCTCAATACACTCATCAACAAAAAGAAAGAGAGAAGTAAAGAAAAGTGAAAAACAAAGAGAGAATAGATAATGCACTTACCTCAAAGCTTAAAGAAGAATCCCTTTGTACTTCTCTCATTTTTTTCTTATTCGGGAGTCCCTTCCTTCTCCTTTACACTTGTCTCCTCCCTCTTCATGGATTGTGGCAGTGGGAACGGCCTCTCTCTCCCTCTCTCTCTTGCTTGTTTACAAACCTGTAAAATGCCATGCTCGGGTTTTGACAAATTTTTATGAAGCCCCTCTCTCTCCCGTTTTTTATTTCTCTCCATCTCTCTCTTCCTTCCCCTCCCTTATTCTCTCTATTTCTCTCCCTCCTTCCCTCCCCACTCTTACTCGACTCATCTCATTGCAAAGACAATCAAATATAGAAAATAAAAAGCTTAAGAAACAAAGATATTGAAAGAAATGTCACCCCACCTCTCTTTATCTCTCTCTCCCCCCTCTCCCTTTACTTTTCTTTATTAACCTTCTCTCTCATTCTCTCATTGTTTTTCTATTTCTCTCTCCCTCTCTCTCGCTCTCTATTTTTTCTCTCTATCTCTCTTTCTCCCTCTCTCTCTCTCTTCTTTTCACTCTCCTTCCTCTCTTTACCTCACCCTTCTTTTCTACGTCCTCCTCCTCTCTTCCTTCCCTCTCCCTCTCTCTATTTCTCTCCCCCTCCCCTCTCCCTCTCTCTATTTCTCTCCCCCTCTCTCTATTTCCCTTTCTTTGTTTCCTCTCTCTTTGTTTTTTCCCCCTCTCTCTCTCGTTGTTTCTCTCACTCATCCTCTATCCCTCCCTTTATCTCTTATTTCTCTCTTCCTCTTTCTCTTTATTTCCTTTCTCTACCGTTTTCTCTCTTTCTCTCCCTTCTTTCCTCCCTCCCTCTCTTTCCATGTATCTCTTTGCAAAGAAAAACAAAAAAAGAAAACAAGATAACACAAAAATAAAGCAAGAAGAGGCAATGTACCTACCTCAAAGGCTTGAAGATGAAACCCTTTGTACCTTCTCTTTGCACCTTCCCTCCCTTCTCCATTGCACACTTCTCTTTCTTCTTCATATATAGCGGCGGCGGCATGGTGATGAGCTCTCTCTCTCTCTCTCTCTCTCTCTCTCTCTCTCTCTCTCTCTCTCTCTCTCTCTTTCTCTCCCTCGCAAAGATTTAAGCTCTCTCGCTCTCTCTTTCATTCTTTCTCGCAAATGTTCTCTCGACGAATGTTACGCTCGGGTTTTCAAAAATTTTTCCCCAGACCGACGTCGCTATTTGCATCGCTATATGCGTCGGTATTTGCGTCGCTATATGCGTTGCTATTTGCGTCTCTATTAGCGTCTCTATTTGTGTCACTATATGCGTCTCTATTGGCGTCGCTATATGCGTCGCTAATATTAGCGACGCAAATACCAACGCATATAGCAACGCAAATAGCAACACCGCCTTTTTGTGTTGCAAATGGCCGTCGCTATTGCCCCATTCCCTTGTAGTGTAATAACATACATGGGAGGCACCCTCTCGGTGGAAATCACCGTGGCCTCACTGTAGCTCTCCTACATCGCAGGGATTAGCCCCTTGATGCACTACTCAACATATAGAACAAACGAACAAACTCCACTCTCTCATCTTGAACACATTCCAGGAGATACCATGTTTCCTTACCAAATAATCCCCCAAGAAACCAACATCTATCCTACGGCTTAGGATACCTTTCCACGCTCAAGCGTGGGTCATTGTAATCGAAAACAGGTGCTATGCATCCAGTCTTTTGTATTCTGATACTATAGTTGACATGCACATGCAAAGTGAATGATCCTAAAGTGCTCAAACATAATTTTCAAATCAAAAACATGTGGTGTACAACCAGGCTTTCCAATGCATTTACTAACCCGTTGCGGCGATGTAAGGATAGCACCGAGACAATACTCATGCTACTATCCTTTTAAGTAAAATACCACGAACTCTATGTCATGATATGCATAAAAAAATCAGCAACAATCATCATGCAAATCACACCATTCAAACATCCCAACCCCCTATGTTTAGGTATTGCTTTCGTTGCATAGATGTACAAGTTCATTTTGTCATGTTTTGATGTATAAAAAGTGGTAAATCACAAACTTTGACAAGGAGGTAGGGCAAACTAAGGCTAAACCTCATGCTTTACCACTACCACACATCCACAAACAATCATTATATTTTTTCTTATTTTTGTAAGACGTATTTCTATTTTTTCCATTAATTTTTTTATTTTTTGATTTATTTATTAATAAAATATTCTATTTTTTTATTTTTCTTGTTTCAATCACTTTAGCATACTAACATTCAATCTATCTTCCATTTCCCCCCCATGGGAACACATTTTACCCACCTGAAACGGAAAAACTACCATTTTACCGCTTAAAAATCCCATTTCGGGTTTACGAGAATTAAATGAAGCATGTAAATCATTGTAAAATCAAAATTTTCTAATACACAGCAATTACTCATGATGCAAACAGCATGCAAACAAATTTTCATCCAATAAGAACATAATTATCATCATAAACTATAAAAAAATTCTTCATTTTCTTTCATAAAAATGGTAATACCGTATTTTTACGTAACCCCAGATGCCTTGAATGACTACATAACCAGTAGACGGAGCCTCCATTGCTCTCAATCCAATGCTGTGCATTAATCTTCAGCATCTCTATCAATCTTCATCACCATTTCCTTTATTCTCCCTTCCTGATTCCTCCTTCAAGATGGTACACATGAACAGCCCATAGGGAAGAGAGAGAGGGAGGAGAGAGAAAGACTAGATTCTCTTCTCTTCATCTAGACAGCCACTCCTCGTGTGAAGACTGGCAATATGATCAGCCAAGAGAGAGAAGTTGCATGGTATCATCAGTTAGATAGGTTGCATTCAGCCTCCATTCATGGGGGGGGAGGGGGGGATGATGGTGCATTTTTCGGTGCCTATTGCTGCTACCTTCCTCCATGCCATCACATTTTTTTTCCATCAAAAAATTAAAGGGGGGGGGGGGGGGATCAAGGTCCCAAAGTGCGTCCCCCCTTTAGTCTAAAATCTTGTCCACCTCTTTGAATCTTGTCCAATTTTTTGCCTCTTCCTCGTCCGGGCTCCGTTTCGAGCTCTGAAAAATCTTGCACGTTCGTCTTGGCATCCCGCACTGACTGGCATCTCCTGACATCTCTCACGTCAGTTGAAAAAATTATCAAAAATCCACAAGTGTCGCTTGGGCGCCTTTTAAAAGCTGTCTTTCATTTGGTGCTTAAAATCGTCCTAGCTGCAACCGCCGCCTTCGTTGTCGAATATTTTTTCCCTAAATTTCAAAATTTTTGGCAAAATTTAGGCACATCGCAGGCTCAAAACTCTGCTCTCAATATACACTTTTCTTATCGTTTGCTCAAAATCTGAGATCATGTGATTAATTATCTCTGATTGAAACTCGCCGAAGCGTTGTACGTGTTTTATAGACAATCGACATTTTCGTCTAATTGCCAACTTACATTGAGATCAAAGACATGGGACACGTTGATTGATATATGCCTCTCGATCCTAAACATCACGGCCTTCATCGTTTTCCATTTGGTCTATGTTACGACAAACAATTTCTTTTTGTTATCATTCTTTTTTTCTTTCTTAAATTATTTGAGAAGGGATTTTTCTCTTGTAACTCAACAAAATTAACATATGTAAAGTCTCAACCCACCTACGGATGGGCTGACAGTATATAAAGTCTAATATGCTATGTATAGGGGTGAGGGACTAGCTATCCTATGTCGAAGTGTTCCCCGTCTCATAGTATTGCACCAGACCTCGCCACCTTTTTTCCTTTGTATGCGACTTGATATGTAGAGCATAGGAGGAGGTAGCGCAAAGCATGTCAATAAAACTATCCGTTCACCTCTGAGTTGTGGCTTCCCAAAGCATTGAGCACACCTAAGGTACACCCTTAACAATATATATATATATCTACTACTACTACTACTACTACTACTACTACTACTACTAGTGCTTGCCTTTCCAAAGCGTCGAGCACACCCAAGGTGCACCTTTAACAAAACCTCTCTCTCTCTCTCTACTACTACCACTACTACTATTAGTACTCGCCTTCCCAAAGCATCGAATACACCCAAGGTGCACCTTTAACAAAACCTCTCTCTCTCTCTCTCTTCTACTACTACTACTACTGCTACTACTATTGCTACTGCTATTGCTACTGCTACTACTACTGCTACTGCTACTGCTACTGCTACTGCTACTGCTACTGCTACTGCTACTGCTACTGCTACTGCTGCTGCTGCTGCTGCTACTGCTACTGCTACTGCTACTGCTACTGCTACTGCTACTGCTATTGCTACTGCTACTACTACTACTACTACTACTACTACTATTACTACTACTCACCTTTGTGAAGTGTCAAACACACCCAAGGTGCACCTTTAACAAAATGTCTCTTTCTCTCTCTCTCTACTACTACTACTACTACTACTACTACTACTACTACTACTACTACTACTACAAATAAGAAAAGAAGAAATTAAAGAACAAGATCTTCCCCTCGCTTTTTTTTTCATCCATGCCTTCTTCTCTCTCCCTCCCTCCCTCTCTCTCTCTTTCTCTCTTTCTTTATTATGTTTCATGTTCATTCCCTCTCTCTCTCGTTCTTTCTTTCTTTTTCTCTCTTCCTCTCGCTCAAGCTCATTTTCTCTCTTTCTCCCTCAATACACATCATTCCTAACAAAAACAAACAAAAGAAAAGGATTTAAAAAAAAACAAACTTAGAGGGAGAAATGTAGTCACCGCAAAAGATATGAGGATGGATTCGGTAGCTCCCCTTTGCTATGGTGGCTTCTCTTCATCATTCGTGCACTTCCTCCTCTTCTTCGCAAACGGTAGTGCAGTGATGAGAAGCTCTCCTTCTCCCTCTTTCTCTCTTTCTCTCCATCTCTCTCCCAAACACACGATGTAGTTTGCTCTCTCTTTCACTCTTTTGCTCAAAATGCGGCGCTTGGGTTTTGTCCCGCTTTTTTTCGTCTGAGTACCATCGCCATTTGTGTCACAAATGCATTGCAAATAGCAACAACCATTTGCGACGCGAATAGCGACACAAATAGAGACGCCACTAATTTGTGTCACAAATTATGACCGTCGCTATTCCCCTTATATCCTTGTAGTGCTTTGACCTTTCAAGATATAGTCCATGGTGTTGTCCTCGATGCCTTGTCATAGTAGTATGGTAGTGCTCCCTACTATTGTCTTCTTCCTCATTGTTGCTTTTATCAAATGCCACTGAGGATGGTTTTGGCCTTATTCCACTCTATTCATATGTCCTTTTGGAGGTGGTTCACTTGCACCTCTTTGCTCATCAATCTTGTTATAGGCATTCTACACAGTAGTCTATGTCATTGTGTGGGATGCTAACGGTTGAGAAAATCTCTCCTTTACCTCACGTACTGTCTTCAACACATCATGCATTTTGTACTATGACCAAGATGTGAGTTGAAGCAAGGAGAAGTTGTCTCCCACTTGAGTGTGGTTGAAAGTTGGGACCTTGGTCTAGAGTCTTTGGGTAGTCTAGAGGCAACTAGCTAGATTTCACATTTCCCACTAATCTAGATCTTGACTTCCAATCATTCAGGATCTGAAATCCAAAATCTAGATTGTGTAATGTGACTTTGGACTTTTCGCTAGTTCAGAATTTGGAATTCCATTGACCAGTCTGCATTTTCAACCAATCTGAAATCTCGAATTTTAAACTATTTACATTCATTTTTGGATTCTTCCTCCTCCACTCCTTTCCCATTACCATGGCTTCAGGAAAAGTTCTCAAATTCATGAATTTATCAAGATGAAGACTTGTAGTAGTTGTTGTGTGGCCAATGATGGAATATCATATAGAAGAAATGGGTGTATAGGGAGGTGCAAGGCCAAAAGATGCCTAAGGAGAGTGACCCTAGCCAACAACATGCCCACAGATGAAGGGCTATACCAGTGCCAAGATATTGTTCACCTGCTTTACCTTTATCTCTTTGGGATATTGTATTTGAACATTATATTTGGCTTAGTGATGCATTGTAACTCACTACAATTTTTTTTGCACTTGGGATTTTCACTATAGAATGGATAAGACATTTGATCTTTATCAAGGGACACCATTGTAGGGTTCAAGCCCTTTGTGCATGCCATGTGTAGGAGGCAAGGAAAAGCTGATGTGAAAAAGCTCTAGGAATTCGAGGTGTGGCATTAGGGTTTTGTGACTATAAAATGTAAGGTACGAAAAACCCTAAGAATACATATTAATCATCTTTTGTTTTGAGTCTCTTCATGTTCTCTCTTTCACACTCAAGTCTCACTTTCTATATTTCCTTGTTTGGGGATGGGGGAGGGTAAACCCTTCCCTCACCCCTAAACAATGTGTAAAATGATTTTTTTCAATGCATAAATCAATACTCTCAATAATTAAAAAAAAAACCCATCAAGTACTAACCACTCACAAAAATATTTTAGGGTTCATAACACAATGCCCCCTATTCCACATTACAATATATGTAGGAGATCACGTGGTTGATGTGTCCTTGGTCCCTAGAAAGGAATTAAAATGTTATGTTATACCAGCTCAATATAATGGGACATTGGACATATCCTTATTCCTTCAAGAACTTCAATACACAAGAATGAGAAACTACCTTCCCCATAGTCTGTTGCACATGAATGCAAGCATTCATTTGTAGTGAGTGACATGGCCTTCCTTCAATCTCATGAAGGATATGCTTTAAACACTCCACCATCCAAGTGAGTCGTCCTTCAACTCTCAACCCTCTATGACTTCCACATACAAAAGAGAAGCATGGGCATGGCAAGAGAGAGTGATTGGAGAGAAGATGAGTAGAGGCTCATCCTCTTGGCCCCTCACCCTCACTCACTCTCTTGCTCTCAATATCTCACTCTCACCATTACACACACTCTCACAACGAAAGTAGAAAAAAAAGTGCACAAAGTTTACACACACATGAATTGTTTGTTCTATTCATTCTCATCCTTTTTATGTATGATTTTTAGGGTTAGGGTTTCCCCATCCCTCTTGGGTATCCAACCCACTTTTGGTTCTTAAGATTGGTTACCTCTCATTGCATTCTTTTCCTATGGTGAGGATATACTAGAACCTTTGAGGTTTTTCCACAGGAGCCTATGCTATCATTACAACTTGCATGGGATCATGCCCAACTTGGGGATTTATATAATACATAAATAAAATTTTTGCAACCATTTGGCAATTCAAATATGCATATGATTCATACACATTATATTGTGGTTAATAATCCAAAGATTGTTTACAAAAAATTAGGCTCTTTCTTGTGGTTGCTTGCATGTTATATGCTTCTAACTCCTTGCAATTAACATTATTATAAATATTAATATATATAATTACCATAAATAAAGTGGAAAAATAATGGAGTGCTAAAAGTATAATTTAGAAATATTTTAAATATTTTTAATTACTTTTTAAAATTTATTTTCAAATCATTTTATGTAATATGTATATTTGGGAAACACGTGATCCATGTCTAAGAGGATAGCAAGCTTGGACAACATGAATAATAGAGATTTGACCCCTTGAGAGGGTGATATCATTTCTATTTTTTTAAGTTTATAATCATTGATATGATTTTTTTCTCTTGTTGATGTATAATAGATGGATGTATGCACAGATAGGTTTTAATATAAATTCCATTACTTTTTTAATGCATATAAACTAGTGAATATAACAAATTACTGCCTCCAACAAACATACCAACAAATATTTTGATATTTGGGCTTAGAATTTGAAACCATTTTCCTATGTAATTTTGTGTAAGGTTTGTTTAGTGTATTCCTTATATGCTGTAGTGAAAGTAATGTGGCTATAGGTGTGTGCTACAAAAATGCTTTTGTGGGCATGCCTATAATCATGTTTATAGAAATGTTTATGCATATGTTTCATCGATGTTTTTACCCCACCCTTACACTTGCTTATAAGAATACTCTCAAGTTTATTTTCACATTTAACAAGGTGCACATTTAACGTGATAATAGATATAGATCTATTAATGCAATAGTTTTCTTTTTCTTAATACATAAAATGTATGTATTTACTTATGAACATGCTTCTTTTCTTGATGTGCACAAATGCATTAGGCATAAAACTAACAACCACTAATATGATAAGTAGGTAATGGAGATGGTTTTTTTAAATGTATAATTGATGTTGAAAGGTCTAAGTACCCATGTTTCTTGTACAATGTGAAATTTGTGGAATGTTGTCACTAAGTGATAAAGAACATCACTTATACAATGTAAGCATCACATATAATATGACAAGTATTGCATAAGCAATTTCTACAACTAATGTGTCACATGAGCAATGGTACTAGTATGGTTGTTTTCTAGAAAACCCTACTGCATTTACTTTTGCTCATAGTCTAGCTCTCTCTCTCTCTCTCTCTCTCTCTCTCATGCTTGCTTGTACAAACACACACTACTAAATAGGTACAACAGGAGAGCCACATCATGCACTTGGCTAGTTGGAGAATGCATGCACAATAGGTTATTGACAACTCACGTACTTTTGTATTATTTCAGTGCATTTTAAAACTAATGATCATGAACCATATAATTGTATCAAATGTGACTACTATGAAATATTTGCTATTATTTTAATGTATATTGAAAAACCAATGTTTATGGACTATATAATTGGATGAAGAAAAATTTCAAGTGCATCTTTTTTGCACCTAGTTTAAGTACATCTCTTCTACATGAGTAAGACAAAGGCACTTAGCTACCCTTAAATCTTAGACCCAATATCCCTTAGATTATTTCCATTATCATTGAGGTTGCAAGCACACCTCTATTAGGATCTCACCCTTGTGAGAACTAGGACATGTACACATGCACCTTATATATTGGTGTAAAACCCATTACAATTTGTGACACCTTATCCATGTCTCATAGAAAATCCAGCATAAACACATCCACATCAACCTTAGAATAGATCCATAGCATCTATTGTAGGTCAAAACTCTTGCATATACCAATGTATGCATACACATCTATATAAACTACATAACCCCAGGCAAGACATACCCATTCCATCCAATTCTACTAGCATCTAGAACATCTTGTACAGTTGCTTTGATTGCAGTATGTTTGCCTTTGTAGCATGGATAGGTTTAGGCCACAACTTAAGAACCCTTGGATTTTGTCACTTTCACATTGGATTCTTAAATATTTTAGGACACTCACCACCATATCCTAGAGTCCTAAGGCCATGCTGCACCACAATGGAAATCAACCATTGGCACAAGGAAACTAGGTCCACCCTAGTTGGTCTTGCCCACAACTTGTAGGATCATCTAATTCACACCATGGCTCTTAGTAGTTCCTCAAGTACATAACTTGTAGGATCTTCTAATTCACACCATGGCTCTTAGTAGTTCCTTAAGCACATAATAATTTTTTAGGAAATCTAGTCTTCACCACCTTAGGAGGACAAGGACAATCCGTTCAACATGCAACTCCCTTAAACCTATGCTTGGAAACATAGACCCTTATGAACCACAAAAACATTATTAGATCCGTCTATAACAACATTATCCTAAAAGGTTTACATCTAGCCTATGCCAATACCATCCACTACATATTAATGTAGCTCATAGGATAAGAACCCCACCTTAGGTCACAAGAGTCATTGGCCAGTATTACAATAAAATCCTTGTAGTGTGAGAAAATCTCATGCCAAGGATCTTTAACTGGAACTCTTAACAAATGTCACTTTATAGTCACAAATGTCACTTTGAAAGGTTGGTTTGTACTTGAGACACCAATCATAACAAGCATAATAGATCTACCTATAATTAAATGAATATATCAAGTTAATGATGCTCATTGGGGGAGATTGAATATCAAAAATTTAAACTAAAAAGTCCATCTATTTATTCATCTAGTAATGATCTATTGATGACATGCACAGCTATACTCACTACCGCAGCCCAAAAGCTATGTGTCGTAGGCCTACATGGCTAAGAATACTGCATACACACTCCTAGATGGTTCTATTCATCCGCTCAACCAAACCAATCTGGGGTGTGGTATAGGGGGCAGTCAATTGACACTTAATACCCCTCTTGTCACATTGTTGCTCAAGGGCACATGACACATATTCTCCCCCATTGTTAGTCCTAATGTATTTTAGCCTATGCCCACTCTAGTTCTCAACCAATGCAAACCATCTCTGAAACACAACCAAGACATCTAACTTAAGCTTAATGGGGTAAGCCCGGACTTTACGCCAAAAATCGTCAATGAACATCACAAAATACTTTGCTCCACCCATAGACTGATAGGGCATGGGCCCACAGACATTCGAATGTACCAATTCTAGGGGCTCACTCATGCATGTCCTACTAGACTTCTTATGTGTATTCCTAGTCTTTCTACCATAAAGACAATGCTCACATGAATCAAAACATGCATAGTCAAGGGGCGGTAAGTACTGCAAACCAGAAAGCATTTTCATTCCCTTCAAGGACATATGGACCAAACGAGCATGCCAAAGAGCTACATGTGGGATGGAACTGATTGATAAAACATGGTCAACAGTGGACCCATCAACTATAAGAGGATAGAGGCTTCCAGCCTTGTCACCTCTAGTAAGCACAAGTCTGCCACGGGTAATCTTCGAGGTAGAATCCCCAAATGAAACATGAAACCCAATATCATCAAGTTTACCTACAGACATAAGATTGCATGTAAGCACAGGTATATGATGTACATCTTGTAACACAAAAGTACTACCAGTAGAGAAGTGCAATCGTACATTCCCAATGCCAACAATAGCAAGTGACTTATCATCACCTAAGCAAACTGAACCAGAGACAATGCGGTAGGAGAGAAACACCTCAAGACATGGTGTGACATGAATTGAAGCACGCGAATCAAAAATCCAATACTGTGCATACATAGAGTGAACCTCAATCAATGGCATAGCATCACAAGAACTAGCTGCAAGTATGTACTCCCCATCAGTGTCATCAGTGTGCATAATATTTATCTCCTCGATTTTCACACTGGATTTCGCAAGTACCAAGCTACAATCAGAGGACTTTTCCTGTACTTTGTCTTTCCCCTTCTCTTTGTGCTTCTCATTGTCCAATTCATGACATTGTGGGTGTATATGACCCTTCTTACCACAATGATGACATTCACATTAGCATTTCTTCCATGAGACTTGCAGCGCGACTTACCATGCAACTTAGACCTAGACTTATGCGAGTCTCTGCCACGTCCATACCCACAATCATTTCTTTCTATTACCATCTCTGCCTCTAACAGCCAAAGCATGTGACATACGAGAGGCATCCAAATTCTTACAGTTGATCTCTTCCTACAAAAGAGCACTCTCTACATCAAGCAAGTTCAAAATAGTAGCAAGAGCACATCAGGCTTTGCGGAATACATCCCATGACTCACTTAGAGTCCCAAGAAAAAACAATGGAGTAACCTCATCATTAAAGATAATATCCTGCAAATTCAAGTTTTGGAGAATAGCATGGAACTGGCTTAAATGAGCAGGCATTGTCATATTCTCCTTCATGCGCAGGTCCATAAGCTAATTCAGCCAATATATTTGACTTGCTCGACTTTTCTTGTCATAGAGGTTCTTAATTTTATCCAAAAAGTACCAAGCACAATGTGCTTCCTCAATTATATTGTAATACACCTATTCAATGAGAGATAAGATGAGGGTGGACTTGCATAACTCATTAAGCTCATCCCATTCGTCATCATTAGTCATAGTATCAGGCTGCTTGCCATGCATCCTTAGTGCCTTTATCTGTGATTTCGACACCAATACCTTCCAAACTTGGCTTTTCCAATAGGCATAATTTGCACCATCAAGCTTACTGATGTTGAAGATAGCACTATTAGTGGAAGAAGATGCCATACTGCAGTCCAAAATGGTGCAAAGAGTTCAAAACTACTTGTTGTTTTCTACTATAAACAACCAAAATACCACCAAAACCAAGGCAAAATGACAATGAATTGATAGATAATGATGCTACCCACCAAGTACCATCAAAATTACATAAAATTAGGATGATTCAGCATGAAAATTCCACGTCAGTCCATGCAAACATACTTGCTATAATAAATTACAACCAAGTACAATGAGAGCAAACTGTAGGCAAAATGAATATACCATGTTAACCACTGATTATCAAAGCATAATATGCATTAGGAGGGCATAAATCAACACTAGCAAGACCTGACACTAAGAGGTATATGCTTAGGGAGTATAAAGCCCAAATCGCCCAAGTACATTTGTGAGGATCATCGCATATCAACCATGCAACATCCAAGTGAAGATCCCAGTCTCAAGTATCCAAATGCTTAAGTAGCATAAAATGCCTACTCAATGTCTGTCAAGTGTATCAAGACACTCCCACTAGCACAAAAGCCATAAATATCAAGCAAAGAATCTCAACAAGGGCATATGATAGCACCAGTGCCAAAACATCCAAGATCAAGCCTCAGTAAGACCCCATGAGCATATAGGCAGTGTAGCATCGATACATAGCATCCATAGACATAAAGTATATCCAAACTGTAACTATGGAAAGCTGAGGAATAGACACAATAATCTCTAAGCAATCAAATGTCAAGTCAAAGTAAGGCTCAATAGCATCCAACTCCAAACAATGCAACTAGCATATAGTAGTGGCATAGGCCACCAAGCATATCAAGACCGGTCAAATATAAGCAAAGTACATGCCATAAGTACATCAAAGATGAGGATCCAATGCTATACAAAGTGAGCTCAAGCTCAACCAATCATTCAAGAGCAAATCGAAGCTCTATGTTGATCTCTAAGAGTCACTACATCCATGTATACATCCAAGACATAGCTTGAATCCAATAGACATATCCAAACATAAGCAAATATGCTTCAGCCTTGAATATTCCAGCAACAAATAAATGTCCAAAACTGAGAACAAAGTGGCTCAATCCAAGCTCAAAACCATAGGCATACTTTCCCATATATATAGAAACCAACCAGGCATAATTAGGCGTCAAATGACTATGTAGCATGAGTAGAAAGTGTAATGATAGGGGGCTTCCCTCCTTTGGGCTACCTATGGACCGTGTAAAATAGTCAATGACTGAGAAAATTGAGTCCCAAAAGCATCTCACATCATAGAATACACTCCCCTAGCATTCGGGGCACATTCGAGACCAACCAAGCAACCAATGTGAGTGCCGCATAAACATAAAGTGATGATGTAACACTATTTGTGGCTGCTTGTGGACTATGAAAAATAGTCTTCAACTGAGGTAAATCAGTCCATAAATCAATACCAATGATAATCACCAATGTCGAGCATCAAGGGGGTGTTTTCAAGTGACAAATGAAGTGTTTTCAAGTTGCTAATGAGTACCAAGGGAGGGCTGAAGTAAAAAATGAAAATTTTTATGGTCTTTAAGCTCGTTCAAACTGATCTAGGACTTGTGGAATGGCTAGGCAAGGTCAAGGGAAGGTTGGGGGAGTAGTCAAGGACCCCCAAGAGTTCCCTCTTGAAGGGAAAAGTCACCGATAGAGAGTAGGCATCACAAGAGGCAAGAGGACATGGCTACCCTGCTTCACAAAACTTATGGACTGAAGTAAAATAACAAAAGAGAGCTCCAATATCTCTAATAAAAATTCCCTGAGGGTGCCCAGATGGAGGTGCTTTGGCCGTAGTCAATGCTGATGGTTGCTTGCAGCTATCTCGCGCTCCTTGGGTTTTATCCACTAAAGAAGAGCGCATTGTGAAGTAAATTATCAAGTCTATCCGCACTTGGACAGGGTATGATACATTTTCTTAGGTCTGCATTTTCTAAAGATGACCAATTATTAGGGCTAAAATTCCATGATTGGTATAAGATATGTAAAGTTTCTACTATGAATGGATTGTAAGTGACATGCGTATTTTGTTATTTGGAGTGTAGTCATTGTTTGTAATGTCTTACTCCAGAAATACGATTGCAATCGCATGATCCTTACTCCAAAAATAAATGGAGCTATTTACAGGTTGTCAACTTTAGTGCAATGGATCTCACAAAAGGAGATTAAGACATCCTCTATTGAATTCGCAAGGCACGGAGTAGTGGAGAAAGTTTATCTCTTTGAGAAATATTTGCCCACTACCATGCTCACGATACAAATCCACTTCTTGTGCATCTTGTAGATGAAGTGAAGATTTTTGGACCTATCCATACGCGCTATATGTTCTTCTTGGAGCGCTTCATGAAAACCTTGAAACGCTTTGTGCAACAACAAGCTTGGCTAGAAGGTAACATGGTTGAAGATTGGTTGGTGTCTGAGGTGTTAGTGTATATTTCACAGTGGCTACCAATGGTGGATTTAGACAACAATATGCTATGGTCACTGAAGGACGATGCTATATATTGATTCAGACAACAATATGTTTGATTTATATTGATTATGCTAACATCAATTTTTGTATATACAGGTGACCTTTGTGGATATTTAGATCAGCACGATGATTCAAGGGATGAACTGAGAGATACTACCCCCGTAGATACACCAGATGTACAAGGGTCTCCTGGATATGCCTAGGAGCGGGTCGTAGGTGGGAGAGGACACATCTTAGGCATACCCCAAAGGGGTATGGATACCTTGTAGATGATAATACAAGAGCCATCATCATGAATGATGAGGGGAGGAGGGTGATGGCTCATATGAGAGACTTGTGCCAACAGGTTTTTTGGCATAACGTCTTGGATCATTGAAAGAACATATTTGGAGGGGAGCAATGACTATATAGTACCATCCTTGCATGAGGAGTTTCTGATACCTGCCACAACATATAGGTTTTCCACAGGCTTGATGATGGAGTATATGCGTGCGTACATGTCACATAGACGATTGGACGCACACAAGGCACTTAAGAGTGGGGTGTAAAAGCTTGAGTGGCTAGACGTGGATGACTAGTGCCGAATCAGGGAGGAGGCTATAGATTCACAAGGACGTTAGAGACAGCACTTTGAGGCGGCAAGGGCACGATTGAGATAGGCTCCTCCTTGGATCCATGCAGCGCACATGCTCTTCTTTTTTTGTCATGTGATTTATGTAGGCATTTTCTATGTACCATGTTATTATCATCCTTTGTATCTTGCCATGATTGTACCATCCCTTTCATTACACAATCTTGTATTTATTTTATGTTTCAGTCTTATGGATTCAAGTACACTTTGCCTTCATTCAGACGAGCATTGTATATATTATTGAAACTCTTTTGTATGGCCCAAATAAACCACATAGTGCTATTTATGATAGGGCTACTTACTGCCCTACCACAATTTATTTTTCCCTATTATTATCTCTATTAGCATCACAAATTTACTACACATGTCGCTATTAGCATCGGAAATTTACTCCACGCATTGCTATTACTACTCTATGGCATCACTAATAGCGATGTTTTTTGTGACGAAGGGGGAGATTTTCTTTATGAACATTTTTATCACTTTGAACATGTGTATAGGGCCTATATCTTGTAGTAGATTGGAGGTAGGGGTCATACATCATCTATGGAGTGGTAGCCATAAGGCTTATTTGGAGGACTTTGTAAGCTTTTCTTTTGTTCTTCTCACTTTCTTTATTTGCAATATCACTTGTATTAACAATCGTGTTTCTAACATTTTTATTCTGTTTTCTTTGTAGCACTCTAGTACAAATCCCAATCCCACTAGCTTGGAGACTCGATATGTCTCTAGAGAGACACGATCTCACTGCAGTGATTGATAGACTGTATGTACGGGATGGCCCAATAAGTCAATCATCTTTATTATCCGTAGTTACTTTTTTTTAATGCATTATATCTGGTGGATTGATGTGTAGTGGTTCATTTTGCAAAGTCCATTCGATGCTCCTTTGCGTCGAGACGCGCTTTCTAATGGTGAGGAACTATACCTCGTGCTTGGATTAATAGAGCACACACCCTCTTTCTTTTTGGTCATGTGATCTGTGCATGTATCTTCCATGTACTATTTCTTAGATGTACTTATCATCCTTTGTATCTTGCCATATTTCCATGAGTTTTTGTCAGCGAACTTGTACTTATTCTATGTATGTGTCTTGTGTGTTCAAGTAAATTTTGTGCTCATCTTGATGACCATTGCGTCCCTGCCACACTTTTTTTTTCTCTGTAACCGTCGCTATTAGCATCACAAATTCATTGCATGTGCCATTATTGGCATTGCAATATATGTCACAAACCATCACTTTATGTGTCACTTTTTGCATCACAAAAGTGACAAAAATAGTGACAGCTTTGTAGAGATGTTGATACCGATACGTTTAGCAACGACAGGGACCATTTTTTTAATGAATGTTTATGTCACTTTGGGCATTGGTATAAGGCTTGTATCTTGTAGTATATAGCATGAATGAACTTCTGTATGTTTATCTCCTCTCTTTCCGCCCTATCCCTCCCTCTCTTTGTCTCGTGCCACTCCTCTCATGGGCAAAGAACTAGAACTGTGATCCTCAAGGTTTCCTTGGCAAAAATTCAATACAAAATCATAACGAGCTCGAGTAACCCTTGTGCCCACATAATCATAATCAAAGTTTTGAGAGCTTCATATTAGGCAGTCGATCTTCCAAGTCAAAAAGGCTTCCATTATGTACCTCAATGTATTGAGTCGGTTTCCATTCATAGTTTTCAAAAAAACTTCAAATTCATACAATGGCAGAGAGGGCAAAGGGGGCTCCCAAGAAACTAGCCTCTAGTCTATTCGTAACTAGCTAAAATGGATTTTTTTGGTAAGAAATGTACTTCAAACTTAAGAGAACTAGAAAAGATTGTACACTTTTAGTTATAAAGCTAGCTAGTAGCAAAATTTGCATTCATCGCGAGGACTGGCTAGGCTTCAAGTTGTTGGTTGGTGAGAGAAAATCCATCTTCTTCCTATTGGAAAAAGTAAAGTGGGCCTCATGCAATACCAAAGAGAGGAATATAATCATGGGACCCCAAAGATCCCTACAAGAAGGTGGTGGGTGGAGTGAGAGTGAATGCATGCGAGAATTGAAGGACAACCCAAAGCTTTACTTTCTAGGGCAGGAGTATAACCTCAATTTCTTTGTGAAGAATCGGAAGTATGCCCTTCTTTCAAAAGAGAAAATTTATCATTATCAAGGAATAGACGTCTCATCTTGTCTAGAAATTTTTTCTCAACCATACATGAATCCATCTAATTTTATAGTGTAATTTTTAGAACTTTTTTTCAATTTTGAAATGCTTTTTTGAAATATAAGCTAGCTCTCGTCTTTTCTTGACTCATTTGATCGATGTCATGCTTGCTTTGGCTATGTTGCCCATCAAAACAAGTAAAAAAAGTACTATGTTTGTCAAAAAACACATCTTGTTTTTTTTTTAAACATTACTTATAACATACCATAATTTGTAGATAGTTTGAGTTTTAAAATGTAGATCAATGGAAGGTACTTCAATAAACTTCAACTATCACATGAAATGATGGAAAAATCTTGTCAAATGTAGACCTTGGAGGAGCACAGGTCCAAGAGCGAGATATTGATAGTCCCCGGTAGAATCCACAACACGACGCTTGATGCATGTGTGGATGGCTATGTGTCCGTATGTATGCAAGCCTCAAGGCCAGTGTTTATTTTTGAAAGTCCCCTATGTTTATTCCATTGAAGGGCTCATGAACAAGTGCCTTCCTTGTGGAAGGGCTTTTTCAAAATTTTGACCTCCAATCCCATGTATTCCAAAATTTGCATTTCTAGCTAATAGAATAGTATTTGAGAAAAAAAAAACTATGACATTTATATAAGTCATCTTGTTGGTTTTTCGTGTCCATTAATTTACAAAAATCTAATATCGACATGATATGATGATAGAATATTTATAACTTAGTACATCATATGAGTAATTATTTAAGCATTTAAAAATTTATAATGATATCACCAAAAACAAAATTGCAATGCCCGGTTGAGGCTAAAGCTCAATCAATTAAGATAGTCTAGAAAGGCAACAAGATAGCTTTGCAATCATCCATAGTCTCAAATGAAATAGCAATACAATCAAAGCATACCATTACTTATACTTTCTTATATCAACTTTGTTGCTACCACATGAACATTGCAATGAGCTTTTAATTCATCCCATGTTGTATATATGGCATCCCAATCAACATCTGTAGGATCCTTAGCACCATTGTATAAAAGGAACCTGAGTTGATTCAAGGTCTAGAGTGACAATCTATTGCGATCATTGGACTTAATATGATTCATTCTGGAGAAACCTCTCTCATAATCAATCGTGCTTGCAACAATGACCAAGCATGCATGCCATAACTACCCTTCTATAACAAGGTTTGTAAAATCATACCTTTCTCTAGGAAGGTCAAATTTTTTTACTTGCCCTTGGATAACAAGGTTTTAAAAGTATTTGCCTTCTCTTGAAGGTCAAAATGCCTCTAGAAGGGCTCTCCAACCCTTAAAAAGAGTCAAGGCTCCCTCGTGTTCTAAGGCCCGTTCCAGATGGACACGTTTTTGTGTTATTGAGGAGCAGACAGGCACGCTGAGGTGAATTGGGCTTACAAAAAGGCACACGAGAGCACGTCGTGAGACGTGTTTATTCGACGGATGCTTCGGGGGACTCCAGACACAGACAGAGAGAGAAAGAGATAGAGGTTTCTAAAAACTCTAGAGAGCTTTTCACCGTCGGAGACGTAGTAGTGGTGGGAGCGACACCTTTTAGTATAAATGGTAAGCCCAGGCCTGGCGCCAGAGGCAGCACACACAAAAAAACACAAGCATACGCACAAAGAGCGCCCTTTATACCTTAAATACAGCAATATTGTCTATGGCAGCCATAGTTGGGCCGTGGAGGGGCTTCGCGGGCAGTAGCCCCTTCGACGACGGTTGGAGCAATGGTGGGGTGTGCAACCTCACCATCTAGTACGCGTCCAACAATATCAATGGCCTGGCGCCAGAGGCAGCACACACAAAAAACACAGGCACACGCACAAACAGCGCCCTTTATACCTTAAATACAGCAATATTGTCTATGGCAGCCATAGTTGGGCCGTGGGGGGGCTTCGCGGGCAGTAGCCTCTTCGACGATGGTTGGAGCAACGGTGGGGTGTGCAACCCCACCATCTACTACGCGTCCGACAATATCAATGGCTTTCGAGTCGTGTATGGCAAGGGCACCACCGTGTTGCATGGCAGTGCCAACGGTACTGCCGCGGAGGTATGTACGTCGTAAAATTACTAGTCAAGGCGTGGCGCATTATTGTTTTGATATTGCTATACGTTAATAGTGCGTAGTAGTACATCGACTATACGTTCGTTCACTAACGACGTGGACGTGGACGGCTTTGGATATTATAGGTCGACTTTGGCTCCAACGGGGTCGCAGCCGCTGACATCTCTTCGACCGTGGGTGAGAACAAGAGCATCTTCCATCTCGACTCCAACTACAAGGGAGTGCTAGCGATGGGCATCTCCTCCGCACATGCGTCTCAACTGAAACCCTCTGGCATGAACGGTCACATTGTTCGCCCACAAATCCTTGGCTTCTTTGGCTGTCAGGGTGTGATATTTCTACTCAAAATATTAAGGAGCTTTGATTACCGCACCCCCGCGCAAAAACCTGTGCAAGGTTATCTCCCACATCGTAAATACTGGCGGCTAAATCCTTACCCCGCATGTGCAACAATGAGCCCATCCACATTGTGCAATTGAGGCCGGCGTTTAAGATCACAAAGCCGCGGAGGAAGAACACCCTTTTTGAAGGGGCAATTGGATAATGATGAAATTTAGGCAATTTTGTTTACTAATTATCCCTTCCCCCAGCCGATGCATGGCTGGAGGAGAGGGATTATGAGAAGAGTAAGTGAGGTGTGTGGGATGCATGAGGGGAAAGGCATGCACCAGCCACGTATGTGGCCACCTCTTCCCCCCCCCCTCCCCCCCCCCCCTTCTTTAGCACTATATAACCTCCCCCCTAGGCATTGGGGGGAGGGACGATCAAGGAGAAGAAGCAATAGGCCGACGTGTTGCCTGGAGACGCCGCCGCCATGAGGATGCCGCCAATTGCCAGCGATTGCAATGCTGTTGCCGCCTCTCCTCTGCCATCACCATCATCATTATCACCTCTCTCTTCATCATCAGCATCTCTTCCTCTAAACGACTTCTTCTCTCTCCACGTAGCTTCTACCTAGAAGCATAGAAGCTTCTAGAAAGAAGCCTTCTATAAGCCTTGTTCACCCTCACCACTGCAGGTCTAGTCAAAAACCACATTTTGCAAGGGCCATGTCCCACGCAGAATTGAAAGTCCAGGGCAGAAAGGAGGTCGATACACGGGAGAGTCAAAGAAGAGTCGCTCGACCCGAATTCTATGGCTCCCAAGAGGATGCAAGGTGCACCCGCGGGAGGTTCTTCCCTAAACTTACACGTGGACATCCCCATGAGCCCTCAAGCCCAGGTTCCACGAATTTAATTCCACATAAAGAAATGCTTTAAGCATGCTTAATTCCATAGGGAGAATGCATTTTATGCTTATCGTTAATTCATGTAGTAGTGATAAAAGTACATTTGAGAAATTATCTCTTTGAACGATGGACAAGGGTTGGTGCATGTCATGCAATTGGATCGTATGCATTTCCAAATTTGTGAACATAAACTACTTGTCCGTCTTAGGAGCTTAGCTGCATGTTGCTTTTTCGTGCACTTCGAAAGTAACAAGCCTAAGCGCATATTGCTTAGAGTTAAAAGTTGAAATTGTTAAGTGTATCCTTGATTGGCCATGAAAGAACAAGCGTATCTTGCATTTAGTCAAAAAATTCCTTGTTATGACTAGCATGGAAAGAATTGTTAACGCCCGTTGCACGGCATGAAAATGAAACAATGGACATTGCATGTTGCATGCGAGGACACTTGTGGAATGGATTAAGGTTGCATGGTACATAATCGTCTTGCATGAACTTCATTAACAATGTTATATCTAGAAAAGGGTTGCATGTTACATATTCGTCATGCAAAAAATTCATTTCATCAAGAGTTGCATTTAGGAAAGGTTGCATGGCTTATCAAAAGCATGAAATTCAAATGCTTAGACAAAAGGGTTGTAGGCATAGTTCCTTGATGTAAATCCTCGTAGGTTTCATGCAAGTTATTCTCCAAATTATCATGCGTAATGACTTTAGTAAGAAAAGTTAGGGTTATTGCAAACCTTTTGGTGCGTAGAAGTAATGAATCGCATGTTTACATGTATTGTGACGTCTTGAAACTATTTACATCCTTAGAACAAGTTTAGCATCTCTAGGAAAGGATCGTCCTTATCGCAAGACAAGTAGAACAATTTACCCAAATCACTTGTAATATTATAACTGTTAGGGATTCGTATAGGCATAACTAGTCGATATGATAAACACCTCAAGTAATAGCTAGGGCTTGGCACATTAGAAATGCAGCCTAGTATCGTACTTGGACGCCAAGTCGAGACCTTCAAATCCAAAGGTCCTACCCACATTTATGGAATGTTTGGGTCAATTTGGATGCCCATGCAAACAATGATCTAGGGTCTCTACCCTAAGGATCAACCGACCTAATGTTAAAACTCGGATTGAGTTGGAAACCCTAGGACCGAACGTTGTCGGCCTAGTACAATTAGGGTTGGGTTTGGTAAGAAAACACCCTAAACCCTACATCTTGACTAAACATACTCCTTGACAAGAAATGCCATTGATGGGTGAAATGATCCCATGAGTTAGATGCGACGCTTGTGCATTAAGTTGCAACGTCGCATGGCTTTGTGGTTTAACCGCAAGATAAATTTGCTACTCCTTGGACTAAGTTTGGCAGGTTCTAGCGCAAGTCTAAATTGCAAGAGGATGAGTAGAAATCCTATTACATCACCTTTCTTGGGCTGGTTTGCCAAGTTAAGGGAAGTTATCTATTGCCGGTAAGCAAAGGATCAATCAAGTTAGAGCGACATGACCACCAGGATTTACTGTTAATTTAAGAAACCTAAGGTGTTAGTTGATTTGGGTTTACATGGTATGACCCTAACCCAAGGATAAAAGGGTAAACAAACAAACCCTTGGGGATCTTGCCAAGTCGCAATCGATCCCGGATTGAATGCTAGATGCATTCAGAGATAAGGATTCACTCCTTAGCAGTTGGCCAAATAAAACGACCACTGAATTGATTGTGTTTGTAACAGTTTAGGAGCACTATTTGCATTGTTTTCTTAAGAAACTAAAGATGGAAAGATAATTAATGCTTCAGGTTGAACGCTTGAAGGCAGAGGCAGCATTAGTTACCCCTGACTGTCTGCCTGACCCTAACCAAGGGGGTTGTTAGCCGCGCCGGGAACGTGGACCGAACCCACTGCAAGATGTCTCTCCGTTGGGCGCTACTTGGAGCAGGAGGACGCTTGGGTGCCAGGGGGGCTCTGGTCGTAAATCCCTTGCCTTGGGGGCCCTGCACAAGAGGCCAACGCGACTCGGGATTAGATCTCGAGGCCCGCCGCATACTAGTCTAAGGGCGGAATCTTGGATTAGTAATCCCTGTGGATTGCTAGATAGCCTTTGGACGGATTATGGATTAGCCTTCGGGCTGGATGTTTTCCAAAGATAAATAAGATCAATTGATGTAAAGAAACTTGTTTGAAACTGCTTTTCTATATCAAGTGCTAAGATTACGTGAAGGAACCCGGTGTCTAATTGGCTAATTAAGGAAGCTGTTTTATGTGTGTCCAATTAAATGTGGTAGGTAATTAGACAACTAAGAGGAAAGTGCAGTGGATGTGGCCAAGGGTGGTCCCAGTTGGCCGGGAACTTTTCTCAAACGAAATCGATAGCAAGGAATTCTTTTCACGAAGGAAATGAATAGCAAGGAGGTTGACCTAGAGTCTAGGATACTAGATCCCCGATTTATACTGTTCTAGGGGAACAAAATGGGACTATGCCTTATGGAAAGAGAGGTCAAGCTTTGCATTCTCTCTCGTTTCCCATTCTCCGTGAACCAAGTGCAGCATGAATCCACTTCGACTCTAACATTTCTACATAAACTAGTTCGCTTGGGGTTCGACGCTAGTCACTCTCTAGGAATTTGACCACTAGAGGAATCCCTAATTTAGGTTGGTCCTAAGTGCAAACGGCCAGAATACTTCCGCTACGTGGCAGACTCGGAAAGACCTAGATCGCAAACCCCGTAACATTCCGTGGGAGTGCTAGGCGAAGCTTTCTAGACTCTCTTTCCGATGGGCTACTAAGATGTTTCCTATAAGTGAACCGGTGGACACGTTACACAAGGTACCCATATCGATAGCCTGGGCTTCTACATCTCCGATCCCCACTTCAACTAATTTATAAGAAGCCGGCCCGCCTCTTTGTATAACTATACCCTGGTGGAGGCATGCATGAATAAATAACTTCTGTTGCCATCTTGTGAATGCTAAATATAAATATCTTCGTTGAGAAATCCTCAATGTTTGAGCCACCGCAATGGGTAGAACATGACAGTTGTCTTTTCACGGTTTAGCGTACTAGAAACTTCTAGAGGAATTAGAGACCGGTCATGCCCAAGGCCAGTGCAAGGAGCGGGACCGCACTCCCCCCCTCCATTGCCCCCACTCCTCTGAGGGTTGCACTTAGTGAAAACAATGGGAGTGGGGGTTCCTTACCCCTCTCTTCCCACCACTTACACTTGCCAAAAACTAAGTGCTAACACAGGATTACTAGGGTTATCGCATTTCATTGGGGGATGACATGTTTGCACGGACTAGCAACCAGTCAACAGTGCACTTCTGATAGAAAACGTGGGACTAATTTTGTCATTTCTCATGACTAGTATATAGCTGGGACATGGTGCAACCCCTATGTGATACTAAGATCTCAAAAGCCCCGTTTTCGCCCCATTACCCCTGGTTGTGCTGGGGGCCTTAGAATGGAACCCAAAGATCACATATACTTCAGCTTGTTTTCTCTCACTCGCGCTCTCATTCGCACCAACACACACCCACACATGCACACACATACACACATGAAGAAGTACTAAGAACCCTTAAAAGAGATCATGTGGTCTCCTAGTCCTAAAAGTTTTACAAGTCTAACAAACTAGTGATTTACAAATGGAAAATCAAATGTCTTCTTCCTCTTCTTCAAAGGAATTGGCTCATCAAGCACATCACAAATTTGAATGGTGTCAACTATAATCAATGGCTATCCTTAATTTTTCTAAAAGCAACATGCCAATCAAGAAAGATCAAATGTTCTTCAAAACGAGGGTTTTACATCCTAGAAGATACACCATGTCTTCTCTGGAAGAAACGAAAGACAATTCATTTTTTCAATCTTTTCACATTGAGAACATTATTGGCAATACCTCACTCCACGTTTCCACAATTAGCGATATACTTACGTATAAATTAGATATTATTGTGTGTTACGGGGGTTCAGTATATGTAAACCCTCTATATCACATGCATTCAAGGTCTTTTTAATAATACCCTAATCTATGAATTTTCTTAAAATAAAACACACCCTTTTTTATTCAATCAATAAATTGCCCCTCTATATGGCACCCTTTTGTATGTAAACATTTTATAAAAATAGTGTATGATCAATACCTTCTTTTGAGCCCGCATGATGTGCTTACATATTTTTGAGCCACACCCTTGAGATTGTGTGTTAGATTAAGGAGTTTGAATGACCGACCTTAAGTATCTTGAAATATATTCATCACATTTGATTTGCAGCATTTGATTACCGTCTCCATCGACTAACAAGGCCTTTGAATAAGTGTGTTATGACTTGTAATGTGCATTATAGGGTAATGCATACTATACCGCCAGTCAAAGGCATGTTCCATGATGTGGCCTTTGCAGAATAGGATTTTAATTGAGCAAATAGCAATGCACATCATCCCCTCATCCCTATAGATTATACCTAGTTTATTAATTCCTTTTGTCTACCTAATAAAGGTGAGATTTACATCCTATAGTGCATTGAAACCCTCTAAATTGCTACTATCTCTTAGAATATTGGAGGGACTCATTGTGTATAAAGTGCATATATTTTTGTGGAAAGAATCGAGGGCATTCCTACATTATATCATGGAGTTCAAATTAGGGAGCACCACGTTACCCTCTTCAGCTTGTAGGCGGTATATTAGTTCTTAAAGCAACCTCAATTTCTCACTATGCCACTTGATTTGTGAGCTTGTAGCCAACATTCGTTGCATGCATGCGTTTCAACCCTACTTTATAGCTCATCTGGTATTTGCCATAAATAAAATGCCTAGATATTGGGTGATGGAGATGGTAGGAAGGGTGTGCTACTCAATAGTACTTCCTTGTACCCTCTTCCAAGCTCCTAGGGTTCATTTAAGAGAACTTTTCCAACTTTAGGTCTTTGTGCACTATTCCAATTTAGATTTGCCTCCCATCCAATTAGAGAAGTCTATGCTTCCCTATTCTATAATACAAAAGTTGCTATAGGTCGAGAGGAGCATTTCTAGGGCATTTGTTTGAGACCTACCATTAAAGCCTAAGACTACCCATTCTATTCCTTATATTATTATTCCTTTAAAATAGTATCATTTTAAAGTACAATGAAATATTATGTTGAAGTAAATCAATGCATTTTATATACTAAGAGAATTGGGTCTATTTATAAGCATATTTCTACATGTATTCATGGATATCTATGTATAAATATGTCCAATGTGTAGGTGCTTGGATGTGCAAATAAGTTATGGAACATGTTTATTCATATAACTGGGGCAAAAATACAAATGAGACGCACGTGTATAAAATCACCTATAAACACAGATATAGAGATGACCATAAAAATGTTTATATAATCTACATCTATAGCAAGAATGCATTCACTACGACATATGAGGGATACATAAGTGAAAACTCAAAAATGGAATTACATGTAAAAAGGGATTAAAATGTCAAGTCTCATGATCAAAATGTTCATTTATTTATCCATTGGAGAACTTAATATTTTTATGGTACAGGCATGGAAATAAGCATTGGAAAATACGCCAAGGTATATTCATGCTTACATTGATGCATATATTGACAAGTATAGAAAATTATACTACCTATAACAAAGATATACGAGGATCACTTGTTTTGTAAATATATATAATTCACAATATCATTTGATAACATATTCTCTATGCAATTCAATTTGTACTAATATATATTGGCAAGATACATACAGAAAATTATACTATATATACATAATACCAAATGTTGCACGTGCCTTGCTAGCACCTATGAAGGTCATGTCAGGATTGTGGGAGAGAAGGAAGGAGTCTCACTTGAAGTTTTCTTGCTTGCACAATGGGGGAATACACACAAGGGTGGAGGCTGAAAACAGTTTTCCTCTTATTAGTTGTGTAAGCCAAAAGAACTCACATACTAAGAAATAGAGGAACCCTATATATGGGTCTTAAACCAAACTCAACTAACTAAGGTGGCATACTAACTGAGCCACAAACTAGAGTAGATAAGGATAGCTGTCATGTAGCTATTATTCATGGGCGGTGTACCAACCGCGTTTGCAACTGACAAGTCGGTGACATAAATACACAAAGGTCACCCTGGCATATTATGAGTGGAGCTCGATATCTCAACACTCCCCCTCGAGCTCAATCCCAATTCCTGCACACCAAGCAGGTCTCTGAACTTGCGCAGCTTCTCTGCGCCCAATGCCTTCGTGAATATGTCAGCTACCTGATCCTCTGTGCTGACATAAACTAGATCAATAAGACCTAGTAAAACCCTCTCTCACACATAGTGATAATGCACCTCAATGTGCTTTGTTCTAGCATGATAGACTGGGTTATTTGCCAAGTGTATACTACTCATGTTGTCATAATAAATGACAACTGGCCCATCTGTAGACTGATGCATATCATAAAGTAGCTTATGCAACCAAGCTACCTCACATGCAGCCATTGCTGCACCCTTGTACTCAGCCTCTGTGCTCGACAAGGCAACTGTAGGCTGTTTCTTGCTGCTCCAAGTGACTGCAGCACTCCCAAAAGAGAACACATATCCACTGGTAGATCGTCTATCAGAATTACTACCAGCCTAATCAGCATCAGTGTATCCATGCAACTGTATCTGAACCCCAGTCTCATAAAATAGTCCATACTGCAATGTGGACTTCACATACCTGAGTATGCGTCTAGCCGCATCCAAATGTGGTTTCCTTGGAGCCTGCATAAACTGACTTACCAATCCAACAGCATAGCTCAAATCTCGCCTGGTAATAGTTATATAAATCAAACTTCCTACTATGCGTCTATACATAGTAGGGTCTTCTAGAAGCTCACCTACATCTATGTGCTCAGCTTCACATTCTGCTCCAAAGGAACTGAAATAGGCTTACAGCCTGTCATCCCATATTTGGACAGCATGTCCAATCCATACTGCCTCTGCAAGAGCTGTATCCCACTTGGTGATCTAATCACCTCAATGCCCAAGAAATAACGCAGCTCTCCCAAATCCTTCATCTCAAACTTCTGCTTCAATAGCATTTTCACATGAAGGATATCTTCATCACTGTCACCTGTCATAATCAAATCATCAACATAAATGATAAGTAGCATAATACATTTCTCTGTTTTTCTCACATAAAGTGAGAAATCTGCCTTGGAAATCTGAAAGCCAATAGTGACAAGATATTGTCCTATCTTGTCAGACCATGCTCTAGGTGCTTGCTTCAAACCATACAAGGATTTCTTTAACCTGCAAACAAACTCAGGATGAACATCATGCACATAACCTGGTGGCTGCTCCATATAGACCTCTTCTTGCAAACCACCATGCAAGAAGGCATTCTTTACATCCATCTGATGTAAAGACCATCCCTTTGATGCAGCCATAGCAATGACTGCTCTTACGGTTGCCATCCTTGCAACCGGACTGAATGTTTCTTCATAGTCAATGCCATATGTTTGTGCATACCCCTTGACTACTAATCTTGCCTTGTATCTGTTCACAGAACCATCTGCATTGTGCTTCACCTTATAAACCCACTTACAGCCAATTGCATTTTTACCTTTAGGCAAAGGTACCAATTCCCATGTAGCATTTGCTTCCAAGGCATCCATTTCTTCATCCATGGCTTTCTCCCATTTTTCTTTTCCCATGGCTTGCTCAAAAGAAGTGGATTCTGGTTCCTGTATCACTCTGACCATATATGCATAGTGAATGGCTGTAAATCCATCATATTTCAGCCTATCCACAGGATACCTAGCTCTCGTAGACCTGCACAAAGTAGGTTCACTCCCAGGTGCTCTCAAAACATCCCTAGTTTTCCTTACTCCAGGTGTAACAATAGAAGGAATACCCAACTCATCATCAATGCTCTGTTCTGAGCCACTGGATTCACCATCCACATAAGAGTGACCTGCATTCACATCAAACATGGGCTGATCAACCTTCTCTTTTCCTTTTCTTGATACCTGCATACCACTATCTGCATTACTTTGAGAAGATTCTCCTGATCTCAATCTGCCTGTTCATGGCAAAGAATGTGAAACCACTGCTAGAGGACGCTCCAGGTCCACTAATATTTTGTGACTGCTGCTGTGAATTCTGTGCAGCATTACCATTTTGTGCATCTACATCATCAATCACATTTACTGGTTTATACCAGCTACTCATCTCATCAAAAACAACATCTCTGCTCACTATAAACTTACGAGTAGAAGGGTTATAGCATCTATACCCTTTTTGCTGCAGAGAGAAACCAATAAAGATGCACTTCTCAGCTTTTGGATCCAACTTGGATCTCAACTCATCTGGCACATATACATAGGCAATGCAACCAAAAATTTTTAAATGAGAAATATCTGGTTTCCTACCAGTATACCTCTCCTCTGGAGTCATTCCATGTATTACTGCAGTGGGAGTCATGTTCATTATGTAGACTGCTGTAGCAACTGCTTCAGCCCAATAAAAATCTGGCAAGTCTTTTTCATTGAGCATGGCACGAGATACCTCTCCAATATGCCTATTTTTTCTTTCTGCAATTCCATTTTGTTGTGGGGTATGACTGCATGAATATTGCTGCTTTATGCCATGCTCTTGCAAGAACTTTGCAAACTCATTTGAGAGGTACTCTCCCCCTCCATCTGACCTTAGGCATTTTATCTGCAGGCCTGTTTCTTTTTCAACCATAGCTTTAAGAGTTTTGAAATGCCCAAAAACTTCACTTTTCTTTTTCATAAAATACACCCAAAATTTTCTGCTATAGTCATCAATAAAAGTGACAAAATAATGACAGCCTCCAAGAGATGCAGTTTTAGTAGTCCACACATCAGAGTGGATTAATGCCAATGGCTTCTCACTCTCTTGAACATGTCTAGGAAATGGTTTCCTTGCCTGTTTTCCAAACTGACAAGCTTCACATACCTTATGCATTTCTCCAACCTTGAATTTGGGCAATCCTGCAACAATATTTTGGGCCTGCATTGATTTAAGTCGCTATACATTAACATGACCAATGCATTTATGCCAGATATCAATATCTGCAACTACACCGATCCCATGTGTAAACATTGCTGCACTCAATTCAGACATGTCTGCATCCAAGGTAAACATTCTGCCCTTCTTCTTTCCTTTTGCTATCAAGCGACCTTTATTTTTCATATCCTCAACAAAGCATCCATGAGGATTAAATCTGACCTGCAAGCCCTGCTCAACCATTTGACCAACTGAAACCAGATTCTTGGTGATATTGGGAACATGAAATACATCGGACAGGTATTTCTTTTTCCCATCCTGCATAGACAAATGAATTTTTTCAATCTGCACAATAGGATGTGCAGTATCATCACCAGTCTCCACAAATCCTGGTTTTTCCATTTTCCTTGCATCCTCCATCCATTCTGCATGACCTATCATGTGGTTTGATGCACCTGAGTCAACATACCATACATCCTTGCTTTCTTCTGCACTTGTCACAGAATTGTTCATGTGCTGCACCATAAACAGATGCTCATTTCTGTCATCACCCTGTCTACTAGAAGATGCATAATTCCCTTGTTGCAGTTTTCCATTCATGATGTCATTCTGCTTTTTATAGCAGTCTTTAGCCATATGACCCATTTTACCACAGTAGTAGCATTCAACATTACTGTTTGCATTTTGGCCTCTTTGCCATCCACCACGACCTCTTTGGCTCCCCTTGCCTCTAGAGTTACCACGTCCTCCTCCATAGGACTGGTTTTCTTGAGTTTGCTGCATATTCTGATTTCTACCACGGCCTCCTCTACCTCTGCCTCTACCTCTTCCAGCATTTGAGAAGAAGACAGCTTCTTTTGAAGTTCCTCCTGAAGAAGATGCACCACCATTTCTCTGCTTCTCAGAAATTAGAAGAGCAATCAACTCCTCAAAATCAGGAAATCTTTCACGGACGGAAATGGATATTCGGAACTGTGCATAATCCTTTCCTAGACCATTTAAGGTCACAGAAACTAAATCATCATCTTCCACTGGCGACCCAATGGAAGCAAGTGCATATGCAATTTTCTTCACCTTCATGTGGTAGTCATTGATGCTCATATTTTCTCTTTGCATATTATGCAACTCTTGCTTGAGCTGCATTTTCCTGGCTTGCGTATTTGTGCTATACATTTTTGACAAAGTATCCCATGCCTCCTTTGGCGTACTTGCATCCTGAATATGCACAATCATAGAGTCTGAAATGCTAATAGACAGCCAATACATAACTTTCCTGGCTCTCTCATGCCATGCTTTAAATGCCTGCATTTGCTGTTGATTGGGAACATCAGGAAGAACTGATTCTTCTTCATTTCCTGCAACAAATTCCCAATATCCTTTTCCCATAAGGAAATTTGTCATTCTAAACTTCCATGCTTGGAAGTTGTTCTTGTCAAGCCTTTCAGTGACAATCTGTGAAAGAGAATCAGACGCCATTACAGAACATTGCAAAAACTTGTGTCACTGCAAAAAACACAGCTTCACCCTCACAAGGGCAAATCTGCAAAACTAGCGAAAGTGGTATTTGACCACACAGTCACTTCCTAGTGACGATTTTGCATAAACAGGAACCAAGGATGATTGTGTAACTCCATATGTCTCTGCGCACAAGCATACGATGTAATTTCTACAGTAACTTTTCACTGACCTGTAGAATAGTGGCTGCACAGCATAAAACTGGGCCTTTTTCTGAGTGCGTGCAGAAAACTTCCGCCTCCAAAACAGACCCCGAAATGGCCTCAAATAAAAAAAACAAGGTCGCCAAGAGCTAAAGCCCTTACCCGCAGCATATACGGCCCTCTTGCTTCACCACGAAGGGCGTCTCAACCTGAGACAATGCACTCTTGCAGTTTCCGGCTGTGCTACCTGCAGAGATCTACTCCCAAAACAGAAAATGAAAGCAACACTGCTCCTCTTACCAGAACACCGCGACCTTGGCTTGCTTTCTTTAGCTCCTTACCACGAACAAGGCTCTGATACCATGTCAAAATTGTGGGAGAGAAGGAAGGAGTCTCACTTGAAGTTTTCTTGCTTGCACAATGGGGGAATACACACAAGGGTGGAGGCTGAAAACAGTTTTCCGCTTCTTAGTTGTGTAAGCCAAAAGAACTCACATACTAAGAAATAGAAGAACCCTATATATGGGTCTTAAACCAAACTCAACTAACTAAGGTAGCATACTAACTGAGCCACGAACTAGAGTAGATAAGGATAGCTGTCATGTAGCTATTATTCATGGGCGGTGTACCAACCGCATCTGCACAACTGACAAGTCGGTGACATAAATACACAACGGTCACCCTGGCGTATCACGAGTGGAGCTCGATATCTCAACAGGTCATACTATAGGAAGAGTCGACTATTGTGGAACATGAGAATCCCCTCATGAAGATGTACATGTTTTTTGCGAATTAATAAGAAGACCCTCTAGGTCCTAGATTCTCTTGATAACTCCTTATATGAACTGGCTTACAAAACATGACAAGTTGGCACAAATGAGAATCGTATCAATGATAATATACACTATCACATAGGCCTCCATGTATATATGTAAGCACCTCATAATTTAAAATACCTTAATTCTAATAAATAACATATTAAACCCTAACTAGAATATGGTTTTAGTATTACTGACTTACTAGTCTACATTTATAATATTGTTAATTTTCTACTCTATACATATTTGTTCATTCATTAGTTCATAAGTCATTAGGTATATTCAATAATGTATATTTTAATTATTCTTAGTTGTATTGAATCTTATGTATTCTAATTATTATTAGAAATCATTTGACATATTCAATTTCGTATTAATAGGATCAATTTTAGAGTTTGACTTAATTGATTTACAAGCATGAGCTAATATTATTACTCTAATCAATCAAATATAATATAACGTAGACAAGGAGACATAGAACTACTTGACTTATAATTGTCCTATGATTAATGAGTTTAGGTTTATATGATAATCGACATTCCAAATTTTTATGCTTTTTCTGAGTGCATGCAATCATCAAGAGCGCCTGATCAATGATCTCAGATTGAAACTCGCCGAAGCGTCGTATGTATTCTATAGACAATCGACGTTTTTGTCTAATTACCAGCTTGCATTGAGAGCAAGGACATGGGACACACTGATTAAGATACGCCTCGTGATCTTGAATAACAAGACCTTCATCATTTTCCATTTTGTCTACATTATGACAAACAATTTGTTTTTGTTATCATTTCTTTTTTTCTTAAATTGTTTGAGAACGGATTTCTTCTCTTGTAACTCTTGTTTGAGAAGGGATTTTTTCTCTTGTTGTTGTTCCTTCTTCTTTTTTCTCTTCCTCTCCCTCTCTCATTTTCTTTAGCAAAATATATATCTCTCTCTACTACAACAACAATAACTACTACTACTACTACTGCTACTACTACTACTATGTCAACAAGAACAACAAACAAGAAAATTAAAAAAAAATACTTTTACTACCACTACTACAACAACAACAACAAATAAGAAAAATAGACAACAATAAATAAGAAAAAAAACCATTACTATTACTACAACAACAACAACAACAAACAAGAAAACCACTACTACTACTACAACCATGACTACGACGACTACAACTATGACCACGACTACAACTACAACTACGACCATGACCACCACGACGACCATGACCACGACCACGACCACGACTACGACCTCGACCACACCACGACTACGACCACGACTATGACTACGACTAGAACCATGACCACGACCATGACTACGACCACAACCACGACTACGACGACGACCATGACCACGACTACGACTACAACTACGATCACGACCATGACCACGACTACAACTACAACCATGACCACGACCACAACTAGGACCACGACCACGACTATGACTACGACTATGACTATGACTACGACTACAACCATGACCACAACCATGACCACGACTACCACTACTACTACCATTATCAGTATAATAAATAAGAAAATAAGAAAAAATAATAACAACAACAACAACTACTACTACTGCTGCTACTACTACCACAACCATGACCATGACTACCACTACCACTATAATAAACAAGAAAACAAGAAAAAAAAACCAACAACAACAACTTCTACTACTACTACAATAAACAAGAAAAGAAGAAAAAACTACTACTACTACTACTACTAGTACTACTACTACTACTACTACCCTAGGCTAGATGTAAACCTTTTAGGATAATGTTGTTATAGACAGATCTAATAATGTTTTGGTGGTTCTTAAGGGCCTATGTTTCCAAGGATAGGTTCAAGGGAGATGCATGTTGAAGGGATTGTCCTTGACCTCTTAGGGTGAAGACTAGATTTCATACAAAATTGTTATGTGCTTGAGGAACTACTAAGAGCCATGGTGTGAATTAGAAGATCCTACAAGTTGTGGGCAAGACCAACTAGGGTGGACCTAGTCTCCTTGTGCAACATGGCCTTAAGACTCTGGGATATGGTGGCGAGTGTCCTAAAGTATTTAGGAATCTAGTGTGAAAGTGACAAAATACAAGGGTTCCTAAGTTGTTGCCTAAACCTGTCCAAGTTACAATGCCAAAATTAGTGCAATCTAAGCAAGTGTACAAGATGTTCTAGATGCTAGTAGAATTGGATGGAATGGGTATGTCTTGCCTCGGGCTATGTGGTTTATATATATGTGTATGCATACATTGGTATATGCAAGGGTTTTGACGAACAATAGATGTTATGGATCTATTCCAAGGTTGATGTGGATGCATTTATGGTGGATTTCCTATGAGACATGGATAAGGTGTCACAAATTGTAATGGGTTTTACACGTATATATAAGGTGCATGTGTACATGTCCTATCTCTCACAAGGGTGAGATCCTAATAAAGGTGCACTTGCAACCTCAATGATAATGGAAATAATATAAGGGATATTGGGTCTAAGATTTAAGGGTAGCTAATCTACTTGCCTTTGTCGTACTCATGTAGAAGAGGTGTACTTAAGCTAGGTGCAAAAAAGTTGCACTTGAAATTGTCCTTCACACAATTATATGCTCCATAAACATTGGTTTTGAAATCTACATTAAAATAATAGAAAATATTTCATAGTAGTCACATTTGATACAATTATATGGTTTATGATCATTAGTTTTAAAATGTACTAAAATAATAGAAAAGTATGTGAATTGTCAATAACCTATAGTTCATGCATTCTCCAACTATCCAAGTGCATGATGTGGCTCTCCTGTTGTACCTATTTAGTAGTGTGTGTTTGTACAAGCAAGGATGAGAGAGGGAAAGAAAGAGAGAGAGAGCAAGGATGAGAGAGAGAGAGAGAGAGAGAGAGAGAGAGAGAGAGACTATGAGCAAAAGTAAATGTAGTAGGATTTTCTAGAAAAAAACCATACTAGTACCATTGCTTATGTGATACTTTAGTTGTAGAAATTACTAATGCAATACTTGTCCTAGTATATGTGATGCTTACATTGTATAAGTGATGTTCTTTATCACTAAGTGACAACATTTCACAAATTTCACGTTGTAGAAGAAACATGGGTAGTTAGACCTTTCAACATCAATTATACGTATAAAAAAACCATCTCCATGACCTGCTTATCATACTAGTGGTTGTTAATTGTATGCCTAATGCATATGTGCACATCAAGAAAAGAAGCATGTTCATAAGTAAATACATGCATTTTATGTATTAAGGAAAAAAAAACTCTTGCATCTACCCATAGATGATTTTATATGTGCATTAATACATCTACATCTATTATCACGTTAAATGTGCACCTTGTTAAATGTGAAAATAAACTTAAGAGTATTCTTATAAGCAAGTGTAAGGGTGGGGTGAAAACATCGATGAAACATATGCATAAACATATCTATTGACATGATTATAGGCATGCCCATAAAAGCATTTTTGTAGCACACACCTATAGCCACATTACTTTCACTACAACATATAAGGAATAAACTAGACAAAATTACATAGGAAAATGGTTTCAAATACTAAGCCCCAATATCAATATATTTGTCAGTATGTTTGTTGGAGGGAGTAAGCCATTATATTCACTAGTTTATATGCATCAAAAAAGCAATGGAATCTATATTAAAACCTATCTGTGCATACCTCCATCTATACATCAACAAGAGCAAATAATCATATCAATGATAACAAATAAAACAAAATTAGTAATGATATCACCCTCCTAAGGGGTCAGATCTCTATTATTCATGTTGTTCAAGTTTGCTGTCCTATCAGATATGGATTGAGTGTTTCCAAAAAATACATAATACATAAATTGATTTGGCAGTAAATTTTAAAAAGTAATTAAAATATTTATAAATTATATTTTTAACACTCCATTCTTTCCCTAATTTATTTATGGTAATTATATATATTAATTTTTATAATAATGTTAATTGCAAGAAGTTAGAAGCATACAACATGCAAGCAAGCACAAGAAACAACCTAATTTTTTGTAAATTTTTTTTGGATTATTAACCACAGTATAATGTGTATGAATCATATGCATATTTGAATTGCCAAATGGTTGCAATAACTTTATTGATTTATATATAAATCCCAAATGTGGGCATGATCCCATGCAAGTTGTAATGATAGCATAGGCTCCTGTGGAAAAACCTCAAAGGTTCTAGTATATCCTTACCATAGGAAAAGCATGCAATGAGAGGTAACCAACCTTAAGGATCGAAAGTGGGTTGGATGCCCAAGAGGGATGGGGAAACATTAACCATAGAAATCATACATAAAAAGGATGAGAATGAATAGAACAAGCTATTTATGTGTGTGAAAACTTTGTGCACTTCTTTTTCTACTTTCGTTGTGAGAGAATGTGTAATGGTGAGAGTGAGAGATTGAGAGCAAGAGAGTGAGTGAGGGTGAGGGGCCAAGAGGATGAAGCTCTACTCATCTTCTCTCCAAGCACTCTCTCTTGCCATGCCTATGCTTCTCTTTTGCATTTGGAAATCATAGAGGGTTGAGAGTTGAATGAGCACTCACTTGGATCATGGAGTGTATAAAGCATATCCTTAATGAGATTGAAGGAAGGCCATGTCACTCACTACAAATGAATGCTTGCATTCATGTGCAACAGACTATGGGAGAGTGCTAATTCTTGTGTATTGAAGTGCTTGAAGGAATAAGGATATGTCCAATGTCCCACTACATTGAGCTGGTAAAGCATAACATTTTAATTCCTTTCTTGGGACCAAGGACACCTCAACCACATGATCTAGTACACATATTGCAATGTGGAATAGGGGGCATTGTGTTAGGAACCCTAAAATATTTTTGCGAGTGGTTAGTATTTGATGGGTTTTGTTTTGGATTATTGAAAGTATTGATATATGATAACATTGAAAAAAATCATTATACACATTGTTTAGGGGTGAGGGAAGGGTTTACCCTCCCCCATCCCCAAACAAGGAAATATAGAAAGTGAGACTTGAGCATGAGAGAGAGAACATGAAGAGAATCAAAACAAAAGATGATTAATATGTATATTTAGGGTTTTTCCTACCTTACATTTTATAGCCACAAAACCCTAATTCCACACCTCGAATTCTTAGAGCTTTTTCACATCCCATTTTCCTTGCCTCCTACACATGGCATGCACAGAGGACTTGAATCCTACAATGGTGTCCCTTGATAAAGATCAAATGTCTTATCCATTTTATAGTACAAATCCCAAGTGCAAAAAAATTTGTAGTGAGTTATAGTGCATCAGAAGTACAATTATCCCAAAGAGATAAAGGTAAAACAGGTGAACAATAGCTTGGAACTGGTATAGCCCTTCATCGGTGGGCATGCTGTTGGCTAAGGTCACTCTCCTTAGGTATCTTTTGGCCTTGCACCTCCCTATACACCCATTTCTCCTATATGATCTTCCATCATCGGCCACACAGCAACTGCTCCAAGTCTTCATCTTGATAAATTTGTGAATTTAAGAACTTTTCCCAAAGAGATTGGAGTTATGCCATGGTAATGGGAAAGGAGTGGAGGAGGAAAAACCCAAAAATGAATGCAAATACGTTAGAAGTCGAGATTCTGGATTGGTAAATAATACAGACTAGTCAATGAAATTCTAAATTCTGAACTAGTCAAAAGTCAGAAGTCACATTACAGAATCTAGATTTTGGATTTCAGATCCTGAATGGTTGGAAGTCAAGATTTTGGATTGGTGGGAAATGTGGAATCTAGCTAGTTGTCTCTAGACTACCCAAAGGCTCTGGAGCAAGGTCCTAGCTTTCAGCCACACTCAAGTGGGAGGCAACTTCTCCTTGCTTCAACTCATATCTTGGTCAAAGTACAAAATGCATGATGTGTTGAAGCCAACACGTAAGGTAAAGGAGAGAGATTTTCTCAACTGTTTGTATCCCAAACAATGACATAGACTATTGTGTAGAAGGCTTATAACAAGATTGATGAGCCAAGAGGTGCAAGTGAACCTACCTCCAAAAGGGCATATGGATAGAGTGGAATAATGTAACGTGTCCACCTGTTCTCTTCAAGAAACGTCTTAGCAGTCCATCAAAAAGGAGATCTAGAAAGCTCCGCCCGACACTCCCATGGAATGTTACGGGGTTTGCGATCCAGGACTTTCTGCGTCTGCCACCTAGCGAAAGTATTCTGGCCATTCCCACTTAGGACCGACCTGAATCAGGGTTTCCCCTAAAGGTCATTTCCTAAATGACAACTAGCGTCGAACCCCGAGCGAACTACTTTATGTAGAAACGCCAGGGCTGAAGCGAATTCACGCTGCACTTGGTTTAAGGAGAATGGGAAACGAGAGGGATACAAATATCGACTTCCCTGCCGCATAAGGCATAGCCCCATTCCGTTCCCCTAAAACAACGTAAACTCGGATTATTATAGCCTAGAGTGTAGGTCAGCTCCTTTGCTATTCATTTCCTTTGAGATGATCTTCTTGCTGTCCATTATGATTGAGAAAAGTTCCCAGCCAATCGGGACCACCCATCCGTAGGACCGACCCATGGCCACATCCACCACACTTTCCTCAGGTTGTTCTAGCTATCTAATTACCTACCACATTTAGTTGGACATGCATCAATCAGCTTCCTTAAATAGCCCGTTAGGTACTGGTTCCTTCACATAATCATAGCACTTGACATAGAAAAGCAATGTTAAACAATTTCATTTTCAACAACTTATCATATTTATCTTTGGAACACATTTATAAAGTCCAGCCCGTAGGCTTATACATAATCCGCCCGAAGGCTATCCAATAATCCAGAGGGATTACTAATCCAAGATTCCGCCCGTAGACTAGTATGCGGGCCTCGAGATCCAATCGCGAGTCACGTTAGCCTCTTGTGCAAGGACCGGAACGCAAGGGATTTACGGCCAAAGCCCCCCCTGGCACCCAAGCATCCTCCTGGTCCAAGTAGTGCTCAACGGAGAGACCTCTCGCAGTGGGTTTGATCCACCTTCCCTGCGCGGTTAAAAACCCCCTTGATTAGGGTCAAGCAGACAGTCGGGGGTAACTGAGGCTGCCTCTCCCTTCGGGCCTTCAACTTGAAGCATTAGATATCTTTTCATTTTTTAATTCCTTGAGCAAACGAAGCAAATAGTGCTCTCTAAACTGTTACCAGCACAATCATTTCCAGTGATCGTTATTTTGGCCAACTCCTAAGGAGTGAATCCTTCTTTCCAAATGCATCCAGCACTCGTTCCGGGATCAATTGCGACTCGGCAAGATTCCCAAGGGTTTGTTTGTTAACCCTTATATCCTTGGGTTAGGGCCGTACCCTATTAACCCAACTTACCCAATACCTTAAGCTCCATTAGCAGTAAATATGTTATTCCAATTTACTGATTGGTCTTTTTCTTCCAAGCAATTATCTAATCCCCTTATCTTGGTCACTTTTCCCAAGAAAGATGCTATGTCAGGATGACTACTCATCCTCTTGCAAGATAAACTTGTGCAAGAATCTGCCAATCTCATTTCGAGGAATTGGCCATTCCCTTGTGATCAAATCACAAGACCATGCGACTCTGCAACTTGTTGCACAAGTGTCACACCTAATCCATGGGACTATTTTACCCACCGAACGGCGTCTTCTAATCATGGAATCATGATTAGATAGGAAATAGGGTTAGGGTGTCTTCATAACAATCCATTCCTAATTGCGCTAGGCCGACATTGTCGGTCCTAGGGTTCCAAATTCGAATCGAGTTTCATCTTTTTAACGAGCGATCCTTAGGATAGAAACCCTAGATCATTTCGCGCAAATATGTCCTATTGTCCCTGCATTCCGTGAATGTGAACATGCTTTTTTTTAGGGTATGAGAGTTTCAACTTCGCAATAAGTGCAACTAGGTCATATCCTCAACGTGCTAGACCCTAGTGTAACGTGTCCACTAGAATCATCTAGGACACGTCTTGGCAGTCCATCGGAAAGGATGTCTAGAAAACTCTGCCCGGCACTCCCATGGAATGTTACGGGTTTTGCAATCTAGGTCTTCCCACGTCTGCCACGTAGCGGAAGTATCCTGGCCGTTTCCCACTTAGGATCGACCGGAATTAGGGTTTTCCTGTTTGGTCATTAGCTAACAACAACTAGCGTCAGACCCGATCGAACTACTTTACGCAGAAACGCCAGGTCTGAAGCGGATTCACGCTGCACTTGGTTCAAGGAGAATGGGAAACGAGAGGGATGCAAGGCTCAACCTCTCTGCCATAAGGCATAGTCCCATTCCGTTCCCCTAAAACAACGTAAAACGGGTAAGACGTAACTCTAGGTTATCGCTCTCATTATTCGCTTTGGTAATGATGATCATCCCGCTATTCTTCAAGATTTTTGAGAAAAGTTCCCGGCTAACCGGGACCACCCAACCGTAGGACGGACCCATGGTCCATCCTCTGCACTTTCCTCGGTTTGTTTTAGTTATGTAATTATCTAACACATTAATTTAACATATAACAAACGGCTTCTTTAATTAACCCTATTAAGCACTGGTTCCTTCACGTAATCTTATCACGTGACATAGAAAAACAATATCAAACAACTTCTTTATTATCATTTCGTCATTTTATCTTTGAAATACAAGGAGTTCCGCCCGTAGGCTTGTCCATAATCTGCCCGAAGGCTTATCTAGTAATCCGCTAGGGATCACTATACCAAGCTTCTGCCCGTGGACTAGTATGCGGGCCTCGAGATCCAATCCCGAGTTATGTTAGCCTCTTGTGCAGGACCCGGAAGGCGAGGGATTTACGGCCAGAGCCCCCCCTGGCACCCAAGCGTCCTCCTACTCCAAGTAGAGCTCAACGGAAAGACCTCTCGCGGTGGGTTCGGTCCACGTTCCCGGCACGGTCAATAACCCCCTTGGTTAGGGTCAGGCAGGCAGTCAGGGGTAACTGAAGCTGCCTCTCCCTTCAGGCCTTCAACCTGAAGCATTTAGATATCTTTTCATCCTTTAGTTCCTTGAGCAAACAATGCAAACAGTGCTTTCTAAACTATTACAAGCACAATCAATTTCCAGTGGTCGTTTATTTGGCCAACTGTTAAGGAGTGAATCCTTCTCTCCGAATGCCTCCAGCATTCGATCTGGGATCAATTTCGACTTGGCAAGAACCTCAAGGGTTTGTTCGTTCACCCTTTTTGTCCTTGAGTTAGGGCTATACCCTGTTAACCCAACTTAACCAATACCTTAGGTTTTATTACTAGTAAATCCTGGCGGCCATGTCGCTTTAATTTATTGATTGATCATTTGCGTCCAAGCAAATACCTAACTTCCCTTAACTTGGCAAATTTTCCCAATGAGGGTGATGTAACAGGATGAAAACTTGCACAAGAACCTGCCAACCTCATTCCAAGGAATGGCAAAACTTTCTTGTGATCAAACCACAAGGCTATGCAACGTTGCAACTTGTTGCACAAGTGTCGCCTCCATTCCAAGGGATCATTTCACCCATAGAATGGTGTTTTCTGGTCAAAGAATTATGATTAGACTCGAAGTAGGGTTTAGGGTGTCTTCTTACTCACCCCAATCCTAATTGCACTAGACCGACAACGTTCGGTCCTAGGGATTCCAACTCAATCCAAGTTCTGGCATTAGGTCGAATGATCCTTAGGGTAGAAACCCTAGATCATTACTTGCATGCGCGTCCCATTGACTCAACTTTCCGGGAAGGTGGGTAGGACCTTTGGGTTTGAGGACTTCGACTTGGCGTCCAAGTACGATACTTGGCTGCATTTCTGACGTGCCAAGCCCTAGCTAGTACTTTGGGGTTTTTATTGAATCGGCTAGTTATGCCTATACGAAACCCTAACAATCATGATACCACAAATGACTTGGGTAAGTTGACCTACTTGTCTTATGACAAGGACAATTCTTTCCTAGAGATGATAAACTTGATCTAAAGTAGAAAAATAGTTGCAAAATGTTACAATACATGTAAACATGTAATTCATTATTTCTACGCACCATAAGATCCGCAATAGCCCTATCCCTTTTTTGATAAAGTCAAAAGGGCATGATAATTTGAAGAATAACTTACATAGGGCCTACTAGGATTTACATCAACGAATAACACCTACAACCTTTTGTCTAAGTATTTGTATTTCATGCTTTTATAAGCCATGCAATCATTCCTAAATGCAACTTGATGAAATGAAATTTGCGAAAGTATAAGTGCGACCTTGGATACAACAACATTGTGAATGAAGTTCATGCAATACTAAGGCAAGTGTCGATTTAATCTATATGCAAGCATCTTTTCCCATGCAACTTATATAAGATCGGGGTTCTTTTTCATGCCGTGCAACAGAAATTAACACTTTCCTCATGCGAATCCTAACGAAGGGAGTTATTGCAAAAATACTCCTTTCCTTCATGACCAATGCACTTAACAATTTCCTCTTTAACCCTAGGCAATATGTGGCTTTTCTTTGAAAATGCACGACAAGACAATTTACTATTAAGGTCGTAAGATGGATGGACAAATAGCGTTTATATTGAAAATACCAATTTTTCCCAATTGCATTTAACTAGGCTAGGTGAATTTGAACATGCACGGGTGCTTCTTAATCCGTGGAATCGTCATGCTTAATGCATTACTTTAGTATGAAATCACAATAGAAAAAAACCTGGGTCTGTGGGCTTGGGGAGATGTCCACGTGAATGCTAGGAGAAGAACCTCCCGTAGGCGTGCCTTGCGACTTCTTGGGAGCCATCGTTAGCGTGTTTACAGACTTCCGGTTTGCCTTTACCCTTACGCGATCGGTGAGTCTTCTCCAACCGTTGTAAGGAGCTTCAAGATCTTTCCCCTTTTCCCTCGTACGCAGGAGATCCCCTCCGAGGTACGGATCCTTGAGAATACCGGCTTGCGGGGTTTGGGCTTATTGGAGGCCTTGTGGGGTTGGAGCTTGGATTGTGGAGATGGTCCTTTTACGAGAGAGCTATGGGAATGGAGGCTTTCTAAGCTTCTTCTTCTTCTTTTAAAATCCCGTGGTGGCCACGCGAAAATAGGGCTTAAGGAAGCTGGGACTTTTCCCCCTCGTGCGCAAGAATTCTTCCACAAAAATGGGTTCCCTTGAAAACCCGCGGTGGCTAGTAGGAAGGGACTTATAGATGGCTTGTGTGAATGGGGCTTATGAAAGCCCCCTTAGAAGCTTCTTAAAAGAAGCTTCTAGGAAGCTTCTGACTAAAAGTCAGAATCGATGTGGAAAAGAGAGGAAATTGGGAGATTAACATAGGGGGAAAAAGAAAAAGAAAATCTTATGATTGGGCCGTCACGAAATGGCGGCGGCCTGACATGGCGGAGCTGGCGAACTGGACTAGGCGGGGATAGCCGATGGCCTGCAGCGAGTACATCAGCGGCCTCCTTCTCTCACGGCGTTGGCGGCAACTTCCCTTCCTCTCTCCGCGCAGCCTCTGGCCTCCAGCATTCGTCTCCCTCTCCCCTCTTCAACACCTAAGAGGGAGTATATATAGGCATGGGGGGGGGGAGAGAAGGGCTCCACCAGGTGGCCCCCTGCATGGGTTCCCCCCTCCCCATGCAGCCCACGACTCCACCAAGTCCCATCCCCCCACACTCCCTCTCCTCCAGCCGTGCATGGGCTGGGGAAAAGGGATAAAATAAAAAAATTTGCCTTGATAATATTCAATTTGCCCCTCCCAAGAGGGTGTTTATGTTTGACTTGGGGGTTTGAACTCTTGGGTTTGCTTTGCCAATGCGGAGGTCCCGATTTCTCGCGTGCAGGTCACAGATTACACTGCCGGCAATTCCAACAAGAAAGATAACCTTTGCACGAGGTTTACGCAGTGTGCGGGAAGTCAATATTCACGGGTGGGAATATTACATTCTCTCCCCCTTAGAAGAATCGAGATGTCCTCATCTCGAGATAAACTGGGGATATTGAAGGTTGAGAGAGCTTTCATCCATCCAGGTAGCATCCTCTTCGGGATAATCTTTCCACTGGACGAGACATTCTTTCAAGGTTCTAGATCTTAACTGTCTCTCCCTAACATCTAAAATCTTATCCGGTCTTAGTTCAAGGACTCCTTGACTAGGCATTACAATTTGTTGGTCATCAAGTACATGATTAGGGTTGGGTACATATTTTTTAAAGAGACTAATATGGAATACATTGTGAACTTTTAGGTTATCAGGAAGTTGCAATTTATAAGCATTGGGTCCCAGGCATTTGAGGATTTTATACGGCCCACAATACCTTGGACTTAGCTTCTTGCATTCTCCTAGAGATAGAGAACTCCTTTTAGGGCATACACGAATGAAGACCATGTCTCCTTCTCCGAAGACCCTCTCTTGGCGTTTCAAATCCGCATATGCCTTTTGTCTATCTTTGGCTACTTGTATGTCTTGTCTTATTGACCTTATTTGGTCATCCATGTCCTCCAACGTTTGTCTTGAAGCTTCAACTCTTAGGGTTGGATCAGAAAAGTTTAGGGGACTTCGACAATCATGACCATACAATGCCTGGAAAGGAGTCATTTGAATGCTCTGCTGGTAAGAAGCATTGTAAGCAAATTCTACTAACGGCAAGTATTGAATCCACCTCTTCGGCTCTCGACAGCAGTAAGTCCTAAGCATATCCTCAATAATTTGATTCACTCGCTCTGTTTGTCCATCCGTTTGGGGATGGTAGGCGGTGCTAAAACAGAGTTAAGTCCCAATAGCTTCAAAGATAGCTCTCCAGAAGTGTGAAGTGAAGAGAGAATCTCGATCGCTAATGATCCTTCTAGGTAACCCATGTAGCTTGAATATCTCCTTGATAAACAATCTTGCAATGTCGGAGGCTTTATAGTTTGTCTTTACTGGAATTAGGTGTGCAACCTTAGTAAGCATGTCAACTACAACCATAATGGAATTATATCCTCCTTGGACTTGGGGTAAGCCCACCACAAAATCCATACTGACGAATTCCCATTTCATTTGGGGAATGTCAAGTGGTTGCAATTTTCCTGGCATCATGACATGTTCAGCCTTGATACATTGGCAAGACAAACATTCAGTGACATATTTGAGAACCTCACCTTTGAGCCTCTCCCAATGGTAGCTCTTCCTAACTGCATTAAGAGTTTTTGCATAGCCAGGATGTCCCGCGAAAGGGGAATCATGAGCTTCCCATAATATCTTCTGCTTAAGTGACTGGCTTGTTGGTATACACAGCCTTGTTCTGTAGTAGACAAGTCCATTATCAATGGAAAATTCCTGATACTTAGCTTGTGACTTCAGATTCTGCTCCTTGGTAGATATTTCTTTTATCATGGTTTGGTAGGCCAAATCATGGCGTGCCTCCTCTCTAGCTAGTTCGAGTATAGGGTTGCTTGGCATAGATACCTTTGTAGCCAGAGATCTGGCCATTGATGGATTCTGCAAGATTAGGGAATTTAGGAATGCTTTGCGACTGAGTGCATCGGCAACTACATTCTCTTTCCCTGGTCGATACTTGATTTCAAAATCATACTCCTCCAATACTTCAATCCATCGACGTTGCCTCATGTTGAGCTCGTTCTGGGTAAAAATCCATTTGAGACTCTTATGATCGGTTACTAGAGTAAACTTGTTACCCAACAGGTAGTGTCTCCAAAGCTTTAGAGCATGGATGACAGCTAATAACTCCAGATCATGCGTGGCATAATTCTTTTCATGACTCTTCAATTTCCTTGAAGAATATGCTACTGGATGACCTTCCTGCATAAGTACACACCCCAAGGCAAGAATGCTGGCATCAGTTACTACCTCGAACTCTTTATTGAGGTCAGGAAGTTTTAGAATAGGTGCTGATACCAAACATTGCTTCAATTGGTCGAAGCTATTTTGTTCAGGAGTTGACCATGTAATACAAGTCTGCTTCTTTAGTAAGTCGGTAAGAGGTGCTGCAATCAAAGCATAGTTTTTGATAAAGACCCTATACCATCCTGTCAAGCCAAGAAAACTACGTATTTCTTTGACGGATACTGGTATTGGCCATTCAAGCACATCTCTGACTTTGGCTGGGTCTACTGATATTCCTTCTGATGATACTATGAATCCTAGATATTCAATCTGACGCTTGAAGAATGCACACTTCTTCATTTTTGCATACAGCTTATGAGACCTCATTGTCTCAAGAACAATCCGAAGTTGAGGTTCATGATCTTCTTCCTGTTTAGAATAAACTAAAGTGTCATCGAAGAAGACAAGCACGAAATCATCAAGATATGGTCTAAAAATATCCTGCATTAATCTATTGAAGGTGGCAGGTGCATTTGTAAGCCCGAATGACATAACCAAGAACTCAAAGTGCCCATATCTTGTATTGAAGGCCGTTTTTGGAATATCTTCAACCTTGATCCTTATTTGATAGTAACCTGACCTGAGATCAATTTTGGAGAAGATCTTTGCACCTTGAAGGCGATCAAGAAGCTCATCTATTCTAGGAATAGGATACTTGTTCTTGACTGTTGATTGATTCAACCCACGGTAATCAATACATAGTCGAAGTGTCCCATCTTTCTTTTTCTGGAATAGTACTGGAGCTCCCCATGGTGAGTTGCTAGGCCGGATGTAACCCTGATCTAACAGTTGCTTGAGTTGTTCCTTCAACTCAATAGCTTCTGGTATGGACATTCTATAAGGTCTCTTTGCAATTGGCGCAGCTCCAGGCATTAGCCTTATTTCATGATCAACTTCTCTTGGAGGTGGAAGTTCAGTCAATTCCTCAGGGAATACGTCAGCGTATTCCTTTAGCCAAGAGGATCCCTCATGAGACTCTTGCTTTTGATCTAACTTGTTGAGTTTGATCAGGTAAACAGGTAATCCTTTTCTAACCCCTTTTATGATCCGCGATACTTTGGCTAACTGGATTCTTGGCACTCCTGCCTCACCTTGAGTTGAAACAAACTCTCTTTCAGAGTTTCGAAAGGAAACTTGACCCTTTCCACAGTGGATGTGGGCGTCATTAGGCTTAAGCCAATCCATCCCGAGTAGACACTCATGGATACCTAAATTCATGACTCTGAATTTGACAGAGGTTTTCTTTCCTCCCAGAAAGAACTCTTCCTTAGCAGTTTGCCTGGTACAAGTTACCTCATGACCGTTTGCCAATTCCACAAGTAGGGTAGGTGCTTCTACTGTGGCTATTCCTAATCTTTTAGCACACGCTGGTGAGATAAAGGAATGTGTACTGCCACAATCAATCAAGGTTTTGAAGCCTTTACCTTGATAGTCCGACGGTGTTTGAATCACTGAGAACTGGCGATTCAGCCTCTTCTTGTGTAAAGCGGCATGGACTGTCGCTCTTTCGAATTCCGCTTCCATAGTCGGATCTTCCTCTTCTTCTACTTCACATCTTTGCCTATTGGTAATGCAGGCAGTTCTTCCTCTTCCACGGGTGGCGGCTCCTTGACCGCGGCTTGCACCTTGACGATGTCCCTCGCTGAGCTTGGGACATTGCCTTTTGAAGTGACCGAGTTCGTTGCAGTGGAAACATCGGAGGTTTCGGCCATTACTGTGAGTAGGAACAAAGTTGTTGACGTTATTTGTCCTTGCTTTCTTTCTTTGTCCCTGATTGTGGCCTTGAACTCTCTTAACTTGGGGTCTGAATGCTCCTCTGTTCGGGTCGCTATAAGACCAATTTTTATTACCCCTTGGTCTAGCTTGCACTTCCTGAATTATAGGTGCCGCTCGAATGAGTGCATCCTGAAGATCTGATGGTCGCATAGATTCGAGACGGGTATTTACGGGTGGATTTAAGCCTGCGCAAATTTTGGACACCTGCTGCATCGTGTCCATTTGTGGCGCATACTTTAAGAGTGAGACAAATTTAGAGTAGTATGCGTCAAGGGTGAGTCCTAACTGTTTTAGCTCATAGAACTCATTTATTTTCTGTGTACGATATGCAGGTGGCAAATATCTCCCCTACACGGCTTGCTTTAACTTCTCCCAGGTAATGGACCCCTGTGAAGTCCCTTGATCCCTGCACCATTGTTTCCACCATAGTCTAGCTTCACCGGTGAGTTTTAATTTGGCGAGCATGGCCTGATTGGTAGGTGCAATACCAGCTGCTTCGAAGTAATCCTCCATAGATTCAATCCAAATTTCAGCATCAGACTGGACGAATCTGCCTCTCCCGTCAAACTCGGGTGGCTTTATCTGTTTGAGGAGGAACTTCTTCTCCTGGATCACAGCAGTACTTGATGTAGGGGGCGAATTTGGAACCTATACCTGGGGTTGTGCCTGGGTAAAAGTTTTCTTAACGTTATTGTATGATAATTGACATTAGCTTATCTTTAGTTCAGCTATCTCGTAAATCATGAAGCTACTTAACTTTTTGTAACAACCCTGATGCACAGTCGGATATTGATAAAAGAAGTCCTTATTTATATTTACATGGGCGTAGCCTTATACAACATCTCGTGTGATGATAATCCAATCATTACATTTTAGTTTGGGGAGAACAACGTTGTATTGCATTTGTCTACAGGAACTGTGTAATAGTAAGGTTTTGGGTCATGGATCTTTAGGAACCGATAATTCATTGGAAGTTCAGGATATCCTTTCCGCTGGAATCCATACTTCTCATGGCGGCCCAACACCTTAATCCTGTCGGCTGGGATTACACGGGTTACTTCCTCATATACATATGAGTTCAATTCAACCCTCCGACCTTGAATATGCAAAGTCGAATTTACGTGAGCTTCCACAAAAACGAACAGCTTCACGACTTTCAAGTCTTCCAACCACTTGATCCTCTTTAGGTTGGTTTGTAGATAAGCGAACCAGTGGCCAGCTATGTAGTAGATTCCTGAAGACCCAGTCCATCTTCGTTCTATATATAAAGGTGATGGATTATAAATCTGCTCCAGGATGTTCATCATTTCAACTCTCTGCCTATAATGCGGAGAATGCATTGCAGTCATAAACATGATCCGGAACACCAAAAACTTGTTCCACGCTTCATAGTTCTGCAAGACAGCATTGAAAGTAAGGAAATGTTTGGGACAATAACATTTTCTTTACTTCTTCTAAAAAAAAAAAAATCCTTTGTTGGTTTGCTCTGATACCAACTGTAACGTGTCCACTAGAATCATCTAGGACACGTCTTGGCAGTCCATCGGAAAGGATGTCTAGAAAACTCCGCCCGGCACTCCCATGGAATGTTACGGGTTTTGCAATCTAGGTCTTCCCGCGTCTGCCACGTAGCGGAAGTATCCTGGCCGTTTCCCACTTAGGATCGACCGGAATTAGGGTTTTCCTGTTTGGTCATTAGCTAACAACAACTAGCGTCAGACCTGATCGAACTACTTTACGCAGAAACACCAGGTCTGAAGCGGATTCACGCTGCACTTGGTTCAAGGAGAATGGGAAACGAGAGGGATGCAAGGCTCAACCTCTCTGCCATAAGGCATAGTCCCATTCCGTTCCCCTAAAACAGCGTAAAACGGGTAAGACGTAACTCTAGGTTATCGCTCTCATTATTCGCTTTGGTAATGATGATCATCCCACTGTTCTTCGAGATTTTTGAGAAAAGTTCCCGGCTAACCGGGACCACCCAACCGTAGGACGGACCCATGGTCCATCCTCCGCACTTTCCTCGGTTTGTTTTAGTTATGTAATTATCTAACACATTAATTTGACATATAACAAACAGCTTCTTTAATTAACCCTGTTAAGCACTGGTTCCTTCACGTAATCTTATCACGTGACATAGAAAAACAATATCAAGCAACTTCTTTATTATCATTTCGTCATTTTATCTTTGAAATACAAGGAGTTCCCCCCGTAGGCTTGTCCATAATCTGCCCGAAGGCTTATCCAGTAATCCGCTAGGGATCACTATACCAAGCTTCTGCCCGTAGACTAGTATGCGGGCCTCGAGATCCAATCCCGAGTTACGTTAGCCTCTTGTGCAGGACCCGGAAGGCGAGGGATTTACGGCCAGATCCCCCCCTGGCACCCAAGCGTCCTCCTGCTCCAAGTACAGCTCAACGGAAAGACCTCTCGCGGCGGGTTCGGTCCACGTTCCCGGCGCGGTCAATAACCCCCTTGGTTAGGGTCAGGCAGGCAGTCAGGGGTAACTGAAGCTGCCTCTCCCTTCAGGCCTTCAACCTGAAGCATTTAGATATCTTTTCATCCTTTAGTTCCTTGAGCAAACAATGCAAACAGTGCTTTCTAAACTATTACAAGCACAATCAATTTCCAGTGGTCGTTTATTTGGCCAACTGTTAAGGAGTGAATCCTTCTCTCCGAATGCCTCCAGCATTCGATCTGGGATCAATTTCGACTTGGCAAGAACCTCAAGGGTTTGTTCGTTCACCCTTTTTGTCCTTGAGTTAGGGCTATACCCTGTTAACCCAACTTAACCAATACCTTAGGTTTTATTACTAGTAAATCCTGGCGGCCATGTCGCTTTAATTTATTGATTGATCATTTGCGTCCAAGCAAATACCTAACTTCCCTTAACTTGGCAAATTTTCCCAATGAGGGTGATGTAACAGGATGAAAACTTGCACAAGAACCTGCCAACCTCATTCCAAGGAATGGCAAAACTTTCTTGTGATCAAACCACAAGGCTATGCGACGTTGCAACTTGTTGCACAAGTGTTGCCTCCATTCCAAGGGATCATTTCACCCATAGAATGGTGTTTTCTGGTCAAAGAATTATGATTAGACTCGAAGTAGGGTTTAGGGTGTCTTCTTACTCACCCCAATCCTAATTGCACTAGACCAACAACGTTCGGTCCTAGGGATTCCAACTCAATCCAAGTTCTAGCATTAGGTCGAATGATCCTTAGGGTAGAAACCCTAGATCATTACTTGCGTGCGCGTCCCATTGACTCAACTTTCCGGGAAGGTGGGTAGGACCTTTGGGTTTGAGGACTTCGACTTGGCGTCCAAGTACGATACTTGGCTGCATTTCTGACGTGCCAAGCCCTAGCTAGTACTTTGGGGTTTTTATTGAATCGGCTAGTTATGCCTATACGAAACCCTAACAGTCATGATACCACAAATGACTTGGGTAAGTTGACCTACTTGTCTTATGACAAGGACAATTCTTTCCTAGAGATGATAAACTTGATCTAAAGTAGAAAAATAGTTGCAAAATGTTACAATACATGTAAACATGTAATTCATTATTTCTATGCACCATAAGATCCGCAATAGCCCTATCCCTTTTTTGCTAAAGTCAAAAGGGCATGATAATTTGAAGAATAACTTACATAGGGCCTACTAGGATTTACATCAAGGAATAACACCTACAACCTTTTGTCTAAGTATTTGTATTTCATGCTTTTATAAGCCATGCAATCATTCCTAAATGCAACTTGATGAAATGAAATTTGCGAAAGTATAAGTGCGACCTTGGATACAACAACATTGTGAATGAAGTTCATGCAATACTAAGGCAAGTGTCGATTTAATCTATTTGCAAGCATCTTTTCCCATGCAACTTATATAAGATCGGGGTTCTTTTTCATGCCGTGCAACAGAAATTAACACTTTCCTCATGCGAATCCTAACGAAGGGAGTTATTGCAAAAATACTCATTTCCTTCATGACCAATGCAGTTAACAATTTCCTCTTTAACCCTAGGCAATATGTGGCTTTTCTTTGAAAATGCACGACAAGACAATTTACTATTAAGGTCGTAAGATGGATGGAAAAATAGCGTTTATATTGAAAATACCAATTTTTCCCAATTGCATTTAACTAGGCTAGGTGAATTTGAACATGCACGGGTGCTTCTTAATCCGTGGAATCGTCATGCTTAATGCATTACTTTAGTATGAAATCACAATAGAAGAAAACCTGGGTCTGTGGGCTCGGGGAGATGTCCACGTGAATGCTAGGAGAAGAACCTCCCGCAGGCGCGCCTTGCGACTTCTTGGGAGCCATCGTTAGCATGTTTACAGACTTCCGGTTTGCCTTTACCCTTACGCGATCGGTGAGTCTTCTCCAACCGTTGTAAGCAACTTCAAGATCTTTCCCCTTTTCCCTCGTACGTAGGAGATCCCCTCCGAAGTACGGATCCTTGAGAATACCGGCTTGCGGGGTTTGGGCTTATTGGAGGCCTTGTGGGGTTGGAGCTTGGATTGTGGAGATGGTCCTTTTACGAGAGAGCTATGGGAATGGAGGCTTTCTAAGATTCTTCTTCTTCTTTTAAAATCCCGTGGTGGCCACGCGAAAATAGGGCTTAAGGAAGCTGGGACTTTTCCCCCTCGTGCGCAAGAATTCTTCCACAAAAATGGGTTCCCTTGAAAACCCGCGGTGGCTAGTAGGAAGGGACTTATAGATGGCTTGTGTGAATGGGGCTTATGAAAGCCCCCTTAGAAGCTTCTTAAAAGAAGCTTCTAGGAAGCTTCTGACTAAAAGTCAGAATCGACGTGGAAAAGAGAGGAAATTGGGAGATTAACATAGGGGGAAAAAGAAAAAGAAAATCTTATGATTGGGCCGTCACGAAATGGCGGCGGCCTGACACGGCGGAGCTGGCGGACTGGACTAGGCAGGGATAGCCGATGGCCTGCAGCGAGTACATCGGCGGCCTCCTTCTCTCACGGCGTCGGCGGAAACTTCCCTTCCTCTCTCCGCGCAGCCTCTGGCCTCTAGCATTCGTCTCCCTCTCCCCTCTTCAACACCTAAGAGGGAGTATATATAGGCATGGGGGGGGGGGGGAGAGAAGGGCTCCACCACGTGGCCCCCTGCATGGGTTCCCCCCTCCCCATGCAGCCCACGACTCCACCAAGTCCCATCCCCCCACACTCCCTCTCCTCCAGCGGTGCATCGGCTGGGGAAAGGGGATAAAATAAAAAAATTTGCCTTGATAATATTCAATTTGCCCCTCCCAAGAGGGTGTTTATGTGTGACTTGCGGGTTTGAACTCTCGGGTTTGCTTTGCCAATGCGGAGGTCCCGATTTCTCACGTGCAGGTCACAGATTACACTGCTCACAATTCCAACAAGAAAGATAACCTTTGCACGAGGTTTACACAGTGTGCGGGAAGTCAATATTCACGGGTGGGAATATTACACCTAGTTAGCACTTTGGGATATGTTGCATCAATTTAACCCTTCCTAAGCAATTCCTTCGCGGTTTAGGTGTTTAGGCTAAACCAATTTACTTGTCTATTCTTGAAGATATTTACGATACCATTCTTGTAATCACATGATTCATTGCCTACATATGATTAGATTTACAAACCCTAACTTTTCTGGTTAAGATCAAAGCGTATGCTAAGTTATGGCATAATTCCTATTGATCCTTCTTAAACATGGTTCATGATTCATGCTGCTAGGCTTTTAGGGTTTTATGTAAACCATGCAACTTTTTCCTAATTTCATTTCTGAATGAATTATTCGTATGCTGAATTTACACAACCTTTCGTAACTACTTACATAATTGATTCAGATTTATGCCAATTTCCTAGAGGTTAATCTACTTCATGCAGCCCTAGAGTCATTTCCATGCCTTGCAAATTCATACAGTTTGTTAGCAATCTTCTTTAATGAATCCTTGCAAAGAAAGAGATGTCTAACATTGCAACATGCGATTTTTATCTTTCCAAGCATAATCGAAGTGTACAACCATCATTTCAACTTTGTAATAATGATCATTAGTTAATCTAAATTTGTTACTTTGCAATGCTTGTAGACAATTTGCTAAGAATGCATAGACGTCTTATGTCCTTCTTCCATTTGTTCCTTTGAAGAATACTAATGACCGATTCCTTGATTATGAGTTATTTTTCCTAAGATAGCCAATGTTTTTCAATCGTAAAAGTGCATCTTACTTTCGTGAATTAACCATGCATAATTACGATATTTCGATGTAAATAGGAGTTGTGGGAGTTGCAATAGGAAATATGGTTTTTGAATCCGGGGGTTAGGGTGAACTCGAGGAGAACCAATGAAAGGAGGGTTTAAAACTTGCTAATACGGCTTGAGTGGGAATGTCATAGGAGTTTCTAAAGAACTTGTGTGGGGGGGAAAATCCACAGAAGGGTTGAAATTGGCTTTCTGGAATACAAGGGGAGGATTTAGAAGGAAACGGGGATTAAATAGCCTTGTGGAAATGGTATGAAAAAGGCTTAAAAATCCGGGCTAGGTGACTTTTGGGGAAACCAAGGGCTGAAAGGGTTTAATTCTCGGGTATGCAAGGAAAAAGGGGTTTTGAAGAGCCCCAGGGTAAATGGCCCAAAAAGGAACTTGTATAGGAAATCCCGCGGGAACGGTTGCTTTAAACCTCAGGGCAAGGTGAGCTTATAGGACTTTAGTGGAACCCCATAGGAAGGGGGGTTTAAATGGACCATGGGAAGGGTTTTTAAAACCTGGCCTAAGGTGGGTTTTTGGGGGCAATGGGAAAAACAACTTAAATTCCAAGGGGAAAGGGGTGTAAAGATCGCTTGGAAAGTGCTTAAATCCTGAGGGAGGTAAGGGAAATGCTTAATTTCACCGGGGTAAAAAAAAACCCCTTGTGTAATAATGCAAGGGGGAAACGGGGGCTTAAAAAGCCCCCCCCTTAAAAGCTTCTAACAAGCTTCTAAGGCTTCTAGTTACACCATGTGGCAGGGATAGGAGATCGATGGAGGCCACTATCTCAGGCGGTAGCAATTTGAGACAGCGCTTGGCGGCGTGCACAGCTTTAGGCGACCACAGTGGACGCAGTAGGCTGGCAAATCTTCTGTGGAATTCCTCCTCCACCCCACGACGATCTTCAATAGCTCAGGACCTCTCTACTTCTCCATGTTGGTCTTCAACAGCCTCACGACCTCTCTCAGCTTCTCCACGACTCCCTCCCTTCTCACCCCTTAGAGGGGGTATTTATAGGAAGGGAGGTAAGGCCTCCCTCCCCCACATGGTGCTTGCATGCAGTCACTCCCCTCCACCTCTACACTGTCCCATTTTAGCCCCATCCTCTTTCCTCAAGCACACTTCGGCTGGGGGAAAGAGGATTTAAAAAATTTGCAATAAATGTAAGATTATCGCCTTGACCTCCTCCCAAGAGGAGGTTCATATGAAGATATGCGGGTTTTCTTAGTCGTTAGTCTTGATTGGCCAGTGGGGAATGTACTATTAAAGACCACACCATCCGTGACCACAATCCCAGCATTGTCATTTACCTGAGACTTCACACGGCCTCATAATATTTTCAGCAGAAATATTACATTCTCTCCCCCTTGGAGGAATCGAGATGTCCTCATCTCGAGATAAGCTGGGGATATTGATGGTGGTTGAGAGTGCTTTCATCTATCCAAGTGGCATCCTCCTCAGGATAATCTTTCCACTGGATGAGGCATTCTCTCAAGGTTCTGGATCTTAGTTCTCTCTCCCTAACATCTAAGATCCTGGCAGGCCGTAGCTCAAGGACTGCTTGGCTAGGCATTACAACTTGTTGGTCATCAAGTACATGGCTAGGATTAGGTACATACTTCTTCAATAGGCTGATATGGAATACATTATGAACCTTTAGGTTCTCAGGGAGTTGTAGTCTATAAGCATTAGGTCCTACGCACTTGAGAATCTTGTATGGTCCACAATACCTTGGACTTAGCTTCTTGCAATCTCTTAAGGATAGAGAACTCTTCTTTGGGCATACGCGAATGAAGACCATGTCCCCTTCCTCGAAGATTCTATCTTGACGCTTCAAATCCGCATATGCCTTCTGTCTATCCTTGGTGGCTTGGATGTCTTGTCTTATTGACTTTACTTGGTCATCCATCTCTTCCAACATCTGCCTTGAAGCTTCAACCCTCAAGGTTGGATCTGAGAAGCTTAGGGGACTTCAATAGTCATGACCATACAATGCTTGAAAAGGGGTCATCTGAATGCTTTGTTGATAAGAACCATTGTAGGAAAATTCAACCAAAGGCAAGTATTGAATCCACCTTTTTTGCTCACGACAGCAGTGTGCCCTTAGCATATCCTCAATGACTTGATTGAATCGCTCCATTTAGCCACCAGTTTGGGGATGGTAAGCTGTACTAAAACAGAGTTGAGTCCAATGGCTTCAAAGATAGCTCTCCAGAAGTGTGATGTGAAGAGAGAATCCCGATCACCAATGATTCTTCTGGGTAGCCCATGTAGCTTGAATATCTCCTTAATAAACAACCTTGCAATGTCTGAGGCTTTATAGTTTGTCTTTACTGGAATAAGGTGTGCAATCTTAGTAAGCATGTCAACCACAACCATGATGGAGTTGTATCCTCCCTGAACTTGGGATAGGCCAACAACAAAGTCCATACTGATGAATTCCCATTTCATTTGGGGAATGTCAAGTGGTTTTAACTTTCCTGCCATTTTGACATGTTCGGCTTTGATACGTTGACAAGACAAATACTCAGTGACATATTTGAGAACGTCACCTTTAAGCCTCTCCCAGTAATAGTTCTTCCTAACTGCATTGAGAGTCTTAGCATAGCCAGGATGTCCTGAGAAAGGGGAATCATGAGCTTCCCACAATATCTTCTGCTTAAGTGACTGGCTTGCCGATATACATAACCTCGTTCTATAGTAGAAAAGTCCACTATTGATAGAGAATTCATGATACTGAGCCTGTAGATTTTGGTCCTGGTCCTTGATAAAGATCTCCCTTAGCATCTTTTGATAGGCTGGATCATGGCATCCTTCTTCTCTAGCCAGCTCAAGTATTGGATTGTTTGGCATGGACACCTTTGTGGCTAGGGATCTAGCTGTTGATGGATTTTGCAAGATTAATGAGTTAAGGAATGCCTTGCGACTGAATGCATCGACAACTACATTCTCCTTTCCTAGTCAGTACATGTTTTTAAAGTCATACTCCTCCAACACTTCAATCAACCGACATTGCCTCATGTTGAGCTTGTTCTAGGTAAAGATCCACTTAATACTTTCATGATCAGTCACTAGAGTAAAATTGTTACCCAACAGGTAGTGTCTCCAAAGCTTTAGAGCATGGATGACAGCTAACAATTCAAGATCATGGGTAGCATAATTCTTCTAAGGGCTCTTCAGTTTCCTTGAAGAGTAAGCTACACGATGACCTTCCTGCATGAGCACACAACCTAAGGCAAGCGTGCTAGCATTAGTTACTACCTCAAACTTCTTACTGAGGTCTAGAAGTTCTAGAATAAGTATTGATACCAAACTTTGCTTCAATCTATCAAAGCTGGTTTGTTCAACAGTTGACCATGCAATGGATGTTTGCTTCTTCAATAAGTCCATTAGAGGTGCTGCAATCACAAGGCATAATTTTTGATAAAGACCATATACCATCCTGTCAATCCAAGAAAACTGTGTATTTCTTTGAGAGTTGTTGGTATTGGCCATTCTAGGACATCTCTGACTTTGGCGGATCCACTGAGATTCCTTCTGCTGATACAATGAATCCTAGATATTCAATCTGATGTTTGAAGAATGCACATTTCTTCATCTTAGCATACAACTTATGTGACCTCATTGTCTCAAGGACAATCGGAAGTTGGGGTTCATGATCTTCCTCCTATTTGGAATAGACTAAAGTGTCATCAAAGAAGACGAATACGAAGTCATCAAGATATGGCCTAAAGATATCCTGCATTAACATGTTGAAGGTGGCAGGTGCATTCGTAAGCCCGAATGACATAACTAGAAACTCAAAGTGCCATATCTTGTGTTGAAGGTCGTCTTTGGGATATCTTCATCCTTAATCCTTAGCTAATAGTCACCAGACGTGAGATTAATCTTGGAGAAGATCTTCACATCTTGAAGACGATCAAGAAGATCATCTATTCTAGGAATAGGGTACTTATTCTTTACAGTTGATTGATTCAACCCTCTGTAATCAATACATAGTCGAAGCATTCCATCTTTCTTTTTCTGGAACAGTACTGGAGCTCCCCATGGTGAATTGCTAGGACGGATGGAGCCCTGATTTAGCAATTGCTTGAGTTGTTTCTTCAACTCAATTGCTTCTGGGATGGACATTCTATAAGGTCTCTTTGCAATTGGTGCAGCTCCTACTGGCACTAGCTTGATCTCATGAACCACTTCTCTTTGAGACAGGAGTTCTATTAACTCTTCAGGAAATAAGTCCGCGTATTCCTTTAGCTAAGAAGGTCTTTCACTAGGCTCCTGCTTCTGTTCTAACTTGTTGAGCTTAATTAAGTAGACAGGTAGTAACTTTCTGACTCCCTTTATAATCCGAGATGCTTTGGCCAATTGAATTTTTGGCATTCCAGCCTCACCTTGAGTTGTGACTAAATCCCCTTCAGAGTTCCGAAAGGAAATTTGGCCCTTTCCACAATGAATGTGGGCATCATTAGATTTAAGCCAATCCATTCCGAGAAGACACTCATGGATGCCTAAGTTCATGACTCTGAATTTGACTGAAGTCGTCTTTCCTCCCAGAAAGAATTCCACCTTAGCAGTTTGCATGGTACAAGTAACCTCATGACCATTTGCTAATTCCACAAGCAAGGTAAGAGCTTCTATTTTGGCTATTCCTAATGTTTTTGCACAAGATAGTGAGATAAAGGAATGTGTACTGCCACAATCAATCAAGGTCTTGAAACCTTTACCTTGATAGTCCGACGGTGTCTGAATCACTGAGAACTGGCGATTCGGCCCTTTCTTGTGAAGAGCGGCATGGATTGTTGCCCTTTCAAACTCTGCTTCCATGGTCGGATCTTCTTCTTCGCACATTTCCCTATTGGCAACACAGGTGATTCTTCCTTTGCCTCAAGTAGCGGCTCCTTGGCCACAGCCCGTTCCTTGGAAAGATGCCTGGCGCTGTCCTTCTCCAAGCTTGGGACATTGCCTCTTGAAATGTCCTGGTTCATTGCAGTGGAAACAACAGATGTTCCAGCCATTGCTTTGGGTAGGGACAAAGCTGTTGGCATTATTAGTTCTTTCTTTCTTTCTTTGTCCCTGATTTTGACCTTGAACTCTCTTCATTTGAGGCCTAAATGCTCCTTTGTTCGGGTCATTAGAAGACCAAGTTTTGTTACTTCTTGGCTTAGCTTGCATCTCCTGAATTATAGGTGCAGCTCGAATGAGTGCGTCCTGAAGATCTGATGAGCACATAGATTTGAGACGCGTATTCACTGGTGGGTTTAAACCACCACAAAATTTTGACACCTGCTATGTCATGTCCATCTCTGGTGCATACTTAAGAAGTGAGACAAATTTAGAGTAGTATACGTCAAGAGTGAGTCCCAACTGTTTTAGTTCGTAGAACTCATTCATTTTCTGCGTGTGATACGCAGGTGGTAAGTATCTTCCTTGCACGACTTTCTTCAGTTTTTCCTAGGTAACGGATCCTTTTGCGATCCCTTGATCTCTGCACTATTGCTTCCACCAAAGCTTGGCTTCGCCGGTGAGCTTCAACTTGGCGAGCATAGCCTAGTTGGTGAGGGCAGTACCGGCTGCTTCAAAGTAATTCTCATAGACTCTATCCAAATTTCAGCATCTGCTTGGACAATCCTACCTTTCTTATCAAATTTGGGTGGCTTAATCCGCTTAAGAAGAAACTTCTTCTCTTGGATTACAGCAGTACTTGATGTGGGAGGTGAATTGGGAATTTGTACCTGGGGTTGTGCTTGGATAAAGGTTTCTTAACATTATTACTCGTTAATCGTTATGATTTATATTTTATCTCCATTTCAACTATCAATCAAGAAATCTAGGCACTTAACTTTTTATCAATTCTCATAGACAAAACAGACATTGATAAAAAGAAGTCTTATTCCATTTATATGGGTTTAGCCCTTTCGGAGTACAACATTTCCTGATATGATAGAGCAATCATTACATTTAGTTTGGGGACAATAATGTTGTATTATATTTATCTACGGGAACTGGATAATAGTATGATTTTGGGTCATGGATCTTCAGGAATCGGTAAGTCATCGGAAGATTAGGGTATCCTTTCCTTTGGAACCCATTCTTCTCATAGCACTCCAACACCTTGATCCTGTCGGCGGGGATTACACGGGTCACTTCCTCATATATATATGAGTTCAGCTCAACCCTTCGACCTCGAATATGTAAAGTTGAGTTTACGTTAGCCTCCACAAAAATAAACAGCTTCACGATCTTTAGGTCTTCCAACCACTTGATCCTCTTTAGGTTAGTTTGAAGGTATGCAAACCAGTGGGCAGCTATATAGTAGATTCCTGAGTCACCCGTCCATCTTCATTCCATGTATAAAGGTGATGGATTATAGATACAATCTAGGATGTTCATCATCTCAACCCTTTGTCGATAATCCGGGGAATGCATTGCAATCATAAACATGACTCGGAACACTAAGAACCTGTTCCATGCTTCATAATTCTGCAAGATAGCATCGAAAGTAAGAAAATGTTCAAAAAAGTAACATTTTCTTTACTTTTTCTTATTAAGATTTCTTAAAAACAAATCCTTTGTTGGTTTGCTCTGATACCAACTGTAACGTGTCCACCTGTTCTCTTTAGGACATGTCTTAGTGGTCCATCGAAAAGGAGATCTAGAAAGCTTTGCCCAGCACTCCCATGGAATGTTATAGGGTTTGCGATCCAGGACTTTCTGCGTCTACCACGTAGGGGAAGTATTCTTGCAGTTACCACTTAGGACCGACCTGAATCAGGGTTTCCCCTGAAGGTCATTTTCTACACGGCAACTAGCATCGAACCTGGAGCGAACTACTTTACGCAGAAACGCCAGGGCCGAAGTGAATTCACGCTGCACTTGGTTCAAGGAGAATGGGAAACGAGAGGGATGCAAAGCTCGATCTCCCTGCCATAAGGCATAGTCCCATTCCATTTCCCTAAAACAGTGTAAACCAGGATATTTATAACCTAGAGTCTAGGTCAGTGCCTTTGCTATTCATTTCCTTTGAGATGATCTTCTTGCTGTCCATTATGATTGAGAAACGTTCCTAGCCAACTAGGACCACCCATCCGTAGGACGGACCCATGACCACATCCACCGCACTTTCCCGAGGTTGTTTTAGTTATCTAATTACCTATCACATTTAGTTGGACATGCATCAATCAACTTCCCTAATTAGCCCGTTGGGTACTAGTTCCTTCACGTAATCATAGCACTTGACATAGAAAAGCAATGTCAAACAAGTTCCTTTTCAATAGCTTATCATATTTATCTTTGGAATACATTTAAAAAGTCCAACCCATAGGCTTATCCATAATCCTCCAAAAGGCTATCCAGTAATCCAGAGGGATTACTAATCCAAGATTTCGCCCGTAGCCTAGTATGCGGGCCTTGAGATCTAATCCCGAGTCATGTTAGCCTCTTGTGCAGGGCTCGGAAGTCGAGGGATTTACGGCCAGAGCCCCCCTAGCACCCAAGCGTCCTCCTGCTCCAAGTAGCACTCAACGGAGAGACCTCTCGTGGTGGTTCAGTCCACCTTCTCGGCGTGTTTAACAACCCCCTTGGTTAGGGTGAGGGACACAGTCGGGGGTCACTGAAGCTACCTCTCCCTTCAGGCCTTCAACGTGAAGCATTAAATATCTTTTCATTTTTTAATTCCTTGAGCAAACGAAGCAAACAATTCTCTCTAAACTGTTACCAGCACAATCATTTCCAGTGGTCGTTATTTTGGCCAACTGCTAAGGAGAGAATCCTTCTTTCTGAATGAATCCAACACTCATTCCGGGATCAATTGCGACTCCACAAGTTTCCCAAGGGTTTGTTTGTTAACCCTTATATCCTTGGGTTAGGGCCGTATCCTATTAACCCAACTTACCCAATACCTTAAGTTCCATTAGTAGTAAATATGTTATTCCAATTTACTGATTGGTCTTTTGCTTCCAAGCAATTATCTAATCTCCTTATCTTGGTCACTTTTTCCAAGAAAGGTGCTATGTCAAGATGACTACTCATCCTCTTGCAACATAAACTTGCGCAAGAATCTGCCAATCTCATTCCAAGGATTTGGCCACTCCCTTGTGATCAAATCACAAGATCATGCGACTCTGCAACTTGTTGCAGAAGTGTCGCACCTAATCCATGGGACTATTTTACCCACTGAACGGCATCTTCTAATCATGGAATCATGATTAGATAGGAAACAGGGTTAGGGTGTCTTCATAACAATCCGTTCCTGATTGCACTAGACCGACATTATCGATCCCGGGGTTTCAAATTCAAACCGAGTTTCATATTTTTAACGAGCGATCCTAAGGGTAGAGACCCTAGATCATTTCTCGCAAATATATCCTATTGTCCCTACATTCCGTAAATGTGGACAACATTTTTTTAAGGGTATGAGAGTTTCAACTTGGCAATAAATGCGAGTAGGTCACGTCCTCAACGTGCTAAACCCTAGTTAGCACTTTGGGGTATGTTGCATTGATTTAACCCTTCCTAAGCGATTCCTTCACGGTTTACGTGTTTAGGGTAAACCAATTTACTTGTCTATTCTTGAAGATATTTACGATACCATTCTCGTAATCACATGATTCATTGTCTACGTATGATTAGATTTACAAACCCTAACTTTTCTGGTTAAGATCAAAGCGTATGCTAAGTTATGGCATAATTCCTATTGATCCTTCTAAAACATGCATTCACGATTCATGCTGCTAGGCTTTTAGGGTTTTATGTGAACCGTGCTGCTTTTTCCTAATTTCATTTGTGAATGAATTATTCGTATGCTGAATTTGCACAACCTTTCGTAGCTACTTACGTAATTGATTGAGATTTATGCCAATTTCCTAGAGGTTAATCTACTTCATGCAGCCTTAGAGTCATTTCCATGCCTTGCAAATTCATATAGTTTGTTAGCAATCTTCTTTAATGAATCCTTGCGAAGAAAGAGATGTCTAGCATTGCAACATGCGATTTTTATCTTTCCAAGCATAATCGAAGTGTACAACCATCATTTCAACTTTGTAAGAATGGTCATTAGTTGATCTAAATTTGTTACTTTGCAATGCTTATAAACAATTTGCTAAGAATGCATAGACGTCTTATGTCCTTCTTCCATTCATTCCTTTGAAGAATACTAATGACCGATTCCTTGATTATGAGTTATTTTTCCTAAGATAGCCAATGTTTTTCAATCGTAAAAGTGCATCTTACTTTCGTGAATTAACCATGCATAATTACGATATTCTGACGTAAATTTAAAAAAATAGGAAGAAAACCTGGACTTGTGGATTCGGTGAAATGTTCACATGGATGTTAGGAGATGATCCTCCTACGGTTGCGCCTTGTGCCTTTTTAGGGGCCATTAGGATTTTGACCTTCTTGCCTTGGCCATAGACTTATGATCTTGGCTCAGCTCCCTCACACACGCAATTCCCTTTTAGATTCGGCTTCCTTGGCCGATGCTTCATCCTGTGGACTTGGGCTTTGGAAAACCTTACAGGCTTGTGTCAGTTGCAATAGGAAAGATGGTTTTTGAATCCGGCGATTAGGGTGAACTTGAGGAGAACCAATGAAAGGAGGGTTTAAAACTTGCTAATACGGCTTGAGTGGGAATGTCATGGGAGTCTCTAAAGAACTTGTGTGGGGGGCAAAATCCATGGAAGGGTTAAAATTGGCTTTGTGGAATACAAGGGGAGGATTTAAAAGGAAACGGGGATTAAATAGCCTTGTGGAAAGGGTATGAAAAAGGCTCAAAAATCCGGGCTAGGTGACTTTTGGGGAAACCAAGGGCCGAAAGGGTTTAATTCCCGGGGATGCAAGGAAAAAGGGGTTTTAAAGAGCCCTGGGGTAAATGGCGCAGAAAGGGACTTGTATAGGAAATCCCACGGGAAGGGTTGCTTTAAACCTCAGGGCAAGGTGAGCTTATAGGGTTTAGTGGAACCCCACGGGAAGGGGGGGTTAAATGGACCACGAGAAGGGTCTTTAAAACCCGGCCTAAGGTGGGTTTTTGGGGCAAGGGGGAAAATGGCTTAAATTTCAAGGGGAACGGGGTGTAAAGATCACTTGGAAAGGGCTTAGATCTCAGGGGAGGATGATGCCAAGAGGCATATTTCACGATGGATTTCGTGCCACGGTGGATTCCGTGAGGTTTTTATGGTGGATTCCGTAAACTTTGTTTACCGAGGTTCATACACAAAGTGGATTCTTTGTGCGAGAAGTCGATGGGGACGCCTATCCTTTTCGGGCGTTTCGTTGATTTAGTGTGTACATGGGTGATTCCATAGCCGGTGATTTTGCAAAATACATATTAAATTGATAAACGTTTATGAGTTTAGAGTGCGCACTCGTGATAAATTAAGGTTAGGATTGATTTCTAACCAATTGATTTATTTATGTAGCTGAAGATTGCTAGGTATTCACTTTTGTCGGTTTAATTGTATTATTTTACTAACGATTGTGAATGCTTCAGTTGATGTGTAGAGATAGCAGCAGTGGTGGAGGAAAGCATTGGACGATAACGTGTATTCGAGTTGTCACTTATATTTTGATGGGCGCATACCTTAGGCATGGTGCCTATATTTTGTCACGCCTATTTATTAAGGCGTTCGATATTTATTTATTATTTTTGTATGCTCATGGGTGCACAATTATGATATTTGTATTTGGACATTGTATTGGGTATGCCTAACTTCTTGGGCCTCTGCCCATTAGCTTTATTTCTATTTAGCACTAAAGCAAACTCAAAAGCCAAAAGCATGCTATTTTGTAATTTGGGCTATTATTTGAGCTTGAAGATGATTAATACATAAAATACATGCTTTGTGGAGCGCTTACACAAGGCATGGGGGGAGATTGCACCCAATTGGTCTCTTGTTCATATCGTGCATGCTTTCTACCTTGAGTTTTGTGCAAAAAGTAGACTTCTTTTGTTCTTGGGGACCTTCCGACGCTCACTACGCGCGCTTACGACATCCGATCTGTGCACTAGTGGTATCAGATCGAAGCTAAGATCGAGAGCTTTCAATCGCTATCCATCTTGTACGAAGGCGAAGCTCCGGGAACGATCGAGATCTACAGTCAGTTTCATTGCAAACGGTCGATACAGGTGGATTCCTGGCGATCAAGAACCTCTATCAACAGCCTCTGATCGTGAAGGACCGGCCTGAGGAAGTGGAGGACCACATCAATATTTCCTTCAACAAGTCGTTTGAAACAGTATACTAAGCTTTATTTCCATAGCCAAGAAGTTTACAAGCTTTAGCTAAAAGCTTAAAAAGCTTATTATAAAGCTTAAGCTCATAAAATCGACGACTTCTGAACGGGCGGCATCTCAACGTGATTTTCGGCGTAGAAAAACGCCCCCCCTCAAAATCGTCGAGTGGTCAACTCAAGCTTAGTCATCTAAGCTATTCATAAATCCTCCTAATCATTCAAGTTTTACAAGTCTTGTGATTACAGCAAGTCACGAAGGTCAATCAAGTTCTCAGAAGTCAAAACTGACTTATTCCAATAACTCCCATAAGGACTATTCCTGCATAGAAGCATAGAACTACAAAGTTGTTCCCTGGAAGACTCTGTTCGCATACGCGGACTTGCTGAACCAGTTTCAGCACACGTAGAAGGTCATACGTAGCTTTTACGAAGACTACAAATTCTGCAACCGCAAAAGACGAAGACCGTGAAAGCCAAACAAAAATCTATAAGCCTTGTATACTCGACTTTGAGCTACGCTCATCTAGCTAATTGGATTTTGAGAGAGTGAGGTCTTTTGTATTTTTACAGGATGAAGGAACAAAATATGGATGATTTAATGGCTGAAGGTAACCTTCCTGAACCTACGATGGAACAAAAATTGGATTTAATTATGATGCAGCTAGATGAAGAACGAAGAGCTCGACAAGCTTTGCAAGTTCAATTGGCCAATTAACAATGATCGACCATTGACAAAGATGGACCACAATCCGAAGATCTTATCTGACGAACCATTGATGCGACGCTCGAAGCTCAATCCATCTGCAAAGAAACAAAGATAAGTAAAAGAAATTTCAAATTCCGTACTTTCAATGGAACTCGAGATGAAAAGATTGTCCTTGAATTCATCAGTCAGTTTAATGATTACTTTCATGATGAGACATACACTGAAAAAGACAATTAAATGTGTCACTAATCACTTAGTCGATCGAGCATCTCTTTGGTGGACCATGGTTCGTAAGAGCATAGATGGTCCCACTAGTTGGGAGAGTTTCAAAAAGAAGTTTATGCAGAATTTCCTTTCTCCTCAATTCCATGAAAAAGCCATAAAGCAATGGGATCTTCTTCAGCAAAGAGATCGTGAGCCTATTTCCCAGTATACCAAACGTTTTTGGAATGCCCTACTGCAACTCTGAATGCTTGAAGATGTACCTGAAGCGACTCACAAGCGCAAGTTTATGTCTGGATTACTTGAGCATTACTATGCTGAAGTCAATATGTTCAAGCCTGCAACCCTTGAAGATGCAATTTCTCTGGCTCATAACACTGAAGATAAGATTCGAGGAAGAGACAAGCGTCCACAACAATTTCAAGCAAATGGTAACTATGGTTCCAAGAAATTCAATTCAAATTTTAGAAAATTCAATCAAAGTCGTTTTTCTTCATCATCTTTTTTCAAGTCTTAGACAAAACCACCTGCTTTGCTATCAAATACCAATCAAAACCCTAAGCCATCCTCACAGCCAAATCCTAATATTCCTAGACTTCGTGCCATTACCAACAATGTATCTAAAGCCAAACCTATAGTGTGTTACAAATGCCATCAACTTGGACATCTAGCAACCAATTTCCAATTGAAGAAACCACCTGTCCATATCAATTATCTTGGAGCAATGGAAGATGAAGAACATGAAGAAATGCCTGACTTTACGGAAGATGAGGACGACATTGCTACTCCTTCAGATATTTTACCAGGTATGCCAACTCCACATTCTTTGTTGACAATGAAATGTTTAGTGCATGGAAAAGAAAAGATTATTTTGCATGATGATGGAAGTATACATGATTTTATTTCTGCAAAGTTAGTGAAAGAATTAAAATTAAAAACTGTTTCTATGCATTATCGCATTAAAGCAGCATTCTTAGGCACAAGGTATAATGGAACACAAGAGATGCATGACTTAGAAATTCAAATTGGTGAATACACTGAAAGAAGGAATTTCCTAGTTGTACCTTTATAGTCAAGTGATATTATGCTAGGTATGCCTTGGTGTCATCAACATAATCGTGACATAGATTATTCCATGCATTCAATTAAAATTCATTTTCAAGGAAAACAAATTATATTGAATGGTATGCACGCATCTAATAATTTTCCACTGCTTACTCATACTCAAGCTAAACGTGCATTAGATAAAAGTAGTAAATCTTATCTAATTTGGGTCAATGAACTTCAAGCTAAAGAAAAACATATGCACCCTAGGCATAAAGAATTCCTTGCACAATTTAGAGATTGTTTTGCTGAAGATTTACCACATGGACTACCACCTTCACGTCGTGAAGATCACAAAATAGATTTAATTCCTAGTACACAACCACCATGTAAAGCACCATATAGGCATAACCAGATTGAACAGAAAGAAATTCAAAATCAAGTAGAGGAATTATTAAATCGAGGATTAATTAGACCTAGTAGTTCTCCATTTGGCGCACCTGTTTTATTGGTAAAGAAGAATAATAATACTTATCGCATGTGCATTGATTATTGTGTCCTAAATAAAATTACTGTAAAGAATAGATATCCAATTCCTAGGGCAGATGATCTTATGGATAAACTACAAGGTTCTGCCATATTCAATAAAATAGATCTTAAATCTAGTTATCACCAAGTGAGATTAGATAAATCTGATATATTCAATACTGCATTTAGAATACAATTTGGACATTATGAATTTCTAGTGATGCCTTTTGGATTGATTAATGCACCTGCTACATTTAGTCAAATGATGAATCGCATATTTTTGAAATATCAGCATTGTGTTATAGTATTCTTTGATGATATCTTGAGTTTCAGTAAAAATGAGAAAGAGCATTATGAACATCTGTCTTTGGTTTTCAAGTTGTTGAAAGATAATCAATTGTATGCTAATCCAGAAAAGAGTGAGTTCTTTCAAATAGAAGCTACTAACAGTACTATCTTAGATCTTTTACATGCTTACACTATTTCAAAACCACAGACATGGGATAGGCATCTACATTTACTTCAATTTGCATATAACAATACACCACACACAGCTACAAAGAAAGCACCGTTTGAAGTGATTTATGGTTATAGATTGTCTACACCTATTGCATCTTTATCAAATAAGATTCAGAGTGCTGATGATATTGCTAACATGCACGCTACTATTTTTGATGAAGTTAAAGATATGATTGCCAAAGCCCAGCAATCATATACAAAACAAGACAATAAGAAAAGACAGGCCATGAATTTCAAAGTTGATGACTATGTTTGGTTAAGAATAGAGAAACGTAGATTACAAAGTGTAGATAAACACCCACTTGTGAAATTAGCACCTAGATTCTATGGACCATTTAAGATCATTCACAAAATCAATGACAATGCATTTAAGTTGGAACTACCACCACATTGAAAAATTCACAACACCTTTCACATTAGTTTATTACGACCCTTTAGAGGCCAATTACTTGTACACCCTGTTTATGAAAACGCACCTTTGCTAGATGAAGAAACTAAAATCCTTGAGCTTGAAGCTATCATAGATACTGACTTTATGACCACTAGAACTGGCCGTAGATATTCTAGATATTTGGTCAAGTTTAAAAACCATCCTGTTGAAGAGGCCCAATGGATGCACGCTAGAGACTTAAACGCTTTCCTCACTCTGTTAGCTCCACATTGAGCTAATAGCAATTGAGGAAATTTGCTATCCCACCCCCGGGGTATGATGCCAGGAGGCATATTTCACTGTGGATTCCATGCCACGGTGGATTCCGTGAGGTTTTACGGTGGATTCCGTAAACTTTGTTTACTAGGGTCCATACACAAAGTGGATTCTTTGTGCAAGAAGTCGATGGGGACGCCTATCCTTTTCAGGCGTTTCGTTAATTTAGTGTGTACATGGGTGATTCCATAGCGGCTGATTCCGCAAAATACATATTAAATTGATGAAGGTTTATGAGTTTAGAGTGCGCACTTGTGATAAATTAAGGTTAGGATTGATTTCTAACCAATTGATTTATTTATATAGCTAAAGACTGCTAGGTATTCACTTTTGTCGGTTTAATTGTATTATTTTACTAACGATTGTGAATGCTTCAGTTGATGTGTAGAGATAGCAGCAGTGGTGGAGGAAAGCATTAGAGGATAACGTGTATTCGAGTTATCACTTATATTTTGATGGGCGCATACCTTAGGCACGGCACCTATATTTTGTTGTGCCTATTTATTAAGGCATTGGATATTTATTTATTATTTTTGTATGCGCATGGGCACATGATTATGATATTTGTATTTGGACATTGTATTGGGTATGCCTGACTTCTTGGGCGCCCGCCCATTAGCTTTATTTCTATTTAGCACTAAAGCAAACTCAAAAGCCAAAAGCATGCTATTTTGTAATTTGGGCTATTATTTGAGCTTGAAGATGATTAATACATAAAATACATGCTTTGTGGATCGCTCACACAAGGCATGGGGGGAGATTACACCCAATTGGTCTCTTGTTCATGTCGTACATGCTTTCTACCTTGAGTTTTGTGCAAAAAGTAGAGTTCTTTTGTTCTTTGGGACCTTCTGACGCTCACTATGCGCGCTTACAGCATCCGATCTATGCACCAGAGGCAAGGGAAACAGTTCATTTCCTCGGGGTTTTAAAAAAACCCCTTGTGTACTAATGCAAGGGGAAAAAGGGGGCTTAAAGAGGCCCCCCCTTAGAAGCTTCTAAGGCTTCTAGTTACACCACGTGGTAGGGATAGGAGATCAATGGTGGAGGCCACTATCTCCGGCGGCAGCAATTTGAGACGGCGCTTGGCAGCGTGCACAGCTTTAGGCGGCGGCAAGCTGATGCAGCAGCTGACGGCTCTTCTGTGGAATTCCTTCTCCACCCCACAATAGTCTTCAGCAGTTCACGACCTCTCTGCTTCTCCACATTGGTCTTCAACAGCCTCATGACCTCTCTCAGCTTCTCCACGACTCCCTCCCTTCTCACCCCTTAGAGGGGGTATTTATAGGAAGGGGGGTAAGGCCTCCCTCCCCCACATGGTGCCTGCATGCAGTCACTCCCCTTCACCTCTACACTCTCTCGTTTTAGCCCCATCCTCTTCCCTCAACCACGCTTCGGCTGGGGGAAAGAGGAGTAAAAAATTTTGCAATAAATGTAAGATTATCCCCTTGACCTCCTCCCAAGAGGAGGTTCATACGAAGATATGCAGGTTTTTCTCAGTCCTTAGTCTCGATTGGCCAGTGGGGAGTGTACTATTAAAGACCACACTGTCCGTGACCACAATGTTGGCATTGTCATTTGCCCGAGAATTCACACGGCCTAATAATATTTTCAGCAAAAATATTACAAATAAGGCCAGAACCACCCTCAGTGGAATTTGACAATAGTAACAATGAGGAAGAAGACAATAGTAGGGAGCACTGCCATACTGCCTATGACAAGGCATCAAGGACAACGCCATGGACTGTACCTTGAAAGGTCAAAGGAATGTTATATGTGATCACCAAAGTGTTTAGGGGTGAGGGAAGTTTACCATCCCCAAACCCCAAATTGGGAAATAAAAAAAGAAAGACTCATGCAAGAGAGAGAATATGAAGAGACTCTTTGCTAATTGGCCATCCGTACCTCAAAGGACACTCGAGTAAGGTGGGCATGCATGCCATTCAACTCCTACTTGTGCATGGTCTTGGCACTATGGAGGGCATGAATGTGGTGCGATCACTTGAGAGAGAGGGCCTTGAATTTGATCAATTAAGCCTGAAGCTGAGCATTAGTGGCTAATTTCATTATGTCATGGGTGGGAGCAAAGGTGTTTTTAAACAACAAGTCATCAATGTTAGGTTCTCCACCTCCTTGACCCTAGCTTGGATCATTAGGATTTGAGGATTTATCCCCAAATCCAAATGATCAGGGGGGATCTATCCCCCTTGATCAGAGTGTGGCTCGTGCTTGATCCTAAGCTTGGGATAGAGGTGAGCACTCTGATGGTGCTTGGTTGAGGGCAAGAGTCCCGACTCAATCCAAGACTGCCAGCCAAGGGATATCAACTTTATTCATCTCCCAAGCTACTCTGACTCACTATTCCTCTGGGATGTTCCACCAAAGAAGATCAATTCCTTCCTTTGACTCTTGATTTAAGTCTAGACAACCTACTATAGGACTTGAATCCACTCCTTTTCCTTAGTGTTTTGGTGCTCCTACACTTGGAAATGAAGTATCACAGATTCAACTAACAGAAGAGCTAAATAATCTAAGGTTTTGATAAAGATAGAGAATAGTCATCATACATGATGGTATTCCAAAAGGTATTCCAAAAGATAAGAAATAGTTTGGGAGGAAGGAACTTAGCAAAGTCCACCGCCTCATCTAGATTGTCATGACAGAGATGGGAGTTTGGAGCAAGAGTCTATCGTGGCAGCCTAGTGTTCATGTTTTAGCTTCTTCCAGTGGGTCATTCTACTCTTGCTCGTAGTTTTACTAGATTTCCTTAATGATCTCTAGGGCAAGTGGGGTCACACTATCCAAATTCTTCACTCCAGCCACTCAAGCTTGAAGAAACACATTCTCTCCTACTTCTGGAATTTACTCTCAGGCATCATTGACAAAGGTGAGGTGGGCATTTTGACATGCTTTCAACCATTGCCGATGGTCGTGGAGGATGGCATCTCTCTAGTAAGTTGCTCGAAGAGGGAAGTGCTCACCTTTTTTAGGGGGTTGGCATGCATGGAGAGCTCCCACCACTAGTGCTGCTACAAAGTGAAGAACCAATTGATGAATTTCAATGACTAGAGAGCCATTTCCTAGTTGAACTCTTAGAGGATGATGATCAAGGGTGTAGGCTTGATATTGCAGAGGGGCTATGTGTAACGTGTCCTCTTAGTATCATCCAGGACACGTCTTAGCAGTCCATCGAAAAGGATGTCTAGAAAGCTCCACCCGGCACTCCCATGGAATGTTACGTGAATTGCGATCTAGGTCTTCCCGCATTTGCCACATAGCGGAAGTATCCTGGCGGTTCCCACTTAGGATCGACCGGAATTAGGGTTTTTGTGACTGGTCATTAACTAACAACAACTGGCATCAGACCCAAGCGAACTTTTTTATGCAGAAACGCCAGGTCTGAAGCGGATTCACGCTGCACTTGGTTCAAGGAGAACGGGAAATGAGAGGGATGCAAAGCTCAACCTCTCTGACATAAGGCATAGTCCCATTCCGTTCCCCTAAAACAACGTAAATTGGTTAAGACATAACTCTAGGTCATCGCTTTTGTTATTCCTTTTCTTTGACGATCATCGCGTTGTTCTTTGAGAAAAGTTCCCAGCTAACCGGGACCACCCAACCGCAGGATGGGCCTATAGCCCATCCTCCGCACTTTCCTCGGTTTTTTTTGGTTATGTAATTATCTAACACATTAATTTGACATGTAACAACCAGCTTCTTTAATTAAACCGTTAAGCACTAGTTCCTTCACGTAATCTTATCACGTGACATAGAAAAACAATATCAAACAAGTTCTTTATTACATAACATTATTTTTATCTTTGAAATACAAGGAGTTCCGCCCATAGGCTTGTCCATAATCTGCCCGAAGGTTATCCAGTAATCCACAGTGATCACTATTCCAAGCTTCTGCCCGTTGACTAGTATACAGTCCTCGAGGTCCAATCCTGAGTCACGTTAGCCTCTTATGCAGGACCCGAAAGGCGAGGGATTTACGGCCAGAGCCCCCCCTGACACCCAAGCGTCCTCCTGCTCCAAGTAGAGCTCAACGGAGAGACCTGTCGCGGCGGGTTCGGTCCACATTCCCGGCGCGGTCAACAACCCCCTTGGTTAGAGTTAGGCAGGCAGTCGGGGGTAACTGAAACTGCCTCTCCCTTCAGGCCTTCAACCTGAAGTATAAGTATTCATTTAATTTGTAATTCATAAATCAAACAGTGCTCTAAAATCTCTAGCAAGCACAAACATTTCCATTAATTGACCGTGTTGTTTGGCAAACTGCTAAGGAATTATTCTTTCCTTTTTGAGTGTATCAGCACTCGTTCCAAGGTGTCTTGCAACTTGGTGAGATCCTTTATATTGCGGGTTAGGGCGTACCCAACTTCGTCAACCCTAAAGTTCATTAGATACATTAGTTTCTGGTTTATAACTTTCCTTATTTAGAAGGATATCCAAGAATACGTCCTTTTGCAAGATAACTTGCGTAAGGATCTGCCATCCTTGTTGAGGGTATTTACCCTTTCTTCTTGTGAATCAATCACAAGACTATATGACTTCGTACTTGTTGTGCAAGTCCTGCGATGAAATAATCTGTTTTAGATTCTTTAAAAGCTGTTGACGTATGTTGGACCCAGGGTCTCTTTTTCAAAACCTCAGGGACAACCCTAGTTCTTTTACCTTACGAATTTATTCACCCTACAATCAGGGAAGGTAGTCAAGTGCTTAAGGTATAAATGTTTCTTTGGTCTTTAAATCATTCCCAAGGCATATTTTGCAGCATGGTATTTCTAAGTTTAGATTGATTTGGTTATCTTTTGGAAGGTAAAATTGAGATCACCTCGGCACGATTTGTTGTCCTTGTGACAATTGATTTTTCAGTCCTAAACTTTAATGCTTTGAGGTAGATAAATTCAATTTAATATTCCTTTTTCCTTGCAAACGAAACTCATGCCAAATAACAATCTTTTCCTTGCTAAGATATGCAATTAGCAATGCTAACTTCCTAGTAATTCGAGCAACGTAAGAAAAAACCTTCCATGAATTTCATGATAATTCGTTGCTAAAAAGAATAGGGTTAATGGTGCAAGATGCAGTTTTTATACCTTCCGGATTTCACTGAAATATACTACTATAGTAAGTAGATAATCTTGTTCGTAATTTGTTATAATGCATGATGCTATTCGAAGGAAACTATGTCCTATACATTATCATTTATTCAATTAAACTAAACTCCTTCATTGTAAATAACTCGTAAAAATATATCATATCCCGAACAATTCATCTTTGCTTGATTGACTTAAAATCGATAAAAAACCAAGTAGGAAAAACCTGGTTTTGGGGTGAAATATCCACATGGATACTGGGAGACGACCCTCCCGCAGCTACTCCTTGGACTTTCTTAGGCGGCATCTCAATTGTAACCCTTCGGATGTGAAGGCAGCTTTTACTCTCCTTTTCTGATTTCCACCGTCTCTCTTTCGAGGCAAGGATCCGTTTAAATGATTGACCTTGAGAAGGGATAATAAGACCTTTAGGTTCTTAGCTTCTTCGGAGAGGAAAAGGTTTATAGTAGGGAGGAGAGGGAAAAGGGAACATGGGGTTAGAAAGGGCTTAGGGGTGTATTAAAGGAATATAGGGTGAAATACGGGCTCACAAGAGGGGACTTATAGATGTAGGCACGGGGGAAAAGGAAATTTGCGGTTTACAAGGCCAAAGGATGTGGAAATTGAATGGCCCATGGGAAAAGGTTAAGGGATTTAAGACTGGCCAGGGTGAAAGGATTTTTAAGGGGTAAAAATCGGGAGGGGTGAAAAGGGTTCTAAGAAAAACCGGGGAGGGGGTTTTAGTGTAAAAAGGGATATGGGGGGTGAAAGGAAAAGCACGGGAAGTGGTCTTGAGGGTTTTTTTAAAAAAACTCGGGGTAGGGGGATTTTTTTTTTTTGAGTGGAACGGATATGAGGGGGTGAATGGGGGCTTGATTAGCCCCCCCTTACGAAGCTTCTACAAGGAAGCTTCCTTTATCACGTGGCGGGAGGGGGGGGAACAATCTGGCAGGGGGGAAATGAGAAGTCTGACAGTGGCGCTGTGGAGAGGGAAACTAGAGGTGATAGGCGGCAGTAGCACGGCTGGTGGCGGCAGCATCAGGCGGCAACAATCAAGCAGGGCGGCGTGTATATTCCTCTTCTCTTCCTCCCCCTTCAACCGTGCGGCCCTCCCTCTTTAAATAGGGGAGGGGAGGGAATCCTCCCCCCCTTGCGGGTCAGTTTGCATGGCGAGGGACCTGAGCAAGCTCCAGCGAGGAGCTTGCTGGCCCCTCCATCCCCCCTCTCACGCTCCAGCTCAATACGCCGCCGTGAAGGTGAAAATCTTTTCTTTTATATATTTAATATATTACATTCTCTCCCCCTTAGAAGAATCGAGATGTCCTCATCTCGAGATAAACTGGGAATATTGATGGTTGAGAGTGTCTTCATCTACCCAGGTGGCATTCTCTTCGGAATAATCTTTCCACTGGACGAGCCATTCTCTCAAGGTTCTAGATCTTAACTGTCTCTCCCTAACACCTAAGATCCTATACGGCCTTAGTTCAAGGACTTCTTGACTAGGCATTACAATTTATTGGTCATCAGGTACATAATTAGGGTTGGGTTCATATTTTTTCAATAGGCTGATATGGAATACATTGTGAACCTTTAGGTTGTTAGGGAGTTGCAATCTATAAGCACTGGGTCCTAGGCATTTGAGGATTTTATACGGCCCACAAGACCTTGGACTTAGCTTCTTGCAATCTCCTAGGGATAGATAACTCTTTTTAGGGCATACTCGAATGAAGACCATGTCTCCTTCTTCGAAGACTCTTTCTTGACGCTTCAAATCTGCGTATGCCTTTTGTCTATCCTTGGCCGCTTGTATGTCTTGTCTTATTGACTTTATTTGATCATCCATGTCTTCCAACATCTGTCTTGATGCTTCAACCCTTAGGGTTGGATCAGAAAAGTTTAGAGGAATTCGACAATCATGACCATACAATGCTTGGAAAGGGGTCATCTGAATGCTTTGTTGGTAAGAAGCATTGTAGGCAAACTCTACCAAAGGCAAGTATTGAATCCACTTCTTGGGTTCTCGAGAATAGTATGCCCTAAGCATATCCTCGATGACTTGATTTACTCGCTCTGTTTGGCCATCGGTTTGGGGATGGTAGGCAATGCTAAAACAGAGTTGAGTCCCAATAGCTTCAAAGATAGCTCTCCAGAAGTATGATATGAAGAGAGAATCTCGATCACTAATGATTCTTCTGGGTAACCTATGTAGCTTGAATATCTCCTTGATAAACAATCTTGCAATGTCAGAGGCTTTATAGTTTGTCTTTACTGGAATCAGCTGTGCAACCTTGGTAAGCATGTCAACCACAACCATAATGGAATTGTATCCTCCTTAGACTTGGGGTAAGCCTACAACAAAATCCATACTGATGATTTCCCATTTCATTTGGGGAATGTCAAGCAGTTGCAGTTTCCCTGGCATCATGACATGTTCGGCTTTGATACGTTGGCAAGACAAACACTCAGTGACATATTTGAGAACATCACCTTTAAGCCTCTCCCAATGGTAGCTCTTCCTAATAACTGAATTAAGAGTCTTAGCATAGCTAGGATGTCCTGCGAAAGGGAAATCATGAGCTTCCCACATTATCTTCTGCTTAAGTGACTAGCTTGCTGGTATACACAGCCTGGTTCTGTAGTAGACAAGTCCATTATCAATGGAAATTTCTTGATGCTTAGCTTGCAACTTTTGATTTTGTTCCTTGGTAGATATTTCCTTTAGCATTGTTTGGTAGGCCAAATCATGGCATGCTTCCTCTCTAGCTAGTTCAAGTATAGGGTTGTTTGGCATAGATACTTTTGTAGCCAGAGATCTGGCCGTTGATGGATTCTACAAGATTAAGGAAAATAGGAATGCCTTGCGACTGAGTGCATCGGCAACTACATTCTCTTTCCCTGCTCGGTACTTGATTTCAAAATCATATTCCTCCAATACTTCAATCCACTGACGTTGCCTCATGTTGAGCTCGTTCTGGGTAAAATTCCATTTGAGACTCTTATGATCGGTTACTAGAGTAAACTTGTTACCCAACAGGTAGTGTCTAACATTGCAAAGAAAGAGATCTTCTTTAATGAATCCTTGCAAAGAAAGAGATGTCTAACATTGCAACATGCGATTTTTATCTTTCCAAGCATAATCGAAGTGTACAACCATCATTTCAACTTTGTAATAATGATCATTAGTTAATCTAAATTTGTTACTTTGCAATGCTTATAAACAATTTGCTAAGAATGCATAGACGTCTTATGTCCTTCTTCCATTTGTTCCTTTGAAGAATACTAATGACCGATTCCTTGATTATGAGTTATTTTTCCTAAGATAGCCAATGTTTTTCAATTGTAAAAGTGCATCTTACTTTCGTGAATTAACCATGCATAATTACGATATTTCGATGTAAATAGGAGTTGTGGGAGTTGTGGGAGTTGCAATAGGAAATATGGTTTTTGAATCCGGCGGTTAGGGTGAACTCGAGGAGAACCAATGAAAGGAGGGTTTAAAACTTGCTAATACGGCTTGAGTGGGAATGTCATAGGAGTTTCTAAAGAACTTGTGTGGGGGGGAAAATCCACAGAAGGGTTGAAATTGGCTTTCTGGAATACAAGGGGAGGATTTAAAAGGAAACGGGGATTAAATAGCCTTGTGGAAATGGTATGAAAAAGGCTTAAAAATCCGGGCTAGGTGACTTTTGGGGAAACCAAGGGCTGAAAGGGTTTAATTCTCGGGGATGCAAGGAAAAAGGGGTTTTGAAGAGCCCCAGGGTAAATGGCCCAAAAAGGAACTTGTATAGGAAATCCCGCGGGAACGGCTGCTTTAAACCTCAGGGCAAGGTGAGCTTATAGGAATTTAGTGGAACCCCATAGGAAGGGGGGTTTAAATGGACCATGGGAAGGGTTTTTAAAACCCCGCCTAAGGTGGGTTTTTGGGGGCAATGGGAAAAACAACTTAAATTCCAAGGGGAAAAGGGTGTAAAGATCGCTTGGAAAGTGCTTAAATCCTGAGGGAGGTAAGGGAAATGCTTAATTTCACCGGGGTAAAAAAAAACCCCTTGTGTAATAATGCAAGGGGGAAACGGGGGCTTAAAGAGCCCCCCCCTTAAAAGCTTCTAACAAGCTTCTAAGGCTTCTAGTTACACCATGTGGCAGGGATAGGAGATCGATGGAGGCCACTATCTCAGGCGGTAGCAATTTGAGACAGCGCTTAGCGGCGTGCACAGCTTTAGGCGACCACAGTGGACGCAGTAGGCTGGCAACTCTTCTGTGGAATTCCTCCTCCACCCCACAACGATCTTCAATAGCTCAGGACCTCTCTACTTCTCCATGTTGGTCTTCAACAGCCTCACGACCTCTCTCAGCTTCTCCACGACTCCCTCCCTTCTCACCCCTTAGAGGGGGTATTTATAGGAAGGGAGGTAAGGCCTCCCTCCCCCACATGGTGCTTGCATGCAGTCACTCCCCTCCACCTCTACACTGTCCCATTTTAGCCCCATCCTCTTTCCTCAAGCACACTTCGGCTGGGGGAAAGAGGATTTAAAAAATTTGCAATAAATGTAAGATTATCGCCTTGACCTCCTCCCAAGAGGAGGTTCATATGAAGATATGCGGGTTTTCTTAGTCGTTAGTCTTGATTGGCCAGTGGGGAGTGTACTATTAAAGACCACACCATCCGTGACCACAATCCCAGCATTGTCATTTACCTGAGACTTCACACGGCCTCATAATATTTTCAGCAGAAATATTACATTCTCTCCCCCTTGGAGGAATCGAGATGTCCTCATCTCGAGATAAGCTGGGGATATTGATGGTGGTTGAGAGTGCTTTCATCTATCCAAGTGGCATCCTCCTCAGGATAATCTTTCCACTGGACGAGGCATTCTCTCAAGGTTCTGGATCTTAGTTGTCTCTCCCTAACATCTAAGATCCTGTCAGGCCGTAGCTCAAGGACTGCTTGGCTAGGCATTACAACTTGTTGGTCATCAAGTACATGGCTAGGATTAGGTACATACTTCTTCAATAGGCTGATATGGAATACATTATGAACCTTTAGGTTTTCAGGGAGTTGTAGTCTATAAGCATTAGGTCCTAGGCACTTGAGAATCTTGTATGGTCCACAATACCTTGGACTTAGCTTCTTGCAATCTCTTAAGGATAGAGAACTCTTCTTTGGGCATACGCAAATGAAGACCATGTCCCCTTCCTCGAAGATTCTATCTTGACGCTTCAAATCGGCATATGCTTTCTGTCTATCCTTGGCGGCTTGGATGTCTTGTCTTATTGACTTTACTTGGTCATCCATCTCTTCCAACATCTGCCTTGAAGCTTCAACCCTCAAGGTTGGATCTGAGAAGCTTAGGGGACTTCAATAGTCATGACCATACAATGCTTGAAAAGGGGTCATCTGAATGCTTTGTTGATAAGAAGCATTGTAGGAAAATTCAACCAAAGGCAAGTATTGAATCCACCTTTTTTGCTCACGACAGCAGTGTGCCCTTAGCATATCCTCAATGACTTGATTGACTCGCTCCATTTAGCCACCAATTTGGGGATGGTAAGCTGTACTAAAACAGAGTTGAGTCCAATGGCTTCAAAGATAGCTCTCCAGAAGTGTGATGTGAAGAGAGAATCCCGATCACCAATGATTCTTCTGGGTAGCCCATGTAGCTTGAATATCTCCTTAATAAACAACCTTGCAATGTCTGAGGCTTTATAGTTTGTCTTTACTGGAATAAGGTGTGCAATCTTAGTAAGCATGTCAACCACAACCATGATGGAGTTGTATCCTCCCTGAACTTGGGATAGGCCAACAACAAAGTCCATACTGATGAATTCCCATTTCATTTGGGGAATGTCAAGTGGTTTTAACTTTCCTGCCATTTTGACATGTTCGGCTTTGATACGTTGACAAGACAAACACTTAGTGACATATTTGAGAACGTCACCTTTAAGCCTCTCCTAGTAATAGGTCTTCCTAACTGCATTGAGAGTCTTAGCACAGCCAGGATGTCCTGAGAAAGGGGAATCATGAGCTTCCCACAATATCTTCTGCTTAAGTGACTGGCTTGCCGATATACATAACCTCGTTCTATAGTAGAAAAGTCCACTATTGATAGAGAATTCATGATACGTAGCCTGTAGCTTTTGGTCCTGGTCCTTGATAAAGATCTCCCTTAGCATCTTTTGATAGGCTGGATCATGGCATCCTTCTTCTCTAGCCAGCTCAAGTATTGGATTGTTTGGCATGGACACCTTTGTGGCTAGGGATCTAGCTGTTGATGGATTTTGCAAGATTAATGAGTTAAGGAATGCCTTGCGACTGAATGCATCGATAACTACATTCTCCTTTCCTAGTCAGTACATGTTTTTAAAGTCATACTCCTCCAACACTTCAATCCACCGACATTGCCTCATGTTGAGCTTGTTCTAGGTAAAGATCCACTTAATACTTTCATGATCAGTCACTAGAGTAAAATTGTTACCCAACAGGTAGTGTCTCCAAAGCTTTAGAGCATGGATGACAGCTAACAATTCAAGATCATGGGTAGCATAATTCTTCTCAGGGCTCTTCAGTTTCCTTGAAGAGTAAGCTACACGATGACCTTCCTGCATGAGCACACAACCTAAGGCAAGCGTGCTAGCATTAGTTACTACCTCAAACTTCTTACTGAGGTCTAGAAGTTCTAGAATAAGTATTGATACCAAACTTTGCTTCAATCTATCAAAGCTGGTTTGTTCAACAGTTGACCATGCAATGGATGTTTGCTTCTTCAATAAGTCCATTAGAGGTGCTGCAATCACAAGGCATAATTTTTTATAAAGACCATATACCATCCTGTCAATCCAAGAAAACTGTGTATTTCTTTGAGAGTTGTTGGTATTGGCCATTCTAGAACATCTCTGACTTTGGCGGATCCACTGAGATTCCTTCTGCTGATACAATGAATCCTAGATATTCAATCTGATGTTTGAAGAATGCACATTTCTTCATCTTAGCATACAACTTATGTGACCTCATTGTCTCAAGGACAATCGGAAGTTGGGGTTCATGATCTTCCTCCTATTTGGAATAGACTAAAGTGTCATCAAAGAAGACGAATACGAATTCATCAAGATATGGCCTAAAGATATCCTGCATTAACATGTTGAAGGTGGCAGGTGCATTCGTAAGCCCGAATGACATAACTAGAAACTCAAAGTGCCATATCTTGTGTTGAAGGCCGTCTTTGGGATATCTTCATCCTTAATCCTTATCTAATAGTCACCAGACCTGAGATTAATCTTGGAGAAGATCTTCACATCTTGAAGACAATCAAGAAGATCATCTATTCTAGGAATAGGGTACTTATTCTTGACAGTTGATTGATTCAACCCTCTGTAATCAATACATAGTCGAAGAATTCCATCTTTCTTTTTCTGGAACAGTACTGGAGCTCCCCATGGTGAACTGCTAGGACGGATGGAGCCCTGATTTAGCAATTGCTTGAGTTGTTTGTTCAACTCAATTGCTTCTGGGATGGACATTCTATAAGGTCTCTTTGCAATTGGTGCAGCTCCTACTGGCACTAGCTTGATCTCATGAACCACTTCTCTTTGAGACAGGAGTTCTATTAACTCTTCAGGAAATACGTCCGCGTATTCCTTTAGCTAAGAAGGTCTTTCACTAGGCTCCTGCTTCTGTTCTAACTTGTTGAGCTTAATTAAGTAGACATGTAGTAACTTTCTGACTCCCTTTATAATCCGAGATGCTTTGGCCAATTGAATTTTTGGCATTCCAGCCTCACCTTGAGTTGTGACTAAATCCCCTTCAGAGTTCCGAAAGGAAATTTGGCCCTTTCCACAATGAATGTGGGCATCATTAGATTTAAGCCAATCCATTCCGAGAAGACACTCATGGATGCCTAAGTTCATGACTCTGAATTTGACTGAAGTCGTCTTTCCTCCCAGAAAGAATTCCACCTTAGCAGTTTGCATGGTACAAGTAACCTCATGACCATTTGCTAATTCCACAAGCAAGGTAAGAGCTTCTATTTTGGCTATTCCTAATGTTTTTGCACAAGATGGTGAGATAAAGGAATGTGTACTGCCACAATCAATCAAGGTCTTGAAACCTTTACCTTGATAGTCCGACGATGTCTGAATCACTGAGAACTGGCGATTCGGCCCTTTCTTGTGAAGAGCGGCATGGATTGTTGCCCTTTCAAACTCTGCTTCCATGGTCGGATCTTCTTCTTCGCACATTTCCCTATTGGCAACACAGGTGATTCTTCCTTTGCCTCGAGTAGCGGCTCCTTGGCCACAGCCCGTTCCTTGGAAAGATACCTGGCTCTGTCCTTCTCCAAGCTTGGGACATTGCCTCTTGAAATGTCCTGGCTCATTGCAGTGGAAACAACAGATGTTCCAGCCATTGCTTTGGGTAGGGATAAAGCTGTTGGCATTATTAGTTCTTTCTTTCTTTCTTTGTCCCTGATTTTGACCTTAAGCTCTCTTCATTTGAGGCCTAAATGCTCCTTTGTTCGGGTCATTATAAGACCAAGTTTTGTTACTTCTTGGCTTAGCCTGCATCTCCTGAATTATAGGTGCAGCTCGAATGAGTGCGTCCTGAAGATCTGATGAGCACATAGATTTGAGACGCCTATTCACTGGTGGGTTTAAACCACCACAAAATTTTGACACCTGCTATGTCATGTCCATCTCTGGTGCATACTTAAGAAGTGAGACGAATTTAGAGTAGTATACGTCAAGAGTGAGTCCAAACTGTTTTAGTTCGTAGAACTCATTCATTTTCTGCGTGCGATACGCAGGTGGTAAGTATCTTCCTTGCACGACTTTCTTCAGTTTTTCCTAGGTAACGGATCCTTTTGCGATCCCTTGATCTCTGCACCATTGCTTCCACCAAAGCTTGGCTTCGCCGGTGAGCTTCAACTTGGCGAGCATAGCCTAGTTGGTGAGGGCAGTACCGGCTGCTTCAAAGTAATTCTCATAGACTCTATCCAAATTTCAGCATGTGCTTAGACAATCCTACCTTTCTTATCAAATTTGGGTGGCTTAATCCGCTTAAGAAGAAACTTCTTCTACTGGATTACAGCAGTACTTGATGTGGGAGGCGAATTGGGAATTTGTACCTGGGGTTGTGCTTGGATAAAGGTTTCTTAACATTATTACTCGTTAATCGTTATGATTTATATTTTATCTCCATTTCAACTATCAATCAAGAAATCTAGGCACTTAACTTTTTATCAATTCTCATAGACAAAACAGACATTGATAAAAAGAAGTCTTATTCCATTTATATGGGTTTAGCCCTTTCGGAGTACAACATTTCCTGATATGATAGAGCAATCATTACATTTAGTTTGGGGACAATAATGTTGTATTATATTTATCTACAGGAACTGGATAATAGTATGATTTTGGGTCATGGATCTTCAGGAATCGGTAAGTCATCGGAAGATTAGGGTATCCTTTCCTTTGGAACCCATTCTTCTCATAGCACTCCAACACCTTGATCCTGTCGGCGGGGATTACACGGGTCACTTCCTCATATATATATGAGTTCAGCTCAACCCTTCGACCTCGAATATGTAAAGTTGAGTTTACGTTAGCCTCCACAAAAATAAACAGCTTCACGATCTTTAGGTCTTCCAACCACTTGATCCTCTTTAGGTTAGTTTGAAGGTATGCAAACCAGTGGGCAGCTATATAGTAGATTCCTGAGTCACCCGTCCATCTTCATTCCATGTATAAAGGTGATGGATTATAGATACAATCTAGGATGTTCATCATCTCAACCCTTTGTCGATAATTCGGGGAATGCATTGCAATCATAAACATGACTCGGAACACTAAGAACCTGTTCCATGCTTCATAATTCTGCAAGACAGCATCGAAAGTAAGAAAATGTTCAAAAAAGTAACATTTTCTTTACTTTTTCTTATTAAGATTTCTTAAAAACAAATCCTTTGTTGGTTTGCTCTGATACCAACTGTAACGTGTCCACCTGTTCTCTTTAGGACATGTCTTAGTGGTCCATCGAAAAGGAGATCTAGAAAGCTTTGCCCAGCACTCCCATGGAATGTTATAGGGTTTGCGATCCAGGACTTTCTGCGTCTACCACGTAGGGGAAGTATTCTTGCAGTTACCACTTAGGACCGACCTGAATCAGGGTTTCCCCTGAAGGTCATTTTCTAAACGGCAACTAGCATCGAACCCGGAGCGAACTACTTTACGCAGAAACGCCAGGGCCGAAGTGAATTCACGCTGCACTTGGTTCAAGGAGAATGGGAAACGAGAGGGATGCAAAGCTCGATCTCCCTGCCATAAGGCATAGTCCCATTCCATTTCCCTAAAACAGTGTAAACCAGGATATTTATAACCTAGAGTCTAGGTCAGTGCCTTTGCTATTCATTTCCTTTGAGATGATCTTCTTGCTGTCCATTATGATTGAGAAACGTTCCTAGCCAACTAGGACCACCCATCCGTAGGACGGACCCATGACCACATCCACCGCACTTTCCCGAGGTTGTTTTAGTTATCTAATTACCTATCACATTTAGTTGGACATGCATCAATCAACTTCCCTAATTAGCCCGTTGGGTACTAGTTCCTTCACGTAATCATAGCACTTGACATAGAAAAGCAATGTCAAACAAGTTCCTTTTCAATAGCTTATCATATTTATCTTTGGAATACATTTAAAAAGTCCAACCCATAGGCTTATCCATAATCCTCCAAAAGGCTATCCAGTAATCCAGAGGGATTACTAATCCAAGATTTCGCCCGTAGCCTAGTATGCGGGCCTTGAGATCTAATCCCGAGTCACGTTAGCCTCTTGTGCAGGGCTCGGAAGTCGAGGGATTTACGGCCAGAGCCCCCCTAGCACCCAAGCGTCCTCCTGCTCCAAGTAGCACTCAACGGAGAGACCTCTCGTGGTGGTTCAGTCCACCTTCTCGGCGTGTTTAACAACCCCCTTGGTTAGGGTGAGGGACACAGTCGGGGGTCACTGAAGCTACCTCTCCCTTCAGGCCTTCAACGTGAAGCATTAAATATCTTTTCATTTTTTAATTCCTTGAGCAAACGAAGCAAACAATTCTCTCTAAACTGTTACCAGCACAATCATTTCCAGTGGTCGTTATTTTGGCCAACTGCTAAGGAGAGAATCCTTCTTTCTGAATGAATCCAACACTCATTCCGGGATCAATTGCGACTCCACAAGTTTCCCAAGGGTTTGTTTGTTAACCCTTATATCCTTGGGTTAGGGCCGTATCCTATTAACCCAACTTACCCAATACCTTAAGTTCCATTAGTAGTAAATAAGTTATTCCAATTTACTGATTGGTCTTTTGCTTCCAAGCAATTATCTAATCTCCTTATCTTGGTCACTTTTTCCAAGAAAGGTGCTATGTCAAGATGACTACTCATCCTCTTGCAACATAAACTTGCGCAAGAATCTGCCAATCTCATTCCAAGGATTTGGCCACTCCCTTGTGATCAAATCACAAGATCATGCGACTCTGCAACTTGTTGCAGAAGTGTCGCACCTAATCCATGGGACTATTTTACCCACTGAACGGCATCTTCTAATCATGGAATCATGATTAGATAGGAAACAGGGTTAGGGTGTCTTCATAACAATCCGTTCCTGATTGCACTAGACCGACATTATCGATCCCAGGGTTTCAAATTCAAACCGAGTTTCATATTTTTAACGAGCGATCCTAAGGGTAGAGACCCTAGATCATTTCTCGCAAATATATCCTATTGTCCCTACATTCCGTAAATGTGGACAAGATTTTTTTAAGGGTATGAGAGGTTCAACTTGGCAATAAATGCGAGTAGGTCACGTCCTCAACGTGCTAAACCCTAGTTAGCACTTTGGGATATGTTGCATTGATTTAACCCTTCCTAAGCGATTCCTTCACGGTTTACATGTTTAGGGTAAACCAATTTACTTGTCTATTCTTGAAGATATTTACGATACCATTCTCGTAATCACATGATTCATTGTCTACGTATGATTAGATTTACAAACCCTAACTTTTCTGGTTAAGATCAAAGCATATGCTAAGTTATGGCATAATTCCTATTGATCCTTCTAAAACATGCATTCACGATTCATGCTGCTAGGCTTTTAGGGTTTTATGTGAACCGTGCTGCTTTTTCCTAATTTCATTTCTGAATGAATTATTCGTATGCTGAATTTGCACAACCTTTCGTAGCTACTTACGTAATTGATTGAGATTTATGCCAATTTCCTAGAGGTTAATCTACTTCATGCAGCCTTAGAGTCATTTCCATGCCTTGCAAATTCATATAGTTTGTTAGCAATCTTCTTTAATGAATCCTTGCGAAGAAAGAGATGTCTAGCATTGCAACATGCGATTTTTATCTTTCCAAGCATAATCGAAGTGTACAACCATCATTTCAACTTTGTAAGAATGGTCATTAGTTTATCTAAATTTGTTACTTTGCAATGCTTATAAACAATTTGCTAAGAATGCATAGACGTCTTATGTCCTTCTTCCATTCATTCCTTTGAAGAATACTAATGACCGATTCCTTGATTATGAGTTATTTTTCCTAAGATAGCCAATGTTTTTCAATCGTAAAAGTGCATCTTACTTTCGTGAATTAACCATGCATAATTACGATATTCTGACGTAAATTTAAAAAAATAGGAAGAAAACATGGACTTGTGGATTCGGTGAAATGTTCACATGGATGTTAGGAGATGATCCTCCTACGGTTGCGCCTTGTGCCTTTTTAGGGGCCATTAGGATTTTGACCTTCTTGCCTTGGCCATAGACTTATGATCTTGGCTCAGCTCCCTCACACACGCAATTCCCTTTTAGATTCGGCTTCCTTGGCCGATGCTTCATCCTGTGGACTTGGGCTTTGGAAAACCTTACAGGCTTGTGTCAGTTGCAATAGGAAAGATGGTTTTTGAATCCGGCGATTAGGGTGAACTTGAGGAGAACCAATGAAAGGAGGGTTTAAAACTTGCTAATACGGCTTGAGTGGGAATGTCATGGGAGTCTCTAAAGAACTTGTGTGGGGGGCAAAATCCATGGAAGGGTTAAAATTGGCTTTGTGGAATACAAGGGGAGGATTTAAAAGGAAACGGGGATTAAATAGCCTTGTGGAAAGGGTATGAAAAAGGCTCAAAAATCCGGGCTAGGTGACTTTTGGGGAAACCAAGGGCCGAAAGGGTTTAATTCCCGGGGATGCAAGGAAAAAGGGGTTTTAAAGAGCCCTGGGGTAAATGGCGCAGAAAGGGACTTGTATAGGAAATCCCACGGGAAGGGTTGCTTTAAACCTCAGGGCAAGGTGAGCTTATAGGGTTTAGTGGAACCCCACGGGAAGGGGGGGTTAAATGGACCACGAGAAGGGTCTTTAAAACCCGGCCTAAGGTGGGTTTTTGGGGCAAGGGGGAAAATGGCTTAAATTTCAAGGGGAACGGGGTGTAAAGATCACTTGGAAAGGGCTTAGATCTCAGGGGAGGATGATGCCAAGAGGCATATTTCACGATGGATTTCGTGCCACGGTGGATTCCGTGAGGTTTTTATGGTGGATTCCGTAAACTTTGTTTACCGAGGTTCATACACAAAGTGGATTATTTGTGCGAGAAGTCGATGGGGACGCCTATCCTTTTCGGGCGTTTCGTTGATTTAGTGTGTACATGGGTGATTCCATAGCCGGTGATTTTGCAAAATACATATTAAATTGATAAACGTTTATGAGTTTAGAGTGCGCACTCGTGATAAATTAAGGTTAGGATTGATTTCTAACCAATTGATTTATTTATGTAGCTGAAGATTGCTAGGTATTCACTTTTGTCGGTTTAATTGTATTATTTTACTAACGATTGTGAATGCTTCAGTTGATGTGTAGAGATAGCAGCAGTGGTGGAGGAAAGCATTGGAGGATAACGTGTATTCGAGTTGTCACTTATATTTTGATGGGCGCATACCTTGGGCATGGTGCCTATATTTTGTCACGCCTATTTATTAAGGCGTTCGATATTTATTTATTATTTTTGTATGCTCATGGGTGCACGATTATGATATTTGTATTTGGACATTGTATTGGGTATGCCTAACTTCTTGGGCCTCTGCCCATTAGCTTTATTTCTATTTAGCACTAAAGCAAACTCAAAAGCCAAAAGCATGCTATTTTGTAATTTGGGCTATTATTTGAGCTTGAAGATGATTAATACATAAAATACATGCTTTGTGGAGCGCTTACACAAGGCATGGGGGGAGATTGCACCCAATTGGTCTCTTGTTCATATCGTGCATGCTTTCTACCTTGAGTTTTGTGCAAAAAGTAGACTTCTTTTGTTCTTGGGGACCTTTGGACGCTCACTACGCGCGCTTACGACATCCGATCTGTGCACTAGTGGTATCAGATCGAAGCTTAGATCGAGAGCTTTCAATCGCTATCCATCTTGCACGAAGGCGAAGCTCCGGGAACGATCGAGATCTACAGTCAGTTTCATTGCAAACGGTCGATACAGGTGGATTCCTGGCGATCAAGAACCTCTATCAACAGCCTCTGATCGTGAAGGACCGGCCTGAGGAAGTGGAGGACCACATCAATATTTCCTTCAACAAGTCGTTTGAAACAGTATACTAAGCTTTATTTCCATAGCCAAGAAGTTTACAAGCTTTAGCTAAAAGCTTAAAAAGATTATTATAAAGCTTAAGCTCATAAAATCGACGACTTCTGAACGGGCGGCATCTCAACGTGATTTTCGGCGTAGAAAAACGCCCCCCCTCAAAATCGTCGAGTGGTCAACTCAAGCTTAGTCATCTAAGCTATTCATAAATCCTCCTAATCATTCAAGTTTTACAAGTCTTGTGATTACAGCAAGTCACGAAGGTCAATCAAGTTCTTAGAAGTCAAAACTGACTTATTCCAATAACTCCCATAAGGACTATTCCTGCATAGAAGCATAGAACTACAAAGTTGTTCCCTGGAAGACTCTGTTCGCATACGCGAACTTGCTGAACCAGTTTCAGCACACGTAGAAGGTCATACGTAGATTTTACGAAGACTACAAATTCTGCAACCGCAAAAGACGAAGACCGTGAAAGCCAAACAAAAATCTATAAGCCTTGTATACTCGACTTTGAGCTACGCTCATCTAGCTAATTGGATTTTGAGAGAGTGAGGTCTTTTGTATTTGTACAGGATGAAGGAACAAAATATGGATGATTTAATGGCTGAAGGTAACCTTCCTGAACCTACGATGGAACAAAAATTAGATTTAATTATGATGCAGCTAGATGAAGAACGAAGAGCCCGACAAGCTTTGCAAGTTCAATTGGCCAATTAACAATGATCGACCATTGACAAAGATGGACCACAATCCGAAGATCTTATCTGACGAACCATTGATGCGACGCTCGAAGCTCAATCCATCTGCAAAGAAACAAAGATAAGTAAAAGAAATTTCAAATTCCGTACTTTCAATGGAACTCGAGATGAAAAGATTGTCCTTGCATTCATCAGTCAGTTTAATGATTACTTTCATGATGAGATATACACTGAAAAAGACAATTAAATGTGTCACTAATCACTTAGTCGATCGAGCATCTCTTTGGTGGACCATGGTTCGTAAGAGCATAGATGGTCCCACTAGTTGGGAGAGTTTCAAAAAGAAGTTTATGCAGAATTTCCTTTCTCCTCAATTCCATGAAAAAGCCATAAAGCAATGGGATCTTCTTCAGCAAAGAGATCGTGAGCCTATTTCCCAGTATACCAAACGTTTTTGGAATGCCCTACTGCAACTCTGAATGCTTGAAGATGTACCTGAAGCGACTCACAAGCGCAAGTTTATGTCTGGATTACTTGAGCATTACTATGCTGAAGTCAATATGTTCAAGCCTGCAACCCTTGAAGATGCAATTTCTCTGGCTCATAACATTGAAGATAAGATTCGAGGAAGAGACAAGCGTCCACAACAATTTCAAGCAAATGGTAACTATGGTTCCAAGAAATTCAATTCAAATTTTAGAAAATTCAATCAAAGTCGTTTTTCTTCATCATCTTTTTTCAAGTCTTAGACAAAACCACCTGCTTTGCTATCAAATACCAATCAAAACCCTAAGCCATCCTCACAGCCAAATCCTAATATTCCTAGACTTCGTGCCATTACCAACAATGTATCTAAAGCCAAACCTATAGTGTGTTACAAATGCCATCAACTTGGACATCTAGCAACCAATTTCCAATTGAAGAAACCACCTGTTTATATCAATTATCTTGGAGCAATGGAAGATGAAGAACATGAAGAAATGCCTGACTTTACGGAAGATGAGGACGACATTGCTACTCCTTCAGATATTTTACCAGGTATGCCAACTCCACATTCTTTGTTGACAATGAAATGTTTAGTGCATGGAAAAGAAAAGATTATTTTGCATGATGATGGAAGTATACATGATTTTATTTCTGCAAAGTTAGTGAAAGAATTAAAATTAAAAACTGTTTCTATGCATTATCGCATTAAAGCAGCATTCTTAGGCACAAGGTATAATGGAACACAAGAGATGCATGACTTAGAAATTCAAATTGGTGAATACACTGAAAGAAGGAATTTCCTAGTTGTACCTTTATAGTCAAGTGATATTATGCTAGGTATGCCTTGGTGTCATCAACATAATCGTGACATAGATTATTCCATGCATTCAATTAAAATTCATTTTCAAGGAAAACAAATTATATTGAATGGTATGCACGCATCTAATAATTTTCCACTGCTTACTCATACTCAAGCTAAACGTGCATTAGATAAAAGTAGTAAATCTTATCTAATTTGGGTCAATGAACTTCAAGCTAAAGAAAAACATATGCACCCTAGGCATAAAGAATTCCTTGCACAATTTAGAGATTGTTTTGCTGAAGATTTACCACATGGACTACCACCTTCACGTCGTGAAGATCACAAAATAGATTTAATTCCTAGTACACAACCACCATGTAAAGCACCATATAGGCATAACCAGATTGAACAGAAAGAAATTCAAAATCAAGTAGAGGAATTATTAAATCGAGGATTAATTAGACCTAGTAGTTCTCCATTTGGCGCACCTGTTTTATTGGTAAAGAAGAATAATAATACTTATCGCATGTGCATTGATTATTGTGTCCTAAATAAAATTACTGTAAAGAATAGATATCCAATTCCTAGGGCAGATGATCTTATGGATAAACTACAAGGTTCTGCCATATTCAATAAAATAGATCTTAAATCTAGTTATCACCAAGTGAGATTAGATAAATCTGATATATTCAATACTGCATTTAGAATACAATTTGGACATTATGAATTTCTAGTGATGCCTTTTGGATTGATTAATGCACCTGCTACATTTAGTCAAATGATGAATCGCATATTTTTGAAATATCAGCATTGTGTTATAGTATTCTTTGATGATATCTTGAGTTTCAGTAAAAATGAGAAAGAGCATTATGAACATCTGTCTTTGGTTTTCAAGTTGTTGAAAGATAATCAATTGTATGCTAATCCAGAAAAGAGTGAGTTCTTTCAAATAGAAGCTACTAACAGTACTATCTTAGATCTTTTACATGCTTACACTATTTCAAAACCACAGACATGGGATAGACATCTACATTTACTTCAATTTGCATATAACAATACACCACACACAGCTACAAAGAAAGCACCGTTTGAAGTGATTTATGGTTATAGATTGTCTACACCTATTGCATCTTTATCAAATAAGATTCAGAGTGCTGATGATATTGCTAACATGCACGCTACTATTTTTGATGAAGTTAAAGATATGATTGCCAAAGCCCAGCAATCATATACAAAACAAGACAATAAGAAAAGACAGGCCATGAATTTCAAAGTTGATGACTATGTTTGGTTAAGAATAGAGAAACGTAGATTACAAAGTGTAGATAAACACCCACTTGTGAAATTAGCACCTAGATTCTATGGACCATTTAAGATCATTCACAAAATCAATGACAATGCATTTAAGTTGGAACTACCACCACATTGAAAAATTCACAACACCTTTCACATTAGTTTATTACGACCCTTTAGAGGCCAATTACTTGTACACCCTGTTTATGAAAACGCACCTTTGCTAGATGAAGAAACTAAAATCCTTGAGCTTGAAGCTATCATAGATACTGACTTTATGACCACTAGAACTGGCCGTAGATATTCTAGATATTTGGTCAAGTTTAAAAACCATCCTGTTGAAGAGGCCCAATGGATGCACGCTAGAGACTTAAACGCTTTCCCCACTCTGTTAGCTCCACATTGAGCTAATAGCAATTGAGGAAATTTGCTATCCCACCCCCGGGGTATGATGCCAGGAGGCATATTTCACTGTGGATTCCATGCCACGGTGGATTTCGTGAGGTTTTACGGTGGATTCCGTAAACTTTGTTTATTGGGGTCCATACACAAAGTGGATTCTTTGTGCAAGAAGTCGATGGGGACGCCTATCCTTTTCAGGCGTTTCGTTAATTTAGTGTGTACATGGGTGATTCCATAGCGGCTGATTCCGCAAAATACATATTAAATTGATGAAGGTTTATGAGTTTAGAGTGCGCACTTGTGATAAATTAAGGTTAGGATTGATTTCTAACCAATTGATTTATTTATATAGCTAAAGACTGCTAGGTATTCACTTTTGTCGGTTTAATTGTATTATTTTACTAACGATTGTGAATGCTTCAGTTGATGTGTAGAGATAGCAGCAGTGGTGGAGGAAAGCATTAGAGGATAACGTGTATTCGAGTTATCACTTATATTTTGATGGGCGCATACCTTAGGCATGGCACCTATATTTTGTTGTGCCTATTTATTAAGGCATTGGATATTTATTTATTATTTTTGTATGCGCATGGGCACATGATTATGATATTTGTATTTGGACATTGTATTGGGTATGCCTGACTTCTTGGGCGCCCGCCCATTAGCTTTATTTCTATTTAGCACTAAAGCAAACTCAAAAGCCAAAAGCATGCTATTTTGTAATTTGGGCTATTATTTGAGCTTGAAGATGATTAATACATAAAATACATGCTTTGTGGATCGCTCACACAAGGCATGGGGGGAGATTACACCCAATTGGTCTCTTATTCATGTCGTACATGCTTTCTACCTTGAGTTTTGTGCAAAAAGTAGAGTTCTTTTGTTCTTCGGGACCTTCTCACGCTCACTATGCGCGCTTACAGCATCCGATCTATGCACCAGAGGCAAGGGAAACAGTTCATTTTCTCGGGGTTTTAAAAAAACCCCTTGTGTACTAATGCAAGGGGAAAAAGGGGGCTTAAAGAGGCCCCCCCTTAGAAGCTTCTAAGGCTTCTAGTTACACCACGTGGTAGGGATAGGAGATCAATGGTGGAGACCACTATCTCCGGCGGCAGCAATTTGAGACGGCGCTTGGCAGCGTGCACAGCTTTAGGCGGCAGCAAGCTGACGCAGCAGCTGACGGCTCTTCTGTGGAATTCCTTCTCCACCCCACAATAGTCTTCAGCAGTTCACGACCTCTCTGCTTCTCCACATTGGTCTTCAACAGCCTCATGACCTCTCTCAGCTTCTCCACGACTCCCTCCCTTCTCACCCCTTAGAGGGGGTATTTATAGGAAGGGGGGTAAGGCCTCCCTCCCCCACATGGTGCCTGCATGCAGTCACTCCCCTTCACCTCTACACTCTCTCGTTTTAGCCCCATCCTCTTCCCTCAACCACGCTTCGGCTGGGGGAAAGAGGAGTAAAAAATTTTGCAATAAATGTAAGATTATCCCCTTGACCTCCTCCCAAGAGGAGGTTCATACGAAGATATGCAGGTTTTTCTCAGTCCTTAGTCTCGATTGGCCAGTGGGGAGTGTACTATTAAAGACCACACTATCCGTGACCACAATGTTGGCATTGTCATTTGCCCGAGAATTCACACGGCCTAATAATATTTTCAGCAAAAATATTACAAATAAGGCCAGAACCACCCTCAGTGGAATTTGACAATAGTAACAATGAGGAAGAAGACAATAGTAGGGAGCACTGCCATACTGCCTATGACAAGGCATCAAGGACAACGCCATGGACTATACCTTGAAAGGTCAAAGGAATGTTATATGTGATCACCAAAGTTTTTAGGGGTGAGGGAAGTTTACCATCCCCAAACCCCAAATTGGGAAATAAAAAAAGAAAGACTCATGCAAGAGAGAGAATATGAAGAGACTCTTTGCTAATTGGCCATCCGTACCTCAAAGGACACTCGAGTAAGGTGGGCATGCATGCCATTCAACTCCTACTTGTGCATGGTCTTGGCACTATGGAGGGCATGAATGTGGTGCGATCACTTGAGAGAGAGGGCCTTGAATTTGATCAATTAAGCCTAAAGCTGAGCATTAGTGGCTAATTTCATTATGTCATGGGTGGGAGCAAAGGTGTTTTTAAACAACAAGTCATCAATGTTAGGTTCTCCACCTCCTTGACCCTAGCTTGGATCATTAGGATTTGAGGATTTATCCCCAAATCCAAATGATCAGGGGGGATCTATCCCCCTTTATCAGAGTGTGGCTCGTGCTTGATCCTAAGCTTGGGATAGAGGTGAGCACTCTGATGGTGCTTGGTTGAGGGCAAGAGTCCCGACTCAATCCAAGACTGCCAGCCAAGGGATATCAACTTTCTTCATCTCCCAAGCTACTCTGACTCACTATTCCTCTGGGATGTTCCACCAAAGAAGATCAATTCCTTCCTTTGACTCTTGATTTAAGTCTAGACAACCTACTATAGGACTTGAATCCACTCCTTTTCCTCAGTGTTTTGGTGCTCCTACACTTGGAAATGAAGTATCACAGATTCAACTAACAGAAGAGCTAAATAATCTAAGGTTTTGATAAAGATAGAGAATAGTCATCATACATGATGGTATTCCAAAAGGTATTCCAAAAGATAAGAAATAGTTTGGGAGGAAGGAACTTAGCAAAGTCCACCGCCTCATCTCGATTGTCATGACAGAGATGGGAGTTTGGAGCAAGAGTCTATCGTGGCAGCCTAGTGTTCATGTTTTAGCTTCTTCCAGTGGGTCATTCTACTCTTGCTCGTAGTTTTACTAGATTTCCTTAATGATCTCTAGGGCAAGTGGGGTCACACTATCCAAATTCTTCACTCCAGCCACTCAAGCTTGAAGAAACACATTCTCTCCTACTTCTGGAATTTACTCTCAGGCATCATTGACAAAGGTGAGGTGGGCATTTTGACATGCTTTCAACCATTGCCGATGGTCGTGGAGGATGGCATCTCTCTAGTAAGTTGCTCGAAGAGGGAAGTGCTCACCTTTTTTAGGGGGTTGGCATGCATGGAGAGCTCCCACCACTAGTGCTGCTACAAAGTGAAGAACCAATTGATGAATTTCAATGACTAGAGAGCCATTTCCTAGTTGAACTCTTAGAGGATGATGATCAAGGGTGTAGGCTTGATATTGCAGAGGGGCTATGTGTAACGTGTCCTCTTAGTATCATCCAGGACACGTCTTAGCAGTCCATCGAAAAGGATGTCTAGAAAGCTCCACCCGGCACTCCCATGGAATGTTACGTGAATTGCGATCTAGGTCTTCCCGCATTTGCCACATAGCGGAAGTATCCTGGCGGTTCCCACTTAGGATCGACCGGAATTAGGGTTTTTGTGACTGGTCATTAACTAACAACAACTGGCATCAGACCCAAGCGAACTTTTTTATGCAGAAACGCCAGGTCTGAAGCGGATTCACGCTGCACTTGGTTCAAGGAGAACGGGAAATGAGAGGGATGCAAAGCTCAACCTCTCTGACATAAGGCATAGTCCCATTCCGTTCCCCTAAAACAACGTAAATTGGTTAAGACATAACTCTAGGTCATCGCTTTTGTTATTCCTTTTCTTTGACGATCATCGCGTTGTTCTTTGAGAAAAGTTCCCAGCTAACCGGGACCACCCAACCGCAGGATGGGCCTATAGCCCATCCTCCGCACTTTCCTCGGTTTTTTTTGGTTATGTAATTATCTAACACATTAATTTGACATGTAACAACCAGCTTCTTTAATTAAACCGTTAAGCACTAGTTCCTTCACGTAATCTTATCACGTGACATAGAAAAACAATATCAAACAAGTTCTTTATTACATAACATTATTTTTATCTTTGAAATACAAGGAGTTCCGCCCATAGGCTTGTCTATAATCTGCCCGAAGGTTATCCAGTAATCCACAGTGATCACTATTCCAAGCTTCTGCCCGTTGACTAGTATACAGTCCTCGAGGTCCAATCCCGAGTCACGTTAGCCTCTTATGCAGGACCCGAAAGGCGAGGGATTTACGGCCAGAGCCCCCCCTGACACCCAAGCGTCCTCCTGCTCCAAGTAGAGCTCAACGGAGAGACCTCTCGCGGCGGGTTCGGTCCACATTCCCGGCGCGGTCAACAACCCCCTTGGTTAGAGTTAGGCAGGCAGTCGGGGGTAACTGAAACTGCCTCTCCCTTCAGGCCTTCAACCTGAAGTATAAGTATTCATTTAATTTGTAATTCATAAATCAAACAGTGCTCTAAAATCTCTAGCAAGCACAAACATTTCCATTAATTGACCGTGTTGTTTGGCAAACTGCTAAGGAATTATTCTTTCCTTTTTGAGTGTATCAACACTCGTTCCAAGGTGTCTTGCAACTTGGTGAGATCCTTTATATTGCGGGTTAGGGCGTACCCAACTTCGTCAACCCTAAAGTTCATTAGATACATTAGTTTCTGGTTTATAACTTTCCTTATTTAGAAGGATATCCAAGAATACGTCCTTTTGCAAGATAACTTGCGTAAGGATCTGCCATCCTTGTTGAGGGTATTTACCCTTTCTTCTTGTGAATCAATCACAAGACTATATGAGTTCGTACTTGTTGTGCAAGTCCTGCGATGAAATAATCTGTTTTAGATTCTTTAAAAGCTGTTGACGTATGTTGGACCTAGGGTCTCTTTTTCAAAACCTCAGGGACAACCCTAGTTCTTTTACCTTACGAATTTATTCACCCTACAATCAGGGAAGGTAGTCAAGTGCTTAAGGTATAAATGTTTCTTTGGTCTTTAAATCATTCCCAAGGCATATTTTGCAGCATGGTATTTCTAAGTTTAGATTGATTTGGTTATCTTTTGGAAGGTAATATTGAGATCACCTCGGCACGATTTGTTGTCCTTGTGACAATTGATTTTTCAGTCCTAAACTTTAATGCTTTGAGGTAGATAAATTCAATTTAATATTCCTTTTTCCTTGCAAACGAAACTCATGCCAAATAACAATCTTTTCCTTGCTAAGATATGCAATTAGCAATGCTAACTTCCTAGTAATTTGAGCAACGTAAAAAAAAACCTTCCATGAATTTCATGATAATTCGTTGCTAAAAAGAATAGGGTTAATGGTGCAAGATGCAGTTTTTATACCTTCCGGATTTCACTGAAATATACTACTATAGTAAGTAGATAATCTTGTTCGTAATTTGTTATAATGCATGATGCTATTCGAAGGAAACTATGTCCTATACATTATCATTTATTCAATTAAACTAAACTCCTTCATTGTAAATAACTCGTAAAAATATATCATATCCCGAACAATTCATCTTTGCTTGATTGACTTAAAATAGATAAAAAACCAAGTAGGAAAAACCTGGTTTTGGGGTGAAATATCCACATGGATACTGGGAGACGACCCTCCCGCAGCTACTCCTTGGACTTTCTTAGGCGGCATCTCAATTGTAACCCTTCGGATGTGAAGGCAGCTTTTACTCTCCTTTTCTGATTTCCACCGTCTCTCTTTCGAGGCAAGGATCCGTTTAAATGATTGACCTTGAGAAGGGATAATAAGACCTTTAGGTTCTTAGCTTCTTCGGAGAGGAAAAGGTTTATAGTAGGGAGGAGAGGGAAAAGGGAACATGGGGTTAGAAAGGGCTTAGGGGTGTATTAAAGGAATATAGGGTGAAATACGGGCTCACAAGAGGGGACTTATAGATGTAGGCACGGGGGAAAAGGAAATTTGCGGTTTACAAGGCCAAAGGATGTGGAAATTGAATGGCCCATGGGAAAAGGTTAAGGGATTTAAGACTGGCCAGGGTGAAAGGATTTTTAAGGGGTAAAAATCGGGAGGGGTGAAAAGGGTTCTAAGAAAAACCGGGGAGGGGGTTTTAGTGTAAAAAGGGATATGGGGGGTGAAAGGAAAAGCACGGGAAGTGGTCTTGAGGGTTTTTTTAAAAAAACTCGGGGTAGGGGGATTTTTTTTTTTTGAGTGGAACGGATATGAGGGGGTGAATGGGGGCTTGATTAGCCCCCCCTTACGAAGCTTCTACAAGGAAGCTTCCTTTATCACGTGGCGGGAGGGGGGGGAACAATCTGGCAGGGGGGAAATGAGAAGTCTGACAGTGGCGCTGTGGAGAGGGAAACTAGAGGTGATAGGCGGCAGTAGCACGGCTGGTGGCGGCAGCATCAGGCGGCAACAATCAAGCAGGGCGGCGTGTATATTCCTCTTCTCTTCCTCCCCCTTCAACCGTGCGGCCCTCCCTCTTTAAATAGGGGAGGGGAGGGAATCCTCCCCCCCTTGCGGGTCAGTTTGCATGGCGAGGGACCTGAGCAAGCTCCAGCGAGGAGCTTGCTGGCCCCTCCATCCCCCCTCTCACGCTCCAGCTCAATACGCCGCCGTGAAGGTGAAAATCTTTTCTTTTATATATTTAATATATTACATTCTCTCCCCCTTAGAAGAATCGAGATGTCCTCATCTCGAGATAAACTGGGAATATTGATGGTTGAGAGTGTCTTCATCTACCCAGGTGGCATTCTCTTCGGAATAATCTTTCCACTGGACGAGCCATTCTCTCAAGGTTCTAGATCTTAACTGTCTCTCCCTAACACCTAAGATCCTATACGGCCTTAGTTCAAGGACTTCTTGACTAGGCATTACAATTTATTGGTCATCAGGTACATAATTAGGGTTGGGTTCATATTTTTTCAATAGGCTGATATGGAATACATTGTGAACCTTTAGGTTGTTAGGGAGTTGCAATCTATAAGCACTGGGTCCTAGGCATTTGAGGATTTTATACGGCCCACAAGACCTTGGACTTAGCTTCTTGCAATCTCCTAGGGATAGATAACTCTTTTTAGGGCATACTCGAATGAAGACCATGTCTCCTTCTTCGAAGACTCTTTCTTGACGCTTCAAATCTGCGTATGCCTTTTGTCTATCCTTGGCCGCTTGTATGTCTTGTCTTATTGACTTTATTTGATCATCCATGTCTTCCAACATCTGTCTTGATGCTTCAACCCTTAGGGTTGGATCAGAAAAGTTTAGAGGAATTCGACAATCATGACCATACAATGCTTGGAAAGGGGTCATCTGAATGCTTTGTTGGTAAGAAGCATTGTAGGCAAACTCTACCAAAGGCAAGTATTGAATCCACTTCTTGGGTTCTCGAGAATAGTATGCCCTAAGCATATCCTCGATGACTTGATTTACTCGCTCTGTTTGGCCATCGGTTTGGGGATGGTAGGCAATGCTAAAACAGAGTTGAGTCCCAATAGCTTCAAAGATAGCTCTCCAGAAGTATGATATGAAGAGAGAATCTCGATCACTAATGATTCTTCTGGGTAACCTATGTAGCTTGAATATCTCCTTGATAAACAATCTTGCAATGTCAGAGGCTTTATAGTTTGTCTTTACTGGAATCAGCTGTGCAACCTTGGTAAGCATGTCAACCACAACCATAATGGAATTGTATCCTCCTTAGACTTGGGGTAAGCCTACAACAAAATCCATACTGATGATTTCCCATTTCATTTGGGGAATGTCAAGCAGTTGCAGTTTCCCTGGCATCATGACATGTTCGGCTTTGATACGTTGGCAAGACAAACACTCAGTGACATATTTGAGAACATCACCTTTAAGCCTCTCCCAATGGTAGCTCTTCCTAATAACTGAATTAAGAGTCTTAGCATAGCTAGGATGTCCTGCGAAAGGGAAATCATGAGCTTCCCACATTATCTTCTGCTTAAGTGACTAGCTTGCTGGTATACACAGCCTGGTTCTGTAGTAGACAAGTCCATTATCAATGGAAATTTCCTGATGCTTAGCTTGCAACTTTTGATTTTGTTCCTTGGTAGATATTTCCTTTAGCATTGTTTGGTAGGCCAAATCATGGCATGCTTCCTCTCTAGCTAATTCAAGTATAGGGTTGTTTGGCATAGATACTTTTGTAGCCAGAGATCTGGCCGTTGATGGATTCTACAAGATTAAGGAAAATAGGAATGCCTTGCGACTGAGTGCATCGGCAACTACATTCTCTTTCCCTGCTCGGTACTTGATTTCAAAATCATATTCCCCCAATACTTCAATCCACTGACGTTGCCTCATGTTGAGCTCGTTCTGGGTAAAATTCCATTTGAGACTCTTATGATCGGTTACTAGAGTAAACTTGTTACCCAACAGGTAGTGTCTAACATTGCAAAGAAAGAGATCTTCTTTAATGAATCCTTGCAAAGAAAGAGATGTCTAACATTGCAACATGCGATTTTTATCTTTCCAAGCATAATCGAAGTGTACAACCATCATTTCAACTTTGTAATAATGATCATTAGTTAATCTAAATTTGTTACTTTGCAATGCTTATAAACAATTTGCTAAGAATGCATAGACGTCTTATGTCCTTCTTCCATTTGTTCCTTTGAAGAATACTAATGACCGATTCCTTGATTATGAGTTATTTTTCCTAAGATAGCCAATGTTTTTCAATTGTAAAAGTGCATCTTACTTTCGTGAATTAACCATGCATAATTACGATATTTCGATGTAAATAGGAGTTGTGGGAGTTGTGGGAGTTGCAATAGGAAATATGGTTTTTGAATCCGGCGGTTAGGGTGAACTCGAGGAGAACCAATGAAAGGAGGGTTTAAAACTTGCTAATACGGCTTGAGTGGGAATGTCATAGGAGTTTCTAAAGAACTTGTGTGGGGGGGAAAATCCACAGAAGGGTTGAAATTGGCTTTCTGGAATACAAGGGGAGGATTTAAAAGGAAACGGGGATTAAATAGCCTTGTGGAAATGGTATGAAAAAGGCTTAAAAATCCGGGCTAGGTGACTTTTGGGGAAACCAAGGGCTGAAAGGGTTTAATTCTCGGGGATGCAAGGAAAAAGGGGTTTTGAAGAGCCCCAGGGTAAATGGCGCAGAAAGGGACTTGTATAGGAAATCCCGCGGGAACGGTTGCTTTAAACCTCAGGGCAAGGTGAGCTTATAGGACTTTAGTGGAACCCCATAGGAAGGGGGGTTTAAATGGACCATGGGAAGGGTTTTTAAAACCCCGCCTAAGGTGGGTTTTTGGGGGCAATGGGAAAAACAACTTAAATTCCAAGGGGAAAAGGGTGTAAAGATCGCTTGGAAAGTGCTTAAATCCTGAGGGAGGTAAGGGAAATGCTTAATTTCACCGGGGTAAAAAAAAAACCCCTTGTGTAATAATGCAAGGGGGAAACGGGGGCTTAAAGAGCCCCCCCCTTAAAAGCTTCTAACAAGCTTCTAAGGCTTCTAGTTACACCATGTGGCAGGGATAGGAGATCGATGGAGGCCACTATCTCAGGCGGTAGCAATTTGAGACAGCGCTTAGCGGCGTGCACAGCTTTAGGCGACCACACTGGACGCAGTAGGCTGGCAACTCTTCTGTGGAATTCCTCCTCCACCCCACAACGATCTTCAATAGCTCAGGACCTCTCTACTTCTCCATGTTGGTCTTCAACAGCCTCACGACCTCTCTCAGCTTCTCCACGACTCCCTCCCTTCTCACCCCTTAGAGGGGGTATTTATAGGAAGGGAGGTAAGGCCTCCCTCCCCCACATGGTGCTTGCATGCAGTCACTCCCCTCCACCTCTACACTGTCCCATTTTAGCCCCATCCTCTTTCCTCAAGCACACTTCGGCTGGGGGAAAGAGGATTTAAAAAATTTGCAATAAATGTAAGATTATCGCCTTGACCTCCTCCCAAGAGGAGGTTCATATGAAGATATGCGGGTTTTCTTAGTCGTTAGTCTTGATTGGCCAGTGGGGAGTGTACTATTAAAGACCACACCATCCGTGACCACAATCCCAGCATTGTCATTTACCTGAGACTTCACACGGCCTCATAATATTTTCAGCAGAAATATTACATTCTCTCCCCCTTGGAGGAATCGAGATGTCCTCATCTCGAGATAAGCTGGGGATATTGATGGTGGTTGAGAGTGCTTTCATCTATCCAAGTGGCATCCTCCTCAGGATAATCTTTCCACTGGACGAGGCATTCTCTCAAGGTTCTGGATCTTAGTTGTCTCTCCCTAACATCTAAGATCCTGTCAGGCCGTAGCTCAAGGACTGCTTGGCTAGGCATTACAACTTGTTGGTCATCAAGTACATGGCTAGGATTAGGTACATACTTCTTCAATAGGCTGATATGGAATACATTATGAACCTTTAGGTTTTCAGGGAGTTGTAGTCTATAAGCATTAGGTCCTAGGCACTTGAGAATCTTGTATGGTCCACAATACCTTCGACTTAGCTTCTTGCAATCTCTTAAGGATAGAGAACTCTTCTTTGGGCATACGCGAATGAAGACCATGTCCCCTTCCTCGAAGATTCTATCTTGACGCTTCAAATCCGCATATGCTTTCTGTCTATCCTTGGCGGCTTGGATGTCTTGTCTTATTGACTTTACTTGGTCATCCATCTCTTCCAACATCTGCCTTGAAGCTTCAACCCTCAAGGTTGGATCTGAGAAGCTTAGGGGACTTCAATAGTCATGACCATACAATGCTTGAAAAGGGGTCATCTGAATGCTTTGTTGATAAGAAGCATTGTAGGAAAATTCAACCAAAGGCAAGTATTGAATCCACCTTTTTTCCTCACGACAACAGTGTGCCCTTAGCATATCCTCAATGACTTGATTGACTCGCTCCATTTAGCCACCAATTTGGGGATGGTAAGCTGTACTAAAACAGAGTTGAGTCCAATGGCTTCAAAGATAGCTCTCCAGAAGTGTGATGTGAAGAGAGAATCCCGATCACCAATGATTCTTCTGGGTAGCCCATGTAGCTTGAATATCTCCTTAATAAACAACCTTGCAATGTCTGAGGCTTTATAGTTTGTCTTTACTGGAATAAGGTGTGCAATCTTAGTAAGCATGTCAACCACAACCATGATGGAGTTGTATCCTCCCTGAACTTGGGATAGGCCAACAATAAAGTCCATACTGATGAATTCCCATTTCATTTGGGGAATGTCAAGTGGTTTTAACTTTCCTGCCATTTTGACATGTTCGGCTTTGATACGTTGACAAGACAAACACTTAGTGACATATTTGAGAACGTCACCTTTAAGCCTCTCCTAGTAATAGGTCTTCCTAACTGCATTGAGAGTCTTAGCACAGCCAGGATGTCCTGAGAAAGGGGAATCATGAGCTTCCCACAATATCTTCTGCTTAAGTGACTGGCTTGCCGATATACATAACCTCGTTCTATAGTAGAAAAGTCCACTATTGATAGAGAATTCATGATACGTAGCCTGTAGCTTTTGGTCCTGGTCCTTGATAAAGATCTCCCTTAGCATCTTTTGATAGGCTGGATCATGGCATCCTTCTTCTCTAGCCAGCTCAAGTATTGGATTGTTTGGCATGGACACCTTTGTGGCTAGGGATCTAGCTGTTGATGGATTTTGCAAGATTAATGAGTTAAGGAATGCCTTGCGACTGAATGCATCGATAACTACATTCTCCTTTCCTAGTCAGTACATGTTTTTAAAGTCATACTCCTCCAACACTTCAATCCACCGACATTGCCTCATGTTGAGCTTGTTCTAGGTGAAGATCCACTTAATACTTTCATGATCAGTCACTAGAGTAAAATTGTTACCCAACAGGTAGTGTCTCCAAAGCTTTAGAGCATGGATGACAGCTAACAATTCAAGATCATGGGTAGCATAATTCTTCTCAGGGCTCTTCAGTTTCCTTGAAGAGTAAGCTACACGATGACCTTCCTGCATGAGCACACAACCTAAGGCAAGCGTACTAGCATTAGTTACTACCTCAAACTTCTTACTGAGGTCTAGAAGTTCTAGAATAAGTATTGATACCAAACTTTGCTTCAATCTATCAAAGCTGGTTTGTTCAACAGTTGACCATGCAATGGATGTTTGCTTCTTCAATAAGTCCATTAGAGGTGCTGCAATCACAAGGCATAATTTTTGATAAAGACCATATACCATCCTGTCAATCCAAGAAAACTGTGTATTTCTTTGAGAGTTGTTGGTATTGGCCATTCTAGAACATCTCTGACTTTGGCGGATCCACTGAGATTCCTTCTGCTGATACAATGAATCCTAGATATTCAATCTGATGTTTGAAGAATGCACATTTCTTCATCTTAGCATACAACTTATGTGACCTCATTGTCTCAAGGACAATCGGAAGTTGGGGTTCATGATCTTCCTCCTATTTGGAATAGACTAAAGTGTCATCAAAGAAGACGAATACGAATTCATCAAGATATGGCCTAAAGATATCCTGCATTAACATGTTGAAGGTGGCAGGTGCATTCGTAAGCCCGAATGACATAACTAGAAACTCAAAGTGCCATATCTTGTGTTGAAGGCCGTCTTTGGGATATCTTCATCCTTAATCCTTATCTAATAGTCACCAGACCTGAGATTAATCTTGGAGAAGATCTTCACATCTTGAAGACAATCAAGAAGATCATCTATTCTAGGAATAGGGTACTTATTCTTGACAGTTGATTGATTCAACCCTCTGTAATCAATACATAGTCGAAGAATTCCATCTTTCTTTTTCTGGAACAGTACTGGAGCTCCCCATGGTGAACTGCTAGGACGGATGGAGCCCTGATTTAGCAATTGCTTGAGTTGTTTGTTCAACTCAATTGCTTCTGGGATGGACATTCTATAAGGTCTCTTTGCAATTGGTGCAGCTCCTACTGGCACTAGCTTGATCTCATTAACCACTTCTCTTTGAGACAGGAGTTCTATTAACTCTTCAGGAAATACGTCCGCGTATTCCTTTAGCTAAGAAGGTCTTTCACTAGGCTCCTGCTTCTGTTCTAACTTGTTGAGCTTAATTAAGTAGACAGGTAGTAACTTTCTGACTCCCTTTATAATCCGAGATGCTTTGGCCAATTGAATTTTTGGCATTCTAGCCTCACCTTGAGTTGTGACTAAATCCCCTTCAGAGTTCCGAAAGGAAATTTGGCCCTTTCCACAATGAATGTGGGCATCATTAGATTTAAGCCAATCCATTCCGAGAAGACACTCATGGATGCCTAAGTTCATGACTCTGAATTTGACTGAAGTCGTCTTTCCTCCCAGAAAGAATTCCACCTTAGCAGTTTGCATGGTACAAGTAACCTCATGACCATTTGCTAATTCCACAAGCAAGGTAAGAGCTTCTATTTTGGCTATTCCTAATGTTTTTGCACAAGATGGTGAGATAAAGGAATGTGTACTGCCACAATCAATCAAGGTCTTGAAACCTTTACCTTGATAGTCCGACGATGTCTGAATCACTGAGAACTGGCGATTCGGCCCTTTCTTGTGAAGAGCGGCATGGATTGTTGCCCTTTCAAACTCTGCTTCCATGGTCGGATCTTCTTCTTCGCACATTTCCCTATTGGCAACACAGGTGATTCTTCCTTTGCCTCGAGTAGCGGCTCCTTGGCCACAGCCCGTTCCTTGGAAAGATACCTGGCTCTGTCCTTCTCCAAGCTTGGGACATTGCCTCTTGAAATGTCCTGGCTCATTGCAGTGGAAACAACAGATGTTCCAGCCATTGCTTTGGGTAGGGACAAAGCTGTTGGCATTATTAGTTCTTTCTTTCTTTCTTTGTCCCTGATTTTGACCTTAAACTCTCTTCATTTGAGGCCTAAATGCTGCTTTGTTCGGGTCATTATAAGACCAAGTTTTGTTACTTCTTGGCTTAGCCTGCATCTCCTGAATTATAGGTGCAGCTCGAATGAGTGCGTCCTGAAGATCTGATGAGCACATAGATTTGAGACGCCTATTCACTGGTGGGTTTAAACCACCACAAAATTTTGACACCTGCTATGTCATGTCCATCTCTGGTGCATACTTAAGAAGTGAGACGAATTTAGAGTAGTATACGTCAAGAGTGAGTCCAAACTGTTTTAGTTCGTAGAACTCATTCATTTTCTGCGTGCGATACGCAGGTGGTAAGTATCTTCCTTGCACGACTTTCTTCAGTTTTTCCTAGGTAACGGATCCTTTTGCGATCCCTTGATCTCTGCACCATTGCTTCCACCAAAGCTTGGCTTCGCCGGTGAGCTTCAACTTGGCGAGCATAGCCTAGTTGGTGAGGGCAGTACCGGCTGCTTCAAAGTAATTCTCATAGACTCTATCCAAATTTCAGCATGTGCTTAGACAATCCTACCTTTCTTATCAAATTTGGGTGGCTTAATCCGCTTAAGAAGAAACTTCTTCTCCTGGATTACAGCAGTACTTGATGTGGGAGGCGAATTGGGAATTTGTACCTGGGGTTGTGCTTGGATAAAGGTTTCTTAACATTATTACTCGTTAATCGTTATGATTTATATTTTATCTCCATTTCAACTATCAATCAAGAAATCTAGGCACTTAACTTTTTATCAATTCTCATAGACAAAACAGACATTGATAAAAAGAAGTCTTATTCCATTTATATGGGTTTAGCCCTTTCGGAGTACAACATTTCCTGATATGATAGAGCAATCATTACATTTAGTTTGGGGACAATAATGTTGTATTATATTTATCTACAGGAACTGGATAATAGTATGATTTTGGGTCATGGATCTTCAGGAATCGGTAAGTCATCGGAAGATTAGGGTATCCTTTCCTTTGGAACCCATTCTTCTCATAGCACTCCAACACCTTGATCCTGTCGGCGGGGATTACACGGGTCACTTCCTCATATATATATGAGTTCAGCTCAACCCTTCGACCTCGAATATGTAAAGTTGAGTTTACGTTAGCCTCCACAAAAATAAACAGCTTCACGATCTTTAGGTCTTCCAACCACTTGATCCTCTTTAGGTTAGTTTGAAGGTATGCAAACCAGTGGGCAGCTATATAGTAGATTCCTGAGTCACCCGTCCATCTTCATTCCATGTATAAAGGTGATGGATTATAGATACAATCTAGGATGTTCATCATCTCAACCCTTTGTCGATAATTCGGGGAATGCATTGCAATCATAAACATGACTCGGAACACTAAGAACCTGTTCCATGCTTCATAATTCTGCAAGACAGCATCGAAAGTAAGAAAATGTTCAAAAAAGTAACATTTTCTTTACTTTTTCTTATTAAGATTTCTTAAAAACAAATCCTTTGTTGGTTTGCTCTGATACCAACTGTAACGTGTCCACCTGTTCTCTTTAGGACATGTCTTAGTGGTCCATCGAAAAGGAGATCTAGAAAGCTTTGCCCAGCACTCCCATGGAATGTTATAGGGTTTGTGATCCAGGACTTTCTGCGTCTACCACGTAGGGGAAGTATTCTTGCAGTTACCACTTAGGACCGACCTGAATCAGGGTTTCCCCTGAAGGTCATTTTCTAAACGGCAACTAGCATCGAACCCGGAGCGAACTACTTTACGCAGAAACGCCAGGGCCGAAGTGAATTCACGCTGCACTTGGTTCAAGGAGAATGGGAAACGAGAGGGATGCAAAGCTCGATCTCCCTGCCATAAGGCATAGTCCCATTCCATTTCCCTAAAACAGTGTAAACCAGGATATTTATAACCTAGAGTCTAGGTCAGTGCCTTTGCTATTCATTTCCTTTGAGATGATCTTCTTGCTGTCCATTATGATTGAGAAACGTTCCTAGCCAACTAGGACCACCCATCCGTAGGACGGACCCATGACCACATCCACCGCACTTTCCCGAGGTTGTTTTAGTTATCTAATTACCTATCACATTTAGTTGGACATGGATCAATCAACTTCCCTAATTAGCCCGTTGGGTACTAGTTCCTTCACGTAATCATAGCACTTGACATAGAAAAGCAATGTCAAACAAGTTCCTTTTCAATAGCTTATCATATTTATCTTTGGAATACATTTAAAAAGTCCAACCCATAGGCTTATCCATAATCCTCCAAAAGGCTATCCAGTAATCCAGAGGGATTACTAATCCAAGATTTCGCCCGTAGCCTAGTATGCGGGCCTTGAGATCTAATCCCGAGTCACGTTAGCCTCTTGTGCAGGGCTCGGAAGTCGAGGGATTTACGGCCAGAGCCCCCCTAGCACCCAAGCGTCCTCCTGCTCCAAGTAGCACTCAACGGAGAGACCTCTCGTGGTGGTTCAGTCCACCTTCTCGGCGTATTTAACAACCCCCTTGGTTAGGGTGAGGGACACAGTCGGGGGTCACTGAAGCTACCTCTCCCTTCAGGCCTTCAACGTGAAGCATTAAATATCTTTTCATTTTTTAATTCCTTAAGCAAACGAAGCAAACAATTCTCTCTAAACTGTTACCAGCACAATCATTTCCAGTGGTCGTTATTTTGGCCAACTGCTAAGGAGAGAATCCTTCTTTCTGAATGAATCCAACACTCATTCCGGGATCAATTGCGACTCCACAAGTTTCCCAAGGGTTTGTTTGTTAACCCTTATATCCTTGGGTTAGGGCCGTATCCTATTAACCCAACTTACCCAATACCTTAAGTTCCATTAGTAGTAAATAAGTTATTCCAATTTACTGATTGGTCTTTTGCTTCCAAGCAATTATCTAATCTCCTTATCTTGGTCACTTTTTCCAAGAAAGGTGCTATGTCAAGATGACTACTCATCCTCTTGCAACATAAACTTGCGCAAGAATCTGCCAATCTCATTCCAAGGATTTGGCCACTCCCTTGTGATCAAATCACAAGATCATGCGACTCTGCAACTTGTTGCAGAAGTGTCGCACCTAATCCATGGGACTATTTTACCCACTGAACGGCATCTTCTAATCATGGAATCATGATTAGATAGGAAACAGGGTTAGGGTGTCTTCATAACAATCCGTTCTTGATTGCACTAGACCGACATTATCGATCCCAGGGTTTCAAATTCAAACCGAGTTTCATATTTTTAACGAGCGATCCTAAGGGTAGAGACCCTAGATCATTTCTCGCAAATATATCCTATTGTCCCTACATTCCGTAAATGTGGACAATATTTTTTTAAGGGTATGAGAGTTTCAACTTGGCAATAAATGCGAGTAGGTCACGTCCTCAACGTGCTAAACCCTAGTTAGCACTTTGGGATATGTTGCATTGATTTAACCCTTCCTAAGCGATTCCTTCACGGTTTACGTGTTTAGGGTAAACCAATTTACTTGTCTATTCTTGAAGATATTTACGATACCATTCTCCTAATCACATGATTCATTGTCTACGTATGATTAGATTTACAAACCCTAACTTTTCTGGTTAAGATCAAAGCGTATGCTAAGTTATGGCATAATTCCTATTGATCCTTCTAAAACATGCATTCACGATTCATGCTGCTAGGCTTTTAGGGTTTTATGTGAACCGTGCTGCTTTTTCCTAATTTCATTTCTGAATGAATTATTCATATGCTGAATTTGCACAACCTTTCGTAGCTACTTACGTAATTGATTGAGATTTATGCCAATTTCCTAGAGGTTAATCTACTTCATGCAGCCTTAGAGTCATTTCCATGCCTTGCAAATTCATATAGTTTGTTAGCAATCTTCTTTAATGAATCCTTGCGAAGAAAGAGATGTCTAGCATTGCAACATGCGATTTTTATCTTTCCAAGCATAATCGAAGTGTACAACCATCATTTCAACTTTGTAAGAATGGTCATTAGTTGATCTAAATTTGTTACTTTGCAATGCTTATAAACAATTTGCTAAGAATGCATAGACGTCTTATGTCCTTCTTCCATTCATTCCTTTGAAGAATACTAATGACCGATTCCTTGATTATGAGTTATTTTTCCTAAGATAGCCAATGTTTTTCAATCGTAAAAGTGCATCTTACTTTCGTGAATTAACCATGCATAATTACGATATTCTGACGTAAATTTAAAAAAATAGGAAGAAAACATGGACTTGTGGATTCGGTGAAATGTTCACATGGATGTTAGGAGATGATCCTCCTACGGTTGCGCCTTGTGCCTTTTTAGGGGCCATTAGGATTTTGACCTTCTTGCCTTGGCCATAGACTTATGATCTTGGCTCAGCTCCCTCACACACGCAATTCCCTTTTAGATTCGGCTTCCTTGGCCGATGCTTCATCCTATGGACTTGGGCTTTGGAAAACCTTACAGGCTTGTGTCAGTTGCAATAGGAAAGATGGTTTTTGAATCCGGCGATTAGGGTGAACTTGAGGAGAACCAATGAAAGGAGGGTTTAAAACTTGCTAATACGGCTTGAGTGGGAATGTCATGGGAGTCTCTAAAGAACTTGTGTGGGGGGCAAAATCCATGGAAGGGTTAAAATTGGCTTTGTGGAATACAAGGGGAGGATTTAAAAGGAAACGGGGATTAAATAGCCTTGTGGAAAGGGTATGAAAAAGGCTCAAAAATCCGGGCTAGGTGACTTTTGGGGAAACCAAGGGCCGAAAGGGTTTAATTCTTCGGGATGCAAGGAAAAAGGGGTTTTAAAGAGCCCTGGGGTAAATGGCGCAGAAAGGGACTTGTATAGGAAATCCCACGGGAAGGGTTGCTTTAAACCTCAGGGCAAGGTGAGCTTATAGGGTTTAGTGGAACCCCACGGGAAGGGGGGGTTAAATGGACCACGAGAAGGGTCTTTAAAACCCGGCCTAAGGTGGGTTTTTGGGGGCAAGGGGGAAAATGGCTTAAATTTCAAGGGGAACGGGGTGTAAAGATCACTTGGAAAGGGCTTAGATCTCAGGGGAGGATGATGCCAGGAGGCATATTTCACGATGGATTTCGTGCCACGGTGGATTCCGTGAGGTTTTTATGGTGGATTCCGTAAACTTTGTTTACCGAGGTTCATACACAAAGTGGATTCTTTGTGCGAGAAGTCGATGGGGACGCCTATCCTTTTCGGGCGTTTCGTTGATTTAGTGTGTACATGGGTGATTCCATAGCCGGTGATTTTGCAAAATACATATTAAATTGATAAACGTTTATGAGTTTAGAGTGCGCACTCGTGATAAATTAAGGTTAGGATTGATTTCTAACCAATTGATTTATTTATGTAGCTGAAGATTGCTAGGTATTCACTTTTGTCGGTTTAATTGTATTATTTTACTAACGATTGTGAATGCTTCAGTTGATGTGTAGAGATAGCAGCAGTGGTGGAGGAAAGCATTGGAGGATAACGTGTATTCGAGTTGTCACTTATATTTTGATGGGCGCATACCTTGGGCATGGTGCCTATATTTTGTCACACCTATTTATTAAGGCGTTCGATATTTATTTATTATTTTTGTATGCTCATGGGTGCACGATTATGATATTTGTATTTGGACATTGTATTGGGTATGCCTAACTTCTTGGGCCTCTGCCCATTAGCTTTATTTCTATTTAGCACTAAAGCAAACTCAAAAGCCAAAAGCATGCTATTTTGTAATTTGGGCTATTATTTGAGCTTGAAGATGATTAATACATAAAATACATGCTTTGTGGAGCGCTTACACAAGGCATGGGGGGAGATTGCACCCAATTGGTCTCTTGTTCATATCGTGCATGCTTTCTACCTTGAGTTTTGTGCAAAAAGTAGACTTCTTTTGTTCTTGGGGACCTTCCGACGCTCACTACGCGCGCTTACGACATCCGATCTGTGCACTAGTGGTATCAGATCGAAGCTAAGATCGAGAGCTTTCAATCGCTATCCATCTTGCACGAAGGCGAAGCTCCGGGAACGATCGAGATCTACAGTCAGTTTCATTGCAAACGGTCGATACAGGTGGATTCCTGGCGATCAAGAACCTCTATCAACAGCCTCTGATCGTGAAGGACCGGCCTGAGGAAGTGGAGGACCACATCAATATTTCCTTCAACAAGTCGTTTGAAACAGTATACTAAGCTTTATTTCCATAGCCAAGAAGTTTACAAGATTTAGCTAAAAGCTTAAAAAGCTTATTATAAAGCTTAAGCTCATAAAATCGACGACTTCTGAACGGGCGGCATCTCAACGTGATTTTCGGCGTAGAAAAACGCCCCCCCTCAAAATCGTCGAGTGGTCAACTCAAGCTTAGTCATCTAAGCTATTCATAAATCCTCCTAATCATTCAAGTTTTACAAGTCTTGTGATTACAGCAAGTCACGAAGGTCAATCAAGTTCTCAGAAGTCAAAACTGACTTATTCCAATAACTCCCATAAGGACTATTCCTGCATAGAAGCATAGAACTACAAAGTTGTTCCCTGGAAGACTCTGTTCGCATACGCGGACTTGCTGAACCAGTTTCAGCACACGTAGAAGGTCATACGTAGATTTTACGAAGACTACAAATTCTGCAACCGCAAAAGACGAAGACCGTGAAAGCCAAACAAAAATCTATAAGCCTTGTATACTCGACTTTGAGCTACGCTCATCTAGCTAATTGGATTTTGAGAGAGTGAGGTCTTTTGTATTTTTGCAGGATGAAGGAACAAAATATGGATGATTTAATGGCTGAAGGTAACCTTCCTGAACCTACGATGGAACAAAAATTGGATTTAATTATGATGCAGCTAGATGAAGAACGAAGAGCCCGACAAGCTTTGCAAGTTCAATTGGCCAATTAACAATGATCGACCATTGACAAAGATGGACCACAATCCGAAGATCTTATCTGACGAACCATTGATGCGACGCTCGAAGCTCAATCCATCTGCAAAGAAACAAAGATAAGTAAAAGAAATTTCAAATTCCGTACTTTCAATGGAACTCGAGATGAAAAGATTGTCCTTGCATTCATCAGTCAGTTTAATGATTACTTTCATGATGAGACATACACTGAAAAAGACAATTAAATGTGTCACTAATCACTTAGTCGATCGAGCATCTCTTTGGTGGACCATGGTTCGTAAGAGCATAGATGGTCCCACTAGTTGGGAGAGTTTCAAAAAGAAGTTTATGCAGAATATCCTTTCTCCTCAATTCCATGAAAAAGCCATAAAGCAATGGGATCTTCTTCAGCAAAGAGATCGTGAGCCTATTTCCCAGTATACCAAACGTTTTTGGAATGCCCTACTGCAACTTTGAATGCTTGAAGATGTACCTGAAGCGACTCACAAGCGCAAGTTTATGTCTGGATTACTTGAGCATTACTATGCTGAAGTCAATATGTTCAAGCCTGCAACCCTTGAAGATGCAATTTCTCTGGCTCATAACATTGAAGATAAGATTCGAGGAAGAGACAAGCGTCCACAACAATTTCAAGCAAATGGTAACTATGGTTCCAAGAAATTCAATTCAAATTTTAGAAAATTCAATCAAAGTCGTTTTTCTTCATCATCTTTTTTCAAGTCTTAGACAAAACCACCTGCTTTGCTATCAAATACCAATCAAAACCCTAAGCCATCCTCACAGCCAAATCCTAATATTCCTAGACTTCGTGCCATTACCAACAATGTATCTAAAGCCAAACCTATAGTGTGTTACAAATGCCATCAACTTGGACATCTAGCAACCAATTTCCAATTGAAGAAACCACCTGTCCATATCAATTATCTTGGAGCAATGGAAGATGAAGAACATGAAGAAATGCCTGACTTTACGGAAGATGAGGACGACATTGCTACTCCTTCAGATATTTTACCAGGTATGCCAACTCCACATTCTTTGTTGACAATGAAATGTTTAGTGCATGGAAAAGAAAAGATTATTTTGCATGATGATGGAAGTATACATGATTTTATTTCTGCAAAGTTAGTGAAAGAATTAAAATTAAAAATTGTTTCTATGCATTATCGCATTAAAGCAGCATTCTTAGGCACAAGGTATAATGGAACACAAGAGATGCATGACTTAGAAATTCAAATTGGTGAATACACTGAAAGAAGGAATTTCCTAGTTGTACCTTTATAGTCAAGTGATATTATGCTAGGTATGCCTTGGTGTCATCAACATAATCGTGACATAGATTATTCCATGCATTCAATTAAAATTCATTTTCAAGGAAAACAAATTATATTGAATGGTATGCACGCATCTAATAATTTTCCACTGCTTACTCATACTCAAGCTAAACGTGCATTAGATAAAAGTAGTAAATCTTATCTAATTTGGATCAATGAACTTCAAGCTAAAGAAAAACATATGCACCCTAGGCATAAAGAATTCCTTGCACAATTTAGAGATTGTTTTGCTGAAGATTTACCACATGGACTACCACCTTCACGTCGTGAAGATCACAAAATAGATTTAATTCCTAGTACACAACCACCATGTAAAGCACCATATAGGCATAACCAGATTGAACAGAAAGAAATTCAAAATCAAGTAGAGGAATTATTAAATCGAGGATTAATTAGACCTAGTAGTTCTCCATTTGGCGCACCTGTTTTATTGGTAAAGAAGAATAATAATACTTATCGCATGTGCATTGATTATTGTGTCCTAAATAAAATTACTGTAAAGAATAGATATCCAATTCCTAGGGCAGATGATCTTATGGATAAACTACAAGGTTCTGCCATATTCAATAAAATAGATCTTAAATCTAGTTATCACCAAGTGAGATTAGATAAATCTGATATATTCAATACTGCATTTAGAATACAATTTGGACATTATGAATTTCTAGTGATGCCTTTTGGATTGATTAATGCACCTGCTACATTTAGTCAAATGATGAATCGCATATTTTTGAAATATCAGCATTGTGTTATAGTATTCTTTGATGATATCTTGAGTTTCAGTAAAAATGAGAAAGAGCATTATGAACATCTGTCTTTGGTTTTCAAGTTGTTGAAAGATAATCAATTGTATGCTAATCCAGAAAAGAGTGAGTTCTTTCAAATAGAAGCTACTAACAGTACTATCTTAGATCTTTTACATGCTTACACTATTTCAAAACCACAGACATGGGATACACATCTACATTTACTTCAATTTGCATATAACAATACACCACACACAGCTACAAAGAAAGCACCGTTTGAAGTGATTTATGGTTATAGATTGTCTACACCTATTGCATCTTTATCAAATAAGATTCAGAGTGCTGATGATATTGCTAACATGCACGCTACTATTTTTGATGAAGTTAAAGATATGATTGCCAAAGCCCAGCAATCATATACAAAACAAGACAATAAGAAAAGACAGGCCATGAATTTCAAAGTTGATGACTATGTTTGGTTAAGAATAGAGAAACGTAGATTACAAAGTGTAGATAAACACCCACTTGTGAAATTAGCACCTAGATTCTATGGACCATTTAAGATCATTCACAAAATCAATGACAATGCATTTAAGTTGGAACTACCACCACATTGAAAAATTCACAACACCTTTCACATTAGTTTATTACGACCCTTTAGAGGCCAATTACTTGTACACCCTGTTTATGAAAACGCACCTTTGCTAGATGAAGAAACTAAAATCCTTGAGCTTGAAGCTATCATAGATACTGACTTTATGACCACTAGAACTGGCCGTAGATATTCTAGATATTTGGTCAAGTTTAAAAACCATCCTGTTGAAGAGGCCCAATGGATGCACGCTAGAGACTTAAACGCTTTCCCCACTCTGTTAGCTCCACATTGAGCTAATAGCAATTGAGGAAATTTGCTATCCCACCCCCGGGGTATGATGCCAGGAGGCATATTTCACTGTGGATTCCATGCCACGGTGGATTTCGTGAGGTTTTACGGTGGATTCCGTAAACTTTGTTTATTGGGGTCCATACACAAAGTGGATTCTTTGTGCAAGAAGTCGATGGGGACGCCTATCCTTTTCAGGCGTTTCGTTAATTTAGTGTGTACATGGGTGATTCCATAGCGGCTGATTCCGCAAAATACATATTAAATTGATGAAGGTTTATGAGTTTAGAGTGCGCACTTGTGATAAATTAAGGTTAGGATTGATTTCTAACCAATTGATTTATTTATATAGCTAAAGACTGCTAGGTATTCACTTTTGTCGGTTTAATTGTATTATTTTACTAACGATTGTGAATGCTTCAGTTGATGTGTAGAGATAGCAGCAGTGGTGGAGGAAAGCATTAGAGGAAAGCATTATCCCCTTGACCTCCTCCCAAGAGGAGGTTCATACGAAGATATGCAGGTTTTTCTCAGTCCTTAGTCTCGATTGGCCAGTGGGGAGTGTACTATTAAAGACCACACTGTCCGTGACCACAATGTTGGCATTGTCATTTGCCCGAGAATTCACACGGCCTAATAATATTTTCAGCAAAAATATTACAAATAAGGCCAGAACCACCCTCAGTGGAATTTGACAATAGTAACAATGAGGAAGAAGACAATAGTAGGGAGCACTGCCATACTGCCTATGACAAGGCATCAAGGACAACGCCATGGACTGTACCTTGAAAGGTCAAAGGAATGTTATATGTGATCACCAAAGTGTTTAGGGGTGAGGGAAGTTTACCATCCCCAAACCCCAAATTGGGAAATAAAAAAAGAAAGACTCATGCAAGAGAGAGAATATGAAGAGACTCTTTGCTAATTGGCCATCCGTACCTCAAAGGACACTCGAGTAAGGTGGGCATGCATGCCATTCAACTCCTACTTGTGCATGGTCTTGGCACTATGGAGGGCATGAATGTGGTGCCATCACTTGAGAGAGAGGGCCTTGAATTTGATCAATTAAGCCTGAAGCTGAGCATTAGTGGCTAATTTCATTATGTCATGGGTGGGAGCAAAGGTGTTTTTAAACAACAAGTCATCAATGTTAGGTTCTCCACCTCCTTGACCCTAGCTTGGATCATTAGGATTTGAGGATTTATCCCCAAATCCAAATGATCAGGGGGGATCTATCCCCCTTGATCAGAGTGTGGCTCGTGCTTGATCCTAAGCTTGGGATAGAGGTGAGCACTCTGATGGTGCTTGGTTGAGGACAAGAGTCCCGACTCAATCCAAGACTGCCAGCCAAGGGATATCAACTTTCTTCATCTCCCAAGCTACTCTGACTCACTATTCCTCTGGGATGTTCCACCAAAGAAGATCAATTCCTATCTTTGACTCTTGATTTAAGTCTAGACAACCTACTATAGGACTTGAATCCACTCCTTTTCCTCAGTGTTTTGGTGCTCCTACACTTGGAAATGAAGTATCACAGATTCAACTAACAGAAGAGCTAAATAATCTAAGGTTTTGATAAAGATAGAGAATAGTCATCATACATGATGGTATTCCAAAAGGTATTCCAAAAGATAAGAAATAGTTTGGGAGGAAGGAACTTAGCAAAGTCCACCGCCTCATCTAGATTGTCATGACAGAGATGGGAGTTTGGAGCAAGAGTCTATCGTGGCAGCCTAGTGTTCATGTTTTAGCTTCTTCCAGTGGGTCATTCTACTCTTGCTCGTAGTTTTACTAGATTTCCTTAATGATCTCTAGGGCAAGTGGGGTCACACTATCCAAATTCTTCACTCCAGCCACTCAAGCTTGAAGAAACACATTCTCTCCTACTTCTGGAATTTACTCTCAGGCATCATTGACAAAGGTGAGGTGGGCATTTTGACATGCTTTCAACCATTGCCGATGGTCGTGGAGGATGGCATCTCTCTAGTAAGTTGCTCGAAGAGGGAAGTGCTCACCTTTTTTAGGGGGTTGGCATGCATGGAGAGCTCCCACCACTAGTGCTGCTACAAAGTGAAGAACCAATTGATGAATTTCAATGACTAGAGAGCCATTTCCTAGTTGAACTCTTAGAGGATGATGATCAAGGGTGTAGGCTTGATATTGCAGAGGGGCTATGTGTAACGTGTCCTCTTAGTATCATCCAGGACACGTCTTAGCAGTCCATCGAAAAGGATGTCTAGAAAGCTCCGCCCGGCACTCCCATGGAATGTTACGTGAATTGCGATCTAGGTCTTCCCGCATTTGCCACATAGCGGAAGTATCCTGGCAGTTCCCACTTAGGATCGACCGGAATTAGGGTTTTTGTGACTGGTCATTAACTAACAACAACTGGCATCAGACCCAAGCGAACTTTTTTATGCAGAAACGCCAGGTCTGAAGCGGATTCGCGCTGCACTTGGTTCAAGGAGAACGGGAAATGAGAGGGATGCAAAGCTCAACCTCTCTGACATAAGGCATAGTCCCATTCCGTTCCCCTAAAACAACGTAAATTGGTTAAGACATAACTCTAGGTCATTGCTTTTGTTATTCCTTTTCTTTGACGATCATCGCGTTGTTCTTTGAGAAAAGTTCCCGGCTAACCGGGACCACCCAACCGCAGGATGGGCCTATAGCCCATCCTCCGCACTTTCCTCGGTTTTTTTTGGTTATGTAATTATCTAACACATTAATTTGACATGTAACAACCAGCTTCTTTAATTAAACCGTTAAGCACTAGTTCCTTCACGTAATCTTATCACGTGACATAGAAAAACAATATCAAACAAGTTCTTTATTACATAACATTATTTTTATCTTTGAAATACAAGGAGTTCCGCCCATAGGCTTGTCCATAATCTGCCCGAAGGCTATCCAGTAATCCACAGTGATCACTATTCCAAGCTTCTGCCCGTTGACTAGTATACAGTCCTCGAGGTCCAATCCCGAGTCACGTTAGTCTCTTATGCAGGACCCGAAAGGCGAGGGATTTACGGCCAGAGCCCCCCCTGACACCCAAGCGTCCTCCTGCTCCAAGTAGAGCTCAACGGAGAGACCTCTCGCGGCGGGTTCGGTCCACATTCCCGGCGCGGTCAACAACCCCCTTGGTTAGAGTTAGGCAGGCAGTCGGGGGTAACTGAAACTGCCTCTCCCTTCAGGCCTTCAACCTGAAGTATAGGTATTCATTTAATTTGTAATTCATAAATCAAACAGTGCTCTAAAATCTCTAGCAAGCACAAACATTTCCATTAATTGACCGTGTTGTTTGGCAAACTGCTAAGGAATTATTCTTTCCTTTTTGAGTGTATCAGCACTCGTTCCAAGGTGTCTTGCAACTTGGTGAGATCCTTTATATTGCGGGTTAGGGCGTACCCAACTTCGTCAACCCTAAAGTTCATTAGATACATTAGTTTCTGGTTTATAACTTTCCTTATTTAGAAGGATATCCAAGAATACGTCCTTTTGCAAGATAACTTGCGTAAGGATCTGCCATCCTTGTTGAGGGTATTTACCCTTTCTTCTTGTGAATCAATCACAAGACTATATGAGTTCGTACTTGTTGTGCAAGTCCTGCGATGAAATAATCTGTTTTAGATTCTTTAAAAGCTGTTGACGTATGTTGGACCTAGGGTCTCTTTTTCAAAACCTCAGGGACAACCCTAGTTCTTTTACCTTACGAATTTATTCACCCTACAATCAGGGAAGGTAGTCAAGTGCTTAAGGTATAAATGTTTCTTTGGTCTTTAAATCATTCCCAAGGCATATTTTGCAGCATGGTATTTCTAAGTTTAGATTGATTTGGTTATCTTTTGGAAGGTAATATTGAGATCACCTCGGCACGATTTGTTATCCTTGTGACAATTGATTTTTCAGTCCTAAACTTTAATGCTTTGAGGTAGATAAATTCAATTTAATATTCCTTTTTCCTTGCAAACGAAACTCATGCCAAATAACAATCTTTTCCTTGCTAAGATATGCAATTAGCAATGCTAACTTCCTAGTAATTCGAGCAACGTAAAAAAAAACCTTCCATGAATTTCATGATAATTCGTTGCTAAAAAGAATAGGGTTAATGGTGCAAGATGCAGTTTTTATACCTTCCGGATTTCACTGAAATATACTACTATAGTAAGTAGATAATCTTGTTCGTAATTTGTTATAATGCATGATGCTATTCGAAGGAAACTATGTCCTATACATTATCATTTATTCAATTAAACTAAACTCCTTCATTGTAAATAACTTGTAAAAATATATCATATCCCGAACAATTCATCTTTGCTTGATTGACTTAAAATCGATAAAAAACCAAGTAGGAAAAACCTGGTTTTGGGGTGAAATATCCACATGGATACTGGGAGACGACCCTCCCGCAGCTACTCCTTGGACTTTCTTAGGCGGCATCTCAATTGTAACCCTTCGGATGTGAAGGCAGCTTTTACTCTCCTTTTCTGATTTCCACCGTCTCTCTTTCGAGGCAAGGATCCGTTTAAATGATTGACCTTGAGAAGGGATAATAAGACCTTTAGGTTCTTAGCTTCTTCGGAGAGGAAAAGGTTTATAGTAGGGAGGAGAGGGAAAAGGGAACATGGGGTTAGAAAGGGCTTAGGGGTGTATTAAAGGAATATAGGGTGAAATACGGGCTCACAAGAGGGGACTTATAGATGTAGGCACGGGGGAAAAGGAAATTTGCGGTTTACAAGGCCAAAGGATGTGGAAATTGAATGGCCCATGGGAAAAGGTTAAGGGATTTAAGACTGGCCAGGGTGAAAGGATTTTTAAGGGGTAAAAATCGGGAGGGGTGAAAAGGGTTCTAAGAAAAACCGGGGAGGGGGTTTTAATGTAAAAAGGGATATGGGGGGTGAAAGGAAAAGCACGGGAAGTGGTCTTGAGGGTTTTTTTTTTAAAACTCGGGGTAGGGGGATTTTTTTTTTTGAGTGGAACGGATATGAGGGGGTGAATGGGGGCTTGATTAGCCCCCCCTTACAAAGCTTCTACAAGGAAGCTTCCTTTATCACGTGGCAGGGGGGGGGGGGAACAATCTGGCGGGGGCGAAATGAGAAGTCTGACAGTGGCGCTGTGGAGAGGGAAACTGGAGGTGATAGGCGGCAGCAGCACGGCTGGTGGCGGCAGCATCAGGCGGCAACAATCAAGCAGGGCGGCGTGTATATTCCTCTTCTCTTCCTCCCCCTTCAACCGTGCGGCCCTCCCTCTTTAAATAGGGGAGGGGAGGGAATCCTCCCCCCCTTGCGGGTCAGTTTGCATGGCGAGGGACCTGAGCAAGCTCCAGCGAGGAGCTTGCTGGCCCCTCCATCCCCTCTCTCACGCTCCAGCTCAATACGCCGCCGTGAAGGTGAAAATCTTTTCTTTTATATATTTAATATATTACATTCTCTCCCCCTTAGAAGAATCGAGATGTCCTCATCTCGAGATAAACTGGGAATATTGATGGTTGAGAGTGTCTTCATCTACCCAGGTGGCATTCTCTTCGGAATAATCTTTCCATTGGACGAGCCATTCTCTCAAGGTTCTAGATCTTAACTGTCTCTCCCTAACACCTAAGATCCTATACGGCCTTAGTTCAAGGACTCCTTGACTAGGCATTACAATTTATTGGTCATCAGGTACATAATTAGGGTTGGGTTCATATTTTTTCAATAGGCTGATATGGAATACATTGTGAACCTTTAGGTTGTTAGGGAGTTGCAATCTATAAGCACTGGGTCCTAGGCATTTGAGGATTTTATACGGCCCACAATACCTTGGACTTAGCTTCTTGCAATCTCCTAGGGATAGAGAAATCTTTTTAGGGCATACTCGAATGAAGACCATGTCTCCTTCTTCGAAGACTCTTTCTTGACGCTTCAAATCTGCGTATGCCTTTTGTCTATCCTTGGCCGCTTGTATGTCTTGTCTTATTGACTTTATTTGATCATCCATGTCTTCCAACATCTGTCTTGATGCTTCAACCCTTAGGGTTGGATCAGAAAAGTTTAGAGGAATTCGACAATCATGACCATACAATGCTTGGAAAGGGGTCATCTGAATGCTTTGTTGGTAAGAAGCATTGTAGGCAAACTCTACCAAAGGCAAGTATTGAATCCACTTCTTGGGTTCTCGAGAATAGTATGCCCTAAGCATATCCTCGATGACTTGATTTACTCGCTCTGTTTGGCCATCGGTTTGGGGATGGTAGGCAATGCTAAAACAGAGTTGAGTCCCAATAGCTTCAAAGATAGCTCTCCAGAAGTATGATATGAAGAGAGAATCTCTATCACTAATGATTCTTCTGGGTAACCTATGTAGCTTGAATATCTCCTTGATAAACAATCTTGCAATGTTAGAGGCTTTATAGTTTGTCTTTACTGGAATCAGCTGTGCAACCTTGGTAAGCATGTCAACCACAACCATAATGGAATTGTATCCTCCTTAGACTTGGGGTAAGCCTACAACAAAATCCATACTGATGATTTCCCATTTCATTTGGGGAATGTCAAGCAGTTGCAGTTTCCCTGGCATCATGACATGTTCGGCTTTGATACGTTGGCAAGACAAACACTCAGTGACATATTTGAGAACATCACCTTTAAGCCTCTCCCAATGGTAGCTCTTCCTAATAACTGAATTAAGAGTCTTAGCATAGCTAGGATGTCCTGCGAAAGGGAAATCATGAGCTTCCCACATTATCTTCTGCTTAAGTGACTAGCTTGCTGGTATACACAGCCTGGTTCTGTAGTAGACAAGTCCATTATCAATGGAAATTTCTTGATGCTTAGCTTGCAACTTTTGATTTTGTTCCTTGGTAGATATTTCCTTTAGCATTGTTTGGTAGGCCAAATCATGGCATGCTTCCTCTCTAGCTAATTCAAGTATAGGGTTGTTTGGCATAGATACTTTTGTAGCCAGAGATCTGGCCGTTGATGGATTCTACAAGATTAAGGAAAATAGGAATGCCTTGCGACTGAGTGCATCGGCAACTACATTCTCTTTCCCTGCTCGGTACTTGATTTCAAAATCATATTCCTCCAATACTTCAATCCACTGACGTTGCCTCATGTTGAGCTCGTTCTGGGTAAAATTCCATTTGAGACTCTTATGATCGGTTACTAGAGTAAACTTGTTACCCAACAGGTAGTGTCTCCAAATCTTTAGAGCATGGATGACAGCTAGTAATTCCAGATCATGCGTGGCATAATTCTTTTCATGACTCTTCAATTTTCTTGAAGAGTATGCTACTAGATGACCTTCCTGCATAAGTACACACCCCAAGGCAAGAATGCTAGCATCAGTTACTACCTCGAACTCTTTATTATGATCTAGAAGTTTTAGAATAGGTACTGATACCAAACTTTGCTTCAATCTATCAAAGCTATTTTGTTCTGAAGTTGACCATGTAATGGAAGTCTTCTTCTTTAGTAAGTCTGTAAGAGGTGCTGCAATCAAAGCATAGCTTTTGATGAAGACCCTATACCATCCTGTCAATCCAAGAAAGCTACGTATCTCTTTAACGGATATTGGTATTGGCCATTCAAACACATCTCTAACCTTGGCTGGGTCTACTAATATTCCTTCTGATGATACTATGAGTCCCAGATATTCAATCTGACAGTTAAAGAATGCACACTTCTTCATTTTTGCATACAGCTTATGTGACCTCATTGTCTCAAGGACAATTCGAAGTTGAGGTTCATGATCTTCTTCCTATTTAGAATAGACTAAAGTGTCATCGAAGAAGACAAGCACGAAATCATCAAGATATGGTCTAAAGATATCCTGCATTAATCTATTGAAGGTGGTAGGTGCATTTGTAAGCCCGAATGATATAACCAGGAACTCAAAGTGTCCATATCTTGTATTGAAGGCCGTCTTTGGGATATCTTCTTTCTTGATCCTTATCTGATAGTAACCTGACCTGAGATCAATCTTGGAAAAGATCTTTGCACCTTGAAGACAATCAAGAAGCTCATCTATTCTAGGAATGGGATACTTGTTCTTGACTGTTGATTGGTTCAACCCTCGGTAATCAATACATAGTCGAAGTGTCCCATCTTTCTTTTTCTGAAATAGTACTGGAGCTCCCCATGGTGAATTGCTAGGCCGGATGTAGCCCTAATCTAAGACTTGCTTGAGTTGTTCCTTCAGCTCAATTGCTTCTGGTATGGACATTCTATAAGGTCTCTTTGCAATTGGTGCAGCTCCAGGCACTAACCTAATCTCATGATCTACTTCTCTTTGAGGCGGAAGTTCAGTCAATTCTTTAGGGAATATGTGAGCGTATTCCTTTAGCTAAGAAGGTCCTTCATGAGACTCTTGCTTTTGATCTAACTTGTTGAGTTTGATCAAGTAAATGGATAATCCTTTTCTGACTCCTTTTATGATCCAAGATACTTTGGCCAATTGGATTCTTGGCACTCCTGCCTCACCTTGAGTTGTGACAAATTCCCTTTCAGAGTTTCGAAAGGAAACATGACCCTTTCCACAATGAATGTGGACGTCGTTGGGCTTAAGCCAATCCATTCCGAGTAGACACTCATGGATACCTAATTTCATGACTCTGAATTTGACCGAAGTCTTCTTTCCTCCCAGAAAGAATTCCACCTTAGCAGTTTGCCTGGTACAAGTTACCTCACGACCATTTGCCAATTCCACAAGCAAGGTAGGTGCTTCTACTGTGGCTATTCCTAATCTTTTTGCACATGTTGGTGAGATAAAGGAATGTGTACTGCCACAATCAATCAAGGTTTTGAAACCTTTACCTTGATAGTCCGACGGTGTCTAAATCATCGAGAACTGGCAATTCGGCCCTTTCTTGTGTAAAGCGGCATGGACTATCGCTATTTTGAATTCTGCTTCCATGGTCGGATCTTTCTCTTCTTCTTCTTCACATCTTTGCCTATTAGCAATGCAGGCGGTTCTTCCTCTTCCTCGGGTAGCGGCTCCTTGACCACGGCTTGCTCCTTGGAAAGGCGCTTGGCGATGTCCTCCGCTGAGCTTGGGATATTGCCTCTTGAAGTATTCGGGTTCGTTGTAGTGGAAACAGCGGAGGTTTTGGCCTTTAGTTTGAGTAGGAACAAAGTTGTTGACATTATTTGTCCTTTCTTTCTTTCTTTGTCCCTGATTATGACCTTGAACTCTCTTCATTTGAGGTCTGAATGCTCCTTTATTCGGGTCATTATAAGACCAAGTTTTGTTACTCCTTGGTCTAGCTTGCACCTCCTGAATTATAGGTGCCGCTTGAATGAGTGCATCCTAAAGATCTGATGGATGCATAGATTCGAGACGGGTATTTTTTTACTGGTGGATTTAAGGCCGCACAAAATTTGGACACCTGCTGTATCATGTCCATCTGTGGCGCATACTTTAAAAGTGAGATGAATTTAGAGTAGTATGCGTCAAGAGTGAGCCCTAGCTATTTTAGCTCGTAGAACTCATTCATTTTCTGCGTGCGATATGCAGGTGGTAAGTATCTTCTCTGCATGGCTTTCTTCAGCTTCTCCCAGGTAATGGATCCCTCTGAAATCCCTTGATCCCTGCACCATTGCTTCCACCAAAGTCTGGCTTCGCCGGTGAGCTTTAACTTGGCGAGCATAGCCTGATTGGCGGGTGCAGTACCGGCTGTTTCGAAGTAATTCTCCATGGATTCAATCCAAATTTCAGCATCAGCTTGAACAAACCTGCCTCTCCTGTCAAACTCGGGTGACTTTATCTGCTTGAGGAGGAACTTCTTCTCCTGGATCACAGCAATACTTGATGTAGGAGGTGAATTTGGAACCTGTACCTAGGGTTGTGCCTAAATAAAGGTTTTCTTAACGTTATTATATGATAATCGACATTAGCTTATCTTTTATTTTTATTTCAGCTATCTCATAAATAATGTAGCTACTTAACTTTTTAATAACTCTTATGCACAGCCAGATATTGATAAAAAGAAGTCTTTATTTGTATTTACATGGGCATAGCCCTTTCGAATACAACGTTTCATGCAATGATAAGCCAATCATTACATTCAGTTTGGGGAGAACAACGTTGTATTGCATTTGTCTATAGGAACTGTGTAATAGTAGGGTTTTGGGTCATGGATCTTTAGGAATCGATAAGTCATTGGAAGTTCAAGATACCCTTTCCGTTGGAATCCATACTTCTCATGGCGGCCCAACACTTTAATCCTGTCGGCGGGGATTATACGGGTTACTTCCTCATAAACATATGAGTTCATTTCAATCCTCCGACCTTGAATATGTAAAGTCAAATTTACGTGAGCTTCCACAAAAATGAACAGCTTTACAACTTTCAAGTCTTCCAACCACTTGATCCTCTTTAGGTTGGTCTGTAGATAAGCAAACCGGTGGGCGGCTATATAGTAGATTCTTGAAGACCCCGTCCATCTTCATTCTATGTATAAAGGTGATGGATTATAAATCTGCTCCAGGATGTTCATCATCCCAATTCTTTGTCTGTAAAGCGGAGAATGCATTGCAGTCATAAACATGACCTGAAATACCAAAAAATTATTCCACTCTTCATAACTCTGCAAGACAGCATTGAAGGTAAGAACATGTTTGGACAGCAACAATTTCTTTACTTCATTTTATTGAGACTTTGTAAAAGCAATTCTGTGATTGGTCGACTCTGATACCAACTGTAACGTGTCCTCTTAGTATCATCCAGGACACGTCTTAGCAGTCCATCGGAAAGGATGTCTAGAAAGCTCCGCCCAACACTCCCATGGAATGTTACGGGATTTGCGATCTAGGTCTTCCCGCGTCTGCCACGTAGCGGAAGTATCCTGGCCGTTCCCACTTAGGATCGACCAGAATTAGGGTTTTCCTGACTGGTCATTAACTAACAACAACTAGCATTGGACCCAAGTGAACTACTTTACGCAGAAACGCCAGGTCCGAAGCGGATTCACGCTGCACTTGGTTCAAGGAGAATGGGAAACGAGAGGGATGCAAAGCTCAACCTCTCTGCCATAAGGCATAGTCCCATTCTGTTCCCCTAAAACAGCATAAATCGGTTAAGACAGAACTCTAGGTCATCGCTTTCGTTATTTCTTTTCTTTGATGATCATCCGGCTGTTCTTTGAGAAAAGTTCTCGGCTAATCGGAACCACCCAACCGTAGGATGGGCCTATGGCCCATCCTTCGCACTTTCCTCGGTTTGTTTTAGTTATGTAATTACCTAACACATTAATTTGACATGTAACAACCAGCTTCTTTAATTAAACCGTTAAGCACTAGTTCCTTCACGTAATCTTATCACATGACATAGAAAAACAATATCAAACAAGTTCTTTATTACATAACATTATTTTTATCTTTCAAATACAAGGAGTTCCGCCCGTAGGCTTGTCCATAATCTGCCCGAAGGCTATCCAGTAATCCACAGTGATCACTATTCCAAGCTTCTACCCGTAGACTAGTATATGGGCCTCGAGATCCAATCCCGAGTCACGTTAGCCTCTTGTGCAGGACCCGAAAGGCAAGGGATTTACGTCCAGAGCCCCCCCTGGCACCCAAGCGTCCTCCTGCTCCAAGTAGAGCTCAACGGAGAGACCTCTCGCGACGGGATCGGTCCACGTTCCCGGCGCGGTCAAGAACCCCCTTGGTTAGGGTAAGGCAGGCAGTCGAGGGTAACTGAAACTGCCTCTCACTTCAGGCCTTCAACCTGAAGTATAGGTATTCATTTAATTTGTAATTCATAAATCAAACAATGCTCTAAAATCTCTAGCAAGCACAAACATTTCCATTAATCGACCGTGTTGTTTGGCAAATTGCTAAGGAATTATTCTTTCCTTCTTGAGTGTATCAACACTCGTTCCAAGGTGTCTTGCAACTTGGCGAGATCCTTTATATTCCGGGTTAGGGCGTACCCAACTTGGTCAACCCTAAAGTTCATTAGATACTTTAGTTTTCAGTTTATAACTTTCCTTATTTAGAAGGATATCCAAGAATACGTCCTTTTGCATGATAACTTACGTAAGGATCTGCCATCCTTGTTGAGGGTATTTACCCATTCTTCTTGTGAATCAATCACAAGACTATATGACTTCGTACTTGCTACGCAAGTCCTGCGATGAAATAATCTATTTTAGATTCTTTAAGCTGACGTATGTCAGACCTAGGGTCTCTTTTTTAGAACCTCAGGGACAACCCTAGTTCTTTTACCTTATGAATTTATTGACCCTACAATCAGGGAAGGTAGTCAAGTGCTTAAGGTATAAATGTTTCTTTGGTCTTTAAATCATTCCCAAGGCATATTTTGTAGCATGGTATTTCTAAGTTTAGATTGATTTGGTTATCTTTTGGAAGGTAATATTGAGATCACCTCGGCACGATTTGTTATCCTTGTGACAATTGATTTTTCAATCCTAAACTTTAATGCTTTGAGGTAGGTAAATTCAATTTAATCTTCCTTTTTCCTTGCAAACGAAACTCATGCCAAATAACAATCTTTTCCTTCCTAAGATATGCAATTAGCAATGATAACTTCCTAGTAATTCGAGCAACGTAAAAAAAAAACCTTCCATGAAATTTCATGATAATTCGTTGCTAAAAAGAATAGGGTTAATGGTGCAAGATGTAGTTTTTATACCTTCCGGATTTAACTGAAATATACTACTATAGTAAGTAGATAATCTTGTTCGTAATTCGTTATAATGCATGATGCTATTCGAAGGAAACTATGTCCTATACATTATCATTTATTCAATTAAACTAAAATCCTTCATTGTAAATAACTCGGAAAAATATATCCTATTCCGAATAATTCATCTTTGCATGATTGACTTAAAATCGATAAAAAACCAAGTAGGAAGAACCTAGTTTTGGGGTGAAATATCCACATGGATACCGGGAGATGACCCTCCCGCAGCTACTCCTTGGACTTTCTTAGGCGGCATCGCAATTGTAACCCTTCGGATGTGAAGGCAGCTTTTACTCTCCTTTTCCGATTTCCACTGTCTCTCTTTCGAGGCAAGGATCCGTTTAAATGATTGACCTCGAGAAGGGATAATAAGACCTTTAGGTTCTTAGCTTCTTCGGAGAGGAAAAGGTTTATAGTAGGGAGGAGAGGGAAAAGGGAACACAGGGTTAGAAAGGGCTTAGGGGTGTATTAAAGGAATATAGGGTGAAATACGGGCTCACAAGAGGGAACTTATAGATTTAGGCACGGGGGAAAAGGAAATTTGCAGTTTACGAGGCCAAAGGATGTGGAAGTTTAATGGCCCATGGGAAAAGGTTAAGGGATTTAAGACTGGCCGGGGTGAAAGGATTTTTAAGGGGTAAAAATCAGGAGGGGTGAAAAGGGTTCTAAGAAAAACCAGGGAGGGGGTTTTAGTGTAAAAAGGGATATGGGGGGTGAAAGGAAAAACACGGGAAGGGGGCTTGAGGGTTTTTAAAAAAAACTCGGGGTAGGGGGATTTTTTTTTTTTTAGTGGAACGGATATGAGGGGGTGAATGGGGGCTTGATTAGCCCTCCCTTACGAAGCTTTTATAAGGAAGCTTCCTTTATCACGTGGCAGGAGGGAGGGGGAACAATCTGGCGGGGGGGAAATGAGAAGTCTGACGGTGGCGGTGTGGAGAGGGAAACTAGAGGTGATAGGAGGCGGCGGCGGCATCAAGTGGCAGTAATCAAGCAGGGTGGCGCGTATATTCTTCTCCTCTTCCTCCCCCTTCAACCGTGCGGCCCTCCCTTTTTGAATAGGGGAGGGGAGGGAATCCTCCCCCCCTTGTGTGTCAGCTTGCATGGCGAGGGACCTGAGAAAGCTCCAGCGAGGAGCTTGCTGGCCCCTCCATCCCCCCTCTCACGCTCCAGCTCAATACGCCGCCGTAAAGGCGAAAATATTTTCTTTTATATATTTAATATATTACAGTGTGGGGAGTAATAAGGGTGGTGCTATGGCCGATGGGATATTCAATAAATTTGCATGGTACACAAGTACCAAATTCTTAGGATTTCACAAATTAAGCTCATTGGGTCTTTCCATTACTACAACACCTACTTAACGAATGACTTTTCAATACCTCGTTAGATAAAACTCCCATAACAAGCTCATCACTATTTTTAATATAGAAATAAAATTTAAAATGAATTGATATATTTTGTTTTTAATAGAACATTATATATATATATATATATAAAGTACCCTTCAATGTGTATAAAATATGTAGAAACTTAATTGTTATAATCATTTTTTGGAACTCATGTGATATACTTACATATTTATGAGATGCCCTTGCAAAGTATTATAAATATCCTTTAAATGCATGAGATGTGGATGGCTTCTTATATGTGCACCCCGCAAAGGAAGGTATTAAGAAAAGGGGATAGAGGTGCTTGAGAATCAGAGTGAGAGGAAGGGAAGAGATAGAGACAAGAAAACCATATACACCAGGAGCAACGATGAAAGAAATGGCAGCACTACAATTCTTTAATTCTTATTTCACATAAAAAGAATGGACCCCTAAGGCCAGTCACTCTCCTAATACAAAATAGCTTCAATAGTGGTCATAGGCTTGTACAATCAGTGCAAAATAGCTTACAAAATGGTTTCAAAGTAGATGGTCATTGGACCAATGAGATTGGTCCTACTTGATGCATGGGTGGTCAAAAAGATTGGTAAGCATGTAGCTACATATAAGTTCATGTCTATCTATATGTATGAATACTTGTATATGCATATGCACACATATATACACATACACATACAAATAATCATAGGGTTTCCTTATATTGCAATATACCAAGAAAAGAAAAAACAATAATGGCATGCATACTAGAAGGAATAGGTGTTAAATGGCATGATCATAAGCAACCAAAAGTTTTATTGCTACATCCCATGATGGTTATGAAAAGTACATAAAAAGTAATAATATTGATAAAAATTACTATATGTAGGTGAATATGTATACAAAACTACAACCACTATAATATATGAGGGATATTGTGATGCAAAATTCGAGCACAATTTACATACAATTTCATGTCATGGGTATATATGACTAAGTGTCGATGAATCTATTGCAATGCACATCAATACATAGCCCTCGTATATAGTAAAGTGCATATTGATGCTATTGAGAAAAACTATTGATATATATCAGTGCTTTTATTGATGCATATTTTGGCATTAGTTAAAAATATCTAAACTTGAAACTTATCCTACCTTGCTCATTCTTGTTTGTAATAATTTCGATTCCTAAAAACAGCATTCTTCAAATGAACCTCCTCTTAGGAGGCCAAAAGGATAAATTTTGGGAATAATGGTAATTTTTTTAAATTATCCCTCTCTCCCCCAGCCAATGGTCGTGCTGGAGGAGAGGGAGGGGAGGCGAGATGACTAAGCATCCTTGCTGGAGCTCAAGGGAAGGCTATAGCCATGTGTCTGGCCGCGTGGAGGGAGAGAGGTACCTCTCCCTCTCCCTATAAAACCCATCGCCATGGGAGCTGGAAGGTGGGAGCTAGGAGCCATGATGCTGCCAGTTTGAGGGAGAAATCGGATGCCACCAAGCTTAAAGGAGAGAGGGGATTCTGAGAAGGGTAAACTGCGCTAGCTGATGCCATTAAACGAGATAGGGAGGAGGTTGTGAGATTCGAACGTGGCCAGACACATGGCTATAGCCTTCCCTTAAACAAGATAGGGAGGAGGTTGTGTGAATCTCTCCTTAAAGTCATTTAACCCCTTCACAAGCAGTTTTTTTTCATGTCCTTTCCCCTCCTTGTGTTCTTACACAAAGGGAGTCTCACCCCGGGATTTTTATATCCATTCCCTTGCAAATTTCCATCCAAGTCCCCTTAAAGTTTGACTTATCTCGGGAATTAAACCTTTTTCCCCCTTTTAGCATTTCACAAAGCCCATTTAAAACTATTCCCTTGGACTTCCGTGAGCCTTCCCAAATTGGTCCTTATAACCCTGGTCTCCTTTTAAAATCCTTCCCTCTCAAATCCATTCCCTACTTCGTGGAGGCAGCCTTTAAGGCCTTCTAAAGCCGCTTCCAAAAGACGGAGAAATTATTCAAGGAAGCCGAATCACAAAGGAAGTTTCGCGTGCAAAGGAGACGGCCAAGATCATAAATTTGCATCCAAGTTGAAAAGGCCGAATTCGCCATGGCTCCTAAGAAGGCACAAGGCGCAAATGCAGGAGGATCATCTCCTAACATCCATGTGGACATTTCACCACAAGTCCAGGTTTTCTTCCTAATTTATTTTTACGTCATCATATTTCAATTGTGCATGATTCACTTACAAAAATTAGGATGCATTTTTTTTTCGATTGAAATACCTTGGCTAAATTAAAGAAAATAACATCCATCAAGGAATGGGTCATTTGTATTTTTCCAATGGAACAAGTGAAAGGACATAAGACGTCTATGCATCCTTAGCAATTTGTTATATGTATTACTGTAATGAATTTAGATTAATTAAAGATCATCTTTTCGAAGTTATTAATGTACACTTCGATTAGGCATGGAAAGTATAAATCGCATATCACATTATTAGACATCTCTTCTTCCCAATGATTTGTTATAGAAAGTTGCTAATAATACGTAGGAATTTGCAAGGCATGAAATGGTTCTTGAGCTGCATAACTCTAGTCAATTGGTATAAATATCGTTTCAACTGCATAATTGTTAGAAAAGGCTGCATGGTTCAAACATAAAACCCTAAAGCTTAGTAGCATGAAACTTGATTGCATGTTATAGAAGGATCACTAGGAATTATGCCATAACTTAACTTACACTTTAAACTTAGACGGAAAAGTTAGGGATTGTAAAACTACTCATACCTAGGCAATACATTATGTGGTTACGAACATGGTATCGTAAATATCTTCAAGAATAGACAAGTAAATTGGTTTAAACCTAAACACCTAAAACCGCGAGGTACTCATTTAGGAAAGGTTGATTCAATGCAACATATCCCAAAGAGCTAACTTGGTTTTAGCATGTTGAGGTCGTAACGTAATCACTCTTATTGCCAAAGCTGAAACTCTTATACCCTAAAGACTTGTCAAGATTCACGGAATGTCGAGACAATAGGACCTACTTGCGAGAGACGATCTAGGGTTTTCACCCTAAGGATCGCTCGCTAAAAGGATGAAACTCGATTTGAATTTGGAACCCTAAGACCGACAATGTCGGCCTAGTGCAATCAGGATCGAATTGTTATGAACACACCCTAACCATGTTTCCTATCTAATCACGATACTGTGATTAGAAGACGCCGTTGATGGGTAAATTAGCCCATGGATTAGATGCGACACTCGTGCAATAAGTTGCAAAGTCTCATGATCTTGTGATTTGATCACAAGGGAATGGCCGATTCCTCGGAATACGATTGGCAGATTCTCACGCAAGTTTATCTTGCAAGAGGATGAATAATCATCCGGATATAGTACCTTTCTTGGGTAAAGTGACCAAGATATGAGGATTAGATATTTGCTTGAAAGTAAAGGACCAACCAGTAAATTGGAATAACATATGTACTGCTAATTGAACTTAAGGTATTGATTAAGTCGAGTTAATAGGGTACAACCCTAACCCAAGGATATACGGTTAACAAACAAACCCTTAGGAATCTTGCCAAGTCACAATTGATCCCGAATTGAATGCTGAATGCATTCTGAAAGAAGGATTCACTCCTTAGCGGTTGGCCAAAATAACGACCAATGGAACTGATTGTGCTTGTAACAGTTTTTAGAGCACTGTTTTGCTTTGTTTGCTCAAAGAATTAAAGGATGAAAAGATATCTAATGCTTTAGGTTGAAGGCCTGAAGGGAGAGGCAGGTTCAGTTACCCCCGGCTGCCTGCCTGACCCTAACCAAGGGGGTTGTTAACCACGTCGGGAAGGTGGACTGAACCCGCTGCGAGAGGTCTCTCCGTTGAGCGCTATTTGGAGCAAGAGGATGCTTGGGTCCCAGGGGGGCTCTGGTCGTAAATCCCTCGCCTTTAGGGCCCTGCACAAGAGGCCAACTGACTCGGGATTGGATCTTGAGGCCCGCATACTAGTCTATGGGCGGAATCTTGGATTAGTAATCCCTATGGATCTGGATAGCCTTCGGGTGGATTATGGATAAGCCGACGGGTTGGATGTTATAAATGTATTCCAAAGATAAATATGATAAGCTGTTGAAAATGAATTTATTTGACATTGTTTTTCTATGTCAAGTGCTATGATTACATAAAGGAACTAGTGCCTAACGGGCTAATTAAGGAAGCACATGCATGTCCAACTAAACGTGGTATGTAATTAGATAACTAAAACAACCCAAGGAAAGTGCGGTGGATGTGGCCATGGGTCCGTCCTACGGATGGGTGGTCCCGGTTGGTCAAGAACTTTTCTCAATCATGATGGACAGTAAGAAGATCGTTTTCAAAGGACACGAACAGCAAGGGCGCTGACCTAGAGTCTAAGTTATAATAATCATGATTTACACTGTCTTAGGGGAATGGAATGGGACTATGCCTTATGGCAGAGAGGTCGAGCCTTGCATCCCTCTCATTTCCCATTCTCCTTGAACCAAGTGCAGCATGAATCGGCTTCGACCCTGGCATTTCTGCGTAAAGTAGTTCGCTTGGGGTTCGACGCTAGTTGCATTTTAGAAAATGACCATTAGGGAAAAACCCTGATTCAGGTCGGTCCTAAGTGGAAACGACCAGAGTACTTCCACTGCGTGGCAGACACAGAAAGTCCTAGATCACAAACCCTGTAACATTCCATGGGAGTACTAGGCGGAGCTTTCTAGACATCCTTTCTGATGGACTGCCAAGACGTGTCCTGAAGATTACAGGCGGACACCTTACAATTGGTATCAGAGCGAACCAACAAAGGATTTTTTTTAAAGAAATCTTAATAAGATGAAGTAAATGAAATGTTATTGTTTTGAACATTTCCTTACTTTCGATGCTGTCTTGCAGAATTACGAAACATGGAACAAGTTCTTAGTATTTCAAGTCATGTTTATGAGTGCAATGCATTCCCCGGATTATCGACAAAGGGTTGAGATGATGAACATCTTCGATCATATCTATAACCCATCGCCTTTGTACGTGGAACAAAGATGGATAAGTGCCTCAGGAATCTACTACATAGCTGCCCACCAGTTTGTATACCTCCAAACCAACCTCAAGAGGATCAAGTGGTTGGAAGACCTGAAGATCGTAAAGCTCTTCATTTTTGTGGAGGCTCATGTAAACTCAACTTTACATATTCAATGTCGAAGGGTTGAGCTGAACTCATATGTATATGAGGAAGTGACCCATATAATCCCTACCGACAGGATCAAAGTGTTGGGGTGCTATGAGAAGAATGGATTCCAAAGAAAAGGATACCCTAATCTTCCAATGACTTACCGATTCTTGAAGATCCATGACCCAAAACCATACTATTATCCAGTTCCTGTAGTTAAATGTAAAACAACACTATTCTCCCTAAACTAAATGTATCAGCCGCCTTGCCATACCAGGAGATGTTGTACTCCGAAAGGGCTAGACCCATATAAATGCGATAAGACTTCTTTTTATCAATATCTGTTTTGTTAAGGAAAATTGATAAGAAGTTAAGCGGTTAGATTGCTTGGTTGATAGCTAAAATGGAGATGAAATATAAATCGTAATGATTAACGAGTAATAACGTTAAGAAACCTTTATCCAGGCACAACCCCAGGTACATATTCCCAGTTAGCCTTCTACATCAAGTACTGTTGTAATCCAGGAGAAGAAGTTTCTTCTCAAGTAGTTTAAGCCGCTCGAATTTGATGGGAGAGGTAGGTCCATCCAAGTAGAAGCTGAAATTTGGATTGAATCCATGGAGGATTACTTTGAAGCAGCTGGTACTACACCTGCCAACCAGGCTATGCTCGCCAAGTTGAAGCTCACTGGCGAAGCCAGGCTTTGGTGGAAGCAATGGTGCAGAGATCAATGGATCACGGAAGGATCCATTACCTAGGAGAAGCTAAAGAAAGACATGCAGGGAAGATACTTACCACCTGCGTATCGCATGCAGAAAATGAATGAGTTCTACGAGCTAAAACAGTTGGGACTCACTCTTGACGCATACTACTCTAAATTCGTCTCACTTCTTAAGTATGTGCCACTGATGGACATGACACAGCAGGTGTCAAAATTTTGTGCTGGTTTAAATCCACCAGTGAATACCCATCTCGAATCTATGTGCCCATCAGATCTACAGGACGCACTCATTTGAGATGCCCCTATAATTCAAGAGGTGCAGGCTAGATCAAGAGGTAACAAAACATGGTCTTATAATAAACCGAACAGAGGAGAATATAGGCCTCAAATTAAGAGAGTTCAAGGTGAGAATCGGGGACAAAGAAAGAAAGCAAGGACTAATAATGCCAATAGCTTTGTCCCTACCCAAAGCAATGGTCGAAACCTTCGTTGTTTCAACTGCAATCAGCCTGGTCATTTCAAGAGGCAATGTCCCAAGCTTGGAGGAGGACATTGCCAGGCACCTTTCCAAGGAACGGGCCATGGATAAGGAGCCACTACCCGAGGCAGAGGAAGAACCACCTACGTTGCCAATAGGCAAATGTGCGAAGAAGAAGAAGATCCGACCATGGAAGCTGAGCTTGAAAGGGCAACAGTCCATGCCGCTCTACACAAGAAAGGCCCAAATCGCCAGTTCTCCGTGATTCAGACACCGTCGGGGACTATCAAGGTAAGGGTTTCAAGACCTTGATTGATTGTGGCAGTACACATTCCTTTATCTCACCAACTTGTGCAAAAAGATTAGGCATAGCCACAGTAGAAGCACCTACCTTACTTGTGGAATTAGCAAATGGTCGTGAAGTCACTTGTACTAGGCAAACTGCTAAGGCGAAATTCTTTCTAGGAGGAAAGGTGACTTCGGTCAAATTCAGAGTCATGAGCCTAGGTATCCATGAGTGTCTACTAGGAATGGATTGGCTTAAACATAATGACGCCCACATTCATTGTGGAAAGGGACAAATTTCCTTTTGGAACTCTAAAGGGGAATTGGTCACAACTCAAGGTAAGGCTAAAAAGCCGAAAATTCAACTGGCCAAAGTATCTCGAATTATAAAGGGAGTCAGAAAAGGATTATGTGTCTACTTGATTAAGCTCAACAAGTTAGATCAAAAGCAGGAGTCTAGTGAAGGACCTTCATGGCTAAAGGAATACGCGGACATATTTCCTAAAGAATTAACAGAACTCCCGCCTCATAGAGAAGTGGAGCATGAGATCAAGCTGGTACCAAGAGCTACGCCAATTGCGAAGAGACCCTATAGAATGTCCATACCGGAAGCAATTGAGCTAAAGGAACAACTCAACCAACTGCTAGATCAGGGCTACATTCGTCCTAGCAATTCACCATGGGGAGCTCCAATACTGTTCCAAAAAAAGAAAGATGGAACGCTTCGACTCTGTATTGATTACAAAGGGTTGAATCAATCAACTGTCAAGAACAAGTACCCTATTCCTAGAATAGATGAGCTTCTTGATCATCTTCAGGGTGCGAAGATCTTCTCCAAGATTGATCTCAGGTCTCGTTACTATCAGATAAGGATCAAGGAAGAATATATCCCAAAGACGGCCTTCAACACAAGATATGGGCACTTTGAGTTCCTAGTTATGTCATTCAGGCTTACGAATGTGCCTGCCACCTTCAACAGGTTAATGCAGGATATTTTCAGGCCATATCTTGATGACTTTGTACTCATCTTCTTCGATGACACTCTAGTCTATTCCAAACAGGAAGAAGATCATGAACCCCAACTTTGAATTGTCCTTGAGACAATGAGGCACATAAGCTGTATGCTAAGATAAAGAAATGTGCATTCTTCAAGCGTCAGATTGAGTATCTGGGATTCCTCGTATCAGCGGAAGGAATCTCAGTGGATCCGGTCAAAGTCAGAGATATGCTAGAATGGCCAATACCAACAACTGTCAAAGAAATACACATTTTTCTTGGATTGACAGGATGGTATAGGGTCTTCATCAAAAACTATGCTTTGATTGTAGCACCTCTGACGGACTTACTGAAGAAGAAAGCATTCATTGCATGGTCAACTGCCAAACAAACTAGCTTTGATAGATTGAAGCAAAATTTGGTATCAACACCTATCCTAAAACTTCCAGACCTCAGTAAGGAGTTTGAGGTAGTACGTGATGCTAGCGCACTTGCCTTAGGATGTGTGCTCATGCAGGAAGGTCATCCAGTAGCATACTCTTTAAGAAAACTGAAGAGTCATGAGAAGAATTATGCTGCCCATGATCTAGAATTATTAGCTGTCATCCATGCTCTAAATCTTTCGAGACACCACTTGTTGGGTAACAAGTTTACTCTAGTGATTGATCATAAGAGTCTCAAGTGGTTCTTTACCCAAAACAAACTCAACATGAGGCAACGTCGGTGGATTGAAGTGCTTGAGGAGTATGACTTTGAAATCAAATACCAACCTGGAAAGGAGAATGTAGTTGTTGATGCACTCAATCACAAGGCATTCCTTAATTCTCTAATCTTGCAAAATCCATCAATAGCTAGATCCCTAGCTACAAAGTTATCTATGCCAAACAATCCAATACTTGAGCTGGCTAGAGAAGAAGCATGCCATGATCCAGCCTATCAAAAGATGCTAAGGGAGATCCCTATCAAGGACCAGGAGCAAAAGCTATAGGCTAAGTATCATGAATTCTCTATCAATAGTGGACTTGTCTACTATAGAACAAGAGTATGTATACCGGCAAGCTAGTCACTTAAGCAGAAGATATTGTGGGAAGCTCATGATTCCCCTTTCTCAGGACATCTTGGCTATGTCAAGACTCTCAATGCAATTACGAAGAGCTACCATTGGGAGAGGCTTAAAGGTGACGTTCTCAAATATGTCACTAAGGTTTGTCTTGTCAACGTATCAAAGCCCAACATGTCAAAGTTGCAACCACTTGACATTCCCCAAATGAAATGGGAATTCATCAGTATGGACTTTATTGTTGGCCTACCCCAAGTTCAGGGAGGATACAATTCCATCATGGTTGACATGCTTACTAAGGTTGCACACCTTATTCTAGTAAAGACAAACTATAAAGCCTCAGACATTGCAAGGTTGTTTATCAAGGAGATATTCAAGCTACATTGGTTACCCAGAAGAATCATTAGTGATCATGATTTTGTCTTCACATCACACTTCTGGAAAGCTATCTTTGAAGCCATTGAGACTCAACTCTATTTTAGTACAGCCTACTATCCCCAAACTGATGGTCAAATGGAACAAGTCAATCAAATCATCGAGGATATGCTTAGGGCACACTGTTGTCGTAAACCAAAAAGGTGGATTCAATACTTGCCTTTGGTTGAATTTGCCTACAATGCTTCTTACCAACAAAGCATTCAGATGACCCCTTTTCAAGCATTGTATGGTCATGACTGTCAAAGTTCCCTAAACTTCTCAGATCAACCTGAAGGGTTGAAGCTTCAAGGCAGATGTTGGAAGAGATGGATAACCAAATAAAGTCAATAAGACAGGACATCCAAGCCACCAAGGATAGACAAAAGGCATACGCAGATTTGAAGCGTCAAGATAGAATCTTCAAGGAAGGAGACATGGTCTTCATTTGTGTACGCCCAAAAAAGAGTTCTCTATCCTTAGGGGATTGCAAGAAGCTAAGTCCAAGGTATTGTGGACCATACAAGATCCTCAAGTGCCTAGGACCTAATGCTTATAGACTGCAACTCCCTGAGAACCTAAAGGTTCATAATGTATTCCATATCAGCCTATTGAAGAAGTATGTACCTAATCCTAACCATGTACTTGATGACCAACAAGTTGTAATGCCTAGTCAAGGACTCCTTGAACTAAGGCCTGATAGGATCCTAGATGTTAGGGAGAGACAATTGAGATCTAGAACCTTGAGAGAATGCCTCGTGTAGTGGAAAGATTATTTCGAGGAGGATGCCAGTTGGGTAGATGAAAGCACTCTCAACCATCAATATCCCCAGTTTATCTGGAGATGAGGACATCTCGATTCCTCGAAGGGGGAGAGAATGTAATAATTCCGATTCCTAAAAACCGCATTCTTCAAATGAACCTCCTCTTAGGAGGCCAAAAGGATAAATTTTGGGAATAATGGAAATTTTTTTAAATTATCCCTCTCTCCCCCAACCAACGGTCGTGCTGGAGGAGAGGGAGGCGAGGCGGGATGACTGAGTATCCTTGTTGGAGCTCAAGGGAAGGCTATAGCCATGCGTCTGGCTGTGTGGAGGGAGGGAGGTACCTCTCTCTCTCCCTATAAAACCCGTCGCCATGGGAGCTAGAAGGTGGGAGCCAGGAGCCGTGATGCCGCCAGTTTGAGGGAGAAATCGGACTCCGCCAAGCTTAAAGGAGAGAGGGGATTCTGAGAAGGGTAGACTACACCAACTACTACCGCCATTAAATGAGATAGGGAGGAGGTTGTGAGATTTGGACGTAGCTATGTGAGAGAGGGAAAGCTGGGAGAGTGTAACATTGCTGCATCGTGAGGGAGGACCACTGCCGAGACCCGCCACGGCCCCCATTTCGCCTTGGTTTGCCAACAAGCCGCCATAAGCAAATTGTCTCTTATTCTTTTTCCCCCCACAGAAGCTTCTTCGAAGCTTCTAAGGGGAGGGATTTAAGCCCCCTTTCATATTCCAAGTCCCACAAGGGTTCATTTTAACCCCGGGGTCCCTTAGAACCCCCTTTCTATTGGTCTTCACAAGCACCCTCTTTCCCCCTTTTTTCATTTCACCCAAGGCCCTATAAAAGGCTCATTAACCTTGGGAGCTAAGTCCTTTTTCCCCCCTTGGGTTCCCCACAAGGAATCTCTCCTTAAAGTCATTTAACCCCTTCACAAGGAGTTTTTTTCCACCTCCCTTCCCCCCCTTGCGTTCTTACACAAAGGGAGTCTCAACCCGGGATTTTTACATCCATTCCCTTGCAAATTTCCACCTAACCCCCTTTCCGGGAAATTTCCATCCAAGTCCCCTTAAAGTTTGACTTATCTCGGGAATTAAACCTTTTTCCCCCTTTTAGCATTTCACAAAGCCCATTTAAAACTACTCCCTTGGACTTCCATGAGCCTTCCCAAATTGGTCCTTATAACCCTGGTCTCCTTTCAAAAGCTTACCCTCTCAAATCCATTCCGTACTTCATGGAGGCAGCCTTTAAGGCCTTCTAAAGCCGGTTCCAAAAGATGGAGAAATTATTCAAGGAAGTCGAATCACAAAGGAAGTTTGGCATGCGAAGGAGACGGCCAAGATCATCAATCTATGTCCAAGTCAAAAAGGCCGAATTTGCGATGGCTCCTAAGAAGGCACAAGGCGCAAACGCAGGAGGATTATCTCCTAAGATCCATGTGGACATTTCACCACCAGTCCAGGTTTTCTTCCTAATTTTGTTTTACGTCGTAATATTTCAATTGTGCATGATTCATTTACAAAAATTAGGATGCTTTTTTTTTTCGATTGAAATACCTTGGCTAAATTAAAGGAAATAACTTTGATCAAGGAATCGATCATTTGTATATTTCCAATGGAATGAATGAAAGGACATAAGACATCTATCCATCTTTAGCAATTTGTTATATGCAGTACAGTAACGAATTTAGATGAATTAAAGATCATCTTTTTGAAGTTATTATTGTACACTTCGATTAGGCATGGAAAGTATAAATCGCATGTCGCATTATTAGACATCTCTTCTTCACAATGATTTGTTATAGAAAGTTGCTAATAATCCGTAGGAATTTTCAAGGCATGAAATGGTTCTTCAGCTGCATAACTCTAGTAAATTGGTATAAATATCGTTTCAATTGCATAATTGTTAGAAAAGGCTGCATGATACAAACATAAAACCCTAAAGCTTAGTAGCATAAAACTTGATTGCATGTTATAGAAGGATCACTAGGAATTATGCCATAACTTAACTTATGCTTTGAACTTAGTCAAAAAAGTTAGGGATTGTAAAACTACTCATACATAGGCAATACATTATGTGAATATGAAAATGGTATCGTAAATATATTCAAGAATAGACAAGTAAATTGGTTTAAACCTAAACACCTTAAACCGCAAGGTACTCATTTAGGAAGGGTTGATTCAATGCAACATATCCCAAAGAGATAACTAGGGTTTAGGACGTTGAGGTCGTAACCTAATCGCTCTTATTGCCAAAGCTAAAACTCCCTAAGGATCGGTCGCTAAAAGGATGAAACTCGATTTGAATTTGGAACCCTAAGACCGACAATGTCAGCCTAGTGCAATCACGATCGGATTGTTATGAAAACACCCAAATCCTATTTCCTATCTAATCATGATATCGTGATTAGAAGATGCCATTGATGGGTAAATTAGCCCATGGATTAGATGTGACACTCGTGCAACAAGTTACAGAGTCGCATGATCTTGTGATTTGATCACAAGGGAATGGTCAATTCCTCGGAATAAGATTGGTAGATTCTCACGCAAGTTTATCTTGCAAGAGGATGAATAATCGTCCTGATATAGTACCTTTCTTGGGTAAAGTGACCAAGATACGGGGATAAGATATTTACTTGGAAGCAAAGGACGAATCAGTAAATTGGAATAACATATGTACCGCTAATTGAACTTAAGGTATTGATTAAGTCGGGTTAATAGGGTACAGCCCTAACCCAAGGATATAGGGTTAACAAACAAACCCTTGGGAATCTTGCCAAGTCGCAATTGATCCTGAATTGAATGCTGAATGCATTCTGAAAGAAGGATTCACTTCTTAGCAGCTGGCCAAAATAACAACCAATGGAAATGATTGTGCTTGTAATAGTTTTTAGAGCATTGTTTTGCTTTGTTTGCTCAAAGAATTAAAGGATGAAAAGATATCTAATGCTTCAGGTTGAAGGCCTGAAGGGAGAGGCAGCTTCAGTTACCCCCAACTACCTGCCTGACCCTAACGAAGGGGGTTGTTAACCACGCCGGGAAGGTAGACCAAACCCGCTACGAGAGGTCTCTCCATTGAGCGCTACTTGGAGCAAGAGGATGCTTGGGTGCCAAGGGGGGCTCTGGCGGTAAATCCCTTGCCTTCAGGGCCCTGTACAAGAGGCCAACGTGACTCGGGATTGGATCTCGTGGCCCGCATACTAGTCTACGGGTGGAATCTTGGATTAGTAATCCCTGTGGATTGGTGGATAGCCTTCGGGCGGATTATGGATAAGCCTACGGGTTGGATGTTATAAATGTATTCCAAAGATAAATATGATAAGTTGTTGAAAAGGAACTTGTTTGACATTGTTTTTCTATGTTAAGTGCTATAATTACATAAAGGAACTAGTGCCTAACAGACTAATTAAGAAAGTTGTATGATGCATGTCCAACTAAACATGGTAGGTAATTAGATAACTAAAACAACCTGAGGAAAGTGTGATGGATGTGGCCATGCCATCCTACGGATGGGTGGTCCCGGTTGGCCAGGAACTTTTCTCAATCACGATGGATAGCAAGAAGATCATTTTCAAAGGACACAAATAACAAGGGCACTGACCTAGAGTCTAAGTTATAATAATCCTGATTTACGTTGTTTTAGGGGAACGGAATGGGACTATGCCTTATGGCAGAGAGGTCGAGCCTTGCATCCCTCGCGTTTCCTATTCTCCTTGAACCAAGTGCAACATGAATCCACTTTGACCCTAGCGTTTCTGCATAAAGTAGTTCGCTTGGGGTTCGATGCTAGTTGCCATTTAGAAAATAACCATTAGGAAAAAACCCTGATTCAGGTGGTCGGGTCCTAAGTGGGAACAGCCAGAATACTTCCACTATGTGGCAGACACAGAAAGTCCTAGATCGCAAACCCCGTGAAATTCCATGGGAGTATCGGGTGGAGCTTTCTAGACATCCTTTCAGATGGACTGCCAAGACGTGTCCTGAAGATTACAGGCGGACACGTTACATTGTTGGTGACATCGAGCTCGAGTAATAGGTACATCACTCACGTTCATTTCTTCTTCTTTCTTATTTTATGCTTTTGTATTACTTATCGACAATATCATTATTCAATGTAGCTATGTTTAACTTGTTTTCTTTCCAGTTTTTGCAACTATTAATGCATGTGTTCTTACACAAACACACACTAATGGGACCTAAAACGGGCCAGCACAGGCTCATGCACTAGCCGGACCTCTATCATGCGCTCAACAACCCCACAGCCTCGCAGCCAGGAGCGTGGATGACACATACATCATCTTCCTAAACATCTAATTTCGTTTGTATCACATCTCGTAGTCCAACTCTAACCCAATTAACACTCCTCAGAGGGAGTCCCTAGCACATTGCCAAATAGCACGAAGTACAAACATAGGAGGTCCTCCCACTGCTGACTATCGCTACCTCACTGCGACTCTCCTACATCTTGGGGATTGGCCCCTCGATGCGTCGCTAAACATATATAACACTTCGCACACATTTCCACTCAAGGTACCAATTGATCGTATCCAAGAATGTACCTTACCTCACTTTCTTTCCCCTTAGACCCAACTCCTAGCCTACAGCTTGGACAATCTTACTCACTCAACGTCGGTCACGATCTTCTAGAAAGCAATTACCATGCATCCAGGAGGTATTGTCTGATACATTTTAAATTTCTTTATGATTTATGCAAATAGTGAATGCCCACGTACTCAAACAATTAAGAAAATCAGCATTTGTGCTTAGTGCAAAAGCATTCTTTCAATGACTTTGACTATCGCTCATATGCGGCATTGCATGAACCTAGCACCGAGAAACCCTCGTGCTACTAGGTTCTTACTTTTTAATTATCGACCAACCTAAATGGTGTGCATAAAAAACCAGCAAGCTTTCCATCATTCCATTCAGCATTTAAACACTTTTTATACACTCTACCCCCTCACCCGTTTAGGTTGTGCATTGTGCATAGGTTTAGGGTTCATTTTCCACATTTTTATTGTATAAGAAGCCATAAAAACTCACTAGAACATAAAGGTAGGGCTGAACTGAGCCTAAACCTCATACTTCAAACCCCCCATACATCCAAAAACATGGTTCTTATTTTTCCTTAATTTTCGGCACTCAAAATCCATTTTTCTCTTATTTTTCTTCATTTTCTCTATTTTTGGTATTTTTCCACAATATTAAATGACTGAAAATTCAAAATGAATTGTGGGTTGTGGCCCTTAGGTTCATTTGCAGCAAAAACATAAATTTAGTTGGTGTGTCTTATTAGATTTTCCATTGATATATCAAAAACACCCAATTTCCCCATATTTCGTGTATTTTACGGGTTTTATACTATTAATTTCATCCACAACACTTATGATTTTCTGATTTTTTGATTATAAACAGTTGGAAGACATTGCAAACAACATTATAATGCATAATCATCCCATGGGAACAATTATTCATGAAGCAAATTGCATAAAATATCAATTTCCTTTGAAAAATGAGATTACCGTTCTTTGCGGGTTGCGGGTTTTTATTTGCCATATCTCAGGACTGATTTCCAGCCACCATTACTGCTCATGACAGTCCACAATCATCAATCTTCCTTCCTCTTGCACCACGGAGCAATCCGGTCTTCATTGGACAAGCAGCCGTCATCCATTCTTCTTCTTCTTCTTCACCACATGAATCTGCCCTTAGGGAAGAGAGAGGGAGGAGAGAGAAAGACTCAAATGAGAGATCTTCATAGAGACCGCCATCTCTTGGGCGAGAGGCAGCAATACAATTGGCATCCAGGAGGGAAGCAAGGGCAATGATCAGTTATAGTGGTTGTTTGCAGGCAGGGAGAAGCCCCATCCATCCATGGCATGATTTTCGGCACCCTCTGTTGGCCACGTTTTCTTCATCTCTCTCATCCCATGATTTGTCATGTTGCATGCCTTTTGGTTGGGGGATTAAAATTTTCCCAAAGGGCACCCCCCCCTTTGGTCCATGTTGTGGCCACCCTTTCAAATCTTGACCATTTCTTGGCCATTTTCCCGTCCGGACTCCGAATTGAGCTTTGAAAAATCCTGGGTGTGCAGCTTGGCATCCCGCATTGGCTGGTAACTCTTGTCAACCCGCATGACAGTCTAAAAATTTATGAAAAATCAACAAGTGTCGCTTGGACGCCTTTAAAGCACTTTGGCGCTTAAAATCGTCCTAGATCGAGCTGTCGCCTTCTACGCTGAATATTTTTCCCTTGATATTTATAATTTTTAGCTATTTTTAAGCTCTTCTCGGTACCAAAATTCCGCTCTCATTGGTGACCACCACGGGATGTTGCACAAAAACAACCAAAGGAAGCATCAAGCTTATACAAAATAGATACATATTAAACACAGCACAATGCTCACCCTACCCCCTGACAGAACCAAGGCATGACATCCACAAGGAGTAGACCTAGCATAATCTGATAAAAGGTTTCGAAGCTAGTCACTAACCAAGTGCTCCAACACGGCCAAACTAAAAAGAACTATCAAAGAGGTTGCCCTAAGTGGTGGTCTGAACTACCTACCGAACTAAGGACAACACAACTAGGAGCTCTTATTAGGCGAGGACTCCTATAGCCTGATCAAGAAGTGATTTCTTTCAGCATATTTCTTCTTTTAGGGTTTTTATGTTTCATACTCGGGTATGTAAAAAGGAGGGAGCTGAGCATAGTGACCCAAAGAGAACAGGGCATCGGCCTCAGGTCCTGTCTCGGTACCCAAGGACCTACCAAGCCCTCGCAAGGCGACACTTGATCCTTTCCTAACGCTCACTTTTATTTTCGCTCCAACCTTCCTTAATTTCTTCTTTTTCAACAAGATGCCACCCCTAGGAAGACAAGGCATTGGCCCCGGGTCTGACTCATCCCCAGGAACCTACTAGGCCTTCGCTAGGCAATGATCAACTGTCTATAAAGTTTTCTTTCTTCTCTTTGATAGGGGTTAGAACCCCTTTTTGCACACCTTTGTATTTATTTTTTTTCCTTTAAGATATTCAGGGTTTTTCCCTTTATCATCTTTATTTTTCTTTCTGCAGGCTTCGCTAACTGCCTCACAACTAACAAGAACTCCTAGAAGGGCTGCCTAGCAGGCTAGCAGAACAGGGTCACTAGGACTCCCTTCTAAAATAGGTCTTCCAATGCCTGACAATGTCTTTACAAGAGGCAACAACTACTCATACCTCCCTCAAACATACCAAACCGAAACCTCGAGACTTTATACCTTGGACGCCGGTCCCCAACAAGAAACGAAAAACCCCTTTACAAGTACTCAAACACATATATCATAAAAACCACATTACTCATAAAGAAAATATATCACCTAGATAGGGCCACAAGAAGCTTCCATGCAATAAAAGGCTCCTTCCAAGCTCTTCTTCAAACCTGTCTAGCACAGAACTCAAACAAGAAACCATTAACCGCACCTGTACTAAACAGACAATGGACCCTCTTGGCCTAATGAAATAAAACATTTCACCACAAAACTTAATCGGCCCTCTTGGCCTAATGAAATAAAACAATAAAACCTCGCAAAACGGGCCCTGTTGGCCTAATGAGATCAAACAGAATAGCACCTACACATCCCTCCCTGGAAGAATCCAAATACACAATAATAAGCTCCTTTCCAAGGAGGAAAAATAGGCTCGTAGCCCTAAACTAAATGCATAAGGTTATGACCCATCCCTCTTGCATAAATAGCAAGAGGCGTACGCATAACATGTCGTCTAATTAACCTATGGGTCCTAGATAATAACAATAAATTGGTCTCGGCTACTCTTTGCATCACCCATATCAACCATCGTCTGCCATATATTGCATGTTCTGATAACATACCCCACAAGCGACCGGATCCTGTTTCATCATTGATCACAATATCCAAACTAGGACCACAATTAAAGAAGAGGTCTTCTTCATAAGCAAGATTTGCTAATGAATCCGCAAACTAATTCCAGTAACGTGGAATCAGCTGAAAAGACCCTCTCTCAAACTCCTCAAGTAGGGTCATAGCAGTCCGATGATACATACAGAGAATGGGATTCCACACTATATATGTACCATTTAGCTGATTTAGGATCAACTAAGAATCCCCTTTTACTAACAACCGACGAATACCACCTTGTTTGGCAATATACAGCCCCATAATGAAGGCTTTATACTCCGCCATATTGTTAGTGAATCCTACCCCGAGATAAGCAACTAACTTCATCGTCACTCTACGTCGGGGGTCTCGGATTACTATTCCCACACTCCCTTTTTTATTAGGGCCCCTAGACGCTCCGTCAAAGTATAATGTATACGTCCACAATGTATACATCGACAATGGGTTTACTCCTCTATTCGTAATTATGGTAATCAAAGTTTAGCATGTTGAGAGGATGAACTGACGGCTCCATCCCACCTTCTTCATTGAACTCAACAGGGATACTCGTCAACAGTCATAAATAGTGATGGCAGAAGACTTTGATCTCCCACACAAAGGTTCCGTCCTCTTGCTCGATCACCTTATATCCTTTTCTCCACTAGATGAGTTTCCCCTGATGGTATCTTTGCTCCAGATATGGGTGCTCCAAATAAGGGATTGACCGACCCATCAATCGTCTTTAAGCTTTTTTCCGCATGTCTCAAATCATCCCTAGCATGGACCTGCAATGCATTTCTCTATATATTAGCATACTTAGAAATAATAAGGTTTAATCTTATTAAGATTAACCTTATTCTTAAACTCTACTCCCTCTAGATCAGCTAATAGGGCTGTAGACCTGTTCTTCCCTAACCTGACGATTTTGTAGGGGCAATCCCATTTAGGTTCCAGCTTCCCTGGAAACAGTTCCCTATGCGCATCATAATATAAAACTAGTTTTCCTTTCTTAAAGGTATACTTCTTTGCTTTTAGGTCATGCAACTATTTCATGCGACGTTTAGCCACCTCTTGGTGTAATAGGCTTTGCAGCTTAATTTCATCTAGGTGCGCTAAGGTCGTAAAACGTTCTAATAGGGCGTCCTCATTACCCAAAGAATGGTTTATTGCGAATCTAATGGTTGGCAACTCAATTTCTAAGGGTAAAACGCACTCTTCACCATAAACTAGTTTGAATGGCATGTGGCCACTGGCTCGCTTAAACATGGTATTATATGCCCATACTGCCATGTAAAGCTTCTTGTCTCAGTCTTGTTTCTTTTCAGATACAACTTTTGATAGGATACCCACAAGTTGCTTGTTGGTACTTTCAACCTGCCCATTTGCATGTGGATTATAAGGGGTCGTTTTATTGTGCTTGATTTGCCAAGCCTCAGTCAAGCTTTTGATCACCTTATTCAGGAAATGGGTTTCACGCTCCGACACTAATTCTCTCAGGGGACCAAAACAACATATTATCTGCTCTAAAAGGAAACTAGCAGTTTCTTTAGCATCATCTTTCTTTGTTGCACGTGCTTCTGACCACTTCGTGAAGTAGTCAGTTGCTACAATAATATACCTCTTTTGTGCAGTCCACGACGGAGTAATAGGACCCACAAAGTATATTCTCCACTTCTCAAATGGAAGTATCGCCATAATAGGGGTGAGTGGTCTTTTCCTATTCTCTCGACTATCATGTCGTTGACAAATATTGCATCTCTTAACATACGCAAACGCATCTTGGAAGATGGCAGGCCACCAATAACCTGCTCGTAAAGCCTTTTGTGCTAGAATGAATGGCACTCTTCCAAAATGAATGGCACCTCGTCAGGCATCACACATCGGCGATAGATGTCATTAACCCCTTGCCGATATAATGTACCTGCGATCAAGGCACTGTTCCAAAATGAATGGCACCTCGTCAGGCATCACACATCAGCGATAGATGTCATCAACCCCTTGCCGATATAGTGTACCTGCGATCAAGGCAAACTTTAACTCCTGCTGCTTAATTTTCCTTCTCTCAGCTTTAGATAGTTCGGATCCAGCCTCTCCTGTCAATAAGTAATGCGTTATTACAGCATACCACGAGGGAATAGATGTCGTATCTATCTCAAATAACGATTCCATGTCCGGTGACAACTAGGATTTTGGCACATACTAGAGGATGTGCAGTTTCAGAGGGGGTGGATGTTGTGATGTTATGAGGACATAGTGTGAAAATGTATGGAATGCATCATCATTTGACTTCTCTATTGATCTAGAGAGTCAATGTGATCTGAGCCATTAGTACTAGTGCGAGTTGCATGAATTATCCAAAAATACTAGATTTTTGGATAATTTTAGTCTATTTTTTATATTATTAATTGTAAAAATCTAAAAAAGTTAGAAAAAGCATCTAGATTAGGATGGCATGCAAAAGATAGTTGCTTTTTCAGCCAGTTAGGGGATTTTCACAAGAAGGACAATTTGACGAAATTGCACGCATTGTGATCGCTGTAAACAAGCTGAAAACTACAGATTGAACTGAAAGAAGAAGGAGTGATCTGGGAGATCCATTACTAGGTGTACTAGGGTTTTACCCCCCCTTTTCGGAGCCATCAGATTTGGGTTCCGAATAGCAAAGAAAGAGCTAATTTTTTGTATCCACGTTTTTGGTCTATGAAGGAGCTCCAGGAGAACTAATGCCTGGAGATTGCTTCTGAGTAGAGCAAAGATTCCAGGTTCTTTCAATACATATTGTTTCAATTCATTGTGATTTGTTTTTGTCGTATTTACCACTTGGGTATTCTCTATCTTCTCTTCCATCTCCTATCTCTACTTACTTCTACTTCTCATCCCCGGTGGATTTGACCTTTCGACAAAAACCCCTCCGACAACGTGTCTGTATGCGTGTGCACGTGCGTGTGCATGTTTCCCCCTCAAAAAAAAAAAGTGTTTTGCTCTATATTGAAAGGAAAAGGTAAAGACCAACAATTCTCCTTCCCCCCTTCAAAGTTTTCCTCCCTTCCCCTCCCCAACATGCCACCCTCCAACTAATGGCCACCTAGGTGGAATGCCTCTAGCATCTTTATTGAATAGACTTTTTAGCTCTATTCGGGTCTGAATGATGTACCATTTGAATATTATAGATCACTAATAATGTCAGTATGAAGAGGAGATGCTATTATTGGTGTTGCTGTTGTTGTTGTGCAATTAGCTACTCTACTATGGTACATGCATGCCTCATCTTTGTCCATGGGGGTGAAAACATGTGTGGAAGTCCCAAACTGGATGGTGATGAGTGTATGGATGTTATTGAGAACCGTGTTGGGAAAATTTTGGGAGTATCCTCTTAATGAAGAACATCATCTAGATTCATAGAATAGGTGTAAATAACACTCATGAACTTGAACTATCGATGACACAAACTGTATTGGTAAGTGCAATAGAGGCCCTATGATAGAAATCACATTAGTATTATATTATAATTAAAAATTCATGCATAAGATAACAATCTCTATAATTTTCATAATTGATTGGTGTGCAAAATACACAATAGCTACCTATGATTACTATGTGATATCCTAATAGAAAAACAAAAGTGGGATACACACTAAACTTGTGTTGAAAAGCTTGGAAAGTTGGCAATTTGTGTTTTATCTATACACAATTTGTGTTTTATCTCTACAAAAACTTCCAAAGGGATTTCAAGGACATATCTAATAGCATGACCTTATGTAATCTCAATGGGTGTCCCTATGAAGGCTACTAGTTGACACTTGTATTATATTTTGTACAATGGACACTAGGCCAAAATATTTATGCATGGCTCAACTTCTCATTCCCATAAATTCAATTTAGGCTTTAAATAAATATAATTTCACACTAGTTTTTGTATACATAAGATGAAAAGTGCAATTATTTCTCTATGCATGTATTCATATTCATTTAGGATCAACTACCTATTAACATGCGATCATTAGAAATTGGCTTTTGTGCTTTACCAATTTGATGGTTGCATCGCAAAGATAATGTAACATTTTTAATAAAAATATAATATCAAGGTTGATAGAATAAAGATAAGAAATAGTTTGGGAGGAAGGAACTTAGCAAAGTCCACCGACTCATATAGTTTGTCATGACAGAGATGGGAGCTTGGAGCAAGAGTCTATCATGGTAGCCTAGAGTTCATGTTTTAGCTTCTTCTAGTGGGTTGATCCACTCCTGCTCATAGTTCTACAAGATTTCCTTAATGATCTCTAGGGCAAGTGGGGTCACACTATCCAAATTCTTCACTCGAGCCACTCAAGCTTCAAGAAACACATTCTCTCCTACTTCTGGGTTTTACTCTCGAGCATCATTGACAAAGGTGAGGTGCTCATTTGACATTCTTTCAACCATTTCTGATGGTCGTGGAGGGTGGCATCTCTCTAGTAAGCTGCTCGAAGAGGGCAATGCTCACCTTTTTTAGGGGGTTGACGTGCATGGAGAGCTCCTACCACTAGTGCTGCTATCAAGTAAAGAGCCAATTGATGAATTTCAATGACTAGAGAGCCATTTCCTAGTTGAATTCTTAGAGGATGAGGATCAAGGGTGTAGGCCTAATATTGGGGAGGGGCTGTGAGTAGTAATAAGGGTGGTGCTATGGCCTATGGGACTTTTGATCGCTATGGCAAGGGACTTGTTCTCCTATTGGGGGTCTTCTTCTTGTAGGAATTTCTAGCCCTTTGACTTTAGAAGGGTGTATTTGGTGGAGAGGTTGGTGGTGAAGGTGGCCTTCTTAGGCAAGGAAAATTTTGAGATGGCTTTATGGGGGTTGTTCTTGGGTGGTGGCTTGCTTGTTGAGGGTTACTCTTTGAGATGGCATCCTTTTTTAAGACTTCGTCTTTGTTTCTTTGCATGGAAATCAGGACCTCATCTTTGATTCTTTGTCCTTCCTTGCCTTTCATGAGCTCCTTGATAGGGTTGGGGAGGACACGCACTGTAGTGGTTACCATTTAGGGGGTGTCAACCCGTTGCTGGTGAGGCAAGAAGGTAGTCAAGGTCAACTAGGGTAGGGGGAAATAGAAGAGTGAAGTATTGCCCACACATCACCTTCATGGCCTTGACAATGGATGACTAGTGGGCAATATGTCTAGCCTTAAAAAAAAGATGCTCTCGAAGAATATGGATGCAAGAAAAAATAGGAGAAGAAGGGAAAAAGAAGAGAGAGCCTACCTTCCTCGAAATACTGAAGGAGTTTGGCCTACAAGTATAGAGGCTTGAATAAGAACTTGAGGGCCTCCTGCTTTGACTTGTCTCATAAGTTAATTATATTTAAAAAATTAGTATCAAAGTCATGAAATACCTAAAAAGGCCACTGCACAAAAATGTGAGCTTGCCGAGGATTCTTGGATAGTCGATCGACTTGGTATTTTTACTATGCTTCAACTGAGGATTGGATGTAGGTCCTATGTGGATTCTTGGATAGTTTATTGACTTGGTATTTCTATCGGGCTTGGAATTTGGATTAGATGTAGGTGTTTTGTATCCAAACTTCTTTGAGCTAGGTGATGACTTCCATCTAGAATGGGATTCATTCCTCTAGAATGAGGCGATCTTGTATCACCAATAAAAATTTAGGGACTGTAAATTCTAGTGGTGTAATGGCTTCCAACCTAAAGGCTAACTTGTAGGGAGTCATACTGGTTGTAATCTTCAAGGATGTTTGGAAGGCCCAAAGTGTAGTGGGAAGCTTAGTATCCCAATCTTCTCAATTCTAATCTACCAATTTGGTTAAAATCTTGCATAGAACTTTGTTGGTGGATCTGCTAAACCATTGACTTGAAGATAGTAAGGATACAGTTTTAATGTATAATTAGAAAGAATGAGGTGAGCTCTTTGATGAATTTATTTGCAAAGTGTGTACCTTGATCACTAAACAAATTTAGGCATGCCATACCTCATGAAGATTTCCCATAATGAACATTTAGCTACTGACTTGGTGGTATTGTGTAGCTTCTATCCATCAGCTTCTACCCATTTGGTACAGTAGTCAATTGCCATTTGTATGTGCTTTTTGTGGGTGTAGGTAGCAACTGGAGAGATGGGACCACAACAAAGTCCAATCCCCACTTCTCAAAAGGTTAGAGGGCTAGGGTTGGTTGGAATGGTAAGAGATCTCTAGCTCAACCCCATTGATAGGAATCACAATATTGGATCCACTTGCAAACATCATCATGCATAGTTGGCCACCATAGATTGTCTTGCTAAATTTTTTAGATTCACATACATGTGCATCCGTGTGAGCATTCAACTACACATGTGTGCATTCATGCACCTGAACTGAAACTCTCTAGCATGAACGGCCATGTTGTTCGCCCACAAATCCTTGGCTTCTTCCGCCGTCAGGGTACCCATATCAATAGCCTAGGCTTCTACATCTCCGATCCCTGCTTCAACTAATTTATAAGAAGCCGGCTCGCCTCTTTGTATAACTATGCCCTCGTGGAGGCATGCATGAATAAATAACTTCCGTTGTCATCTTGTGAATGATAATTTGGAATTTCTTCGTTGAGAAATCCTCAATGTCTGAGCCACTACAACGGGTAGAACATGACAGTTGTCTTTTCACGGTTCAATGTACTAGAAACTTCTAGAGGAATTAGAGACCAGTCACGCCCAAGGCTAGTGCGGGGAGTGGGACTGCACTCCCCCCCCCCACTCCCCCCACTCCTCTGAGGGTTGCACTTAGTGCAAACAAGGGGAGTGGAGGTTCCTTACCCCTCTGTTCCTACCACTTACACTTGCCAAAAATTGAGTGCTAACACTAGGTTACTAGGGTTATCACATTTCATTGGGGGATGACATGTTTGCATGGATTAGCAACCAATCAATGCTGCACTTCTAATAGAAAACGTGGAACTGGTTTTGTCACTTCTTATGACTAGTATATAGCTGGGACATGGTGTGACTCCTATGTGATACTAAGATCCAACAAGACCTATTCGCCCCATTTTCCCTCGATGTGCTAGGGCCCTTAGAATGGAGTCCAAAGATCACATATACTTCAGCTTGCTTTCTCTCACTCACACTCTCATTCGCATCAACACACACCCACACATGCACACACATACATGTATGAAGAAGTACTAAGAACCCTTAAAAGAGATCATGTGGTCTACTAGTCCTAAAAGTTTTACAAGTCTAATAAACTAGTGATTTACAAATGGAAAATCAAATGTCTTCTTCTTCCTCTTCTTCGGAGGAATTGGTTCATCAAGCACATCACAAATTCGAATGGTGTCAACTATAATCAATAGCTATCCTTAATTTCTCTAAAAGCAACATGGCAATCAAGAAAGATCAAATGTTCTTCAAAACGAGCGTTTTACATCCTAGAAGATACACCACATCTTCTCTCGAAGAAACCCCACATCAATTCAATATCCAAAGACAATCATTTTTTCAATCTTTTCATATTGAGAACATTATTGGCAATACCTCACTTCGTGTTTCCACAAGTAGTGATATACTTACGTACCTTTTGTATGTAGCCTATAAATTATATATTATTATGTGTTATGGGGGTTCAGTATATGTAAACCCTCTATATCACATGCATTCAAGGTCCTTTTAAGAATACCCTCATCTATGACCTTTCTTGAAATAAAACACACCCTTTTTATTCAATCAATAAATTGCCCCTCTATATGGCACCCTTTTATATGTAAACATTTTATAAAAATAGTGTATAATCAATACCTTATTTTGAGCTTGCATGATGTGCTCACATATTTTTGAGCCACACCCTCGAGATCGTGTGTTAGATTAAGGATTTTACATGACCCACCTTAAGTGTATCTTGAAATACATTCATCACATTTGATTTGCAGCATTTGATTATTGCCTCCATTGACTAACAAGGCCTTTGAAAAAATGTGTTATGACTTGTAATGTGCACTAAAGGGTAATGCATACTATACCACCACTCATAGGCATGTTCCATGATGTGGCCTTTGCATAATAGGATTTTAATTGAGCAAATAGCAATGCAGATCATCCCCTCATCCCTCTATATTATACCTAGTTTATTGATTCCTTTTGTCTACCTCATAAAGGTGAGATTTACATCCTATAGTGCATTGAAACCCTCTAAAATGCTACTATCTGTTAGAATATTGGAGGGACCCATCATGTGTAAAATGCATATATTTTTGAAGAAAGAATCGAGGGCATTCCTACATTATATCATGAAGTTCAAATTAGGGAGCACCAGGGTACCCTCTTGAGCTTGTAGGTGGTAGATTAGTTCTTAAAGTAACCTCAATTTCTCACTATGCCACTTGATTTGTTAGCTTGTAGCCAACATTTGTTACGTGCATGTGTTTCAACCCTGCTTTATAGCTCATCTGATATTTGCCATAAATAAAATGCCTAGATATTGGGTGATGGAGATGGTAGGAAGGGTGTGCTACTCAATAGTACTTCATTGTACCATCTTCCGAGCTCCTAGGGTCCACTTAAGAGAACTTTTCCAACTTTAGGTCTTTGTGCACTATTCCAATTTAGATTTACCTCCCATCCAACTAGAGAAGTCTATGCTTCCCTATTCTATAATACAAAAGTTGTTATAGCTCGAGAGGAGCATTTCTAGGGCATTTGTTTGACACCTACTAGTAAAGCCTAAGACTACCCATTGTATTCCTTATATTATTATTCCTTAAAACTAGTACCATTTTAAAGTACAAGGAAATAGTGGAAATAGTATGTTGAAGTAAATCAATGAATTTTATACACTAAGAAAATCGAGTCTATTTATAAGCATATTTCTACATGTATTCATGGATATCTATGTATAATTATGTCCAATGTGTAGGTGCTTAGATGTGCGAATAAAGTCTAGAACATGTTTATGCATATAACTGGGGTTAAAATACAAATGAGACACGCGTGTATAAATTCACCTATAAACATGAATATACACGTGACCTTAAAAATGTTTATATAATCTACATCTATAGCAAGAATGCATTCACTACGACATATGAGGGATACATAAGTGAAAACTCAAAAATGGAATTACATGTAAAAAGGGATTAGAATGTCAAGTTTGATGATCAAAATGTTCATTTATTTATCTATTGGAGAGAGTACCTTAATATATTTGATGGTATAGGCATGGAAATAAGCATTGGAAAATACGCCAAGGTATATTCATGCTTGCATTGATGCATACATTGACAAGTATAGAAAATTATACTATTTATAACAAAGATATATGAGGATCTATCCCCATTGTCCACATTTGTTATCTTGTTAGAGATGTACCACATTTTTTGCAAATATACATAATGCACAATGTGATTTGATAACATATTGTCTATGTAATTCAATTTGTACTAATATATATTGGCAAGATACATAAAGAAAATTATACTATTGCCCGTATGCATATAAATAATGCCAAACGTTGCACATGCCTTGCTGGCACCTATGAAGGTCATACTATAGGAAGATGTACATGTTTTTTGTGATTTAACAAGAAGACCTTGTAGGTCGTAAATTCTCTTGATAGCTCCTTATATGAACTTGCTTACAAAACATTACAAGTTGGCACAAATGAGAATCGTACCAATGATAATATACTGTAACATTCTGATCTTTCACTCGTGAGTTGCCTTTATAAGTCGTAAGGATAATTTTTGAATTAGATAATGGCAAATTTTTTAAATTGATTATCCCCCTCTACTCCAGCCGACTGTCGTGCTGGAGGAAGAGGGGAATAGCATGTATGAGCAAGCTCCTTGCTGGAGCTTGCTGAAGGTTGAAGGCATGCGAGATGCCACGCAGGGGAGGGAGGATCCCCTCCCCTCACCTATTTAAATTGAGGATGGTGGGAGGATTAAGGGGGTCGCCGCTACCATAGAGCAAGGGAGACTCCTGTGCTGCCGTGGTGCAAGAAGTGGCTGCCGCCATGAGAGAGAGGAGTGGACACTGATGCTGCAGTCGAGACGCTGCCGATTTGTTGCCATGGAGCCAGAGGAGACACACCAGCAGTCGCTGTGCACTCTGCCCTCTTTGCCAACATTCGCCCCATCTGTCGCTCGCATGTCGCCACATGGAGCTTCCACGTTCCCTTCCAAAAGCTCAGAAGCTTCTTAGGAAGCTTCTAAAAGCTTCCTAAGAAAGCCTCCCCTCACATGGACTACTTTAGCCCTTTCTTCCCCCTCACAAAATCCACTGTTAAGGGTCTTTTACACCTTTCCCCCCCATAAATTGCCCTTGTTGGTTCTTGTTCATGTGGGCGTGGTAAAGTCTTTTTTTTCCCCCCATACAAAATTCCTTCATGTGCCTCATTTAAGCCCTTTTGTCCCCCCACCTAAAGCTCCCTCTTCAAGGTTATACACCCCTTCCTTTCCCCCCCTTTTTTCCCCTTTTTTTTCCACCTAGTGCATCCTAAGACTACCCCCTCCCCTTCGGAATCAAAATAAACGCCCGCAGCTTTCATAAGCCTTACTTAAAAGAGGTTTTCCTACCCCCTTCACGGGAATTGAACTCCATTCCTGTAGGTTTCCCCCTCCCCCACGAAAAATCCCTCTAAGGCATTTTTCGCCCTAGCCATTCTTTTCAATCCCTCAAAAATCCATTTAGTACCTCTTATTCCGTGGGTCCTATTTGAGGCCCTTAAAAAGGCTCATTAAGCTTGTCCCCTTGGATTTCCTTCAATCTCTCAATTAGCCCGAGTTCTAAACCCCTTTCCGTGTATTCAATTTGCACCGAAGCTTCTACGGAAGTAAGAAAAAAAAAACATTCATAAAGGATGGTGGAATTACAAAGGGAGTTTTGCAAAGCCACACCCAAGACGGAAAGGCCGCATTTGTGATGGCTCCTAAGAAAGCCCAAGGCGCAACCGCAGGAGGATTGTGTCCTAGCATCCACATGGACATCTCACCACAAGTCTAGGTTTTCCTTCCTAATTTTTATTTTACGTTGTTATAATTCAATTGTGCCTAGATGACTTTTTTTTAGATAGGATGCATTTTTCATCTTAAATACTTTGGTTAATTTTAAAAGATTTAGCTCACGACGGAAGAGTTCGACCATTAGTATTTTTAATAAAACGAACAAAATAAAGTGACTAGAAGATTGATATGCGTTTCCAGCAAGTAGCTTTTGTGCATTTCAATGAATTGAACTTAGATTAATGTCCATATTTACAAAACGGAATTAAGATAGTGCACTCTGTTTAGGCATGGGAGTATAAATTGCATGTCGCATTATTAGGACATATCTTCTTCGCAATGAGTCATTATGGGAAGTGCTAATAATCCATAGGAAATTACAAGGCATGAAATGATTCTTAAGTTGCATAACTCTAGTCAATTGGTATAAATATCATTTTTCAACTGCATAATTATTAGTAAAAGGTTGCATGTTTTAGCATGAATCTTATTCGCATGTTATAGAATGATTAATTGGAATTAGTCTATAACCTAGCCTATGCTTGATCTTAAACCAAAAAGTTAGGATTTAAAAATCAACTTACGTGTAGACAATAAGTCATGTGGTTATGGAAATGATAGCGTAATTATCTTCAAGAATAGATAGGTTAAATTGGCATAAACCTAAACACCTAAAACCGCGGAGTACTCGTTTTGAAAAGGGTTAATTCAATGCGATGTATCCCAAGGAACTAACTAAGGTTAGCCTTGTGAAGACATTTACCTAGTCGCATGTATTGCCAAAAGCAAAAACTCTTATACCCTAAATACTTGCCCACATTCACGGAATGTAGGGATAGTAGGACCTACTTGCGAGAAGTGATCTAGGGTTTTCCTATGAATCTCTTGCTAAAAAGATGAAACTCAAAACCCTAGGACTGACAAGTCGGCCTAATGCAGTCAGGAACGGATTGTTATATCTAATCATGACACCGTGATTAGAGGACACCGTTGATGGATAGAATAGTCCCATAATTTGATACGACACTTGTGCAACAAGTTGCAGAGTCGCATGATCTTGTGATTAGATCACAAGGGAATGGCCAATACCTTGGAATGAGATTGGCAGATTCTTACACAAGTTATATTGCGGAAGGATGAATAATCGTCCTAAAATAGTATCTTTCTTGGGTAAAGATAATTTCTTGGAAGCAAAAAACCAACCAATAAATTGGAATAACATATGAACTTAAGGTATTAATCAAGTCGGATTAATAGGGTATGCCCTAAATCAGGATATAGGGTTAACAAACAAACCCTTCAGAATCTTGCCAAGTCGCAATTGATCCCGGATCGAGTGCTGGATGCATTTAGAAAGAAGGATTCACTCGTTAGTAGTTGGCCAAAAATAATGACCAATGGAAATGATTGTGCTTGTTACAGATTTAAGAGCACTGTTTTGCTTTGTTTCATCAGAGAATTAAAGGATAAATGAATACCTAATGCTTCACATTGAAGGCCTGAAGGTAGAGGCATCTTCAGTTACTCCCGACTCCCTACCTGACCCTAACCAAGGGGGTTGTTAACCGCACTGGGAAGGTGAACCGAACCCACCGCGAGAGATCTCTCTGTTGAGCACTACTTGGAGCAGGAGGATGCTTGGGTGCCAGGGGGGCTCTGGCTGTAAATCCCTTGCCTTCCGGGCCTTGCACAAGAGGCTAATATGACTAGGATTGGATCTCGAGGCCCGTATACTAGTCTACTCGCAGAATCTTGGATTAGTGATCCCTGTGGATTGCTGGATAGCTTTCGGGCAGATTGTGGATAAGCCTACGGGCTGGACTTTATGTATTTCAAAGATAAATATGATAACGTGTTAACAAGGAACTTGTTTGACATTGCTTTTCTATGTCAAGTGCTATGATTACGTAAAGGAGAATGTGCGGTGGATGTGGTCCTTTGGATGGGTGGTCCCGGTTGGCCGAAAACTTTTCTCAAATCATGATGGATAGCAGGAAGGTTGTTCAAAGGATTCGAACAGCAAGAGCATTGACCTAGAGTCTAAGTTATAAATCATCCCGATTTATGCTGTTTTAGGGGAACGGATTGGGACTATGCTTTATGGCACAGAGGTTGAGCTTTGCATCCCTCTCATTTCCCATTCTCCTTGAACCAAGTGCAGTGTGAATCTACTTCTGACCTAGCGTTTTTGCGTAAAGTAGTTTGCTCAGGTTCGACGCTAGTTGCCGTTAGAAAATGACCAATAGGAAAAACCCTAATACAGGTCAGTCCTAAGTGGAAACGGTCCGAATAGTTCCACTACGTGGTAGATGCGGAAAGTCCTAGATTATAAACCCCGTAACATTCCATGGGAGTCCCGAGCAGAGCTTTCTAAATATCCTTTCCGATGGACTGCTACGACATGTTCTGAAGATAACAAGTGGATACGTTACAGTTGGTATCAGAGCCAACCAATAACGGATTTGTTTTTATGAAATCTTAATAAGATGAAGTAAAGCAAATGTAGCTGTTCCAAACATTTCCTTACTTTCAATGTTGTCTTGCAGAATTACAAAGCATGGAATAGGTTCTTAGTGTTCCGTGTCATGTTTATGATTGCGATGCATTCCTCGGATTATCAACAAAGGATTGGGATGATGAACATCCTAGAGCGAATCTATAATGCATCGCCTTTGTACATGGAACCACTACAAGGGTACACACATATAGCGACGATAAGTAGCGACGTTTTTTTTTTGTGTCAGTATTAGCATTGCTATCTGCGTCGCTAAAAACGTCGTTATTAGCGTCGCTATTTAGCGATGCAAATAGAGATGCTAATAGCGACGCTAATAGCGACGACTTAGTGCGGTAACATTTCATGGAAACCCAAACGTTTCTTTCAAACGAGCGCAAAAATGCGGAGAGAAAGAGAAAGGGACGTGAGCAAGAGAGGGAGGTGAGAAAGGAAGCAAGCTGCGAGCCGCACGCGAGGAGAGGAGCGTCGCCCACACGAAGATGTCGTGGAAGAAGAAGAGAGCACGACGGTATGCCCTATTTTGGTTTCTTTATAATCTTTGTTTTGCTTTGCAATGTAGGTTAGAAAGTGTTGGTTTCTCTTCAATCTTTGTGTTGCTTTGCAATGTAGGTTAGGAAGTGTTGAAAGAGAGAGAAATGAAAGTGAGTGTTTTCAAAAATTTTCTTGTGTTGGTTTTTATTCTTTGCAATGTAGGTACGAAAATGTATGTGTGTGAGCATAGTTTAGAGCCGACCTCAAAGATAGATAAGTTAGAGCCGAACTCAAAGAGATAGGTACGAAAATTTAAAAAAAAAGACCTGAAATATATATAATGGAATGGTCCCAATATACAATATAGAATCGTTATTAAATTATCATTCCATTACATCGCAGTCAAGATGTCTAGCACTCACGACCAACATGGTGGTGATCGTGAGGCTTGGCTCAATCAACGTGTCCCCTGTCCATGCACGTAATGCAAATTGGCCATTTGTCGAAAACATCATTTTTCCATAGAGCATGTGCAATGGTATGGAGAGTTTCGAGTTGAGATAATCGACCAAGCAGTCTTGAATTACAAGATTGCGGTAAGTTCTCTCTCATTACTATATGACATGTAATTGATTTAAATATAACAGTTTGGGGTTATCTTAGAAGTTAGCTCTTGAACATCCTTTACAAGGTCAAGACCATGTCGATACATTGCAGTCCGCACATCTCTTGTGTCCAGTAAGATGGGTTCATCCGCACTCTATGCCGTCCGAGATAACTAACTATCTCATAGAAGGTGATAACTCTCAATCCCCTTTTATGGGTGAGAATGCTGGAGACATGGACAATCCTCTTGCTTTTTTGGAGCTCGAGTTAGAGGACATGATCAAATCATTGCTTCTAACGGACTCGGAATCCCAAGATCCTTTAATTGCGGAGGCTTCCATTCCATTGTATGATGGGAGTTAGGTATCCCGTTTGAAGACATTTCTTGCATTGTTGAGCATACAAATTAAGTATGGATGGAGCGATGCGAGTGTGACAGAGCTATTCAGGTATATTATGATGTGTATGATTCTTTATTGAAAGCCATTAAAATGTGCTATGTAGTACTCTAATAACGTGCTTCATTGCAATTTGTAGAACGTTGAAATCTTACATTTTGCCTACCCAAAACACGATGCCTGCGTCTTGTGATGATGCAAGACAAGTGTTGCAAAAGCTAGGCATAGATTGTGTTTTCTTCCGGGGAGAGTTTGAATTGTTGGCCACATGTCCCAAGTGCAGTGCGGAAAGTTATCGAAATGACTTGCAAGGACAGACTATTCTGCATAAGGTTTTGAGGCACTTTCCGCTGATACCGCGTGTTTGTCACATTTTTCGAACCAAGAGTTTTGCAAAGTTGACTACATGGCATGCAGAAAATCGATCCACTGATGGTGTACAGGGTACACCAGCTGACTCTGAAGCATGGCATCACATTGATGAGACTTTCCCTGACTTTGCAAAGGAGGCGAGGAATCTACGATTCGTCTTGCCATGGATGGGGTAAATCCTTTTGGTTTACGTTCTGCCTCCTATAGTGTATGGCCCGTGGTCGTTGTTAACTACAATATGCCACCATGGATTTCCACCAAGAAAGGACACCTTTTGCTCAGCTTGCTTGTGCGTGGACAATACAAAGTCAAGAATATGGATGTCTACCTCTCTCCACTGATTGATGAGCTAAAGGAGTTGTGGGAGGGAATTGTAGTGGAGGACATGAGCAAACATATTGGTAGGCGATCCACAACTATAAGGACAATTCTTATGTGGACCATGCATGACTTTCCAGGTTATGGAGAATGCTCTGGTAAAGCGTGTTTTCTTATTTTGCTAGTTTTCTTTGAGCGATGTTGGTGTTATGACATGCCTCATTGTATATGTGTGTTCTACAGGGCTAGTCACGTCAGGTTACCATGCATGTCCTCTGTGTGGACCAAGGTTGGATTCTCATATATCAAAATCTATGAAGAAGATGGTATTTGAGGGACATCGAGCTTTTTTGCCAGAGGGTCATGTCATGAGAGAAGGATTTCTTGGTCACCCTCCTGTGAGAATGAATGCATTGAGCTGGTTTGATCACAGGATGGTGGACCAAGACTCGCTTCCCAATGGAATGCGACGCCTCTCAATTTTCTATGAGCTGACTTATTGGAAAGAACTGAAAATTAACCACCTTTTAGATCCCATGTACATTTTTAAGAATGTGGGTAGCTTGCTATGGGACCATCTCACTGGGCAGCGAGACATACTAGGAGCGAGGATGGATTTGAAAGCAGTGGGAAAGATGGAACCATATTGGGCCTATAAGTGGCGTCGACGGTCAAGTGCAATTGTCGCACACTCCTTGGGTTTTGTCTGGCAATGAAGTGCGAAAAGTAAAGGAAAACATCAAGTCCTTTCGCACTCTGAATAGCCTAATGCATTCTCTCAAGACAGCATTCACAAAGGATGACCAACTGACAGGACTCAAATCCCATGATTGGCATAAGATGTGTCAGGTATGTACGGTATGAGGCTGCGTATGGCATGATTCTGCATATTAGATTTCAGAATCTCTGTTTGTTTATACACAATATTAATTACATGGTTTTCACAGTTCGTATTGCCCATGGCAATTGCGGGGTCTCTAACAACGGAGATACAAACAACCATTTACAAATTGTCCGAGTTGGTTTAGTTTGTCTCCCAAAAAGAGATTCACACATTGTCGATTGAATGCGTGAAATGCATGGTAGTAGAGACTACTTGTCTTTTAGAGAAGTATCTTCCCACTAGCATGCTCACGATACAAACCCATCTTCTAGTGCATATTGTAGATGAATTGCAGGTTGCAGGTCCAGTCCATAGTCGATGGATGTTTTTCCTTGAACGGTTCATGAAGACCGTAAAGGGATTTGTGCAACAACGGGCTCATCCTGAGGATAGCATGGCTGAAGGTTGGTTTTAGTGTCGAAGGCCTTGGTGTACATTTCTGAGTGGTTGTCCACTGTGGACCGGGACAAAGGCTTGATATGGTCACTTAAGGAGGATGATCGTCTGAATGGAGATGTCCTAGTGGGAAATGGAATAGAGAAGAAGATGGACGCATCCATGGAGTCCAAGGTGAATCGATTTTGTATGCTGCATAGCGCTACGATGGAGAAGTGGTTGCAACGGTATGAGGATGCTTGATCTGAGTGAGAGTCTGCAAGATCTGACTTTCGACAGAGTACGCGGCAATGGCCCATTCGATATCCGAAGGGCTTAGAAGGTAAGAGTCCCTAATACTTGATGCGCTTTAGCAATCTCAAAGTGGACTTTTATACTAATCGTAATATGGATCAGGTCATGTTTTTCCCTAATCCGCAACAACCTCAATGGTGATATGTCATTCCCATGACATCTAGTAGTATCCTTGTGTTTGCCAAAACCCTAGTACCGATCGTAGAAGAGACACCTTTAATAGCGGCAATGATAGAAGGCATACAAGAAACTAGGATGAACCGCTCGGAGGACCAAGACATCTCACCTATGGAGATAGAGGATGGGTTTTTTGAAAATGAAGCAGAGTCCTCATTTTGTGGAGAATTTTGTATAGATCTCCCAGTGTATACTGAGCTATGTCAAGATGAGATTGTGGAACCCAAAACAAAAGTGACTCAATCAAAATGTTCCTCCCACTACAGCAATGCCAATTTTTGCAAATCGGTTAGGACAGTTTGTATGTTTTTGGAGTATGGTGTTTTGTATTATCTAAATTTTTTAATTATTTTAAAATGAAGTCTTGCTAATTAAGTCTTAGTTTTATTATGTCTTGCGATTCATTATCTAATATTATTATTTTTCCTTATATGTGCAGGTTTAGGATTTGGACATGGACAACAGGATGAGTCACGATTTTACAGATGAAGACATTGACGTGATGCTAGCACATTTCTCACCGGAGCAGCTAGCATGGGTCAAAGATAGAGCCGATGCACAGCTTTCCCATTCCACCTCAGCACGATCAGCAGACTCTAGATGGTCCGATGCTTCGGTCTCCAATAGACGCAGTCGCAGGTCTCACTTTGCTTCAGAGTCACGTAGTCGAGCAAGAGGTAGCTCCTATTGTGGGGATATAGATGTAGTCTCTCCCACTCGCACTACCACCAGGGAGTCGACACCATCTTTCACTAGCGCTGGTGGGCAGACGTCTACTGCTCCCACTCCTTCACGCACCCCACCAATCACTCCCAGGGCCGACAAGAAGTACACGAAACCCACTCCTCCAGGTATGTATTTTCGCATCCTTTTTCGCAGTAGCACTTATCAATTCAAGTTGTGTTTGACACATTTGTATTAATGTCATGAAAGTACCCGTTTGCAAAATCTTGCAGGTTACTCGTATCTCATAGATAAGGCCTCTGGCCATTTATACATGAATGATGATGGAAAAGCTGTCATCTCTAGGATGCATGAGTTGTGCCAACAAGTATTTTGGCACAACATTACAGACAAGTGCAAGGAGATCCCAGATGCCAGCAAGGAGTACATAATCGATACATTGTATCGAGAGTTCCCTCAGCCCTCTAGCAATGATAGATTTTCGAGAGGGTGGATGATGATGTGTATGCGTGACTATCAGTCGCATAGGCGGTAAGATGCACGCGAAGCTGTCAAGCGAGGAAAATCGAAGCCGGAGTGGCTGGATACAAAGGACTGGAGTAATCTCCAGGATGAGGCGACATCCACTCCAGACAATTGGAAGCAGTAGAAGGACGTAGCAAAGGCGTGCTTGGATGCAGGATTGGTGCATCACCTTGGTAGCGGCGGCCACGCAACATTCCTGGCAGATTTCGTAAGTATTAATAGGGTAGAGTACTCTAATTTAATGACATCCATGTTGATGTATGTATTTCGAACATGAATCTCAAGTACGTTGTTTTTCAATGTTTGTGTGCCACAGCAAGGTTTTATGAATCGCGACTCGACTGCACTAGAGGTGACATACGGGGAGAAGCATGGCTTGAGTGCCCTGATCGAGAAGCTCTATGCTCGCGGAGGACCGGTAAGTAGTAATAAGTATCATTCCTAATTTGAGAAATCTATCATTGTATGTCAGTTTGTATTTGGTACTCACAATTATATATGTATTTGCTGTTGCAGATTCCCTTCGGTATGCCACTACAGCAACAGGAGTTTTCTGAAGTGGATGAGTCGTAGAGAGCAGATTAGGCTACATAGGATTACTCCCCATCTTGTATTATGTAAGGCCTTATGGCCTCTATCCATTTTCCATTTTGTCTACGTTATGACAAACAACAAGTTTTTTTTCTCTTTCTCTTTTTCTTTTTTTATTTGCCTCCCTTCATCCTTATTTACTTCTCTCTCCCCCTCTCTTTCTATAAATGTTTCTTTATCCAACTACCCTGTCACTTTTGAGCAATAAATTGTAGAAGCCTCTTTGAATCGGCATCAAGCATACAAGTCCAAAGTTCACTTGGTAAGCCGACAATGAAAAACTCACATGGCAACATCGGTGTGGATTATAAGCTGGAGTAGCGGGAGTACAATAAGCTCACAGAGAATATGGCTACTTCGAAAGGAGAGGCTCGACATCGAGAGACATGTTAGTATGATATCATCTGATCACGAGCTAGATAATGTCTTTGTCTTTCTCTAAATTGCTTTTAACCTTCGGATCTTCATGCTATCCAAATGAATAACAAGACTCCGATGCATAGAGGGACCGGATTTGATGGTTACACTATCCTCTAGCCGTGCGAGAAGGGTAGAAATAAACCTCCTCTCTTGAAAGGACATACTTCCGATTTTTGACAAGGAAATTGAGGTTATAGTCCCACCCTAGAAAACTTTGCTTATGAAGAAGACATTTTCTTCAACTGTGGCCCTATTTTGGATATCTCTATTAATGATGAGATAGGACCCGGTTAATTATGGGGCCTTTTATCAGAACATGCTCAATATGGCAGGTGATAGTTAGTATGGGTGATGCAAAGAGTGGCCAAGACCCATTTGCCTTTGTTATCTTGGACCCATAGGTTTATTAGACGACACATTATGCGTACACCTATTGCTATTTATGTAGGAGGCATGGGTCACAATCTAATGCATTTAGTCTAGGGTAGGAGCCTTATTTTCTCCTTGGGATGGAGTATATTATTGTATATTAATAAGATTTTACAAGGGGAAAAATATATATACGAGCTGTTTTTTTTAATGTCATTAGGCCAAGAGAGCCAAGGTTTTTTAGGATTTTAGTACTTGATTTTCTTAGGCCCACAGGGCAAGTTTTTATCATGTTTAAATGATTTATTGCTTTAGGCCATGAGGACTAGTTTTGTTGGGTGTGAACTGTGATATTTCCTTAGGCCAAGAGGGCCATATGTCTATTTGGTGCAGGTATGCTTAATGATTTTCAATTTTAATGATTTGCATCACATAGGTTGATGAAGTCATTGGAGGGAGGCTTTGTTGTGGAGGAGCTTCTTGTGGCCATTCCAAGTGGTTTCGCCTCTTTTCCAAGTCTTTTTTCATGAAACAGATAATTTAATATGTGTATGTAGGGGTTAATTTATTTTCATTTATTGGGGACCAACAATGAAGGCATAAAGCCCTAAGGTTTGGTCAGGTATATCTAGGGGAGATTTGAGTAGTGGTCCTCTGTTGAGATATCGAGCTCCACTCGTGATACGCCAGGGTGACCGTTGTGTATTTATGTCACCGACTCGTCAGTTACAGACGCGGTTGGTACACCGCCCATGAATAATAGCTACATGATAGCTATCCTTATCTACTCTAGTTCGTGGCTCAGTTAGTATGCCACCTTAGTTAGTTGAGTTTGGTTTGAGACCCATATATAGGGTTCTTCTATTTTTTTTTGTAAGTGAATTATTTTGGCTTACAGAACTAAGAAGAGGAAAACCATTTTTAGCCTCCACCTCTGTGTGTATTCCCCCATTGTGCAAGCAAGAAAGCTACAAGTGAGACTCCTTCCTTCTCTCCCACAATCTTGACATCCTCCTCATGTTAGGACATTTTAAGGTATTAAAAAACCTCTTTTAGAAGGTTGTTCCGGTGACCCTATCATTCTTGCTTGGGTAGCTATCCTAGGAGTCCTTATTAGGGTGAGGCACTTAGAGAAGCTTGCCGAAATATTTAAATAAGACCAAGTTTTGTATCTATCTTTAAAAAAAAATTTATAGACGTGTGTAAACGGGGGTTCTAACCCCTCAATAAGAAAAGGAAAAATAGAAAAAAATTCCTATAAGTAGTTGATTATCACCTTGCTGCAGAGGCTTGGTCGATTCCTAGGGATGAGTCAAGACCCAGGGCCGATGCCTTGTCTTCCCAGGGGTAGCAACTAGCAAAAGAGAAAGGAAAGGAAGGTTGGAGCAAAAATAAAAATGAGCGTTAAAAAAGGATTAAGTGTCGCCTTACCAGTGCTTGGTAGGTTCTTGGGTACCAAGTTAGGACTTGAGGCCGATGCCCTGTTCTTCTTGGGTCACACTATGCTCAGCTCCCTTCTTTTTACACGCCTAAGTATGGAAGCCCTGAATGGAAAATGTGTTATAAAAAGACACTATGATGACGAGGCTATAGGAGTCCTCGCTTAGTAGAAAGTCTTGGTCCAGTTGTCCTAAGTTAGGTAGGTAGTTTAGATCTCCACTAGGATGACCTCTTTGATGGGCTTTTTATAGCCAATCCATGTTAGAGTAGTTGGTTAGAGACTCACTCTGGATTTCTGTTGGATTATGCTCGGCCTATCCCTAGTAGATTTCCATTCATTGATGTTATCAAGGGGTAGGACGAGAGCTGTGATGTGTGTTTCTTTTGTATCATCTTGACACACATTATTATTATGCAAATGCGGATTATTTCGTGGGATTCCATGGACTGAGTCACCCTATCCCATGGTTGCCAATGGGAGTTGGATTTTAGGAGCCACTTTTGAGCTATGCTTGAAGTGTTTGAGGCCGTTTTTGAAGCAAAAAAGTGCATAGGAGACGCCAAAGACCAAATTTTTATGAAAAATCAAATAGTGGCGAATGGTCGAGCTAGAGTTTTCCTAGATGCATTTTGATGTCAAGAATCCAACGCAAGTCTTCGTCCATCAATCCAAGGTTGTTTAATCCTCCATTTAATCTGCACAAGGTTTAGCGTTATAAAATAGCTACTAGATCTGGGGGCGGAAAAGAGTGCAGTAGAGATGAAGCTAATAGATTGTGATGCTGCAAAGCCACCTGTCCAGACTGATCTTGAATCCAAGTCCATTTGCCCACCCTAAATCAAAATATCGACTTGTAGGACAATGTGAACACAAAGAGATGAGCTGATTATTTTAAAAGTTTTAGCCTTAATCTTAATCAAATCCTAAAAAAGTCATGAAAATTTAATGAATAGAGGGGGGGCACAAATTTTTCTACACCCCTTCCAAATCACTCAATGCCTCTCTGATTTACATCCGCTTGGAGAGAGAGAGGGAGAGAGAGAGAGAGAGAGAGACAGAGAGCGAGTGAGATTCTTGATCGGGACAGAGGGAGGAAGGAGATGATTGTAATCTGCCTAATTTTCATGGAGGATTAATAAATCTAATTTTCTAGTTTTTCTATCTCCTGTTTTCTCTCCCCTCTTAGCGGTTATTCATATGCATCAATTTAAGAGAGAAGGGGGAGGGTTGTGATGAAGAATCTGGAGCAAATGATGATGCTAGAGCGATGGAGGATGTAGATCAGGCTGAGTGAGTGTGTTAGCGGCAATGAAGAAGCATCAGCAGAGCCTTCCATCTATGAGAGCTATGAGCCTCACAATTGTAGTTTTTATGCGTAAGTGAGTGGTTCTTGTGTTTTTATGAGAAATAATTGGAGAGAGTGCTTGATTTTGATTGTTTTTTATTTTCTATATTGCATTCTCTCTGAAAAATGAAAGAAAACCAAAAAATATAATGATATAATAACTTCTCGCAGAACACGCAAAACCCGTAAGTTGCAGTTTTTATAAGAATAATGGAAATTAAGATTTCTATTTGGTGTTTTGGGATCATATGGGATAAAAATGGATATAAAAATAATGTTGAGTGTCCTTGAACAGTAACAACTCATGGTTTTAGAATATCTCATGTTTATGAAAAAATAAATGAAAAAAATAGAAAAAATAAGAAGTTTTTTTTTTGGCTTGAAAAATTAGGAAAATTTGCATTTCATATTTTTGAACGTATAACAAGGCTAGAGCATGAGGATCAAGCCTCATTCAAAGCCTTGTTTACATGTTATAGTGTGTTTTTATTGCTTTTTATATGAAAATTACATAGAAAATGAACCCTAAACCTACTCCACAAATGCAAAATCTAAACGGTAGGAGGGAGGAGGTTTGGAAAAGTGGTTAGTTGCTGAAAATGATTCAAAATATAACCTATTTGTCTATGCACAACATATAGGACAGATTATCGTTTGAATTAGGGAGACTAGTAGCACGAAGAAATTGGGTGCTAGTCTCTAGTACCACCCCACGTACGCTTAGTTGGAAAATCATTGAAGGGTTATTTTTGCACTTCACCTAGTTGGTTTCAAATGATAAAATTCTTGAGCACAATGGTCATCCTATTTTCATTGAGCATAACATGGTATCAAACCTAGATGCATTGCAATTGCTTTCCAAATATTGACCTACATGGAGTGTGTAAGGAAATCCGAGCCATAGGGTAGAGGAATGGTTTCTCGGGCAAGCTTGGTAAGGAAATATGAAATCTCTTAGATCATTGAAAGTATATAAGAGTGGAGACTCTTTGTATATTCTTTATGTTAGATGAGCACATCGAGAGCTAATCCTCTTGGTGTAGGAGAGTTGCAGTGGAGCCACTGCATTCGATCGGAGGGGTGTCTCCTCTATGTGTATGTTACGTGGTATATTATACCAAGCAGTGTGGGATCTCCCTTTGAGGAGTAGGAAAGGGTAATCATTGGACTACGGTTCATTATAAACACAATATCTTTAATAGTGATTAGGGCAGTGTGTCTTTGGATGCTCCTGGTGTGGCAAAGGCGTGTAGAGTTGTCTTGTGAGTGTTATAGAGGCCTGGCTACTACCTATAGCTAGTGTTAGGCCCATTTTAGGTCTCGAAATTTGACCATGTGGCTAAATCTTAATCTTGTTTTAAACATGAAACTTGGTACTATCATCTATATAGTATCTAGTAAAAGTTTCACCTTCAAGGAAGGAGGTAACAATTTGACCATGTGACAAAATATTCACCATCTTGTAAATTCCCAAAGTATATGAAAATTCCCAAACTCCCTAATATAGTGTTTAGTCAACATCACACACTTAGTTGCATGTTTAAAATATCTTCCAAGTACGATTACCTTCATGACATTCTCTTTATTAGGGAGCACATAAACCATAAGTGGCCAACTTTTGAATACATGCGTGTGTAATCAGATGCACATGCATAGATGGATGCACACATGTATAGTTAAATGCTCACACAGATTCACATGTATGTGAATCCGAAAAATTTAGTAAGCCAATCTATGGTGGCCAACTATGCATGATGACGTTTGCAACTGAATCCAATATTGTGATTCCTATCAACGGGCCAAAGATCTCTTACCATTCCAACAAACCCTACCCCTCAAATCTTTTGAGAAGTGGGGATTGGACTTTGTTGTGGTCCCATCTTTCCGGTTGCTACCTATACTCACAAAAAGTACATATACTGATGGCAATTGACTATTGTACCAAATGGGTAGAAGCTGATGGATAAAAGCTACACAATACCACCAAGTCACTAGCTAAATGTTCATTGTGGGATATCTTTACTAGATATGGCATGCCAATAAATTTGCTTAGTGATCAAGGTACACACTTTGCAAATAAAGTCATCAAAGAGATCACCTCATTCTTTCTAATTATACATTAAAATTTGTATCCTTACTATCTTCAAGCCAATGGTTTAGTAGATCCACCAACAAAGTTCTATGCAAGATCTTAACCAAATTGGTAGATTAGAATTGAGAAGATTGAGATACTAAGATTCCAACTACACTTTGGGCCTTCCAAATATCCTTGAAGATTGCAACCAGTATGACTCCCTACAAGCTAGCCTTTAGGTTGGAAGCCATTATACCACTGCAATTTATAGTCCCTAATTTTTTATTGGTGATATGAGATTGCCTCATTCTAGATGAATCACTCCCATTCTAGATGGAAGTCATCACCTAGCTCAAAGAAAATACCAAGTCAATCGACTATCCAAGACACTACAAGATATAGGCCTTATACCGGCGTTAAAAGCGACGAAAATGTTCATAAAGAAATTTGCCCTCGTCGTCACAAAAAGCGTCATTATTGGCGATGCCATAGAACAATTGGTATTAATGTTGTTATCAGCGTCGCTATTTGCGATGGTATCAGCCGGGACACAAATAGCAACGCTGATACCGAAATAAATAGCGACGATGATAATGACGCTTTGCGATGCATTTTGTGATGCTAATAGCGACACGTGCAGTAAATTTGTGATGCTATTATTTGGGCCATACAAAATAGTTTTAGTAATGTGTACAATGCTTGTGTAAATAAAGGTAAAGTGTACTTAAATCATAACACTGATACATGAAATAAATACATGATCGCATAATGAAAGCGACTGGTAGAATCATGGCAAGATACTACTACTATACATAAAATGTCTACATAGATCACGTGACCAAAAAAGAAGGGTATATGAGCTCTAGGGATCCAAGGGCGAGATATAAATCCTCGCCATCCGAAACCACATCCTATCGCAAAGGATCATGGAACGAACTCTACAAAAAAAGAAATAGCTACACATTAGTCCACCATACAATAATGCATTCTAATTAAACTTAGTAACTATAGACAAGAAAGATGAGTGACTTACAGGGCCGCCGCGTCCATATAATCGGTCGATCAATGCACTGAGACCATACCTCTCTACATATTGAGTCTCAAGGCCGACAGGATCGCGGCTTGTAATAGAGTGCTGCAAAGAAAACAAAATATAACTATTAGAAACATGATTGTCAGTACAAAGGATATTGCAAAAAAATAAGCAAGCAGAACCAAAGAAAAACTTACAAAGTCCTCCATATATTTCATGTGGCCGCCAAGATGATGGACCACTCCGGTCTCTAGTCGTGCCCTCATCGCCTCAGGCTATTGTCTCCAATGTCCTGGAGAATCTGTAGCCTCCTCCTTGAGTCAGCACTAGTCATCCGCATCTAGCCACTCGAGCTTTGAAGCCCCACTCTTGAGTACCTTGTGTGTATCCCGATCGTCTACATGACATGTATGCACGCATGCACTCAATCATCCAGCCTCTAGAAAACCTATCGATTGTGGCTGGTACCATAAACTCCTCATGCAAGGATGCTACTATGTAGTCCTTGCTCCCCTCCGGTATTTACTTCCAATGATCCAAGACATTGTGCCGAAAAACTTGTTGACACATTCTCTCATACGAGCCATAACCCTCCTCCCCTCATCATTCATGATGATGGCTCTTGCTCTATCATCTACAAGGTAGGCATACCCCTCTGGGGTATGCGTAAGATGGGTCCTCTCCAACTTGCGACCACGCTCCTGGGCATACCCAGAGACCTTTGTACATTTGGTATACCTATCGGGGTAGTATCTCTAGGAGTAGTACCCATAGGGGTGCCACCTGTGGATGGCTATGAGAAAAAGTCGGAGCAAAAGATGGAGTGACTAGAGTAGATGTCCCCACAGGTGTGACAAATCCTAGAGGTGATGCAACTCTAGCAGAACGACGAGATGGAGACACTGCGTCAGTACCTCCATAGCAACCACCTGAGCCACACTCTCTCAAACTGCCACGAGAGCGAGGAGTAGCACCTGTATCCCGAGCTGACTGCTTGCTCACTATATCCGGATCTTCGCAGCATCCCCCTAAACCACTCCCTCCGTCAGGCCCAAGTCTAGAGCGTCGACCTCGTCTGCGAGAAAGTAAAGCATCAGAGCGCGCCGAAGTAGATCTAGTAGAGCGTCCTGATGGTGTCTGAGACATCTCATGGTCTGCCATATCTCTAAATCTCGCCATCTGATCTGGAGAGATACACGTGAAGATCTCTTGACTCATCCCTTGACTCATCGTGATGATCTAAATATCCACAAAGGTCACCTCCATAGACAAAAATTGATGTTAGCATAATCAATATAAATCTGTAACGTGTCTACTTGTATTTTCAAGACACGTATTAGCAGTCCATCGGAAAGGATGTCTAGAAAGCTTCGCCCGGCACTCCCATGGAATGTTACCGGGTTTGCGATCTAGGGCTTTCAGCGTCTACCATGTAGCGGAAGTATTTCGGCCATTCCCACTTAGGATTGACCTGAATTAGGGTTTTTCTGATTGGTCATTTCCTAACAGCAACTAGCGTCAGACCCAAGCGAACTACTTTACGTAGAAACGCCAGGTCTGAAGCGGATTCATGCTGCACTTGGTTCAAGGAGAATGGGAAAGGAGAGGGATGCAAAGCTCAACCTCTCTGCCATAAGGTATAGTCCCATTCCGTTTCCCTAAAACAGCGTAAATCGGGCTTATTTATAACTCTAGGTCAACGCTTTTGTTGTTCGTGTTCTTTGATGATCTTCCTACTATCCATCATGATTTGAGAAAAGTTCCCGGCCAACGAGGACCATCCATCCGTAGGATGGACCTATGGCCCATCCTCTGCACTTTCCTCAGGTTGTTTTAGTTATTTAATTACCTAACACATTAGTTGGACATGTAACAACCAGTTTCTTTAATTAACCTGTTAGGTACTGGTTCCTTCATGTAATTTTATCACTTGACATAGAAAAACAATATCAGACAAGTTCCTTATTAACAGGTTATCATATTTATCTTTGAAATACAAAGAGTCCAGCTCGTAGGCTTATCCACAATCCGCCCAAAGGTTATCCAGCAATCCACAGGGATCACTATTCCAAGTTTCTGCCCGTAGACTAGTATGCGGGCCTCGAGATCCAATCCTGAGTCACGTTAGCCTCTTGTGCAAGGCTCGAAAGGCGAGGGATTTACGGCCAGAGCCCCCTTGGCACCCAAGCGTCCTCCTGCTCCAAGTAGCGCTCAACGGAGAGACCTCTTGCGGCGGGTTCAATCCACTTTCCCGGCGTAGTTAACAACCCCCTTGGTTAGGGTCAGGCAAGCAGTCGAGGGTAACTGAAGCTACCTCTCCCTTCACACCTTCAACCTGAAGTATAGATATTCATTTATCTTTTAATTCATTGAACAAACAAAGCCAAACAGTGCTCTAAAATCTGTAGCAAGCACAAACATTTCCATTGTTCATTTTTGTTGGCAAACTGCTAAGGAATGTATCCTTCCTTTCGAATGCATCCAACACTCGATCCGGGATAACTTGCAACTTGGCAAGATCCCCTATATCTTGGGTTAGGGCGTAGCCTTGGTCAAACCTTAAGTTCATTGGGTACTTTAGTTCATCGGCTGGTCTTTAGTTTCCAATCAATCTTCTTTACTCAAGAAAGACCACTAAATTAGGATGATTATTCATCCCCTTGCAAGATAACTTGCGTAAGGACATACCAACTTCATTGCGAGAACTTGGCCATCCCCTTGTGATCCAATCACAAGATCGTATGACTCCGCACTTGTTGTGCAAGTGCTCCATCGAACTATGAGACTATGGAGTCACAAAACAATCTATTTTAGGTTCTTTAGGCCGACGTCGTTAGACCTAGGGTTTCCAAGTTTCATCTTTGTAAGTTTCTCAGGGACAAACCCTAGTTCACTTTACGATTACAATTCACTATCCCTACATTCAGTGAATGTGGGCAAGTATTTAAGGTATAGGTGTTTCTTGGAATTTAACTCATTACAAACGAGTATTCCGCAGTTTAGGTGTTATAGGTTTATGCCAATTTATTTAACTCTAGAAAATAATTACGGGATCATTTCTACATGACTTGTTGTCTATGCGTAAATTGATTTTTCAACCCTAAATTATCGATTTGAGGTCAGGCATAGGTTAGGTTAATTCCAACTAATCTTCTTATAATCTTGCGAATAAAATTCATGCTACCAAGCAACCTTTTTCTTGCTAACTTATGCAGTTGACAACGATAATTTCATAGAGTTTATGCATCGTAGGAATCATTTCATGCTTTGCACTTTCCATGATGATTCATTGCGATATGGGTTAATAGTGCGAGATGCAGTTTATACTTCTAGGCTTAACTGAAGTATACTATTTTAATGGATAATAATATAGCTTGTAATTCATTTCAATGCATAAGCTATTTACTAAAAATGTGTTTTATACTTTCTTAATTTGCATGTTTCATTTAAAAGTATTGATGTCTAAGTTCCTTCGTCATGAACAACTAGGATGAAAATATATCCTATTTCTAATAATTAACCTTGCATGATTGAATTACAACAATATCAAATAAAAATTTAGGGAGGAAAACTTGGGTTTGGGGTGAGATATCCACATGGATGCTGGGAGACGACCCTCCCGCTGCGCCTTGGACTTTCTTAGGAGACATTGCAATTGTAGTTTTTTGGACGTGGAAGCAGCTTTACAACTCCTCTTTGGAATTCCACCATTGCTCCCTCGCACTGTCCGTCGAAAGTAGTTTTAGAGGGCTCCCTCGAGGCTTTTGAGCGAGAAAGGAAGGTGTTTAAAAAAAACCTCAATACTCTCTTCTTTTTTTTCGAGTGGGGGAAAAGAACAAAGCTCCAAGGGTATTTTTCGTGGGTTTCAAGAGCACAAAGGAAGGGCTTGAGGGGGTTTTTCAGATAGGGGATTTCAAGATGCCTCAAGGGAAGGGCCTTAAGGAGGATTTAAAGGAAAACCGGGGAGATAAGACCTTAAAGGTCAAAAACCTTTTATGGGGGAAAACCCTAAGGGGGGGAAACTCCAAGGGAGATAGAACCTTAAAGGTTATAAGTAAGGGTCTAAGGACCCTTAGGCAAATTAGGAGAAAAAAGGGACTTATGAGGGTTTACACACGGAGGGGGGGATGTTTCCAAGGCCAATGAGGAAGGGGCTAGAGGAAAATTAAAAACACGGGAGTTGGGTTCCAACTATGGGAAGGGCATATAATGCTTTAAACACAGGGGGGGTGTGTGACTCCAAAGTCAAGGAAAAGGGGGCTTAAGGGTTAAGCACCGGGGGGGGGGGAGGGGGGGTGAGGTGGTTTTGAAGCCAAGGAAAAAGGGGGCTTAAGGGATTTTAAAACCCGGGGCAGGGGGTTCTTAAGCCCCAAAGTTCAGAAGCTTCCAAGGGGGGGGCCTCCTTAACCCCCTTCCTGTGCCTCATCAAATCCCCCTTCCCCGAGTTTAATATCCTCTTAAGCCCCCTTTCTTTTGGGCTTAACAACCCCCTTCCCCGGGTTTTAAAATCCCTTAAGCCCCCTTTTTCCAGCTCGACTGTCGACGACAGGAGGATAAGAGAAAAAAATTTCCCCTTTAACCTTAATACGAGGTGAATTTTTAGTATTTGATATATTACAAATTCATACAAAGCACGGTAATATAAATCTTTAAAAAATGAACTTATTTAAAATGCATATCTTATGTACCCTTATTAGTGATTTGTTAATGAATTGAGTAGGTGGATGCACCGGAAGCAGGGTGGAGTGAAAATCTTAGATTGCTGTGAGATTTGGTGTGTGAGAAGAGCATTGTATATTCTAGGCATCTAAGGCCATTTCAGGCCCTATTTTAGAGTCACAAGGTTGCAGACAACAGTTTCAAGATACACTATGATTTCGACTGTATTGACTGAAAGTGGATGCATAGGTTATAGATTTCGAATCTGTAAATTTTTAGGTGTTTGCAGGAAGCAAACATAAGGTTTATTTGTAAATAGGTTACAGATCACATGTACTATTGAGCAATCAGTGAAAAAGGTTGCTTGGTGTATTGCTGTGCATGTGTTGTGAAAGATTACAGAAGACTAGCTTGCTGTGTTGTATCCTTGTTTGTGATAATGGGAGAGAATAGTGAAAATTCCATTATTGAGAAGTTGGACAAGAAAAACTACCCTTCATGGAAGTTCCATGTGACGAACTTCCTCATTGGAAAGGGCCTTTATGAGTTTATTTTAGGTGAAGAAAAGAAGCCAGAGCTGGGTATCCCTATGATTGCAAATGAATTAAAAGCATGGAAAGAATGGAATGCGAAAGATAAAAATGTGATGTATTGGTTATTAATAGTCATTGATAATATGATGTTGGGACATATCAGGAATGCAAAAACTTTAAATGCAACTTGGATAATTTTTGAGAACATATTTTCAATAAATACAAAGGCACAAAAGATACAACTCAAGCAAGAGTTCAATGCCTTGAAGAAAGGAAAAATGTCTATCAATGAGTATGTTTTAAAGGTGACAAGCATTGCCGATGCTTTAGCAACATTTGATGCAATGCCTGATGATGATGCTTTGGTTTCATCCACTTTGAGTGGCCTTAATAATGAGAAGGCATGAAAATCATTTGTTACTTCACTATACGTGCGGAAGCCATTTCCAGATTTTGATGAGCTGATCTCTCTCATGATTACCGAAGAGATCAATATCCAGGGTGACTCATCTGAAAAAAATGGTGAACAGGTTCAAGCATTTTACTCAAGTTCAGGAAGGGGACGTGGTAGATCCTCTTCGAGAGGCCATGGTATGGGACATACTGGTGATAACTAGCAAAATAGATTCAATGAACAATTTGGTGAAATGCAGGTTTCAGGAGGTCGAGGAAACTTTAGAGACAAGGGGAGCTCTAGAGGAAGAGGTGGATGGCAAAATAGAGGTTTTGGAAATTCTGCTATTGTTTGCCATTATTGTGGCAAAACAGGCCACATTGCAGCCCATTGCTATGCTAAGAAAGATGATATTCAGAGTGGTAAATTGCAACAAGGAAACTATGCATCACCTTCAAGACAGAATGAAGACAAAAATAAGCATCTCTTTGTTATGCAGCAAATGATGAATGCAATTATAGGAAAGGGGGCACATGATGATGTATGGTATGTCAATTCAAGTGCATCTAATCATATGACCACTCATGTTGAATGGTTTGAAGAGATGTAGGACTTACAAAATCCAGGTTATGTGTAGACAGGTGATGATTCATGCCACCCAATTTCACACATTGGAAAGGTTCCCTTGTCCTTGTATGATGGCTAGACAAAGAGTCTGACAGATGCATTACATATGCCATCAATCACAAAGAATCTAGTGTCTATTGGCCAAATGGTAGAGTAGGGGTTGAAGGTCCGATTCAATGCAAAAGGTTCTTTTGTAGAAGACTTTAATGATAAGTGCAGGTTGATTGCAAAAGGAAGTAGAGTTGGCCGAATGTTCACTTTAGATGGTGGAATTCCTGCAATGGATGCTTCTATGTATGCTAAACAAAAATGACTAGTTGTAGATATTGAAATATGGCATAAACGTATTGGACATGCAAATGTGCAAAGGCGGCTGAAATTAATACAGTCTAGAGGATTGGTTATAGGGTTGCCTTCTTTTAGAGTTCCAGAATTGCATAAAGTCTGTGAAGCATGCCAGTTTGGTAAGCAGGCAAGACAACCCTTCTTGCATGAGAGAGAAGTGAGTAGAAAAATACTTGATGTAGTGCATAAAAATGTTTGGGGGCCTACACATAATGTATCTCTTGGTAGCAACAAATACTTTGTCACATTTATTGATGACTATTCAAGGAAGCTATGCATATACTTCATGAAGGAAAAGAGTGATGTGTTTGAGCACTTCAAATATTTTAAGGCAACTGTTGAAATAGAAACATACTTAAAAGTGAAGTGCTTGAGATCAGATGCAAGGGGAGAGTACCTCTTCAATGAGTTTACTGGCTTCTTGAGGACTCATGGGATAAAGAGGCAATTTACTTGCAGGTATACCCCACAACAAAATGGGGTTACATAAAGAAAAAATTGGTATATTGTAGAAGTCACACGTGCATTAATGGCTGAAAAGAATATGCCCAAACATTTTTTGTCTGAGGCTGTCCATACTGTTGTCCACATTATGAACAGAACTCCCACAGCTGCAGTTCATGATGGGATGACTCCTAAAGAATGCTTTACTGGCAAGAAGCCTGATGTCTCACACTTGAAGGTATTTAGTTGCATTGCATATGTTCATGTACCAAATGAGCTACGGAAGAAGCTTGATCCAAAGGCAAAAAAATACCTTTTTATTGGATACTCTTTAGAGCAGAAGGAGTATCACTGTTATAACCCTATCACATGTGAGTTCAAAGTGAGCAGGGATGTTATCTTTAATGAGATGAGCAGCTGGTATGCACTTACTGTGGTGATGTATTATATGATGATAATGACCAGGATAGATATGTGCAGAAATAAAAATAATAATCAGGGAGTCTTAGTGTACCAAAAACATAATATGGTACTATATCTACAGTGAGCCCTTGGTCTGGGAGACTAAGGAGTAGCCCCACATCTTCAGGTGGATCTATAAGTGTTGCAGAGAAGGACAAAGGAAAGAAAAAAGTGATGAATCGTAATGATGTATCTACCATTCATTTGGGATTTGATGGAGATTGTAGTGGTTCAGAGAGTTTGGATGATGAGCTTGGTATTCCTTCAGTGAGGACACCAGGTGTATAGAGAGCTCATAGTCATGTAAAGGCTCCATTGAGTGATCCGGTGGTACGCAGATCTAGCAAGGTTAGATACCCTGTTAAAAGATTCGGTTTTGAAGGTTATGCACCTCACCATTATGCTTATATGGTAAAACTAGTTGAGGATGTTGAGTGCACTTGTTTTGAGGATGCTGTTGGTCATGCTCATTGGGATGCAGCAATGGATGAGGAGATGGCTACATTAGAAGCCAATAGGACTTGGGATTTGATACCCTTACCTAAGGGTAAGAAAGCTATTGGTTATAAGTGGATTTACAAAGTCAAGCATAATGCAGATGGTTCAGTTAGCAGGTATAAAGCTAGTTGCAAAAGGCTATGCTTAAACATATGGCATAGATTATGAAGAGACATTCAGTCCAGTTGCTAGGATGGCAAGTATTAGATGTGTGATTGCCTTGGCAGCAGCCAAAGGTTGGAGTTTATAGCAAATGGATATTGAGAATGCCTTCTTGCATGGTGAATTGCAAGAGAAGCGTACATGAAGCAGCCAACAGGTTATGAGAATTTAGAGCATTCCACATATGTGTGCAGGTTAAAGAAGGAGCTCTATGGACTGAAGCAAGCACCTACAACATGGTCTGACAAGATTGGAGAGTATCTTATCAATATTGGATTTTCTATTTCTGATGTTGATCACTCACTTTATGTGAGAAAGGGAGAAGCATGTTTGGTCATCATAGTCATCTATGTGGATGACTTGATTATTACAGGTGACAATGACAATGGGATTCCTAAAATTCAGGAATTATTGAAGAAGAAGTTTGAGATGAAAGATTTGGGTGAGCTGAGATACTTTCTTGGTATTGAGGTGATCAGATGTGATGATGGTATATGGGTATACCAAAGGCAGTATGACTTGGATATGGACAGCATGTAAGTCTCTTTTAGTACCATTGGAGCAAAATCTCAAGTTGAGTGCCGACTTTGGGGATGAGATAGAAGACCCTACTATGTTCAAGAGGATAGTAGGGAGTTTGATTTACATGACTATCACAAGGTCAAACTTGAGCTATGCTATTGGCCTTGTCAATCAGTTTATGTAGATGCCTAGAAAGCCTCATTTGGATGCAGTTAGACGTATATTGAGGTATGTCAGGTCCACTTTACATTATGGACTTTTTAATGAGGTAGGTAAGGACATACAGGTCTTTGGATACACAGATGTAGATTGGGTTGGTAGTATGTCAGACAGAAGATCTATTAGTGGATTCATGTTTTCCCTTAGTAGTGCAGCAGTTATATGGAGCATCAAAAAGAAACCTATAACTACTTTATCAAGTACAGAGGCTGAGTATAGAGGTGTTCATAGGGCAGCATGTGAGGTGGTATGGCTGCAAAAGTTATTAGGCGATCTGGACGTGCAGGGAGATGGTCCAGTTGTCATTCATTGTGACAACATGAGCAGCATACAGCTAGCTAGGAATCAAGTGTTCCATGCTAGGACAAAACACATTGAGGTACACTACCACTTTATGAGAGAGAAGGTACTTGCAGGAGAGATTGACTTGGTATATGTCAGCACACAGGATCAGTTAGCTGACATTTTCACGAAGGCATTGGGTGCAGAGAAGCTTCAAAAGTTCGAAAGCTTAGTTGGAGTTACAAAGATAGAGCTGAGCTTCAGGGGGAGTGTTGAGATGGCAAGCGCTATACGTGCGGACATTGATGATAGACTGCCTGGCTAGATAGGTCTGCTGTAACGTGTCCACTAGTATCATCCAAGACACATCTTAGCAGTCCATCGGAAAGGATGTCTAGAAAGCTCCGCTTGACACTCCCATGGAATGTTACGGGATTTGCGATCTAGGGCTTTCTACGTCTGCCACGTAGTGAAAGTATTCTAGCCATTCCCACTTAGGATCGACCGGAATTAGGGTTTTCCTGATTGGTCATTTCCTAACAACAACTAGCGTCGGACCCAAGCGAACTACTTTACGCAGAAACGCCAGGTCCAAAGTGGATTCACACTACACTTGGTTCAAGGAGAATGGGAAACGAGAGGGATGCAAAGCTCAATCTATCTGCCATAAGGCATAGTCCCATTCTGTTCCCCTAAAACAGCGTAAATTGGTTAAGACATAACTCTAGGTCAACGCTTTCGTTTTTCGTGTCCTTTGATGATCATCCCATTGTTCTTTGAGATTTGAGAAAAGTTCCCGGCCAATCGGGACCACCTAACTGTAGGACGGACCCATGGCCCATCCTCGGCACCTTCCTCGGTTTGTTTTAGTTATGTAATTATCTAGCACATTAATTGGACATGTAACAATCAGCTTCTTTAATTAATCCATTAAGCAATGGTTCCTTCACATAATCTTATCACGTGACATACAAAAAACAATATCAAACAAGTTCTTTATTAACATATCATCATATTTATCTTTGAAATACAAGGAGTTCCGCCCGTAGGATTATCCACAATCAGCCCGAAGGCTATCCAGCAATCCACAGGGATTACTATTCTAAGTTTCCGCCCGTAGACTAGTATGCGGGACTCGAGATCCAATCCCGAGTCACGTTAGCCTCTTGTACAGGACCCAAAAGGCGAGGGATTTATGGCCAGAGCCCCCCCGGTACCCAAACATCCTCCTGCTCCAAGTAGTGCTCAACGAAGAGACCTCTCGCGGCAGGTTCGGTCCACAATCCTCGGCGCGGTCAACAACCCCCTTGGTTAGGGTTAGGTAGGCAGTCGGGGGTAACTGAAGCTGCCTCTCCCTTTAGGCCTTCAACCTGAAGTATAGATATTCATTTAATTTGTAATTCATAAGTCAAACAGTGCTCTAAAATCTCTAGCAAGCACAAACATTTCCTTTGATCATTTTTTTGTTTTTGGCAAACTGCTAAGGAAGGAATCTTTCCTTTCGAATGCATCCAGCACACGATCTAGGGTGTCTTGCAACTTGGCAAGATCCCTTATATTCTGGGTGAGGACATACCCTATTAACCCAACTTGGTCAACCCTAAAGTTCATTGGATACTTCAATTTTCGGTTTTTAACCTTCCTTACTTAGAAGGATATCAAAGTATACATCCTCTTGCAAGATAACTTGCGTAAGGATTCGCCATCCTGGTTGCGAGAATTTAGCCTTTCTTCTTGTGAATTAATCACAAGACCATATGACTTCATACTTGCCATGCAAGTCCTGTATCGTACTAAGTGATAATGGAGTTACGAAACAATCCATTTCAGTTCTTCAAGCTGACATTGTTACCTAGGGATTTTCTAGCTTTATTATTTTCTTTTAAGAAACTCAGGGACGAACCCTAATTTCTTTTACGTTTACAATTTATTGACCCTACAATTAGGGAATGTGGGCAAGTATTTAAGGTATAAACGTTTCTTGGATTTTAATTCATTCCCAATTAATATTTCACAGCATAGGTATTTCTAAGTTTATATTAATTTGGTTAACTTTTAGAAGGTAATATCGAGATCACCTCCGCACAATTTGTTATCTATGTGTCAATTGATTTTTCAATCCTAAACTTTATCGATTTGAGGTTAGGTAAATTCAATTAATCTTCTTTTTTCCTTGCGAATAAAACTCATGCCAAATAAGCAATCTTTCCCTTGCTAAGTTATGCAGTTAGCAATGATAACTTCCTAGAGTTTAAGCATCATAAGAAACCTTTCATGATTCGCACCTTCCATGATGATTCGTTGTAAAAAGAATAGGGGTTAATAGTGCAATATGTAGTTTTATACCTTCTAGGATTAACCGAAGTATACTGGGTAAATAATCTTGTCCATAATTCGTTTCAATGTATAATGTTATTTGAAGGAAAACTATGTTTATACTTTATTTATTTTGCATGTTCAATTAAACTAAATTTCTTCATCGTAAATAACTAGGACAAAATATATCTTATCCCTAACAATTCATCTTGCACGATTGAATTAAAACCAATATAAAATTAAGAAGGAAAAACCTGGTTTGGGGTGAGATATCAACATGGATACCGGGAGATGACCCTCCCGCAGCTACTCCTTGGACGTTTGTTAGGAGGCATCACAATTGTAGTCCTTCGAATGTGGAAGCAGCTTTACACTCTTTTTCGGAATTCCAACGTCACTCCCTTGCACATTAATACTCTTCTTCTTTTTTCCGAGTAGGAAAAAAAAACCAAGTCCTAAGGGTATTTTGGAAAGGCACAGAACAGTTAAGGGTTTATCCATGAGGAGGGGTAATAAGACCTTAAAGGTCTTAGTTTCTTTGGGAGGGAAAGGTTTACAAAGCCTAAAGAAAAGGCCCTATAGAGGTATATACACGGGGAAAAGGGTGTGTGTGTGTGTGGTTCCCAAAAGGTGTAAGAAGAGGTCTTGGGAGATTTTTGGGCACGGGATTTAAAGGTATAGGAAGGGGGTCTTGCAGGGGTTTTAGGACACGGGGGGATGGGATGTGTGGACACGGGGGTTAAAAAGGCTTAGGGGTTTAAAACCCAGGGGGGGAAAGATGAAGGGTAATACAAGGGGGGGTGAAAAGGGCTTAGGAGAAATTTAAAAAAAAAAAACCCGGGGGTGAAAGGGTAAAAGGGGAAAGGTGAAGGGTGAAAGGGGGCTTATAGCATGGGGGGGGGGGGGGGGGGGTGGAAAGGGTGTGTAAAAAGGGGACACGAGGGAGGGTGAAAGGGGGCTGAATTAGGCCCCCCTTAAGAAGCTTCTTTTAAGAAGCTTCTATGCTTCACGTGGAGGGGGGGTATTTAACCCTCCGACGGCGATGATGGCATGATGGTCGACGGCGAGGCTTGTGACTCGGTAGCTCCACGTCCTCTCTTCTCGATGGCGAGGCCTGTGACTCAGCAGCTCCACGTCCTCTCTTCTCGACGGTGAGGCTTGTGACTCGGCCTCTCTTCTCAATCTCTCCCTTCCCTCCTAACCGGTTTAGGGCTTACTGAAGTGGGCAGAGCCGGCCGTAGCCAAGCTCTCCAAAACCCACAACGTCGAAGAGCAAATGCCTAGCTTGTAGCCCCATCCCCTCTAACTGGTAGCAGCAGGCCGTCCCTTTTCCTTCCTTCCACTAGCGACAGCATCCTCTATTTAAATAGGGGAGGGAAGGGGGATCCTCCCTCTCCTATGTGTCGACTTGCATGGCTTTCAATTGTGAGCAAGCTCCAGGAAGGAGCTTGCTGGACCTACTATTTCCCTCTCCCCCTCCAGCATGACCATCGATTGGGGGGGGATAAGAAAGAAAAAAATTTCCCATTATCCTTAGAAAGGAAAAAAATTGCTATATCATTATCCTTATTTCCTATAAGAGGTAGTCCACGCAAAGAAGATATTTTTAGAACGTTACATTCTCTCCCCCTTAGAGGAATCGAGATGTCCTCATCTCAAGATAAACTAGGGATATTGATGGTTGACAGTGCCTTCATTTATCCAAGTGGCATCCTCTTCGGGATAATCTTTCCATTGGACGAGGCATTCTCTCAGGGTTCTGGATCTTAGTTGTCTCTCCCTAACATCTAAGATCCTATCAGGCCTTAGTTTAAGAACTCCTTGACTAGGCATTACAATTTGTGGATCGTCAAGTACGTGGTTAGGATTAGGTACATACTTTTTCAATAGGCTGATATGGAATACATTATGAACTTTTAGGCTCTCAGGGAGTTGCAGTTTATAAGCATTAGGTCCTAGGCATTTGAGAATTTTGTATGGCCCACAATACCTTGGACTTAGCTTCTTACAATCTCCTAAGGATAGAGAACTCTTTTTAGAGCATACGTGAATGAAGACCATGTCTCCTTCTTCGAAGACCCTTTCTTGATGCTTCAAATCCGTGTATGCCTTCTGTCTATCCTTGGCCGCTTGTATGTCCTGTCTTATTGACTTTATTTGATCATCCATGTCTTCCAACATTAGCCTTGAAGCTTCAACCCTTAGGGTTGGATCAGAAAAGTTTAGGGGACTTCTACAATCATGACCATATAATGCTTGAAAAGGGGTCATCTAAATGCTTTGCTGGTAAGAAGCATTGTAGGCAAATTCAACCAAAGGCAAGTATTGAATCCACCTCCTCGGCTCACGATAGCAGTATGCCCTAAGTATATCCTGGATGACTTGATTTACTCGTTCTATTTGGCCATCCGTTTGGGGATGGTAAGCGGTGCTAAAACAGAGTTGAGTCCCAAAAAATAGCTTCAAAGATAGCTCTCCAGAAGTGTGATGTGAAAAGAGAATCATGATCACTAATGATTCTTTTGGGTAAACCATGTAGCTTGAATACCTCCTTGATAAACAATCTTGCAATGTCTGAGGCTTTATAGTTTGTCTTTACTGGAATAAGGTGTGCAACCTTAGTAAGCATGTCAACCACAACCATGATGGAGTTGTATCCTCCCTGGACTTGGGATAGGCCTACAACAAAATCCATACTGATGAATTCCCATTTCATTTGGGGAATGTCAAGTGGTTGCAGTTTTCCTGGCATCATGACATGTTCGGCTTTGATACGTTGGCAAGACAAACACTCAATGACATATTTGAGAACGTCACCTTTGAGCCTCTCCCAATGGTAGCTCTTCCTAACTACATTAAGAGTTTTAGCATAGCCAGGATGTCCTACGAAAGGAGAATTGTGAACTTCCCACAATATCTTCTGCTTGAGTGACTGGCTTGTTGGTATACATAGCCTTGTTCTATATTAGACAAGTCCACTATTAATGGAAAATTCCTGATACTTAGCCTGCAACTTTTGATTTTGATCCTTGATAGAGATCTCCTTTAGCATTGATTGGTAGGCCAAATCATGGCATGCTTCCTCTCTAGCTAACTCAAGTATAGGGTTGTTTGGCATAGATACTTTTGTAGCTAGAGATCTGGCCGTTGATGGATTCTGCAACATTAGGGAATTTAGGAATGCCTTGTGACTAAGTGCATCGGCAACTACATTCTCTTTCCCTGGTCGGTACTTGATTTCAAAGTCATATTCCTCCAACACTTCAATCCACCAACGTTGCCTCATGTTGAGCTCATTCTGGGTAAAGATCCATTTGAGACTCTTATGGTTGGTTACTAGAGTCAACTTGTTACCTGACAGGTAGTGTCTCCAAATCTTTAGAGCATGGATGACATCTCGTAATTCCAAATCATGCGTAGCATAATTCCTTTCATGACTCTTCAATTTCCTTGAAGAGTACGCTATTGGATGACCTTTGTGCATAAGTACACACCCCAAGGCAAGAATGCTAGCATTAGTTACTACCTCGAACTCCTTATTGAGGTCTGGAAGTTTTAGAATAGGTGCTGATACTAAACTTTGCTTCAATCTATCAAAGCTATTTTGTTCGAGAGTTGACCATGCAATGGAAGTTTACTTCTTTAGTAAGTCCGTTAGAGGTGCTGCAATCAAAGCATAGTTTTTTATGAAGACCCTATACCATCCTGTCAATCCAAGAAAGCTACGTATCTCTTTGACGAATACTAGTGTTGGTCACTCAAGCACCTCTCTGACCTTAGCTGGGTCCACTGATATTCCTTTTGATGACACTATGAATCCCAGATATTCAATCTGACGCTTGAAGAATGCACACTTCTTCATTTTTGCATACAGCTTATGTGACCTCATTGTCTCAAGGACAATCTGAAGTTGAGGTTCATGATCTTCTTCATGTTTAGAATAGATTAAAGTGTCATCGAAGAAGACAAGCACGAAATCATCAAGATATGGCCTAAAGATATCTTGCATTAACCTATTGAAGGTGGCAGGTGCATTCGTAAGCCCGAATGACATAACCAGGAACTCAAAGTGCCCATATCTCGTATTGAAGGCCGTCTTTGGGATATCTTCTTCCTTGATCCTTATCTAATAGTAACCTAACCTGTGATCAATTTTGGAGAAGATCTTCGCACCCTGAAGATGATCAAGAAGCTCATCTATTCTAGGAATAGGATACTTGTTCTTGACTGTTGATTGATTCAACCCTCGGTAATCAATACATACTCGAAGTGTCCCATCTTTCTTTTTCTGGAATAGTACTAGAGCTCCCTAGGGTTAATTGCTAGGACGGATATAGCCTTGCTCTAGCAATTGCTTGCATTATTCCTTCAGCTCAATTCCTTCTGGTATGGACATTCTATAAGGTCTCTTTGCAATTGGCACAGTTCCAGGTACTAACCTAATCTCATGATCCACTTCCCTTTGAGGCGGAAGTTCAGTCAACTCTTCAGGGAATATGTCCGTGTATTCCTTTAGCCAAGAAGGTCCTTCATGAGACTCTTGCTTTTGATCTAGTTTGTTGAGTTTGATCAAGTAAACAGGTAATCCTTTTCTGACTCCTTTTATGATCCGAGATACTTTGGCCAATCGGATTCTCGGCACTCCAGCCTCACCTTGAGTTGTGACTAATTTCATTTCAGAGTTTCGAAAGGAAACTTGGCCCTTTCCACAGTGAATGTGGGCGTCGTTAGGCTTAAGCCAATCCATTCTGAGTAGATACTCATGGATACCTAAATTCATGACTCTGAATTTGACCGAAGTCTTCTTTCCTCCCAGAAAGAATTCCACCTTAGCAGTTTGCCTGGTACAAGTAACCTCACGACCATTTGCCAATTCCACAAGCAGGGTAGGTGCTTCTACTGTGGCTATTCCTAATCTTTTTACACATGCTGGTGAGATAAAGGAATGTGTACTGCCACAATCAATCAAGGTCTTGAAACCTTTACCTTGATAGTCCGGACGGTGTCTGAATCACCGAGAACTGGCAATTCGGCCCTTTCTTATGTAAAGCGGCATGGACTGTCGCTCTTTCGAGTTCTGCTTCCATGGTTGGATCTTCTTCTTCTCCTTCTTTGCACATTTGCCTATTGGCAACACAAGCGGTTCTTCCTCTTCCTCGGGTAGCGGCTCCTTGACCACGGCTTGTTCCTTGGAAAGGCACTTAGCGATGTCATCCACCAAGCTTGGGACATTGCCTCTTGAAGTGACTGAGTTCGTTGCAGTGGAAACAATGGGAGGTTTTGGCCATTACTTTGAGTAGGAACAAAGTTGTTGACATTATTCGTTCTTTCTTTATTTCTTTGTCCCTGATTATGACCTTGAACTCTCTTCATTTGAGGTCTAAATGCTCCTCTGTTCGGGTCATTGTAAGACCAAGCTTTGTTACCCCTTGGTCTAGACTGCACCTCCTGAATTATAGGCGGTACTCAAATGAGTGCATCTTGAAGATTTGATGGATGCATAGATTCAAGATGGGTATTGATTGGTGGATCTAAACCCGCACAAAATTTGGACACCTGCTGCGTCATGTCCATCTGTGGCACATACTTTATAAGTGAGATGAATTTAGAGTAGTATGCGTCAAGAGTGAGTCCCAGCTGTTTTAGCTCGTAGAACTCATTCATCTTCTGAGTGCGATATGCAGGTGGCAAGTATCTTCCCTGCATGGTTTTCTTCAACTTCTCCCAGGTAACGGATCCCTCTACGATCCTTAAATCCATGCACCATTGCTTCCACCAAATTTTGGCTTCGTCGGTGAGCTTTAACTTGGCAAGCATAGCCTGATTGGCGGGTGCAGTACCGACTGCTTCGAAGTAATCCTCCATGGACTCAATCCAAATTTCAGCATCAGCTTGGACGAATCTACCTCTCCCATCAAACTAGGGTGGCTTAATCTGCTTGAGAAGGAACTTCTTCTCCTGGATTACAGCAGTACTTGATGTAGGAGGCGAATTAGGAACCTGTACCTGGGGTTGTGCCTGAATAAAGGTTTTCTTAATGTTATTATATGATAATCGTCGTTAACTTATATTGCATCTTCAATTCCGCTATCATGTAACCAATGTAGCTACTTAACTTTTTATCAACTCTTATGCACAATAAAACATAAAAAGAAGTCTTTATTTGTATTTATATAGGCATAGCCTTACAACATTTCATGCAAGGATAAGCCAATTGTTACATTTAGTTTGGGGAGAACAACTTTGTATTACATTTATCTACAGGGACTGTATAATAATAAGGTTTCGGGTCATGGATCTTTAGGAATCGGTCAGTCATTGGAAGTTCAAGATATCCTTTCCGTTGGAATCCATACTTCTCATGGTAGCCCAATACTTTAATTCAACCCTAACTAGAATATGGTTTTATAATCCCAAGGACATCCTCCTGCTCTAAGTAGAGCTCTCTATCTCCCTCTTGTGCACACTCTCATGCTCTCACTCTTATATTTCAACATGGTATCATAGCCATCTCTAATCCAACAAGCTTCCTTCTATTCCATTTCCCACTAAGTGCACATGAGCATGTCATTCTCTCATTATACATCTTTACCTGCATAGCTGCAAGCCATACCCACCTTTGTTGGAGGACCTGGGGTGAACAAAAGAGAGCATATTTTTCCTTAATTTCTCCTAGCTCAAGTCACTTTAGCATGCCACAACAATCCTCAACATTAGGCAACCAGAAGGACACCGTTACAGAATTTGTGAATCTGGTGTAGATTTCACTGAGTTTAGCTCAACGGCGCAACCTGTTGAGGACATAATCATCCAAGCTACCATAGGGCTTTGTTAGCCCCCCAAGTGAGCTATCTCCACCTAAGAAAATTTGGAAAAATTCCATCCCTACTGCTCACACAAAGCAAAAACCTAACTAGGTATCCTACTGGCCACCATAGCCACAAGCTTGAAAGCTTGACTTTCTTGTTTTTTTCATCTTTTACTGTCATCAACAGTGATTTTAATCACTGAATCAATGCCTCCATAGTCATTTAATGACCTATGGTATTCATTTCAATGAAGATTCTTCATTTGGTGGGCATCATTAAGCTTGCCAAGATGGATATAACATCTCAAGTGGTCTTAACTTTGAGATGAGTGCTTCTTAGCACTAAAATGCATTTAGTTATCATTAGTTGCTATTGTTTTATGATAAAATAGAAATATGGATGTAATTGAAATCTCCTTGGACTCCTCTACAAGTATTGAAGTTCTCGGTCAACCTTCTTCAACCAAACACTCATCCACTAGACCACAAGATTGGGAGGAGCCAAAAGTTCAATCCAAGTTTACTTCATTAAAGCCCAAGAAGACAATCAAACCAAACAAAGGGTTGTCCAAAGGAAAGTACCACCAAAGTATTATTTTGAATTACTCCACATGTAAAACTTTCAACCTTTCTCATCCTTGCACAGTTTTAAGTCTACACAAGTCCTCCATTTGGTTTGCACATATTGGCCATTGTGTAAAGGACTAGACACTGCCATTGCCTAGAGCAATCAATAAGACCTTCCAATCATGGTCATGGCTTATGTCGATGTTAGACCTGGAATTTGTAAGTTTGATGGAAAATACTTTCATCCATGGCAAGCACTGGTGAAGTATAAAATGATGGAATGGGGCTACTAGCCCTTCATCAAAGGGACCAAGGTTCTTGATCCATCAAACCCACTTGATGTAGAAGATGATGAAAGAGCCCAAGCCATCATCATGCTTCATCTAGATGAGTCTGTAATTCATCATATTGACCAAATCTCCACTAAGGAGAAATGGGACAAGCTTGAAAAGATTTATGATGCTAGAAGAAAGAACTATAAAATTTTCCTTAAGATCAAATTTTTTAGCTTGGAGTATAAACAAGGAGGAGACCTAGGTAAGTTCATTCCTCAAATGAATGGGCTCATGGCATAGCTAGCCTTAGTTCAAGCTCCAATTCATGATGAAGATGCCATTGCAATTCTCTTGAAGGCTGTAAAGAAGGTATTTTCAACCCTTATAACTACTCTTACAGAGATCCCTAATCTGAATTTAGAAAGCACCATCCAATCTTGTTTAGAGGAGGAGAAAAGAAATCAAAAAGAAGATAGCACTAGTCAAGCATCCACTTCAACAACCCCCGTGACTAAGTCTTGGTTCATACTGTATCCACTAAATGCTCCTTCTGCAACAAAAAGGGACATCTTGTCAGAAATTGTTTGAAAAAATATCCTGACAAAATGAAATGCAACAAATGTAAGAAGACATGGCATATTACTAGTAGATGTCCTACCAACCTTGGAGTACCAAAAGCATTGGAGGACAACTTTGTCTCCAACCCACCTGATGATTGAATTTTCTAAATCTATAATAGGCTTGTGAACCCTATGTATGCAATGGTGGATAAGGGTAGTTGGGTGTGAATGAACTGGAGGGCAGGGGGAAACCCAAACCCTAGCCATCTAGAGGCTATATAAATAGCCTAAAGGGGTCACTCTCAATGTAGAGGAGAGTATACTAGTTGTACTTGTAAACAACTCACTGAGCAAGATCTTCTTCTTGTAGTTGAGCTTTCTCTCGCTCCCTCTTGCACACACTCTCATGCTCTCATTTTGATATTTCAACACACAGAATGCACTATAACTCTTAGTGATCTCTTCTCTATACAACTAAACAAACTCAATTTGGCCAAGAGACTTTGTATCTAAGTTTATGGACTACACAAAACTCTTCCTACTAAGACAATAACTCAAGATCTTATCTCTACTCAAAAGGAATTTATACTAGTAATACAAAGTACTTAGCTCAAAAAAATGCTTCTAGATCACTCTAAATAGCTTGAATGATGCATGTAGTCACTCCACTGATACTATTCAGACCAATATCTCTTGAATTAGCTATCAAAAACCCTCTCTTTTCACAGTCAAGGTTCACATATAGTAGTACATATTCGGCCATAAATATGGCATGTTTACTCTCTTTCCCAAACACTAAGTTTACCTTTCAAAACTAAAGTGGGACTTGCCTCTCCTTTGGTTCTTGCTTATTATTAAGCTTTGATTCCCTTCAAACATAGTAGAATGGTGACCTCAACACATTAGTTTTCTTCATGTTTCATTCAATGTAGATTCTCCTCCTTTTATCCCTACTCCTCCAATCTTAATCTTGGGCACTATGTCTTTTCAATTGGTCCCTTGGTCACTTCTTTGGACTCCTAAAATGTTTTGAACCCCTTTCCTACTTGGTTCACCACTTTAGACATGAGGACTAACTTAAGAATCTCTTGAAATACTAGTACTAACTTACTCTTGGAAAGTCTTGACATACCCTGTTACTCTTGTCAGGTCATGTAAATGCCCACCGTATGAACTCTTGGGACAAGCATTCTCCATTATTTTTTTATTTTGGAATTCCTTATATACTTGAATTCTTGCTTGGACCTATAAACTAACTCTAATTTACCCAACATACACTAGATAGGATACAACTCTCATAGATTCACATGCAAAATGGATTGGGAGCTTATAAAGAGGCCTCATTACTTGAAGCAAAGTCCAAAATCAACATGAATTTAAAGAGATCATTTAGCTATGAAGAAAAATCTAAAATAAATGCATGCTTATAGCCAACATGTCATACGTGTCTTTAACCATGCTTATACTTAGATGGCAAGGGAGGTTTAAATTTTATTTTTATCACCTAAACATCACTAGAAATGTTGTTCTTATAATATTCACTCATAAACATGTAAACCTATTGCATGAATTCAAAAAAATAGATTTTTTTTAATCTCATTAAATACATTTTACATTCATAATGGGGCCAATTTCATGGACATATTCACAAGTTATAGAAGAGTATGATTTAATGGGGCCTTTACATCTACAAAGGGTTATGTAGTGAAGCCTCCATGGGTCAAAGATACCCCAATTAGTGGCAAAAGTATTTTTGGTGATTCTTTGAGTGAGTTTTCACTTTATTGTGTATAGAAAAACATTTGAAACCTAGATGATTTTACACTAGGCACCCACTTGAGCGCATGTTATATGTCCAAAAGAGGATACTTTTCTCTTTTTGTTGTGGCATCAACATGTTTTTATAAAAATTGAGCACATCACATCAAGAAATTCCAAGCATAGTAGTGGATTACTTGAGATTAGGATAAATTTGGGACCTAGGTGGTTTTACACCAGGCCCCCATTGACCACATGTTATATGTTCAAAAGAGGATATTTTCTATTTTTGTTGTGGCATCAACATGTTTTCATATAGAATTGAGAACATCACGTTAAGAAATTCCAAGAATAGTAGTGGATTACTTGAGATTAGGATAAATTTTAAAAATTTCCAAGCATAGTAATGGATTACTTCAAATTAGGATACCTATAGTGATATGTAAAACCAATTGCCTCACATTGTAGAAAAAGAGTAAGGAAACAATCTACTACATGAGGTAAAGTAACTATCTAATGTTGTCATATGCTTACTCATGAGATCATCTTATCTTGCTCTGAGAAAAGTTTCTCATTGTTGTGATGCCACTTTCATTTGGATAATTTTAGGGCAAGACTTTTCCAAAAGATAGGAATGTGAAAATGGAAGGTGACTTTGGCTAGAGAGTCTTGTGTACAGTGCATATCGAGAATCAAATAATAATAACTTGATTAGAAAGTAAATGAAAGAATCATATGCAATCTTTTCTTGAGAAGTGATGTCAAACATTCATAGAGTGATTGACTATACTTGCACTACCAATGAGGGATATTGAAAGGATCTACCAATAATATTGTAAATTTTTGCTTTTTTTAAAAATAGATCTATTGCATGCTCCAATATAACGAGATAAAAGCTCAATTTTCTAATTTGAGAAATAATTGTCACTTTTTATTTGGAAGGGCTCCCACATGAATTAAGATTTAGGACCCTGTTGACACATGCATGATACCACAAAGTTATATTGAAAGAGAAATTATTTATAAAATTATCACACTATAATATATGAAGGATATGCCAATGAAATTGAATACAAAAATATGCACAACTTTTTTAAAATGCTAGGCACCACCATCGAAATAGGCATTGATAAAAGATTCACTCTCTATATGCTAGTATATGCATCTAAATAAGTGTAATGGAATAAATCTTGAGAAAATAGATGATATATAAACACAAATTATTGATGCAAATTTTGACGATTGCAAGAAAACATACCCACATGTACATTGGCAAATACAAAGAAAAAAAAGAAGGGATTTGACACTTTCTAGTGTAGAAAAAAAATAAAATCAAGGATTTGGCTCTTTGCAAGGCCAGATTCCTATTATACATGTAGACACAAGCCTGATTGGAACTGTGTGGGTAGTTGGATGGGATGATGAAAAGAGTGATAGATATGCTATGAGACTTTGTGTGAAGGTGCTAAATGAGAAGCAAAGAAGATAGCCACAAGTGAGAAGAGAGCATTGGGGCATTATAACGACCCTCAAATGCGATATAGACTACTTTATGGGTGCTAATGTTGTTATTGTTGAAACAAATTCCTTACCATTATTTGGAATGATTACCAGTTGTGCCATATCGGATATTGGTATGTTGTGATGGATAGCATATATTAAGTCATTAAACCTTGAATTATATCATATAGCAAGAAGGGATAATCCAATTGTTGTTGATATGTTATCAAGGGCACAATTTGAGGATGAAGAGGGAATGATGGAGGATGAAGAGGAAAATGAATTTGCTATTGAAAATGCTTGTTTTACAATAGGGACTTAAGTTATAGTAGCTATAATTGCAAGTATAGGTGTCATAAATGCTAGTACAACTATCATAAATGCAGGGATAATAGTAAATACAACAAGTGTAACATGTAGATTGATAGGAAGTGTTGGTGTAGTAGTAAATTCAATAGCGAATAAAGTGGGTTTAGATATGGAAAAACCTTGTACAATAGAGAGAAGTCATTACAAATGTTATCTCTCAACCATGGAGATATTTTTGGAGGATTTATATGTAGGTGACTGGTTGAAAACAAGACAGTGTCTCAGTATGCTATCTAAGAAAGACAAGTGGTTTGAAGAGGAATTCAAGAGGATAAAAAGGAAGGTAAATGGGTTCTTCTTGAAAGATAGATATTTTAAAAGTATATGAAGAAGACGAAAGGGGCTCCATTAAGAGTCCTTGGTGATAGAGCTACTCTACTCCAGTGTTTATTTTCGAAAGTCCCCTATGTTTATTCCATTGAAGGTTTCGTGAACAAGTGTCTTTCTTGTGGAAGGGCCTTTTCAAAATGTTGACCTTCAATAGATATGCATTCTAAAGTTTGCATTTCTAGCTAATAGAATAGTATTTGAGAAAAAAAAACTATGACATTTATATAAGCCATCTTGTTGGTTTTTCATGTCCATTAATTTACAAAAATCTAATATCGACATGATATGATGATAGAATATTTATAACTTAGTACAACATATGAGTAATTATTTAAGCGTTTAAAAAATTATAATGCTATCACCAAAAATAAAATTGCAATGCCCGGTTGAGGCTAAAGCTCAATCAATTAAGATAGTCTAGAAAGACAACAAGATAGCTTTGCAATCATCCATAGTCTCAAATGAAATAGCAATACAATCAAATCACACCATTACTTATACTTTTTTATATCAACTTTGTTGCTACCACATAAACATTGCGATGAGCTTTTAATTCATCCCACGTTGTATAGATGGCATCCCAATCAACATTTGTAGGATCCTTAGCACCATTGTGTATGAAAGGAACATGAGTTGATTCAAGCTCTAAAGTGACAATCTGTTGTGATCATTGGACTTAATATGATTCATTTTGGAGAAACCTCTCTCATATAATCAATCATGCTTGCAACAATGACCAAGCACGCATGCCATAACTACCCTTCTATAGCAAGGTTTGTAAAATCATACCCTTCTCTAGAAAGGGCAAATTTTTTTACTTGCCCTTGGATAACAAGGTTTTAAAAATATTTGCCTCCTCTTGAAGGTCAAAACGCCTTAGAAGGGCTCTCCAACCCTAAAAAAGAGTCAAGGCTCCGTCATGTCCTAAGGCCCGTTCCCGATGGACACGTTTTTGTGTTATCGAGGAGCAGACAGGCACGCTGAGGTGTCGGGCTTACAATAAGGCACACGAGAGCACGTCGCGAGACGTGTTTATTCGACGGATGCTTCGGGGGACCCGAGACACAGAGAGAGAGAGAGAGAGAGAGGTTTCTAAAAACTCTAGAGAGCTTTTCACCCTCGGAGACGTAGTACCGGTGGGAGCGACACCTATAAATGGTGAGCGCAGGCCCGGCGCCAGAGGTAGCACACGCAAAAAACACAGGCTCACGCACAAACAGCGCCCTTTATACCTTCAATACAGCAATATTGTCTATGGCAGCCATAGTTGGGCCGTGGGGGGGGGCTTCGCGGGCGGTAGCCCCTTCGACGACGGTTGGAGCAACGGTGGGGTGTGCAACCTCACCATCTACTACACGTCCAACAATCTCAATGGCTTTCGAGTCGTGTATGGCAACGGCACCACCGTGTTGCACGGCAGTGCCAACGGTACCGTCGTGGAGGTATGTACGTCGTAAAATTACTAGCCAAGTCGTGGCGCATTGCTTTGATATTGCTATACGTTAATAGTGCGTAGTAGTACATCGACTATACGTTCGTTCACTGACGACGTGGACGTGGACGGCTTTGGATATTGTAGGTCGACTTTGGCTCCAACGGGGTCGCAGCCGCTGACATCTCTGTGACCGTGGGTGAGAACAAGAACATCTTCCATCCCGACTCCAACTACAAGGGAGTGCTAGCGATGGGCGTCTCCTCCGCACAAGCGCCTCAACTGAAACCCTCTGGCATGAACGGTCACGTTGTTCGCCCACAAATCCTTGGCTTCTTCGGCCGTCAGGGTACCCATATTGATAGCCTGGGCTTCTACATCTCCGATCCCCGCTTCAACTAATTTATAAGAAGCCGGCCCGCCTCTTTGTATAACTATGCCCTGGTTGAGGCATGCATGAATAAATAACTTCCGTTGTCGTCTTGTGAATGCCAATTTGGAATTTCTTCGTTCAGAAATCCTCAATGTTTGAGCCACCGCAACGGGTAGAACACGACAGTTGTCTTTTCACGGTTCAGCGTACTAGAAACTTCTGGAGGAATTAGAGACCGGTCACGCCCAAGGCTAGTGCGGGGAGCAGGAACCCCCCCCCTTTGCCCCCACTCCTATGAGGGTTCCAATTAGTGGGAGTGGGGGTTCCTTACCCCTCTCTTCCTACCACTTACACTTGCCAAAAACTGAGTGCTAACACTGGGTTACTAGGGTTATCGCATTTCATTGGGGGATGACATGTTTACACTGATTAGCAACCAGACAGTGAACTTCTCATAGAAAGCGTGGGACTAATTTTGTCATTTCTCATGACTAGTATATAGCTAGGACATGGTGCGACCCCTATGTGATACTAAGATCCCAAAAGCCCCGTTCGTCCCATTGCCCCTGGGTGTGCTAGGGCCCTTAGAATGGAATCCAAAGATCACATATACTTCAGCTTGCTTTCTCTCACTCATGCTCTCATTCGCACCGATGCACACCCACGCATGCACACACATGTACACATGAAGAAGTATTGAGAACCCTTAAAAGAGATCATGTGGTCTCCTAATCCTAAAAGTTTTACAAGTCTAACAAACTAGTGATTTACAAATGCAAAATCAAATGCCTTCTTCTTCCTCTTCTTCAGAGGAATTGGCTCATCAAGAACGTCACAAATTCGAATGGTGTCAACTATAATCAATGGCGATCCTTAAATTTTCTAAAAGCAACATGCCAATCAAGAAAGATCAAATGTTCTTCAAAATGAGGGTTTTACATCCCAGAAGATACACCATGTCTTCTCTAGAAGAAACCCCACATCAATTCAAGATCCAAAGTCAATCATTTTTTCAATCTTTTCACATTGAGAATATTATTGGCAATACCTCACTCTGTGTTTCCACAAGTAGCGATATACTTATGTACCTTCTGTATGTAGCCTATAAATTAGATATTATTTTGTGTTACGGGGGTTTAGTATATGTAAACCCTCTATATCACATGCATTCAAGGTCTTTTTAATAATACACTCATCTATGAATTTTCTTGAAATAAAACACACCCTTTTTTAGTCAATCAATAAATTGGCCCTCTATATGGCACCCTTTTGTACGTAAACATTTTATAAAAATAGTGTATAATCAATACCTTCTTTTGAGCCCGCATGATGTGCTTACATATTTTTCAGCCACACCCTCGAGATCGTGTGTTAGATTAAGGATTTTGCATGACCCACCCTACGTGTATCTTGAAATTTATTCATCACATTTGATTTGCAACATTTTATTACTGCCTCCTTTGGCTAACAAGGCCTTTGAATAAATGTGTTATGACTTGTAATGTGCACTATAGGGTAATGCATACTATACCACCACTCATAGGCATGTTCCATGATGTGGCCTTTGCATAATAGGATTTTAATTGAGCAAATAGCAATGCAGATCATCCCCTCATCCCTATATATTATACCTAGTTTTTGATTTCTTTTGTCTACCTAATAAAGGTGAGATTTACATCCTATAGTGCATTGAAACCCTCTAAAATGCTACTATCTGTTAGAATATTGGAGGGACCCATCCTGTGTAAAGTGCATATATTTTTGTGGAAAGAATCGAGGGCATTCCTACATTATATCATGGAGTTCAAATTAGGGAGCACCAGGGTACCCTCTTGAGCTTTTAGGCGGTAGATTAGTTCTTAAAGTAACCTCAATTTCTCACTATGCCATTTGATTTGTCAGCTTGTAGCCAACATTCGTTGCATGCATGCGTTTCAACCCTATTTTATAGCTCACCTGATGTTTGCCATAAATAAAATGCCTAGATATTGGGTGATGGAGATGGTAGGAAGGGTGTGCTACTCAATAGTACTTCCTTGTACCATGTTTCGAGCTCCTAGGGTCCACTTAAGATAACTTTTCCAACTTTAGGTCTTTGTGCACTATTCCAATTTAGATTTGCCTCCCATCCAACTAGAGAAGTCTATGCTTCCCTATTCTATAATACAAAAGTTGCTATAGCTCGCGAGGAGCATTTCTAGGGCATTTGTTTGAGACCTACCATTAAAGCCTAAGACTACCCATTGTATTCCTTATATTATTATTCCTTAAAACTAGTATCATTTTAAAGTACAAGGAAATAGTATGTTGAAGTAAATCAATGAATTTTATACACTAAGAAAATCGAGTCTATTTATAAGCATATTTCTACATGTATTCATGGATATCTATGTATAATTATGTCCAATGTGTAGGTGCTTAGATGTGCAAATAAAGTCTAGAACATGTTTATGCATATAACTGGGGTTAAAATACAAATGAGATGCACGTGTATAAATCCACCTATAAACACAGATATACAGGTGACCTTAAAGTTTTTTATATAATCTACATCTATAGAAAGAATGCATTCACTATGACATATGAGGGATACTTAAGCGAAAACTCAAAAATGGAATTACATGTAAAAAGGGATTAAAATGTCAAGTCTGATGATCAAAATGTTTATTTATTTATCTATTGGAGAGAGAACCTTAATATATTTGATGGTATAGGCATGGAAATAAGCATTGGAAAATATGCCAAGGTATATTCATGCTTACATTGATGCATATATTGACAAGTATAGAAAATTATACTATCTATAACAAAGATATATGAGGATCTATCCCCATTGTCCACATTTGTTATCTTGTCAGAGATGTACCACTTTTTTTTGCAAATATACATAATGCACAATGTGATTTGATAACATATTCTCTATGTAATTCCATTTGTAGTAATATATATTGGCAAGTTACATACAGAAAGTTATACTATTGCTCGTATGCATATACATAATGCCAAATGTTGCACGTGCCTTGCTAGCACCTATGAAGGTCATACTATAGGAAGAGTCGACTATTGTGGAACATGAGAATCCCCTCATGCAGATGTACATGTTTTTTGTGATTTTATAAGAAGACATTGTAGGTCCTAGATTCTCTTGATAGCTCCTTATATGAACTTGCTTACAAAACATTACAAGTTGGCACAGATGAGAATTGTGCCAATGATAATATACACTATCACATAGGCCTCCATGTACATATGTAAGCACCTCATAATTAAAAATACCTTAATCCTAATAAATAACATATTAAACCCTAACTAGAATATGGTTTTAGTATTATTGACTTACTAGTCTACATTCATAATATTGTTATTAATTTTCTACTCCATACATATTTGTTCATTTATTAGTTCATAAGTCATTAGGTATATTCAATAATGTATGTTTTAATTATTCTTAATTGTATTGAATCTTATATATTCTAATTGTTATTAGAAATCATTTGACATATTCAATTTCGTCTTAATAGGATCAATTTTAGAGTTTGACTTGATTGATTTACAAGCATGAGCTAATATTATTACTCTAATCAATCAAATATAATATAGCGTAGACAAGGAGACATAGAACTACTTGACTTATAATTGTCCTATGATTAATTTGTTGAGGTTTATATGATAGTCGACATTCCAAATTTTTATGCTTTTCCTAAGTGCATGCAATCATCAAGGACTAATTAAAATTAATTAATCTTCATTTTACCCTAAAAAAGGATAAGTCAATATGAATATTACTATGTGAGATAGTTATATTACACCTAAGATTTAATAGTAGTTCACACACACACACACACACACACACACATTATGTGTGTGTGTGTAAGAACACATGCATTAATACTTGCAAAAATTGGAAAGAAAAAAATTTAAACATAGCTACATTGCATAATGATATTGCCGATAAGTAATAGAAAATCATAAAATAAGAAAGAAGAAGAAATGAAAGTGAGTGAAGTACTTATTTCTCAAGCTCGATGTCACCAACAAGAATGAGCAAGGTAGGGTAAGTTTCAAGTTTAGATATTTTTAACTAATGTCAAAATATGCATCAATAAAAGCATTGATATCTATCAATAGTTTTTCTAAATAGCATCAATATGCACTTTACTATATAGAGGGCTATGTATTGATGCACATTCCAATAGATTCATCGATACTTAGACATATTTACCCATGACATGAAATTGTATGTAAATTGTGCTCGAATTTTGCATCACAATACCCCTCATATATTATAGTGGTTATAGTTTTGTATATATATTCACCTAGCTATAGTAAATTTTATCAATATTATTACTTTTTATGTACTTTTCATAACCATCATGGGATGTAGCAATACAAATTTTGGTTGCTTATGATCATGCCATTTAATACCTATTCCTTCTAGTATGCATGCCATTATTGTTTTTTCTTTTCTTGGTATATTGCAATATAAAGAAACCCTATGATTATTTGTATGTGTATGTGTATATGTGTGCATATGCGTAATATACAAGTATTCATCCATATAGATAGACATGCACCAATCTCATTGGTCCAATGACCATCTACTTTGAAACCATTCTGTAAGCTATTTTGCACTGAGTGTACATGCGTATGACCAATACTGAAGCTATTTTGTATTAGGAGAGTGAGTGGCCTTAGGGGTCCATTCTTTTTATGTGAAATAAGAATTAAAGAATGGTAGTGCTCCTAGTCTATATGGTTTTCTTGTCTCTATCTCTTCCCTTCCTCTCACTCTGATTCTCAAGCACCTCTATCCCCTTTTCTCAATACCTTCCTTTGCGGGGTGCACATATAAGAAGCCATCCACATCTCATGCATTCAACGGATATTTATAATACTTTGCAAGGGCATCTCATAAATATGTAAGTATATCACATGAGTTCCAAAAAATGATTCTAACAATTAAGTTTCTACATATTTTATACACATTGAAGGGTACTATATATATATATATATATATATATATATATAATGTTCTATTAAAAACAAAATATATCAATTCATTTTAAATTTTATTTCTACATTAAAAATAGTGATGAGCTTGTTTTGGGAGTTTTATCTAACGAGGTATTGAAAAGTCATTTGTTAAGTAGGTGTCATAGTAATGGAAAGACCCAATGAGCTTAATTTGTGAAATCCTAAGAATTTGGTACTTGTGTGCCATGAAATTTATTGGAATATCCCATAGGCCATAGCACCACCCTTATTACTACCCATAGCCCCTCCCCAATATCGGGCCTACACCCTTGATCGTCCTCCTCTAAGAGTTCAACTAGGAAATGGCTCTCTAGTCATTGAAATTCATCAATTGGTTCTTCAATTGGTAGTAGCACTAGTGGTAGGAGCTCTCCATGCACGTTAACCCCCTAAAAAAGGTGAGCACTACCCTCTTCGAGCAGTTTACTAAAGAGATGCCACCCTCCACGACCATCGGCAATGGTTGAAAGCATGTCAAAATGCCCACCTCACCTTTGTCAATGATGCATGAGAGTAAAACCCAAAAGTAGGAGAGAATATGTTTCTCCAAGCTTAAGTGGCTAGAGAGAAGAATTTGGATACCCCACTTGCCTCTTAGAGATCATTAAGGAAATCTAGTAAAACTACGAGCGGGAGTGGATTGACCCACTGGAAGAAGCCAAAACATGAACACTAGGCTGCCATGACAAACTCTTGCTCCAAACTCCCATCTATGTCATTACAAACTAAATGAGCCGGTGGACTTTTCTAAGTTCCTTCCTCCCAAACTATTTCTTATCTTTATTCTATCTATGATCTCATCCACCTCCAAAGCTTTGGCTTTCATTGGCTATTGATGCATTTCTTCTTTTTATTTTTTGAGATACTCACCATATCAACCTTTTGGAATACCATCATGTATGATGACTGTTCTCTATCTTTATCAAAACCTTAGATTATTTAGCTCTTGTGTTAGTTGAATCTTTGATACTTCATTTCCAAGTGTAGGAACACCAAAACACTGAGAAAAAGGTGTGGATTCAAGTCCTATAGTAGGTTGTCTAGACTTAAATCAAGAGTCAAAGGTAGAATTTGATCTTGTTTGGTGGAACATCCCAGAGGAATAGTGAGTCACAGTAGCTTGGGAGATGAAGAAATTTGATATCCCTTGGTTGGCGGTCTTGGATTCAATCAAGACTCTCGCCCTCCACCAAGCACCATCAGAGTGCTCACCTCTATCCCAAGCTCACGATCAAGCACAAGCCACACTCTGATCAAGGGGGATAGATCCCCCCAATCATTAGGATTTGGGGATAAATCCAAGCTAGGGTCAAGGAGGTGGAGATCCTAACATTGATGACTTGTTGTTTAAAAACACCTCTGCTCCCACCCATGACATAATGAAATTAGCCACTAATGCTCAGCTTCAAGCTTAATTGATAAAATTCAAGGCCCTCTCCATCAAGTGATTGCACCAAATTCATGCCCTCCATAGTGCCGAGACCACGCACAAGTAGGAGTTGAATGGCATGCATGCTTGCCTTACTCGAGTGTCCTTTGAGGTACGGATGGCCAATTAGCAAAGAGTCTTCATATTCTCTCTCTTGCATGAGTCTTTCTTTTTTTATTTCCCTATTTGGGGTTTGGGGATGGTAAACTTCCCTCACCCCTAAACACTTTGGTGATCACATATAACATTCCTTTGACCTTTCAAGATACAATCCATGGCATTGTCCTTGATGACTTGTCATAGCAGTATGGCAGTGCTCCCTACTATTGTCTTCTTCCTCATTGTTGCTATTGTCAAATTCCATTGAGGGTGGTTCTAGCCTTATTCCACTCTATCCATATGCCCTTTTGGAGGCAGGTTCACTTGCACCTCTTGGCTCATCAATCTTGTTATAAGCCTTCTACACGGTAGTCTATGTCACTGTGTGGGATGCTAACAGTTGAGAAAATCTCTCTCCTTTACCTTATGTGTTGGCTTCAACACATCATGCATTTTGTACTATGACCAAGATATGTGTTGAAGCAAGGAGAAGTTGCCTCCCACTTGAGTGTGGCTGAAAGATGGGACCTTGCTCCAAAGCCTTTGGGTAGTCTAGAGACAACTGGCTAGATTCCACATTTTCCACCAATCCAAAATCTTGACTTCCAACCATTCAGGATCTGAAATCCAAAATCTAGATTCTGTCATGTGACTTCTGACTTTTGACTAGTTGAGAATTCAGAATTTCATTGAGTAGTCTGCATTTTTTACCAATCCAAAATCTCGATCTCTAACATATTTGCATTCATTTTTGGGTTTTTCCTCCTCCACTCCTTTCCCATTACCATGGCATAACTCCAATCTCTTCGGGAAAAGTTCTGAAATTAAAAAATTTATCAAGATGAACACTTGAAGTAGTTGCTATGTGGCCGATGATGGAAGATCATATAGGAGAAATCGGTGTATAGGGAGGTGCAAGGCCAAAAGATACCTAAGGAGAGTGACCTTAGCCAACAACATGCCCACGGATGAAGGGCTATACCAGTTCCAAGCTATTATTCACCTGTTTTACCTTTATCTCTTTGGGATAATTGTACTTGTGATGCACTGTAACTCACTACAAATTTTTTTGCACTTGGGATTTGCACTATAAAATGGATAAGACATTTGATCTTTATCAAGGGACACCCTTGTAGGATTCAAGTCCTCTGTGCCCTACCGTGTGTAGGAGGCAAGGAAAATGGGATGTGAAAAAGCTCTAAGAATTCGAGGTGTGGAATTAGGGTTTTGTGGCTATAAAATGTAAGGTAGGAAAAACCCTAAGTATACATATTAATCATCTTTTGTTTTGAGTCTCTTCATGTTCTCTCTCTCACGCTCAAGTCTCACTTTCTATATTTCCCTATTTGGGGATGGGGGAGGGTAAACCCTTCCCTCACCCCTAAACAATGTGTAAAATGATTTTTTTCAATGTTATCATATATCAATACTTTCAATAATCCAAAAAAAAACCCATCAAATACTAACCACTCGCAAAAATATTTTAGGGTTCGTAACACAATGCCCCCTATTCCACATTACAATATACGTACTAGATCATGTGGTTGACATGTCCTTGGTCCCAAGAAAGGAATTAAAATGTTATGCTATACCAGCTCAATGTAGTGGGACATTGGACATATCCTTATTCCTTCAAGCACTTCAATGCACAAGAATTAGCACTCTCCCATAGTTTGTTGCACATGAATGCAAGCATTCATTTGTAGTGAGTGACATGGCCTTCCTTCAATCTCATGAAGGATATGCTTTATACACTCCATGATCCAAGTGAGTGCTCCTTCAACTCTCAACCCTCTATGATTTCCACTTGCAAAAGAGAAGCATGGGTATGGCAAGAGAGAGTGCTTGGAGAGAAGATGAGTAGAGCTTCATCCTCTTGGCCCTCAACCTTACTCACTCTCTTGCTCTCAATCTCTCACTCTCACCATTACACACACTCTCTCACAACGAAAGTAGAAAAAGAAGTGCACAAAGTTTTAACACACATAAATAACTTGTTCTATTCATTCTCATCCTTTTTATGTATGATTTCTACGATTAGGGTTTCCCCATCCCTCTTGGGCATCCAACCCACTTTCGAGCCTTAAGGTTGGTTACCTCTCATTGCATGCTTTTCCTATGGTGAGGATATACTAGAACCTTTGAGGTTTTTCCACAGGAGCCTATGCTATCATTACAACTTGCATGGGATCATGCCCATCTTGGGGATTTATATAATAAATCAATAAAATTATTTCAACCATTTGGCAATTCAAATATGCATATGATTCATACACATTATACTATGATTGATAATCCAAAATTTGTTTACAAAAAATTAGGCTCATTCTTGTGCTTGCTTGCATGTTGTATGCTTCTAACTTCTTGCAATTAACATTACTATAAAACTTAATATATATAATTACCATAAATAAAGTAGGGAAAGAATGGAGTGTTAAAAATATAATTTATAAATATTTTAATTACTTTTTAAAATTTACTATCAAATCAATTTATGTATTATGTATATTTTGGAAACACTCAATCCATGTCTGATAGGACAACAAACTTGGACAACATGAATAATAGAGATCTGACCCCTTAAGAGGGTGATATCATTTCTAATTTTGTTTTATTTGTTATCATTGATATGATTTTTTTCTCTTGTTGATGTATAGATGGACGTATGCACAAATAAGTTTTAATATAGGTTCCATTGCTTTTTTGATGCATATAAACTAGTGAATATAACGGCTTACTCCCTCCAACAAACATACTGACAAATATATTGATATTGGGGCTTAGTATTTGAAACCATTTTCCTATGTAATTTTGTCTAGTGTATTCCTTATATGTTGTAGTGAAAGTAATGTGGCTATAGGTGTGTGCTACAAAAATGCTTTTATGGGCATGCCTATAATCATGTCTATAGATATGTTTATGCATATGTTTCATCGATGTTTTCACCCCACCCTTACACTTGCTTATAAGAATACTCTTAAGTTTATTTTCACATTTAACAAGGTGCACATTTAACGTGATAATAGATGTAGATCTATTAATGCACATATAAAATCATCTATGGGTAGATGCAAGAGTTTTTTTTTCCTTAATACATAAAATGCATGTATTTACTTATGAACATGCTCCTTTTCTTGATGTGCATAGATGCATTAGGCATACAATTAACAACCAATAATATGATAAGCAGGCCATGGAGATGGTTTTTTTATATGTATAGTTGATGTTGAAAGGTCTAACTACCCATGTTTCTTCTACAACGTGAAATTTGTGGAAGGTTGTTACTTAGTGATAAAGAACATCACTTATACAATGCAAGAATCGCATATACTAGGACAAGTATTGCACTAGTAATTTCTACAACTAAAATATCACATAAGCAATGGTACTAGTATGGTTTTTTTCTAGAAAACCCTACTACATTTACTTTTGCTCATAGTATCTCTCTCTCTCTCTCTCTCTCTCTTTCTTTCCCTCTCTCATCCTTGCTTGTACAAACACACACTACTAAATAGGTACAACAGGAGAGTCACATCATGCACTTGGATAGTTGGAGAATGCATGCATGATAGGTTATTGACAATTCACATACTTTTCTATTATTTTAGTACATTTTAAAACTAATGATCATAAACCATATAATTGTATCAAATGTGACTACTATGAAATATTTTCTATTATTTTAATGTAGATTGCAAAACCAATGTTTATGGAACATATAATTGTGTGAAGGACAATTTCAAGTGCATCTTTTTTGCACCTAGCTTAAGTACATCTCTTCTACATGAGTACAACAAAGGCAAGTAGATTAGCTACCCTTAAATCTTAGACCCAATATCCCTTATATTATTTCCATTATCATTGAGGTTGCAAGTGCACCTCTCTTAGGATCTCACCCTTGTGAGAGATAGGACATGTACACATGCACCTTATATATACGTGTAAAACCCATTACAATTTGTGACACCTTATCCGTGTCTCATAGGAAATCCACCATAAACGCATCCACATCAACCTTAGGATAGATCCATATTGTTCGTCAAAACCCTTGCATATACCAATGTATGTATATACATATATATAAACCACATAACCCCAAGCAAGACATACCCATTCCATCCAATTCTACTAGCATCTAGAACATCTTGTACACTTGCTTAGATTGCACTAAGTTTGGCATTGTAACTTGGACAGGTTTAGGCCACAACTTAGGAACCCTTGGATTTTTTCACTTTCACATTGGATTCCTAAATACTTTAGGACACTCGCCACCATATCCCAGAGTCTTAAGGCCATGTTGCACAAGGAAACTAGGTCCACCCTAGTTGGTCTTGCCCACAACTTGTAGGATCTTCTAGTTCACACCATGGCTCTTAGTAGTTCCTCAAGCACATAACAATTTTGTATGAAATCTAGTCTTCACCCTAAGAGGCCAAGGACAATCCCTTCAGCATGTATCTCCCTTGAACCTATCCTTGGAAACATAGGCCCTTAAGAACCACCAAAACATTATTAGATCCGTCTATAACAACATTATCCTAAAAGGTTTACGCCTAGCCTAGGTCAATACCATCCACTACATATTAATGTAGCTCATAGGACAAGAACCTCACCTTAGGTCACAAGAGTCATAGGCTAGTATTGCAATAAAATCCTTGTAGTGTGAGAAAAGCTCATGCCAAGGATCTTTAAGTGGAACTCTTAACAAATGTCACTTTATAGTCACAAATGTCACTTTGAAAGGTTGGTTTGTACTTGAGAGAGCAGTCATATAAACAAGCATAATAGATCTATCTATAATTAAATGAATATATCAAGTTAATGACGCTAATTGGGGAAGATTGCATATCAAAAGTTCAAACTTAAAAGTCCATCTATTTATTCATCTAGTTCAATTTCAAAGAGTTAAATTCAAGACACAATGATTATTGTACATGAATATTCCACCAAGTGTATCAACCACCATCATGACAATTTCTAAGAGTACCCAATTTTAGAATTTCTTGAGTTGTTGTGCAAAAGAGTGTAATCTCTTTGAATGTTTTCCATTTCAAGCTAATACTCTTGACCCTAACCTATAATTTTCCAATTCATATTCAAAATTCTCTAATGTAAAATCTATCAAGATTGACCATGTAAGAAAATAGAGAAATTTTGGTTATTATTAGGAGGAGGTAAGAGGGGTAGGATTTTTTTTTTGTTAATGATAAAACCTTTCTTTGCTAGGGGTCTAGTTGTGGATGTGAGGGGGTAAAAGGTATAGGAACCAAGTAGGAGGGTGATGATGTAGTAGGGTCTTAAATAGAGGATTTCACTGAGAGAAAGCAACAAGAAGATGAAGACTAGGTGGCACTATGGTCATTTCTATTGATGAGGGCATGGAAGAACTTGAGGTTCTTGGACCATGGGCACAACAAAGAATGTGTGATGTGACCTATATTTGGCTAGCGGCTCAAATTGAATGATATCAAGTGATAGTCAGAACTTGATTTCAATTAGGATGGTAGCTTAGGTGTCATGAGCTTGATGGTAACTAGCAATTTAAACATAAAAATGGTAGGTTCTTGAGGGGATGTAATTCCTATAGTCAATGGTTTTGGAACACTATATTGGTAAGTGCAATATGGCCCTATGATAAGAATCACCTTGATATTATATTTTTATTGAAAAATGCATGCATAAGAGAATCATGTCGATAAGTTTCATCATTTGTTGGTGTGGAAAATAATTATTTAGCTTTCATGACTAACTTTCTGTGATAAGCTTTACATTATCTTTGCGATGCAACTATCCAATCGGTAAAGCACAAAAGCCAATTTCTAATGATCTCATGTTAATAGGTAGTTGATCCTAAATGAATATCAATACAAGTATAGAGAAATAATTTCACTTTTCATCTTGTGTATATAAAAACTAGTATGAAATTATATTTATTGAAAGCCTAAATTGAATTTATGGGAAAGAGAAGTTGAGCCATGCATAAATATTTTGGCATAGCGTCCATTGTACAAAATATAATACAAGCATCAACTAGTAGCCTTCATAGGGACATCCATTGAAATTGCATCAGGTCATGCTATTAGATATGTCCTTGAAAGTCCTTTGGAATTTTTTGTAGAGATAAAACACAAATTGTGTATAGATAAAACAAAAATTGCCAACTTTCCAAGCTTTTCAACACAAGTTTAGTGTGTATTCCCACTTTTGTTTTTCTATTAGGATATCACATAGTAATCATAGGTAGCTATTGTGTATTTTTCACATTAATCAATGATGAAAGTTGAATAGATTATTATCTTATGCATGAATTTTCAATTATAATATAATACCAATGTGATTTCTATCATAGGGCCACTATTGCACTTACCAATACAGTTTATGTCATCGATAGTTTAAGTTCATGAGTGTTATTTACACCTATTCTATGAATCAAGATGATATTCTTCATTAAGAGGATGGTCCCAAATTTTTCCCAACACGGTTCTCAATAACATGCATACACTCATCACCATCTAGTTTGGGACATCCACACATGTTTTCATTCCCATGGACAAAGATGAGGCATGCATGTACCATAGTAGAGTAGCTGATTGCACAACAACAACAACAACAATAGCATCTCCTCTTCTTAGCAACATTATTAGTGATCTATAATATTCAAATGGTACATGGTTCATACTCGAATAGAGCTAAAAAGTCTCGTCAATGGAGATGCTAGAGGCCTTGCACCTAGGTGGCCATTAGTTGGAGGGTGGCATCTGGGGAGGGGGGAGGGAGGAAAACTTTGAAGGGGGGGAAGGAGAATTGTTGGCCTTTACCTTTTCCCTTCAATATAGAGCAAAGCACATTTTTTTTAAAGGGGGAAACACATGCACACACATGCATACACACACAAAGATATGCTATTCTAATCTAGTGTTTTCACAATAAATTCCACATCTTTATTATATTGATGGGACTTTATCAATGGTAACCCCACTTGATGCATGGGTGGTCAAAAAGATTGGTAAGCATGTAGCTACATACAAGTGCATGTGTATCTATATGCATGAATGCTTATATACGCATATGCACACATATATACACATACACATACAAATAATCATAGGGTTTCCTTATATTGTAATATACTAAGAAAAGAAAAAAATAATAATGGCATGCATATTAAAAGGAATAGGTATTAAATGGCATGATCATAAGCAACCAAAAATTGTATTGCTACATCCCATGATGGTTATCAAAAGTACATAAAATTCACTACAAGGATATGGAGGTATAGCGACAGCGATTTGCAACGTAAAATAGTGGCGTCGCTATTTGCGTCGTATTTGGGATGTAAATAGCGACGGTACTTAGTTGGAAAAAACGCAGGCCGAAACCTGAGCACATCATTTTGTGCGCATATACGAAAGAGAGAGTGAAAGGGAGAGTGAGAGGGAGAGCTAACATCTTGCATTTGAGAGGGAGAGGGAGAGAAAGAGAGAAAGAGGGAGAAAGAAGGCTTCTCATCACCGCAGCTGTCGTTCACGAAGAAGAGGAGGAGGTGTATGGAGGGCAAAGAGGAGCTACTGTCATGAAGAGGAGCTGCCAAACCCTTCTTCGAGCCTTTGCGGTGAGTGCATTGTTTATTCTTGCTTTGCTTTTGTGTTTTCTCTCTCTCTTTTACTTGTTTTTGGTATAATTTTGTGTATTGAGAGAGGGAGAGGAAATGAGAGAGAAAGAGAGGGAAAGGGAGGGAGAGGGAGAGGGATAGGGAGAGGGAGAGGGAGAGGGAGGGAGAGGAAATGAGAGAGGGAGAGGAAGAGGGAAAGGGAGAGGGAGGGAGAGGGAGAGGGAGAGAGGGAAACATTAAACATAATAACGAAAGAGAGAAAGAGAGGGAGAGGGAGGGAGAGAGAAAGAGAGGGAGAGGGAAAGGGGGAGGGAGAGGAAATGACAGAGGGAGAGGGAGGAAGAGGGAAACATTAAACATAATAGGAAAAGAGAGAAAGAGAGAGGGAGGGAGGGAGAGGAAATGAGAGAAGGAGAGAGGGAGAGGAGAGAGAAAAAATATTAAACATAATAGGGAAAGAGAGAAAGAGAGGGAGAGGGTAAGGGAGCGAGAGACAATGAGAGAGGAAGAAGAAGAGAGAAAAGGAAATGTGAGAGGGAGAGGAGAGAGAAAAACCATTAAACATAATAGGAAAAGAGAGAAAGAGAGGGAGAGGGTGAGGGAGGGAGAGGAAATGAGAGAGGGAGAGGAAGAGAGAAAAGGAAATGAGAGAGAGAGAGAGAGAGGAGAGAGAAAAAGAAATTAGAGAGGGAGAGGAGAGAGGAGAGAGAAAAAGAGAGAAAGAGTTTAAAATCATCAACTATAATAGGGAAAGAGAGAAAGAGAGGGAGAGGGTGAGGGAGGGAGAGGAAATAAGAGAGGTAGAGGAAGAGAGAAAAGGAAGTGAGAGAAAATGTGAGAGGGAGAAGAAGAGAGAAAAGGAAATGAGAGAGAGAGGAGAGAGAAAAAGAAATGAGAGAGGGAGAGGAGAGAGAAAAAGAGAGAGAAAGAGTTTAAAAAAATTAACTATAATAGGAAAAGAGAGAAAGAGAGAGAGAGTGAGAGGAAGACAGAAAAGGAAATGAGAGAGAGGGAGAGGAGAGAGAAAAAGAGAGAAAGAGTTAAAAAACATTAACTATAATAGGGAAAGAGAGAAAGAGAGGGAAAGGGTGAGGGAGGGAGAGAAAATGAGAGAGGGAGAGGAAGAGAAAAAAGGAAATGAGAGAGGAGAGAGAAAAAACATTAAACATAATAGGGAAAGAGAGAAAGAGAGGGAGAGGAAGAGAGAAAAGGAAATGAGAGAGGGAGAGGAGATAGGAGAAAAAACATTAAACATAATAGAGAAAGAGAGAAAGAGAGGGAGAGGGAGAGGGAGGGAGAGGGAGAGGAAATGAGAGAGGGAAAGGAGATAAGAGAAAAAACATTAAAGATAATAGGGAAAGAGAGAAAGAGAGAGGGAGAGAGAGGAAATGAGAGAGGGAGAGGAAGAGAGAAAAGGAAAGAAAGAACGAGAGAGAGAGGGAGAAAAAATTAAACATAATAGGGAAAGAGAGAAAGAGAGAGAGAGGGAGGGGGAGGGAGAGAGAGAATGAGAGAGAGGTTGTTGTTTTCTTGTTTGTTGTAGTAGTAGTAGTTTTTTTCCTTTTCTTGTTATTGTTGTTTAGTTTTTTTGTTATTGTAGTAGTAGTAGTTGTTGTTGTTTTTGTTTTTGTTTTTGTTTTTTCTTCTTCTTTTCTTGTTTATTATAGTGGTAGTGGTAGTGGTAGTAGTGGTTGTGGTCGTGGTAGTAGTAGTAGTAGTAGTAGTAGTAGTAGTAGTAGTAGTAGTAGTAGTTGTTGTTGTTGTTATTTTTTCTTCTTTTCTTGTTTATTATATTGGTAGTGGTAGTGGTAGTCGTGGTCGTGGTTGTGGTCATGGTCATAGTCATTGTCATGGCTGTGGTCATGATCGTGATCGTGGTCATGGTTGTGGTCGTGGTCATAGTCATAGTCGTGATCGTTATCGTCGTCGTAGTTGTAGTCATAGTTGTAGTCATAGTCATGGTCGTGGTCGTGGTTGTGGTCGTAGTCGTATTCGTGATCGTGGTCATCGTCGTAGTTGTAGTCGTAGTCATGGTTGTGGTCATGGTCATAGTAGTTGTGGTCGTGGTCGTGGTCCGATGCAACACTATGAGACGGGAAACACTCAGACATATATACATTAATTTGTGAGTGGGTGGGTGGAGACTTTACATACGTTAATTTTTGCTAAGTTATAAGAGAAGAAATTCCTTCTCAAACAATTAAAGAAAGAAAAAAAGAAATGATAACAAAAACAAATTGTTTGTCGTAACGTAGACAAAATGGAAAACGATGAAGGTCTTGTTATTCAAGATCACAAGGCGTATCTTAATCAACGTGTCTCATGTCCTTGCTCTCAATGTAAGCTTACAATTAGATGAAAACGTAGATTGTCTATAGAACACGTACGACGTTTCGGCGAGTTTCAATCTGAGATCATTGATCAGGCGATCTTGGATTTTCAGCAAATAGTAAGAAAAGTTAATATCTATTGGAGCCCCGAGAGGAACACCAAGGAAAACGGAATTCTCTTGCAAGAAAATCTATCTTGTAACATCAACAAGCTTGTTTATCATATTTCATATTATCACAATGAAGAAAAGAACACCATGCACAACAAATCTTCATGCAGCATCATGTAAATCTCCCACGGATTTTAATAGAATCAACCATATTCTTCAATATCTTCACAAAATCCATCAATGGAACAAAGAAAGCAAAGAAATACACCATCTTTGAATGGAAATACATCACATAGTATTCATCTTCAATATCTTCATAGTCTTCTCTCTCAATCTCTCATATACAATCACTTTGTTTGAGTAGAATTGGCTATCTCTGACTCTCTCTCTATCTCACTCCATCAATAATACATCATATCCTCACTACAATCTCTCAAAATTACCCTCAATAATCACTCTTAGGTCATGGATACCCCTCCCAAGAGGATGTTTGATATGAAGAGTCACCAGAGCCACTACAGTGTCTCTTCACAGCTCACTACTGTCACTTCACTCTAGTCTTCTCTTGAGTCTTCAGCAACTACTTCTTCCACTTCTTTCAGCTCTTTTGCACTTGTATTCACCTCTTTCCAAGGCTAGAAAACTTTTCCCAAAGTCACACATACATTCCACAAAACACTTACAGAAGCATACAGAACAGTCTACAGAACAGTACCAGAACAGCTATAGTACAGAACAGAACAGAGACAGAACAGTCTACAGAAGCTCTACAGAATACCTACAGAAGGTTACAGAAGGTTATCAAAACCACATAACTTACTCTCAAACCATTCCAAACTCTCACAAACCATTCAATAATCTTTCACAATATCTCATTCTTCATCAATCAATACTCCTTCCCTCCTTACAGAAGACAATCAGAACAAAACAGACCAAAACAGAACAAAACAGAAGGTATACAGAACCATTCAAAACCTATCAGAACATCACAGAACCATCAACAAACATCATGATCTTCCAAAACACAATCATTATCATCTAAAACACTCTCAAACCACTTCCAAATCAATCAATCATATCATAAAATCAACCATTCAGCTCTCAAAAACAACAAAAATCAGCCAAAAAACAAGTCATTTCAACACTCAACATATCCCCACACTTAATAAGGAAGCGTCCTCGCGACCCAGGAAAAAGGGAATACAAGTTCAGGGAAAAGCTCAAATTTGATCTTCAATATCTTTTCACAAAGAATCCATCCACCACGACCCCAACTTATAACCTGTTTCTGATAGAAAAATACAAAGAAAGGAAAACCCTTTATACATTAACACCTCTTATCAAACTAAAAAATCACCATAAATTTGTAAAGGATATAAGAGTTTGCTTCGTGTTCTTCAGCATCAGCTTCAACTCTCCAACCACGACCCCATCTCTACAAATCTCCAAAATAGAGCTCGTACACGAAATTCAATAGGAAACCACCACGTTCGTTTGACATAAATGAACTCACAACACAAACACTAATACACAACACAACCATCTGAATGACTTCTTCAAAAAGAGAGTTGTTCATTAAAAAGCTTCCACCATACATTGGAAAGGTATCAATGAAGATGATCCCTCTTAAAAGATTGATGTTGTCGGAATCGATCCATAGATAAGGATTCATCTACAAAGTTTTTAGGAGGATTTTGAAAAAATTGGAGACAACACATCCTTTCCAACAGAACCAAGTATCTGCTAGGCAAACAGAGGGCATGAAAATACAGTATCTCCAGCTGTTGGGAATCAATGCTAACATTGATATTCATGCATAACTTTGGAATAGGCTTTGAATCAGTATGAGAGTGCCTATGCATATACGCCAGGTACCAAGCAAAGTGAGCAGTTAATCTCACTGAGGGATCTGCAGACTGTGAATACTGTTGGGCAAAATGAACATAGTTTTGATAAGCTTGACTGGAAGCTGTCCATTCTCCTAGAATTACTGGCCAATTAATCTGTGGTCCTGTAAGGCAATCATCCGAACTCCATCCCCTTCTTCTGGAAATCTGATTATCAAAACCGTCACAGTCACTAACCAACTGAGATGGTTGAGATATGGAAGTGTTAGGAGAGGGTAATGGAATAAGGGAAAGTGGATGAAGGGAAGGATAGGAAAAATCATAAAAGGAAGAAAATGTTAAAGAAGGAGTGGCAGAAATTTGTAAGGAATCACTAAGGAACGGTGTTAACTGATAAATAGGAAATGTGGAGGGTACATTAATGAGGGGTGAAGGACAGGGTGGAGAAGGGGAAAATACCCTATCCTCAATAAAGGAACAGTAAGTGAAAATAGGAATTTGAGGAAAAGATGAAGGTTGGAAAAGAAGGGGTAAAATTATTGTGGAATTAGATTGACAAAGGGAAAGATATATAGCAAAGTGGTGAGCCATTTGTTGGTAATAGAGGAGGGTAAGAACAGAAGGTCCTAAAAGAGATCGTCTATGATAAGCATCAAAGAAGATAGCATCAAATGGATTATGTTTGGAAAGATAGGTTAAGAGATCCATCCTCAGTTGGTTAGTACTCTGGACAAAGGTAGGAGCTGTGTTTTGTCTTTGATTTAGGACCACCGAATCAATCATGGGATGCCACAAATTATCATGACAATCAGCTACTTTGGAGGAATAACTCTGGAACATATCAGCTATGCGCAACTCCAAATGATTGACATATAGAACAGCTTGTAAGACCACATCCCCCACATACCATGCCATATCTACCTCATCTGGAATTAACAAGTCTCCTCGGAGAAACATGTATGACATCAACATGGTATCTGGCGTGACAGAATCTTCAAAGACCATTCTGACTACCTCTATCAACAACTCAGCAGACCAAGCTCCACTCCATCCATCCTGTGGAAAAGATAAATCCATCGTGGAAAGCTTCATGTAGAAGACCAACTTCTGTAAGTGGTAGTGGACAAAGAAAGAATGGTCTGGTAAGACATATCCCTGAAACTGTTCAAAGGTAGACCATAACAAGTCCATTCTGGATTGCAATCTTTCCACTTTGTCTTGGAATAGAGGGCACAAAGTAGCCTATCTCTGAAGAGCAGCCAAGTCCTACTGTGAAAGAGAAGGAATTAATGGAACATGAGGGCTTGGAGGAACAGAGCGGGACTTTGCAAGCTAATCTTGCAACTGCTGGATTTGGGAAGCTTGGTTGGCCACTGTGTCATTAGCCATCTGTAAAGCTGAAAGCTTGTCATCTAAGATAGCTTGGAATTCCTTCGCTTCGCTGGACATCCTCTCCTTCTCCTCTGAAAGGCTAGTAACCGGCCATTGAGCCTCGAATAACTGGGTCTTCAATGAAGAAATCTCATCGCTTTGAGTGGCAACCAGTTGGGTTTGTTGTTCCATTTGCTTAAATAAATCTGCTAGGGTATCCTTAGCAGAAGCTAACTCAGAAGTTGCCTTATGCAAGTGGTCCTTAGACTACATGAGCTCTTCATAGAAAGATGCGTACAGCTGTTGAACACAGGCTGTCACTGACAACTCAATGGAACTTTGAATATCTTTGCAGAGGAAAGGAATGGCATCTCCTGAGACGAGACTGTTCAGGGAAGGAACTGAGATCTCCAAAGATCCTTCTCTATGTGCTCGGAATAGGTTATTGCAAGTGAGATACCCAGGGAGTTCACTGCCAGAAGTAGCAGGGATAGGCACTGAGGGAAGTACAGCAGGGGCTTTATCCGCTACCCTCTTCAAGCGTTTGCGCTGTATGACCAGGGGAGGCAGAGAATCATCATCCTCAATGTCAATGGGTGCTGACTCTTCGGAAGGTGGAGGAGGAGGTACTGGATCTGATGGAGGAAGTGGAGGCACAGTCTTCTGTAAACCTGAATAGGTCAAGAAGGCAGACAAATATGATCCATATGTAACATTGGTAACATTACCCCTGGTGACTTTAACAAAATGCTGATCCATTTTAGTAAGGAGGTAAGTGCTCCAATCAATAGCAACTCCTTTCAGCACCATCCTGGAAGCTGTGAAAAGCTCTTTGGACAAATAGTGGGATGGCGTTTTGGTAGGCATAAACCTGTCCTGAAGGAACTAACACATCGTCTTCCATACGGGATCAGTGATCATAGAAAAGGAAACTCCTGAAGAGTTTATCACCTTCTTAACATCAAGGACTTTCCTTGTCTGCTTCTGCAACAGCTTGAGAATCTCTTCATTAGAGAAGAGCTGACGAGTGGTCACAAAAGGTTCTCCTTTGAAGGGTAAAGATAGAGCCTTCCCTAAGCCTCGAGATGTCAATGTCATAGACATGCCTTGGACTACTCCTGTCTTCTTGCTGTAAGAGGCCAGGAACTCATCACATAACGACGGATCCTCCGAAAGCAATGGAAAAGGAGTGGCCACAAAAGCAGCAAGTCCCGCCTTCGTGAGGGGCTCAAAAGTAAGTAGGGAAGAGTAATCCCTACTAACTAATGGGACGTACTGGATAGGGGGAGGAGCATGAGAAGGCGCCATTTAGATGGTTACACACACACCACAAACACAGACAATCAAGGAGAATGCCTGCAAAGTAACAGACAAAAACCCAGGATAAGAGAATAACCAATAAAACGTGACACGACCAACTAACCCCAAGCAAACCACATCCTAGAAAAAATTTGACATGACCTTGAGACAAATGCGACCGAAAGCTTCATGCGATGCATCAGACAAACACCCAGAACCCCGTATTAGGCAACAAAAGAAAAAAAAACTGCATACCGTACCCGTAACCGTAACTAAGACATGAAACCAAAACCATACCATATCCGACACATATCAATACTACATCTGTGATAAACCAAGACTGGACCATGAAAATAACACTAATGACTGCGCAAACCCATCCCACGAAACGGTTCATTGAAAAGGGGAAGTAAGTGCAGTGAGGGGGGAATTAATTTAATGAAGGGTTGATTTTAATCAATTATTAAAAATGGGTGAATTTGTATTAGGTGATAAACCTTAACAAGAAAACGGCGGTTCCTTATTATAAATTTAATTACCAATTATTAGGTTAAAACGGTGCAGTTATTCGATTCCCGGACTTCGATTCCCGACTGGGTCTCTAAATGCAATTCATTGATTATAAATTAAGGTGATGTGGAGCGCTTTTTTGCCAGCGCGTGCTCATGTGACGGCTGGTTTATTTTAATTTAAAATTTAAAGTGCCTCTTTAGCGCACGTAGCGCGTGCTAAGTGAACAGCTGGTTTATTTTAATTAAAAAGAATGTGTGTTTAGCACGAATGCGCGTGGAAATTATGGGTGAATTAAAGGGTTCATTTTAACAATTAATTTGTGATTAAGGGGGAAATGAAAAAATAAATAAAGCACATAAAGTAAATACCTGGAAGGGATGTGTATGTAATGCAGAAATGCGCACGGAAGAGTCCACCAAAAGAAGTGAATCCAGTAAAGGAAAAGTAAAGATCACTGATGAAACAACAATGACAACACCTTAGCGGATGTGTGGATTTGAGTTTTTATTGGTTTTTTATGTTTATTTTTATTTTTTATTTATTATTATTTTTTTGTGTTAAGTTGTGATTATTTATGTTTGAGTAAAGGAAAAATGATGAAGGGAGGTGAGGGGAATTTTTTAGAAATTTTTAGATTTTTTTAAGAAATTTTTACTATTTTGAAATGAATTTTCGACATTTATTGGCAATTTGGAGGTGAAATTAGGAAATATTGAATTTTCAGAAATTATAGGGTAGGCAATTTCCAGCGGAAAAATTCCCACAAATTGGCAAAAGGCAAAATGAATTTTTAGAAATTTTTCTGAATTTTTTTAAGGGAAAAATTAATGTAGTGATTAATTAAATCACCTAAATCACATTAATCAGATAAGTCAGTTAGGCATAAGTCAGTTAAGTTTGGTTAGTGGGGGTAAGTCAGGTTAGTCTACCTAAGTCTAGTCAGGTTAGTCAAGGTTGCTTAGGTTAGTCAACTAGGCTAGGTTAGTCAACTAAGCTAGGTTAGTCAAGGTAAGTTAACTAGGTAGGGGTTAGTTAATTAAGTTGAGTATGGTTAGGTTAGTCTAGGTTGACTATAGTTAGGTTAGTCAACTAACTAGAGGAGGGTTAGTAAACTAACTAAGGTTAGTTTAGGGAACTAACTAGGGTTAGTTGAGGGAACTAACTAGGGTTAGTTTAGGGTAGGTTAGGTGTAAGGTTACTAGGGGGTTAGGTTAACCTAGGGGATTAATTGAACCTAACGAGGGTTAGTGGGAACTAACCTAAGGTTAGTTGGTTAGGGGGTGGGTTAGGTTAGGGTGACTAGGGGGTTAGGGGGTTAGACTAACTACTTTAGGGTTAGTGTAAGTTAATTAGGGTTAGATTAACTTAATTAGGGTTAGTTTAAGTAACCTAGGGTTAGTCTGACTAACCTAGGGTTAGAGAAGGGGAGGTGGTGGCCCGGCTGGCGGCGGCGACTCCACGGCGCGGCGGCGGCGACTGCTCCACGGCGCGGCGGCGGCGGCGACTGCTCCACGGCGCGGCGGTGGCGACTGCAACAGGGGGGCGGGTAGAGGCGGAGAGGAGGGCGGCAGAAGGGCGGGGGGGCGGGGGAGAAGCACGGCGGGCTGGGGGGAGGGAAGGAGAAGTTAATATTGGACAAACCGTGTATCAGAATGACTCGGAGTAAAAAGGGAAAATGTCAGGGGAAAAGTGGTTGTCAGGGCTATGACGTCAGATCATGGTTCCGAAGCAAGAAAAGCGCGTTCACATGGAAAACCGACTAAATTGCGCAAAATGCTTCAAAAATTAATAACTCAAAAACCGTGCACCGGAACAGAGGTAGGTAAAAAGGAAAAATGGTCAGTTCAATGGGTGGAACAGGGCTATAAGGTTGGATTGGGATTTTGGTGAACATAGGGTGCATTCACATAGTAGGACCTCAAAATCAAGGAATGAAGAAAAACTGGAAGGGAACAGCCCCAAGGGTGGGTGGAATATAATTGGGTGGGTGGGAAGGTATCCCATGAGGGTAAAAGCAAGTCATGGCATTCATGCATGAGCAAGATAAGGCATATCCAGAGGGGTATGCAACATAGACACGCAGGGACGCGTCCCCACACTTAAGACCTTAACGGATAGGGTTAACCGAGCAACAGGGACCTAGGACCACGCCACAGGCCATCCACTAACTTCCCCACACTTAAAACATGACTGGCACAAAGAAACCAAAGTGTAGGGTTAGAAAAACTTGGCCCATTGTGCTGAGGATCAAAGTAAGGGTGAGTGTCGATGGCACGTCCAGTGTTGTTGTCGGCGTCTGGAGGGACCAAGGAATCTTCTCGGCACACGTCCGTCATGGCAGGGACCACGCGGCAGCACCCAGGGAGGTAGCTGATGGAAGGAATCACAGGAAATTCATCGATGATGATGAGGGATACTACACTCAACTCGCAGTCACTCAATTGGAATGAAAGAACAGTCACTCGACCCATGACTAATATCACTTGAGGAAAAAGGATTGAAACCCATATCTCATACCCGGTTTAGAGATCGACAAGGGGGAATGGTGCAGAAAGAGTATGCCAGGGTGCACAGTTGATGGTGCATTAGTGCGTCCAACCCGTCTGGCATAGGTGCAAGAAGAAAGGCAAGGGAGCCTTACAGTGCAGTGTATAGAACAGGGTGACGTGTCTTGTGTTGACGGTAAAAACCCATCCTGTGGATGCATAGGGAAACGGGAACATACCTGACTCCAAGTGTCGTAACGTCCCTCAATCTCACCTCTCGGTAATTGATTGAAGAAACTCCAGTCACACTCAACCCACCCTTTGTCTCACGCTCTGTGGATAGTTACAGGAGGGCAGCCTTTTCCTGAAACCCATTGATATAATCCTCACAGTCACTTGTGCAAAGATTGTATGCCTTGTGCGCATTTGATGGTGCAACAGTACATCCCGCCCTGTGCCGGCATATGATGCGAGAAGGAAGGCCAGGAAGCCTTATAATGCAGTGCACAGAAACAAATTGTGCTTTGGGCATTGAGAGGCCCATCCCGTGCGTGCAACACGTCATTCACACTCCTCACCTCTCATTCGATTTAAAGGGAAAAGACTGGTCTCTCGCCCCACCCCCTATCTCACTCGTTGTTGATAGATACAGGAGGCAACCATACTCACTTCCCCATCCAGTTAGGATGAAAGCTCAAATCACTCGATTGTTTGTCGATGAAGATCACGTCATCAGTTGTTGAAGAGGCATACCCAGGGAGGTAGCCATCAAATCGATTATTGTATTGGACAGGATCATGTCATCTGCTAGAGGACAGGTAGTCACTTTGCAAAGAGATCCAGGACACAGTGTACCAAGGGAGGCAGCTTCGGAATTGGATCCGAGGGATATCAATCAATGAATCCACTTTCTGGACTGCTGGGTGTTACCACCTTTTCCACAGCCAGCTTCTCGCCCAAGGGTGTTTACCACCTTGTCTTGGAATGAGGCCTGCTATGACAGGGAATTGCTTCCTTTTCTCTCATAACAGATTTGTTTGTTTGTTTTTTTTTCTTGCTTCTTTGGTTTTTTTTTTCTTTTTCTTATTTTCCCCTATTCCCGAGGGTGTTTCCACCTTTTCCCGAAGAATAGGTCGGCATGACAAGGACCTAAGTCCTTTTCTCCCATAACCGATATGTTTTGCTTTTTTTTTTCTTCTTTTTTTTTTCTTCAAATTGAGCAAGGGAATGGTAGAAAGACCATTTGTCAGAACCCACCTCGCCACTGTCGCTGGTGGAAAATAGAGGATAAGAGATCAAGGCTGGAAGGGGGGTTTGAGGGGACAGAGGGTTGCGCCCTCTTCATCAGAAGTGACTGAAGAACGACTATTAGAAGTAGCATCATAACAAGTACAGTGCCGCGCCAACGAGGGAAAGGATCAAGTGTCTATAATTTTCAAGATCCCCAAGGAGGGAAATACTTCTTCAGGCGATATCCATTGATCAGAAAGGGATCATCAGAGGCATCCACGGTCTGTACTTGGACAGAGCCATTAGGGTTGACTGCAAGTACTTTATAGGGGCCCATCCACCGCTGTTGGAGCTTGCCAGGAAACTTGCCAAATCGTGAATCATAGGCTAGGACCAAATCACCTTCTTTGAACGCCTTGTGCTTGATGAAGCTGTCATGGTAAGCCTTGCGTCGAGCTTGCGTGGCTTCCATGCACTGGAGAGCCATCCTGCGAATTTTGTCCAAACATTCCAAGTGCAGGAGACGGCGTTGCAGTGAATCATCATCCCCCAAACGCTCCTTGATAGCCACTCTCAAAGAGGGTAATTCCAGTTCAACCGGAAAAACAGCTTCTGTACCATACACCAGCTGGAAAGGTGTCTGTCCTGTTGCTGTTTTATGGGAGGTTCTGTACGCCCAGAGGGCCTCTGTAAGTCGATCATCCCAATCACGACGATGTGCGGCGATTGTTCTTGTCAGAATCGAGCAGAGGATATGATTGGTGACTTCGACTTGGCCGTTGGCTCTGAGGTAATAAGGAGTGGACTTGCGATGGTGGATCTTATACAACTCTGTCAACTCTTCCATGACTTTGTTGAGGAAATGAGTGCCTCTATCACTTACCAGCTCTAAGGGACTACCAAAACGGGTGATGATATTCTCGTACATGAACAGGGCCACGGTGTTACCATTGTCCCGCTTTAGGGCTTTAGCTTCACACCACTTTGTAACATAATCTGTACATACGAGGATGTATCGGTTCTGTTTCCTTCTGGTGGGAGGGTCGATCGGACCTACGAAGTCAATGCCCCACTTCTCAAACGGCTTCAACGGAAGGATAGGTTGCAATGGCATGGCACTTGTCTTCGTGGGTTTTCCCATTCTTTGACAAGCATCACATCTTTTACAGTAATCATAGGAATCTTTGTGGATGGTAGGCCACCAATATCTCGCTAGCAAAGCCTTCCTAGCTGTAGCTTCTCCTGCAAAGTGACCTCCACATGGCTCGTCGTGGCAAGCCTTCAGAACAATCCCAATCTCATCTCCTGCAACACATCTTCTGAGCACTTCATCTTTGCCTTTCTTGTACAGTGCACCACCTAGCAGGGTGTAGGGGGCTGATTCTAGCATGAGCTTCTTCCTTTCCCGACTAGAAATACCAGGAGGGTACTGTTGGGTTGCCAGCAGATTGGCAATGTCTGGATACCAGGGAGTGACAGTTTCTACCAAGAATAGGGAAGCATCAGGGAGGTCTGGATCATCCTGCTCCTCGTCTGCAATTTATGGAATACGCGACAGATGATCAGCCAGAACATGGGAACGACCAGGCTTAGTAATCACCTCAAAGTCAAACTCCTGGAATAGAAGGAGCCATCTCATCATTCGTCCTTTCACATCTGCTTTGTTCATCAAGAAGGACAGGGCCTCATGATCCACACAAAATTTAAAGTGGGTAGATAGGAGGTAATGGCGAAACTTCTCCAGGGCAAAAACCATTGCCAAGCACTCCAACTCGGTCACTGTATAGTTCCGTTCCCTATCAGTGACTTTTCGGCTTGCATAATAGATCGGTTGATCCAACTTCGAGGAGCCCTTCTGGCATAGGACTGCGCCTAAACCTTCAATTGATGCATCAGTGTGTACATGGAACTCTTTCATCCAATCAGGAGGTTGCAGAATGGGTGCCTCTATCAGACACTGCTTCAGAGTGTGGAAGGCTTTGTCACATTCTTCTGTCCAAGTAAACTCTGCATCTTTCCTCAAGAGCTTGTGCAAGGAAGTTACCTTTGTTGCAAAGTGAGCTATAAACCTTCTGTAGTAACCCACATGGCCTAGGAATCCCCTCAACTGTTTGAGGTTGGTGGGTGCTGTCAGAGCTGCAATCTTTTCAATCTTTGCAGGGTCTGTTGATATCCCTTGTGCAGAGACAATGTGGCCCAACAGAACTCCAGAAGAGACCCCAAAGATGCATTTATCGGGGTTGAGGGAAATCCCATACTCCCGGCATCGGTCAAAGCATTGTTCCAGGTGTTCCCAGTGTTCACGGATCAAGCTATAGACACAGAAGTCATCCAAATATGCCTCAATAAAGTCGTGCGGATGATTTTGAAATGCGGCCATCATGACTCGTTGGAAAGTAGCAGGGGCATTGCAGAGCCCAAATGGCATCACTCGGTAAGCGTAGGTCCCCCATTCTGTGGTGAAGGTTGTTTTGGATTGGTCTTCTTCTGCGATCTGCACTTGATTGTATCCACTGAATCCATCCAGAGGGGAATAAAGCTCATGTCCTGCCACTGTGTCCAACAGTTGGTCTGTGAAAGGGATAGGAAAGTGATCCTTCTTTGTCTTGGAATTAAGCTTCCGGAAATCCACACATATTCGCAATTTGCCATTCTTCTTGGGTATAACCACGATGGGTGAAACCCATTCACTATTTGCCACTGGATAGATGAACTCGGCTTCCAGAAGCTTCAGCAGCTCCGCTTTCACCAATGTGGAATAATTCGAGTTCATTCGTCTCTGTCGTTGCCGTACTGGCTTGGCATCAGGCTCCAAGTCAATATGATGTTGACATATTGTGGGATCAATCCCCTTTAGGTCTTTGTAAGACCATGCAAACACGTCCAAATTTTCTTTCAACAAGTTGTACAAGGTTGACAACTCCTCTTCTGGGAGACTTCTACCCACCTTCAAGTGGCGTTCAGTGCCTTTTGAATCCACAAAGGTTAACTGCCTTTCACCTTCTACTTCACGAATGAAGGTCCCACAGACTGCTTCTGGGTACAGATCCGACTCCTTCAAGGGAGTGGTGTCCTCTTCTGATATCCCACTAGAACCAACTTCTTCTTTTGGTGGAGACTTAGGTTGCTCCTTAAGATGTTGGAATGGGATAAGAGCCGTTTCGGGTTTGGTGTCAAAATTAATTACCTCTTGGCTTGAGGACTCATCTTCTGATGATGACACATCCACGAACGTCACATAACAGGGACCCTCTGATGCCTGTTGGATTGGTGGGACTGGTGCTTGTTGGCACGGTGCATCATCATCATCTTTCTTTGGCAAAGATGGGTTAGGACGGCATGAGCCATTGCTGAAAGACGGCTTGTTCTTTTTAATCCACGTCTTATAAAGGTTTTGCATATGAGAAGATCCATTTACTAGACCAAATAGTACCATCACCATGCTGTCCCATAGCATGAGGTCGTCTGTTTTTGATGCTTCTGAAACTTCGTCCTCAAATGTATCCTCTTCAGGTGGGATAGATTCTTCTGGCTCACTTTCATAATCTTCTTCGTCCATATCATATCCATCCTCTTCTGTCTCTGCGTCTGCTTCTGTCTCTGCTTCTGCTTCTGTCTCTGCTTCTGCTTCTGTCTCTGCTTCTGTAGGAGCTCTGTAATAGAAGAATAGATTCTCTGTTTCCTCTCCTGTCTCTGTCTCTGGTTCTGCTATGGCCATATAACAGGGAGAGCAGTACATCCATGCTTCTATCTCACTGTCAGAAGTGATTTCAGAAGTCATGCCTGATTCAGGAAGGAAGTATTCACCCATTGATAATGGCTTTGCATCTTTTGGAAGTCGGCTTACAGTTTCCACTGTTAAGGAATGTGCCACTGTTTTCTTAGGAAGGATCTGTTTGACAGCATCTTCGTCTGCTGACGTTCCATCTGTAGCCTCGTTAGGGAAATCATAAGATAATTCCAAGGAGGTGGATCCATGTCCTTTTTGAGAACCATACAGTTTCAGCACCACTTTGTTGGGTCCTCTACCCAAGGTCAAGGTCCTTTGAACCAATCCGTCCTTGCTCTGGCTTCAAAAAGCCATGGTCTGCCCAGTAACAGAGGATAGGATGTACCATAAGAGTTTGGCTTCACCACCAAATAGGTCAGCCAATAATCTTTTCCAGCCACTGTAGTCTTCACATATGGGAGAATGCCCAAAGACTTGATTCTACTCTGATCCGCCAGTCTGATGAGCCATTGGGTGGGTTGCACACCTTGTAGGCCTAGATCCTTCATTGTCACATCCGTCATAATGTTTACTGATGAACCACCATCAATCAGTGCGTTTGCAATGAAGCAGGCTTCTATCCATACGCCAATCTCTGGAGTACCTGGATCTAGGAAAGCATTAGCCACATCCACTTCTTTTACAGGCTCTGGAGCCTTGTTGGACTTTGTCACTGTTGAGGGAGCAATCCTTAAACCACGTCTTCTTGTTAGTATACTTTTGAACCTTTTTCGGCAACTGGGAGACAACATCAATAATTGTCGGAATGTGAGGTTTGGTTTAAAGGTATCTAAATCTCTAACTAGATCGTATTCCTTAATAGGATCCACTGGCTTCTCTAACCGATTAGGGAATGGGGCAACACCCATTTTCATTTTCCCTCTTTCTTCCATCAGAGGAATTACAGGAACTTCTTCTGCCACTTGTGGCACTTCCTCCTCTTCTGTATCCTAAACCTCTGGTCCTGTCTTTGTAACTGTCTCTGTAACTCTCTATGGCACTGTAGGGCTCTGTACGGCACTGTTAGGCTCTATTCTGTTCTGTTCTTCTGGTGGAAGATTGAACTTCACTGTTCTGGCTGGAGGGTTATTTTCTTTCTGGATAGGTGGTTCCTTCTGCTTTGCACGCGTGATGGCAGCAACTTTCAATTCCACCAAATTGGAGGTGGGCTCTTGGGCCTTGGCTGGACTATCAGTAGCACTGTTTTTCACTGGGGCTGGGCTTGGACAGTCTTTTGCAGTGTGGCCTTCTCCTTTGCATCGACTACATAAGGGCTTGTAATCCACTGACCTTCGAGGATTTGGACAATTTGGTGAGATGTGTCCCTTTTCTCCGCATCTGTAACACTCCACTTCTGATCTCTGACCACCGCCAGACTGTCTTCCTGTGTAACTTTGAGAGGGAAATCTTCTAGGTCCGAAATTAGGACCAAACTCTCTAGGCTTGGGTCCAATATCTTGTGTTGTCATTTTGGATTCCAGCAAGTTGAATCTTGCGTCTTCTTCCTTCCTTCTCCTATCATGCATCTCCTTCAGAGAGCAAATGTCCTCTGTATGATTCTTCCGCAAACAATAGGAACAGAAGGCTCCAGGGATGGTTGGTTTCCGTGTACATTCAGTGGCTAAATGGCCTGCTTGATGACACTTACCACACCAAGTATTTGACCGCATTACATCTCTTCGTGCTCCTACAACGTTGGATATGCTAGCAGTATTCACTTTCAACGTCTGTAGTTGCTCTGTAATCACATCCATCAACTTTTGATGTTTGCAACTGAGTTGGATAAGTAGTCCTTCAAGCTTTCACCTCCTGAGGCACTGGCAGGAGGATTTTGAGGAGTCTCGGCAATCACTGCATAAACGGGTTGGGCTGGTACAGAGGGATCTCTGTTCTGGTTCTGATTCAGAACTCCCGTTTGAACGGTTGGCGGTTGGCTCCAGTTGGTGTTGCTGTTGATTTGGCGTTGAGGAAATTGGTTGGGACCATTGTTGTTGTGGTTGAACCATCATTTGAGGCATGGATTGTGGCCACTGTGGATTTGGTGCACTGTACTGTGATACTGGGGACATCTGTTGGTAGGGATAGGAAATAGTCCCTGCAACTGCATTTGGTGGGTACATCATTCTTGGCACCAGAGGAGGTAGGACTCCTCTTCCTGTATTCATTGCCAATCTAGCTTCCACTTCATCGTACAGTCTTGCACCTTCTGTTGCAACTTGCAGGGTGGCTGGTCTTTGTAGCTCCACAAACTTACAGACTTCTAGTTGTAATCCTCTGAGAAACACTCCCTTCTGAATGCCATCATCTAAATTATGGTTAGTCCATCTCTTCAGGATGGATTCCATTCGTGAGACATAGGCTTCCACTCTTTCTCCAGAGGACTGACTTAGGTTCATAAATTCCTCTCTCATCCGCTCTTCAAAACCTTCATGCTTGAATTTAGTGAGGAAAGCCAACTTCAGGTCGTCCCATGTGCCAAAAGTTCCTACTGCTTGTCTCTCATACCACTGAAACGCCGCGCCCTTGAAAGTGGCGGGGAATATTGCTAACCAATGCTCAGGGGTTCTGGCATTGTTAGCCACACACGCTACCATAAACTCTGCTACATGAAGATCGGGGTCTTCATTGTACTCTCCCTTAAAAACTGGCAATGGGACTACATTCGCTGGTGTGTCATCAATATTTCCAGGACGGATCTGGCTTAGAAGTGGACCTCCAGCAGGAGGAGGAAGGGCTTGATGTGCCATTGGGACTTCTATAAGGAGTTCTGCAAGGGCGTCAAAGGCGGCTTCTACTGCGAGCTCGTTCTCAGCCTTGATTTTTGCTTTCTCTCTTCTCACGTACCTCTGGACTCGTTCTAACGCTTGCCTTTTTATTGCGTCATTCATCAGGGGGTTGGCTCCACTATGTTGTTAGTGCTCCACAGAGGGTTAACAGAAGGCCTGAGTTTCTGTAGGACTCTCTTGCCAACATTTCTTCTACTTCTTTCTTTTCAACGTCCTTGAATTCTGCTTTCATGCCACTACACAGAGGAAGGTATTCGGTTCTGAAGGTGTCAAAATGCATACGTCTGAGCATTGTGGTGGTACCATCATCATAGTAATGCCAGCTTCTGATGGTTTCAATAGTGTATGTTGTGAAAAACACTCTGTCTACTAACTTCTAGTACACCAAGCAGAAGATTATCAGTACACCAAGCATTCCATGTATCTTGCTGTTGAGCGTCCACGAACAAATTCCAACTCTTTTCCTTCTTGTCCTTGTGAACCTCTACAGACCAAGACTCCTGAAGCTTCTTCACAATCTCCCACTTGATGTTGTCTGGAAAATTCTCAATGAATGCCAAATCTTCCATGGATGGTCATTCTCTCTGTTTCTGCTCTTCAGTTTGTTCCCAAACAGTTTGCCACCAGGATGCAAGTTTCTGCTGCTTCAACAGGAAGAGGAAACTGTCCACTACATAGAGCATGCATCATGATGGTGATGTGTTTCCGCCATTGTGGGATGAACTTCTTGTGAAAAGTGGCTTTGATTATGAGGAATTCCAACTCTTCAGTGGAAGAAGGAACTTTACAAACATCCATTGAATTCTTCTCTTCTTGGCAATGCTATTTCCTTCATTTTCAGCCTCTTTTGGTGCTTGTTGATGGCAAGGTTCCCCGGCTGCGCATCAAAAACATGGAGCCCGGAGAGGAACACCAAGGAAAAGGGAATTCTCTTGCAAGAAAATCTATCTTGTAATATCAACAAGCTTATTTATCATATTTCATATTGTCACAATGAAGAAAAGAACACCAGGCACAACAAATCTTCATGCAGCATCATGTAAATCTCCCACGGATTTTAATAGAATCAACCATATTCTTCAATATCCTCACAAAATCCATCAATGGAACAAAGAAAGCAAAGAAATACACCATCTTTGAATGGAAATACATCACATAGTATTCATCTTCAATATCTTCATAGTCTTCTCTCTCAATCTCTCATATACAATCACTTTGTTTGAGTAGAATTGACTATCTCTGACTCTCTCTCTATCTCACTCCATCAATAATACATCATATCCTCACTACAATCTCTCAAAATTACCCTCAATAATCACTCTTAGGTCGTGGATACCCCTCCCAAGAGGTATGTCTGATATGAAGAGTCACCAGAGCCACTACAATGTCTCTTCACAGCTCACTACTGTCACTTCACTCTAGTCTTCTCTTGAGTCTTCAGCAGCTACTTCTTCCACTTCTTTTAGCTCTTTTGCACTTGTATTCACCTCTTTCCAAGGCTAGAAAACTTTCCCCAAAGTCACACATACATTCCACAGAACACTTACAGAAGCATACAGAACAGTCTACAGAACAGTACCAGAACAGTACCAGAACAGCTACAGTACAGAACAGAACAGAGACAGAACAGTCTACAGAAGCTCTACAGAAGACCTAGAGAAGGTTACAGAAGGTTATCAAAACCACATAACTTACTCTCAAACCATTCCAAACTCTCACAAACCATTCAATAAGCTTTCACAATATCTCATTCTTCATCAATCAATACTCCTTCCCTCTTTACAGAAGACAATCAGAACAAAATAGACCAAAACAGAACAAAACAGAAGGTATAGAGAACCATTCAAAACCTATCAGAACATCACAGAACCATCAACAAACATCATGATCTTCCAAAACACAATCATTATCATCTAAAACACTCTCAAACCACTTCCAAATCAATCAATCATCTCATAAAATCAACCATTCAGCTCTCAAAAACAACAAAAATCAGCCAAAAAACAAGTCATTTCAACACTCAACATCTATCATGCATTGTACTCGCAAGCTAATTGAACACCATATACAAGAAGATTGGGTGTGGTTGGAAAATTTTCTATCCAGGGAGGTAACGTCTCGTCCTAAGGAGGAGTGCACCCTTTGCGGCCAATTAGAAGAGTTCGTGGGTGTGCGATGGATGGAGTACTTGAGCCAATCCACCACTTGGAAGGTACTATCCAATCTATATCGTCAATACTAGAGGAGATAGGCAGCCTTCCAGACCTACCTACAATCTTGGAGCCTGAGATGGAGGCAATGATCGATGCATTGAGTCCCATGGATGTCGAGACTTCTGTTCCGCTTGGAGAGGAAGCATCCATACCATTATATGATGGGTGCCGAGTATTTCGCCTGAAGACACTGCTTGCACTCCTAAGTGTGCAAGCAAAATACAAATGGAGCGATGTGAGTGTGATTGAGTTGTTCAGGTACCTTGTACGTACGCTTCGTTGATTTCTTTTCGACATTATCATTAAAAACATTTGTGCTTTTTCAGGGTGTTTTATGATTTTTTCAAGTTACTAAAATATCATATATTACTTATTACCTGCAAATACCATGCCTGAGTCTCGTAATGATGCGCGATATGCTTTACGAAAGCTTGGCATGGACTACAACAACATCTGTGCATGTATCAACGATTGCATACTGTTTCGAGGAGAACACGAGACTATGGAGACATGTTCAAAGTGTGGTGCTCATAGGTATCGACAGGACTTACAAGGGAAAACCATCCCTCAAAAAGTTCTTAGACACTTTTCGCTTGTTCCCTGCATAAACCACATGTTTCGTATGTTTGGCATGGTGAGCTTTACAATGTGGCATGCATAGAATAGGTCCATAGATGGAGTTCAACGAATATTAGCGGATTCACAGGCATGGAGCCACATTGACTCTACCTTCCTAGGCCTTGCCCAAGAGCCAATGAATCTTCAGCTCGGTCTTGCAATGGATGGCATTAATCCATTCAGTCTACGCTCAATTTCTTATAGTGTGTGGCCTATAGTCCTTGTCAACTACAATATCCCTCCATGGCTTTTCACGAAGAAAGGACATCTCATCCTTAGCTTACTCGTCCCCAGACACTACAAAGTCACAAATATGGACATGTATCTTTTTCCATTAGTCGATGAGCTTAAGATTTTGTGGGAGGAGGGGGTCACTATGCAAGATATGAGCAAGCGTGATGGTCGACGGTCCGCCAATATTCGAGCCATTCTCATGTGGATGATACACGACTTTTCGGGATTCCAAGAGTGCTCAAGTAAATAGGCTTCCGTTCTCGTTGGTAATATCTATCATAGCTCATTCAAGTTTATATTCATTGGATAGAGGTGTTGGAACATGTCTGGTTACCTCAAGTTATCATGTATGTCCATTGTGTGGGTCATAATTAGACTCCCGAAGGTCACGAACCATGAAGAAGATGGTATATCAAGGACACGCCGCTTTCTTGCCAAAGGGTCATGAACTCAGGGAAGGTTTTCTTGGATGACCTCCAACATGTATAAATGTCGCAAGCTGGTACGAGCTGAAAATGGTCCACACGAAGTCACATCCAACGGAATGTGACGGTTCTCAGTTTTCTGCAAGTTACCATATTGGACCCACTTACAGATCAACCACTTATTGAATCCCATGCATATTTTCAAGAATGTTGGTAGCTTGCTATGGGACCACATCACATGAAAGAGAGACACTATAGGGGCACAACTGGATTTGAAGGAGATAGGCAAGATGAATGCGCTTTGGCCGCAGTCGAGTGCTGATGGTCGCATGCAGCTACCTCGCGCTCCTTGGGTTTTATCCACTAAAGAAGAGCACATTGTGAAGCAAATAGTCAAGTCTATCAACACTCCGATGGGTATGATGTATTCTCTCAGGTCTGTTTTTTCTAAAGACGACAAATTATTGGAGTGTATTCATTGTTCATAATGCTTTCTCATTTGTGGCAGTTTGTACTCCGATCACGATTGTAGGATGCCTTACTCTAGAAATACGTGGGACCATTTACAAGTTGTCGAATTTAGTGTAATGGATTTCACAGAAGGAGATTAAGACATCCTCTATTGAATCTGCGAGGTGGGGAGCAGTGGAGACGGTCTGTCTCTTTGAGAAATACCTGCCTACCAGTATGCACACGATACAAATCCAACTTCTTGTGTATCTTGTAGATGAAGTGGAGATTACTGGACTTGTCCATACGCGATGGATGTTCTTCTTGAAGCGCTTCATGAAAACCCTGAAAGGCTTTGTGCGACAATGAGCTCAGCCAAAAGATAGTATGGCTGAAGATTGGTTGGTGTCTGAGGTGCTAGTGCATATTTCACAATGGCTACCAACGGTGGATCCAGACAACAATATGCTATGGTCGTTGAAGGGCGATGATAGACTAATTGGAGATGTGGTGGCTGGAAATGGGATAGAAAAAATAATGGTTGCTGCAATGGAGGAGAAGGTGAGTCGCTTTTGTATGTTATACCATGCCTCTATGGAGACGTGGCTCGCCAGGTACCAGCAAGCTAGGCAAGATCGAGAGGAAGCGCTATATGAATTTCAATGTAATACGCGCCATCAGCTGATTAGATATCTCAAGGGCATGGAGGAGATGCTGCGGTTCATGTCAACGCGATGGTTGCATGGAGCTTTGATCCCGCAGCGTCTCGCGAAGGGGTGCAGGTCTCAACTGAGGAGTTGGAATTCTCGAGGAGATGTAGTCTAAATGTGATGACGTGTTTAGGATTTGTCGTATCTATATTTTATATGTAACAACTAATTTGAGTGTTTCAATGTACAATACAAAATATTTAGTGCAGCGTGGTTGCACGGACAACATTTTGGCGTGGAGCGTATTGACAAAATGCACTCCACAACAGACTATGGTATCATGGCAAGGTTCGAGCAAGAGAGCCGACAACGAGGAATAGATCCAAACACGGTTATAGATGAGATGGAGTATTTTGGAAACTTACAAAGTATTGTTATGGTGGATTACCATAGCTTCTCCATGATACTATTCGATGTGCAGTGGTTTAAAGTGGTACTTGAAGGAGCTGGAGTAATAGTTTGAGGAGGTCCATCTGGATTTCTCAAAATAGATTTCGAAAAAAAATGGACGGATTTGCGCGACACCTTTGTGTTGCCGGCCCATTGTGAACAGGTGCATGAACTCATTTGTTTGTTAATTGTATTACGACATGGTACATGTTACAATAGTTTAATCTCTCTTGTACGTGTTTGTGAACATGTAATCTTCTATCCAAACCCCGGATAACCTTGATGGTGGTATGTTATACCTTCAGCTCCCCGAAGTGTGAGAGTATATGATCAAAGCGATGTTTTGAGCATAGATGAGGACAATATGCAAATAGAGGGGTTGATATTACAAGGGGTGGAGGCCACCGAAATCTTGGAGCATGTAGAGGAGCCAGCATCGGGTAACAATGATGGAAATACAGGAGTCCAAGAATTCTTTGAGAATGAGGTGGACTCATTCTTTTGTGGTGACATGTCTATCGACCTTTCAGTGTATGCGTTGTGTCAGGAGATTGAAATGGACCATAGGATATTTCATACTTGGAGCATCCACTTACTCAATTCATGGACTAATTTCTTATAAGGGTATATAAGATATGCATTTTAAGTGAGATCATTTTTTAAAGATTTATATTACTATGATTTGTATAATTTAAATTGATTATATTCACATCATTTTTTGTATGTGCAGGTGACCTTTGTGGATACTTAGATCATCAAGATGAGTTGAGGGATGAGCGATGAGGAGTTGCAGGATATCTTCACACGCATGTCTCCAAATCAGATGGCAAGATTCAGAGACATGGCAGACCAGGAGCTGTCTCGGACATTGTTAGGCCACTCTATTAGATCTACTTCGACGAGATCAGATGCTTCAGCTTTGAGCATACAATGTTGACATTCCAGACTTGGGCCAGAGGGAGGGAGTGCTTCAGGGTCAGGGGGATACTGCAAAGATATGGAGGAAGTGAGCCCGCGATTGGCACGGGATACAGGTGCTACTCCTTGCTCTCGTGGCGGTTCCAAAGAGTGTAGCTCAGGTGGTTGGTGTGGAGACACAGACGCGGTGTCTCCGTCTCGTCGTTCTGCTGGAGTTGTGTTACCTCCAAGACACACGTGTGAAGACGTCTACTCCATTTACTCCTGGCTTTTGCTCAGTCGTCCGCAGATGGCACCCCTATGGGTGCTATACTAATAGATACTACCCTAGTCTGTACATCAGATATACAAGGATCTCGTGGATATGCCCAAGAGCGTGGTCGCAGGTGGGAGAGGACCCATCTTAGGCATACCCCAGAGGGGTATACCTATCTTGTCGATGATAGGTCAAGAGCCATCATCATGAATGATGAGGGGAGGAGGGTGATGGCTCGCATGAGAGAGTTGTGCCAATAAATTTTTCGGCACAATGTCTTAGATCATTGGAAAAATATACTAGAGGGGAGAAAGGACTACATAGTAGCATTCTTGCATGAGGAGTTTCCAGTTCTAGCCATAGTAGATAGATTTTCTATGGGCTGGATGATGGAGTACATAAGTGCATATATGTCACATAGACGATCGAATGCATGCAAGGCACTCAAGAGTGGGGCTGCAAAGCCCAAGTGGCTAGATGCGGACGATTGCCGCCAATTGAGGGAGGAGGATACAGATTCTCCAGGACGTTGGAGTTAGCACAGCGCGAGACGGAGTGGTCCATCATTTTGGGAGTGGCGGTCACATGATATATCTGGAGAACTTTGTAAGTTTTTCTTTTATTTTGCTTGCTTATTTTTTTGCAATATCCTTTGTACTAGCAATCATGTTTCTAACAGTTAGTATTTTGTTTTCTTTGCAGCACTCCATTACAAATCACGATCCGACCGGCTTTGAGACTGGATATGCAGAGAGGCATGGTCTCACTGCATTGATCGACCGATTATATAGACTTGGCGGCCCTGTAAGTCACTCATCTTTCTTGTCCGTAGTTACCATGTTTAAATAGAATGCGTTATTGTATGGTGGACTGATGTATAGTTGTTTCTTTTTTTGTAGAGTCTGTTTGATACTCCTTTGTGGTGGGACGAGCTTTCGGATGGGAGGATGTATAGCTCGCCCTTAGATCCCTAGAGCTCACACACCCTTCTTTTTTTGTCTCCTGATCTGTGTAGACATTTTCTATGTAGTAGTGATATCCTGCCATGATTGTACCAGTCGCTTTCATTATGCGATCATGTATTTATTTCATGTATGAGTGTTATGATTTAAGTATACTTTGTCTTTATTTACACAAGCATTGTACACAGTGCCGAAACTATTTTGTATGGCCCAATTGCCACAAATTTTTTTTTCCATGTTACCGTTGCTATTAGCATCACAAATTTACTTGTACGCATCGTTATTAGCATCGCAAAGAGTCGTTATCAGCATCGTTATTTGTGTTGGTTGCGACACTGATACCGATGCAAATAGTGATGCTGATAACGATGGTAATACTGACTATTCTATGGTGTCTCCAATAACAATGCTTTTTGCGACGATGGGGGCAAATTTTTTTATTTACATTTTCATAGCTTTTAATGTCGGTATAAGGCCTATATCTTGTAGTGAGTAATAATATCGATAAACATTACTATAGGTAGGTGAATATATATACAAAACTACAACCACTATAATATATGAGGGGTATTGTGATGCAAAATTTGAGCACAATTTACATAAAATTTCATGTCATGGGTATATATGTCTAAGTGTAGATGAATCTATTGGAATGCGCATGAATACATAGCCCTCATATATAGTAAAGTGCATATTGATACTATTTAGAAAAACTATTGATATATATATCAATGCTTTTATTGATGCATGTTTTGACATTAATTGAAAATATCTAAACTTGAAACTTACCCTACCTTGCTCATTCTTGTTGGTGACATCGAGCTCAAGAGATAAGTACTTCACTCACTTTCATTTCTTCTTCTTTCTTATTTTATGCTTTTGTATTACTTATTGACAAGATCATTATGCAATGTAGCTATGTTTAACTTGTTTTCTTTCAAATTTTTGCAAGTATTAATGCATGTGTTCTTACACACACACACACACACAATGTGTGTGTGTGTGAACTACTATTAAATCTTAGGTGTAATATAACTATTCTACATAGTAATATTCATATTGACTTATCTTGTTTGAGGGTAAAATGAAGATTAATTCATGTTAATTAGTTTTTGATGATTGCATGCACTTACAAAAATCATAAAAAATTGGAATGTCGATTATCATATAGATCTCAACACATTAATCATAGAACAATTATAAGTCAAGTAGTTCTATGTCTCCTTGTCTACATTATATTATATTTGATTGATTATAGTAATTAAATTAGCTCATGCTTGTAAATCAATTAAGTCAAACTCTAAAATTGATCCTATTAATATGAAATTGAATATGTCAAATGATTTCTAATAATAATTAGAGTATATAAGATTCAATACAACTAAGAATAATAAAAGCATACATTATTGAATATACCTAATGACTTATGAACTAATGAATGAACAAATATATATAGAGTAGAAAATTAATAACAATCTTATAAATATAGACTAGTAAGTCAATAATACTAAAACCATATTCTAGCTAGGGTTTAATATGTTATTTATTAGGATTAAGGTATTTTAAATTATGAGGTGCTTACATATGTACATGGAGGCCTATGTGATAGTGTATATTATCATTGGTACGATTCTCATTTGTGCCAACTTATTATGTTTTGTAAGCCAGTTCATATAAGGAGCTATCAAGAGAATCTAGGACCTAGAGGGTCTTCTTATTAAATCACAAAAAACATGTGCATCTTCATGAGGGGATTCTCACGTTCCACAATAGTCGACTCTTCCTATAGTATGACCTTCACAGGTGCTAGCAAGGCATATGCAACATTTGGCATTATGTATATGCATACGGGCAATAGTATACTTTTCTATTTGTATCTTGCCAATATATATTAGTACGAATTGAATTACATAGAGAATATGTTATCAAATCATATTGTGCATTATGTATATTTGCAAAACAAGTGGTCCATCTCTAACAAGATAACAAATGTGGACAAAGGGGATAGATCCTCATATATCTTTGTTATAGATAGTATAATTTTCTATAATTGTCAATATATGCATCAATGTAAGCATGAATATACCTTGGCGTATTTTCCAGTGCTTATTTCCATGCCTATACCATCAAATATATTAAGGTACTCTCTCCAATGGACAAATAAATGAACATTTTGATCATCAGATTTGACATTTTGATCCCTTTTAACATGCAATTCCATTTTTTAGTTTTCACTAATGTAGCCCTCATATGTCGTAGTGAATGCATTCTTGCTATAGATGTAGATTATATAAACATTTTTAAGGTCACCTCTATATCCGTGTTTATAGATGAATTTATACATGTACATCTCATTTGTATTTTTACCCCAGTTATATGTATAAACATGTTCCAGACTTTATTTGCACATCTAAGCACCTACACATTGGACATAATTATACATAGATATCCATGAATACATGTAGAAATATGCTTATAAATAGACTCTATTTTCTTAGTATATAAAATGCATTGATTCACTTCAACATACTATTTCCTTGTACTTTAAAATGATACTATTTTTATGGAATAATAATATAAGGAACAGAATGGGTAGTCTTAGGCTTTAATGGTAGGTCTCAAACAAATGCCCTAGAAATGCTCCTCTTGAGCTATAGCAACTTTTGTATTATAGAATAGGGAAGCATAGGCTTCTCTAATTGGATGGGAGGCAAATCTAAATTGGAATAGTGCACAAAGACCTAAAGTTGGAAAAGTTCTCTTAAGTGGACCCGAGGAGCTCAGAAGAGGGTACCAGGAACTACTATTGAGTAGCACACCCTTCCTACCATCTCCATCACCCAATATCTAGGCATTTTATTTATGGAAAATATCAGATGAGCTATAAAGTAGGGTTGAAATGCATGCATGCAACGAATGTTGGCTACAAGCTCACAAATCAAGTGGCATAGTGAGAAATTGAGGTTGCTTTAAGAACTAATCTACCGCCTACAAGCTGAAGAGGGTAACGTGGTGCTCCCTAATTTGAACTCCATGATATAATGTAGGAATGCCCTCGATTATTTCCAGAAAAATATATGCACTTTACACACGATGGGTCCCTCCAATATCCTAAGAGATAGTAGCATTTTAGAGGATTTCAATGCACTATAGGATGTAAATCTCACCTTTATTAGGTAGACAAAAGGAATCAATAAGGTAGGAATAATCTATAGGGATGAGGGGATGATGTGCATTGCTATTTGCTCAATTAAAATCCTACTATGCAAAGGCCACATCATGGAACAGGCCTTTGAGTGGTGGTATAGTATGCATTACCCTATAGTGCACATTACAGGTCTTAACACATTTATTCAAAGGCCTTGTTAGCCAATGGAGGCAGTAATCAAATGCTGCAAATCAAATGTGATGAATATATTTCAAGATACACTTAAGTTGGGATGAATTAAAAGCTCATCGCAATGTTAATGTGGTAGCAACAAAGTTGATATAAGAAAGTATAAGTAATGGTGTGCTTTGATTGTATTGCTATTTCATTTGAGACTATGGATGATTGCAAAGCTATCTTTTTGCCTTTCTAGATTATCTTAATTGATTGAGCTTTAGCTTCAATTGGGCATTGCAATTTTATTTTTTGGTGATAGCATTATATATTTTTAAATGCTTAAAGAATTACTCATATGTTGTACTAAGTTATAAATATTCTATCATCATATCATGGCATTATTAGATTTTTCTAAATTAATGGACACGAAAAACCAACAAGATGGCTTATATAAATGTCATTTTTTTTTCTCTAATACTATTCTATTAGCTAGAAATGCAAATTTTAGAACACATGTCTATTGAAGGTTAAAATTTTGAAAAAGCCCTTCCACAAGAAAGGCACTTGTTCACGAACCCTTCAATGGAAAAAACATAGGGGACTATCAATATCATGCTCTTGGACCTGTGCTTCTCCAAGGCCTACATTTGACAAGATTTGCCCATTATTTCATGTGACAGTTGAAGTTTATTGAAGTAACTTCAATTGATCTACATTATAAAACTCAAACTATCTATAATTTTTGGTATGTTATAAGTAATGTAAAAAAAAAAAAACAAGATGTGTTGTTTGACAGATACAGCACTTTTTTGACTTGTTTTGATGGGCAACATAGCCAAAGCAAGCATGACATCGATCAAATGAGTCGAGAAAAAACGAGAGCTAGCTTACATTTCAAAAAAGCTTTTCAAAACTAAAAAAAAGTTCTAAACATCACACTATGAAATTAGATGGATTTATGTATGGTTGAGAAAAAAGTTCTAGACAAGATGAGACGTCTATTCCTTGACAAATATGATAAATTTACTCTCTTGAAAGAAGGGCATACTTCCAATTCTTCACAAATAAATTGAGGTTATGCTCCTGCCCTAGAAAGTAAAGCTTTGGGTTGCCCTTTGATTCTTGCAAGCATTCACTCTCACTCCACCCACCACCTTATTGTAGGGATCCTTGGGGTCCCATGATGATATGCCTCTCTCTTTGGTATTGCATGTGGCCCACTTTACTTTTTCTAATAGGAAGAAGATGGCTTTTCTCCCACCAACCAACAACTTGAAGCCTAGCCGGTCCTCGCGATGAATGCAAATTTTGCTACTAGCTAGCTTTATAACTAAAAGTGTACAATCTTTGCTGGTTCTCTTAAGTTTGAAGTACATTTCTTACCAAAAAATATCCATTTTCGCTGGTTAGAAATAGAATAAATGCCAGTTTCTCGAGAGCCCCCTTTGCCCTCTTTGCCATTGTATGAATTTGAGATTTTTTCGAAAACTATGAATGGGAACCAACTCAATACCTTGAGGTACATAATGGAAGCCTTTTTTACTTGGAAGCTTGATTGCCTAATATGAAGCTCTCAAAACTTTGACTATGATTATGTGGGCACAAGGGTTACTCAAGCTCGTTATGATTTTATAATGAATTTTTGCCAAGGAAACCCTGAGGATCACGGTTCTGGTTCTTTCACCATGAGGGGAGTGGCACGAGACAAAGAGAGGGAGAGATGGGGTGGAGAGAGAGAGAGACAGACAGATAGAAGTTCATTTATGCTGTATACTACAAGATACAAGCCTTATACCAATGCTCAAAGTGACATAAACATTCATTAAAAAAATTGTCCCCGTCATTGCTAAACGCATTGATATTAGCATCTCTACAAAGCTATCACTATTTTTATCACTTTTATGATGCAAAAAGTGACACATTAAGTGATAGTTTGTGACATATATTGCAATGCCAATAAGGACACATGCAATAAATTTGTGATGCTAATATCGATGGTCACAGAGAAAAAAAAAAGTGTGGCAGGTACGCAATGGTCGTCAAGATGAGCGCAAAATGTACTTGAATCCACAAGACTAATATATAGAATAAGTACAAGTTCGCTGACGAAAACTCATGGAAATATGGCAAGATACAAAGGATGATAAGTGCATCTAAGAAATAGTATATGGAAGATGCCTGAACAGATCACATAACCAAAAAGAAAGAGGGTGTGTGCTCTATGAATGCAAGCGCAAGCTACAAATCCTCAGCATTAGAAAGCTCATCCCGATGCAAAGGAGCATCGAACGGACTGTGCAAAATGAATGACTACAGATCAATCCACCATACATAATGCATTAAAAAAAATTTAACAATGGATAAGAAAGATGATTGACTTATTGGGCCATCACATACATACATTCTATTGATCAATAGTGAGACCATGTCTCTCTACATATCGAGTCTCCAAGCTAGTGGGATTGGGTTTGTACTAGAGTGCTACAAACAAAATAGAATAAAAATGTTAGAAACACGATTGTCACTACAAGTGATATTGCAAATAAAGAAAGTGAGAAGAACAAAAGAAAAACTTACAAAGTCCTTCAAATAAGCCTTGTGGCTACCACTCCCCAGATGATGCATGACCCCTACCTCCAATTCACTACGAGATATAGGCCTTATACTGACGTTCAAAGCGACGAAAATGTTCATAAAGAAAAATTTCCATGTCATCACAAAAAACATCAATATTAGTGATGCTATAAAATAGTAATAGCGACGTGTGCAGTAGATACGTGTAGAAAATTTGTGAAGTTAATAGCAACGATAATAGGGAAAAAAAATTGTGGCAAGGCACCACAAATAGCACTATGTGCTTTATTTGGGCCATACAAAAGAGTTTCAGTAATGTGTACAATGCTCGTCTGAATGAAGGCAAAGTGTACTTGAATCCATAAGAGTGATACATAAAATAAATACAAGATCCGTAATGAAAGCGACGGTACAATCATGCCAAGATACAAAGAATGATAATAACATAGTGCATAGAAAATGCTCATTCCGCCACAAAGGAGGATCAAACGGACTCTGCAAAAAGAGAACAAACTACACATTAGTCCACCATACAATAATATATTTTAATTAAATTAGTAATTACGGACAAGAAAGATAAGTGGAAGAGCCATGCTACCTTCTGGCCGAGCTCATTGTCACACAAAGCCTCTCAGGGTTTTCATAAAGCGCTCCAAGAAGAACATCCATTGCGTATGGACAGGTCCAGTAATCTCCACTTCATCTACAAGATGCACAAGAAGTGGATTTGTATTGTGAGCATGTTGGTGGGCAAGTATTTCTCAAAGAGACAGATCATCTCCACTACTCCCCGCCTTGTAGATTCAATAGAGGACGTCTTAATCTCCTTCTGTGAGATCCATTGCACTAAAGTTGACAACTTATAAATCACCTTGCGTATTTCTGGAGTAAGGCATCCTACGATCACATTCGATAGTACAAACTACCACAAATGAAGAAGCATTATGAACAACGACTACACTCCAAATAGCAAAATACGCAAGCCAGTTACAATCCATTTGTAGTAAAAACCTGACCTATCTTATGCCAATCATGGAATTTTAGCACTGATAATTGGTCGTCTTTAGAAAACGTGCTCTTATTTAGTGGATAATGTGCTCTTCTTTAGTGGACAAAACCCAAGGAGTACGAGGTAGCTGCAAGCGACTATCAACACTCGACTGCGGGCAAAGCGCCTCCATCTTGTCTATCTCCTTCTCAAATCCATTCGTACCCCTACAGTTTCTCTCTTTCCCATGATGTGATCCCATAATAAGCTACCCACATTCTTGAAAATATGCATAGGATTCAATAAGTGGTTGATCTTTAAGTGGGTCCAATAAGGCAAGTAGTATAAAATTGAGGACTGTAACATTTCATTTGGATGTGACTCCATGTGGACCATTTTGAGCTTGTACTAGCTTTGGGCATTCATACATGCTAGAGGTCGTCCAAGAAAACCTTCCCTCAGTTCATGACCCTTTGGCAAGAAAGCGATGTGTACTTGATATACCATCTTCTTCATGGTCCATGACCTTCCACAGTCTAACTGTGGCCCACACAATGGACATGCATAATAACTTAAGATAACCAAACCTATCCCAACACCTCTATCCAATGAATACAAACTTGAATGGGATATATTTGATAAAACCAATGAGAACGGAAGTCTACTTACGTGAGCACTCCCTGAATCCCAAAAATTCATGCATGGTTCACATGAGAATGGCTCGAATATTGGTGGATCCTCGACTATCACACTTGCTTATATCTTCCACGATGACCCCCTCCTTCTACAAAATCTTAAGCTCATCGACTGATGGACGAAGATACACGTCCATATTTTTGACATTGTAGTGACCGGGAACAAGCAAGCTAAGGATGAGGTGTCATTTCTTCATAGAATGCCATGGAGGGATGTTGTAGTTGACGAGGACTACATGCCACAGATTGTAAGAAGTTGAGTATAGACCAAATGGGTTCATGCCATCCATAGAAAGATCGAGCCAAATATTCCTTCGCTCTCGGACAAAGCCTAGAAAGGTAGAGTCAATGTGGCTCAATGCGTGTGAATCCGCTGATATTCATTGAACTCCACCTGTGGATCTATTTTGCACATGCCACGTTGTCAAGATCGCCATGCTAGATGTACGAAATATGTGATTTATGCATGGGATAAGTGGAAAGTGTCTAAGAAATTTTTGAGGGATAAGCGGCACACACACACACACACATACACACACACACACACTCTCTCTCTCTCTTAATCTCCTTGCGTTGATCTCTCTCTACTCTTCTCTCTATACATCACTTCATCAACAAAAATAAAGAGAGAAGTAAAGAAAAGAGATAAACAAAGAGAGAAGAGAGAATGCACTTACCTCAAATCTTAAAGAAGAATCCTTTTGTGTTTCTCTCCTTCTTTTTCTTCTTCTCCTTCACGGGTTCCCTCCTTCTTCTTTGCAGTTTTTCCCTCTCTTTTTGTGGTGGATTGGCAGTGGTAGCGGCCTCTCTCTTTCTCTCTCTCCATATCCCTTGCGTTGATCTCTCTCACTTCTTCTCTCTATATATCTCTTCATCAACAAAAATAAAGAGAGAAGTAAAGAAAAGAGAAAAACAAAGAAAGAAGAGATAATGCACTTACCTCAAAGCTTGAAGAAGAATCCCTTCGTACTTCCCTCCTTTTTCTTCTCCTTCATTGAGTTTCTTCCTTTTCCTTTACACTTGTCTCCTCCCTCTTCGTGGATGGCAATGGTGGTGGTGGTGGTGGTGGCCTCTCTCTCCTCTCTCTCTCTTACTTGTTTACAAACCTCTAAAATGAAATGCTCGTGTTTCAACACTTTTTTATGAAGCCCAATCAACAGGAGATAGTCCATTAAAAATAATCTAGGCATGTTTACTTTTAGAAAGACAAAATCCCGTTGCCTTTTAATTGGCGGTGGGATCTCTCCCCTTTTTTATTTCTCCATAAGACACTCTTCCTTCCCCTCCCTTGTTCTCTCTATTTCTTTCTCTCCTTCCCTCCCCACTCTCACTCAACGCATGTCATTGCAAAGATAATCAAAGATAGAAAATAAAAAGCTTAAAAAACAAAGATATTGAAGGAAATCTCACCCTACCTCTCTTTATGTCTTTCTCCCCCCTCTCCCTTTACTTTTCTTTCTTAACCTGCTCTCTCATTCTCTCATTTTTTTCCTATTCTTCTTCCTCTCTCTCACTCTATATTTTTTTCTCTCTATCTCTCTCTCTCCTTCTCTCTCTCTCTCTCTCTCTCTTTTTCACTCTGCTTCCTCTTTTTACCTCACCCTTCTTTTCTACCTTCTCCTCCTCTCTTCCTTCCCTCTCCCTCTCTCTATTTCTCTCCTCCTCTATTTCTCTCTATTTCCCTTTCTTTGTTTCCTCTCTTTGTTTCTCCCTCCTCTTTCTGTCTCGTTGTTTCTCTCACTCATCTTCCTCCCTTCATCTCTCATTTCTCTCTTCCTCTTTCTCCGTGTTTCTTTTCTTCCCTTTCTCTTCCTCTTTCTCTCTTCCTCTCTCTTCCTTCTCCCTCCCTCTCTTTCCATGCATCTCTTTGTAAAGAAAAACAAACAAAGAAAAGAAGATAATACAAAAATAAAGCAAGAAGAGGCAATGCAATTACCTCAAAGGCCTAAATATGAAACCCTTTGTACATTCTCTTCACACCTTCCCTCCCTTCTTCCTTGCACACTTCTCTTTCTTCTTCATGCATAGCATGGCGATGGTGACGGTGGTGATGAGCTCCCCCCTCTCTCTCTCTCCTTCTCAAAGGTTTAAGCTTTCTCGCTCTGTTTCATTCTTTTTTATAAATGTTTTCTTGGTAAATGTCACACTCAGGTTTTTGAAACCTTTTTCTCAGACCGGCGTCGCTATTCATATCGCTATTAGCATCTCTATATGCGTCACTATTTGCGTCTCTATGAGCATCGCTATTTGCATTGCTAGTAGAATTAGCGATGCTAATAGCGAGACATATAGCAATGCAAATAGCCACGCTAATAAAAATGCCACTTTTTTGCATCACAAATGGCCGTCACTATTGCCCCATTCCCTTGTAGTGATTGTGCCCTCGTTCCCTCTCATTGCTATCACCAACGTCCTCAAGAATCATCTGCATCTAGCCACTCAAGCTCTGAGGCACCACTCTTGAGTGCTTTGCAGGGGTTCGATTGTCAATGTGACATGTATGCATGCATACACTCCATCATCCACCCAGTGGAAAACCTCTCTACTATATTAGGTACCGGAAATTCCTTGTGCAAGGATGCTACTATATAGTCCATTCTCCCCTTGGGTATATTTTTAAATGGTCCAAGATGTTGTGCCAAAAAACTTGTTGGTACAACTCTCTCATGCAAGACATTATCTTCCTCCCCTCATCATTCATGATCACAATACCTATGCTATCATCTACGAGATATCTATCCCCTGTGTGGTACATCTAAGGTGTGTCCTCTCCTACCTATGACCACACTCTTGGGCATAACTAGGAGACCTATGTACATCTGGTGTACCCATGGGTGTAGTATCTCTTGAAATAGCACCTAGGGGTGCCACTTACGAACGACTAAGCAAGGTTGGAGTCATTGGAGTAGATGTCCCCACAAGTGTGAGAAATCCTACAGGTGACATGTCTCCACCAGAACGAAGAGACGGAGTGTCAGAGAGAACCAGGAAGAGAGAAAGAGGAGAGAGAAAGACTAGAATTGGAGAGATAAAGATAGGAAAGATGAAGAAGCCATGGAAGCTTAGAGCAAGAAGGGAGAGAAAGATTGTAAATGTATTGATTTGTCAAAAGATATGTAAAATTACATCTCCTCTCTTTATATACCAATGTCAGTGTGACATGGCATAATGTCAATATTATTTACACTAATTCCCTATTCTCAGCTTCTTACAATCCATCCCTTCCCAAAAGTTTTTGTCCTAAAAAACAAACCTAAAAGACTAGAGAAGGATAGATGAAACAGAGTACTACTCTGATACAAGGGCTACAAAAATAGGAAAAACACTAGTTTGTACAAAGTAATGGAAAGGATCGTAAGTGGAAAATGAAGGTGCAAAATCCTGCTTAAAACCTCCTGGATCAAAAGGTATTCCATCATAATGATTGTCTAGGAGAATAGAATGCCTCTCAACCACATACTCCAATCCACCCGGATCAAATGGATACGATGAAGTATCCCCATAATCAAATCCATGATCACATCCATAATTCCCTGGATCATAGGGAAGCACAATGCCATCTTCATATTCATGTATGCCCAAATCATGTATTATATCATCATCAGACATGTGCCGGTCATCATAACCATGATCAAGGTACTCATTATCAAATGCATTCAATGGCTGTTGTAGACCTTGATTAAGTGTAAACTGATGCCCAAAAATATCATCATGAGATTTCTCTAAGAGTCTAAAACCTTCAACATGACCATCTACATCTGCAAGTGTTTCATGTGATTCATCAACGAAGATGCCATCAACTTGTACATCTTGCTCTTTTGCAAGTTCCTCATGTAATTCATCAACGAAGATACCATCAGCTTGTACATCTTGCTCTTCATTGTTCACTTCTTGTACATCTTCTTGGTCCTCTTCTTGCTCATCCTCTTGTTGATCATGTTGTTCATTATCCAAATCTTGTTGTTGAAGAGATGGATGCTCATAAGCATAAGCATGTTGACCATAGTAACCACTTTGCTGCCAAGGTTCAATGGGATGATACTCATCAGCATATACATGTTGTCCATAGGCATAAGCATTTGATTCAGGTGTACCATCAGTATATTGATGTTGGCCATGAGCATAACCATTTTTTGGAATGCCTCTTCTTCCAATGATCCCATCTCCATGACCATTTTGGTTGGATGGCTGAAGTGGGACTGAAAGGTCACTGTATGAACAAGCCTTCTCATTAACTTCTTTTGATGCCATTTGCGAATACATAAATTTAGCAATTTGTGCCATGAGTTGCTCGTTGGATTCTACCAACTTATCAATAGAAGCCTTGGTCTGATTAGTAGATTTAACCATCTGATCCATTCTTGACAAGATGGCCTCATGTCGTTCCCTATGTCTCAGCTCATGGGCACACAAAGTATCAGTGAGTATACTGATTTGCATCCCCAAAGCCTATATATCCTCAGATGGTGGTTGGTTCATGGATGTTTTCCACAAGAGAGCTAAAACATGTTGATCAGAATTCTACAAGTTCTACAGGTTCAGCGATTGAAGGACAAGGCTCTGTTAATGAGGCTTTGGTTGCTGCTCAAGCATGTCAGGTCTACTGAGTTGGCGTCTATTACAGCTCTTAGCAAAATGTTGGAAGAGCTAGATGAGTTGAAAGTTAAGCAGACATATGCTGGAGAAAATGAGTTCTCTTCAGGATGTATGTTGCCACACTTAAAACTCCGAACTCTGCGTATTAGAAACCGAATGACAGAAGGTGAGTTGTAGAGCAAGCTTTCTGAGATAGGAAAGCCAGCTCTCTCTGGATAGGCCTGTGGTACAATGCAGTCAGAGCCTTCTGAAAGGCACTTCTGCTAGCTTCAGATGCTTCTATCCACTCAAATGGTTCAGCTATTGTCAAAAACCAGCATCATCTTCTGTAAAACTGAAAATCTGCTTGCATTTGTTCATTTGTTAGCTATAGCACCAGCAATAACTGCATTTGTTCATTTGTCAGCTACAGTACCAGCAATAATAGTCAGACCATCCAAAGACTAGTAACATGCCAGAGGAAAAACTGGAGAAGAAGGTTATTTCTTTAAGTCATAAACTTGAAGGTTGGGAGTGTCATCCAGAGGAATCTGAAGGAGATGAATGTTTTGACTGTGGGACATGAGACCAAAATGATTTTCAAGGTAGACATATACATGAAGCTCAATCCCAGAAGCACATCTAAGAATCCACGGTTGTGAGATTGGCTGGAGATGGAGAAGGCTTGGTATGCATCCAAGTTGGAGCAAAGGTACTGGTAGGAGATTGATGCTTTTGAAAGGTAGATGAAATAGATTCTATAAGCAAGTGCAGTTGTGATGGTCTCATACATCAATCGCAATGAGCAGAGGCCTGCAATAGCTGCAATATCCAAGAAGCTAGAGAGGCCAAGAAGACCTGAGTCCTCTATCTGCTTGTATGTGGCCCATAAAATATGCCTATATGTGATCCAAACCAGGCTATTGAAGAGGAAGGAATCAATAGCTCTTCACGATTATCCTCTCTGGCGAAGCTTTCCTCCTCCTTTGAAATCCCTTGCAATTCAGAGCTATCGTGGTAGGAATGGGAGAAGCCCTGGAGCATGTGCGGCAGGCTATTGTCTGATCAATTCTGCAAATGACTCAAGTGGCAAATGACTCAAGTGTGGACAATAAGATTGGCAAATGGAATTGGAGATGGACTCTGTGATAGATGAGATGGTTCATGCTCCAAGTGATCCATCAGTGGATGACAGCTGCTACCATTTGCAGGCATCATTGCATTCAGTTCATGCTCCAAGTGATCCATCAGTGGATGACGTCAGAGAGAGAACCAAGTGAATTCTGACGGTAATGTTGCAAATGCTGTTTCAGTGCAGAAGGAATCTGTAGATGAGATCTGCAATTCAGCATCTCTTGGAAATGCTCAATTTAGCTCTTGGAACCAAACAAAAGCTTCGGAGTCCTTCGGGAATAATTGGAACCCCTCTGCACCAGCTAACATATTACATGGGATATATTACATGGGCCCTTACCTTCTTCTGTTCCTTCTCCATTGGCTATATTGGCTCCTCATGTTACTCGAATAAATGCTTTGCCCCTTGAACCAGTAGTTTCAAATGTGTCAGCCACTGGTTCAATCACTAAGGGGGGAATGTAGAAATTCTTTGGTGGATGGAGATGGCATGTATATGGAGTCTAGATCAAGAGACAACTCTCTCTCTGTTGGCTTTCCATTAGCTTCATATGTGTTTGAAAGCAGTTACAAAGCTCCAAATGGTGCAGTATGGAATGGCCCAGCAAACCCTGTCACTGCTTCCTTGCAGTTGATGGGCACCACATGAGCTATAGCTCAAACTATCTTGAGTTTTTCCAAAAATGCTCAGTATCTACCTCAAATATGCAACGACGAAGTGAAAGCCTCTTTGTGCAATAACTTGACAAAATTGCAGCAAATGGTATACCTTGTTGATTACAGACAAGAGTGTCGCATCCCAAAATGGATTCAAAGCTACAACACCAATGGTACTCTGTAGAAAAGATTGCTACTTCTGAGGGGACTCAAATTAATAATTCTTTGTTACACCAACGATGTTCTGCCAAGAAATCTGAGACTGAATGATTCTCTGCAGCACCAATCGTGCTCTGCTAAAGAAGAAGGCTGCTTCTGATGAACCTTAAGACTGATAATTCTCTGCTAAAAACCTTCAATTGAGCAGATATAGGATCGAAAATCTCTGGTCAAATAAGGACTGATTCCTTTGCTTGGCAGTAGTCTCTGTCAGAAAGATGAGAGATGGCAAATCTGCGAAAAAAAATGGTGTGATAAAGCAACTGGGCTGCAGGTTGCGACTTCAGCCCTAAACCCAGCCCTTGGCCCTTGGTGCGGCCTGTAGATGCCATGCTGCGCGTTTTCGTCTTGAAGGAGGTGTCGGGGTCTTGGCTTCCATGATGTCCTGGCCAGAGTGGACGACTTTTCCAGATGGATGGGGGAGCAGAAAATCGAGTCATTAATGCATAAAAAATTCACCTTTGCTCAAGTTCCTCCTCCAGCTTTTCAGGAGCCTAGGACGTCAACTGATGTAGCAGTTGCTCCACCTATTGGGATTCAGCGGGGGTCAGGTGAGGGATGCAGGACAGGAAGAGCCACTGAAATCAAATAAAGATTTCAGAGAGATGCTTCTTAAACATTGAAAGATATAACTGCCCTTGTAATCAAGCTTGAGGTTAGCACGGAAGTAGACAGAGATTTGATCTATCTTGATTGTGGCAGTGGATTCATCGAAGCCATGGATACAGCGACCGTTCTTGCAAGCGTGTGTAGATCCATTCGGTGCAATAATCAATGGCGGCAACATCCATCCTTTAATGCAACGACTGGCATGCAAGAGTTTATAGTGGAGGATGGACCTAACGATGCTTCTCACCTGCTTGCACTTCTCAAAATTCTCTGGTCCACTTCCCACCTGCTCGCTCTTCTCGAAATTCTCTGGTCTAGGTGTCTTCTAGGTCTTCAAATATTCAAACAAGCAACAGGAGCTTGGATTCGGGCAATAGAAGCAATGATAGTGGATACTTTTCCTTCTTCAGTCTCATCCGCTCTTGAGCATGAGCAAGAGATGTTTGGAGCCAAGGATTCGTTCTTGAAGATGATGTAGAAGAGGACGACGAACACAGGTGGAGCAGGTGCTGGCGGTCCTCATGTTGAGATATCGAGCTCCACTCGTGATACGCCAGGGTGACCATTGTGTATTTATGTCACCGACTTGTCAGTTGCAGACGCGGTTGATACACCGCCCATGAATAATAGCTACATGATAGCTATCCTTATCTACTCTAGTTCGTGGCTCAGTTAGTATGCCACCTTAGTTAGTTGAGTTTGGTTTGAGACCCATATATAGGGTTCTTCTATTTCTTTGTACTAGAGTTCTTTTGGCTTACACAACTAAGAAGAGGAAAACTATTTTCAGCCTCCACCCTTGTGTGTATTCCCCCATTGTGCAAGCAAGAAAGCTTCAAGTGAGACTCCTTCCTTCTCTCCCACAATCTTGACATGGTACCAGAGCCTTGTTCGTGGTAAGGAGCTCAAGAAAGCAAGCCAAGCTCACGGTGTTCTAGTTGAGACGCCCTTCGCGGTGAAGCAAGAGGGCAGTATATGCTGTGGGAAAGGGTTTTAGCCCTTGGCGACCTTGTTTTTTTTATTTGAGGCCATTTCAGGGCCTATTTTGGAGGCGGAAGTTTTCTGCACGCACTCAGGAAAAGGCCCAATTTTATGTTGTGCAGCCACTGTTCTACAGGTCGATGAAAAGTTATCGTAGAAATTGCATCGTATGCTTGTGCGCAGAGACATTGGGAGTTACAGAATCATCCCTGTTGCCTGTTGATGCAAAATCGTCACTAGGAAGTGACTGTGTGGTCAAATACCACTTTCGCCAGTTTTGCAGATTTTTCCTTGTGAGGGTGAAGCTGTGTTTTTTAAAGTGACAGAATTTTTTGCAGTATTCTGTAATGGCATTTGATTCTCTTTTACAGATTGTCACTGAAAAGCTTGACAATAACAACTTCCAAGCATGGAAGTTTAGAATGACGAATTTCCTTATGGGAAAAGGATATTGGGAATTTGTTGCAGGAAATGAAGAAGAACCAGTTTTTCCTGATGTTCCCAATCAACAGCAAATGCAGGCATTTAAAGCATGGCATGAGAGAGTCAGGAAAGTTATGTATTGGCTGTCTATCAGCATTTCAGACTCTATGATTGTGCATATTCAGGATGCAAGTACGCCAAAGGAGGCATGGGATACTTTGTCAAAAATGTATAGCACAAATACGCAAGCTAGGAAAATGCAGCTCAAGCAAGAGTTGCACAATGTGCAAAGAGAAAATATGAGCATCAACGACTACCACATGAAGGTGAAGAAGATCGCAGATGCACTTGCTTCCATTGGGTCACCAGTGGAAGATGATGATTTAGTTTCTGTGACCTTGAATGGTCTAGGAAAGGATTATGCATAGTTTCGGACATCCATTTCAGTTCCTGAAAGATTTCCGGATTTTGAGGAGTTGATTGCTCTTCTAATTTCTGAGGAACAGAGAAATGGTGGTGCATCTTCTTCAGGAGGAACTTTAAAAGAAGCTGTCTTCTACTCAAATGCTGGAAGAGATAGAGGCAGAGGTAGAGGAGGCCGATATGGAGGCCGTGGTAGAAATCAGAATATGCAGCAAACTCAAGAAAATCAGTCCTATGGAGGAGGACGTGGTAACTCTAGAGGCAAGGGGAGCCAAAGAGGTCCTGGTGGATGGCAAAGATGCCAAAATGCAAACAGTAATGTTGAATGCTACTACTGTGGTAAAATGGGTCATATGGCTAAAGACTGCTATAAAAAGTAGAATGACATCATGAATGGAAAACTACAACAATGAAATTATGCATCTTCTAGTAGACAGGGGGATGACAGAAATGAGCACTTGTTTATGGTGCAGCACATGAACAATTCTGTGACAAGTGCAGAAGAAAGCAATGATGTATGGTATGTTGACTCAGGTGCATCAAACCACATGACAGGTCATGCAGAATGGATGGAGGATGCAAGAAAAATGAAAAAACCAAGATTTGTGGAGACTGGTGATGATACTGCACATCCTATTGTGCAGATTGGAAAAATTCCTTTTTCTATGCAGGATGGGAAAAAGAAATACCTCTCCGATGTATTTCATGTCCGAATATCACCAAGAATCTGGTTTCTGTTGGTCAAATGGTTGAGCAGGGCTTGCAGGTCAGATTTAATCCTCATGGATGCTTTATTGAGGATATGAAAAATAAAGGTCGCTTGATAGCAAAAGGAAAGAAGAAGGGCAGAATGTTTACATTGGATGTAGACATGTCTGAATTGAGTGCAACAATGTTTGCACATGGGACCGGTGTAGTTGCACATATTGATATCTGGCATAAACGCATTGGTCATGTTAATGTATAGCGACTTAAATCAATGCAAGCCCAAAATATTGTTGCAGGTTTGCCGAAATTCAAGGTTGCAGAAATGCATAAGGTATGTGAAGCCTGTCAGTTTGGAAAACAGGCAAGGAAACCATTTCCTAGACATGTTCAAGAGAGTAAGAAGCCATTGGAATTAATCCACTCTGATGTGTGGACAACTAAAGCTGTATCTCTTGGAGGCTATCATTATTTTGTCAGTTTTATTGATGACTATAGCAGAAAAGTTTGGGTGTATTTTATGAAAAAGAAAAGTGAAGTTTTTGGGCATTTCAAAACTCTTAAAGCGATGGTTGAAAAAGAAATAGGCCTGCAGATAAAATGCCTAAGGTCAGATGGAGGGGGAGAGTACCTCTCAAATGAGTTTGCAAGGTTCCTGCAGGAGCATGGCATAAAGTAGCAATATTCATGCAGTCATACCCCACAACAAAATGGAATTGCAGAAAGGAAAAACAGGCATATTGGAGAGGTATCTCGTGCCATGCTCAATGAAAAAGACTTGCCATATTTTTATTGGGCTGAAGCAGTTGCTACAGCAGTCTACATAATGAACAGGACTCCCACTGCAGCAATACATGGAATGACTCTAGAGGAGAGGTATATTGGTAGGAAACCAGATATTTCTCATTTGAAAATTTTTTGTTGCATTGCCTATGTACATGTGCTAGATGAGTTGAGATCCAAGTTGGATCCAAAAGCTGAGAAGTGCATCTTTATTGGTTACTCTCTGCAGCAAAAAAGGTATAGATGCTATAACCCTTTTACTCGTAAGTTTGCAGTGAGAAGAGATGTTGTTTTTGATGAGATGAGTAGCTGGTATAAACCAGTAAATGTGATTGATGATGTAGATGCACAAAATGGTAATGCTGCATAGAATTCACAGCAGCAGTCACAAAATATTAGTGGACCTGGAGCATCCTCTAGCAGTGGTTCACATTCTTCACCATGGACAGGCAGATTGAGATCAGGAGAATCTTCTCAAAGCAATGCAGATAGTGGTATGCAGGTATCACGAAAAGGAAAAGAGAAGGTTGATCAGCCCATGTTTGATGTGAATGCAGGTCACTCTTATGTGGATGGTGAATCCAGTGGCTCAGAACAGAGCATTGATGATGAGTTGGGTATTCCTTCTATTGTTACACCTAGAGTAAGGAAGACCAGGGATGTTTTGAGAGCACCTGGGAGTGAACCTATTTTGCGCAGGTCTACGAGAGCTAGGTATCCTGTGGATAGGCTGAAATATGATGGATTTACAGCCATTCACTATGCATATATGGTTAGAGTGATACAGGAACTAGAACCCACTTCTTTTGAGGAAGCCATGGGAAAAGAAAAATGGGAGAAAGCCATGGATGAAGAAATGGATGCCTTGGAAGCAAATGCTACATGGGAATTGGTACCTTTGCCTAAAGGTAAAAATGCAATTGGCTGTAAGTGGGTTTATAAGGTGAAGCACAATGAAGATGGTTCTGTGAACAGATACAAGGCAAGATTAGTAGTCAAGGGGTATGCACAAACATATGGCATTGACTATGAAGAAACATTCAGTCCGGTTGCAAGGATGGAAACCGTAAGAGCAGTCATTGCTATGGCTGCATCAAAGGGATGGTCTTTACATCAGATGGATTTAAAGAATGCCTTCTTGCATGGTGATTTGCAAGAAGAGGTCTATATGGAGCAGCCACCAGGTTATGTGCATGCTGTTCATCCTGAGTTTGTTTGCAGGTTGAAGAAAGCCTTGTATGGCTTGAAGCAAGCACCTAGAGCATGGTCTGACAAGATAGGACAGTATCTTATCACTATTGGCTTTCAGATTTCCAAGGCAGATTTCTCACTTTATGTGAGAAAAATAGAGAAAGGTATTATGCTACTTGTCATTTATGTTGATGATTTGATTATGACAGGTGACAGTGATGAAGATATCCTTCATGTGAAAATGCTATTGAAGCAGAAGTTTGAGATGAAGGATTTGGGAGAGCTGCGTTATTTCTTGGGCATTAACGTGATTAGATCACCAAGTGGGATATAGCTCTTGCAGAGGTAGTATGGATTGGACATGTTGTCCAAATATGGGATGACAGGCTGTAAGCCTATTTCGGTTCCTTTGGAGCAGAATGTGAAGCTGAGCACAGATGCAGGTGAGCTTCTAGAAGACCCTACTATGTACAGATGCATAGTAGGAAGTTTGATTTATATGACTATTACCAGGCCAGAATTGAGCTATGCTGTTGGATTGGTAAGTCAGTTTATGCAGGCTCCAAGGAAACCACATTTGGATGCGGCTAGATGCATACTCAGGTATGTGAAGTCCACATTGCACTATGGACTATTTTATGAGACTGGGGTTCAGATACAGTTACATGGATACACTGATGCTGATTGGGCTGGTAGTATTTCTGATACACGATCTACCAGTGGATATGTGTTCTCTTTTGGGAGTGCTGCAGTCACTTGGAGCACCAAGAAACAGCCTACAGTTGCCTTGTCGAGCACAGAGACTGAGTACAGGGGTGCAGCAATGGCTGCATGTGAGGTAGCTTGGTTGCATAAGCTACTTTATGATATGCATCAGCCTACAGATGGGCCAGTTGTCATTTATTGTGACAACATGAGTAGTATACACTTGGCAAATAACCCAGTCTATCATGCTAGAACAAAGCACATTGAGGTGCATTATCACTATGTGCGGGAGAGGGTTTTACTAGGTCTTATTAATCTAGTTTATGTCAGCACAGAGGATCAGGTAGCTGACATATTCAGGAAGGCATTGGGCGCAGAGAAGTTGCGCAAGTTCAGAGACATGCTTGGTGTGTAGGAATTGGGATTGAGCTCGAGGGGGAGTGTTGAGATATCGAGCTCCACTCGTGATACGCCAGGGCGACCGTTGTGTATTTATGTCACCGACTTGTCAGTTGCAGACACGGTTGGTACACCGCCCATGAATAATAGCTACATGATAGCTATCCTTATCTACTCTAGTTGGTGGCTCAGTTAGTATGCCACCTTAGTTAGTTGAGTTTGGTTTGAGACCCATATATAGGGTTCTTCTATTTCTTTGTACTAGAGTTCTTTTGGCTTACACAACTAAGAAGAGGAAAACTGTTTTCAACCTCCACCCTTGTGTGTATTCCCCCATTGTGCAAGCAAGAAAGCTTCAAGTGAGACTCCTTCCTTCTCTCCCACAATCTTGACACCTCATCCTCGTTTCGTTGGAAGATACTGCCAAGGTGCTGTTGGGAGAGTGTAAGGAGCAGGCTTCGTCCTAGAAATTTTGAGGAGCTATTGTTGAATTGATGCCAGAGCTGAAGCAGCTGAAACTAGGAAGAAATAACTGGGAATATGAGACTTTTCAATTTGATGAAGTCTTGACAGAGACTGCCTTTCAAAAGCGTGCATAATTACAATTTCGTATCTGCAGCTCTACATGGAAACAGTGCAAGATCTTCTTGCTCCAGAAAAAGATAACATTCCAATAGTTGAGGATCCTAAAATACCAGTGATGTATCGTTGCTTTCAAGATTGGCCTGAGCTTGCAAAACGAGCTGCCATCTTTATCTGTTTGCCTCCATTTTTGGTCCAAGTTTCATTTAAGACTCCAAGAAAGGCTTCCATGGTCTATGTGGTCTTCATGAAAGCTGCCATTAATGCTCCTGCATGCAGTACTTGTGGTCCAGAGGTGTAAACTTCCAAGAAAGCTGCCATTAATGCTTCTGCATGCAGTCCTTGTGGTCCAGAGATGCTTTGGAAACTCCCCTACTGCTCCCGTACTTGTGTATCTTCAATTTTGCATAAAATTTGGTGACGGTCCACCATTTAAGCCTTTATCCACCATATCTGACCTTGGATATCTCCAGATGTAGTCACTTGCTAACTGTAGTTGTCCTACATCACTCCACTAGTCACTGTCTTGTACCATTTTTGTCTGAAATTGGTTTTGAAATAGGAAAATAGGAGTGAAAATGGAAGAAAATAATGGATCAAATATTGAAGCTCTGATACCACTTGTCAGAGAGAACCAGGGAGAGAGAAAGAGGAGAGAGAAAGACTAGAATTGGAGAGAGAAAGATAGGAAAGATGAAGAAGCCATGGAAGCTTAGAGCAAGAAGGGAGAGAAAGATTGTAAATGTATTGATTTGTCAAAAGATATGTAAAATTACATCTCCTCTCTTTATATACCAATGTCAGTGTGACATGGCATAATGTCAATATTATTTACACTAATTCCCTATTCTCAGCTTCTTACACGGAGACACTACATCGGTGCCTCCAAAACACCCACCTGAGCCATTCTCTCTAGAACCTGCACAAGAGTAAGGAGTAGCACCCCTATCTAAAGGCCACCACAGGCTCACAGCATCCACATCTCTGCAGCACCCCCCAGAACCACTCCCTTCGTTTGAGCCAGTCTCAAGCATTGATATTCTCTACTAAAAACAGAAGCATTTGAGCATGCCAATGTAGATATCATGGTATGGCATCCCAATGGTGTCCAGAGATCTCTTAGTCCACCATATCTCTGAATCAGGCCATTTGATCTAGAGACATACGTATGAATATCTTCTACAACTTCTCATCACTCATCCCTCGACTTGTCCTACTCTCCAAATATAATCAAAGGTAATCTACACAGATAGAAAATAATGTTAGCATAATCAACATAAAGATTTAAGTAAATCATGGTGATATCAATTTGAAAAAAATGATACCATTTAAAATGCATATTATAGAGTACCCTTAAAATGCATATTTTAGAGTACTTCTTCAAATATCAAATTGATTGATGGTACATATTGTGTTACGATTCCAATTGCACTTCTCCTGAATCTTTCTTGGCCTGCTCGTACCTAGCCAGCCACGTCTCCATGGATGCATGATGCAACATACAAAAATGATTCATTGTCTCCTCCATTGCAACATCCATCCCTTTTTCTACCCCATTTTCAACCACCACATCTCTGGTTAGTCTATCATCCTCCTTCAGTGACCATAGCATACTGTTGTTTGAATCCATCGTTGGTAGCCACTGTGAAATATGTACTAATGCCTCAAACACCAAACAACCTTTAGCCATGCTACCTTTTGGCTGAGCTCATTGTCACACAAATCCTTTTCAGGGTTTTCATGAAGTGCTCCAAGAAGAACATCCATCGTGTATGGGTGGGTCCCGAAATCTCCACTATATCTACAAGATGCACCATGAGCTGGGTTTGTATCATGAGTATGATGGTAGGAAAGTACCTCTCAAAGAGACAAAATGTCTCCATTTCTCCCCACCTTGTGGATTCAATAGAGGATGTATTGATCTCCTTATGTGAGATCCATTGCACTAGATTCGACAACTTGTAAATCGTCCCATATATTTCTAAAGTGAGGCATCCTGCAATCACGATCGGTAGTACAAACTGCCACAAATGAAGAAGCATTATGAACATTGACTAGACACTAAATAACAAAATACATAGACCACTTACAATCAAGCCCAATAGAAACCATACATATCTTATGCCAATCATGGAATTTCAGCCCTAATAGTTGGTCGCCTTTAGAAAAAGTGGAGATGAGAGAATGCTTCATACTCGTCATGGGTGTGTGGATAGACCTAATAATTTGCTTCACAATGTGCTCTTCTTTAGTAGGCACAACCCAAGGAGCACAAGGTAGTTGCAAGTGACCATAAGTGCTCGACTATGGCCAAAGCGCCTCCATCTTGCCTACCTCCTTCAAATCCATTCATGCCCCTATAGTGTCTCTCTTTACTATGATGGGGTCTCATAATAAGCTCTCCACATTCTTGGAAATATGCATGGGATCCAACAAGTGGTTGATCTGTAAGTGGGTCCATTACAACAACTCCATGTGGAATATTTTTAACTCATACCAGCTTTGGGCATTCATTCGTGTTGGAGGTTATCCAAGAAAACCTTCCCTCACTTCATGACTCTCAGTGGTGGCGTGTCCTTGATATACCATCTTCTTTATGGTTTGTGACCTTCAGGATTCTAATGTGGCCCAAACAATGGATATGCATGATGACTTGAGATAACCAAATCTATCCCAACACCCTATATAGTCAACACAAACTTGAACGAGTTATGTTTGCTATCACCAATGAGAACATAAACGTACTTACGTGAGCACTCTCCAAATCTGAGAAAGTCATGCATGGTCCATATGAGGATGGCTCATATATTAGCGGACCGTCGACCATCACGCTTGCTCATATCTTCCATGACGACCCCCACTTCCCACAAAATCTTAAGGTTATCAACTAATGGACAGAGATAGACGTCCATATTCTTGACTTTGCAGTGCCCAAGAACGAGCAAGCTAAAGATTAGGTATCCTTTCTTCGTAGAAAGCCATGACGGGATGTTGAAGTTAATAAGGACTATAGGCACACATTGTAAGAAGTCGAGCAGATAACAAATGGGTTCTTGCTATCCATAGCAAGATCAAGCTAAAGATTCCTTGGCTCTCGTGCAAAGCTTAGAAAGTAGAGTCAATGTGCCTCCATGAGCGTGAATCTACTGATATTCGCTGGACTCAATCCATGGATCTATTCTGTGCATGACAAGTTGTTATGCTCACCATTCGAGACGTTTGAAACATGTGACATATATGTAGTATAAGTGAAAAGTGTCTAAAAACTTTATTGAGGTAACTAAATATGTCCAAACACCCCTATTTAGTCAACACAAACTTGAATGAGCCTTGTTAGTTATCACCAACAAGAATGGAAGCCTACCTACCTAAGCACTCCTTGAATCCCAGAAAGCATGCATGGTCCACATGAGAATGGTTCGTATCTTGGTGTAGTCTATCGACCATTGTGCTTGCTCATATATTCAACAATGAACCCCTCCTCCTACAAAATCTTAAGCTCATTAACTAATGGAGAGAGATAGATGTCAATATCCTTGACTTTGTAGCACCCAGAAATGAGCAAGCTAAGGATCGTGTGTCATTTCTTCGTAGAAAGCCATGGCATGATGTTATAGTGAACAAGAACTACATGTCACATAATGTAGGAAGTTGAGCAGATACCAAATAGGTTCATGCCATCCATAGCAAGACCAAGTCGAAGATTCCTTGGCTCTTGTGCAAAGCTTAGAAAGCTAGAGTCAATGAGACTCCATGCGCGTGAATCTACTGATATTCGTTGGACTCCATCTTTGGATATATTCTACACATGACATGTTGTCATGCTCGCCATGCTAGACATACGAAACATTTGATGTATATGTGGTATAAGTGGAAAGTGTCTAAGAAATTTCTGAGGGATGTGAGCACCACACTTTGGACATGTGTCCATAATCCCATAGTCTCCTCAAAAAGTACACAATTGTTGACACACGCATGGATGCTATTTTAGTCCATGCAAAGATTTTGTAAAATAGATTGTGCATCATCACAAACCTTGGGCATGGTATTTCCAAGTAGTGATACATGATACTTTAGCAACTTGAAAAAAAATCATAAAACACCTTGAAAAAGCATAAGTGTTTTTTATAATGGAGCTAAAAAGATTAACAGAGCGAACATAGAATGTACCTGAACAACTCGGTCACACTTGCATTCCTTCACCCATATTTTGCATGCACACTTAGGAGCGCAAGCAATGTCTTCAGGAGAGATACTCAGCACCCATCATATAATGGTATATATGCTTCCTCTCTTAATGGATCAAATGAATTGGCATCCATGGGTATCAATGCATCGATTATTGCCTCTATCTGAGAATCCAAGATTGGAGGAAGGTCTAAAAGGTTGATTGCCTCCTTCGATATCCATGGTGTAGATTGAGTCGTGCCTTCCAAATGGTGGATTGACTCAGGCACTCCATCCATCGCATGCCCACAAACTCTTCTAATTGGCCACAATAGGTGCATTCCTCCTTGGGATGAGATGTCACCTTCCTGTATAAATTTTATGAGCATGTCTCATGTTTTTGTATATGATATTCAATTAGTTTGTGAATGTAAGGCATAATTGATACACACTTTTCTTACCATTTAATGGAAGTCGTTGATCACTTGATCAATGATCTTCGATTGGAACTCACCAAAGCGTCATATGTGTTCTATAGACAAGCAACGCTTTCGTTTGATTGCTAGCTTGCATTGAGAGCAAGGACACATGACACACTGATTAAGATATGCCTCACAATCTTGGACATCACGACCATCATCATTTTCAATTTTGTCTATGTTATGACAAACAACAGGTTTTTGTTCTCTTTCTCTTTTTCTTTTTTTATTTGCCTCCCTTCATCCTTATTTACTTCTCTCTCCCCCTCTCTTTCTATAAATGTTTCTTTATCCAACTACCCTGTCACTTTCGAGCAATAATTTGTAGAGGCCTCTTTGAATCAGCATCAAGCGTACAAGTCCAAAGTTCACTTGGTAATCCCAAAATGAAAAACTCACATGGCAATATCGGTGTGGATTATAAGCTGGAGTAGCGGGAGCATGATAAGCTCACAGAGAATATGGCCACTTCAAAAGGGGAGGCTCGACATCGAGAGACATGTTAGTACAATATCATCTGATCACGAGCTAGATAATGTCTTGTCTTTCTCTAAGTTTCTTTTAACCTTCAGACCTTCATGCCATCCAAATGAATAACAAGACTCTGATGCATAGAGGCACCGGATTTGATGGTTACACTATCCTCTAGCCTCACGAGAAGGATACAAATAAACTTCCTCTCTTGAAAGGACATACTTTCAATTTTTTACAAAGAAATTGAGGTTATAGTCCGCCCTAGAAAACTTTGCTTATGAAGAAGACATTTTCTTCAACTGTGGTCCTATTTTGGATATCTCTATTAATGATGAGATAGGAACCAATCAATTATGGGGCTTTTTATCGGAACATGCTCAATATGGCAGGTGATAGTTAGTAGGGGTGATGCAAAGAGTGGCCAAGACCCATTTGCCTTTGTTATCTTGGACCCATAGGTTTATCAAACAACACATTATGCGTACACCTCTTGCTCTTTATGTAGGAGGCATGGGTCACAATCTAATGCATTTATTTTAGGGTAGGAGCCCTATTTCCTCCTTGGGATGGGGTATCTTGTTGTATATTAATAAGATTTTACAAGGGGGAATATATATATACGAGCTATTTTTTTAAATGTCATTAGGCCAAGAGAGCCAAGGTTTTTTAGGGTTTTAGTACTTGATTTCCTTAGGCCCACCGGCCAGTTTTTATTGTGTTTAAATGATTTATTACTCTAGGCCATGAGGGTCACTTTTGTTGGGTGTGAACTATGATATTTCCTTAGGCCAAGAGGGCCATATGTCTGTTTGGTGTAGGTATGTTTAATGATTTTCAATTTTAATGAATTGCATCACATAGGTTGATGAAGTCATTGGAGGGAGGCTTTGCTATGGAGGAGCTTCTTGTGGCCATTCCAAGTGGTTTCGCCTCTTTTCCAAGTCTTTTCTCATGAAACAGATAATGTTATATGTGTATGTAGGGGTTAATTTATTTTCAATTATTGGGGACCAACAATGAAGGCATGAAATCCTAAGGTTTGGTCACGTATATCTAGGAGAGATTTGAGTAGCGGTCCTCCTCATGTTAGAACATTTTTAGGTATTAAAAAACCTATTTTAGAAGGTTGTTCCAGTGACCCTATCATTCTTTCTTGCTAGGTAGCTATCCTAGGAGTCCCTGTTAGGGTGAGGTAGTTACAGAAGCTTGCCAAAATATTTAAAGAAGAGCAAGTTTTGAATCTATCTTTTTAAAAAAAATTACAGATGTGTGTAAACGGGGGTTCTAACCCCTCAATAAGATAAGGAAAAAGAAAAAAAGTTCCTATAAGTAGTTGATTATCGCCTTGCGGAGGCTTGGTAGGTTCTTGGGGATGAGTCAAGACCCAGGGCCGGAACCCAGGGGCAATGCCTTGTCTTCCTAGAGGTAGCCTTACCAGTGCTTGGTAGGTTGGAGGAAAAATAAAAATGAGCATTAAAAAAGGAAGGTTGGAGGAAAAATAAAAATGAGCATTAAAAAAGGATTAAGTGTCGCCTTACCAGTGCTTGGTAGGTTCTTGGATACCAAGTTAGGACCTGAGGCCGATGCCCTGTTCTTCTTGGGTCACACTATGCTCAGCTTCCTTCTTTTTACACACCTGAGTATGGAAACCCTGAACGGAAAATGTGTTATAAAAAGAAACTATGATGTCCAGGCTATAGGATTCCTCGCTTAGTAGAAAGTCTTGGTCCAGTTGTCCTAAGTTAGGTTGGTAGTTTAGACCTCCACTAGGATGACCTCTTTGATGGGCTTTTTATAGCCAGTCCATGTTAGAGCAGTTGGTTAGAGACTCGCTCTGGATTTCTGTTGGATTATGCTCGGCCTATCCCTAGTAGATTTCCATACATTGATGTTATCAAGGGGTAGGACGAGAGTTGTGATATGTGTTTCTTTTGTATCATCTTGATGCACATTATTATTATGCAAATGTGGATTATTTCGTAGGATTCCATGGACTGAGTCACCCTATCCCATGGTTGCCAATGGGAGTTGGTGGTGCGCAGATCGGATGCTGAACGCTCACGTAGTGAATGCTGGAAGGTCCCAAAGAACAATAGAACTCTACTTTTTGCACAAAATACAAGGTAAAAAGCATGCACGACATGAACAAGAGACCAATTGGGTGCAATCTCCCCCCATGCCTTGTGTGAGCACTCCACAAAGCATGTATTTTATGTATTAATCATCTTCAAGCTCAAATAATAGCCCAAATTACAAAATAGCAAGCTTTTAGCTTTTGAGTTTGCTTTAGCACAAAATAGGAATAAAGCTAACAGACGGTGCCCAAAGAGTCTGGCATGCCCAATACAATGTCCAAGTACAAATAACATAATCGTGCGCCCATGCGCATACAAAATAATAATAAATATCCAACGCCTCAATAAATAGGCGTGACAAAATATAGGCGCCATGCCTAAGGTATGCGCCCATCAAAATATAAATGATAAATCGAATACTCGCTATCCTCCAATGCTTTCCTCCGCCACTGTTGCTATCTCTACACATCAACTGAAGCATTCACAATCGTTAGTAAAATAATACAAAAACCTACAAAAGTGAATACCTAGCAGTCTTCAGCTACATAAATAAATCAATTGGTTAGAAATCAATCCTAACCTTAATTTATTACGAGTGTGCACTCTAAACTCATAAATGTTTATTAATTTAATATGCATTTTGCGGAATCACCTGCTATGGAATCACCCATGTACACACTAAATTAATGAAATGCCCGAAAAGGATAGGCGTCCCCATCAACTTCTCGCACAAAGAATCCACTTTGTGTATTAATTTAATATGCATTTTGCGGAATCACCCGCTATGGAATCACCCATATACACACTAAATTAATGAAACGCCCGAAAAGGACAGGCATCCCCATCAACTTCTCGCACAAAGAATCCACTTTGTGTTTGAGCCCCGGTCATCAAAGTTTACAAAATCCACTGTAAAACCTCACGGAATCCACCATGAAATATGCCTCTTGGCATCATACCCCCAGGGTGGGATAGCAATTGACCTCAATTGCTATTAGCTCAATGTGGAGCTAACTGAGTGGGGAAAGAATTTAAGTCTCTAGCGTGCATCCATTGTGCTTCCTCTACAGGATGGTTTTTAAATTTGACTAGATATCTAGAATATCTTCGGCCAGTTCTAGTGGTCATAAAGTCAGTATCTATGATAGCTTTAGGTTCAAGTATTTCAGTCTCTTCCTCTAACAAAGGTGGGTTTTCATAAACAGGGTGTACAGGTAATTGGCCTCTAAAGGGTCTTAATAAACAAATGTGAAATGTGTTGTGAATTTTCCAGTGAGGTGGTAATTCTAACTTGAATGCATTGTCATTAATTTTATGAATGATCGTAAATGGTCCATAGAATCTAGGGGCTAATTTCAGAACTGGGTGTCTATCTACACTTTGTAGTCTACGTTTTTCTATTCTCAACCAAACATAGTCATCAACTTTGAAATTCATTGCTTGTCTTTTCTTATTGGCTTATTTGGTATATGATTGCTGGGCTTTGGCAATCATGGCTGTTACCTTATCAAAAATAGTATTATGCATACTAGCAATATCATCAACACTCTGAATTCTATTTGACAAAGATGCAACATGTGTAGATAATCTATAACCATAAATCACTTCAAACGGTGCTTTCTTTGTAGATATGTGTGGTGTATTGTTATATGCAAACTGTAATAAATGCAAATGTGTATCCCATGTCTGTGGTTTAGAAATAGTATAAGCACGTAAAAGATCTAGAATAGTGCTATTAGTGGCTTATGTTTGTCCATTAGTTTCAGGATGAAATGCAGATGAGAAATCAATTTTTGTGCCTAGGTTAGCAAACAGAGTAATCCAAAAGTTGTTACAAAATCTAGAATCACGATCTGAAATAATAACTTTTGGTAATCCATGGTTAGTGAAAATAGTTTTCAAAAACAATTGTGTTGCCTGTGATGCTGTTAAAGTTTTCTTACATGGAATGAAATATGCTTGTTTACTAAACCTATCTACTACTGTCCAAATCATATCATGGTTAGATTTAGTATTAGGTAAACTAGTAATAAAATCCATAGAAATTTGTTCCCATGGTCTAGATGGAATAGACAAAGGCATAAGTAATCCATACTGTTTACCATGATGTCTCTTAACTCTTTGACAGATCAAACATTCAGAAACAAAGTTAGATACATCAGTGTCCATATACGGCCAATAAAAATCTTCAGTTAATGTACGTAAAGTAGATATGATACTTCTATGACCTTGATATGGAGGACAATGAATCTCATTCAAAACAAAAGATTGGAATGGAACTGTAACACATAATCTCTTTTCATAAAACATAAATCCATCGTTATAAGATAGTGAATCAATAGGAATCAAGTTATTTTGAACTAATTTATTCCAATCAGCATGAAAAGTAATGTCGTGATGATAAGTATCTTTCATAGCAATCAAAGAATCAAAAGATATAACAGAAATATTATGAATGGCAGGTCTTCTACTTAATGCATTCAGCCACTACATTTTCTTTACCGGGTTGGTATTGAATGATAGGATGAAAACTTTGAATAAAGGATGCCCATTTGATATGTCGGTCAAATATTTGGGGTTAGCTAAGTAAATGCCTTATACTTTGCTGATCGGTCTTAATCATAAATTTTGAACCCATTAAGTAGTGTTTCCAGTATCTTAAGGCTTGCACAGCAGCTAATAATTCTTTGTCATATGTGGAATATTTCAGTTTAGAGGGTTTCAACTTACAACTAGAATAGGCTATAGGATGATTATCCTGCATAAGTACAGCTCCTATTCCTGATCCACTAGCATCAGTCACTACTAAAAAGAATGGTCTATTAAAATCGGGCAACTGTAGGACAGGGGCATGGGTTAACGCATGTTTCAATAAGTCAAAGGATTTCTGTTGATTATCGGACCAATGATAAACAATACCTTTCTTCAAAAGTTTAGTCAGTGGTAAAGCAAGTAATGAAAAATTACGCACAAACTTCCTATAGAAACTAGCAAGACCTAGGAATGATCGTAACTCATGCACATTTTTAGGTATAGGCCAATTCAATATTGCATCTATTTTCTTAGGGTCAACTTTAATTCCATCAGATGATACAATATGACCTAAATACTCAATTTCTATTTTAAAGAATTCACTCTTTTCCGGATTTGCATACAGTTGATTATCTTTTAATAACTGGAAAACCAATGACAAATCCTCATAATGTTCTTTCTCATTTTGACTAAACACCAAAATATCATCAAAGAAGATAATTACACAAATATAGCAGGTGCATTAGTCAATCCAAAAGGCATCACTAAAAATTCATAATGACCAAACTGTGTCCTAAATGCAGTCTTGAATATGTCTGACTTATCTAGTCTCACCTGATGATAACCAGATTTAAGGTCTATTTTACTAAATATGGTAGAACCTTGCAGTTTGTCCATAAGGTCATCGACTCTAGGAATTGGATATCTATTCTTTACTGTGATCTTATTTAAAGCTCGATAGTCAATGCACATACGATAGGTATTAGTCTTTTTCTTGACTAACAGAACAGGTGCACCAAATGGAGAACTACTAAGTCTAATCAATCCTCTATTTAGTAATTCCTCAAGTTGACTTTGAATTTATTTTTGCTCTATCTGGTTATGCCTATATGGTGCTTTGCAAGGTGGTTGTATACCAGGAATCAAATCTATTTTATGGTTTTTTGGACATGAATGAGGTAAAGCAAGTGGTAGATCTTCGGCAAAAAAGTCTTTAAAATGTACAAGAAATTCTTTATGCCTAGGACGCATATGATTTTCTTTAACTTGCACTTCATTCACCCAAATGAGATAAGATTTACTACTCTTGCGTAATGCACGTTTAGCTTGAGTATGCGAAAGCAGTGGAAAAGCATTAGATCCATGCATACCATACAATGTAATATGTTTTCCTTGAAATTTAAGATTAATTGAATGCGTGGAATAATCTATATCAGGGTTATACTGATGATGCCAAGGAATACCTAAAGTAATGTCACTAGACTGTAATGGTACAACTAGAAAATTTCTTTTTTCAGTGTATTGACCAATTTGAATTTCTAAGTTGAAGAAGAAGAGATAGGAGTGCTCCTCCGCTTCTGCCAGCTGGTCCTTCACAGTCTGATGATGGAAACAGAGGTTCTTGATTGCCAGGAATCCACTCGTATCGACCGTTCGCGACAAGATTGACCGTAGAGCCGGATCGTTCTAGGAGCTCTGCCTTCCCACAAGATGGGTAGCGATTGGAAGCTCTTGATCTCAGCTTCGCTCTGATACCACTGGTGCACATATCGGATGCTGAACGCTTGCGTAGTGAATGCCGGAAGGTCCCCAAGAACAATAGAACTCTTCTTTTTGCACAAAATACAAGGTAAAAAGCATGCACGACATGAATAAGAGACCAATTGGGTGCAATCTGCCCCCATGCCTTGTGTGAGTGCTCCACAAAGCATGTATTTTATGTATTAATCATCTTCAAGCTCAAATAATAGCCCAAATTACAAAATAGCAAGCTTTTAGCTTTTGAGTTTGCTTTAGCACAAAATAGGAATAAAACTAACGGACGGTGCCCAAAGAGTTTGGCATGCCCAATACAATGTCCAAGTACAAATAACATAATCGTGCACCCATGCGCATACAAAATGATAATAAATATCCAACACCTAAATAAATAGGTGTGACAAAATATAGGCGCCATACCTAAGGTATGCGCCCATCAAAATATAAATGATAAATCGAATACTCGCTATCCTCCAATGCTTTCCTCCGCCATTACTGCTATCTCTACACATGAACTGAAGCATTCACAATCGTTAGTAAAATAATACAATTAAACCGACAAAAGTGAATACCTAGCAGTCTTCAACTACATAAATAAATCAAGTGGTTAGAAATCAATCCTAACCTTAATTTATTACGAGTGCGCACTCTAAACTCATAAATATTTATTAATTTAATATGCATTTTGCAGAATCACCCGCTATGGAATCACCCATGTACACACTAAATTAATGAAACGCCCTAAAAGGACAGTCGTTCTCATCAACTTCTCGCACAAAGAATCCACTTTGTGTATGAGCCCCGGTCATCAAAGTTTACGGAATCCACCGTAAAACCTCACGAAATCCACCGTGGCACGGAATCCACCGTGAAATATGCCTCGTGGCATTAGTTGGATTTTAGGAGCCGCTTTTGAGCTATGCTCGAAGTGTTTGAGGCCCTTTTTGGAGCAGAAACGTGCATAGGAGATTCCAAAGACCAAATTTTTATGAAAAATCAAACAGTGGCGGATGGTCAAGCTAGAGTTTTCCCAGATGCATTTCGACATCAAGAATCCAACGCAAGTCTCCATCTGTCAATTGAAGGTTGTTTAATCCCCCATTTAATCCGCACAAGGTTTAGCATTATAAAGTAGCTACTAGATTTGGGGGCCAAAAAGAGCGCAATAGAGATGAAGCTAATAGATTGTGATGCTGCAAAGCCACCTGTCTAGATAGATCTTGAATCCAAGTCCGTTTGCCCACCTTAATCATAATATTGACTTGTAGAACAATGTGAACACAAAGATATGAGCTGATTATTTTAAAAGTTTTAGCCTTAATCTTAAAAAAATCCTAAAAAAGTCATGAAAATTTAATGAACAGAGGGGGGGCACAAATTTTTCTACACCCCTTCCAAATCGCTCAATGCCTCTCCGATTTACATCCGCTTGGAGAGAGAGAGAGCGATTCATGATCAGGACAGAGGAAGGAAGGAGATGATTGTAATCTGCCTAATTTTCATGGAGGATTAATAAATCTGATTTTCTAGTTTTTCTCTCTCCTCTTTCCTCTCCCCTCTTAGCGGTTATTCATATGCATCAATTCAAGAGAGAAGGGGGAGGGTTGTGATGAAGAATCCGGAGCAAATGATGATGCTAGAGCGATGGAGGATGTAGATAAGGCTAAAAGAGTGTGTCAGCGACAACGAAGAAGCGTCAGTAGCCTTCCGTCAATGAGAGCTATGAGCCTCAGAATTGTAGTTTTTATGCGTAAGTGAGCGGTTCTTGTGTTTTTATGAGAAATAATTGGAGAGAGTGCTTGATTTTGATTGTTTTTTATTTTCTATGTTGCATTCTCTCTGAAAAATGAAAGAAAACCAAAAAATATAATGATATAATAATTTCTCTCAAAACACGCAAAACCCATAAGTTCTAGTTTTTATAAAAATAATAGAAATTGAGATTTCTATTTGGTGTTTTGGGGATCATATGGGATAAAAATGGATATCAAAATAATGTTGAGTGTCCTTGAATAATAACAACTCATAGTTTTAGAATATCTCATGTTTATGGAGAAATAAATGGAAAAAAATAAGAAAAATAAGGAGAAATTTAGTTTTTTTGCTTAAAAATTTAGAAAAATTTGCAATTCATATTTTTGAACGTATAACAAGGCTGGAGCATGAGGATCAAGCCTCATTCAAAGCCTTGTTTACATGTTATAATGTGTTTTTATTGCTTTTTATATGAAAATTACATAGAAAATGAACCCTAAACCTATTCCACAAATGCAAAATCTAAATGGTAGGAGGAAGGAGGTTTGGAAAAGTGGTTAGTTGCTGAAAATGATTCAAAATATAACCTATTTGTCTATGCACAAGCTATAGGACAGATTATCGTTTGAATTAGAGAGACTAGTAGCACGAAGAAATTGGGTGCTAGTCTCTAGTACCACCCCACGTATGCTTAGTTGAACAATCATTGAAGGGTTATTTTTGCACTTCACCTAGCTGGTTTCAAATGATAAAATGCTTGAGCACAATAGTAATCCATATTTTCATTGAGCATAACATGGTATCAAACCTAGATGCATTGCAATTGCTTTCCAAATATTGACCTACGTGGAGTGTGTAAGGAAACCCGAGCTATAGGGTAGAGGAACCGTTTCTTGGGCAAGCTTGGTAAGGAAATATGAAATCTCTTGGATCGTTCAAAGTATATAAGAGTGAAGAATCTTTGTATATTCTTTATGTTAGATGAGCACATCGAGGGCTAATCCTCTTGGTGTAGGAGAGCTGCAGTGGAGCCACTGCATTCGGTTGAAGGGGTGTCTCCTCTATGTGTATGTTACATGGTATATTGTACTAAGATGTGTGGGATCTCCCTTTGAGGAGTAGGGAAGGGTAATCATTGGACTACGGTTCATTACAAACACAATATCTTTAGTAGTGATTAGGGCAGGGTGTCTTTGGATGCTCCTGGTGTGGCAAAGCCGTGTAGGGTTGTCTTGTGAGTGTTATAGAGGCCCGGCTACTAGCTATAGCCAGTGTTAGGCCCATTTTAGGTCTCAACATTTGACCATGTGGCTAAATCTTAATCTTTTTTTGAACATGAAACTTGGTACTATCATCTATATAGTATCTAGAAAAAGTAACACCTTCAAGGAAGGGGGTAACAATTTGACCATGTGACCAAATATTCACCATCTTGTAAATTCCCAAAGTATATGAAAATTCCCAAACTCCCTAATATAGTGTTTAGTCAACATCGCACACTTAGTTGCATGCTTAAAAGATCTTCCAAGTACGATTTCCTTCCTGACATTCTCTCTATTAGGGAGCACATAAAACATAAATGGCCAGCTTTTGGATACATGCGTGTGTAGTTAGATGCACATGCATAGATGGATGCACGCATGTATAGTTAAATGCTCACACAAATTCACATGTATGTGAATCTGAAAAATTTAGTAAGCTAATCTATGGTGGCCAACTATGCATGATGATGTTTGCAAGTGGATCGAGTATTGTGATTCCTATCAATGGGCCAGAGATCTCTTACCATTCCAACAAACCCTACCCCTCAAATCTTTTGAGAAGTGGGGATTTGAATTTGTTGTGGTCCCATCTCTCTGGTTGCTACCTACACTCGCAAAAAGTACATATACTGATGGCAATCTACTATTGTACCAAATGGGTAGAAGTTGATGGATAAAAGCTACACAATACCACCAAGTCACTAGCTAAATGTTCATTGCGGGATATCTTTACTAGGTATGGCATGCCAATAAATTTGCTTAGTGATCAAGGTACACACTTTGCAAATAAAGTCATCAAAGAGCTCACCTCATTCTTTCTAATTATACATTAAAATTTGTATCCTTACTATCTTCAAGCCAATGGTTTAGCAGATCCACCAACAAAGTTCTATGCAAGATCTTAATCAAATTGGTAGATTAGAATTGAGAAGATTGAGATACTAAGATTCCCACTACACTTTGGGCCTTCCAAATATCCTTGAAGATTGCAACCGGTATGACTCCCTACAAGCTAGCCTTTAGGTTGGAAGCCATTATACCATTGCAATTTATAGTCCCTAATTTTTTATTGGTGATATGAGATTGGCTCATTCTAGAGGAATCACTCCCATTCTAGATGAAAGTCATCACCTAGCTCAAAGAAAATACCAAGTCAATTGACTGTCCAAGACACTACAAGATATAGGTCTTATACCGACGTTAAAAGTGGCAAAAATGTTCATAAAGAAATTTACCCTCATTGTCGCAAAAAACATCGTTATTGGCGATGCCATAGAACAATTGGTATTAGCGTCGCTATTTGCAATGGTATCAGTCAGGACGCAAATAGCAACGCTGATACCGAAACAAATAGCAACAATGATAACTACGCTTTGCGACACATTTTGCGATGCTAATAGTGACACGTGCCGTAAATTTGCGACACTAATAGCAAGCTACCCTACCACATATCGCACTATGTGCTTTATTTGAGCCATACAAAATAGTTTCAGTAATGTGTACAATGCTCGTGTAAATAAAGGTAAAGTGTACTTAAATCATAACACTGATACATGAAATAAATATATGATCGCATAATGAAAGCGACTGGTACAATCATGGCAAGATACTACTACTATATAGAAAATGTCTACATAGATCATGTGACAAAAAAAAAAGGGTATATGAGCTCCAGGGATCCAAGGGCGAGCTATAGATCCTCGCCATCCGAAACCGCGTCCCGTTGCAAAGGAGCATGGAACGGACTCTGCAAAAAAAAGAAATAGCTACATATCAATCCACCATACAATAATGCATTCTAATTAAACTTAGTAACTACGGATAAGAAAGATGAGTGACTTACAGGACCGCCGCATCCATATAATCGGTTAGTCCATGTAGTGAGACCGTACCTCACTACATATCAAGTCTCAAGGCCGGTGGGATCGCGGTTTGTAATGGAGTGCTGCAAAGAAAACAAAATACAACTATTAGAAACATGATTGCCAGTACAAAGTATATTGCAAAAAAAAAGCAAGCAAAACAAAAAAAAACTTACAAACTCAGATATGTCATGTGGCCACCACTCCCAAGATGATGGACCACTTCGGTCTCTAGTAGTGCCCTCGCCGCCTCACACTATTGTCTCCAATTTCTTGGAGAATCTGTAGCCTCCTCCTTGAGTCAGCACCAATCATCCGCATCTAGCCACTCGATCTTTAAAGCCCCACTCCTTGAGTACCTTGTGTGCATCCTGATCGTTTGCATGACATGTATGCACGCATGCACTCGATCATCCAGCCTGTAGAAAACCTATCTGCTGCGGTTGGTACCATAAACTCCTCATGCAAGGATGCTACTATGTAGTCCTTGCTCCCCTTTGGTATGTATTTCTAAGATCTAAGACGTTGTGCCGAAAAACTTGTTGGCACAACTCTCTCATGCGAGCCATAACACTCCTCCCCTCATCATTCATGATGATGGCTCTTGATCTATCATCTACAAGGTAGGCATACCCCTCTAGGGTATGCCTAAGATGGGTCCTCTCCAACCTGCGACCACGCTCTTGGGCATATCTAGGAGACCCCTGTACATCTGGTGTACCTATCGCGGTAGTATCTCTAGGAGTAGTACCCATAGGGGTTCCACCTACAGATGGCTGTGAGCAAAAGTCGGAGCAATTAAAGACTGAGCGACTAGAGTAGATGTCCCCACACGTGTGACAAATCCTGGAGGTGACGCAACTCCAGCAGAACGACGAGACGGAGACATTGTGTCAGTACCTCCATAGCAACCACTTGAGCCACGCTATCTCAAACTGCCATGACAGCGAGGAGTAGCACCTATATCCTGAGCTGACTACTGGCTCACTATATCCGGATCTTCGCAGCATCCCCCTGAACCACTCCCTCTGTTTGGCCCAAGTCTGAAGCGTCGACCTTGTTTGCTAGAAACTAAAGCATCAAAGCGCACCAAAGTAGATCTACTAGAGCGGTCTGATGGTGTTTGAGACATCTCATAGTCTGCCATATCTCTGAATCTCGTCATCTAATTTACAGACATACGCATGAAGATATCTTGTAGCTCCTCGTTCGCCGTTGATCCCTTGACTCATCGTGATGATCTAAATATCCACAAAGGTCACTTGCACACACAAAAATTGATATTAGCATAATCAATATAAATTATACAAAGCACAGTAATATAAATCTTTAAAAAATGATCTTACTTAAAATGCATATCTTATGTACCCTTATAAGCGATTCGTTAATGAATTGAGTAGGTGGATCCTCCAAGTATGAAGTACTCTATAGTTCCATGTCAATCTCCTAACACAACTCTGTATACATTGGAAGGTCCATAGACATGTCACCACAAAAGGATGAGTCCATCTCGTTCTCAAAGAATTCTTGGACTCTTGTACTTTCATCATTGTTACCTGATGTTGGCTCCTCTACATACTCCAAGCTTTCGATGGCCTCCACCCCTTGCAATATTGACCCCTCTATTTGCATATTGTCCTCATCTATGCTCGAAACATCGCTTTGATCATATACTCCTGCACTTCGAGGAGTTGAAGGTATAACATACCACCATTGAGGTTGTCGGGGGTTTAGATAGAAAATTACATATTCACAATCACATACAAGAGATATTTAACTATTGTGACATGTTCCATGTCGTAATACAATTAAAAAACACATGAGTTCATACACCTTTTCACAATGGCCCAGCAACACAAAAGTGTCATGCAAATCCGTCCATTTTTTTCGGAATCTATTTCAAGAAATCCAGATGGACCTCATCAAACTATTGCTCCAGCTCCTTCAAGTAACACTTTGAACCACTGCACATCGAATATGATCATGGAGAAGGTACGGTAATCCACTGTGACAATACTTTGAAAGTTTCCAAAATACTCCATCTCATCTATAACCGTGTTTGGATCCATTGCTCGTCATTGGCTCTCTTGCTCGAACCTTGCAATGATTCCGCAATCTGTTGTGGAGCGTATTTTGTCAATACTCTCCACGCAAAAATGTCGTTTGTGCGACCACGCCACACTACATATTTTGTACTGTACATTGAAACACTCAATTAGTTGTCGCATATAAAATATAGATACGACAAACCCTAAACACATTATCACCTGTGGACTACATCTCCTTGAGAATTCCCACTTCTTGGTTGAGATCTCTGCCCCTTCGCGAGACGCTGGGTCAAAGCTTCATGCAACTATCACGTTGACATAAACCACGACATCTCCTCCATGCCCTCAGGATATCAAATTGGTTGATGGCACGTACTACGTCAAAATTCAAATCCCACTTCCTCTCGATTTTTTCTAGCTTCCTGGTACCTAGCGAGCCACGTCTCCATAGAGGCATGGTAGAACATACAAAAACGATTCACTTTCTCCTGTGTTGTAGCATCCATTATTTTTTCTACCCATTTCCAACTACCACATCTCCGATCAGTCTATCATCGTCCTTCAACAACCATAGCATACTATTGTCTGAATCCACCATTGGTAGCCATTCTGAAATAAGCACTAACACCTTAGACACCAAGTAACCTTCAGCCATGCTTCCTTCTAGCTGAGCTTGTTGTTGCACAAAGTCTTTCAGGGTTTTCATGAAGCGCTCTAAGAAGAACACCCATCGTGTATGGACAGGTCCAACAATCTGCACTTCATCTACAAGATGCACAAGAAGGTGGATTTGTATTAAGAGCATGCTAGTAGGCAGGTATTTCTCAAAGAGACAGACTGTCTTCACTGCTCCCCGCCTCTTGCGGACTCAATAGAGCACATCTTAATCTCCTTCTATGAGATCTATTGTACTAAAGTCGACAACCTGTAAATTATTGAGATGGCAAGCTCAACACGTGTGGACATTGATGATGGATGACCTAGCTAGATGGGTCTGCACGTCTAGATTGTGTGTTTGGCGTAGCACCTCAAGTAAATCCTACCATCACACAATTATTGACATGGTATTAGAGTCGCGCCACTGAGAGAGACTAATTTTGAAGGCTAAAGTGAAGGAGAAGAAGCAAGGTTCGAGCAAACAAGGAATGGGTAAGAAGCTCTCCCATTCTTCCAGTCTCTCTCTTGGATAGTGCCTGTGGAGACACCGGAAGCAAGGTAGAGTGAAAATCTTAGATTGCTGTGAAATTTGGTATGCAAGCAAAGCATTGTATATTTTGGGCGTTTGAGGCCATTTCAGGCCTTATTTTAGAGTCACAAGGTTGTAGACAACAGTTTCAGGGTACACTATGATTTCGGCTCTATTGACTGAAAGTGGGTGCACAGGTTACAAATTTTGAATCTGTAATTTTTGAGGTGTTTGCAAGAAGCAAACATAAGGTTTATTTGCAAATAGGTTACAATTTACATGTACTATTGAGCAATCATTTAAAAAGGTTACTTGGTGTAGTGCTGTGCATGTGTTGTGAAAGATTACAGAAGACTAGCTTGCTGTGTTGTATTCTTGTTTGTGATAATGGGAGAGAATAGTGGAAATTCCATTATTGAGAAGCTGGACAAGAACAACTACCCTTCATGGAAGTTCCGTGTGACAAACTTCCTCATTGGAAAGGGTCTTTATGAGTTTATTTTAGGTGAAGAAAAGGAGCCAGAGCTGGGTATCCCTTTGACTGCAAATGAATTAAAAGCATGGAAAGAATGGAATGCGAAAGACAAAAATGTGATGTACTGGTTATTAATAGTCATTGATAATACGATGTTGGGACATGTCAGGAATGCAGAAACTTTAAATGCAACTTGGACAAATTTTGAGAACATGTTTTCAATAGATACAAAGGCAGAAAAGATACAACTCAAGCAAGAGTTCAATGCCTTGAAGAAAGGGAAAATGTATATCAATGAGTATGTTTTAAAGGTGAGAAGCATTGCCGATGCTTTAACAAAAATTGATGCAATGCCTGATGATGATGCTTTGGTTTCATCCACTTTGAGTGGCCTTAATAATGAGAAGGCATAAAAATCATTTGTTACTTCAGTATAGGTGCGGAAGCCATTTCTAGATTTTGATGAGCTAATCTCTCTCATGATTATCGAAGAGATCAATATGCAGGGTGACTGATCTGAAAAAAATGGTGAATAGGTTCAAGTATTTTATTTAAGTTCAGGAAGGGAACATGGTAGATCCTTTTTGAGAGGCCGTGGTATGGGACGTATTGGCGATAACTAGCAAAACAGATTCAATGAGCAATTTGGTGAAATGTAGGTTTCAGGAGGTCAAGGAAACTTTAGAGGCAAGGGGAGCTCTAGAGGAAGAGGTGGATGGAAAAATAGAGGTTCTGGAAATTCTTCTATTGTTTTTCATTATTGTGGCAAAACACGCGACATTGCAGCCCATTGCTATGCTAAGAAGGATGATATTCACAGTGGTAAATTGCAACAAGGAAACTATGCATCGTCTTCAAAGACAGAATGAAGACAAAAATGAGCATCTGTTTGTTATGTAGCATATGATGAATTCAATTATAGGAAAGGGGACACATGATGATGTATGGTATGTCAATTCAGGTGCATCTAATCATATGACCACTCATGTTGAATGGTTTGGAGGTATGTAGGACTTACAAAATCCAGGCTATGTGTAGACGGGTGATGATTCATGCCACCCAATTTCACACATTGGAAAGGTTCTCTTGTCCTTGTATAATGGCTAGACAAAGAGTCTGACAGATATGTTACATGTGCCATCAATCATAAAGAATCTAGTGTCTATTGGCCAAATGGTAGAGTAGGGGTTGGAGGTCCGATTCAATGCAAAACGTTATTTTGTAAAAGACTTTAATGATAAGTGCAAGTTGATCGCAAAAGTAGAGTTGGTCGAATGTTCACTTTAGATGTTGGAATTCCTGCAATGGATGCTTCTATGTATGCTAAAGGAAAATAAGTAGTTACAGATATTGAAATATGGCATAAACATATTGGACATGCAAATGTGTAAAGGCTAAAATTAATGCAGTCCAAAGGAGGGTTGACTTATTTTAGAGTTGTAGAATTGCATAAAGTCTGTGAAGCATGCCAGTTTGGTAAGCAAACAAGACAACCCTTGCATGACAGAGAAGTGAGTAGAAAAATACTTGATGTAGTGTATAAAAATGTTTGGGAGCCTACACATAATGTATCTCTTGGTGGCAGCAAATACTTTGTCACATTTATTGATGACTCTTCAAGGAAGCTATGGATATACTTCATGAAGGAAAAGAGTGGTGTTTGAGCATTTCAAATATTTTAAGGCAGCTGTTGAAACAGAAAAGGCTTAAAAGTGAAGTGCTTGAGATCAGATGGAGGGGGAGAGTACCCCTTCAATGATTTTACTAGCTTCTTGAGGACTCATGGGATAAAGAGGCAATTTACTTACAGGTATACCCCACAACAAAATGGGGTTGCAGAAAGAAAAAATTGGCATATTGTAGAAGTCGCACATGCATTAATGGCTGAAAAGAATATGCCCAAACATTTTTGGTCTGAGACTGTCCATACTCTTGTCTACATTATTAACAAAACTCCCACAGTTGCAATTCATGATGGGATGACTCCAGAAGAATGCTTTACTAGCAAGAAGCCTGATGTATCACACTTGAAGGTATTTGGTTGCATTGCATATGTTCATGTGCCAGATGAGCTACGGAAGAAGCTTGATCCAAAGGTAGAAAAATGTATTTTAGAGTAGAAGGAGTATCGCTGTTATAACCCTATCACATGTGAGTTCAAAGTGAGCAGGGATGTTATCTTTAATGAGATGAGCAGCTGGTATGAACTTACTATGGTGATGTATTATATAATGATAATGATCAGGATAGCTATGTGTAGAAGTAAAAACAATAATCAAGGAGTCTTAGAGTACCAAAAATATCATCAAAGCGTTGCATGGTGTATCTACCATTCATTTGGGATTTGATGGAGATTGTAGTGATTTATAGAGTTTGGATGATGAGCTTGGTATTCCTTCAATCAGGACACCAAGTGTATAGAGAGCTCATAGTAATGTAAAGGCTCCATTGAGTGATCCGGTGGTACGCAAATCTAGCAGGGTCAGATACCCTGTTAAAAGATTTAGTTTTGAAGGTTATGCACCTCACCATTATTCTTATATGGTAAAACTAGTTGAGGATGTTGAGCGCACTTGTTTTGAGGATGTTGTTCGTCGTGCTCATTGGGATGCAGCAATGGATGAGGAGATGGCTGCATTAGAAGCCAATAGGATTTGGGATTTGATATCCTTACCTAAGGGTAAGAAAGCTATTGGATGTAAGTGGATTTACAAAGTCAAGCATAATTTAGATGGTTCAGTTAGCAGGTATAAAGCTAGTTGCAAAAGGCTATGCTCAAACATATGGCATAGATTATGAAGAGACATTCAGTCCAGTTGCTAGGATGGCAACTCTTAGATGTGTGATTGCCTTGGCAGCATCCAAAGGTTGGAGTTTGCAGCAAATGGATATTAAGAATGCCTTCTTGCATGGTGAGTTGCAAGAAGAAGCGTATATGGAGCAGCCAACAGGTTATGAGGATTTAGAGCATCCCACATATGTGTGCAGGTTAAAGAAGGAGCTCTATGGACTGAAGCAAGCACCTAGAGCATGGTCTGACAAGATTGGAGAGTATCTTATCAATATTGGATTTTGTATTTTTGATGTTGATCATTCACTTTATGTGAGAAAGGGAGATGCAGGTTTGGTCATCATAGGCATCTATGTGGATGACTTGATTATTACAGGTGACAATGACAATGGGATTGCTGAAGTTAAGGAATTCTTGAAGAAGAAGTTTGAGATGAAAGATTTGGGTGAGCTGAGATACTTTCTTGGTATTGAGGTGATCAGATGTGATGATGGTATATGGCTATCCCAAAGGCAGTATGACTTGGATATGGACATCATGTAAGCCTCTTTTAGTACCATTGGAGCAAAATGTGAAGTTGTGTGCCGACTTTGGGGATGAGATAGAAGACCCTACTATGTTTAGGAGGATAGTAGGGAGTTTGTTTTACATAACTACCACAAGGCCAGACTTGAGCTATGCTGTTGGCCTTGTCAGTCAGTTTATGTAGATGCCTAGAAAGCCTCATTTGGATGCAGTTAGACGGATATTGAGGTATGTGAAGTCCACTTTACATTATGGACATTTTTATGAGGCAGGTAAGGACATATAGATCTTTGGATACACAGATGCAGATTGGGTTGGTAGTATGTCAGATAGAAGATCTACTAGTGGATTCATATTTTCCCTTGGTAGTGCAACAATTACATGGAGCAGCAAAAAGCACCCTACAACTGCTTTATCGAGTATAGAGGCTGAGTATAGAGGTGTTCATAGGGTAGCATGTGAGACAGTATGGCTGCAAAAGTTATTATGCGATTTGGATGTACAAGGAGATGGTCCAATTCTCATTCATTGTGACAACATGAGCAGCATATAGCTACCTAGGAATCCAGTGTTCCATGGTAGGATAAAACATATTAAGGTACACTACCACTTTCCGAGAGAGAAGGTACTTACAAGAGAGATTGACTTGGTATATGTCAGCACATAGGATCAAATAGCTGACATTTTCACAAAGGCATTAGGTGCAGAGAAGCTTCGAAAGTTCTGAAGCTTACTTGGAGTTGCAGAGATAGAGTTGAGCTTGAGAGAGAGTGTTGAGATGGCAAGCTCAACACATGTGAACATTGATGATCGACCGCCTGGCTAGATGGGTCTACATGTCTATACTTAGCATGTTGGTGGTCATTATGATACTCACATGGCCATTGACTTATCACTTATTATATTTATGTTGTTACACCTACCTACAGCTGGCAAAGATATAGCGCCAACCGATTAGTGTAGTCGGTTATGCACAGTTTGACTTAAAAGGCCACTTTCCTTTATGTTGTATATTATCTACACTTTGTGTACATTGTATAGTGTGTGGAAGAAGAAGAAGAAATAAACAAGAAAACATTGTTTGCCTCTTTATTTCTTCTTGTGTTCCTGAGTGAGCTTCCTCTTGTGTATATAGTGTCCGTTTGGCACAGTAGCTCAAGCAAATTCCCCCATCACACGATTATTGACATAAATTGCCCCATGTATTTCTAGAGTAAGGCATCATGCGATCGCGATTGGTAGTACAAACTGCCACAAATGAGAAAGCATTATGAGCAATGACTACACTCCAAATAGCAAAATACGCATGCCACTTACAATCCATTCGTAGTACAAACCTAATATATATTATGCCAATCATGGGATTCTAGCCCTGATGATTAGTCATCTTTAGAAAACATGGACATGAGAGAATGCATCATACCCGTTGAAGTGTAGATAGACTTGACTGTTTGCTTCACAATGTGCTCATCTTTAGTGGACAAAACCCAAGGAGCGTGAGGTAGTTGCAAGTGAGCATCAGCACTTGGCTGTGGCCAAAGCACCTCCATCTTGCCTACCTCCTTCAAATCCATTCGTGCCCCTACAGTGTCTCTCTTTCCTGTGATATGGTCCCATAGCAAGCTGCCCACATTCTTCAAAATATGCATGGGATCCAACAAGTGGTTGATCTATAAGTGGGTCCAATATGGCAACTCGTAGAAAACTGAGAACCGTTGCATTCCGTTTAGATGTGACTCCATGTGGACCATTTTTAGCTCGTACCGGCTTTGGGTATTCATATGTACTGGAGTTCGTCCAATGAAAGCTTCCCTAAGTTCATGACCCTCTGGCAGGAAAGCAGTGTCTCCTTGATGTACCATCTTCTTCATGATTCGTGACCTTCGGGAGTCTAACTGTGGCCCACACAATGGATATACAGGTAACCAGACCTGTCCCAACATATCTATCCAGTGAATACAAACTTGAACGAGCTATGATAGATATTACCAATGAGAACGGAAGCCTACTTATATGAGCACTCTCCGAATCCCGGAAAGTCATGCATGGTCCACATGAGAATGGCTCGAATATTAACAGACCGTCGACTATCATGCTTGCTCATATCTTGCACGGTGACCCCTTCTTGCCACAAAATCTTAAGCTTATCAACTAACGGACAAAGAGACACCCATATCTTTGACTTTGTAGCGGCCAGGAACGAGCAAGCTAAGGATGAGATGTCCTTTTTTCATAGAAAGCCGTGGATGGATATTGTAGTTGACAAGGACTATAGGCCACAGACTGTAAGAAGTTGAGCATAGACTGAATGGGTTCACACCATCCATAACAAGACTGAACCGAAGATTCCTTGGCTCTCGAGAAAAGCCTAGGAAGGTAGAGTCAATGTGGCTCCATACGCGTGAATCCGCTGATATTCGTTGAACTCCATCTGTGGACCTATTCTGTGCATGCCATGTTGTCAAGCTCGCCATGCCAGATGTACGAAACATGTGATTTATGTGGGGGATAAGTGGAAAGTGTCTAAGAACTTTTTGAGGGATGGTCCACATGTGAGCACCACACTTTGGACATGTCTCCATAGTCTCGTATTCTCCTCGAAACAGTATGCAATCATTGATACATGCATGGATGCTATTGTAGTCCATGCCAAGCTTTCATAAAACATGTTGCATATCATCACGAGACTGAGGTACGGTATTTGCAAGTGGTAATATATGATACTTTAGTAACCTGAAAAAAAATCATAAAACACCTTGAAAAAATGCAAATGTTTTTAATGATAGTGTTGAAAAGAAATCAACGAAGCATACGTACAAGGTATCTAAACAACTCAGTCACACTCGCATTGCTCCATCCATATCTTACTGGCACACTTAGGAGTGCAAGCAATGTCTTCAGGTGAGATACACGGCACCCATCATATAATGGTATTGATACTTCCTCTCTAAGCAGATCAAAAGTCTCGACATCCATGGGTATCAATGCATCAATCATTGCCTCCATCTCAGGCTCCAAGATTGTAGGTAAGGCTAGAAGGCTGTCTGTCTCCTCTAGTATTGATAGTATAGATTAGGTAGTACCTTCCAAGTGGTGGATTGGCTCAGGCACTCCATCCATTGCAAACCCACAAACTCTTCTAACTGGCCATGAAGGGTGCACTCCTCCTTGGGACAAGACGCCACCTCCTTGGATAAAAAATTTGCCAACCACACCCAATGTTTTTGTATATGTTATTCAATTAGCTTGTGAATACAATGCATCATTGATATACACTTTTCTTACTATTTGCTCAAAATCTGAGATCACCTGATCAATGATCTCAAATTGAAACTCACCAAAGCGTCGTATGTATTCTATAGACAATTGACATTTTTGTCTAATTGCCAACTTACATTGAGAGCAAGGACATGGGACACGCTGATTAAGATATGCCTCGCGATCTTGAACATCACGACCCTTCATCATTTTCCATTTGGTCTACATTACGACAAACAATTTGTTTTTTTTATCATTCTTTTTTTCTTTCCTAAATTGTTTAAGAAGGGATTTCTTCTCTTGTAACTCAACAAAATTAACATATGTAAAGTCTCCACCCACCCACAAATTAATGTACGTTGGAGTGTTTTCCATCTCGTGGTATTGCAGCAGACCTTGCCACCACTCTCTCTTTGTTTTTTATCCATTCATTCTCTTCTCTCCTTCCATCTCTCTCTCTTTTCTCTTTTTTTATTATGTTGTATGTTTATTCTCTCTCTCGTTCCTTTTTCATTTTTCTTTTCCTCTCCCTCTCTCATTTCCTTTCACAAAACATCTCTCTCTCTCTACTGCTATCACTACTACTACCACTACCACTACCACTACAATAAACAAGAAAAAAAACAACAACAACTACAACAACTACTACTAGTAGTACTACAACAACAACAACCAAGAAAAGAAGAAACAACTACTACTACTACCACTACTACAACAACAACAATAAACAAGAAAAGAAAAAAAACTACTACTACAACAATAACAACAACAACAAACAAGAAAACCACTACCACTACCACTACCACTACCACTACAATAAGCAAGAAAAGAAGAAAAAATAACAACAACAACAACTACTACTACTACTACAATAACAACAAACAAGAAAATAAGACAAAACTACTACTACTACTACTACTATTATAACAATAACAACAACAACAACAAACAAGAAAACTAAAAAACAATAAACAAGAAAATAAAAAAAACTACTACTACTACAACAACAACAAACAAGAAAAATGCTATTACTACTACTAGTACTACTACTACAATCATGATTACAATGACTACGACTACGACTACAACTACCATAACAACAACAAATAAGAAAAGAAGAAATTAAACAACTACTACTACTACTATCACTACCACTACCACTACTACTACTATGACTACCATAACAGCTACAAACAAGAAAATAAGAAATTAAACAACAACTACCAGTACCGCTACCACTACCACTACTGCTATCGCTACCACTACCACTATTACCACTACCACAATAATAACAAATAAGAAAAAAAGAAAAGCAGAAATAAAATAACAACAACAATAACAACAACCTCTCCCTCCCTCTCTCCCTCCCTTTCTCCCTCCCTCCCTTCCTCCCTCTCCCTCTCTTTCTCTCTTTTTCTATTATGTTTAATGTTTTCTCCCCCTCTCTCTCGTTCCTTCTTTCCTTTTCTCTCTTCCTCTCCCTCTCTCATTTCCTCTCTTTCTCTCTCAATATACATGTTTTTTAACAAAAATACGTAAAAGAAAAGGAGAAAAAAAAAACAAAGAAAGAAGGAACAATGCACTCACCGTAAAGGCCCGAGGATGGATTCGGTGGCTCCTCTTTACGACGGCGGCTCCTCTTCGCCCTCCATACACTTCGTCCTCTTCTTTGCAAATGGCAGTGGCGGCAGTGAGAAGCTTTCCTTCTTTCTCTTTCTCTCTTTCTCTCCCTCTCCCTCTCAAATGCAAGATGGAGTTCCCTCTCCCTTTTTCTCTCTCTTTTGTTTGTTCGCGCAAAATAACATGCTCGGGTTTAGGCCAGCGTTTTTTCGCCTGAGCACCATTGCTATTTGTGTCGCATTTGCGATGCAAATAGTGATGCTTCTATTTTGCGTTGGAAAGCACCATCGCTATGCATCCGTATCCTTGTAGTGAGAATTTGCATAGGACCTACATCCAATCCTTAGTCTAAGCCTAGTAAAAATACTAAGTCAATCGACTGTTCAAGAATCCATTGTTCTATAAGGGCCAATTCGATTTGGTTTTCAAGACCCGGATGGGAATAATCCTCGGCAAGCTCACATTTTGATGAGTGGTCTTTTTGGGTATTTCATGACTTTGATATTAATTTATTTTATTTAATTGACTTACAAGAAAAGTTGAAGCAGGAGGTCCAACCCTATCAAGGAGCTCATGGAAGGCAAGGAAGGACAAAGAATCAAAGATGAGGTCTTGCTTACCATACAAAGCATCAAAGATGAAGTCCTAAAAGAGGAGGACCTCGCAAAGAGTAACCCTCAGCAAGAAGGCCACCACCCAAGAATAGCCCCCATAAAGCCGCCTCAAAATTTTCCTTGCCTAAAAAAGCCACCTTCGCCACCAACATCTCCACCAAACACTCCCTTCTGAAGTCAAAGGGACAAAAGCACCTACAAGAAGAAGACCCCCAATAGGGGAACAAGCCCCTTGCCATAGCAATAAAAAATCCCATAGGCCATAGTACCACCCTTATTACTACCCACAGCCCCTCCCCAATATCAGGCCTACATCCTTGATCCTCATCCTCTAAGAGTTCAATTAGGAAATGGCTCTCTAGTCATTGAAATTCATGAATCAGTTCTTTACTTGGTAGCAACACTAGTGGTAGGAGCTTGCCATGCACGTCGACCCCCTAAAAAAGGTGAACATTGCCCTCTTGGGGCAGCTTACTACTACCCTCCATGACCATCAGCAATGGCTGAAAGCATGCCAAATTTCCCAACTCACCTTTGTCAATGATGCTGGAGATAGAACCCAACAGTAGGAGAGAATGTGTTTCTCCAAGCTTGAATGGTTGGAGGGAAGAATTCGGATAGTGTGATCCCACTTGCCCTAGAGATCATTAAGGAAATCTAATAGAACTATGAGTGGGAGTGGATCGACCCACTCGAAGAAGCTAAAACATGAGCTCTACGCCGCCATGACAGACTCTTACTCCAAGTTCCCATCTCTATCTTTATCAAAACCTTAGATTTTTTAGCTCTTGTGTTAGTTGAATCTTTGATACTTCATTGCCAAGTGTAGGAGCACCAAAACACTGAGGAAGAGCAGTGGATTCAAGTCCTACAATAAGTTGTCTAGACTTAAATCATGACTTGAAGGCAGAATTCAATCTTCTTTGGTGGAATATCCCAGAGGAATAGTGGGATAGAGTAGCTTGGGAGATGAAGAAAGTCAATATCTATTGGCCTACGGTCTGGATTCAACTAAGACTCTCGCCCTCCACCAAGCACCATCAGAGTACTTACCTCTATCGCAAGCTTAGGATCAAGCACAAGCCACACTCTGATCAAGGGGGATAGATCCCCCTGATCATTAGGATTTGAAAATAAATCTCCAAATCCTAATGATCAAAGCTAGGGTCAAGGAGGTGGAGATCCTCACCTTTATGACTTGTTGTTTAAAAACACCTCACTTCCACCCATGACATAATGAAATTAGCCTCTAATGCTTAGCTTTAGGCTTAATTGATCAAATTCAAAGCCATCTCCTTTAAGTGATCGCACCACATTCATGCCCTCCATAGTACCAAGACCATGCACAAGCAAGAGTTGAATGGCATGCATGCATGCCTTACTCGAGTGTCCTTTGAGGTACAGATGGCCAATTTGCAAAGAGTCTCATCATATTCTCTCTCTCTTGCAAGAGTCTTTTTTTAAATTTTGTTGTTTGGTGTTTGGGGACGGCAAACTTCCCTCACTCCTAAACACTTTCTTGATAGCATATAACGTTCCTTCACTACAAGTTATAGGCCTCATACCGACGTTCAAAGCAACAAAAATGTTTATAAAAATTTTTTCCCCCGTTGTCGCTAAAATTGTCAATATTAGCAATGCCATAGAATCCTCACTATAAGTGTCATTATGGGTGTCGCTATTTGCACTGCTATCAATGTCGCAAATACGACGCTGATAGCAACGCAAATAAGGATGCCCATGTTGGAAATTGCGAGGAAAACGAGAGAGGAAAGGAAGAGAGGAGAGAAGAGAGATATGTGACACCAGAAGTGGAACCCTAGAAGTGTGTCAACTGAGCACACATGATAGGAATATATAGAGGGGACTTGGGGCACTATATATAGACAGACTATATATAGTGGACCTGGGGCGCTATATATAGACAGACTATATATAGCTAACAGCCCATAGCAATCACTACAAGGGACTGGGGCAATAGCGACACCGATTAGCGACGGCGTTTATCGGCGTCGCTATTGGCGTCGCTATATGCGTCGCTATTTGCGTCGCTATATGCGTCGCTATTTGCGTTGCATTTGCGACGCAAATAGCGACGCAAATAGCGACGCATATAGCGACGCCGCAGGGAAAAAAAGCGCGGCCGAAACCAGAGCGCCGTTTTCATTTTGTTTTCTTCGCCTTTTGAGAGCGAGAGCGAGGGAGAGAGCCAAGGCTTTGTGAAAGAAGAGGAGGAAGAGACTTGTTGCCGCCGCCGCCGCCACCGCCGTCGCCACCGTCGTTGTTCGCGAAGGAGAGGAGGAGCCCTCGTTGCAAAGAGAAGCCGCCCACGCTCGCCATATCTCATTGGTGAGTCTCCCTCTCTCTTTCTTTTACTCGTTGAAGGTTTAAATCGTTCTCTTTTGTTTATTTAGGATAGGAAAAGAAAGAGAAGGAGAGGGAGAGGGAGAGAGAGGGAGAGAAAGAGAGGGAGAGGGAGAGAAAGAGAGTGAGAGTGCATTCTCTCTCTCTCTCTCTCCCTTTTGCTTGTTTAATGTTTAAATTACTTTCTTCTTTGCTTGTTTAGGAGAGGAAATGAGAGAGTAAGAGAGAAAGAGAGGGAGAGGGAGAGGGAAAGGGAAAGAAAGAGAAAGAGAAATAGAGGAAGAGGGAGAGGGAGGGGGAGGAAATAGGAGAGGGAGAGAAAGAAAAAGAGAGGGAGAAGGAGGGAGAGTGCATTCTCTCTCTCCCTCCCTCTCCCTTTTGCTTGTTTAATGTTTGAATCACTTTATTTTTTTCTTGTTTAGGAGAGGAAATGAGAGAGAAAGAGAGTGAGAGGGATAGGAAGGGGAAGGAAATGAGAGAGGGATAGAAAGAGAAAGAGAGGGAGAGTGCATTGTATCTCTCCCTCTCCCTTTTGCTTGGAGGATGTTTAAATCACTTTATTTTTTGCTTGTTTAGGAAATGAGAGAGAAAGAGAGATAGAGAGGGAGAGGGAGAGGGAGAGGGAGAGGGAGGGGGAGGGGAAGGAAATGAGAGAGGGAGAGAAAGAGGGAGGGGGAGGGAGAGGGAGCGAGGGAGTGAGGGAGAGGGAGAGGGAGAAAGAGGGAGAAAGAGGGAGAGGGAGGAGGAGGGAGGAAATGAGAGAGGGAGAGAAAGAGAACGAGAGGGTGAGGGAGAGGGTGAGAGAAAGAGAGGGAGAGGGTGAGGGAGAGGGAGAGGGAGAGGGAAGGGAATGAAATTTAAGATAATATACGTATCGATAATGATATGCAATGTGCTTTGCATACGGCCACGTACTTCATCAAAATTAACCCAAAATTATTGTTATAGAAGTGGAGATCCCTTAAATTGAGTATAGGATAATTTCTCTCAGGTCTTATGACTATGAGTAGAATTGATTGAAATAAATTTTATTACTATAGTTGTAAAATTTCATAGATGGCGCGCATTAATTTTAAAATGGATTACTTATACTCAAAGCCGAGATATAACGAAAAATTATCTACCGGGACAAACAAATCGTTGAGCATGATACAAGGCCGAGATATAACATCGGAAAATCTCTCGACTACTATATACAATGCAAGGTTTATGGTCAACTTGCAAGTTGACGTACATCTCCAAAAAGCTATCCATTTAAGCCTCGTTTGCTGTAATGTAGATAAGATGGCAAACGAAGAAGGTCCTATTGTTCAAGACCGCGAGTCGTATCTTAATCAGCGTGTCCCATGTCCTTGCTCTCAATGCAAGTTGGCAATTAGACGAAAACGCCGATTGTCTATAGAACACGTACGACGATTTGGCGAGTTTCAACCTGAGATTATTGATCAGGCGATTGCAGATTTTCAGCAAACGGTATTTTCAAGTTAGCATTTTTCATGCATTGTACTCTCAAGCTAATTGAAAACCATACACAATAAGATTGGGTCTTGTTGGCAAATTTTGTGTCCAGGGGGGTGATGTCTCGACCCAAGGGGGAGTGCACCCTTTGCGGCCAATTAGAAGAGTTCGTGGACGTGAGATGGATGGATGGCAGGAGCCAATAGACCACTCGCAAGGCCCATCTATATCGTCAATGCCAGAGGAGACAGACAACCTTTCCGACTTGCCTACAATCTTGGAGCCTGAGATGGAGGCAATGATCGATGCATTGATTCCCATGGATGTTGAGACATCTGACCCGCTTAGAGAGGAAGCATCCATACCATTATATGATGGGTGCCGAGTATCTCGGTTGAAGACATTGCTTGCACTCTTAAGTGTGCAAGCGAAATACGGTTGGAGCGATACGAGTGTGACTGAGTTATTCAGGTACCTTGCATACAGACTTCATTGTTTTTTTTTTAAACAGTATTATTGTAAATATGGATGGATTTTTCAAGGTGTTTTATGATGTTTTCAGGTTATTGAAATATCATATATTGCCACCTGCAAACACCATGCCTGAGTCTCGTGATGATGCACGACATGTTTTACGGAAGCTTGGCATGGACTACAATAACATCCATGCATGTATCAACGACTGCATATTGTTTCGAGATGAATACGAGACTATGGAGACATGTCCAAAGTGTGGTGCTCACAGGTATCGACAGGACTTGCAAGGGCAGACCATCCCTCAAAAAGTCCTCAGACACTTTCCGCTCATCCCCCGCATAAACCACATGTTTCGCACGTCTGCCATGGCAAGCTTGACAACGTGGCATGTGCAGAATAGGTCTACGGATGGAGTGCAACGAATATCAGCAGATTCGCGCGCATGGAGCCACATTGACTCTACCTTCCCAGGCTTTGCGCGAGAGCCAAGGAATCTTCGGCTCGGTCTCGCCATGGATGGTGTGAACCCATTCGGTCTGCGCTCGACTTCTTACAGTGTGTGGCCTATAGTGCTTGTCAACTACAACATTCCTCCATGGCTTTCTACGAAGAAAGGACATCTCATCCTTAGCTTGCTCGTCCCGGGCCGCTACAAAGTAAAAAATATGGACGTGTATCTTCGTCCATTAGTCGATGAGCTTAAGATTTTGTGGGAGGAGGGGGTCACGGTGCAAGATATGAGCAGGCGCGATGGTCGGCGGTCAGCCAACATTCGAGCCATTCTCATGTGGACGATGCATGACTTTCCGGGATTGGGAGAGTGCTCAGGTGAGCAGACCTTTGTTCACGCCAGTAATATCTATATTTTATTTCATTCAATCAAGTATTCACTAGGTCGTGGATCGCCTTGCAGGTCTCGTTACCTCAGGTTATCATGCATGTCCATTGTGTGGGCCACAGTTAGACTCCCGAAGGTCACGAACCATGAAGAAGAGGGTATATCAAGGACACGCCACTTTCTTGCCGGAGGATCATGAACTCAGGGAAGGTTTTCTTGGACGACCTCCAGCACGTATGAACGCTGCAAGCTGGTACGAGCTGAAAATGGTAAACCCGGAATCACATCCAAATGGAATGCGACGGTTCTCAGTTTTCTACGAGTTGCCATATTGGACCCACTTACAGGTCAACCACTTGTTGGATCCCATGCATATTTTCAAAAATGTGGGCAGCTTGCTATGGGACCACATCACAGGAAAGAGAGACACTATAGGGTCACGAATGGATTTAAAGGAGGTAGGTAAGATGGAGGCGCTTTGGCCGCAGTCGAGTGCTGAAGGGGGAGTGCAGCTTCCTCGCGCTCCCTGGGTTTTGTCTACCAAAGAAGAGCGCATTGTGAAGCAAGTAATCAAGTCTATCCGCACTCCGACGGGTATGATGCGTTCTCTCAGGTCCGCATTTTCTAAAGATGACCAAATGTCTGGGCTAAAATCCCATGATTGGCATAAGATATGTCAGGTTTGTGAACAGAATGGATTTTAATAAGCGTGGACATTTTGAAATTTGAAAAGTGACCATTATTCTTAATGCTTTCTCATTTGTGGCAGTTTGTCCTACCGATCGCGATCGCGGGATGCCTAACTCCAGAAATTCGCGGGGCCATTTACAAGCTGTCGACTTTGGTGCAATGGATCTCACAGAAAGAGATTAAGACGTCCTCTATTGAATCCGCAAGGCGGGGAGCAGTTGAGACGGTCTGTCTCTTTGAGAAATACCTGCCCACTAGCATGCTCACGATACAAGTTCACCTTCTTGTGCATCTTGTGGACGAAGTGGAGATTGCCGGACCTGTCCATACGCGATGGATGTTCTTCCTGGAGCGTTTCATGAAAACCCTGAAAGGCTTTGTGCGACAACGAGCTCGTCCGGAAGGTAGCATGGCGGAGGGTTGGTTGGTGTCAGAGGCATTAGTGCATATCTCACAATGGCTACCAACGGTGGAACCAGACAATGAAATGCTATGGACGCTCAAGGACGATGACAGGCTGACTGGAGATGTGGTGGTTGGAAATGGGGTAGAAAAAAGAATGGATGCCTCAATGGAAGAGAAAGTGAATCGCTTTTGTATGTTGCACCATGCCTCCATGGAGACGTGGCTCGCCAAGTACCAGATTGCAAGGCAAGATCGAGAGGAAGCGCGAGCTGAATTCCGACGCAGTACGCGTCACCGACCGATTCGATATCCCGAAGGCATGGAGGAGATGCCGCGGTTTATGTCAACACGATGGTTGCATGGAGCCTTGATCGCAGCATCCAGCGAAGGGGCAGAGGTCTCAATGGAGGAGTGGGAGTTCTCGAGGGGATGTAGTCCAAAGGTAATGAGGGGTTTAGAATGTGTCGTATTTGAATTTGTTTGCTACATCTAATTTGAGTGTTTCAATGTGCAGTACAAAATATATAGTGCAGCGTGGTCGCGCGGACGGCATTTTCGGGTGGAGCGTATTGACAAAATGCGCTCCACAATGGACTGTGGTGTCATGGCAAGGTTTGAGCAAGAGAGCCGGCGACGAGCAACGGATCCGAACACGGTTGTGGATGAGATGGAGTATTTTGGGAATTTGCAAAGTATTATTACGGTGGATTACCGTAGCTTCTCCATGATAATATTCGATGTGCAGTGGTTCAAAGTGGTACTTGGAGGAGCTGGCGCAACGGTTCGACGAGGTCCATCTGGATTTCTCGAAATAGATTCCGAAAAAAAATGGATGGATTTGCGTGACACCTTTGTGTTGCCGGCACATTGTGAACAGGTAATCTTCTAGTCATTTGCTTGCTAATTGTAATACGACATGCTTTATGTCACAATGATTTGAAGACGGTTTGTAAGTGTTTGTGAACAGGTAATCTTCTATCCAAATCCCCGACAACCTCGATGGTGGTATGTTATACCTTCAACTCCTAGAGGTGCGAGAGTATACGATCAAAGCGATGTTCCAGGCATAGATGAAGAATATATGCAAATAGAGGGATCGAAATTACAAGGGGTGGAGGCCACCGCAAGCTTGGAGCCCGCATCGGCTAACAATGATGGAAATACAGAAGTCGTAGAATTTTTTGAGAACGAGGCAGACTCGTTCTTTTGTGGTGACATGTCTATCGACCTTCCAGTGTATGCAGAGTTATGTCAGGAGATTAACATGGGACCATAGAATACTTCATTCTTGGAGAATTGTATTACTCAATTCGTTGTTTAGATCTTCCATAAAGGTAGATAAGATATGCATTTTAAGATGGATTTTTCAAAAATGATTTATATTAATGCGCTTTGTATAGTTTCAATTGATTATTCTAACATTATTTTTTATCTCTGCAGGTATCTTTATTTTCAGGATGAGTCGAGGGATGAGCGATGAGGAGTTTCAGGAGATGATGGCACGTATGTCTCCAGATCAGCTCGCGAGATTCAGAGAGATAGCAGATCAGGAGCTGTCTCGTTCTTCGTCAGGGCGCTCTGCTAGATCAGCTTCAGTGCGATCAGATGCTTCAGCTTCGAGCAGACGATCTCGACGCTCGCGACTTGGGCCAGAGGGAGGAACTGCGACTGCAGGAGGATCAGGGGGGTGCTGCTGTGGAGACACGGACGCGGTGTCTCCGTCTCGTCGTTCAGCTAGAGCTCGGTCACCTCCAGGATTTGTCACACCTGTGGGGACGTCCACTCCAGTTACTCCGGCTTTTGCGCAGCCGTCGGCAGATGTCACGCCTTTTGGTGGCACTCCTTTTGGTGGCACCCCCTCTGGTGGCACTCCTTTTGGTGGCACCCCCTCTGGTGGCACTCCTTTTGGTGGCACCCCCTCTGGTGGCACCCCTTTCAGTGGCACTCCGGGAGAGGGTACCCCCGTCGGTACACCGGATGTTCAGGGGTCTCCTGGATATGCCCAGGAGCGTGGACGGAGATGGGAGAGGGCCCATACGAGGCACACTCCTAGGGATTATGGATACCTAGTGGATGGCAGGTCAGGAGCTATCATCATGAATGATGAGGGGAGGAGGGTGATAGCTCGCATGAGGGAGTTGTGCCAACAAGTTTTTCGGCACAACGTCCTGGATCATTGGAGGAACATACCGGAGGGGAGCAAGGAGTACATAGTAGCATCCTTGCATGAGGAGTTCCCGGTGCCAGCCGCAGTGGATAGATTCTCTACGGGCTGGATGATGGATAGCATGCGTGCATACATGTCACATAGACGATCCGACGCACGCAAGGCAATCAAGAGTGGGGCTCCAAAGCCCGAGTGGTTAGATGTAGAGGACTGGCGCCGACTGAGGGAGGAGGCTACAAATTCGCCAGGACGTTGGAGTCAGCAGCGGGAGGCGGCGAGGGCACGAATCGAGGCCGGATCGGTACATCATCTTGGGAGTGGCGGCCACAGGACATATTTGGAGGACTTTGTAAGTTTCTCTTTTGTTTTGCTTATTTGTTTTTTTGAGATATTATTTGTACTGACAATCATATTTCTAACAGTTAGCATTTTGTTTTCTTTGCAGCACTCCATTACAAATCGTGATCCGCAAGGCCTTGAGACTCAATATGCAGAGAGGCACGGTCTCAGATCATTGATCGACCGATTGTACAGACGCGGCGGCCCAGTAAGTCTCTCATCTTTCATGTCCGTAGTTACCATGAGATATTTGAATGCATTATTGTATGGTGGATTGATATGTTGTTTCTTTTTCTGCAGAATCCGTTTGATGCTCCTTTGCAGAGGGACGAGCTTTCGGGGGACGACGATTTGTAGCTCGCCCTCGGATCCTTAGCGCTCACATACCTTTAGTTTTTAGTCGCCCGATCTATGTAGACATTTTCTATGTATTAGTGATATTGTTTTATGATTGTACCAATCGCATTTTATGCGATATCATGTATTTATTTCATCTATCAGTTTTATGATTTCAATATAGATTCTTTTTGTTTGCAAACGCTTTGTATGCAGCAGTGCAGAAACTATTTTGTATGGCTCTCATACAGCACACAGTGCTATATGTGGCAGGGCAGCTTGCTGCCCTGCCACAAAATTTTTTTTTCCTCTGTTACCGTCGCTATTTGCGTCGCAAATTTACTGCAGGCGTCGCTATTGTCGTCGCTATCAGCGTCGCAAATTCTCTGTAACCGTCGCTATATGCGTCGCTATTTGCGTCGCTATACGCAAATAGCGACGCATATAGCGACGCAAATAGCGACGATTCCATGGCGTCGTCAATAACGACGCTTTTTGCGACGACGGGGGCAAATTTTGTTATTTGTATTTTCGTCGCTTTAAACGTCGCTATAAGGTCTATATCTTGTAGTGAATGATTTACGATACTAATAGTGATGCATGCAGTAAATTTGTGACACTAATAGCGATAGTTATAGAGGTTTTTTTTGTGGTAGGATAGTAAGCTATCCTACCACAAATAGCACTATGTGCTTTATTTGGGCAATACCAAATATTTATAGTAAAGTATACAATGCTTGTCAAAATGAAGGTAAAGTGTACTTGAAACCATAAGACTCATACATAAATAAAGACAAGATCGCGTAATGAAAGCGAAGGTAGAATCATGGCAAGATACAAATGATGATAATAACATAGTGCATAGAAAATGCCTACATAAATCACATAACCAAAAAAGAAGAGGATGTGCACTCCACGAATCCAAGGGTGAGCTATAGATCCTTGCCATCCGAAAGCTCGTCCTACCGCAAAGGAGCATCGAATGGACTCTACAAAAAAAGAAACAACTACACATCAATCCACCATACAATAATGCATTTAAATTAAAATTAGTAACTATCGACAAGAAAGATGAGTAACTACACATCAATCCACCATACAATAATGCATTTTAATTAAAATTAGTAACTATGGACAAGAAAGATGAGTGACTTACTGGGCGACCCTGTGCATACAATGGGTCGATCAATGGAGTGAGACCATGTCTCTCTGCATATCGAGTCTCTAGGCTAGTCGGATCGCGGTTTGTAATGAAGTGCTGCAAAGAAAACAAAATACAAGAGTTAGAAATAGGATTGTCAATTGAAGGATGGATTTTAGGCCCCGGAACATGCCTAAAAATAGGGGAAAAATATGGAAATGCGGGGGAAAATGCTCAACCACGAAGGCGGCAGCTCGACCTAGGACGATTTTAAGCATTAAGTGCTTGACGGGCGCCCGTGCGACACTCCGTGAATTTTCATAATTTTTCCGTGCGCCTGTGCCAGTCAGTGAAGCTGCAGGCCTGTCCGGGATGTTGAGACGAGCTCATAGGAATTTTCAGATCGAAGTTCCGAGTCCGGGTGCGGAAGATGGCCCGAAACCGGCCGGGGTGCCCAAGAGGGGGTCCAAAATGGAAATTTGAAAAGGTGTGAAGGAGGGGGGGTGACCTTTGGCACCCCCCCCTCAAAAAATCGTGGATATGGAGGGGGGGCGGCGGCTGAAAACAGCCGCCGAAAAAAACGCGACCCCCCCCCCCACAATCGATTGCTGGCTCACAAAGAAGCCATGGTTATGGACCTCCAGGCCTGATGAAGATGATGTGCCGATCAATTCGCCAGTCTCCGCTCCCGCAATGGTGGACTGGTTGGAGAGAGAGAAAACCAGTCTTTCTCTCTCCTCTCTCTCTCTCCTCTTAGCCCCCGTTCGTGCTTGAAGGAATAGGATGAAGATGGACGGCCGGATGGATGCCGATTCTTGACGGGATGAAAGAGCAATGCAAAACCATTGTAGATTGCTGATTCCAAGCAGAATTCATGGCTGGAAATCAATCGTGGGACGTGCCAAATTTAATGGAAAAACCCGCAAGACACGGTAATAATTGTTTTTTCAAGGAAAATGGTCTTTTGATGCAAATTTGGTTGATAAAAATGTGTTCATATGGATTGAGTTTTGAGTATGTCGTGCTTTGAGTTGGTTTCTAGCTGTTCATCATTTAAAAATCTGGAAAACATGTGTGGGATAGCAGAAAATAGGGAACCGAGACACGAAAAACCATAAAAATGGGGAAAAACAAGGGTTTTGGGCATATAAATGGGGAAAACCGTCGATACACATCAACTAATCTTTCAATTTTGTTGCAAATGAACTAAGGGCCACAGCCCACAAACTGGTTTCAATTTTCAGCAATTTAAAAAATACAAGAAAATGGAAGAAAATGGGGAAAAATGATAAAAACACCATGAAAAATAGGGGAAAAATACATTTGGGGCTACGAAAAATATAGAAAAATAGGATTTATGTTTGTTGATGTATAGCAAGGTTGGGGCATGAAGTTATGCTTCAGTTCAGCCTTGTTTATATGTTTTGGTGCGTGTTTCATTCCTTTCTCCACATAAAAATGACAAGGAAACCCTAAAAGAAATGAATATAATGATGCACTATCAACGGGGAAGGGTAGAGTTGTGGAAAAATGGTTAAATGCCGCTGAGCATGAGGAATAATTTGCTGATTTTATATGCATTGCATCTAGGACGGAATAATAATGATAAGAATTAAAACCTAGTAGCACGAAGATCACTTCGGTGCTAGGTGTTGCAACGAAGCACAAAGCGGTTAGAAAGAAAAGCATGAAAGAGATGATTTGCACTTGCACGCTGCTGGTTTTTTTCAAATGTTTGAGCACTAGGCACCCACCTCTTTGCATGATCATTTAGAGGAAATTAAAAGTATCAGAGTTAGCTCCTGGATATGCATAGCAATTGTTTTCAGCAGGCCTGTGACCCACCGTTGAGAGCGTGAGGTTCCTATGCTGTAGGATAGACGAGGGTTAAAGGGGAAGTCAAGTGAGGAAATGGTACATTCCTGGATACGTTTATTTGGTACCTTGAGTGACGTTTGTGCGAAATGTCTAAATGTTGAGCGGCGCATCGAGGGGCCAATCCCCAAGGTGTAGGAGAGTCGCAGAGGGTTGACGGCATTCAGCCGTAGGAGGAACCCCATGTGTATGTGATTCGAGCCTTTTGGCTATGTGAAAGGGACTCCCTCTGAGGAGTGATATTGGGTTAGGATCAGTTGGACTACAACGTATTACAAACGCAATGTTTAGGAAGGCAGAGATTTTGATAGACGCTCCTGGCCGCGAGGCCGAGGGGTTGTCTTGTGCATAGTGACGAGGTCCGGCTAGTGCATGAGCCAGTGCCGGCCCGTTTTTAGGTCCATCAGTGGTGCGTCTGCCGGGAGCTGCTTAAAAGTGGCGGTTCTCGAATCCTGGTTTTCTAGGGACCAACTAGCAGTTTATGCCAAAGGATACTGAGATTGATCCGTTATTTATTGATAAGCATCGTCTAGCAGAAATCCAAAAGCAAGAAAGAGACGAAAGAGCTAGGCGACGTGCTGAAATTTTTAGGAGATATTCCCCTAAGCGTAGCGGTGCTGAACCCTTACGAGGGAGTGGATCTAGTGGTCTTAGGACCCCAAGCAGTAAGTTAGGAGAAGGTGGAAGCTCTAGTGCTCCCCTTCTTTCCTTAAGCCAGTCCACGTCAATTGCGGGAGGTGTAACCCCACCGTTCCCTATTCCTCGTGCAAACCCAATCCTCGTCATGGCGCAGCCTATTGCAATTCCAGCAGGAACGACGGATTTGCCGGCTCTAGGCTACCCGCTACCCATTTTTAATGGGTTAGTTGAGGAAGATGCGGAACTCCACATTAGGGAGTTTCAAAAGCTGATGTTTAACTGTCGCATTCAAGAAGAAGGGCATTTAATGATGTTCTTCAACATGACTCTCAAAGGAAGAGCCGCTATATGGTATCATGGTTTAGAAGCCGGAACCATATTGAACATTGATGCATTTTATGGAGCTTTTCGAAGGGAGTTTGCCCCTGAAAGGGGTGGGCAATATTGGTTGCGTGTACTCAACGTGACCCGCCAAGATCCACACGAGGATATTCGTGCTTATGCGAAGAAGATAAAAGAGGTCTTCCGTAAGTTGGACACCTCTATTCCTATCCCCGCAGCTGCCCAATTGCAATATTTCCTACATGGTTTGGACTTTAATATCCAATTGCAGTTGAGTAGTGTTCCCTTGGGGGATATAGATACTGCCATTACACGAGCACAAGAGGTGGAATCCCGACTACAAGCAGCCTATGCTTCTAGAGGCAATTCGAACATGGGTCTAGTATTGGGAAACAATATGGCAATAGCCAATGGCAGTAGTGGCCAAGGGATAGCGATGGCTAACCCTAATGGGAGAGGGAACATGATACAGAATGTCCCTTTATTACCAGCTCCCCCTAGCATGTCGATGCCTACGGGCAGTCAAATGGCTCCAAGTAGTGGAGGCCAGGCGGTCAATTCTAATACCATGCCTGTGGCTCAACAACCAGTGCCTAATCGAATTGTTAGGCCGATTGAACGACATGGTAATGACCAAGGCTATGAGTCGAGTTCTTCCAATGTTCTTGGCGAGGTTAAGGACATGATGAAGCATTATACCGACATGATTACGGAGCAGTATCGACAAATAGCTGTTGATGTCAACTTCCTTAAAAAACAACAAAATTTGATAGGAAGTAGATACCCAGAGGAGGGTGCACCGGCGAGGTTTAGTTGCAAATGGTGTGGCGGGCAGCACTATCCAAGAAATTGCCCAAATGTTAAGTGCGACATTTGTGGAAAATCCGGCCATCTAGCAGCTACTTGCTGGAGTAAGATCAGTTCCCTCCAGCGGGGTAGTCGGCAACCAGGGCCTGTTAATCATCGTGCCCAAGGAAATGATTCCCAGCGAGAGGATGGGCCTAAACAAATACTTCAACGACCAAAGACTACAGTGGAAGAGCTACCAAGTGGAAGTGGGGTTAGTTTGATTGAGGCTGTACGCGTTAATGATACTGAAACCTCTAATCTACGAGCTGTCCTTACAAGAGGTAAAAAGGGTAGAGAAGCCGACATGGATAAGCCTGTCGACGGAAACCCTAAACAAGGCGACAAAGGAACGCAAGTTTTGGATCCTGCCCTAGAAGGGGGACCTTTGAAGCCCGTAGAGAGTAAAGCCGATAAGGAAGCACCAAAGAAGAAGGTGAAAGTTAGGAAAGAGGCAATAAAGCCAGCTCAGCGACCTAAAGAGCGGATGATTTGGCATGAAAAGCAAGCTCTTTCGAACTATCATGAATTCGATTTGGCGGGCTCTCTTTGCGAAGTCAAGCCGGATGTGAACCTTTTGCAGCTTACTAAGCTTTCCCCAGGAGTACGTAAGGAATTTAGAAAGATCCTACGTACCGGGTATATTGTAGAACCTTTGGGTATTGCGCGAGTTGGTGATGACTGGTTCGAGCATGCTGAGAAGCATTGCCCAAGGGTTGCAGCCTATGTCGATGGGATATTAGTAGATTATGCCATTGTCGACACAGGATCATCTGTTAACATTATGAGTTCTGAACTGATGGAAAGGTTGGGTCTTGCGATTCAGAAAGATACTTCCACAATTCTCAGAATGGCAGATGACAGTTTGAGACAGCCGGAAGGCTGCATTACTAAGGTCCATGTCACTGTTGCAAATGTAGAATGCCTGTTGGACTTTAGGGTGATTCGTTTTGCAGGGCGGCCAAGTTACCAAGTATTACTTGGACGACCTTGGATCTTGCAAGCGGATTGCCAAGTGGATATACCCGCCGGTCGATTGTTATTCGGCAGAGGTGCCCAGCGTGTGGTGGTTGATGCTTATCCTGAGTCCCCGCAGAGTGAGAGGGCTCCTCTATCTTCTACAGAATTGGAGACATTAGAAGATTCATCTGTTAGTGAGGCATCATCGAGTGATGAGTCCAAAGAGGGATCCACCACGGAGGACATCTATCAGATCACTTTGAACGAGCCGATAGAGGCCCAAGATCGTATAAGAGATGCAGATGTTATCGAGCTAGACCTTGGTACGCTTGATGATTCGCGGCCAATCAAATTAGGGTCCATGCTCAGCACAGTAGAAAGGGAGGACTATGTGGCCTTGATCCAGGAATTCCGTGATATCTTTGCCTGGAGTTATGATGAGTTGAGAGGCATCCCTCCCAGTCTTGCTGTTCATACAATTCCGTTGAAAGAGGGCAGTCGTCCTGTACGGCAGAAAGTAAGGCGTATGCCTTTCGAATTGAGGGACGGGCTGTTTGAAGAGTTACAGAAGCTTCGAAAAGCGGGTTTGATTTTTCCTGTGCAACACACAGAATGGTGTTCGCCAGTTGTGATTAGAAAGAAGAAGAATAATCAGATCCGTTTATGTGTAGACTTTAGGGAGCTGAATAAGCAGACAGTTAAGGACTACTACCCATTACCATTTATTGACCAGATTTTGGATCAATTAGCGGGTAGGGAGATATATTCGTTTATGGATTGCTTTGCAGGATACAACCAAATGGCAATTGCAGAAGAGGACAAGTTGAAAACAACTTTTATCACTGTATTTGGCACTTTTGCTTACCACGTGATGGCTTTTGGTTTATGCAATGCGCCTAGTTCGTGGCAACGAACAGCCGATAAGACATTCGGTGACATATCCCCTGAAGAGTTGAGGGTGTTTATTGATGACTTAGGGGCTGCCACCGTGAGAGAAAGGCAGTTGATCATTTTGAGAAAATGCTTTGAGCGCTGTAGACAATTTTGCATTGCCCTAAACCCACGGAAGTGTGCTTTTGGAGTACCTTATGGGCTATTGCTGGGCCATGTGGTCAGTTCGGTAGGAATTGCGACAGACCCTGAGAAGGTGAAAGTTATAGTTGCCATGGGTCCACCACGCACCCCGAAAGAGGTTCATAGCTTTCTGTCTTCGGTTGGTTACTACCGTAGATTCATTAACGCCTTAGCAGAAAGAACGTTGCCACTTACAAATTTATTGTCCTTTAGCTGTTCGTTTGTATGGGGTGGCCCTTGTAAGGTAGCATTTGAGGATGTGAAACAAGAGCTAGCCAGAGCGCCCGTTTTAAAAGCACCTAAAAGAGGTGAGGTGTTTTATATATTCTCAGCAGCCACCATGTATAGTATCAGCTGCTGTTTAGCCCAAATTTGGGAAGAGAAGTGGTACCACCCGATTGCTTTTGCTAGTCGGAAGCTGGGGGTATCCGAAATCAATTACACCTACATGGAGAAGCTGTGTCTAGCGATGGTCTTTGGGGCCAAGAAATTCAGGCATTACATTCTCTATGAGAAAGTCGTACTTTATACGAAGGCGGAGGGACTTCGACTATTGATGAATAAGTTACAGCCGCCTGATCGTTTAGCGAAGTGGTTGATCACTTTGCAGGAATTTGATTATGAAATCAAGAGTAAGCCACCAAGGTTGCAAGGCATCGTGGAATGTCTAGTGGACTTTGGGGAGCCGCAAGAATCTGTGGCTGAAGGTAGTGACATGGAGATGATATTTAAAATAGATACGGCATCTATTCCCTCCTGGTATGCTGCAATAACGCATTATTTATCAACAGGAGAGGCGGGATCCGAATTATCTAAGGCTGAGAAAAGGAAAATTAAGCAGCAAGCGTTAAAGTTTGCCTTGATCGCAGGTACATTATATCGGCAAGGGGTTGATGATATCTATCGCCGATGTGTGACGCCTGAGGAGGTGCCATTCATTTTGGAAGAGTGCCATGATTCTGCTTGCGGTGGCCATTTTGCTGGACGGCTTACAGCACAAAAGGCTTTAAGAGCAGGTTATTGGTGGCCTGCCATCTTCCAGGATGCGTTTGCGTATGTTAAGCGATGTGATATTTGCCAACGACATGATAGTCGAGAGAATAGGAAACGACCACTCACCCCTATTATGGCGATACTTCCATTTGAGAAGTGGGGAATAGACTTTGTGGGTCCTATTACTCCGTCATCGACTACGCAAAAGCGGTACATCATTGTAGCAACTGACTACTTCACAAAGTGGTCAGAAGCACGTGCAACAAGGAAAGATGATGCTAAAGAAACTGCTAGTTTCCTTTTAGAGCAGATAGTATGCCGGTTTGGTCCACCGAAAGAATTAGTGTCGGACCGCGGAACTCATTTCCTGAATAAGGTGATCAAAGGTTTGACAGAGTTGTGGAACATCCAGCATAACAAGACAACCCCATATAATCCGCAAGCCAATGGTCAGGTTGAAAGCACCAACAAGCAGCTTGTGGGCATCCTGTCCAAAACTGTGTCGGAAAAGAAACGGGATTGGGATAAAAAGTTATATGTGGCAGTGTGGGCCTATAATACGACTTTCAAACGAGCCACTGGCCATACCCCGTTCAAGTTAGTATATGGGGAGGAGTGTGTCTTGCCTCTAGAAATTGAGCTGCCGACTATTCGGTTTGCCATCAATCATTCTTTGAGCGATGAAGACGCACTTTTTGAGCGCTTGACGACACTGGCACATTTAGATGAGCTTAAGTTGCAGAGCTTATTGCACCAAGAAGTGGCGAAGCGCCGAATGAAGAAGCTACACGACCTCAAAGCCAAGAAATACACCTTCAAGAAAGGACAGCTTGTTCTGTATTATGATGCACGACGTGAATTATTCCCAGGCAAGCTAGAACCCAAATGGGATGGGCCCTATAAGATCGTTAGGATAGGAAAGAATAAATCTACAGTGTTGTTAGCTGACCTTGAGGGGATAGAATTTAAAAATAAGGTTAATCTTAATAAGATTAAACCTTATTACTTCTGATTGCACTAATGCTATGACTGCCTTGCAGGTCTAGGAAAGATCGATCAAACATCTGCAAGGAAATCGTGATAGAGGTTGATGGGTCGTCTGATCCCTTATTTAGAACACCCATATTTGGAACAAAGATATCATCAGGGAAAGCTCATTTGGTGGAGCAAAGGATACAAGGTGATTGAGCAAGAAGGCGGGACATTCATTTGGGAAATTAAGGTCTTCTGCCATCACTGCCTACAACTTTTGACGAGCATCCCTGTTGAATTCAATGATGATGGAGGGATGGAGCCTACAGTCCACCCGTTGAATATGCTGAATTTCGATTACCATAATTACGAGTAGAGTTCAGGATGGCAGAATATGTAAACCCTTTATGGACGTACACCTTGTACTTTGATGGGGCGTCCAGGGGTGCATGCAAAAAAGGAAGTGTAGGAGTTGTCATCCGCGACCCCCGACGACGCATTGTCATGAAGTTAGCTGCTTATCTCGGGGCGAATTTTACCAATAATATGGCAGAATACAAAGCCCTGATTATGGGTTTGAATATTGCAAAGAAGGGTGGTATCCGCCAGTTGTTGGTGAAAGGGGACTCTCAGTTGGTTTTAAATCAACTCAATGGGACGTACATGCTACGGAACCCCATCCTTTGTATGTACCATCATACTGCCATAGCCCTGCTAGACGAATTCGATAGAGTGTCTTTTCAGCTGATTCCACGGAATTGGAATCAGTTTGCCGATTCATTGGCTAATCTTGCGTATGAAGAGGACCTCTTCTTTAATTGTGGCCCTTGTCCCGATATATCTATTGATGGTGAGACAGGACCTGGTCGTTTGTGGGGTATGCTTTCTGAACATGCCCTCTTTGGCAGACGATGGTTGATTTGGGTGATGCAGAGGGTAAGCGAGACTCATCTACCTTTATTATCGGGGACCCATAGACTGATTCGACGCCATGTGATGCGAACACCTCTTGCGATATACGCAGGGGGGATAGGTCATAATTTAATGCACCTAGTTTAGGGCTACGAGCCTTTGTTTCCCTGGGAATGGTATGCTTTGATGTCTATCATGGTTGTTTCCAGGTGGATGTTCTGCATAATATTGGTTTATTTCATTAGGCCAAGAGGGCCGATTCAGTTTTGTAGCAAAGTCATGTATGATTTCATTAGGCCAAGAGGGCCATTTTCCTGTCTAGTGCGGGTGCGTTTAATTGGGTTTTTGTTGAGTGTTGTGCTGGACAGGTTTCGTGGTTCGTGGAATTTGGTGGAGCCTGGAGGAGCCTTTGCTGCGATGGAAGCTTCTTGTGGCCACTCCAGGTGATATTTCTCCTTTACAAGTACCTTTCTTTCCTGTTATATGTGTATTTGTACTTGTTGAGGGGATACTTTTTGTTGGGGACCGGCGACCAAGGCATAAAGTCCCAAGTTTAGGCTAAGTATGTTTGAGGGAGGTTGGAGTAGTCATTACCTCCTGTAAAGACATTGTTAGACATTAAAAGACCTGTTTGAGAAGGAAGTCCTAGTGACCCTGTTCTGCCAGCCTGCTAGGCAGCCGTTCTAGGCGTTCTTGTTAGTAGTGAGGCAGTTAGAGAAGCCTGCCAGAAGATAATAATGATGATGCCCAGAAACTTTGTATATCCTAAAAGATGACTATAAATACGAAGGTGTGTAAAAAGGGGTTCTAACGCCTATCAAAGAAAAGAAATGAAAGGACAATATATAAGCAGTTGCTCATTGCCTTGCGAGGGCCTGGTAGGTTCTTGGGGACGAATCAGACCCGGGGCCGATACCTTGTCTTCCTAGGGGTGGCTTCTTGCTGGAAAAATAATATCAAAACAAGGAAGGTTGGAGCGAAAATAAAAGTGAGCGTTAGAAAAGGATTAAGTGTCGCCTTGCGAGGGCTTGGTAGGTTCTTGGGTGCCGAGACAGGTCCTGAGACCGATGCCCTGTTCTCCTTGGGTCACTACGCTCAGCTCCCTCCTTTTTACATGCCCAAGTATGTTCATCCAATAAAAACCCTAAAAGAAGACATGTACTGAAAGAAAATATTCTTTGCTCAGGCTATAGGAGTCCTCGCCTTGTAGGAGCTCCTAGTGGTGTTGTCTTTAGTTGGTAAGTAGTTCAGACTACCATTTAGGGCAACCTCTTTGACAGTTCTTTTAGTTTGGCTGTGTTGGAGCAGCTGGTTAGTGATTCACTTCGGATCTTCTGTTAAATGATGCTAGGCCTACTCCTTGTGGATGTCATGCCTTGGTTTTGTCTAGGGGTAGGGGGAGCATTGTGCTGAGTTTTAGGATGATAATTGTTTTGTATCAGTTTGATGCTTCTTTGGTTGTTTATGTGCAGATATGTTCGTGGGTTCGACGGACTGAGTCGTCCTATCCCGTGGTCGCCAATGAAGGATGGATTTTAGGCCCCGGAACATGCCTAAAAATAGGGGAAAAATATGGAAATGCGGGGGAAAATGCTCAACCACGAAGGCGGCAGCTCGACCTAGGACGATTTTAAGCATTAAGTGCTTGACGGGCGCCCGTGCGACACTCCGTGAATTTTCATAATTTTTCCGTGCGCCTGTGCCAGTCAGTGAAGCTGCAGGCCTGTCCGGGATGTTGAGACGAGCTCATAGGAATTTTCAGATCGAAGTTCCGAGTCCGGGTGCGGAAGATGGCCCGAAACCGGCCGGGGTGCCCAAGAGGGGGTCCAAAATGGAAATTTGAAAAGGTGTGAAGGAGGGGGGGTGACCTTTGGCACCCCCCCCTCAAAAAATCGTGGATATGGAGGGGGGGCGGCGGCTGAAAACAGCCGCCGAAAAAAACGCGACCCCCCCCCCACAATCGATTGCTGGCTCACAAAGAAGCCATGGTTATGGACCTCCAGGCCTGATGAAGATGATGTGCCGATCAATTCGCCAGTCTCCGCTCCCGCAATGGTGGACTGGTTGGAGAGAGAGAAAACCAGTCTTTCTCTCTCCTCTCTCTCTCTCCTCTTAGCCCCCGTTCGTGCTTGAAGGAATAGGATGAAGATGGACGGCCGGATGGATGCCGATTCTTGACGGGATGAAAGAGCAATGCAAAACCATTGTAGATTGCTGATTCCAAGCAGAATTCATGGCTGGAAATCAATCGTGGGACGTGCCAAATTTAATGGAAAAACCCGCAAGACACGGTAATAATTGTTTTTTCAAGGAAAATGGTCTTTTGATGCAAATTTGGTTGATAAAAATGTGTTCATATGGATTGAGTTTTGAGTATGTCGTGCTTTGAGTTGGTTTCTAGCTGTTCATCATTTAAAAATCTGGAAAACATGTGTGGGATAGCAGAAAATAGGGAACCGAGACACGAAAAACCATAAAAATGGGGAAAAACAAGGGTTTTGGGCATATAAATGGGGAAAACCGTCGATACACATCAACTAATCTTTCAATTTTGTTGCAAATGAACTAAGGGCCACAGCCCACAAACTGGTTTCAATTTTCAGCAATTTAAAAAATACAAGAAAATGGAAGAAAATGGGGAAAAATGATAAAAACACCATGAAAAATAGGGGAAAAATACATTTGGGGCTACGAAAAATATAGAAAAATAGGATTTATGTTTGTTGATGTATAGCAAGGTTGGGGCATGAAGTTATGCTTCAGTTCAGCCTTGTTTATATGTTTTGGTGCGTGTTTCATTCCTTTCTCCACATAAAAATGACAAGGAAACCCTAAAAGAAATGAATATAATGATGCACTATCAACGGGGAAGGGTAGAGTTGTGGAAAAATGGTTAAATGCCGCTGAGCATGAGGAATAATTTGCTGATTTTATATGCATTGCATCTAGGACGGAATAATAATGATAAGAATTAAAACCTAGTAGCACGAAGATCACTTCGGTGCTAGGTGTTGCAACGAAGCACAAAGCGGTTAGAAAGAAAAGCATGAAAGAGATGATTTGCACTTGCACGCTGCTGGTTTTTTTCAAATGTTTGAGCACTAGGCACCCACCTCTTTGCATGATCATTTAGAGGAAATTAAAAGTATCAGAGTTAGCTCCTGGATATGCATAGCAATTGTTTTCAGCAGGCCTGTGACCCACCGTTGAGAGCGTGAGGTTCCTATGCTGTAGGATAGACGAGGGTTAAAGGGGAAGTCAAGTGAGGAAATGGTACATTCCTGGATACGTTTATTTGGTACCTTGAGTGACGTTTGTGCGAAATGTCTAAATGTTGAGCGGCGCATCGAGGGGCCAATCCCCAAGGTGTAGGAGAGTCGCAGAGGGTTGACGGCATTCAGCCGTAGGAGGAACCCCATGTGTATGTGATTCGAGCCTTTTGGCTATGTGAAAGGGACTCCCTCTGAGGAGTGATATTGGGTTAGGATCAGTTGGACTACAACGTATTACAAACGCAATGTTTAGGAAGGCAGAGATTTTGATAGACGCTCCTGGCCGCGAGGCCGAGGGGTTGTCTTGTGCATAGTGACGAGGTCCGGCTAGTGCATGAGCCAGTGCCGGCCCGTTTTTAGGTCCATCATCAATACAAGGGATATTGAAAAAAAATAAGCGAGAAGAACAAAAGAAAATCTTACAAAGTCCTCTAGATAAGTCCTGTGGTTGCCACTTCCAAGATGATGGACCACTCTTACGTCCACTCATACCCTCGCTACCTTGCACTATTATCTTCAACATCCTAGAGAATCTGTAGCCTCCTCCATGAGTTGGTGCTATTCATCTACATCTAGCCACTTAGGCTTTGAGGCCCCACTCTTAAGTGCCTTCCGTGCATCCAATCGTCTGTGTGACATGTACATACACATGCGCTCCATCATCCACCCCTATGGAAAACCTATCTGCTGTGGTGGGTATCAGAAACTCCTCATGCAAGGATGTATTATGTAGTCCTTACTCCCCTTCGGTATGTTCTTCCAATGATCCAAGACATTGTGCCAAAAAACTTATTGGTACAACTCTCTCATACGAGCCATCACCCTTCTCCCCTCATCATTCATGATGATGGATCCTATCCTATTATCTACAAGGTATCCATACCCCTCTAGGATATATCTAAGATGTGTCCTCTCGCACCTGTGACCAAGCTCTTGGGTATATCCAGGAGACCCCTTTATATTTGGTGTACCTACAGGGGTGGTATCTCTCAGAGTAGTACCCATAAGGGTGCCACCTTACGGACGGCTGAGTAGAAGCTGGAGTGACTAGAGTAGACATTCCCACAGGTGTGACAAATCCCACAGGTGTCGCAACTCTAGCAGAATGACAAGACAAAGACATTGTCGGTACATCCACAACAACCACCTCAGCCACCCTCTCTCTAACCTGCACGAGAGCGAGGAGTAGTACTTGTATCTCAAGTCAACTGTGAGCACACTGAATCCACGTCTCCGCATCATCCCCCAGAACCACTCCCTCCATCCGGCCTAGGTCTGGAATGTCAATCTCGTCTATTGGAAACTGAAGCATTAGAGCGTACCAAAGTAGATCTAATAGAATAGCTTGATCATGTCCAAGACAGCTCTTGGTCTGCCATATCTCTAAATCGAGCCATCTGATTTGAAAAAATACGTGGGAAAATCTCATGTAGCTCCTCATCGCTCATCCCTTGGCTCATAGTGCAGATCCAAATATCCATAAAGATCACCTACACAAACAAAAATTGATGTTAGCATAATCATTATAAATAAAGAAAAATATGGTAATATAAATCTTTAAAAAATGATCTTACTTAAAATGCATATCTTATGTACCCTTATAAGGGATTCATCAATGAATTGAGTAGGTGGATCCTCCAACTATGACATACCCTATGGTCCCATGTCAATCTCCTAATGCAACTCCACATACACTAGAAGGTCAATAGAAATGTCACCACAAAAGGATGAGTCCACCTCGTTCTCAAAGAATTCTTGGTCTCCTGTCTTTCCATCATTGTTAAGCGATTTTGGCTCCTCTACATGCTCCAAGATTTTGCGACTTCCACCCCTTGCAATATTGACCCCTCCATTTGCATATTGTCCTCATCTACGCTGGGAATATTGCTTTCATTATATACTCTCACACTTCAGGGACCTAAAGGTACAACATACCACCATCGAGGTTGTCGTGGGTTCGGATAGAAAATTACCTGTTTAAAATCATGTATAAGAGAGATTTAACTTTTGTGACATGTACCATGTCATAATAAAATTAAAAATAACATGAGTTCATGCACATGTTCACAATGGGCCGTAATACAAACGTATTGTGCAAATCCATCCATCTTTTTTTTGGAATCTATTTCGAGAAATCAAGATTGACCTTGTCAAACTCTTGCCCTGGCTCCTTGTAGTACCACTTTGAACCACTACAGATCGAATAGGATCATGGAGAAGCTACGATAATTCCACAGTGATAAATACTTTGAAAATTTTCAAAATACTGCATCTCATCTATAACGGTGTTTGGATCCATTGCTCTCCTTCGTTCTCTTACTCAAACTTTGCCATGATACCACAATTTGTTGTGGAGCGCATTTTGTTTATATGCTCCACACGGAAATGTCATCCGCGTGACCATGCCACACTGTATATTTTATACTGTACATTGAAATAGTTAATTAATTGTCACATATAAAATCTAGATATGATAGCGTATAAAACATGTCATTACCATTGGACTATATCCCCTTGAGAATTTCCACTCCTTAGTTGAGACCTCCGCTCCTTTTCGAGAGGCTATGGTTAAAGCTCCATGCAACCATCGCATTGACATAAATCGTAGTATCTCCTCTATGCCCTCAGGCTATCAAATCAGTTGATGGCGCGTACTACATCGAAATTTAGATCGTGCTTCTTTTCGATCTTTCCTGGATTCCTCGTACACAGCGAGCCACGTCTCCATGGAGTATTGGTGCAACATACAAAAATGATTCACTTTCTCCTCCATTGCAGCATCCATCATTTTTTCTACCAATCATAGGATTTTAGCCCTGAATTGATCTCATCTTAAGAAAATGCAGACCTGAGAGAATGCATCATACATGTCAGAGTGCAGAGAGACTTGATAATTTACTTCATAATGCACTCTTCTTTAGTGGAAGAAACCCAAGGATCATGAGATAATTATAAGCGACCATCAGTACTCAATCACGGCCAAAATGCCTCCATCTTACCTGCCTCCTTCAAATCCATTCGTGCCCTTGCAGTATCTCTCTTTCCTGTGATGTGGTCATATAGTAAGTTGCCCATATTCTTAAAAATATACATGGGGTTGATCTTTAAGTGGATCCAATATGGCAACTCATTGAAAACTGAGAGCCATCGCATTCCATTGGGATGCTACTCCGTGTGGACCATTTTTTAGCTCATACCAACTTTGGGTGTTCATTCGTATTGGTGGTCATCTAAGAAAACCTTCCCTCAGTTCATGACCCTCCGGTAAGAAAGCGGCGTGTCCTTGATATTTCATCTTTTTCATGGTTCGTGACCTTCAAGAGTCTAACTGTGGCCCACACAATGGATATGCATGATAACCTCAGGCAACAAAACCTATCCCAATACTTTTATCGAGTGAATACAAACTTGAAGAAGCTATGATAGATATTACCAATGAGAGCAGAAGCCTACTTATCTGAGCACTCCCCGAATCCCGAAAAGTCATACATGGTCCACATGAGAATGGCTCGTATATTGGTGGATTGTCGATCATCACGCTTACTCATATCTTCCACGCCGACCCCCTTCTCCCACAAAATCTTAAGCTTATCGACTAATGGATGAAGATACATGTCCATATTGTTGACTTTGTAGTAGCTAGGAACGAGCAAGCTAAGGATGAGGTCCAAGCAGTGTCTTCAGGTGAGATACTTGCCACCCATCATATAATGGTATGGATGCTTCCTCTTTAAGAAGATCAGATGTCTCGACATCCATGGGCATCAATGCATCAATCATTGCCTGCATCTGAAGCTCCAAGATTGTAGAAACGTTTGAAAGGCTGCATGTCTCCTTTGGTATCGACGATATAGATTAGGTAGTGCCTTCCAAGTGGTGGATTGGCTCAAGCACTCCATCCATCGCACACCCACAAACTCTTCTAACTGGTTGCGAATGGTGCACTCCTCCATTCGATGAGACGTCACCTCCCTTTAATAAATTTTACGGCCACATCCAATGTCTTTGTATATGCTATTTAATTAGTTTGTGAATACAATACATGATTGATATATGATGGGATCTCAAATGGACCGGCACTGGCTATGGCACTAACCGGACCCCATACTTATGACAAACAAACACACCCACACGGCCTCATGAGCCATGAGTGTCTATTTGTTGCTAAAGGACTAACTGCCCTAAAGCCTAATCTATGTGTTTATAGTTTTATAGTTTTATAGTTTTGTAGTTCAACGTTTCCCTTTCTATAAACTCCACAGAGGGAGAACCCTTACACATTGGCAATAAATGCCACAATAATCACATACATGGGAGGCAGCCTCTCGGTGGAAATCATCGCGGCCTCACTAAAGCTCTCCTACACCGCAGGGATTAGCCCCTTGATGCATTGCTCAACATATAGAACAAACAAACAAATTCCACTCTTTCATCTTGAACGCATTCTAGAAGATACCATGTTTCCTTACCAAATAATCCCCTAAGAAATGAACGTCTATCCTATGGCTTAGGATGCCTTTCCACACTCAAGGGTGGGTCATTGTAATCGAAAATCGGTGCTATGCATCCAGTCTTTTGTATTCTGATGCCATGGTTGACATGCACATGCAAAGTGAATGATCCTAAAGTGCTCAAACATAATTTTCAAATCAGAAACGTGCGGTGTACAACCAGGATTTCCAATGCATTTACTAACCTGTTGCGGCGATGTAAGGATAGCACCGAGACAACACTCGTGCTACTATCCTTTTAATTAAAATACCACGAACTCTATGTCATGATATGCATAAAAAAATCAACAACAATCAGTACGCAAATCATACCATTCAAACATCCAATCCCCTGCGTTTAGATATTGCTTTTGTTGCATAAGTGTAGAGGTTCATTTTGTCATGTTTTGATATATAAAACATGGTAAATCATAAACTTTGACAAGGAGGTAGGGAAAACTGAGGCTAAACCTCATGCTTTAGCTCTACCACACATCCACAAATAATCATTATATTTTTTCTTATTTTTGTAACACTTATTCTATTTTTCACCTTATTTTTTTTATTTTCTTGATTTATTTATCAATAAAATATGCTATTTTTTTATTTTTCTTGTTCCAATGACTTCAACATACTAACATTCAAATTATCTTCCATTTTTCTCCCATGGGAACACATTTTACCCACCTGAAACAGAAAAACTACTATTTTATCGCTTAAAAATCCCATTTCGGGTTTATGAGAATTAAATAGACCATATAAATCATTGCAAAATTAAATTTTTCTGATACAAGTAATTACTCATGATGCAAAAAACACACAAATAAATTTTCATCCAATAAGAACATAATTATCATCAGAAACTATAAAAAATCCTTCATTTTTCTTCATAAAAATGATCATACCGTGTTTTTACGTAACCCGAGATGCCTTGAATGACTGCATAACCAGCAAACGGAGCCTCCATTTCTCTCAATCCAATGTTGTACATCAATCTTCAGCATCTCCATTAATCTTCATCACCATTTCCTTTATTCTCCCTTCTCGATTCCTCCTTCAAGATGGTACACATGAACAACCCACACAGAAGAGAGAGAGGGAGGAGAGAGAAAGACTAGATTCTGTTCTCTTCATCTAGATAGCCATTCATTGCATGAAGACCGGCGATATGATTAGCCAAGAGGGAGAAGTTGCCGGGTATCATCGGTAAGATAGGTTGCATTCAACCTCCATTCATGGGGGGGGATGATAGCGCATTTTTCGGCGCCTGTTGCTGTCGCCTTCCTCCACGCCATCACGTTTTTTTCCATCAAAAAATAAAGTGGAGGGGAGGTCAAGGTCCCAAAGGGCACCCCTCCTTTAGTCTAAAATTTTATCCACCTCTTCGAATCTTGGCAAATTTTTGGCCTCTTTCTCGTCTGGGCTCCGTTTTGAGCTCTAAAAAATCCTGCACGTCCATCTTGGAATCCCGCACTGACTAGCAGCTCCTAACATCCCTCACGTCAATTAGAAAAATTATAAAAAATCCACAAGTGTCGCTCTGACGCCTTTTAAAAGCCATCTTTCACTTGGTGCTTAAAATCGTCCATAAATTCCAGATGTTTTGGCAAATTTTAGGCACATCCCGGGCTCAAAACTCTACTCTCATTGGCAACCATGGGAAAGGGAGACTCAGCCCATTGAATACCACAACAGATCTGCACAAAACAACCAAAGGAAGCATCAAGCTGATACAAAATAGACACATATTAAAACACAACACAATGCTCACCTACCCCCTGACAAAACCAAGGCATGAAATCCACAAGGAGTAGGCCTAGCATAATCTGATAAAAGGTCCGAAGCTAGTCACTAACTGACTGCTTCAACACGGCCAAACTAAAAAGAACTATCAAAGAGGTCGCCCTAAGTGGTGGTCTGAACTACCTACCTAACTAAGGACAACACAACCAGGAGCTCCTATTAGGTGAGGACTCTTATAGCCTGATCAAGAAATATTTTCTTTTAGTGTATTTCTTCTTTTAGGTTTTTATTTTTCCATACTCAGGCATGCAAAAAAGAGGGAGCTGAGCGTAGTGACCCAAGGAGAACAGGGCATCGGCCTCAGGTCCTGCCTTGGTACCCAAGAACCTACCAAGCCCTCGCTAGGCGACACTTAATCCTTTTCTGACGCTCACTTTTATTTTTTCTCCAACCTTCCTTACTTTCTTCTTTTCCAGCAAGACGCCACCCCTAGGAAGACAAGGCATCGGCCTCGGGTCTGACTCATCCCCAAGAACCTACCAGGCCTTCACAAGGCCATGATAAACTGCTTATAAAATTTCCTTTCTTTCCTATTCTATTTTTATAGGGGTTAGAACTCCTTTTTACACATCTTTGTATATATCTATTTCTTTGTGATATTCAGGGTTTTTTTCCTCTACCACCATCATTTTCCTCCAGCAGGCTTCTCTAACTGCCTCACAACTAACAAGAACTCCTAGAACGGCTGCCTAGCAAGCTAGCAGAACAGGGTCACTAGGACTGCCTTCTAAAATAGGTCTTCCAATGCTTGGCAATGTCTTTATAGGAGGCAACAACTACTCAGACCTCCCTCATACATACCTAACCTAAACTTGGGATTTCATGCCTCAGACCCCGGTCCCCAATAAGAAAAGAAAATCCCCTACAAGTACACAGACACATATAGCATAAAAACCACGGTACAAGAAGTCTCCACGTGACACAGGCTCCTTCCAAGCTCTTCTTTGAACGTGTCTAGCACAGGACTAAAACAAGAAACCATTAACTGCACATGTACTAAACAAATGATTGGCCCTCTTGGCCTAATGAAATAAAGCATTTCACTACAAACACTGATCGGCCCTCTTGGCCTAATGAAACAAACCACTTAAAACCTCACAAAAATGGCCCTCTTGGCCTAACGAGATCAAACAGAATAGCACCTACACATTCCTCCTCCAAATAGTACAAATATACAATAATATGCTCCTTTCCAAGGAGGAAAAATAGGGCTCGCAGCCCTAAGCTAAATGCATAAGGTTATGACCCATCCCTCCTGCATATATAGCAAGAGGCGTATGCATAACATGTTGTCTAATAATCCTATGGGTCCAGGATAATAACGGTAGATGGGTCTCGGCTACTCTTTGCATCACCTATATCAACCATTGCCTACCATATATTGCATGCTCCAATAACATTCCCCACAACCGACCGAGTCCTGTCTCATTATTGATAGCAATATCCAAACTAGGACCACAGTTGAAGAAAAGGTCTTCCTCATAAGCAAGATTTGCCAGTGAATCCACAAACTGATTCCAATGACGTGGAATCAATTGAAGAGATACTCTCTCAAACTCCTCAAGTAGGGTCATCACAGTTCGATGATACATACAAAGGATGGGATTCCACACTGTGTATGTCCCATCTAGCTGATTCAAGATCAACTAAGAATCCCCTTTTACTAACAACCGCTGAATATCACCTTGTTTGGCAATATGCAGTCCCATAATCAAGGTTTTATACTCTGCCATATTGTTAGTGAATCCTACCCCGAGATAAGCAGCTAACTTCATTGTAACTCTACGTTAGGGATCTCGGATTACTACTCCAACACTCCCTTTTTTATTAGGGCCCCTGGACGCTCCATCAAAATATAATGTGTACGTCCACAATGGGTCTACATAGCCTACCATCACAAACTCCTCTATTGGTAATTATGATAGTCAAAATTTAACATGTTTAGAGGGTGAACTGACGGCTCCATCCCACCTTTTTCATTAAACTCAACAGGAATACTTGTCAACAGTCATAAGTAGTGATGGTCGAAGACTTTGATCTCCCACACAAAGGTTCCATCTTCTTGCTCAATCACTTTGTATCCTTTGCTCCACCAACTAAGTTTCCCCTGATGGTATCTCTTCTCTTGATATGGGTGCTCCAAATAAGCAATTAACCACCCCATTAACCAGCTTTAAGCTCTTTCGCAAGTCTCAAATCAGCCCTAGTATGGATCTACAATGCATTGCTCCGTGTTAGTATACTTAGAAATAATAAGGCTTAATCTTATTAAGATTAACCTTATTTTTAAATTCTACTCCATGCAGATCAGCTAGTAGAGCCATTGACCTATTTTTTCCTATCCTGACAATCTTGTAGGGGCCATCCCATCTAGGTTCCAGCTTCCCTGGAAACAGCTCCCTACGTGCATCGTAGTACAGAACTAATTGCCCTTTTTTAAAGGTATACTTCTTTGCTTTAAGGTCGTGCAACTACTTCATCCAACGTTTAGCTACCTCCTGGTGTAATAAGCTCTGCAATTTCAGCTCATCCAGGTGGGCTATGGTCATGAAACGTTCAAAGAGTGCATCCTCATCTCTCAAAGAGTGGTTAATTGCAAACCGTATGGTTGGCAACTCAATTTCGAGGGATAACACACACTCTTCCCCATAAACTAATTTAAATATAGTATGGCCAGTAGCTCGCTTGAACGTTGTATTGTATGCCCATACTGCCACATACAACTTCATGTCCCAGTCTCGTTTCTTCTCCGAGACTATTTTAGACAAGCTACCCACAAGTTGCTTATTAGTACTTTCGACTTGCCCGTTGGCTTACGGATTATAGGGGGTCGTTTTGTTGTGCTTGATTTGCCAAGCTTCAGTCAGGCTTTTGATCACTTTATTCAAAAAGTGGGTTCCGTGGTCCAACACTAGTTCCTTTGGTGGACCGAAACGATAGATAATCTGCTCTAAAAGAAAACTTGCAGTATCTTTTGCATTGTCTTGCCTTGTCGCTCGCGCTTCTGACCATTTTGTAAAATAATTAGTTACTACTATAATGTATCTCTTCTGGGTCGTAGACGACGGCATAATAGGCATAAGTGGGCGTTTCCTATTCTCTCTGCTGTCATGTCTTTGATAGGTATCACATCTCTTAACGTACTCAAAGGAATCTTGGAAGATGGATGGCCACCAATATCTAGCTCTTAAAGCTTTCTGTGCCGTTAACTGTCCAACAAAGTGCCCTCCATATGCAGAGTCATGGCACTCTTCCAAGATGAAAGGAACCTCGTCAAGCATCACACATCGGTGATAGATATCATCAACACCCTGCCGATATAGTGTTCCTATGATCGAAGAAAACTTCAAAGCCTGTTGTCTGATTTTCCTCTTTTTAGATTTTGATAGACCAGCTCCAGTCTCTCCCATTGATAGATGATGCGTGATAGCATCATACCAAGATGGGATACAAGCTGTATCAATTTCAAACATTTCTTCAATATCACTTCCTTTAGCCAAAGTCTCTTTCGACTCCCAGAAATCCACAAAGCATTCCACAATCCCCTGCAACCTTGGTGGCTTACTCTTAATCTCATAATCGAACTCCTGCAAAGTGATTAACCACTTTGCTAGATTATCAGGCGGTGGTAGCTTGTTCATAAGAAATCTAAGCCCTTTCGCCTTTGTATAGAAAACTACCTTCTTATAGAGGATGTAGTGCCTGAATTTTTTAGTCACAAAGACCATCGCAAGGCACAACTTCTCCATGTAGGTGTAGTTAATTTATGACATGCCCAATTTTTGACTAGCAAAAGCTATCCGATGATACCAAATTTCCTCTCGGATTTGGGCTAAACAACAGCTGATATTATGGATGGTGGCTACTGAAAATATGTAAAATACCTCACCTCTTTAGGTGCTTTTAAAATTGGTGCTTTTACTAGCTCCTGTGTCACATCCTCGAAAACTACCTTACAAGGGTCGCTCCATACAAATAGACAGCTAAAGGATAATAAGTTCATTAATGGCAACATCCTTTCTACCAAGGCATTTATAAACCTCCGATAGTACCCTATCGATGACAGAAAGTTATGTACCTCTTTCGGAGTGCGTGGTAGACTCATAGCGACTATAACCTTGATCTATTCAGGGTCAGTTGGGATCCCTACTGAACTGACCACATGGCCTAGCAATAGCCCATATGGCACTCCAAAGACACACTTCCGTGGGTTAAGAATGATACAAAATTGTCTGCAGCACTCAAAGCACTTTCTTAAAATAATCAACATCCTTTCCCTTACAGTGGCTGCCCCCCCCAAGTTATCGATAAATACTTTCAACTCATCTGGGGAGATGTCACCAAAGGTCTTGTCTACTGTTTGTTGCCATGATCCAGGTGCATTGCACAATCCAAAGGCCATCACATGGTACGTAAAAGTACCAACGACAGTAATGAAAGTCATTTTCAACTTTTTCTCTTTTGCAATTGCCATTTGGTTATATCCTGCAAAGCAATCCATAAACAAATATATTTCCCTACCCGCTAATTGATCCAAAATCTGGTCAAAAAATGGCAATGGGTAGAAATCCTTAACCATCTGCTTATTCAGCTCTCTAAAATCTACACATAGTCGGATCTGGTTGTTTTTCTTCTTCCTGATGACAACTGGTGACCATCATTCTGTGTGTTGTACAGGGAAAATTAAACCAGCTTTCCATAACTTCTGTAACTCCTCAAATAGCCTGTCCCTCAATTCAAAAGGCATATGCCGTACTTTTTGACGCACAGGACGAGTGCCTTCTTTTACATGAATAGTATGAATAGCCAGGCTGGGAGGAATGCCTCTCAGCTCGTCATAACTCCAAGCAAAGATGTCGCGGAATTCTTGGATTAGGGACACATAGTCCTCCCTTTCTGCTGAACTGAGCATGAAACCTAATTTAATTGGCCGCGAATCATTCGGCGTGCCAAGTTCCAACTCAATCACATCCGCGTCTCTTATCCTATCTTGCAGCTCTATCGGCTCATTTAGAGTTATTTGATAAATATCCTCTGTAGTGGAACCCTCTTTAGATTCATCGCTGGATGATGTCTCACTACCAGATGGATCATCTGATGTCTCTAATTCAGTGGAGGATAAAGGAGCTCTCTCACTCTGAGGAGACTCAGGGTAAGCATCGGCTATTACTCGATTAGCACCTCTACCTAGAACCACTCGACCGGTAGGTATATCGACTTGGCAGTCTGTTCATAAGAACCAAGGCCTACCTAGCATGACTCGATAGCTAGGACGTCCAACAAATCTTATTACCCTAAAGTCCAAGAAGCATTCTACACTTGCAACTGTAACATGGACTTTAGTAACGCAACCTTCTGGTTACCCTAGACTATCATCAGCCATTCTAAGAAGGGTGGAGCTATCTTTTTGGATGCCTAGACCCAACCTCTCCATCAACTAGAGAACGCATGATATTGACGGAGGACCCAGTGTCTACGATAGCATGCTCTACTAATATTCCATCCACGTATGCTGGAACCCTAGGGCAATTCTTTTCAGCATGATCAAACCAATCTTCCCCTACTCGTGCTATGCCCAAAGGTTCTACAATATACCCAATATGCAGGATCTTCTTGAATTCCTTGCGTACTCTTGGAGATAATTTAATCAACTATAAGAGGTTTACATCTGGTTTGACTTCGCAAAGAGAACTTGCTAAATCAAAATAATGATAGGTAGCCAAAGCTCTCTTTTCTCGCCAAACCATTCTCTCTTTCGGTCTCGGGACCGGCTTTGGTGCTTCTTTTTTAGCTCTTGCCTTCTTTCTTGGCACTTTCTCATCCTTCTTAGGATTGACTCTTTTGTCAACAGGCCTTAGAGGTCCACCTCCCACGCCAGTATTCAGGACTTGCGTCCCTTTATCCCCTTGCTTAGGGTTTTCCTCGACCGGTTTTGCATTATCTTTATCACCCTCTTTAGCCTTTTGGCCTCTTGTCACAGCTTGTAAGTTAGAGGTTTTAGCACCATTGACGTGTACAGCCTCGATAAGGCTGACTCCATTGCCTTGTGGCAACTCTTCTAGAGAGGTCTTTCTCCTTTGCAATATTTGCCTTGGTCCATCATTTTGTTGGAGGTTATTACCTTGCACTCTATGATTAAGTGGACCTGGCTATTTACTCCCTTGTTGGAGGGAACTAATCTTATTCCAACAAGTAGCAGCTAAGTGGCCTGACTTCCCACAAATATCACATTTAACATTTAGACAGTTTCTAAGGAAATGTTGTGCACCACACCACTTACAGCTGAATGTTGGGGGACCACCCTCTTCAGGGCGTCGACTCCCTATCAGATTCTGTTGCTTCTTCAGGAAATTGACGTCAACAGCTATTTGCCGATATTGTTCAGAAATCATATCAGTGTAGTGCTTCATCATATCCTTAACTTCGCCAAGGACATTAGATGCACTCGACTCATAGCCTTGATTGTCTATCCGTCGTTCCATTGGCCTAACAATTTGATTGGGCACTGGTTGTTGACTCACAGGAACAACATTAGGGTTCGAAACTTGGCCTCCAACATTTGGTGGAGCCAACTAACTAGCCATAGGCATAGTCACAGTGGGAGAAGCTGGCAGCAAAGGTACATTTTGAACCATGCTTCCTCTCCCATTAGGGTTATTCATAGACATCCCTTGACTTCCATTTATCAATGGTAAATTGCCTCCAGGTACTAAACCTGCATTAAGATTTATCTGAGAGGAGTAGGCTGTTTGTAATCATGACTCTACTCCTTCTGCCTGCACAATGGCGATGTCTATATCAGCTAAAGCCACACTGCTCAATTGTACCTGAATATTGAAATCCAATCCATGCAAGAAGTATTGCAATTGGGTAGCCACGGCGGAATGGGAATGTAAGTTTGTAACTTACGAAACACTTTCCTAAGCTTCTTGGCATAGGCTTTCACATTCTCATGGGGGTCTTGGCGTGCTACATTCAAAACACCCAACCAGTATTGGCCACCTCTTTCAGGGGCATATTCTCCTCGGAAAGCTCCATAAAATTGGTCGATTGTAGTGATGGTTCCAGTCTCTATGCTGTGATACCATACTGCAGCCCTTTCTTTTAACATCATGTTAAAGAACATCATGAGATGTTTCTCATCTTGGATGCGGTAATTAAACATTAATCTTTGGAATTCACAAATGTGAAACTCCCCGTCTTCTTCAGCTAACCCATTAAAAATGGACAAAGGAACTCCTAAAGCTGGCAAATTCGGTGTCCCTGAAGGAATTGCAATGGGTTGTGCCATGACAACAATCAGATTGACAATAGGAGTTTGGACTGATGGAATCAATCCCCCACTTGAAGTGGGTTCACTTTTGCTGGAAGAGAGAAAGAACTTGCGCTTCCTCCCGCACCTGAAGGACTATGTGCAGCAAATGGGTTACTAAGACTACTGCCTTTTATGCGTATCGGGCTACTCCTTTGAGGAGAATAGAGACTTACAATCTCCGACTGCCGTCTAGCCCTCTCAGCATGTTCTTCTTTTTGTATTTTGTCTTGACGGTCCTTGTCAGAGGACATAAACCAACTTTTTGGTCCCTAAAAACCCTAGATTCGAAAACCACCACTTGTTGGCAGTTCCCCGGCTACGCACCACTCATGGAACCTCAAATGGGCCGGCACTGACTATGGCACTAGCCGGACCTCATACTCATGATAGAAAAACACACCCACATGGCCTCGCGGGCCATGAGCATCTATCTATTGCTAAAGGACAAACTGCCCTAAAGCCTAATCTATGTGTTTATAATTTTATAGTTTTATAGTTTTGTAGTTCAACATTTCCCTTTCTATAAACTCCACAGAGGGAGAACCCTTACACATTGGCAATAAATGCCACGATAACACTACAACGTATTGACCCAATAGCGACGTTTAAAGCGACGGAATTATTCATGGAAAAAATTATCCCCGTGATCGTTATTCGCGTCGCTAATAGCGACGCGATCAATTCGCCCCTATATGTGTTGCTATTTGCGTCGCTAACCCAATTAGCGATGCAAATAGCGACACAAATAGCGATGCTAATAGCGACGATTACAGAGTACATTTGCGACGCAAATAGTGACGGTTACAGAGGGGAAAAAAATAGGTGGCAGGGCATACAGCCCTGCCACCCTTCTAGCTATATGCACTAAATATTCTTGCATAATTCATTTACCAATGTCAGCTACGTCTAATGTCTAAAAATTGTGTATCAGATTATTAAAAAAAAACTGAATCCTTTGATTGCAAAAGCAAGATATAATTAATTCGAAAAGATATTTCGCAAGGAGCTTTTTCATCACTTGCTTAGGCCCGAGAAGAAAAAGAGATTGTGATTACAAAAGCTAGATATAATCAATTCAAAAAAGTATTAATCAAGGAGCTTTTTTATCACTTGTTAGGCCCAAGAAAAAGAGCTTCACTTCAAGCTTTCATTATAGTCAGAACCCTTAGGTATGAATAAGTCCCATTGATCTTCTGCTTACTCCAACTTATTCTCCCCCTTCTCAAACTCCATTTCTTGAGCTCAGATTAGTTACTGTACTCCAAGTAGATCCATGAAACAAACAAATTTCTCTTTACCAAGTGATTTGGTAAAGATATTAGCTACCTGGTCTTGTGTCTTCACATGAAGTAGATCAATCTATCCTACAAGTATCATTTCTCTGATGAAATTGTAATGAATCTCTATGTGTTTGGATCTAGCATGATAGACGGGGTTGATAGTTAGTATCCATATACACCTCAGGTTGTATACATAACCCTCATGCTACTCCATATATACCTCTTCAAGCAAGTCACCATTCATGAATGCATTTTTGACATCCACTTTTCATAATTTTGGGCCCTTAGAAGCCACCAATGCAATGACTATTCTCACCATTTCCATCTTAGCAACCGAGCTGAAAGTCTCCTCATAATCTAGGCTGTATTGATGTGCATATCTGTTTGTAACGAGCCAGGCTTTATACATTTCCAACAAACCATCTGACTTGCATTTCTCTTTATAAACCCATTTGCTTAAAGACATTGAGTACCTCATCCTTGTACTTCTGAATGTACAGTCATGTGTATCAGTTGAAATCATCTATCCAACCGACACTAGATTCTTGCAAATTTTGTTCTGCCATCTGTCCAATCGACAATAGATTCTTGGTAATAGAATGTACACGTAGTACATCATGTAGGCTCTTATTTCTATCGTCATAGCTGTAGCAGTCTACCTTCCTACTGGTGGGCTGTCTCACACTTGTGCCTAGTTTCCATCTCCTCTTCTTCTCTAGTGGTCATTGTGCTCTATAGGGAGTACCTGTTGCTGCACTAGAGGAGGCTCCACCTTGTACTCCAAGTGGCAGGCTTTGGCATGAGGCCTCTCCATGGCCGAGAAATGGGGACATGCTTGCTTGGTGCCTGCCATGCAAGCTCGAGGAGGGCAAGATGGAGAAGAGACAGAGGTTGGATTCTCCTTTGTAGTTGTCCCCTCTCTTTTAGTGGATGTGGTGGCAATGGTAGTGGCAATGGCAGCTTCTCTCTCTCTCTCTCTCCCTCTCTCTCAATCTCCCTTGTGTTTATTTGTCTCCCTTCTTCTCTCTATACATCTCTTCATCAACAAAAATAAAAAGAGAAGTAAATAAAAGAGAAAAACAAAGAGAGAAGATATAATACATTTACCTCAAAGCTTGAAGAAGAATCCTTTCGCGCTTCTCTCCTTCTTCTTCTTCTCCTTCACGGGTTCCCTCATTCTTCTTTGCAGTTGTCCCCTCTATTTTTGTGGTGGATTGCAGTGGCAGTGACCTCTCTCTCTCTCTCTCTCTCTCTCTCTCTCTCAATCTCCCTTGCGCACGTTGATCTCTCTCACTTTTTCTCTCTATACACTCTTCATCAACAAAAAGAAAGAGAGAAGTAAAGAAAAGAGAAAAACAAAGAGAGAATAGATAATGCACTTACCTCAAGCTTGAAGAAGAATCCCTTCGCGCTACTCTCCTTCTTCTTTTTCTCCTTCACGGGTTCCCTCCTTCTTCTTTGCAGTTGTTCCCTCTCTTTTTGTGGTGGATTGGTGGTGGCAGCGACCTCTCTCTCTCTCTCTCAATCTCCCTTGTGCATGTTGATGTCTCTCACTTCTTCTCTCTATACACTCTTCATCAACAAAAAGAAAGAGAGAAGTAAAGAAAAGAGAAAAACAAAGAGAGAAGAGATAATGCACTTACCTCAAAGCTTGAAGAACAAAGAGAAAAACAAAGAGAGAATAGATAATGCACTTATCTCAAAGAGAAAAACAAAGAGAGAATAGATAATGCACTTACCTCAAAGCTTGAAGAAGAATCCCTTCGCGCTACTCTCCTTCTTCTTCTCCTTCAGGGGCTCCCTTCTTCTTCTTTGCAGTTGTCCCCTCTCTTTTTGTGGTGGATTGGCGGTGGCAGAGACCTGTCTCTCTCTCAATCTCCCTTGTGCATGTTGATCTCTCTCACTTCTTCTATCAATACACTCATCAACAAAAAGAAAGAGAGAAGTAAAGAAAAGAGAAAAACAAAGAGAGAATAGATAATGCACTTACCTCAAAGCTTGAAGAAGAATCCCTTCATACTTCTCTCATTTTTTTCTTATTCGGGAGTTCCTTCCTTCTCCTTTACACTTGTCTCCTCCCTCTTCATGGATGGTGGCATTGGGAACGGCCTCTCTCTCCCTCTCTCTCTTGCTTGTTTACAAACCTATAAAATGCCATGCTCGGGTTTTGACAAATTTTTATGAAGCCCCTCTCTCTCCTGTTTTTTATTTCTCTCCATCTCTCTCTTCCTTCCCCTCCCTTCTTCTCTCTATTTCTCTCCCTCCTTCCCTCCCCACTCTCACTCGACTCATCTCATTGCAAAGACAATCAAATATAGAAAATAAAAAGCTTAAGAAACAAAGATATTGAAAGAAATGTCACCCCACCTCTCTTTATCTCTCTCTCCCCCCTCTCCCTTTACTTTTCTTTATTAACCTTCTCTCTCATTCTCTCATTGTTTTTCTATTTCTCTCTCCCTCTCTCTCGCTCTCTATTTTTTCTCTCTATCTCTCTTTCTCCCTCTCTCTCTCTCTTCTTTTCACTCTCCTTCCTCTCTTTATCTCACCCTTCTTTTCTACGTTCTCCTCCTCTCTTCCTTCCCTCTCCCTCTCTCTATTTCTCTCCCCCTCCCCTCTCCCTCTCTCTATTTCTCTCCCCCTCTCTCTATTTCCCTTTCTTTGTTTCCTCTCTCTTTGTTTTTTCCCCCTCTCTCTCTCATTGTTTCTCTCACTCATCCTCTATCCCTCCCTTCATCTCTCATTTCTCTCTTCCTCTTTCTCTTTATTTCATTTCTCTACCATTTTCTCTCTTTCTCTCCCTTCTTTCCTCCCTCCCTCTCTTTCCATGTATCTCTTTGCAAAGAAAAACAAAAAAAGAAAACAAGATAACACAAAAATAAAGCAAGAAGAGGCAATATACCTAACTCAAAGGCTTGAAGATGAAACCCTTTGTACCTTCTCTTTGCACCTTCCCTCCCTTCTCCATTGCACACTTCTCTTTCTTCTTCATATATAGCGATGGCGGCATGGTGATGAGCTACCTCTCTCTCTCTCTCTCTCTCTCTCTCTCTCTCTCTCTCTTTCTCTCCCTCGCAAAGCTTTAAGCTCTCTCGCTCTCTCTTTCATTCTTTCTCGCAAATGTTCTCTCGACAAATGTTACGCTCGGGTTTTCGAAATTTTTTTCCCAAACCGACGTCGCTATTTGCGTCGCTATATGCGTCGGTATTTGTGTCGCTATATGCGTCGCTATTTGCGTCTCTATTTGCGTCGCTATATGCGTCTCTATTGGAGTCGCTATATGCGCCGCTAATATTAGCGACGCAAATACCGACGCATATAGCAACGCAAATAGCGACACCGCCTTTTTGCGTTGCAAATGGCCGTTGCTATTGCCCCATTTCCTTGTAGTGTAATAACATACATGGGAAGCACCCTCTCGGTGGAAATCACCGTGGCCTCGCTGTAGCTCTCCTACATCGCAGGGATTAGCCCCTTGATGCACTACTCAACATATAGAACAAACGAACAAACTCCACTCTCTCATCTTGAACACATTCCAGGAGATACCATGTTTCCTTACCAAATAATCCCCCAAGAAACCAACATCTATCCTACGGCTTAGGATACCTTTCCACGCTCAAGCGTGGGTCATTGTAATCGAAAACAGGTGCTATGCATCCAGTCTTTTGTATTCTGATACCATAGTTGACATGCACATGCAAAGTGAATGATTCTAAAGTGCTCAAACATAATTTTCAAATCAGAAACATGTGGTGTACATCCAGGCTTTCCAATGCATTTACTAACCCGTTGCGGCGATGTAAGGATAGCACCGAGACAATACTCATGCTACTATCCTTTTAATTAAAATACCACGAACTCTATGTCATGATATGCATCAAAAAATCAGCAACAATCATCATGCAAATCATACCATTCAAACATCCCAACCCCCTATGTTTAGGTATTGCTTTCGTTGCATAGATGTACAGGTTCATTTTGTCATGTTTTGATGTATAAAAAGTGGTAAATCACAAACTTTGACAAGGAGGTAGGGCAAACTAAGGCTCATGCTTTACCACTACCACACATCCACAAACAATCATTATATTTTTTCTTATTTTTGTAAGACGTATTTCTATTTTTTCTATTAATTTTTTTATTTTTTGATTTATTTATTAATAAAATATTCTATTTTTTTATTTTTCTTATTTCAATCACTTCAGCATACTAACATTCAATCTATCTTCCATTTTCCCCCCATGGGAACACATTTTACCCACCCGAAATGGAAAAACTACCATTTTACCGCTTAAAAATCCCATTTCGGGTTTACGAGAATTAAATGAAGCATGTAAATCATTGCAAAATCAAAATTTTCTGATACACAGCAATTACTCATGATGCAAACAGCACACAAACAAATTTTCATCCAATAAGAACATAATTATCATCATAAACTATAAAAAATTCTTCATTTTCTTTCATAAAAATGGTCATACCGTATTTTTACGTAACCCCAGACGCCTTGAATGACTACATAACCAGTAGACGGAGCCTCCATTGCTCTCAATCCAATGCTGTACATCAATCTTCAGCATCTCTATCAATCTTCATCACCATTTCCTTTATTCTCCCTTCCTGATTCTTCCTTCAAGATGGTACACATGAACATCCCATAGGGAAGAGAGAGAGGGAGGAGAGAGAAAGACTAGATTCTGTTCTCTTCATCCATACAGCCACTCCTCGTGCGAAGACTGGCGATATGATCAGCCAAGAGAGAGAAGTTGCATGGTATCATCAGTTAGATAGGTTGCATTCAACCTCCATTCATGGGGGGGGAGGGGGGGGATGATGGTGCATTTTTCGGTGCCTGTTGCTGCCGCCTTCCTCCACGCCATCACATTTTTTTTCCATCAAAAAATTAAAGGGGGGGGGGTCAAGGTCCCAAAGTGCGTTCCCCCTTTAGTCTAAAATCTTGTCCACCTCTTTGAATCTTGTCCAATTTCTCTCACGTCAGTTGAAAAAATTATCAAAAATCCACAAGTGTCGCTCGGGCACCTTTTAAAAGGTGTCTTTCATTTGGTGCTTAAAATCGTCCTAGCTGCAACCGCCACCTTCGTTGTCGAATATTTTTTCCCTAAATTTCAAAAATTTTGGCAAAATTTAGGCACATCGTGGGCTCAAAACTCTGCTCTCAATATACACTTTTCTTATCGTTTGCTCAAAATTTGAGATCGTGTGATTAATGATCTCTGATTGAAACTCGCCGAAGCGTTGTACGTGTTTTATAGACAATTGACATTTTCGTCTAATTGCCAACTTACATTGAGATCAAAGACATGGGACACGTTGATTGATATATGCCTCTCGATCCTAAACATCACAGCCTTCATCGTTTTCCATTTGGTCTATGTTACGACAAACAATTTCTTTTTGTTATCATTCTTTTTTTCTTTCTTAAATTATTTGAGAAGGGATTTTTCTCTTGTAACTCAACAAAATTAACATATGTAAAGTCTCAACCCACCTACGGATGGGTTGACAATATATAAAGTCTAATATGCTATGTATAGGGGTGAGGGACTAGCTATCCTATGTCGAAGTGTTCCCCGTCTCATAGTATTCCACCAGACCTCGCCACCTTTTTTCCTTTGTATGCAACTTGATATGTAGAGCATAGGAGGAGGTAGCGCAAAGCATGTCAATAAAACTATCCGTTCACCTCTGAGTTGTGGCTTCCCAAAGCATTGAGCACACCTAAGGTACACCCTTAACAATATATATATATATCTACTACTGCTACTACTGCTACTACTGCTACTACTGCTACTACTGCTACTAGTGCTTGTCTTTCCAAAGCATCGAGCACACCCAAGGTGCACCTTTAACAAAACCTCTCTCTCTCTCTCTACTACTACTATTAGTACTCGCCTTCCCAAAGCGTCGAATACACCCAAGGTGTACCTTTAACAAAACCTCTCTCTCTCTCTCTCTTCTACTACTACTACTACTGCTACTACTATTGCTACTGCTATTGCTACTGCTACTGCTACTGCTACTGCTACTGCTGCTACTGCTACTGCTACTGCTATTGCTACTACTACTACTACTCACCTTTGTGAAGTGTCAAACACACCCAAGGTGCACCTTTAACAAAATGTCTCTTTCTCTCTCTCTCTACTACTACTACTACTACTACTACTACTACAAATAAGAAAAGAAGAAATTAAAGAACAAGATCTTCCCCTCGCTTTGTTTTTCATCCATCCCTTCTTCTCTCTCCCTCCCTCCCTCTCTCTCTCTTTCTTTATTATTTTTCATGTTCATTCCCTCTCTCTCTCATTCTTTCTTTCTTTTTCTCTCTTCCTCTCGCTCAGGCTCATTTTCTCTCTTTCTCCCTCAATACACATCATTCCTAACAAAAACAAACAAAAGAAAAGGATTTTAAAAAAAACAAACTTAGAGGGAGAAATGATGGTCTGATTTTAGGGGCGTGGTCATCTCGTCTAGGTAGTCACCGCAAAAGATATGAGGATGGATTTGGTAGCTCCTCTTTGCTATGGTGGCTTCTCTTCATCATTCGTGCACTTCCTCCTCTTCTTCGCAAACAGCAGTGGCAGTGATGAGAAGCTCTCCTTCTCCCTCTTTCTCTCTTTCTCTCCATCTCTCTCCCAAACACACGATGTAGTTTGCTCTCTCTTTCACTCTTTTGCTCAAAATGCGGCGCTTGGGTTTTGTCCCGCTTTTTTTCGTCTGAGTACCATTGCCATTTGTGTCACAAATGCATTGCAAATAGCAACAACCATTTGCGCCGCGAATAGCGACATAAATAGAGACACCGCTAATTTGTGTCACAAATTATGACCGTCGCTATTCCCCTTATATCCTTGTAGTGCTTTGACCTTTCAAGATACAGTCCATGGTGTTGTCCTCGATGCCTTGTCATAGTAGTATGGCAGTGCTCCCTACTATTGTCTTCTTCCTCATTGTTGCTTTTATCAAATGCCACTGAGGATGGTTTTGGCCTTATTCCACTCTATTCATATGCCCTTTTGGAGGTGGTTCACTTGCACCTCTTTGCTCATCAATCTTGTTATAGGCATTCTACACAGTAGTCTATGTCATTGTGTGGGATGCTAACGGTTGAGAAAATCTCTCCTTTACCTTACGTACTGTCTTCAACACATCATGCATTTTGTACTATGACCAAGATGTGAGTTGAAGCAAGGAGAAGTTATCTCCCACTTGAGTGTGGTTGAAAGTTGGGACCTTGGTCTAGAGTCTTTGGGTAGTCTAGAGGCAACTAGCTAGATTTCACATTTCCCACTAATCCAGATCTTGACTTCCAATCATTCAGGATCTGAAATCCAAAATCTAGATTGTGTAATGTGACTTTGGACTTTTCGCTAGTTCAGAATTTGGAATTCCATTGACCAGTCTGCATTTTCAACCAATCTGAAATCTCAAATTTTAAACTATTTGCATTCATTTTTGGATTCTTCCTCCTCCACTCCTTTCCCATTACCATGGCTTCAGGAAAAGTTCTCAAATTCATGAATTTATCAAGATGAAGACTTGTAGTAGTTGTTGTGTGGCCAATGATGGAATATCATATAGAAGAAATGGGTGTATAGGGAGGTGCAAGGCCAAAAGATGCCTAAGGAGAGTGACCCTAACCAACAACATGCCCACAGATGAAGGGCTATACCAATGCCAAGATATTGTTCACCTGCTTTATCTTTATCTCTTTGGGATATTGTATTTGAACATTATATTTGGCTTAGTGATGCATTGTAACTCACTACAATTTTTTTTGCACTTGGGATTTTCACTATAGAATGGATAAGACATTTGATCTTTATCAAGGGACACCATTGTAGGGTTCAAGCCCTTTGTGCATGCCATGTGTAGGAGGCAAGGAAAAGCGGATGTGAAAAAGCTCTAAGAATTCGAGGTGTGGCATTAGGGTTTTGTGACTATAAAATGTAAGGTACGAAAAACCCTAAGAATACATATTAATCATCTTTTGTTTTGAGTCTCTTCATGTTCTCTCTTTCACACTCAAGTCTCACTTTCTATATTTCCTTGTTTGGGGATGGGGGAGGGTAAACCCTTCCCTCACCCCTAAACAATGTGTAAAATGATTTTTTTCAATGTTATCATAAATCAATACTCTCAATAATCCAAAAAAAAACCCATCAAGTACTAACCACTCACAAAAATATTTTAGGGTTCATAACACAATGCCCCCTATTCCACATTACAATATATGTAGGAGATCACGTGGTTGATGTGTCCTTGGTCCCTAGAAAGGAATTAAAATTTTATGCTATACCAGCTCAATATAATGGGACATTGGACATATCCTTATTCCTTCAAGAACTTCAATACACAAGAATGAGAAACTACCTCCCCCATAGTCTGTTGCACATGAATGCAAGCATTCATTTGTAGTGAGTGACATGGCCTTCCTTCAATCTCATGAAGGATATGCTTTAAACACTCCACCATCCAAGTGAGTGGTCCTTCAACTCTCAACCCTCTATGACTTCCACATACAAAAGAGAAGCATGGGCATGGCAAGAGAGAGTGATTGGAGAGAAGATGAGTAGAGGCTCATCCTCTTGGCCCCTCACCCTCACTCACTCTCTTGCTCTCAATATCTCACTCTCACCATTACACACACTCTCACAACGAAAGTAGAAAAAAAAGCGTACAAAGTTTACACACACATGAATTGTTTGTTCTATTCATTCTCATCCTTTTTATGTATGATTTTTAGGGTTAGGGTTTCCCCATCCCTCTTGGGTATCCAACCCACTTTTGGGTCTTAAGATTGGTTACCTCTCATTGCATTCTTTTCCTATGGTGAGGATATACTAGAACCTTTGAGGTTTTTCCACAGGAGCCTATGCTATCATTACAACTTGCATGGGATCATGCCCAACTTGGGGATTTATATAATACATAAATAAAATTTTTGCAACCATTTGGCAATTCAAATATGCATATGATTCATACACATTATATTGTGGTTAATAATCCAAAGATTGTTTACAAAAAATTAGGCTCTTTCTTGTGGTTGCTTGCATGTTATATGCTTCTAACTCCTTGCAATTAACATTATTATAAATATTAATATATATAATTACCATAAATAAAGTGGAAAAATAATGGAGTGCTAAAAGTATAATTTAGAAATATTTTAAATATTTTAAATTACTTTTTAAAATTTATTTTCAAATCATTTTATGTAATATGTATATTTGGGAAACACGTGATCCATGTCTAAGAGGATAGCAAGCTTGGACAACATGAATAATAGATATTTGATCCCTTGAGAGGGTGATATCATTTCTATTTTTTTAAATTTGTAATCATTGATATGATTTTTTTCTCTTGTTGATGTATAATAGATGGATGTATGCACAGATAGGTTTTAATATAAATTCCATTACTTTTTTAATGCATATAAACTAGTGAATATAACAAATTACTGCCTCCAACAAATATTTTGATATTTGGGCTTAGAATTTGAAACCATTTTCCTATGTAATTTTGTGTAAGGTTTGTTTAGTGTATTCCTTATATGCTATAGTGAAAGTAATGTGGCTATAGGTGTGTGCTACAAAAATGCTTTTATGGGCATGCCTATAATCATGTTTATAGAAATGTTTATGCATATGTTTCATCGATGTTTTTACCCCACCCTTACACTTGCTTATAAGAATACTCTTAAGTTTATTTTCACATTTAACAAGGTGCACATTTAACGTGATAATAGATATAGATCTATTAATGCAATAGTTTTCTTTTTCTTAATACATAAAATGTATGTATTTACTTATGAACATGCTTCTTTTCTTGATGTGCACAAATGCATTAGGCATAAAACTAACAACCACTAATATGATAAGTAGGTAATGGAGATGGTTTTTTTAAACGTATAATTGATGTTGAAAGGTCTAAGTACCCATGTTTCTTGTACAATGTGAAATTTGTGGAATGTTGTCACTAAGTGATAAAGAACATCACTTATACAATGTAAGCATCACATATAATATGACAAGTATTGCATAAGCAATTTCTACAACTAATGTGTCACATGAGCAATGGTACTAGTATGGTTGTTTTCTAGAAAACCCTACTGCATTTACTTTTGCTCATAGTCTAGCTCTCTCTCTCTCTCTCTCTCTCTCATCCTTGCTTGTACAAACACACACTACTCAATAGGTACAACAGGAGAGCCACATCATGCACTTGGCTAGTTGGAGAATGCATGAACAATAGGTTATTGACAATTCACATACTTTTGTATTATTTCAGTGCATTTTAAAACTAATGATCATGAACCATATAATTGTATCAAATGTGACTACTATGAAATATTTGCTATTATTTTAATGTATATTGAAAAACCAATGTTTATGGACTATATAATTGGATGAAGAAAAATTTCAAGTGCATCTTTTTTGCACCTAGTTTAAGTGCATCTCTTCTACATGAGTAAGACAAAGGCACTTAGCTACCCTTAAATCTTAGACCCAATATCCCTTAGATTATTTCCATTATCATTGAGGTTGCAAGCACACCTCTATTAGGATCTCACCCTTGTGAGAGCTAGGACATGTACACATGCACCTTATATATTGGTGTAAAACCCATTACAATTTGTGACACCTTATCCATGTCTCATAGGAAATCCAGCATAAACACATCCACATCAACCTTAGAATAGATCCATAGCATCTATTGTAGGTCAAAACTCTTGCATATACCAATGTATGCATACACATCTATATAAACTACATAACCCCAGGCAAGACATACCCATTCCATCCAATTCTACTAGCATCTAGAACATCTTGTACAGTTGCTTTGATTGCAGTATGTTTGCCTTTGTAGCATGGATAGGTTTAGGCCACAACTTAAGAACCCTTGGATTTTGTCACTTTCACATTGGATTCTTAAATATTTTAGGACACTCACCACCATATCCTAGAGTCCTAAGGCCATGCTGCACCACAATGGAAATCAACCATTGGCACAAGGAAACTAGGTCCACCCTAGTTGGTCTTGCCCACAACTTGTAGGATCATCTAATTCACACCATGGCTCTTAGTAGTTCCTCAAGTACATAACTTGTAGGATCTTATAATTCACACCATGGCTCTTAGTAGTTCCTTAAGCACATAATAATTTTTTAGGAAACCTAGTCTTCACCACCTTAGGAGGACAAGGACAATCCGTTCAACATGCATCTCCCTTAAACCTATGCTTGGAAACATAGACCCTTATGAACCACAAAAACATTATTAGATCTGTCTATAACAACGTTATCCTAAAAGGTTTACATCTAGCCTATGCCAATACCATCCAGTACATATTAATGTAGCTCATAGGATAAGAACCCCACCTTAGGTCACAAGAGTCATTAGCCAGTATTGAAATAAAATCCTTGTAGTGTGAGAAAATCTCATGCCAAGGATCTTTAACTGGAACTCTTAACAAATGTCACTTTATAGTCACAAATGTCACTTTGAAAGGTTGGTTTGTACTTGAGACACCAATCATAACAAGCATAATAGATCTACCTATAATTAAATGAATATATCAAGTTAATGATGCTCATTGGGGGAGATTGAATATCAAAAATTTAAACTAAAAAGTCCATCTATTTATTCATCTAGTAATGATCTATTGATGACATGCATAGCTATACTCACTACCGCAGCCCAAAAGCTATGTGTCGTAGGCCTACATGGCTAAGAATACTGCATACACACTCCTAGATGGTTCTATTCATCCGCTCAACCAAACCAATCTGGGGTGTGGTATAGGGGGCAGTCAATTGACGCTTAATACCCCTCTTGTCACATTGTTGCTCAAGGGCACATGACACATATTCTCCCCCATTGTTAGTCCTAATGTATTTTAGCCTATGCCCACTCTAGTTCTCAACCAATGCAAACCATCTCTGAAACACAACCAAGACATCTAACTTAAGCTTAATGGGGTAAGCCCGGACTTTACGCCAAAAATTGTCAATGAACATCACAAAATACTTTGCTCCACCCATAGACTGACAGAGCATGGGCCCACAGACATTCGAATGTACCAATTCTAGGGGCTCACTCATGCATGTCCTACTAGACTTCTTATGCGTATTCCTAGTCTTTCTACCATAAAGACAATGCTCACATGAATCAAAACATGCATAGTCAAGGGGCGGTAAGTACTGCAAACCAGAAAGCATTTTCATTCCCTTCAAGGACATATGGACCAAACGAGCATGCCAAAGAGCTACATGTGGGATGGAACTGATTGATAAAACATGGTCAACAGTGGACCCATCAACTATAAGAGGATAGAGGCTTCCAGCCTTGTCACCTCTAGTAAGCACAAGTCTGCCACGGGTAATCTTCGAGGTAGAATCCCCAAAAGAAACATGAAACCCAATATCATCAAGTTTCCCTACAGACATAAGATTGCATGTAAGCACAGGTACATTATGTACATCTTGTAACACAAAAGTACTACCAGTAGAGAAGTGCAATCGTACATTCCCAATGCCAACAATAGCAAGTGACTTATCATCACCTAAGTAAACTGAACCTGAGACAATGCGGTAGGAGAGAAACACCTCAAGACATGGTGTGACATGAATTGAAGTACACGAATCCAAAATCCAATACTGTGCATACATAGAGTGAACCTCAATCAATGGCATAGCATCACAAGAACTAGCTGCAAGTATGTACTCCCCATCAGTGTCATCAATGTGCATAACATTTATCTCCTCAATTTTCACAATGGATTTCGCAAGTACCAAGCTACAATCAGAGGACTTTTCCTGTACTTTGTCTTTCCCCTTCTCTTTGTGCTTCTCATTGTCCAATTCATGACATTGTGGGTGTATATGACCCTTCTTACCACAATGATGACATGTCACATTAGCATTTCTTCCACGAGACTTGCAGCGCGACTTACCATGCAACTTAGACCTAGACTTATACGAGTCTCTGCCACGTCCATACCCACAATCATTTCTTTCTATTACCATCTCTGCCTCTAACAGCCAAAGCATGTGACATACGAGAGGCATCCAAATTCTTACAGTTGATCTCTTCCTACAAAAGAGCACTCTCTACATCAAGCAAGTTCAAAATAGTAGCAAGAGCACATCAGGCTTTGCGGAATACATCCCATGACTCACTTATAGTCCCAAGAAAAATTAATGGAGTAACCTCATCATTAAAGATAATATCCTGCAAATTCAAGTTTTGGAGAATAGCATGGAACTGGCTCAAATGAGCAGGCATTGTCATATTCTCCTTCATGTGCAGGTCCATAAGCTAATTCAGCCAATATATTTGACTTGCTCAACTTTTCTTGTAATAGAGGTTCTTAATTTTATCCAAAAAGTACCAAGCACAATGTGCTTCCTCAATTATATTGTAATACACCTATTCAATGAGAGATAAGATGAGGGTGGACTTGCATAACTCATTAAGCTCATCCCATTCGTCATCATTAGTCATAGTATCAGGCTGCTTGCCATGCATCCTTAGTGCCTTTATCTGTGATTTCGACACCAATACCTTCCAAACTTGGCTTTTCCAATAGGCATAATTTGCACCATCAAGCTTACTGATGTTGAAGATAGTACTATTAGTGGAAGAAGATGCCATACTGCAGTTCAAAATGGTGCAAAGAGTTCAAAACTACTTGTTGTTTTCTACTATAAACAACCAAAATACCACCAAAACCAAGGAAAAATGACAATGAATTGATAGATAATGATGCTACCCACCAAGTACCATCAAAATTACATAAAATTAGAATGATTCAGCAGGAAAATTCCACGTCAGTCCATGCAAACATACTTGCTATAATAAATTACAACCAAGTACAATGAGAGCAAACTGTAGGCAAAATGAATATACCATGTTAACCACTGACTATCAAAGCATAATATGCATTAGGAGGGCATAAATCAACACTAGCAAGACCTGACACTAAGAGGTATATGCTTAGGGAGTATTAAGCCCAAATTGCCCAAGTACATTTGTGAGGATCATCGCATATCAACCATGCAACATCCAAGTGAAGATCCCAATCTCAAGTATCCAAATGCTTAAGTAGCATAAAACGCCTACTCAATGTCTGTCAAGTGTATCAAGATGCTCCCACTAGCACAAAAGCCATAAATATCAAGCAAAGAATCTCAACAAGGGCATATGATAGCACCAATGCCAAAACATCCAAGATCAAGCATCAGTAAGACCCCATGAGCATATAGGCAGTGTAGCATCGATACATAGCATCCATAGACATAAAGTATATCCAAACTGTAACTATGGAAAGCTGAGGAATAGACACAGTAATCTCTAAGCAATCAAATGTCAAGTCAAAGTAAGGCTCAATAGCATCCAACTCCAAACAATGCAACTAGCATATAGTAGTGGCATAGGCCACCAAGCATATCAAGACCGGTCAAATATAAGCAAAGTACATGCCATAAGTACATCAAAGATGAGGATCCAATGCTATAAAAAGTGAGCTCAAGCTCAACCAATGATTCAAGAGCAAATCGAAGCTCTATGTCGATCTCTAAGAGTCACTACATCCATGTATACATCCAAGACATAGCTTGAATCCAATAGGCATATCCAAACATAAGCAAATATGCTTCAGCCCTGAATATTCCAGCAACAAATAAATGTTCAAAACTGAGAACAAAGTGGCTCAATCCAAGCTCAAAACCATAGGCATACTTTCCCATATATATAGAAACCAACCAGGCATAATTAGGCGTCAAATGACTATGTAGCATGAGCAGAAAGTGTAATGATAGGGGGCTTCCCTCCTTTGGGCTACCTATGGACTGTGTAAAATAGTCAATGGCTGAGAAAATTGAGTCCCAAAAGCATCTCACATCATACGAATACACTCCCCTAGCATTCGGGGCGCATTCGAGACCAACCAAGCAACCAATGTGAGTGCCGCATAAACATAAAGTGATGATGTAACACTATTTGTGGCTGCTTGTGGACTATGAAAAATAGTCTTCAACTGAGGTAAATTAGTCCACAAATCAATACCAATGATAATCACCAATGTCGAGCATCAAGGGGGTGTTTTCAAGTGACAAATGAAGTGTTTTCAAGTTGCTAATGAGTACCAAGGGAGGGCTGAAGTAAAAAATGAAAATTTTTATGGTCTTTAAGCTCGTTCAAACTGATCTAGGACTTGTGGAATGGCTAGGCAAGGTCAAGGCAAGGTTGGGGGAGTAGTCAAGGACCCCCAAGAGTTCCCTCTTGAAGGGAAAAGTCACCGGTAGAGAGTAGGCATCACAAGAGGCAAGAGGACATGGCTACCCCGCTTCACAAAACTTATGGACTGAAGTAAAATAACAAAAGAGAGCTCCAATATCTCTAATAAAAATTCCCTGAGGGTGCCCAGATGGAGGTGCTTTGGCCGTAGTCAATGTTGATGGTTGCTTGCAGCTATCTCGCGCTCCTTGGGTTTTATCCACTAAAGAAGAGCGCATTGTGAAGTAAATTATCAAGTCTATCGCAACTTGGACCGGGTATGATACATTTTCTTAGGTCCGCATTTTCTAAAGATGACCAATTATTAGGGCTAAAATCCCATGATTGGTATAAGATATGTAAAGTTTCTACTATGAATGGATTGTAAGTGACATGCGTATTTTGTTATTTGGAGTGTAGTCATTGTTTGTAATGTCTTACTCCAGAAATACGATCGCAATCGCATGATCCTTACTCCAAAAATATATGGGGCTATTTACAGGTTGTCAACTTTAGTGCAATGGATCTCACAAAAGGAGATTAAGACGTCCTCTATTAAATTCGCAAGGCAGGGAGTAGTGGAGAAAGTTTATCTCTTTGAGAAATATTTGCCCACTACCATGCTCACGATACAAATCCACTTCTTGTGCATCTTGTAGATGAAGTGAAGATATTTGGACCTATCCATACGCGCTGTATGTTCTTCTTGGAGCGCTTCATGAAAACCTTGAAACGCTTTGTGCAACAACAAGCTTGGCTAGAAGGTAACATGGTTGAAGATTGGTTGGTGTCTGAGGTGTTAGTGTATATTTCACAGTGGCTACCAATGGTGGATTTAGACAACAGTATGCTATGGTCACTGAAGGACGATGCTATATATTGATTCAGACAACAATATGTTTGATTTATATTGATTATGCTAACATCAATTTTTGTATATACAGGTGATCTTTGTGGATATTTAGATCAGCACGATGATTGAAGGGATGAACTGAGAGATACTACCCCCGTAGATACACCAGATGTACAAGGGTCTCCTGGATATGCCTAGGAGCATGGTCGTAGGTGGGAGAGGACACATCTTAGGCATACCCCAAAGGGGTATGGATACCTTGTAGATGATAATACAAGAGCCATCATCATGAATGATGAGGGGAGGAGGGTGATGGCTCATATGAGAGACTTGTGCCAACATGTTTTTTGGCATAACGTCTTGGATCATTGAAAGAACATATCCAGAGGGGAGCAATGACTATATAGTACCATCCTTGCATGAGGAGTTTCTGATACCTGCCACAACATATAGGTTTTCCACAGGCTTGATGATGGAGTATATGCGTGCGTACATGTCACATAGACGATTGGATGTTGAGATATCGAGCTCCACTTATGATACGCCAGGGTGACCGTTGTGTATTTATGTCACCGACTTGTCAGTTGCAGATGCGGTTGGTACACTGCCCATGAATAATAGCTACATGATAGCTATCCTTATCTACTCTAGTTCGTGGCTCAGTTAGTATGCCACCTTAGTTAGTTGAGTTTGGTTTGAGACCCATATATAGGGTTCTTCTATTTCTTTGTATAAGAGTTTTTTTGGCTTACACAACTAAGAAGAGGAAAACTGTTTTCAGCCTCCACCTTGTGTGTCTTCCCCCATTGTGCAAGCAAGAAAGCTTCAAGCGAGACTCATTCCTTCTCTCCCACAATCTTGACATGGTATCAGAGCCTTTTTCGTGGTAAGGAGCTCAAGAAAGCAAGCCAAGCTCGCGGTGTTCTGGTTGAGACGCCCTTCGCGGTGAAGCAAGAGGGCAGTATATGCTATGGGAGAGAGCTTTAGTTCTCGGCGACCCTGTTTTTTTGATCTGAGGCCATTTCGGGGCCTGTTTTGGAAGCGGAAGTTTTCTGCACGCACTCAGGAAAAGGCCCAGTTTTATGCTGTGCAGCCACTGTTCTACAGGTCGGTGAAAAGTTTCTGTAGAAATTGCATCGTATGCTTGTGCGCAGAGACATTGGGAGTTACAGAATCATCCCTGTTGCCTGTTGATGCAAAATCGTCACTAGGAAGTGACTGTGTGGTCAAATACCACTTTCGCCAGTTTTGCAGATTTGCCCTTGTGAGGGTGAAGCTGTGTTTTTTGCAGTGACAAAATTTTTTGCAGTGTTCTGTAATGGCGTCTGATTCTCTTTCACAGATTGTCACTGAAAAGCTTGACAAGAACAACTTTCAAGCATGGAAGTTTAGAATGACGAATTTCCTTATGGGAAAAGGATATTGGGAGTTTGTTGCAGGAAATGAAGAAGAACCAGTTCTTCCTGATGTTCCCAATCAACAGCAAATGCAGGCATTCAAAGCATGGCATGAGAGAGCCAGGAAAGTTATGTATTGGCTGTCTATCAGTATTTCAGACTCTATGATTGTGCATATTCAGGATGCAAGTACGCCAAAGGAGGCATGGGATACTCTGTCAAAAATGTATAGCACAAATATGCAAGCCAGGAAAATGCAGCTCAAGCAAGAGTTGCACAATGTGCAAAGAGAAAATATGAGCATCAACGACTACCACATGAAGGTGAAGAAGATTGCAGATGCACTTGCTTCCATTGGGTTGCCAGTGGAAGATGATGATTTAGTTTTCGTGACCTTGAATGGTCTAGGAAAGGATTATGCACAGTTCCGAACATCCATTTCCGTCCGTGAAAGATTTCCTGATTTTCAGGAGTTGATTGCTCTTCTAATTTCTGAGGAGCAGAGAAATGGTGGTGCATCTTCTTCAGGAGGAACTTCAAAAGAAGCTGTCTTCTACTCAAATGCTGGAAGAGGTAGAGGCAGAGGTAGAGGAGGCCGATTTGGAGGCCGTCGCAGAAATCAGAATATGCAGCAAACTCAAGAAAACCAGTCCTATGGAGGAGGACGTGGTAACTCTAGAGGCAGGGGGAGCCAAAGAGGTCGTGGTGGATGGCAAAGAGGCCAAAATGCAAACAGTAATGTTGAATGCTACTACTGTGGTAAAATGGGTCATATGGCTAAAGACTGCTATAAAAAGCAGAATGACATCATGAATGGAAAATTGCAACAAGGGAATTATGCATCTTCTAGTAGACAGGGTGATGACAGAAATGAGCATCTGTTTATGGTGCAGCACATGAACAATTCTGTGACAAATGTAGAAGAAAGCAATGATGTATGGTATGTTGACTCAGGTGCATCAAACCACATGACAGGTCATGCAGAATGGATGGAGGATGCAAGGAAAATGGAAAAACCAGGATTTGTGGAGACTGGTGATGATACTGCACATCCTATTGTGCAGATTGGAAAATTTCCCTTGTCTATGCAGGATGGGAAAAAGAAATACATGTCCGATGTATTTCATGTCCCGAATATCACCAAGAATCTGGTTTCTGTTGGTCAAATGGTTGAACAGGGCTTGCAGGTCAGATTTAATCCTCATGGATGCTTTGTTGAGGATATGAAAAATAAAGGTCGCTTGATAGCAAAAGGAAAGAAGAAGGGCAGAATGTTTACATTGGATGCAGACATGTCTGAATTGAGTGCAGCAATGTTTGCACATGGGACCGGTGTAGTTGCAGATATTGATATCTGGCATAAACGCATTGGTCATGTTAATGTACAACGACTTAAATCAATGCAGGCCCAAAATATTGTTGCAGGTTTTCCGAAATTCAAGGTTGCAGAAATACATAAGGTATGTGAAGCCTGTCAGTTTGGAAAACAGGCAAGAAAACCATTTCCTAGACATGTTCAAGAGAGTGAGAAGCCATTGGAATTAATCCACTCTGATGTGTGGACTACTAAAGCTGCATCTCTTGGAGGCTGTCATTATTTTGTCACTTTTATTAATGACTATAGCAGAAAAGTTTGGGTGTATTTTATGAAAAAGAAAAGTGAAGTTTTTGGGCATTTCAAAACCCTTAAAGCTATGGCTGAAAAAGAAACAAGTCTGCAAATAAAATGCCTAAGGTCAGATGGAGGGGGAGAGTACCTCTCAAATGAGTTTGCAAAGTTCTTGCAGGAGCATGGCATAAAGCAGCAATATTCATGCAGTTATACCCCACAACAAAATGGAATTGCAGAAAGGAAAAACAGGCATATTGGAGAGGTATCTCGTGCCATGCTCAATGAAAAAGACTTGCCAGATTTTTATTGGGCTGAAGCAGTTGCTACAGCAGTCTACATAATGAACAGGACTCCCACTGCAGCAATACATGGAATGACTCCAGAGGAGAGGTATACTGGTAGGAAACCAGATATTTCTCATTTGAAAATTTTTGGTTGCATTGCCTATGTACATGTGCCAGATGAGTTGAGATCCAAGTTGGATCCAAAAGCTGAAAAGTGCATCTTTATTGGTTACTCTCTGCAGTAAAAAGGGTATAGATACTATAACCCTTCTACTCGTAAGTTTACAGTGAGCAGAGATGTTGTTTTTGATGAGATGAGTAGCTGGTATAAACCAGTAAATGTGATTGATGATGTAGATGCACAAAATGGTAATGCTGCACAGAATTCACAGCAGCAGTCACAAAATATTAGTGGACCTGGAGCGTCCTCTAGCATTGGTTCACATTCTTCGCCATGGACAGGCAGATTGAGATCAGGAGAATCTTCTGAAGGCAGCGCAAATAGTGGTATGCAGGTATCACGAAAAGGAAAAGAGAAGGTAGATCAGCCCATGTTTGATGTGAATGCAGGTCACTCTTATGTGGATGGTGAATCCAGTGGCTCAGAACAGAGCATTGATGATGAGTTGGGTATTCCTTCTATTGTTACACCTGGAGTAAGGAAGACCAGGGATGTTTTGAGAGCACCTGGGAGTGAACCCACTTTGCGCAGGTCTACCAGAGTTAGGTATCCTGTGGATAGGCTGAAATATGATGGATTTGCAGCCATTCACTATGCATATATGGTCAAAGTGATACAGGAACCAGAACCCACTTCTTTTGAGCAAGCCATGGGAAAAGAAAAATGGGAGAAAGCCATGGATGAAGAAATGGATGCCTTGGAAGCAAACGCTACATGGGAATTGGTACCTTTGCCTAAAGGTAAGAATGCAATTGGCTGTAAGTGGGTTTATAGGTGAAGCACAATGCAGATGGTTCTGTAAACAGATACAAGGCAAGATTAGTAGTCAAGGGGTATGCACAAACATATGGCATTGACTATGAAGAAACATTCAGTCCGGTTGCAAGGATGGCAACTGTAAGAGCAGTCATTGCTATGGCTGCATCAAAGGGATGGTCTTTACATCAGATGGATGTAAAGAATGCCTTCTTGCATGGTGATTTGCAAGAAGAGGTATATATGGAGCAGCCACCAGGTTATGTACATGCTGTTCATCCTGAGTTTGTTTGCAGGTTGAAGAAAGCTTTGTATGGCTTGAAGCAAGCACCTAGAGCATGGTCTGACAAGATAGGACAGTATCTTGTCACTATTGGCTTTCAGATTTCCAAGGCAGATTTCTCACTTTATGTGAGAAAAACAGAGAAAGGTATTATGCTGCTTGCCATTTATGTTGATGATTTGATTATGACAGGTGACAGTGATGAAGATATCCTTCATGTGAAAATGCTATTGAAGCAAAAGTTTGAGATGAAGGATTTGGGAGAGCTGCGTTATTTCTTGGGCATTGAGGTGATTAGATCACCAAGTGGGATACAGCTCTTACAGAGGCAGTATGGATTGGACATGCTGTCCAAATATGGGATGACAGGCTGTAAGCCTATTTCAGTTCCTTTGGAGCAGAATGTGAAGCTGAGCGCAGATGCAGGTGAGCTTCTGGAAGACCCTACTATGTACAGACGCATAGTAGGAAGCTTGATTTATATGACTATTACCAGGCCAGATTTGAGCTATGCTGTTGGATTGGTAAGTCAGTTTATGCAGGCTCCAAGGAAACCACATTTGGATGCGGCTAGACGCATACTCAGGTATGTGAAGTCCACATTGCAGTATGGACTATTCTATGAGAGTGGGGTTCAGATACAGTTGCATGGATACACTGATGCTGATTGGGCTGGTAGTATTTCTGATAGACGATCTACCAGTGGATATGTGTTCTCTTTTGGGAGTGCTGCAGTCACTTGGAGCAGCAAGAAACAGCCTACAGTTGCCTTGTCGAGCACAGAGGCTGAGTACAGGGGTGCAGCAATGGCTGCATGTGAGGTAGCTTGGTTGCATAAGCTACTTTATGATATGCATCAGTCTACAGATGGACCAGTTGTCATTCATTGTGACAACATGAGTAGTATACACTTGGCAAATAACCCAGTCTATCATGCTAGAACAAAGCACATTGAGGTGCATTATCACTATGTGCGAGAGAGGGTTTTACTAGGTCTTATTGATCTAGTTTATGTCAGCACAGAGGATCAGGTAGCTGACATATTCACGAAGGCATTGGGCGCAGAGAAGCTGCGCAAGTTCAGAGACCTGCTTGGTGTGCAGGAATTGGGATTGAGCTCGAGGGGGAGTGTTGAGATATCGAGCTCCACTTGTGATACGCCAGAGTGACCGTTGTGTATTTATGTCACCGACTTGTCTGTTGCAGATGCGGTTGGTACACCGCCCATTAATAATAGCTACATGATAGCTATCCTTATCTACTCTAGTTCGTGGCTCAGTTAGTATGCCACCTTAGTTAGTTGAGTTTGTTTTGAGACCCATATATAGGGTTCTTCTATTTCTTTGTATAAGAGTTTTTTTGGCTTACACAACTAAGAAGAGGAAAATTGTTTTCAGCCTCCACCTTGTGTGTCTTCCCCCATTGTGCAAGCAAGAAAGCTTCAAGTGAGACTCCTTCCTTCTCTCCCACAATCTTGACATTGGACGCACACAAGGCACTTAAGAGTGGGGCGTAAAAGCTTGAGCGGCTAGACGTGGATGACTAGTGCCGAATCAGGGAGGAGGCTATAGATTCACAAGGACGTTAGAGACAGCACTTCGAGGCGGCAAGGGCACGATTGAGATAGGCTCCTCCTTGGATCCATGCAGTGCACATGCTCTTCTTTTTTTGTCATGTGATTTATGTAGGCATTTTCTATGTACCGTGTTATTATCATCCTTTGTATCTTGCCATGATTGTACCATCCCTTTCATTACACAATCTTGTATTTATTTTATGTTTCAGTCTTATGGATTCAAGTACACTTTGCCTTCATTCAGACGAGCATTGTATATATTATTGAAACTCTTTTGTATGGCCTAAATAAACCACATAGTTCTATTTATGATAGGGCTACTTGCTGCCCTGCCACAATTTATTTTTCCCTATTATTATCTCTATTAGCATCACAAATTTACTACACATGTCGCTATTAGCATCGGAAATTTACTGCACGCATTGCTATTACTACTCTATGGCATCACTAATAGTGATGTTTTTTGTGACGAAGGGGGAGATTTTCTTTATGAACATTTTTATCACTTTGAACGTGTGTATAGGGCCTATATCTTGTAGTAGATTGGAGGTAGGGGTCATACATCATCTATGGAGTGGTAGCCATAAGGCTTATTTGGAGGACTTTGTAAGCTTTTCTTTTGTTCTTCTCACTTTCTTTATTTGCAATATCACTTGTATTAACAATCGTGTTTCTAACATTTTTATTCTGTTTTATTTGTAGCACTCTAGTACAAACCCCAATCCCACTAGCTTGGAGACTCGATATGTCTCTAGAGAGACACGATCTCATTGCAGTGATTGATAGACTGTATGTACGGGATGGCCCAATAAGTCAATCATCTTTATTATCCGTAGTTACTTTTTTTTAATGCATTATATCTGGTGGATTGATGTGTAGTGGTTCATTTTGCAAAGTCCATTCGATGCTCCTTTGCGTCGAGACGCGCTTTCTAATGGTGAGGATCTATACCTCGTGCTTGGATTAATAGAGCACACACCCTCTTTCTTTTTGGTCATGTGATCTGTGCATGTATCTTCCATGTACTATTTCTTAGATGTACTTATCATCCTTTGTATCTTGCCATATTTCCATGAGTTTTTGTCAGCGAACTTGTACTTATTCTATGTATGTGTCTTGTGTGTTCAAGTAAATTTTGTGCTCATCTTGATGACCATTGCGTCCCTGCCACACTTTTTTTTTTCTCTGTAACCGTCGCTATTAGCATCACAAATTCATTGCATGTGCCATTATTGGCATGGCAATATATGTCACAAACCATCACTTTATGTGTTACTTTTTGCATCACAAAAGTGACAAAAATAGTGACAGCTTTGTAGAGATGTTGATACCGATACGTTTAGCAATGACAGGGACCATTTTTTTAATGAATGTTTATGTCACTTTGGGCATTGGTATAAGGCTTATATCTTGTAGTATATAGCATGAATGAACTTCTGTATGTTTATCTCCTCTCTTTCCGCCCTATCCCTCCCTCTCTTTGTCTCGTGCCACTCCTCTCATGGGCAAAGAACTAGAACTGTGATCCTCAAGGTTTCCTTGGCAAAAATTCAATACAAAATCATAACGAGCTCGAGTAACCCTTGTGCCCACATAATCATAATCAAAGTTTTGAGAGCTTCATATTAGGCAGTCCATCTTCCAAGTCAAAAAGGCTTCCATTATGTACCTCAATGTATTGAGTCGGTTTCCATTCATAGTTTTCGAAAAAACTTCAAATTCATACAATGGCAGAGAGGGCAAAGGGGGCTCCCAAGAAACTAGCCTCTAGTCTATTCGTAACTAGCTAAAATGGATTTTTTTGGTAAGAAATGTACTTCAAACTTAAGAGAACTAGCAAAGATTGTACACTTTTAGTTATAAAGCTAGCTAGTAGCAAAATTTGCATTCATCGCGAGGACTGGCTAGGCTTCAAGTTGTTGGTTGGTGAGAGAAAATCCATCTTCTTCCTATTGGAAAAAGTAAAGTGGGCCTCATGCAATACCAAAGAGAGGAATATAATCATGGGACCCCAAAGATCCCTACAAGAAGGTGGTGGGTGGAGTGAGAGTGAATGCATGCGAGAATTGAAGGACAACCCAAAGCTTTACTTTCTAGGGCAGGAGTATAACCTCAATTTCTTTGTGAAGAATCGGAAGTATGCCCTTCTTTCAAAAGAGAAAATTTATCATTATCAAGGAATAGACGTCTCATCTTGTCTAGATATTTTTTCTCAACCATACATGAATCCATCTAATTTTATAGTGTAATTTTTAGAACTTTTTTTCAATTTTGAAATGCTTTTTTGAAATATAAGCTAGCTCTCGTCTTTTCTTGACTCATTTGATCGATGTCATGCTTGCTTTGGCTATGTTGCCCATCAAAACAAGTAAAAAAAGTACTATGTTTGTCAAACAACACATCTTGTTTTTTTTTTTAAACATTACTTATAACATACCATAATTTGTAGATAGTTTGAGTTTTAAAATGTAGATCAATGGAAGATACTTCAATAAACTTCAACTATCACATGAAATGATGGAAAAATCTTGTCAAATGTAGACCTTGGAGGAGCACAGGTCCAAGAGCTTGATATTGATAGTCCCCGGTAGAATCCACAACACGACGCTTGATGCATGTGTGGATGGCTATGTGTCCGTATGTATGCAAGCCTTAAGGCCAGTGTTTATTTTTGAAAGTCCCCTATATTTATTCCATTGAAGGGCTCATGAACAAGTGCCTTTCTTGTGGAAGGGCTTTTTCAAAATTTTAACCACCAATCCCATGTATTCCAAAATTTGCATTTCTAGCTAATAGAATAGTATTTGAGAAAAAAAAAACTATGACATTTATATAAGTCATCTTGTTGGTTTTTCGTGTCCATTAATTTACAAAAATCTAATATCGACATGATGTGATGATAGAATATTTATAACTTAGTACATCATATGAGTAATTATTTAAGCATTTAAAAATTTATAATGATATCACCAAGAAAAAAATTGCAATGCCCGGTTGAGGCTAAAGCTCAATCAATTAAGATAGTCTAGAAAGGCAACAAGATAGCTTTGCAATCATCCATAGTCTCAAATGAAATAGCAATACAATCAAAGCACACCATTACTTATACTTTCTTATATCAACTTTGTTGCTACCACATGAACATTGCAATGAGCTTTTAATTCATCCCACATTGTATATATGGCATCCCAATCAACATCTGTAGGATCCTTAGCACCATTGTATAAAAGGAACATGAGTTGATTCAAGATCTAGAGTGACAATCTATTGCGATCATTGGACTTAATATGATTCATTCTGGAGAAACCTCTCTCATAATCAATCGTGCTTGCAACAATGACCAAGCACGCATGCCATAACTACCCTTCTATAACAAGGTTTGTAAAATCATACCTTTCTCTAGGAAGGTCAATTTTTTTTACTTGCCCTTGGATAACAAGGTTTTAAAAGTATTTGCCTTCTCTTGAAGGTCAAAATGCCTCTAGAAGGGCTCTCCAACCCTTAAAAAGAGTCAAGGCTCCCTCGTGTTCTAAGGCCCGTTCCCGATGGACACGTTTTTGTGTTATTGAGGAGCAGACAGGCACGCTGAGGTGAATTGGGCTTACAAAAAGGCACACGAGAGCACGTCGTGAGACGTGTTTATTCGACGGATGCTTCGGGGGACTCCAGACACAGACAGAGAGAGAAAGAGATAGAGGTTTCTAAAAACTCTAGAGAGCTTTTCACCGTCGGAGACGTAGTACTGGTGGGAGCGACACCTTTTAGTATAAATGGTAAGCACAGGCCTGGCGCCAGAGACAGCACACACAAAAAACACAAGCACACGCACAAAGAGCGCCCTTTATACCTTAAATACAGCAATATTGTCTATGGCAGCCATAGTTGGGCCGTGGAGGGGCTTCGTGGGCAGTAGCCCCTTCGACGACGGTTGGAGCAATGGTGGGGTGTGCAACCTCACCATCTAGTACGCGTCCAACAATATCAATGGCCTGGCGCCAGAGGCAGCACACACAAAAAACACAGGCACACGCACAAACAGCGCCCTTTATACCTTAAATACAGCAATATTGTCTATGGCAGCCATAGTTGGGCCGTGGGGGGCTTCGCGGGCAGTAGCCTCTTCGACGATGGTTGGAGCAACGGTGGGGTGTGCAACCCCACCATCTACTACGCGTCCGACAATATCAATGGCTTTCGAGTCGTGTATGGCAAGGGCACCACCGTGTTGCATGGCAGTGCCAACGGTACTGCCGCGGAGGTATGTACGTCGTAAAATTACTAGCCAAGGCGTGGCGCATTATTGCTTTGATATTGCTATACGTTAATAGTGCGTAGTAGTACATCGACTATACGTTCGTTCACTAACGACGTGGACGTGGACGGCTTTGGATATTATAGGTCGACTTTGGCTCCAACGGGGTCGCAGCCGCTGACATCTCTTCGACCGTGGGTGAGAACAAGAGCATCTTCCATCTCGACTCCAACTACAAGGGAGTGCTAGCGATGGGCATCTCCTCCGCACATGCGTCTCAACTGAAACCCTCTGGCATGAACGGTCACATTGTTCGCCCACAAATCCTTGGCTTCTTTGGCTGTCGGGGTGTGATATTTCCGCTCGAAATATTAAGGAGCTTTGATTACCGCATGCCCGTGCAAAAACCTGTGCAAGGATATCTCCCACATCGTAAATACTGGTGGCTAAATCCTTACCCCGCATGTGCAACAATGAGCCCATCCACATTGTGCAATTGAGGCCGGCGTTTAAGATCACAAAACCGCAAAGGAAGAACACCCTTTTTGAAGGGGCAATTGGATAATGATGAAATTTAGGCAATTTTGTTTACTAATTATCCCTTCCCCCAGCCGATGCATGGCTGGAGGAGAGGGATTATGAGAAGAGTAAGTGAGGTGTGTGGGATGCATGAGGGGAAAGGCATGCACCAGCCACGTATGTGGCCACCTCTCCCCCCCCTCCCCACCCCTCTTTAGCACTATATAACCTCCCCCCTAGGCATTGGGGGGAGGGACGATCAAGGAGAAGAAGCAATAGGCCGACGTGTTGCCTGGAGACGCCGCCGCCATGAGGATGCCGCCAGTTGCCAGCGATTGCAACGCTGTTGCCGCCTCTCCTCTGCCATCACCATCATCATTATCACCTCTCTCTTCATCATCAGCATCTCTTCCTCTAAACGACTTCTTCTCTCTCCACGTAGCTTCTACCTAGAAGCATAGAAGCTTCTAGAAAGAAGCCTTCTATAAGCCTTGTTCACCCTCACCACTGCAGGTCTAGTCAAAAACCACATTTTGCAAGGGCCGTGTCCCACGCAGAATTGAAAGTCCAGGGCAGAAAGGAGGTCGATACGCGGGAGAGTCAAAGAAGAGTCGTTGGACCCGAATTCTATGGCTCCCAAGAGGATGCAAGGTGCACCCGCGGGAGGTTCTTCCCTGAACTTACACGTGGACATCCCCATGAGCCCTCAAGCCTAGGTTCCACGAATTTAATTCCACATAAAGAAATGCTTTAAGCATGCTTAATTCCATAGGGAGAATGCATTTTATGCTTATCGTTAATTCATGTAGTAGTGATAAAAGTACATTTGAGAAATTATCTCTTTGAACGATGGACAAGGGTTGGTGCATGTCATGCAATTGGATTGTATGCATTTCCAAATTTGCGAACATAAACTACTTGTCCGTCTTAGGAGCTTAGCTGCATGTTGTTTTTTCGTGCACTTCGAAAGTAACAAGCCTAAGCGCATATTGCTTAGAGTTAAAAGTTGAAATTGTTAAGTGCATCCTTGATTGGCTATGAAAGAACAAGCGTATCTTGCATTTAGTCAAAAACTTCCTTGTTATGACTCGCATGGAAAGAATTGTTAACGCCCGTTGCACGGCATGAAAATGAAACAATGGACATTGCATGTTGCATGCGAGGACACTTGTGGAATGGATTAAGGTTGCATGGTACATAATCGTCTTGCATGAACTTCATTAACAATGTTATATCTAGAAAAGGGTTGCATGTTACATATTCGTCATGCAAAGAATTCATTTCATCAAGAGTTGCATTTAGGAAAGGTTGCATGGCTTATCAAAAGCATGAAATTCAAATGCTTAGACAAAAGGGTTGTAGGCATAGTTCCTTGATGTAAATCCTCGTAGATTTCATGCAAGTTATTCTCCAAATTATCATGCGTAATGACTTTAGTAAGAAAAGTTAGGGTTATTGCAAACCTTTTGGTGCGTAGAAGTAATGAATCGCATGTTTACATGTATTGTGACGTCTTGAAACTATTTACATCCTTAGAACAAGTTTAGCATCTCTAGGAAAGGATCGTCCTTATCGCAAGACAAGTAGAACAATTTACTCAAATCACTTGTAATATTATAACCGTTAGGGATTCGTATAGGCATAACTAGTCGATACGATAAACACCTCAAGTAATAGCTAGGGCTTGGCACATTAGAAATGCAGCCTAGTATCGTACTTGGATGCCAAGTCGAGACCTTCAAATCCAAAGGTCCTACCCACATTTATGGAATGTTTGGGTCAATTTGGATGCCCATGCAAACAATGATCTAGGGTCTCTACCCTAAGGATCAACCGACCTAATGTTAAAACTCGGATTGAGTTGGAAACCCTAGGACCGAACGTTGTCGGCCTAGTACAATTAGGGTTGGGTTCGGTAAGAAAACACCCTAAACCCTACATCTTGACTAAACATACTCCTTGACAAGAAATGCCATTGATGGGTGAAATGATCCCATGAGTTAGATGCGACGCTTGTGCATTAAGTTGCAACGTCGCATGGCTTTGTGGTTTAACCGCAAGATAAATTTGCTACTCCTTGGACTAAGTTTGGCAGGTTCTAGCGCAAGTCTAAATTGCAAGAGGATGAGTAGAAATCCTATTACATCACCTTTCTTGGGCTGGTTTGCCAAGTTAAGGGAAGTTATCTATTGCCGGTAAGCAAAGGATCAATCAAGTTAGAGCGACATGACCGCCAAGATTTACTGTTAATTTAAGAAACCTAAGGTGTTAGTTAATTTGGGTTGACATGGTATGACCCTAACCCAAGGATAAAAGGGTAAACAAACAAACCCTTGGGGATCTTGCCAAGTCGCAATCGATCCCGGATTGAATGCTAGATGCATTCAGAGATAAGGATTCACTCCTTAGCAGTTGGCCAAATAAAACGACCACTGAATTGATTGTGTTTGTAACAGTTTAGGAGCACTATTTGCATTGTTTTCTTAAGAAACTAAAGATGGAAAGATAATTAATGCTTCAGGTTGAACGCCTGAAGGCAGAGGCAGCATTAGTTACCCCCGACTGTCTGCCTGACCCTAACCAAGGGGGTTGTTAGCCGCGCCGGGAACGTGGACCGAACCCACTGCAAGATGTCTCTCCGTTGGGCGCTACTTGGAGCAAGAGGACGCTTGGGTTCCAGGGGGGCTCTGTCGTAAATCCCTTGCCTTGGAGGCCCTACACAAGAGGCCAACGCGACTCGGGATTGGATCTGGAGGCCCGCCGCATACTAGTCTAAGGGCGGAATCTTGGATTAGTAATCCCTGTGGATTGCTAGATAGCCTTCGGGCAGATTATGGATTGCCTTCGGACGGATTATGGATTAGCCTTTGGGCTGGATGTTTTCCAAAGATAAATAAGATCAATTGATGTAAAGAAACTTGTTTGAAACTGCTTTTCTATATCAAGTGCTAAGATTACGTGAAGGAACCTGGTGTCTAATTGGCTAATTAAGGAAGTTGTTTTATGCGTGTCCAATTAAATGTGGTAGGTAATTAGACAACTAAGAGGAAAGTGCAGTGGATGTGGCCAAGGGTGGTCCCAGTTGACCGGGAACTTTTCTCAAACGAAATCGACAGCAGGGAATTCTTTTCACGAAGGAAATGAATAGCAAGGAGGTTGACCTAGAGTTTAGCATACTAGATCCCCGATTTATACTGTTCTAGGGGAACGAAATGGGACTATGCCTTATGGAAAGAGAGGTCAAGCTTTGCATTCTCTCTCGTTTCCCATTCTCCCTGAACCAAGTGCAGCATGAATCCACTTCGACTCTGACATTTCTACATAAACTAGTTCGCCTGGGGTTCGACGTTAGTCACTCTCTAGGAATTTGACCACTAGAGGAATCCCTGATTTAGGTTGGTCCTAAGTGCAAACGGCCAGAATACTTCCGCTACGTGGCAGACTCGGAAAGACCTAGATCGCAAACCCCGTAACATTCCATGGGAGTGCTAGGCAGAGCTTTCTAGACCCTCTTTCCGATGGGCTACTAAGACATTTCCTATAAACGAACAGGTGGACACGTTACACAGGGTACCCATATTGATAGCCTGGGCTTCTACATCTCCAATCCCCGCTTCAATTAATTTATAAGAAGCCGGCCCGCCTCTTTGTATAACTATACCCTGGTGGAGGCATGCATGAATAAATAACTTCCGTTGCCGTCTTGTGAATGCTAAATATGAATATCTTCGTTGAGAAATCCTCAATGTTTGAGCCACCACAATGGGTAGAACATGACAGTTGTCTTTTTACGGTTTAGCGTACTAGAAACTTCTAGAGGAATTAGAGACCGGTCACGTCCAAGGCCAGTGCAAGGAGCGTGACCGCACTCCCCCCCCCATTTTCCCCACTCCTCTGAGGGTTGTACTTAGTGAAAACTTAGTGACCCCTCTCTTCCTACCACTTACACTTGCCAAAAACTAAGTGCTAACACAAGATTACTAGGGTTATCGCATTTCATTGGGGGATGACATGTTTGCACGGACTAGCAACCAGTCAACAGTGCACTTCTGATAGAAAACGTGGGACTAATTTTGTCATTTCTCATGACTATAAGTATATAGTTGGGACATGGTGCAACCCCTATGTGATACTAAGATCTCAAAAGCCCCGTTTTCGCCCCATTACCCCTGGTTGTGCTGGGGGCCTTAGAATGGAACCCAAAGATCACATATACTTCAGCTTGCTTTCTCTCACTCGCGCTCTCATTCGCACCAACACACCCACGCATGCACACACATACACACATGAAGAAGTACTAAGAACCCTTAAAAGAGATCATGTGGTCTCCTAGTCCTAAAAGTTTTACAAGTCTAACAAACTAGTGATTTACAAATGGAAAATCAAATGTCTTCTTCCTCTTCTTCAAAGGAATTGGCTCATCAAGCACATCACAAATTTGAATGGTATCAACTATAATCAATGGCTATCCTTAATTTTTCTAAAAGCAACATGCCAATCAAGAAAGATCAAATGTTCTTCAAAACGAGGGTTTTACATCCTAGAAGATACACCATGTCTTCTCTGGAAGAAACGAAAGACAATTCATTTTTTCAATCTTTTCACATTGAGAACATTATTGGCAATACCTCACTCCACGTTTCCACAAGTAGCGATATACTTACATATAAATTAGATATTATTGTATGTTACGGGGGTTCAGTATATGTAAACCCTCTATATCACATGCATTCAAGGTCTTTTTAATAATACCCTAATCTATGAATTTTCTTAAAATAAAACACACCCTTTTTTATTCAATCAATAAATTGCCCCTCTATATGGCACCCTTTTGTATGTAAACATTTTATAAAAATAGTGTATGATCAATACCTTCTTTTGAGCCCGCATGATGTGCTTACATATTTTTGAGCCACACCCTTGAGATCGTGTGTTAGATTAAGGAGTTTGAATGACCGACCTTAAGTATCTTGAAATATATTCATCACATTTGATTTGCAGCATTTGATTACCGTCTCCATTGGCTAACAAGGCCTTTGAATAAGTGTGTTATGACTTGTAATGTGCATTATAGGGTAATGCATACTATACCACCAGTCAAAGGCATGTTCCATGATGTGGCCTTTGCAGAATAGGATTTTAATTGAGCAAATAGCAATGCACATCATCCCCTCCTCCCTATAGATTATACCTAGTTTATTGATTCCTTTTGTCTACCTAATAAAGGTGAGATTTACATCCTATAGTGCATTGAAACCCTCTAAATTGCTACTATCTCTTAGAATATTGGAGGGACCCATAATGTGTAAAGTGCATATATTTTTGTGGAAAGAATCGAGGGCATTCCTACATTATATCATGGAGTTCAAATTAGGGAGCACCACGTTACCCTCTTCAGCTTGTAGGCGGTATATTAGTTCTTAAAGCAACCTCAATTTCTCACTATGCCACTTGATTTGTGAGCTTGTAGCCAACATTCGTTGCATGCATGCGTTTCAACCCTACTTTATAGCTCATCTGGTATTTGCCATAAATAAAATGCCTAGATATTGGGTGATGGAGATGGTAGGAAGGGTGTGCTACTCAATAGTACTTCCTTGTACCCTCTTCCAAGCTCCTAGGGTCCACTTAAGAGAACTTTTCCAACTTTAGGTCTTTGTGCACTATTCCAATTTAGATTTGCCTCCCATCCAATTAGAGAAGTCTATGCTTCCCTATTCTATAATACAGAAGTTGCTATAGGTCGAGAGGAGCATTTCTAGGGCATTTGTTTGAGACCTACCATTAAAGCCTAAGACTACCCATTCTATTCCTTATATTATTATTCCTTTAAAATAGTATCATTTTAAAGTACAATGAAATATTATGTTGAAGTAAATCAATGCATTTTATATACTAAGAGAATTGAGTCTATTTATAAGCATATTTCTACATGTATTCATGGATATCTATGTATAAATATGTCCAATGTGTAGGTGCTTGGATGTGCAAATAAGTTCTGGAACATGTTTATTCATATAACTGGGGAAAAAATACAAATGAGACGCAAGTGTATAAAATCACCTATAAACACAGATATAGAGATGACCTTAAAAATGTTTATATAATTTACATCTATAGCAAGAATGCATTCACTACGACATATGAGGGATACATCAGTGAAAACTCAAAAATGGAATTACATGTAAAAAGGGATTAAAATGTCAAGTCTCATGATCAAAATGTTCATTTATTTATCCATTGGAAAACTTAATATTTTTATGGTACAGGCATGGAAATAAGCATTGGAAAATACGCCAAGGTATATTCATGCTTACATTGATGCATATATTGATAAGTATAGAAAATTATACTATCTACAACAAAGATATACGAGGATCTATCCCCTTTGTCCACATTTGTTATCTTGTCAGAGATGGACCACTTGTTTTGTAAATATATATAATGCACAATATAATTTGATAACATATTCTCTATGCAATTCAATTTGTACTAATATATATTGGCAAGATACATACAGAAAATTATACTACATATACATAATACCAAATGTTGCACGTGCCTTGCTAGCACCTATGAAGGTCATGTCAGGATTGTGGGAGAGAAGGAAGGAGTCTCACTTGAAGTTTTCTTGCTTGCACAATGGGGGAATACACACAAGGGTGGAGGCTGAAAACAGTTTTCCTCTTATTAGTTGTTTAAGCCAAAAGAACTCACATACTAAGAAATAGAAGAACCCTATATATGGGTCTTAAACCAAACTCAACTAACTAAGGTGGCATAACTGAGCCATGAACTAGAGTAGATAAGGATAGCTGTCATGTAGCTATTATTCATGGGCGGTGTACCAACCGCGTCTGCAACTGACAAGTCGGTGACATAAATACACAATGGTCACCCTGGTGTATTATGAGTGGAGCTCGATATCTCAACACTCCCCCTCGAGCTCAATCCCAATTCCTGCACACCAAGCAGGTCTGTGAACTTGCGCAGCTTCTTTGCGCCCAATGCCTTCGTGAATATGTTAGCTACCTGATCCTCTGTACTGACATAAACTAGATCAATAAGACCTAGTAAAACCCTCTCTCGCACATAGTGATAAGGCACCTCAATGTGCTTTGTTCTAGCATGATAGACTGGGTTATTTTCCAAGTGTATACTACTCATGTTGTCACAATAAATGACAACTGGCCCATCTGTAGACTAATGCATATCATAAAGTAGCTTATGCAACCAAGCTACCTCACATGCAGCCATTGTTGTACCCTTGTACTCAACCTCTGTGCTCGACAAGGCAACTGTAGGCTGTTTCTTGCTGCTCCAAGTGACTGCAGCACTCCCAAAAGAGAACACATATCCACTGGTAGATCGTCTATCAGAATTACTACCAGCCCAATCAGCATCAGTGTATCCATGCAACTGTATCTGAACCCCAGTCTCATAAAATAGTCCATACTACAATGTGGACTTCACATACCTGAGTATGCATCTAGCCGCACCCAAATGTGGTTTCCTTGGAGCCTGCATAAACTGACTTACCAATCCAGCAGCATAGCTCAAATCTTGCCTGGTAATAGTCATATAAATCAAACTTCCTACTATGCGTCTGTACATAGTGGGGTCTTCTAGAAGCTCACATGTATATGTGTGCTCAGCTTCACATTCTGCTCCAAAGGAACTGAAATAGGCTTACAGCCTGTCATCCCATATTTGGATAGCATGTCCAATCCATACTGCCTTTGCAAGAGCTGTATCCCACTTGGTGATCTAATCACCTCAATGCCCAAGAAATAACGCAGCTCTCCCAAATTCTTCATCTCAAACTTCTGCTTCAATAGCATTTTCACATGAAGGATATCTTCATCACTGTCACCTGTCATAATCAAATCATCAACATAAATGACAAGTAGCATAATATCTTTCTCTGTTTTTCTCACATAAAGTGAGAAATGTGCATTGGAAATCTGAAAGCCAATAGTGACAAGATATTGTCCTATCTTGTCAGACCATGCTCTAGGTGCTTGCTTCAAACCATACAAGGCTTTCTTCAACCTGCAAACAAACTCAGGATGAATATCATGCACATAACCTGGTGGCTGCTCCATATAGACCTCTTCTTGCAAATAACCATGCAAGAAGGCATTCTTTACATCCATCTGATGTAAAGACCATCCCTTTGATGCAGCCATAGCAATGACTGCTCTTACGGTTGCCATCCTTGCAACCGGACTGAATGTTTCTTCATAGTCAATGCCATATGTTTGTGCATACCCCTTGACTACTAATCTTGCCTTGTATCTGTTCACAGAACCATCTGCATTGTGCTTCACCTTATAAACCCACTTACAGCCAATTGCAATTTTACCTTTAGACACAGGTACCAATTCCCATGTAGCATTTGCTTCCAAGGCATCCATTTCTTCATCCATGGCTTTCTCCCATTTTTCTTTTCCCATGGCTTGCTCAAAAGAAGTGGATTCTGGTTCCTGTATCACTTTGACCATATATGCATAGTGAATGGCTGTAAATCCATCATATTTCAGCCTATCCACAGGATACCTAGCTCTCATAGACCTGCGCAAAGTAGGTTCACTCCCAGGTGCTCTCAAAACATCCCTAGTTTTCCTTACTCCAGGTGTAACAATAGAAGGAATACCCAACTCATCATCAATGCTCTGTTCTGAGCCACTAGATTCACCATCCACATAAGAGTGACCTGCATTCACATCAAACATGGGCTGATCAACCTTCTCTTTTCCTTTTCTTGATACCTGCATACCACTATCTGCATTACTTTGAGAAGATTCTCCTGATCTCAATCTGCCTGTTCATGGCGAAGAATGTGAAACCACTGCTAGAGGACGCTCCAGGTCCACTAATATTTTGTGACTGCTGCTGTGAATTCTGTGCAGCATTACCATTTTGTGCATCTACATCATCAATCACATTTACTGGTTTATACCAGCTACTCATCCCATCAAAAACAACATCTCTGCTCACTGTAAACTTACGAGTAGAAGGGTTATAGCATCCCTTTTTGCTGCATAGAGTAACCAATAAAGTTGCACTTCTCAGCTTTTGGATCCAACTTGGATCTCAACTCATCTGGCACATGTACATAGGTAATGCAACAAAAAATTTTCAAATGAGAAATATCTGGTTTCCTACCAGTATACCTCTCCTCTGGAGTCATTCCATGTATTGCTGCAGTGGGAGTCATGTTCATTATGTAGACTGCTGTAGCAACTGCTTCAGCCCAATAAAAATCTGGCAAGTCTTTTTCATTGAGCATGGCACGAGATACCTCTCCAATATGCCTATTTTTTCTTTCTGCAATTCCATTTTGTTGTGGGGTATGACAGCATGAATATTGCTGCTTTATGCCATGCTCTTGCAAGAACTTTGCAAACTCATTTGAGAGGTACTCTCCCCCTCCATCTGACCTTAGGCATTTTATCTGCAGGCCTGTTTCTTTTTCAACCATAGCTTTAAGAGTTTTGAAATGCCCAAAAACTTCACTTTTCTTTTTCATAAAATACACCCAAACTTTTCTGCTATAGTCATCAATAAAAGTGACAAAATAATGACAGCCTCCAAGAGATGCAGCTTTAGTAGTCCACACATCAGAGTGGATTAATGCCAATGGCTTCTCACTCTCTTGAACATGTCTAGGAAATGGTTTCCTTGCCTGTTTTCCAAACTGACAGGCTTCACATACCTTATGCATTTCTGCAACCTTGAATTTGGTCAATCCTGCAACAATATTTTGGGCCTGCATTGATTTAAGTCGTTGTACATTAACATGACCAATGCGTTTATGCTAGATATCAATATCTGCAACTACACCGATCCCATGTGTAAACATTGCTGCACTCAATTCAGACATGTCTGCATCCAAGGTAAACATTCTACCCTTCTTCTTTCCTTTTGCTATCAAGCGACCCTTATTTTTCATATCCTCAACAAAGCATCCATGAGGATTAAATCTGACCTGCAAGCCCTGCTCAACCATTTGACCAACTGAAACTAGATTCTTGGTGATATTGGGAACATAAAATACATCGGACAGGTATTTCTTTTTTCCATCCTGCATAGACAAAGGAATTTTTCCAATCTGCACAATAGGATGTGCAGTATCATCACCAGTCTCCACAAATCCTGGTTTTTTCATTTTCCTTGCATCCTCCATCCATTCTGCATGACCTGTCATGTGGTTTGATGCACCTGAGTCAACATACCATACATCCTTGCTTTCTTCTGCACTTGTCACAGAATTGTTCATGTGCTGCACCATAAACAGATGCTCATTTCTGTCATCACCCTGTCTACTAGAAGATGCATAATTCCCTTGTTGCAGTTTTCCATTCATGATGTCATTCTGCTTTTTATAGCAGTCTTTAGCCATATGACCCATTTTACCACAGTAGTAGCATTCAACATTACTGTTTGCATTTTGGCCTCTTTGCCATCCACCACGACCTCTTTGGCTCCCCCTGCCTCTAGAGTTACCACGTCCTCCTCCATAGGATTGGTTTTCTTGAGTTTGCTGCATATTCTGATTTCTACCACGGCCTCCATATCGGCCTCCTCTACCTCTGCCTCTACCTCTTCCAGCATTTGAGTAGAAGTCAGCTTCTTTTGAAGTTCCTCCTAAAGAAGATGCACCACCATTTCTCTGCTCCTCAGAAATTAGAAGAGCAATCAATCAACTCCTCAAAATCAGGAAATCTTTCACGGACGGAAATGGATGTTCGGAACTGTGCATAATCCTTTCTTAGACCATTTAAGGTCACAGAAACTAAATCATCATCTTCCACTGGCAACCCAATGGAAGCAAGTGCATCTGCAATTTTCTTCACCTTCATGTGGTAGTCATTGATGCTCATATTTTCTCTTTGCACATTATACAACTCTTGCTTGAGCTGCATTTTCCTGGCTTGCGTATTTGTGCTATACAATTTTGACAAAGTATCCCATGCCTCCTTTGGCGTACTTGCATCCTGAATATGCACAATCATAGAGTCTGAAATGCTGATAGACAGCCAATACATAACTTTCATGGCTCTCTCATGCCATGCTTTAAATGCCTGCATTTGCTATTGATTGGGAACATCAAGAAAAACTGGTTCTTCTTCATTTCCTGCAACAAATTCCCAATATCCTTTTCCCATAAGGAAATTTGTCATTCTAAACTTCCATGCTTGGAAGTTGTTCTTGTCAAGCTTTTCAGTGACAATCTGTGAAAGAGAATCAGATGCCATTACAGAACATTGCAAGAACTTGTGTCACTGCAAAAAACACACCTTCACCCTCACAAGGGCAAATCTGCAAAACTAGCGAAAGTGGTATTTGACCACACAGTCACTTCCTAGTGACGATTTTGCATAAACAGGAACCAAGGATGATTCTGTAACTCCCAATGTCTCTGCGCACAAGCATACGATGTAATTTCTACAGTAACTTTTCACCGACCTGTAAAACAGTGGCTGCACAGCATAAAACTGGGCCTTTTTCTGAGTACGTGCAGAAAACTTCCGCCTCCAAAACAGGACCCGAAATGGCCTCAAATAAAAAAAACAAGGTCGCCAAGGGCTAAAGCCCTTACCCGCAGCATATACAGCCCTCTTGCTTCACCGCGAAGGGCGTCTCAACCTGAGACAATGCACTCTTGCAGTTTCCGGCTGTGCTACCTGCAGAGATCTACTCCCAAAACAGAAAATGAAAGCAACACTGCTCCTCTTACTAGAACACCGCGACCTTGGCTTGATTTCTTTAGCTCCTTACCACGAACAAGGCTCTGATACCATGTCAGGATTGTGGGAGAGAAGGAAGGAGTCTCACTTGAAGTTTTCTTGCTTGCACAATGGGGGAATACACACAAGGGTGGAGGCTGAAAATAGTTTTCCTCTTCGTAGTTGTGTAAGCCAAAAGAACTCACATACTAAGAAATAGAAGAACCCTATATATGGGTCTTAAACCAAACTCAACTAACTAAGGTGGCATACTAACTGAGCCACGCACTAGAGTAGATAAGGATAGCTGTCATGTAGCTATTATTCATGGGCGGTGTACCAACCGCGTCTGCACAACTGACAAGTCGGTGACATAAATACACAACGGTCACCCTGGCGTATCACGAGTGGAGCTCGATATCTATACAGGTCATACTATAGGAAGAGTCGACTATTGTGGAACATGAGAATCCCCTCATGAAGATGTACATGTTTTTTGCGAATTAATAAGAAGACCCTCTAGGTCCTAGATTCTGTTGATAACTCCTTATATGAACTGGCTTACAAAACATGACAAGTTGGCACAAATGAGAATCGTACCAATGATAATATACACTATCACATAGGCCTCCATGTATATATGTAAGCACCTCATAATTTAAAATACCTTAATCCTAATAAATAACATATTAAACCCTAACTAGAATATGGTTTTAGTATTACTGACTTACTAGTCTACATTTATAATATTGTTATTAATTTTCTACTCTATACATATTTGTTCATTCATTAGTTCATAAGTCATTAGGTATATTCAATAATGTATATTTTAATTATTCTTAGTTGTATTGAATCTTATGTATTCTAATTATTATTAGAAATCATTTGACATATTCAATTTCGTATTAATAGGATCAATTTTAGAGTTTGACTTAATTGATTTACAAGCATGAGCTAATATTATTACTCTAATCAATCAAATATAATATAACGTAGACAAGGAGACATAGAACTACTTGACTTATAATTGTCCTATGATTAATGAGTTGAGGTTTATATGATAATCGACATTCCAAATTTTTATGTTTTTTCTGAGTGCACGCAATCATCAAGAGCGCCTGATCAATGATCTCAGATTGAAACTCGCCGAAGCGTCGTATGTATTCTATAGATAATCGACGTTTTTGTCTAATTACCAGCTTGCATTGAGAGCAAGGACATGGGACACACTGATTAAGATACGCCTCGTGATCTTGAATAACAAGACCTTCATCATTTTCCATTTTGTCTACATTATAACAAACAATTTGTTTTTGTTATCATTTCTTTTTTTCTTAAATTGTTTGAGAATGGACTTCTTCTCTTGTAACTCTTGTTTGAGAAGGGATTTTTTCTCTTATTGTTGTTCCTTCTTCTTTTTTCTCTTCCTCTCCCTCTCTCATTTTCTTTAGCAAAATATATATCTCTCTCTACTACTACAACAATAACTACTACTACTACTGCTGCTACTACTACTATGTCAACAACAACAACAAATAAGAAAAATAAACAACAATAAATAAGAAAAAAAAAACCATTACTATTACTACAACAACAACAACAAACAAGAAAACCACTACTACTACTACAACCATGACTACGACGACTACAACTATGACCACGACTACGACTACAACTACGACCATGACCACCACGACGACCATGACCACGACCACGACCTCGACCACGACCACGACTATGACTACGACTAGAACCATGACCACGACCATGACTACGACCACAACCACGACTACAGCGACGACCATGACCACGACTACGACTACAACTACGATCACGACCATGACCACGACTACAACTACAACCATGACCACGACCACAACTACGACCACGACCACGACTATGACTACGACTATGACTACGACTACGACTACAACCATGACCACAACCATGACCACGACTACCACTACTACTACCATTATCAGTATAATAAATAAGAAAATAAGAAAAAAAAATAACAACAACAACTACTACTACTACTGCTGCTACTACTACCACAACCATGACCATGACTACCACTACCACTACCACTACCACTATAATAAACAAGAAAAAAAGAAAAAAAAAACCAACAACAATAACTTCTACTACTACTACAATAAACAAGAAAAGAATAAAAAACTACTACTACTACTACTACTACTACTACAACCAAAAACAAGAAAACTAAACAACAATAAATAAGAAAAGAAAAGAAAAACTACTACTACTACTGCTACTACTACAAACAAGAAAACCACAACCTCTCCCTTCTTCTCTCTCTCCCTCCCTCTCCCTCTCCTCTCTTTTTCTCTTTCCCTATTATGTTTAATGTTTTCTCCCTCTCTCTCTCGTTCTTTATTTCCTTTTCTCTCTTCCTCTCCCTCCCTCACCCTCTCCCTCTCTTTCTCTCTTTCCCTATTATTTAATGTTTTTTCTCTTATCTCCTCTCCCTCTCTCATTTTCTTTTCTCTCTTCCTCTCCCTCCCTCACCCTCACCCTCTCTTTCTCTCTTTCCCTATTATGTTTAATGTTTTTTATCTCTTTCTCTCTCCTCTCCCTCTCTCTCATTTCCTTTTCTCTCTTCCTCTCCCTCCCTCACCCTCACCCTCTCTTTCTCTCTTTCCCTATTATGTTTAATGTTTTTATCTCTCTCTCTCTTTTTCTCTCTCCTCTCCCTCTCTCATTTGTTTTTCTCTCTCCTCTCCCTCCCTCACCCTCTCCCTCTCTTTCTCTCTTTCCCTATTATGTTTAATGTATTTTCTCTCTCATCTCCCTCTCTCATTTTCTTTTCTCTCTTCCTCTCCCTCCCTCACCCTCTCCCTCTCTTTCTCTCTTTCCCTATTATGTTTAATGTTTTTTCTCTTTTTCTCTCTCGTCTCCCTCTCTCATTTCTTTTTCTCTCCTCTCCCTCCCTCACGCTCTCCCTCTGTTTCTCTCCTTCCCTATTATGTATAATGTTTTTTCTCTCTCCTCTCCCTCCCTCTCCCTCTCCCTCTCTCTCTCTTTCTCTCTTTCCCTATTATGTTTAATGCTTTTTCCTTCCTCTCCCTCTCTCATTTCCTTTTCTCTCTTCCTCTCCCTCTCTCATTTCTCTCCCTCCCTCCCTCTCCCTCTCCCTCTCTTTCTCTCTTTCCCTATTATGTTTAATGTTTCCCTCTCCCTCCCTCTCCCTCTCTCATTTCCTCTCCCTCTCCCTCTCTTTCTCTCTCCCTCCCTCTCCCTCTCCCTCTCTTTCTCTCTTTCCCTATTATGTTTAATGTTTCCCTTTCTCCCCTCCCTCCCTTTCCCTTTCCCTCTTCCTCTCCCTCTCCCTCTCCCTCTCTCTCTCTCTCTCATTTCCTCTCCCTCTCTCTCTAATTTCCTCTCCCTCCCTCTCCCCCTCCCTCTCCCTCTCCCTCTCTCATTTTCTCTCCCTCCCTCTCCCTCTCCCTCTCTCAATACACACGAATTATACCAAAAACAAGTAAAAGAGAGAGAGAAAACACAAAAGCGAAGCAAGAATGGACAATGCACTCATCGCAAAGGCTCGAAGAAGGGTTTGGCGGCTCCTCTTCATGACAACAACTCCTCTTTGCCCTCCATACACCTCCTCCTCTTCTTTGCGAATGGTGGCAGTGGCATTGAGAAGCCTTCTTATCTCTACAAAAAATTCCAATGGGCTTTCAAGGATATATCTAATAGCATGACGTGATGTAATTTCAATGGGTGTCCCTATGAAGGCTACTAGTTGACACTTGTATTATATTTTGTACAATGGACACTATGCCAAAATGTTTGTGCATGGCTCAACTTCTCTTTCCAATAAATTCAATTTAGGCTTTAGATAAATATAATTTCACACTAGTTTTTGTATACATAAGATGAAAAGTGCAATTATTTCTCTATACCTGTATTGATATTCATTTAGGATCAACTACCTATTAACATGAGATCATTAGAAATTGGCTTTTATGCTTTACTAATTGGATAGTTGCATCGCAAAAATAATGTAAAGCTTATCACACAAAGTTAGTCATGAAAGCTAAATAATTATTTTTCACACCAATAAATGATGAAACTTATAGACATGATTCTATTATGCATGCATTTTTCAATAAAAATATAATATCAAGGTGATTCTTATCATAGGGCCATATTGCACTTACCAATATAGTGTTCAAAAACCGTTCACTACAGGAATTACTTCCCCTCAACAACCTACCATTTTTATGTTTCAATTTCTAGTTACCATCCAGCTCATGTCACCTAAGCTACCATCCTAATTGAAATCAAGTTCTAACTATCACTTGATACCATTGAATTTGAGACACTAGCCAAATATAGGTCACATCACACATGCTTTGTTGTTGCCATGGCCCAAGAACCTCAAGTTCTTCCATGCCCTCATGAATAGAAATGGCCATAGTGCCACCTAGTCTTCATCTTCTTATCGCTTTCCCTCATTGAAATCCTCTATTTAAGACCCTACTACATCATCACCCTCCTACTTGGTGCCTATACCTTTCACCCCCTCACATCCACAGCTAGACCCCTAGCAAAGAAAGGTTTTATCATTAACAAAAAAAGAATCCTACCCCTCTTACCTCCTCCTAATAATAACCAAAACTTTGTCTATTTTCTTACATGGTCAATCTTAATAGATTTTACATTAGAGAATTTTGGATCTGAATTGGAAAAGTATAGGTTAGTGTCAAGAGTATTAGCTTGAAATGGAAAACATTCAAAGAGATTACACTCTTTTGCACAACACCTTGCACAACAACTCAAGAAATTCTAAAATTGGGTACTCTTAGAAATTATCATGATGGCGGTTGATACACTTGGTGGAATACCCATGTACGATAATCATTGTGTCTTGAATTTAACTCTTTGAAATTGAACTAGATGAATAAATAGATGGACTTTTTAGTTTGAATTTTTGATATGCAATCTTCCCCAATGAGCGTCATTAACTTGATATATTCATTTAATTATAGATAGATCTATTATGCTTGTTTATATGATAGTTGTCTCAAGTACAAACCAACATTTCAAAGCAACATTTGTAACTATTAAGTGACATTTGTTAAGAGTTCCACTTAAAGATCCTTGGCATGAGCTTTTCTCACACTACAAGGATTTTATTGCAATACTAGCCTATGACTCTTGTGACCTAAGGTGAGGTTCTTGTCCTATGAGCTACATTAATATGTAGTGGATGGTATTGACCTAGGCTAGATGTAAACCTTTTAGGATAATGTTGTTATAGGCAGATCTAATAATGTTTTGGTGGTTCTTAAGGGCCTATATTTCCAAGGATAGGTTCAAGGGAGATGCGTGTTGAAGGGATTGTCCTTGACCTCTTAGGGTGAAGACTAGATTTCATACAAAATTGTTATGTGCTTGAGGAACTACTAAGAGCCATGGTGTGAATTAGAAGATCCTACAAGTTGTGGGCAAGACCAACTAGGGTGGACCTAGTCTCCTTGTGCAACATGGCCTTAAGACTCTGGGATATGGTGGCGAGTGTCCTAAAGTATTTAGGAATCTAGTGTGAAAGTGACAAAATCCAAGGGTTCCTAAGTTGTTGCCTAAACCTGTCCAAGTTACAATGCCAAAATTAGTGCAATCTAAGCAAGTGTACAAGATGTTCTAGATGCTAGTAGAATTGGATGGAATGGGTATGTCTTGCCTCGGGCTATGTGGTTTATATATATGTGTATGCATACATTGGTATATGCAAGGGTTTTGACGAACAATAGATGTTATGGATCTATTCCAAGGTTGATGTGGATGCATTTATGGTGGATTTCCTATGAGACATGGATAAGGTGTCACAAATTGTAATGGGTTTTACACGTATATATAAGGTGCATGTGTACATGTCCTATCTCTCACAAGGGTGAGATCCTAATAGAGGTGCACTTGCAACCTCAATGATAATGGAAATAATATAAGGGATATTGGATCTAAGATTTAAGGGTACCTAATCTACTTGCCTTTGTCGTACTCATGTAGAAGAGGTGTACTTAAGCTAGGTGCAAAAAAGATGCACTTGAAATTGTCCGTCACACAATTATATGCTCCATAAACATTGGTTTTGAAATCTACATTAAAATAATAGAAAATATTTCATAGTAGTCACATTTGATACAATTATATGGTTTATGATCATTAGTTTTAAAATGTACTAAAATAATAGAAAAGTATGTGAATTGTCAATAACCTATAGTTCATGCATTCTCCAACTATCCAAGTGCATGATGTGGCTCTCCTGTTGTACCTATTTAGTAGTGTGTGTTTGTACAAGCAAGGATGAGAGAGGGAAAGAAAGAGAGAGAGAGCAAGGATGAGAGAGAGAGAGAGAGAGAGAGAGAGACTATGAGCAAAAGTAAATGTAGTAGGGTTTTCTAGAAAAAAACCATACTAGTACCATTGCTTATGTGATACTTTAGTTGTAGAAATTACTAATGCAATACTTGTCCTAGTATATGTGATGCTTACATTGTATAAGTGATGTTCTTTATCACTAAGTGACAACATTTCACAAATTTCACGTTGTAGAAGAAACATGGGTAGTTAGACCTTTCAACATCAATTATACGTATAAAAAAACCATCTCCATGACCTGCTTATCATACTAGTGGTTGTTAATTGTATGCCTAATGCATATGTGCACATCAAGAAAAGAAGCATGTTCATAAGTAAATACATGCATTTTATGTATTAAGGAAAAAAAACTCTTGCATCTACCCATAGATGATTTTATATGTGCATTAATAGATCTATATCTATTATCATGTTAAATGTGCACCTTGTTAAATGTGAAAATAAACTTAAGAGTATTCTTATAAGAAAGTGTAAGGGTGGGGTGAAAACATCGATGAAACATATGCATAAACATATCTATTGACATGATTATAGGCATGCCCATAAAAGCATTTTTGTTGCACACACCTATAGCCACATTACTTTCACTACAACATATAAGGAATAAACTAGACAAAATTACATAGGAAAATGGTTTCAAATACTAAGCCCCAATATCAATATATTTGTCAGTATGTTTGCTGGAGGGAGTAAGCCATTATATTCACTAGTTTATATGCATCAAAAAAGCAATGGAATCTATATTAAAACCTATCTGTGCATACCTCCATCTATACATCAACAAGAGCAAATAATCATATCAATGATAACAAATAAAACAAAATTAGTAATGATATCACCCTCCTAAGGGGTCAGATCTCTATTATTCATGTTGTCCAAGTTTGCTGTCCTATCAGATATGGATTGAATGTTTCCAAAAAATACATAATACATAAATTGATTTGGCAGTAAATTTTAAAAAGTAATTAAAATATTTATAAATTATATTTTTAACACTCCATTCTTTCCCTAATTTATTTATGGTAATTATATATATTAATTTTTATAATAATGTTAATTGCAAGAAGTTAGAAGCATACAACATGCAAGCAAGCACAAGAAACAGCCTAATTTTTTGTAAACTGTTTTTGGATTATTAACCACAGTATAATGTGTATGAATCATATGCATATTTGAATTGCCAAACGGTTGCAATAACTTTATTGATTTATATATAAATCCCAAATGTGGGCATGATCCCATGCAAGTTGTAATGATAGCATAGGCTCCTGTGGAAAAACCTCAAAGGTTCTAGTATATCCTTACCATAGGAAAAGCATGCAATGAGAGGTAACCAACCTTAAGGATCGAAAGTGGGTTGGATGCCCAAGAGGGATGGGGAAACATTAACCATAGAAATCATACATAAAAAGGATGAGAATGAATAGAACAAGCTATTTATGTGTCTGAAAACTTTGTGCACTTCTTTTTCTACTTTCGTTGTGAGAGAATGTGTAATGACGAGAGTGAGAGATTGAGAGCAAGAGAGTGAGTGAGGGTGAGGGGCCAAGAGGATGAAGCTCTACTCATCTTCTCTCCAAGCACTCTCTCTTGCCATGCCTATGCTTCTCTTTTGCATTTGGAAATCATAGAGGGTTGAGAGTTGAATGAGCACTCACTTGGATCATGGAGTGTATAAAGCATATCCTTAATGAGATTGAAGGAAGGCCATGTCACTCACTACAAATGAATGCTTGCATTCATGTGCAACAGACTATGGGAGAGTGCTAATTCTTGTGTATTGAAGTGCTTGAAGGAATAAGGATATGTCCAATGTCCCACTACATTGAGCTGGTAAAGCATAACATTTTAATTCCTTTCTTGGGACCAAGGACACGTCAACCACATGATCTAGTACACATATTGCAATGTGGAATAGGGGGCATTGTGTTAGGAACCCTAAAATATTTTTGCGAGTGGTTAGTATTTGATGGGTTTTGTTTTGGATTATTGAAAGTATTGATATATGATAACATTGAAAAAAATCATTTTACACATTGTTTAGGGGTGAGGGAAGGGTTTACCCTCCCCCATCCCCAAACAAGGAAATATAGAAAGTGAGACTTGAGCATGAGAGAGAGAACATGAAGAGAATCAAAACAAAAGATGATTAATATGTATATTTAAGGTTTTTCCTACCTTACATTTTATAGCCACAAAACCCTAATTCCACACCTCGAATTCTTAGAGCTTTTTCACATCCCATTTTCCTTGCCTCCTACACATGGCATGCACAGAGGACTTGAATCCTACAATGGTGTCCCTTGATAAAGATCAAATGTCTTATCCATTTTATAGTACAAATCCCAAGTGCAAAAAAATTTGTAGTGAGTTATAGTGCATCAGAAGTACAATTATCCCAAAGAGATAAAGGTAAAACAGGTGAACAATAGCTTGGAACTGGTATAGCCCTTCATCGGTGGGCATGTTGTTGGCTAAGGTCACTCTCCTTAGGTATCTTTTGGCCTTGCACCTCCCTATACACCCATTTCTCCTATATGATCTTCCATCATCGGCCACACAGCAACTGCTCCAAGTCTTCATCTTGATAAATTTGTGAATTTAAGAACTTTTCCCAAAGAGATTGGAGTTATGCCATGGTAATGGGAAAGGAGTGGAGGAGGGAAAACCCAAAAATGAATGCAAATACGTTAGAAGTCGAGATTCTGGATTGGTAAATAATGCAGACTAGTCAATGAAATTCTAAATTCTGAACTAGTCAAAAGTCAGAAGTCACATTACAGAATCTAGATTTTGGATTTCAGATCCTGAATGGTTGGAAGTCAAGATTTTGGATTGGTGGGAAATGTGGAATCTAGCCAGTTGTCTCTAGACTACCCAAAGGCTCTGGAGCAAGGTCCTAGCTTTCAGCCACACTCAAGTGGGAGGCAACTTCTCCTTGCTTCAACTCATATCTTGGTAATAGTACAAATGCATGATGTGTTGAAGCCAACACGTAAGGTAAAGGAGAGAGATTTTCTCAACTGTTTGTATCCCAAACAATGACATAGACTATTGTGTAGAAGGCTTATAACAAGATTGATGAGCCAAGAGGTGCAAGTGAACCTACCTCCAAAAGGGCATATGGATAGAGTGGAATAATGTAATGTGTCCACCTGTTCTCTTCAGGAAACGTCTTAGCAGTCCATCAAAAAGGAGATCTAGAAAGCTCCGCCCGACACTCCCATGGAATGTTACGGGGTTTGCGATCCAGGACTTTCTGCGTCTGCCACCTAGCGAAAGTATTCTGGCCATTCCCACTTAGGACCGACCTAAATCAGGGTTTTCCCTAAAGGTCATTTCCTAAACGACAACTAGCGTCGAACCCCGAGCAAACTACTTTACGTAGAAACGCCAGGGCTGAAGCGAATTCACACTACACTTGGTTTAAGGAGAATGGGAAACGAGAGGGATACAAATATCGACTTCCCTGCCCCATAAGGCATAGCCCCATTCCGTTCCCCTAAAACAACGTAAACTGGGATTATTATAGCCTAGAGTCTAGGTCAGCGCCTTTGCTATTCATTTCCTTTGAGATGATCTTCTTGCTGTCCATTATGATTGAGAAAAGTTCCCAACCAATCGGGACCACCCATCCGTAGGACGGACCCATGGCCACATCCACCGCACTTTCCTCAGGTTGTTCTAGTTATCTAATTACCTACCACATTTAGTTGGACATGCATCAATCAGCTTCCTTAAATAGCCCGTTAGGTACTGGTTCCTTCACAAAATCATAGCACTTGACATAGAAAAGCAATGTTAAACAATTTCATTTTCAACAACTTATCATATTTATCTTTGGAACACATTTATAAAGTCCAGCCCGTAGGCTTATGCATAATCCGCCCGAAGGCTATCCAGTAATCCAGAGGGATTACTAATCCAAGATTCCGCCCGTAGTCTAGTATGCGGGCCTCAAGATCCAATCGCGAGTCACGTTAGCCTCTTGTGCAGGGACCGGAACGTAAGGGATTTACGGCCAAAGCCCCCCCTGGCACCCAAGCATCCTCCTGGTCCAAGTAGTACTCAACGGAGAGACCTCTCGCGGTGGGTTCGATCCACCTTCCCTGCGCGGTTAAAAACCCCCTTGGTTAGGGTCAAGCAGACAGTCGGGGGTAATTGAGGCTGCCTCTCCCTTCGGGCCTTCAACTTAAAGCATTAGATATCTTTTCATTTTTTAATTCCTTGAGCAAACGAAGCAAATAGTGCTCTATAAACTGTTACCGGCACAATCATTTCCAGTGGTCGTTATTTTGGCCAACTCCTAAGGAGTGAATCCTTCTTTCCGAATGCATCCAGCACTCGTTCCGGGATCAATTGCGACTCGGCAAGATTCCCAAGGTTTTGTTTGTTAACCCTTATATCCTTGGGTTAGGGCCGTACCCTATTAACCCAACTTACCCAATACCTTAAGCTCCATTAGCAGTAAATATGTTATTCCAATTTACTGATTGATCTTTTGCTTCCAAGCAATTATCTAATCCCCTTATCTTGGTCACTTTTCCCAAGAAAGATGCTATGTCAGGATGACTACTCATCCTCTTGCAAGATAAACTTGTGCAAGAATCTGCCAATCTCATTTCGAGGAATTGGCCATTCCCTTGTGATCAAATCACAAGACCATGCGACTCTGCAACTTGTTGCACAAGTGTCACACCTAATCCATGGGACTATTTTACCCACCAAACGACGTCTTCTAATCATGGAATCATGATTAGATAGGAAATAGGGTTAGGGTGTCTTATAACAATCCATTCCTAATTGCACTAGGCCGACATTGTCGGTCCTAGGGTTCCAAATTCGAATCAAGTTTCATCTTTTTAACGAGCGATCCTTAGGATAGAAACCCTAGATCATTTCGCGCAAATATGTCCTATTGTCCCTGCATTCCGTGAATGTGGACATGCTTTTTCTTAGGGTATGAGAGTTTCAACTTCGCAATAAGTGCGACTAGGTCATATCCTCAACGTGCTAAACCCTAGTTAGCACTTTGGAATATGTTGCATTGATTTAACCCTTCCTAAGCAATTCCTTCGCGGCTTAGGTGTTTAGGCTAAACCAATTTACTTGTCTATTCTTGAAGATATTTACGATACCATTCTTGTAATCACATGATTCATTGCCTACGTATGATTAGATTTACAAACCCTAACTTTTCTGGTTAAGATCAAAGCGTATGTTAAGTTATGGCATAATTCCTATTGATCCTTCTTAAACATGGTTCACGATTCATGCTGCTAGGCTTTTAGGGTTTTATGTAAACCATGCAACTTTTTCCTAATTTCATTTCTGAATGAATTATTCGTATGCTGAATTTACACAACCTTTTGTAACTACTTACATAATTGATTCAGATTTATACCAATTTCCTAGAGGTTAATCTACTTCATGCAGCCCTAGAGTCATTTCCATGCCTTGCAAATTCATACGATTTGTTAGCAATCTTCTTTAATGAATCCTTGCAAAGAAAGAGATGTCTAACATTGCAACATGCGATTTTTATCTTTCCAAGCATAATCGAAGTGTACAACCATCATTTCAACTTTGTAATAATGATCATTAGTTAATCTAAATTTGTTACTTTGCAATGCTTATAAACAATTTGCTAAGAATGCATAGAGGTCTTATGTCCTTCTTCATTTGTTCCTTTGAAGAATACTAATGACCGATTCCTTGATTATGAGTTATTTTTACTAAGATAGCCAATGTTTTTCAATCGTAAAAGTGCATCTTACTTTCGTGAATTAACCATGCATAATTACGATATTTCGATGTAAATAGGAGTTGTGGAAGTTGCAATAGGAAATACGGTTTTTGAATCCGGCGGTTAGGTTGAACTCGAGGAGAACCAATGAAAGGAGGGTTTAAAACTTGCTAATACGGCTTGAGTGGGAATGTCATAGGAGTTTCTAAAGAACTTGTGTGGGGGGGAAAATCCACGGAAGGGTTGAAATTGGCTTTCCGAAATACAAGGGGAGGATTTAAAAGGAAACGGGGATTAAATAGCCTTGTGGAAATGGTATGAAAAAGGCTTAAAAATTCAGGCTAGGTGACTTTTGGGGAAACCAAGGGCTGAAAGGGTTTAATTCCCGGGGATGCAAGGAAAAAGGGGTTTTGAAGAGCCCCAGGGTAAATGGCCCAAAAAGGAACTTGTATAGGAAATCCCGCGGGAAGGGTTGCTTTAAACCTCAGGGTAAGGTGAGCTTATAGGACTTTAGTGGAACCCCATAGGAAGGGGGGTTTAAATGGACCACGGGAAGGGTCTTTAAAACTCAACCTAAGGTGGGTTTTTGGGGGCAATGGGAAAAACAACTTAAATTCCAAGGGGAAAGGGGTGTAAAGATCGCTTGGAAAGTGCTTAAATCCTGAGGGAGGTAAGGGAAATGCTTAATTTCACCGGGGTAAAAAAAAACCCCTTGTGTAATAATGCAAGGGGGAAACGGGGGCTTAAAGAGCCCCCCCCCCCCTTAAAAGCTTCTAACAAGCTTCTAAGGCTTCTAGTTACACCATGTGGCAGGGATAGGAGATCGATGGAGGCCACTATCTCAGGCGGTAGCAATTTGAGACGGTGCTTGGCGGCGTGCACAGCTTTAGGCAACGACAGTGGACGCAGTAGGCTGGCAACTCTTCTGTGGAATTCCTCCTCCACCCCACGACGGTCTCCAGTAGCTCAGGACCTCTCTGGTTCTCCATGTTGGTCTTCAACAGCCTCACGACCTCTCTCAACTTCTCCACGACTCCCTCCCTTCTCACCCCTTAGAGGGGGTATTTATAGGAAGGGGGTAAGGCCTCCCTCCCCCACATGGTGCTTGCATGCAGTCACTCCCCTCCACCTCTACACTGTCCCATTTTAGCCCCATCCTCTTCCCTCAACCACACTTCGGCTGGGGGAAAGAGGATTTAAAAAATTTGCAATAAATGTAAGATTATCGCCTTGACCTCCTCCTAAAAGGCGGTTCATATGAAGATATGCGGGTTTTCTTAGTCGTTAGTCTTGATTGGCCAGTGGGGAGTGTACTATTAAAGACCACACCATCCGTGACCACAATCCCAGCATTGTCATTTGCCTGAGACTTCACACGGCCTCATAATATTTTCAGCAGAAATATTACATTCTCTCCCCCTTGGAGGAATCGAGATGTCCTCATCTCGAGATAAGCTGGGGATATTGATGGTGGTTGAGAGTGCTTTCATCTATCCAAGTGGCATCCTCCTCAGGATAATCTTTCCACTGGACGAGGCATTCTCTCAAGGTTCTGGATCTTAGTTGTCTCTCCCTAAAATCTAAGATCCTATCAGGCCGTAGCTCAAGGACTCCTTGGCTAGGCATTACAACTTGTTGGTCATCAAGTACATGGCTAGGATTAGGTACATACTTCTTCAATAGGCTGATATGGAATACATTATGAACCTTTAGGTTCTCAGGGAGTTGTAGTCTATAAGCATTAGGTCCTAGGCACTTGAGGATCTTATATGGTCCACAATACCTTGGACTTAGCTTCTTGCAATCTCTTAAGGATAGAGAACTCTTCTTTGGGCATACGCGAATGAAGACCATGTCCCCTTCCTCGAAGATTCTATCTTGACGCTTCAAATCCGCATATGCTTTCTGTCTATCCTTGGCGGCTTGGATGTCTTGTCTTATTGACTTTACTTGGTCATCCATCTCTTCCAACATCTGCCTTGAAGCTTCAACCCTCAAGGTTGGATCTGAGAAGTTTAGGGGACTTCAATAGTCATGACCATACAATGCTTGAAAAGGGGTCATCTGAATGGTTTGTTGATAAGAAGCATTGTAGGAAAATTCAACCAAAGGAAAGTATTGAATCCACCTTTTTTGCTCACGACAGCAGTGTGCCCTTAGCATATCCTCAATGACTTGATTGACTCGCTCCATTTAGCCACCACTTTGGGGATGGTAAGCTGTACTAAAACAGAGTTGAGTCCCAATGGCTTCAAAGATAGCTCTCCAGAAGTGTGATGTGAAGAGAGAATCCCGATCACCAATGATTCTTCTGGGTAGCCCATGTAGCTTGAATATCTCCTTAATAAACAACCTTGCAATGTCTGAGGCTTTATAGTTTGTCTTTACTGGAATAAGGTGTGCAATCTTAGTAAGCATGTCAACCACAACCATGATGGAGTTGTATCCTCCCTGAACTTGGGATAGGCCAACAACAAAGTCCATACTGATTAATTCCCATTTCATTTGGGGAATGTCAAGTGGTTTTAACTTTCCTGCCATTTTGACATGTTTCGGCTTTGATATGTTGACAAGACAAACACTCAGTGACATATTTGAGAACGTCACCTTTAAGCCTCTCCCAATAATAGGTCTTCCTAACTGCATTGAGAGTCTTAGCATAGCCAGGATGTCCTGAGAAAGGGGAATCATGAGCTTCCCACAATATCTTCTGCTTAAGTGACTGGCTTGCCGATATACATAACCTCCTTCTATAGTAGAAAAGTCCACTATTGATAGAGAATTCATGATACTTACCCTGTAGCTTTTGGTCCTGGTCCTTGATAAAGATCTCCCTTAGCATCTTTTGATAGGCTGGATCATGGCATCCTTCTTCTTTAGCCAGCTCAAGTATTGGATTGTTTGGCATGGACACCTTTGTGGCTAGGGATCTAGCTGTTGATGGATTTTGCAAGATTAATGAGTTAAGGAATGCCTTGCGACTGAATGCATCGACAACTACATTCTCCTTTCCTAGTCAGTACATGTTTTTAAAGTCATACTCCTCCAACACTTCAATCCACCGACGTTGCCTCATGTTGAGCTTGTTCTAGGTAAAGATCCACTTAAGACTTTTATGATCAGTCACTAGAGTAAACTTGTTACCCAACAGGTAGTGTCTCCAAAGCTTTAGAGCATGGATGACAGCTAACAATTCAAGATCATGGGTACCATAATTCTTCTCAGGGCTCTTCAGTTTCCTTGAAGAGTAAGCTACACGATGACCTTCCTGCATGAGCACACATCCTAAGGCAAGCGTGCTAGCATTAGTTACTACCTCAAACTCCTTACTGAGGTCTAGAAGTTCTAGGATAAGTATTGATACCAAACTTTGCTTCAATCTATCAAAGCTGGTTTGTTCAACAGTTGACCATGCAATGGATGTTTGCTTCTTCAATAAGTCCATTAGAGGTGCTGCAATCACAAGGCATAATTTTTTATAAAGACCATATACCATCCTGTCAATCCAAGAAAACTGTGTATTTCTTTGAGAGTTGTTGGTATTGGCCATTCTAGAACATCTCTGACTTTGGCGGATCCACTGAGATTCCTTCTGCTGATATAATGAATCCTAGATATTCAATCTGATGTTTGAAGAATGCACATTTCTTCATCTTAGCATACAACTTATGTGACCTCATTGTCTCAAGGACAATCGGAAGTTGGGGTTCATGATCTTCCTCCTATTTGGAATAGACTAAAGTGTCATCGAAGAAGACGAATAGGAAGTCATCAAGATATGGCCTAAAGATATCCTGCATTAACATGTTGAAGGTGGCAGGTGTATTCGTAAGCCCGAATGACATAACTAGAAACTCAAAGTGCCATATCTTGTGTTGAAGGCCATCTTTGGGATATCTTCATCCTTGATCCTTATCTAATAGTCACCAGACCTAAGATTAATCTTGGAGAAGATCTTCACATCTTGAAGACGATCAAGAAGATCATCTATTCTAGGAATAGGGTACTTATTCTTGACAGTTGATTGATTCAACCCTCTGTAATCAATACATAGTCGAAGCATTCCATCTTTCTTTTTCTGGAACAGTACTGGAGCTCCCCATGGTGAACTGCTAGGATGGATGGAGCCCTGATCTAGCAATTGCTTGAGTTGTTTCTTCAACTCAATTGCTTCCGGGATGGACATTCTATAAGGTCTCTTTGCAATTGGTGCAGCTCCTACTGGCACTAGCTTGATCTCATGAACCACTTCTCTTTGAGACAGGAGTTCTATTAACTCTTCAGGAAATACGTCCGCGTATTCCTTTAGCTAAGAAGGTCTTTCACTAGGCTCCTACTTCTGTTCTAACTTGTTGAGCTTAATTAAGTAGACAGGTAGTCCCTTTCTGACTCCCTTTATAATCCGAGATGCTTTGGCCAATTGAATTTTTGGCATTCCAGCCTCACCTTGAGTTGTGACTAAATCCCCTTCAGAGTTCCGAAAGGAAATTTGGCCCTTTCCACAATGAATGTGGGCATCATTATATTTAAGCCAATCCATTCCGAGAAGACACTCATGGATGCCTAAGTTCATGACTCTGAATTTGACTGAAGTCGTCTTTCCTCCCAGAAAGAATTCCACCTTAGCAGTTTGCATGGTACAAGTAACCTCATGACCATTTGCTAATTCCACAAGCAAGGTAAGAGCTTCTATTTTGGCTATTCCTAATGTTTTTGCACAAGCTGGTGAGATAAAGGAATGTGTACTACCACAATCAATCAAGGTCTTGAAACCTTTACCTTGATAGTCCGACGGTGTCTGAATCACTGAGAACTGGCGATTTGGCCCTTTCTTGTGAAGAGCGGCATGGATTGTTGCCCTTTCAAACTCTGCTTCCATGGTCGGATCTTCTTCTTCGCACATTTCCCTATTGGCAACATAGGTGATTCTTCCTTTGCCTCGAGTAGCGGCTCCCTGGCCACAGCCCGTTCCTTGGAAAGATGACTGGCGCTATCCTTCTCCAAGCTTGGGACATTGCCTCTTGAAATGTCCTGGCTCATTGCAGTGGAAACAACGGATGTTCCAGCCATTGCTTTGCGTAGGGACAAAGCTGTTGGCATTATTAGTTCTTGCTTTCTTTCTTTGTCCCTGATTTTGACCTTGAACTCTCTTCATTTGAGGCCTAAATGCTCCTTTGTTGGGGTCATTATAAGACCAAGTTTTGTTACTTCTTGGCTTAGCCTGCATCTCTTGAATTATAGGTGCAGATCGAATGAGTGCGTCCTGAAGATCTGATGAGCGCATAGATTTGAGACGGGTATTCACTCGTGGGTTTAAACCACCACAAAATTTTGACACCTGCTGTGTCATGTCCATCTCTGGTGCATACTTAAGAAGTGAGGCGAATTTAGAGTAGTATACGTCAAGAGTGAGTCCCAACTATTTTAGTTCGTAGAACTCATTCATTTTCTACGTGCGATACGCAGGTGGTAAGTATCTTCCTTGCACGACTTTCTTCAGTTTTTCCTAGGTAACGGATCCTTTTGCGATCCCTTGATCTCTGCACCATTGCTTCCACCAAAGCTTGGCTTCGCCGGTGAGCTTCAACTTGGCAAGCATAGCCTAGTTGGTGAGGGCAGTACCGGCTGCTTCAAAGTAATTCTCATAGACTCTATCCAAATTTCAGCATCCGCTTGGACAATCCTACCTTTCTTATCGAATTCGGGTGGCTTAATCCGCTTAAGAAGAAACTTCTTCTCCTGGATTACAGCAGTACTTGATGTGGGAGGCGAATTGGGAATTTGTACCTGGGGTTGTGCTTGGATAAAGGTTTCTTAATGTTATTACTCGTTAATCGTGATGATTTATATTTCATCTCCATTTCAACTATCAATCAAGAAATCTAGGCACTTAACTTTTTATCAATTCTCATAGACAAAACAGACATTGATAAAAAGAAGTCTTATTCCATTTATATGGGTCTAGCCCTTTCGGAGTACAACATTTCCTGATATGATAGAGCAATCATTACATTTAGTTTGGGGACAATAATGTTGTATTATATTTATCTACGGGAACTGGATAATAGTATGATTTTGGGTCATGGATCTTCAGGAATCGGTAAGTCATCGGAAGATTAGGGTATCCTTTCCTTTGGAACCCATTCTTCTCATAGCGCTCCAACACCTTGATCCTGTCGGCGGGGATTACACGGGTCACTTCCTCATATATATATATGAGTTCAGCTCAACCCTTCGACCTCGAATATGTAAAGTTGAGTTTACATTAGCCTCCACAAAAATAAACAGCTTCACGATCTTCAGGTCTTCCAACCACTTGATCCTCTTTAGGTTAGTTTGAAGGTATGCAAACCAGTGGGCAGCTATATAGTAGATTCCTGAGTCACCCGTCCATCTTCATTCCATGTATAAAGGCAATGGATTATAGATACAATCTAGGATGTTCATCATCTCAACCCTTTGTCGATAATCCGGGAATGCATTGCAATCATAAACATGACTCGGAACACTAAGAACCTGTTCCATGCTTCATAATTCTGCAACACAGCATCGAAAGTAAGAAAATGTTCAAAAAAGTAACATTTTCTTTACTTTTTCTTATTAAGATTTCTTAAAAACAAATCCTTTGTTGGTTTGCTCTGATACCAACTGTAACGTGTCCACCTGTTCTCTTTAGGACATGTCTTAGTGGTCCATCGAAAAGGAGATCTAGAAAGCTTTGCCCAGCACTCCCATGGAATGTTACAGGGTTTGCGATCCAGGACTTTCTGCATCTACCACGTAGGGGAAGTATTCTTGCCGTTACCACTTAGGACCGACCTGAATCAAGGTTTCCCTGAAGGTCATTTTCTAAACGGCAACTAGCATCGAACCCCAAGCGAACTACTTTACACAGAAACGCCCGGGCCGAAGTGAATTCACGCTGCACTTGGTTCAAGGAGATTGGGAAACAAGAGGGATGCAAAGCTCGATCTCCCTGCCATAAGGCATAGTCCCATTCCATTCCCCTAAAACAGTGTAAACCAGGATATTTATAACCTAGAGTCTAGGTCAGTGCCTTTGCCATTCATTTCCTTTGAGATGATCTTCTTGCTGTCCATTATGATTGAGAAACGTTCCTGGCAAACTAGGACCACCCACCCGTAGGACGGACCCATGACCACATCCACCACACTTTCCCGAGGTTGTTTTAGTTATCTAATTACCTATCACATTTAGTTGGACATGCATCAATCAACTTTCCTAATTAGCCCGTTAGGTACGAGTTCCTTCACGTAATCATAGCACTTGACATAGAAAAGCAATGTCAAACAAGTTCCTTTTCAACAGCTTATCATATTTATCTTTGGAATACATTTAAAAAGTCCAACCCATAGGCTTATCCATAATCCTCCAAAAGGCTATCCAGTAATCTAGAGGGATTACTAATCCAAGATTTTGCCCGTAGCCTAGTATGCAGGCCTTGAGATCTAATCCCGAGTCACGTTAGCCTCTTGTGCAGGGCTCGGAAGTCGAGGGATTTAGGGCCAGAGCCCCCTAGCACCCAAGCGTCCTCCTGCTCCAAGTAGCACTCAATGGAGAGACCTCTCGTGGTGGTTCAGTCCACCTTCTCGGCGTGTTTAACAACCCCCTTGGTTAGGGTGAGGCACACAGTCAGGGGTCACTGAAGCTACCTCTCCCTTCAGGCCTTCAACCTGAAGCATTAAATATCTTCTCATTTTTTAATTCCTTGAGCAAACGAAGCAAACAGTGCTCTCTAAACTGTTACCAGCACAATCATTTCCAGTGGTCGTTATTTTGGCCAACTACTAAGGAGAGAATCCTTCTTTCTGAATGAATCCAACACTCATTCCGGGATCAATTGCGACTCCGCAAGTTTCCCAAGGGTTTGTTTGTTAACCCTTATATCCTTGGGTTAGGGCCGTATCCTATTAACCCAACTTACCCAATACCTTAAGTTCCATTAGTAGTAAATATGTTATTCCAATTTACTGATTGGTCTTTTGCTTCCAAGTAATTATCTAATCCCCTTATCTTGGTCACTTTTTCCAAGAAAGGTGCTATGTCAGGATGACTACTCATCCTCTTGCAACATAAACTTGCGCAAGAATCTGCCAATCTCATTCCAAGGATTTGGCCACTCCCTTGTGATCAAATCACAAGATCATGCGACTCTGCAACTTGTTGCAGAAGTGTCGCACCTAATTCATGGGACTATTTTACCCACCGAACGGCATCTTCTAATCATGGAATCATGATTAGATAGGAAACAGGGTTAGGGTGTCTTCATAACAATCCATTCGTGATTGCACTAGACCGACATTGTCGGTCCCAGGGTTTCAAATTCAAACCGAGTTTCATATTTTTAACGAGTGATCCTAAGGGTAGAGACCCTAGATCATTTCTCGCAAATATGTCCTATTGTCCCTACATTCCGTAAATGTGGATAGGATTTTTTTAAGGGTATGAGAGTTTCAACTTGGCAATAAATGGGAGTAGGTCACGTCCTCAACGTGCTAAACCCTAGTTAGCACTTTGGGATATGTTGAATTGATTTAACCCTTCCTAAGCGATTCCTTCACGGTTTACGTGTTTAGGGTAAACCAATTTACTTGTCTATTCTTGAAGATATTTACGATACCATTCTCGTAATCACATGATTCATTGTCTACGTATGATTAGATTTACAAACCCTAACTTTTCTGGTTAAGATCAAAGCGTATGCTAAGTTATGGCATAATTCCTATTGATCCTTCTAAAACATGCATTCACGATTCATGCTGCTAGGCTTTTAGGGTTTTATGTGAACCATGCTGCTTTTTCCTAATTTCATTTCTGAATGAATTATTCGTATGCTGAATTTACACAACCTTTCGTAACTACTTACGTAATTGATTGAGATTTATGCCAATTTCCTAGAGGTTAATCTACTTCATGCAGCCCTAGAATCATTTCCATGCCTTGCAAATTCATATAGTTTGTTAGCAATCTTCTTTAATGAATCCTTGCGAAGAAAGAGATGTCTAACATTGCAACATGCGATTTTTATCTTTCCAAGCATAATCGAAGTGTACAACCATCATTTCAACTTTGTAAGAATTGTCATTAGTTGATCTAAATTTGTTACTTTGCAATGCTTATAAACAATTTGCTAAGAATGCATAGACGTCTTATGTCCTTCTTCATTCATTCCTTTGAAGAATACTAATGACCGATTCCTTGATTATGAGTTATTTTTCCTAAGATAGCCAATGTTTTTCAATCGTAAAAGTGCATCTTACTTTCGTGAATTAACCATGCATAATTACGATATTACGACGTAAATTTAAAAAAATAGGAAGAAAACCTGGACTTGTGGATTCGGTGAAATGTCCACATGGATGTTAGGAGATGATCCTCCTACGATTGCGCCTTCTGCCTTTTTAGGGGCCATTAGGATTTTGACCTTCTTGCCTTGGCTTGTCTCCCTCACACACGCAATTTCCTTTTAGATTCGGCTTCCTTGGCCAATGCTTCATCCTGTGGACTTGGGCTTTGGAATACCTTATAGGCTTGTGTCAGTTGCAATAGGAAAGATGGTTTTTGAATCCGGCGGTTAGGGTGAACTTGAGGAGAACCAATGAAAGGAGGGTTTAAAACTTGCTAATACGGCTTGAGTGGGAATGTCATGGGAGTCTCTAAAGAACTTGTGTGGGGGGCAAAATCCACGGAAGGGTTAAAATTGGCTTTGTGGAATACAAGGGGAGGATTTAAAAGGAAACGGGGATTAAATAGCCTTGTGGAAAGGGTATGAAAAAGGCTCAAAAATCCGGGCTAGGTGACTTTTGGGGAAACCAAGGGCCGAAAGGGTTTAATTCCTGGGGACGCAAGGAAAAAGGGGTTTTAAAGAGCCCTGGGGTAAATGGCCCAGAAAGGGACTTGTATAGGAAATCCCACGGGAAGGGTTGCTTTAAACCTCAGGGCAAGGTGAGCTTATAGGGTTTAGTGGAACCCCACGGGAAGGGGGGTTTAAATGGACCACGAGAAGGGTCTTTAAAACCCGGCCTAAGGTGGGTTTTTGGGGGCAAGGGGGAAAATGGCTTAAATTCCAAGGGGAAAGAGGTGTAAAGATCACTTGGAAAGGGCTTAGATCTCGGGGGAGGATGATGCCAGGAGGCATATTTCACGGTGGATTTCGTGCCACGGTGGATTCCGTGAGGTTTTTATGGTGGATTCCGTAAACTTTGTTTACCGGGGCTCATACACAAAGTGGATTCTTTGTGCGAGAAGTCGATGGGAACGCCTATCCTTTTCGGACATTTCGTTGATTTAGTGTGTACATGGGTGATTCCATAGCCGGTGATTTCGCAAAATACATATTAAATTGATAAACGTTTATGAGTTTAGAGTGCGCACTCGTGATAAATTAAGGTTAGGATTGATTTCTAACCAATTGATTTATTTATGTAGCTGAAGATTGCTAGGTATTCACTTTTGTTGGTTTAATTGTATTATTTTACTAACGATTGTGAATGCTTCAGTTGATGTGTAGAGATAGCAGCAGTGGTGGAGGAAAGTATTGGAGGATAACGTGTATTCGAGTTGTCACTTATATTTTGATGGGCGCATACCTTAGGCATGGTGCCTATATTTTGTCACGCCTATTTATTAAGGTGTTGGATATTTATTTATTATTTTTGTATGCTCATGGGTGCACTATTATGATATTTGTATTTGGACATTGTATTGGGTATGCCTGACTTATTGGGCCTCTGCCCATTAGCTTTATTTCTATTTAGCACTAAAGCAAACTCAAAAGCCAAAAGCGTGCTATTTTGTAATTTGGGCTATTATTTGAGCTTGAAGATGATTAATACATAAAATACATGCTTTGTGGAGCGCTCACTTAAGGCATGGGGGGAGATTGCACCCAATTGGTCTCTTGTTCATATCATGCATGCTTTCTACCTTGAGTTTTGTGCAAAAAGTAGACTTCTTTTGTTCTTGGGGACCTTTCGACGCTCACTACGCGTGCTTACGACATCTGATTTGTGCACTAGTGGTATCAGAGTGAAGCTAAGATCGAGAGCTTCCAATCGCTATCCATCTTGCACGAAGGCGAAGCTCCTGGAACGATCAAGATCTACAGTCAGTTTCATTGCAAACGGTCGATACGGGTGGATTCCTGGCGATCAAGAACCTCTATCAATAGCCTTTGATCGTGAAGGACCGGCCTGAGGAAGTGGAGGACCACATCAATATTTCCTTCAACAAGTCGTTTGAAACAATATACTAAGCTTTATTTCCATAGCCAAGAAGTTTACAAGCTTTAGCTAAAAGCTTAAAAAGCTTATTATAAAGCTTAAGCTCATAAAATCGACGACTTCTGAACGGGCGGCATCTCAACGTGATTTTCGGCGTAGAAAAACGCCCCCCCCTCAAAATCGTCGAGTGGTCAACTCAAGCTTAGTCATCTAAGCTATTCATAAATCCTCCTAATCATTCAAGTTTTACAAGTCTTGTGATTACAGCAAGTCATGAAGGTCAATCAAGTTCTCAGAAGTCAAAACTGACTTATTCCAATAACTCCCATAAGGACTATTCCTGCATAGAAGCATCAAACTACAAAGTTGTTCCCTGGAAGACTCTGTTCGCATACGCGGACTTGCTGAACTAGTTTCAGCACACGTAGAAGGTCATACGCAGATTTTACGAAGACTACAATTTCCCCAACCGCAAAAGACGAAGACCGTGAAAGCCAAACAAAAATCTATAAGCCTTGTATACTCGACTTTGAGCTACACTCATCTAGCTAATTGGATTTTGAGAGAGTGAGGTCTTTTGTATTTTTACAGGATGAAGGAACAAAATATGGATAATTTAATGGCTGAAGGTGACCTTCCTGAACCTACGATGGAACAAAAATTGGATTTAATTATGATGCAGCTAGATGAAGAACGAAGAGCCCGACAAGCTTTGCAAGTTCAATTGGCCAATTAACAATGATCGACCATTGACAAAGATGGACCACAATCCGAAGATCTTATCCGACGAACCATTGATGCGACGGTCGAAGCTCAATCCATCTGCAAAGAAACAAAGATAAATAAAAGAAATTTCAAATTCCATACTTTCAATGGAACTTGAGATGAAAAGATTGTCCTTGCATTCATCAGTCAGTTTGATGATTACTTTCATGATGAGACATACACTGAAAAAGACAAAATTAAATGTGTCACTAATCACTTAGTCGATCGAGCATCTCTTTGGTGGACCGTGGTTCGTAAGAGCATAGACTGTCCCACTAGTTGGGAGAGTTTCAAAAAGAAGTTTATGCAGAATTTCCTTTCTCCTCAATTCCATGAAAAAGCCATAAAGCAATGGGATCTTCTTCAGCAAAGAGATCGTGAGCCTATTTCCCAGTATACCGAACGTTTTTGGAATGCCCTACTGCAACTTTGAATGCTTGAAGATGTACCTGAAGTGACTCACAAGTGCAAGTTTATGTTTGGATTACTTGAGCATTACTATGCTGAAGTCAATATGTTCAAGCCTGCAACCCTTGAAGATGCAATTTCTCTGGCTCATGACACTGAAGACAAGATTCGAGGAAGAGACAAGCGTCCACAACAATTTCAAGCAAATGGTAACTATGGTTCCAAGAAATTCAATTCAAATTTTAGAAGATTCAATCAAAGTCGTTTTTCTTCATCATATTTTTGTAAGTCTTAGACAAAACCACCTGCTTTGCTATCAAATACCAATCAAAACCCTAAGCCATCCTCACAGCCAAATCCTAATATTCCTAGACTTCGTGCCATTACCAACAATGTATCTAAAGCCAAACCTATAGTGTGTTACAAATGCCATCAACCTGGACATCTAGCAACCAATTTCCAATTAAAGAAACCACCTGTCCATATCAATTATCTTGGAGCAATGGAAGATGAAGAACATGAAGAAATGCCCGACTTTACGGAAGATGAGGACGACATTGCTACTCCTTCAGATATTTTACCAAGTATGCCAACTCCACATTCTTTGTTGACAATGAAATGTTTAGTGCATGGAAAAGAAAATATTATTTTGCATGATGATGGAAGTATACATGATTTTATTTCTGCAAAGTTAGTGAAAGAATTAAAATTAAAAACTGTTTCTATGCATTATCGCATTAAAGCAGCATTCTTAGGCACAAGGTATAATGGAACACAAGAGATGCATGACTTAGAAATTCAAATTGGTGAATACACTGAAAGAAGGAATTTCCTAGTTGTACCTTTATAGTCAAGTGATATTATGCTAGGTATGCCTTGGTGTCATCAACATAATCGTGACATAGATTATTCCATGCATTCAATTAAAATTCATTTTCAAGGAAAACAAATTATATTGAATGGTATGCACGCATCTAATAAATTTCCACTGCTTACTCATACTCAAGCTAAACGTGCATTAGATAAAAGTAGTAAATCTTATCTAATTTGGGTCAATGAACTTCAAGCTAAAGAAAAACATATGCACCCTAGGCATAAAGAATTCATTGCACAATTTAAAGATTGTTTTGCTGAAGATTTACCACATGGACTACCACCTTCACGTCGTGAAGATCACAAAATAGATTTAATTCCTAGTACACAACCACCATGTAAAGCACCATATAGGCATAACCAGATTGAACAGAAAGAAATTCAAAATCAAGTAGAGGAATTATTAAATCGAGGATTAATTAGACCTAGTAGTTCTCCATTTGGCGCACCTGTTTTATTGGTAAAGAAGAATAATAATACTTATCGCATGTGCATTGATTATTGTGTCCTAAATAAAATTACTGTAAAGAATAGATATCCAATCCCTAGGGTAGATGATCTTATGGATAAACTACAAGGTTATGCCATATTCAATAAAATAGATCTTAAATCTAGTTATCACCAAGTGAGATTAGATAAATCTGATATATTCAAAACTGCATTTAGAACACAATTTGGACATTATGAATTTCTAGTGATGCCTTTTGGATTGATTAATGCACCTGCTACATTTAGTCAAATGATGAATCACATATTTTTGAAATATCAGCATTGTGTTATAGTATTCTTTGATGATATCTTGAGTTTCAGTAAAAATGAGAAAGAGCATTATGAACATCTGTCTTTGGTTTTCAAGTTGTTGAAAGATAATCAATTGTATGCTAATCCAGAAAAGAGTGAGTTCTTTCAAATAGAAGCTACTAACAGTACTATCTTAGATATTTTACATGCTTACACTATTTCAAAACCACAGACATGGGATACACATCTACATTTACTTCAATTTGCATATAACAATACACCACACACAGCTACAAAGAAAGCACCGTTTGAAGTGATTTATGGTTATAGATTGTCTACACCTGTTGCTTCTTTATCAAATAAGATTCAGAGTACTGATGATATTGCTAACATGCACGCTACTATTTTTGATGAAGTTAAAGATATGATTGCCAAAGCCCAGCAATCATATACAAAACAAGACAATAAGAAAAGACAGGCCATGAATTTCAAAGTTGATGACTATGTTTGGTTAAGAATAGAGAAACGTAGATTACAAAGTGTAGATAAACACCCACTTGTGAAATTAGCACCTAGATTCTATGGACCATTTAAGATCATTCACAAAATCAATGACAATGCATTTAAGTTGGAACTACCACCACATTGAAAAATTCACAACACCTTTCACATTAGTTTATTACAACCCTTTAGAGGCCAATTACTTGTACACCCTGTTTATGAAAACGCACCTTTGCTAGATGAAGAAACTAAAATCCTTGAGCTTGAAGCTATCATAGATACTAACTTTATGACCACTAGAACTGGCCGTAGATATTCTAGATATTTGGTCAAGTTTAAAAACCATCCTGTTGAAGAGGCCCAATGGATGCACGCTGTCGAAGGATTCTGAAAACAAAGTCGCGACCACAGAGGACTTTGAATAATTTCAGGATAGAAGGTCAATTTAGCATATCAAAGTCAATTTGAAAACTTTATTTCTGCATCATTTTTAGTCTCTAAATCTGTAATTAACCATGGGACATTCATGCACAATATTAGTAATATGAGGAGCTTCTAATGCAAGTTTGTAAGTTTGCATCAATGTATTTCTGCCTTTCAAAACATCAACAGGTTAACTTCATCTTCAAAGGCAAACTGCATAATACGAAGAGAATTTTGTTGGGTAAACTCAACATCTTTACAAACAAAATTTATCATAAGATGCAGTTCTGAATCAGTTTTTTAGAAAAGTCTTGGTAATTATGCTGAATCTTTAAGTGCTGTTGCAACAACTATCACTCAGGGTACACATAAGGACCATCCTTAAGATAGTTATGTTGTCGTTCTTGTTTAGCTTTCAACCAGAGTCAAGTTAGTCTTCCAGATTTTTCCTGCACACAGTTTTATCTACTGTAGCACCACAACGTATTCTTTCCCTATTGTAATGTGCAACATTCGTCCACCAGTCAGCCTTGGACTTCACATAACTTAGGATCATATTCTCAATGAGTACAGGCAGGCCTGGAACCTTCCAGGGAATGTTTGCTTTCCAGCAAGCATGGTTAAATCAATCTTCTCAAAGAACTTCTCAATTCTTGTTTGAAGCATCACTACACACTCTCCTTCACTTGTATCCCATATGTCTTGCAGATTATTTATGCCTTGACACCACTTGTAAACTAGCAAAGGTGGAAGCTCAGAATCGGCAGGTTTGATCCAATTTGGAAACAAGTGTCGTTTCACCTTCATACCACAAGTACTGATCAAAGTATGCATCTGTAATCTTTTCCAATGGCTCGATTTCATAATCTGGAATCAGATAACTATACAAGTCCATCCCAACTTCTTTGAAGGCACGTTGAGTCAGTAAGTGTCGCTTGATACGGGACAAAGCCTCATGTGGATTATCATAGGCCTGTTCAATCAGACAAAACTCCTCGCGCTGTTGTTGATTCGATTGTACAGCCACACTATACGACTCCTTCAACCGTTCTAACGCAAGAATCAGAAGCTTTGTTTCAAGCTTATATGAGAGAGGAGGGAATGGATTAGGTGAAAATTTTCTGGACTCCAGCCAATGCACGACTGCCTCCTCTTGTTGCAGCTTCAGGGCCACTAATGCTTCCTCTTCTAGATCCTGGAAAAACTGGAATAATTCCTCCCGACGATTCATAACAAGTCACTCCATTGGATTGTACCCAATTCGTCAGAACACAATCATTCCCTTCCTTCTGATGATCAGCGAGCCAGTTCATCTATTGTCGTCTTCTCCCCGAATACTCTGTTTCTACTTCTCCATTGTCGACTACAAGCACCATTATTCGTCTCTTGCTGTGCTTCCCCTTCGATTCTTCCATCAAAATCTTCATCAACTCACTGCGACATGTTGTCGATGCTCCCCGTAGCATCTTCTCCACTCTGAGTTTGCTAATGCCAATGACTCCCTCCTTTATGTCCTCCCCTTAAGTAATCTAAAGTTACACTTTATAATAGATTCCACAAAAGGCCTGGTCTCTTCCTCCGACTTCAACTCCATCGTTGTTTACAATTTTCAACTTCGTCGCCTTGTGTCTTCAGTTGCCCCTCTTCCCAGTGGAGTAGCAGATTCATTCTGCCGGTCTTTGTTTGCTGATTCAGTACTCGATGGTCCCGTCGTCAAAGAGATGTCAGAAAAATTCTTCACAAGCCTAGTCAAAGTCTCTGATGAAGCCTCAACGGCAATTGATTGAGGACATTGATTGGCCTCATTGAATTGTTGTTTCTGATAGCCTAGATCTGAAGGTAAAGAAGAATACCATTATCGTTCCTCTCCCGTCAAATGCCTCTTCATCGTTTCCTTCCCACAGTCGATCCTCCCCTCCATGAACAGCTGCCAGTCGGTCTCCTCCTTCTTATGGTAATGATGAACTGACTAACTTCTTGAGAGGGAAACGATTGTCGACGTCGACCTTAGGGGTGTTGGCCGCGATGCTGAAGCGGCGGGACGATCGGGTCGTCATCTCAAAGAGAGATGGTGAGAGAAGAAGAAGAAGCCAAGAACGAACGAATCATAAGAGCACAGGAATCGCCATCGCCAGCAATCCCAAATTTCACAAAGGAAACCTCTGTTCCTCCCTCTCCATCAATCCTCTGTTTCTCCCCTAAGCCGAACTGGTAGAGAATTCGTACCCTCAGAGATACCAGTGACCACTGCAATGCTCCCACCGTTCCTTTAACTGCCCAAACTTGCTGAATTCCACCTCCAGTTTAGAAACTGTCACATTGAGAGGAAGATTTTTGACATACACAGCCCTACTGTCCCCTTCAGCTTCAAGAGAATCTGTATTATCATATGAAGAACCTCTATTGCCGTTTGTGCTGCGCTTGCATCCTCAAAGTCCCTGAAAGCAAAACAAACACCTGCCTTTTGATTTCGAAGATTCACTCCCCCTCAAATTGTCAAGCTCCTTTTTCTGCGATGCTTTTCCTTCCGCCCTGATTCGATTGAGGAGCCTCTCTTCCCCCCAAAATACCTCCTTCTCAAAATAGCCCCGAAAGCTTCTCCTTTTTCCCCTCAAAGCACGGCTCTCCTTTTCCCTCCTTCTTTAACCTTTCAAAATCCCCTCTTTAGCCTTCGTAGCTCACATATCATTATTTTTGGTTCAAATTCAAACTATCTATTCTAGAGCTTGTAGAAGTTTTAGCTTATACAAAAGCTCTTGACTATACTGCATATCTCCAATAATTGTAGTTTGAAAATCACCTATTTTTCACATTCAAGGATCAGCATTAAACCACAACTCATCAGTTCTTCACCTTCAATGGTCCGCATCTCATCTGTTCTTCAAATTCAGTGATAAGCCTTAGCTTCTTCCTTCTCCTCGGATGCGTGTGTAGTCACATATGCATGCACCTGTGTGTGCTCATGGCCATGGCCACCGTGCTCCCATGGATGCCACAAACCCAGAAGGACAGGGCCATCCTCTTTCGCTCTGTAGAAAACCCAAAACCACATGATGAAGCAGCCTCAGTCATTAAGCTTAAACCGTGAATCCGTCCAACAGTCAATGGCTCCTCTTTTTGCTGAGTCTACGAGCAATAGTGCTGATGGATTTTGGCAAGCAATGATTCCAAACCTTTTTGCAGCAACATGTATCAACATAGGCTGAAAGCATCTCATCATGTTCACTCATGCGCAGAAAATAAATGTAAACACAACAACTGAGTATATACAAAGTATCAAATCACACACACAATTTTTGGGTGGTTTTCACACCTCGAATGTGCAGCAATACGACAACGCTAGAGACTTAAATGCTTTCCCCACTCTGTTAGCTCCACATTGAACTAATAGCAATTGAGGAAATTTGCTATCCCATCCCCGGGGTATGATTCCAGGAGGCATATTTCACTGTGGATTCCATGCCACGGTGGATTCCGTGAGGTTTTACGGTGGATTCCGTAAACTTTGTTTACTGGTGTTCATACACAAAGTGGATTCTTTGTGCGAGAAGTCGATGGGGACGCCTATCATTTTCAGGCGTTTCGTTAATTTAGTGTGTACATGGGTGATTCCATAGCGGCTGATTCCGCAAAATACATATTAAATTGATGAACTTTTATGAGTTTAGAGTGCGCACTTGTGATAAATTAAGGTTAGGATTGATTTCTAACCAATTGATTTATTTATATAGCTAAAGACTGCTAGGTATTCACTTTTGTCGGTTTAATTGTATTATTTTACTAACAATTGTGAATGCTTCAGTTTATGTGTAGAGATAGCAGCAGTGGTGAAGGAAAGCATTAGAGGATAACGTGTATTCGAGTTTATCACTTATATTTTGATGGGCGCATACCTTAGGCATGGCGCCTATATTTTGTTGTGCCTATTTATTAAGGCATTGGATATTTATTTATTATTTTTGTATGTGCATGGGCGCATGATTATGATATTTGTATTTGGACATTGTATTGGGTATGCCTGACTTCTTGGGCGCCCGCCCATTAGCTTTATTTCTATTTAGCACTAAAGCAAACTCAAAAGCCAAAAGCATGCTATTTTGTAATTTGGGCTATTATTTGAGCTTGAAGATGATTAATACATAAAATACATGCTTTGTGGATCGCTCACACAAGGCATGGGGGGAGATTACACCCAATTGGTCTCTTGTTCATGTCGTACATGCTTTCTACCTTGAGTTTTGTGCAAAAAGTAGAGTTCTTTTGTTCTTCGAGACCTTCTAACGCTCACTATGCACGCTTACGGCATCCGATCTATGCACTAGAGGCAAGGGAAATAGTTCATTTCCTCGGGGTTTTAAAAAAACCCCTTGTGTACTAATGCAAGGGGAAAAAGGGGGCTTAAAGAGGCCCCCCCTTAGAAGCTTCTAAGGCTTCTAGTTACACCACGTGGTGAGGATAGGAGATCAATGGTGGAGGCCACTATCTCCGGCGGCAGCAATTTGAGACGGCACTTGGCAGTGTGCACAGCTTCAGGCAACGGCAAGCTGACGCAGCAACTGACGGCTCTTCTGTGGAATTCCTTCTCCACCCCACAATGGTCTTCAGTAGTTCACGACCTCTCTACTTCTCCACGTTGATCTTCAACAACCTCATGACCTCTCTCAGCTTCTCCACAACTCCCCCCCTTCTCACCCCTTAGAGGGGGTATTTATAGGAAGGGGGGTAAGGCCTCCCTCCCCCACATGGTGCCTGCATGCAGTCACTCCCCTTCACCTCTACACTCTCTCGTTTTAGCCCCATCCTCTTCCCTCAGCCACGCTTCGGCTGGGGGAAAGAGGAGTAAAAAATTTTGCAATAAATGTAAGATTATCCCCTTGACCTCCTCCCAAGTGGAGGTTCATACGAAGATATGCAGGTTTTTCTCAGTCCTTAGTCTCGATTGGCCAGTGGGGAGTGTACTATTAAAGACCGCACTGTCCGTGACCACAATGCTAGCATTGTCATTTGCCCGAGACTTCACACGGTCTAATAATATTTTCAGCAAAAATATTACAAATAAGGCCAGAACCACCCTCAGTGGAATTTGACAATAGTAACAATGAGGAAGAAGACAATAGTAGGGAGCACTGCCATACTGCCTATGACAAGGCATCAAGGACAACGCCATGGACTGTACCTTGAAAGGTCAAAGGAATGTTATATGTGATCACCAAAGTGTTTAGGGGTGAGGGAAGTTTACCATCCCCAAACCCCAAATTGGGAAATAAAAAAAGAAAGACTCATGCAAGAGAGAGAATATGAAGAGACTCTTTGCTAATTGGCCATCCGTACCTCAAAGGACACTCGAGTAAGGTGGGCATGCATGCCATTCAACTCCTACTTGTGCATGGTCTTGGCACTATGGAGGGCATGAATGTGGTGCGATCACTTGAAAGAGAGGGCCTTGAATTTGATCAATTAAGCCTGAAGCTGAGCATTAGTGGCTAATTTCATTATGTCATGGGTGGGAGCAAAGGTGTTTTTAAACAACAAGTCATCAGTGTTAGGTTCTCCACCTCCTTGACCCTAGCTTGGATCATTAGGATTTGAGGATTTATCCCCAAATCCAAATGATCAGGGGGGATCTATCCCCCTTGATCAGAGTGTGGCTCGTGCTTGATCCTAAGCTTGGGATAAAGGTGAGCACTCTGATGGTGCTTGGTTGAGGGCAAGAGTCCCGACTCAATCCAAGACTGCCAGCCAAGGGATATCAACTTTCTTCATCTCCCAAGCTACTCTGACTTACTATTCCTCTGGGATGTTCCACCAAAGAAGATCAATTTCTACCTTTGACTCTTGATTTAAGTCCAGAGAACCTACTATAGGACTTGAATCCACTCCTTTTCCTCAGTGTTTTGGTGCTCCTACACTTGGAAATGAAGTATCAAAGATTCAACTAACAGAAGAGCTAAATAATCTAAGGTTTTGATAAAGATAGAGAAAAGTCATCATACATGATGGTATTCCAAAAGGTATTCCAAAAGATAAGAAATAGTTTGGGAGGAAGGAACTTAGCAAAGTCCACCGCCTCATCTAGATTGTCATGACAGAGATGGGAGTTTGGAGCAAGAGTCTATCATGGCAGCCTAGTGGTCATGTTTTAGCTTCTTCCAGTGGGTCGTTCTACTCTTGATCGTAGTTTTACTAGATTTCCTTAATGATCTCTAGGGCAAGCGGGGTCACACTATCCAAATTCTTCACTCCAGCCACTCAAGCTTGGAGAAACACATTCTCTCCTACTTCTGGGTTCTACTCTCAGGCATCATTGACAAAGGTGAGGTGGGCATTTTGACATGCTTTCAACCATTGCCGATGGTCATGGAGGATGGCATCTCTCTAGTAAGTTGCTCGAAGAGGGAAGTGCTCACCTTTTTTAGGGGGTTGACATGCATGGAGAGCTCCCACCACTAGTGCTGCTACAAAGCGAAGAACCAATTGATGAAATTCAATGACTAGAGAGCCATTTCCTAGTTGAACTCTTAGAGGATGATGATCAAGGGTGTAGGCTTGATATTGCGGAGGGGCTATGTGTAACGTGTCCTCTTAGTATCATCCAGGACACGTCTTAGCAGTCCATCGAAAAGGATGTCTAGAAAGCTCCGCCTGGCACTCCCATGGAATGTTACGTGAATTGCGATCTAGGTCTTCCCGCGTTTGCCACATAGCGGAAGTATCCTGGCCGTTCCCACTTAGGGTCGACCGGAATTAGGGTTTTTGTGACTGGTCATTAACTAACAACAACTGGCATCGGACCCAAGCGAACTTTTTTACGCAGAAACGCCAGGTCCGAAGCGGATTCGCGGTGCACTTGGTTCAAGGAGAATGGGAAATGAGAGGGATGCAAAGCTCAACCTCTCTGACGTAAGGCATAGTCCCATTCTGTTCCCCTAAAACAACGTAAATTGGTTAAGACATAACTCTAGGTCATCGCTTTTGCTATTCCTTTTCTTTGACGATCATCGCGTTGTTCTTTGAGAAAAGTTCGCGGCTAACCGGGACCACCCAACCGCAGGATGGGCCTATAGCCCATCCTCCGCACTTTCCTCGGTTTTTTTTAGTTATGTAATTATCTAACACATTAATTTGACATGTAACAACCAGCTTCTTTAATTAAACCGTTAAGCACTAGTTCCTTCACGTAATCTTATCACGTGACATAGAAAAACAATATCAAACAAGTTCATACAAGGAGTTCCGCCCGTAGGCTTGTCCATAATCTGCCCGAAGGCTATCCAGTAATCCACAGTGATCACTATTCCAAGCTTCTGCCCATTGACTAGTATACAGGCCTTGAGGTCCAATCTCGAGTCACGTTAGCCTCTTATGCAGGACCCGAAAGGCGAGGGATTTACGGCCAGAGCCCCCCCTGACAAGCGTCCTCCTGCTCCAAGTAGAGCTCAACGGAGAGACCTATCGCGGCAGGTTCCGTCCACATTCCCGGCGCGGTCAACAACCCCCTTGGTTAGAGTCAGGCAGGCAGTCGGGGGTAACTGAAACTGCCTCTCCCTTCAGGCCTTCAACCTGAAGTATAGGTATTCATTTAATTTGTAATTCATAAATCAAATACTGCTCTAAAATCTCTAGCAAGCACAAACATTTCCATTAATTGACCGTGTTGTTTGGCAAATTGCTAAGGAATTATTCTTTCCTTTTTGAGTGTATCAGCACTCGTTCCAAGGTGTCTTGCAACTTGGTGAGATCCTTTATATTCCGGGTTAGGGCGTACCCAACTTGGTCAACCCTAAAGTTCATTAGATACATTAGTTTCCGGTTTATAACTTTCCTTATTTAGAAGGATATCCAAGAATACATCCTTTTGCATGATAACTTGCGTAAGGATCTGCCATCCTTGTTGAGGGTATTTACCCTTTCTTCTTGTGAATCAATCACAAGACTATATGACTTCGTACTTGTTGTGCAAGTCCTGCGATGAAATAATCTATTTTAGATTCTTTAAAAGCTGCTGACGTATGTTGGACCTAGGGTCTCTTTTTCAGAACTTCAGGGACAACCCTAGTTCTTTTACCTTACAAATTTATTCACCCTACAATCAGGGAAGGTAGTCAAGTGCTTAAGGTATAAATGTTTCTTTGGTCTTTAAATCATTCCCAAGGCATATTTTGCAGCATGGTATTTCTAAGTTTAGATTGATTTGGTTATCTTTTGGAAGGTAATATTGAGATCACCTCGGCACGATTTGTTATCCTTGTGACAATTGATTTTTCAGTCCTAAACTTTAATGCTTTGAGGTAGATAAATTCAATTTAATCTTCCTTTTTCCTTGCAAAGGAAACTCATGCCAAATAACAATATTTTCCTTGCTAAGATATGCAATTAGCAATGCTAACTTCCTAGTAATTTGAGCAACGTAAAAAAAAACCTTCCATGAATTTCATGATAATTCGTTGCTAAAAAGAATAGGGTTAATGGTGCAAGATGCAGTTTTTATACCTTCCGGATTTCACTGAAATATACTACTATAGTAAGTAGATAATCTTGTTCGTAATTCGTTATAATGCATGATGCTATTCGAAGGAAACTATGTCCTATACATGATCATTTATTCAATTAAACTAAACTCCTTCATTGTAAATAACTCGGAAAAATATATCATATCCCGAGCAATTCATCTTTGCTTGATTGACTTAAAATCTATAAAAAACCAAGTAGGAAAAACCTGGTTTTGGGGTGAAATATCCACATGGATACCGGGAGACGATCTTCCCGCAGCTACTCCTTGGACTTTCTTAGGCGGCATCGCAATTGTAACCCTTCGGATGTGAAGGCAGCTTTTACTCTCCTTTTCTGATTTCCACCATCTCTCTTTCGAGGCAAGGATCCGTTTAAATGATTGACCTTGAGAAGGGATAATAAGACCTTTAGGTTCTTAGCTTCTTCGGAGAGGAAAAGGTGTATAGTAGGGAGGAGAGGGAAAAGGGAACACGGGGTTAGAAAGGGCTTAGGGGTGTATTAAAGGAATATAGGGTGAAATACGGGCTCACAAGAGGGGACTTATAGATTTAGGCACGGGGGAAAAGGAAATTTGCGGTTTACAAGGCCAAAGGATGTGGAAATTGAATGGCCCATTGGAAAAGGTTAAGGGATTTAAGACTGGCCAGGGTGAAAGGATTTTTAAGGGGTAAAAATCGGGAGGGGTGAAAAGGGTTCTAAGAAAAACCGGGGAGGGGGTTTTAGTGTAAAAAGGGATATGGGGGGTGAAAGGAAAAGCACGGGAAGTGGGCTTGAGGGTTTTTTTTAAAAAACTCGGGGTAGGGGGATTTTTTTTTTTGAGTGGAACGGATATGAGGGGGTGAATGGGGGCTTGATTAGCCCCCCCTTAGGAAGCTTCTACAAGGAAGCTTCCTTTATCACGTGGCAGAAGGGGGGGAACAATCTGGCGGGGGGGAAATGAGAAGTCTGACGATGGCGCTGTGGAGAGGGAAACTGGAGGTGATAGGCAGCGGCAGCACGGCTGGTGGCGGCAGCATCAGGCGGCAACAATCGACCACGGCGGCGTGTATATTCCTCTCCTCTTCCTCCCCCTTCAATCGTGCAGCCCTCCCTCTTTAAATAGGGGAGGGGAGGGAATCCTCCCCCCCTTGCAGGTCAGCTTGCATGGCGAGGGACCTGAGCAAGCTCCAGTGAGGAGCTTGCTGGCCCCTCCATCCCCCCTCTCACGCTCTAGCTCAATACGCTGCCGTGAAGGTGAAAATCTTTTCTTTTATATATTTAATATATTACATTCTCTCCCCCTTAAAAGAATCGAGATGTCCTCATCTCGAGATAAACTGGGAATATTGATGGTTGAGAGTGTCTTCATCTACCCAGGTGGCATTCTCTTCGGAATAATCTTTCCACTGGACGAGCCATTCTCTCAAGGTTCTAGATCTTAACTGTCTCTCCCTAACACCTAAGATCCTATACGGCCTTAGTTCAAGGACTCCTTGACTAGGCATTACAATTTATTGGTCATCAAGTACATAATTAGGGTTGGGTTCATATTTTTTCAATAGGCTGATATGGAATACATTGTGAACCTTTAGGTTGTTAGGGAGTTGCAATCTATAAGCACTGGGTCCTAGGCATTTGAGGATTTTATACGGCCCACAATACCTTGGACTTAGCTTTTTGCAATCTCCTAGGGATAGAGAACTCTTTTTAGGGCATACTCGAATAAAGACCATGTCTCCTTCTTCGAAGACTCTTTCTTGACGCTTCAAATCTGCGTATACCTTTTGTCTATCCTTGGCCGCTTGTATGTCTTGTCTTATTGACTTTATTTGATCATCCATGTCTTCCAACATCTGTCTTGATGCTTCAACCCTTAGGGTTGGATCAGAAAAGTTTAGAGGACTTCGATAATCATGACCGTACAATGCTTGGAAAGGGGTCATCTGAATGCTTTGTTGGTAAGAAGCATTGTAGGCAAACTCTACCAAAGGCAAGTATTGAATCCACTTCTTGGGTTCTTGAGAGCAGTATGCCCTAAGCATATCCTCGATGACTTGATTTACTTGCTCTATTTGGCCATCGGTTTGGGGATGGTAGGCAATGCTAAAATAGAGTTGAGTCCCAATAGCTTCAAAGATAGCTCTCCAGAAGTATGATATGAAGAGAGAATCTTGATCACTAATGATTCTTCTGGGTAACCTATGTAGCTTGAATATCTCCTTGATAAACAATCTTGCAATGTCGGAGGCTTTATAGTTTGTCTTTACTGGAATCAGCTGTGCAACCTTGGTAAGCATGTCAACCACAACCATAATGGAATTGTATCCTCCTTAGACTTGGGGTAAGCCTACAACAAAATCCATACTGATGAATTCCCATTTCATTTGGGGAATGTCAAGCGGTTGCAGTTTCCCTGGCATCATGACATGTTCGGCTTTGATACGTTGGCAAGACAAACACTCAGTGACATATTTGAGAACGTCACCTTTAAGCCTCTCCCAATGGTAGCTCTTCCTAATAACTGAATTAAGAGTCTTAGCATAGCTAGGATGTCCTGCGAAAGGGAAATCATGAGCTTCCCACATTATCTTCTGCTTAAGTGACTGGCTTGCTGGTATACATAGCCTGGTTCTGTAGTAGACAAGTCCATTATCAATGGAAATTTCCTGATGCTTAGCTTGCAACTTTTGATTTTGTTCCTTGGTAGATATTTCCTTTAGCATTGTTTGGTAGGCCAAATCATGGCATGCTTCCTCTCTAGCTAATTCAAGTATAGGGTTGTTTGGCATAGATACTTTTGTAGCCAGAGATCTGGCCGTTGATGGATTTTGCAAGATTAAGGAAAATAGGAATGCCTTGCGACTGAGTGCATCGGCAACTACATTCTCTTTCCCTGGTCGGTACTTGATTTCAAAATCATATTCCTCCAATACTTCAATCCAGTGACGTTGCCTCATGTTGAGCTCGTTCTGGGTAAAATTCCATTTGAGACTCTTATGATCGGTTACTAGAGTAAGCTTGTTACTCAACAGGTAGTGTCTCCAAATCTTTAGAGCATGGATGAGAGCTAGTAATTCTAGATCATGTGTGGCATAATTCTTTTCATGACTCTTCAATTTTCTTGAAGAGTATGCTACTAGATGACCTTCTTGCATAAGTATACACCCCAAGGCAAGAATGCTAGCATCAGTTACTACCTCGAACTCTTTATTGAGATCTAGAAGTTTTAGAATAGGTACTGATACCAAACTTTGCTTCAATCTATCGAAGCTATTTTGTTCTGAAGTTGACCATGTAATGGAAGTCTTCTTCTTTAGTAAGTCTGTAAGAGGTGTTGCAATCAAAGCATAGTTTTTGATGAAGACCCTATACCATCCTGTCAATCCAAGAAAGCTACATATCTCTTTAATGGATATTGGTATTGGCCATTCAAACACATCTCTAACCTTGGCTGGGTCTACTGATATTCCTTCTGATGATACTATGAATCCCAGATATTCAATCTAACAGTTAAAGAATGCACACTTCTTCATTTTTGCATATAGCTTATGTGACCTCATTGTCTCAAGGACAATTCGAAGTTGAGGTTCATGATCTTCTTCCTGTTTAGAATAGACTAAAGTGTCATCGAAGAAGACAAGCACGAAATCATCAAGATATGGTCTAAAGATATCCTGCATTAATCTATTGAAGGTGGCAGGTGCATTTGTAAGCCCGAATGATATAACCAGGAACTCAAAGTGTCCATATCTTGTATTGAAGGCTGTCTTTGGGATATCTTCTTTCTTGATCCTTATCTGATAGTAACCTGACCTGAGATCAATCTTGGAAAAGATCTTTGCACCTTGAAGACGATCAAGAAGCTCATCTATTCTAGGAATGGAATACTTGTTCTTGACTGTTGATTGGTTCAACCCTCGGTAATCAATACATAGTCGAAGTGTCCCATCTTTCTTTTTCTGAAATAGTACTGGAGCTCTCCATGGTGAATTGCTAGGCCGGATGTAGCCCTGATCTAAGAGTTGCTTGAGTTGTTCCTTCAGCTCAATTGCTTCTGGTATGGACATTCTATAAGGTCTCTTTGCAATTGGTGCAGCTTCAGGCACTAACCTAATCTCATGATCTACTTCTCTTTGAGGTGGAAGTTCAGCCAATTCTTTAGGGAATATGTCAGCGTATTCCTTTAGCCAAGAAGGTCCTTCATGACACTCTTGCTTTTGATCTAACTTGTTGAGTTTGATCAAGTAAACGGATAATCCTTTTCTGACTCCTTTTATGATCCAAGATACTTTGGCCAATTGGATTCTTGGCACTCCTGCCTCACCTTGAGTTGTGACAAATTCCCTTTCAGAGTTTCGAAAGGAAACATGACCCTTTCCACAATGAATGTGGACATCGTTGGGCTTAAGCCAATCCATTCCGAGTAGACACTCATGGATACCTAATTTCATGACTCTGAATTTGACCGAAGTCTTCTTTCCTCCCAGAAAGAATTCCACCTTAGCAGTTTGCCTGGTACAAGTTACCTCACGACCATTTGCCAATTCCACAAGCAAGGTAGGTGCTTCTATTGTGGCTATTCCTAATCTTTTTGCACATGCTGGTGAGATAAAGGAATGTGTACTGCCACAATCAATCAAGGTTTTGAAACCTTTACCTTGATAGTCCGACGGTGTCTGAATCACCGAGAACTGGCGATTCGGCCCTTTCTTGTGTAAAGCGGCATGGACTATCGCTATTTTGAATTCTGCTTCCATGGTCGGATCTTCCTCTTCTTCTTCTTCACATCTTTGCCTATTAGCAATGCAGGCGGTTCTTCCTCTTCCTCGGGTAGCGGCTCCTTGACCACGGCTTGCTCCTTGGAAAGGCGCTTGGTGATATCCTCCGCTGAGCTTGGGACATTGCCTCTTGAAGTGACCGGGTTCGTTGCAGTGGAAACATCGGAGGTTTTGGCCATTAGTTTGAGTAGGAACAAAGTTGTTGACATTATTTGTCCTTGCTTTCTTTCTTTGTCCCTGATTATGACCTTGAACTCTCTTCATTTGAGGTCTGAATGCTCCTTTATTCGGGTCATTATAAGACCAAGTTTTTTTACTCCTTGGTCTAGCTTGCACCTCCTGAATTATAGGTGCCGCTCGAATGAGTGCATCCTAAAGATCTGATGGATGCATAGATTCGAGACGGGTATTTATTTACTGGTGGATTTAAGGCCGCACAAAATTTTGACACCTACTGTATCATGTCCATCTGTGGCGCATACTTTAAAAGTGAGATGAATTTAGAGTAGTATGCGTCAAGAGTGAGCCCTAGCTATTTTAGCTCGTAGAACTCATTCATTTTCTGCGTGCGATATGCAGGTGGTAAGTATCTTCTCTGCATGGCTTTCTTCAGCTTCTCCCAGGTAACGGATCCCTCTGAAATCCCTTGATCCCTGCACCATTGCTTCCACCAAAGTCTGGGTTCGCCGGTGAGCTTTAACTTGGCGAGCATAGCTTGATTGGCGGGTGCAGTACCGGCTGCTTCGAAGTAATTCTCCATGGATTCAATCCAAATTTCAGCATCAGCCTGAACAAACCTGCCTCTCCTGTCAAACTCGGGTGACTTTATCTGCTTGAGGAGGAACTTCTTCTCCTGGATCACAGCAGTACTTGATGTAGGAGGTGAATTTGGAACCTGTACCTAGGGTTGTGCCTGAATAAAGGTTTTCTTAACGTTATTATATGATAATCGACGTTAGCTTATCTTTCATTTTTATTTCAGCTATCTCATAAACAATGTAGCTACTTAACTTTTTCATAACTCTTATGCACAGCCAGATATTGATAAAAAGAAGTCTTTATTTGTATTTACATGGGCATAGCCCTTTCGAATACAACGTTTCATGCAATGATAAGCCAATCGTTACATTCAGTTTGGGGAGAACAACGTTGTATTGCATTTGTCTACAGGAACTGTGTAATAGTAGGGTTTTGGGTCATGGATCTTTAGGAATCGATAAGTCATTGGAAGTTCAAGATACCCTTTCTGTTGGAATCCATACTTCTCATGGCGGCCCAACACTTTAATCCTGTTGGCGGGGATTACACGGGTTACTTCCTCATAAACATATGAGTTCATTTCAACTCTCCGACCTTGAATATGTAAAGTCAAATTTACGTGAGCTTCCACAAAAATGAACAGCTTTACAACTTTCAAGTCTTCCAACCACTTGATCCTCTTTAGGTTGGTCTGTAGATAAGCAAACCGGTGGGCGGCTATATAGTAGATTCCTGAAGACCCCGTCCATCTTCGTTCTATGTATAAAGGTGATGGATTATAAATCTGCTCCAGGATGTTCATCATCCCAATTCTTTGTCTGTAAAGCGGAGAATGCATTGCAGTCATAAACATGACCTGAAATACCAAAAACTTGGTCCACTCTTTGTAACTCTGCAAGACAGCATTGAAGGTAAGGAAATGTTTGGACAGCAACAATTTCTGTACTTCATTTTATTGAGACTTTGTAAAAGCAATTCTGTGATTAGTCGACTCTGATACCAACTGTAATGTGTCCTCTTAGTATCATCCAGGACACGTCTTAGCAGTCCATTGGAAAGGATGTCTAGAAAGCTCCGCCCAGCACTCCCATGGAATGTTACGGGATTTGCGATCTAGGTCTTCCCGCGTCTGCCACGTAGTGGAAGTATCTTGGCCATTCCCACTTAGGATCGACCAAAATTAGGGTTTTCCTGACTAGTCATTAACTAACAACAACTAGCATTGGACCCAAGTGAACTACTTTACGTAGAAACACCAGGTCCGAAGCTGATTCACACTGCACTTGGTTCAAGGAGAATGGGAAACGAGAGGGATGCAAAGCTCAACCTCTCTGCCATAAGGCATAGTTCCATTCTGTTCCCCTAAAATAGCATAAATCGGTTAAGACATAACTCTAGGTCATCGCTTTCGTTATTTCTTTTCTTTGATGATCATCCCGCTGTTCTTTGAGAAAAGTTCTCGGCTAATCGGAACCACCCAACCATAGGATGGGCCTATGGCCCATCCTTTGCACTTTCCTCGGTTTGTTTTAGTTATGTAATTACCTAACACATTAATTTGACATGTAACAACCAGCTTCTTTAATTAAACCGTTAAGCACTAGTTCCTTCACGTAATCTTATCATGTGACATAGAAAAACAATATCAAACAAGTTCTTTATTACATAACATTATTTTTATCTTTCAAATACAAGGAGTTCCGCCCGTAGGCTTGTCCATAATCTGCCCGAAGGCTATCCAGTAATCCACAGTGATCACTATTCCAAGCTTCTACCCGTAGACTAGTATATGGGCCTCGAGATCCAATCTCGAGTCACGTTAGCCTCTTGTGCAGGACCCGGAAGGTGAGGGATTTACGGCCAGAGCCCCCCCTGGCACCCAAGCGTCCTCCTGCTCCAAGTAGAGCTCAACGGAGAGACCTCTCGCGGCGGGATCGGTCCACGTTCCCGGCGCGGTCAAGAACCCCCTTGGTTAGGGTTAGGCAGGCAGTCGGGGGTAACTGAAACTGCCTCTCATTTCAGGCCTTCAACCTGAAGTATAGGTATTCATTTAATTTGTAATTCATAAATCAAACAATGCTCTAAAATCTCTAGCAAGCACAAACATTTCCATTAATCGACCGTGTTGTTTGGCAAACTGCTAAGGAATTATTCTTTCCTTCTTGAGTGTACCAGCACTCGTTCCAAGGTGTCTTGCAACTTGGCGAGATCATTTATATTCCGAGTTAGGGCATACCCAACTTGGTCAACCCTAAAGTTCATTAGATACTTTAGTTTTCAGTTTATAACTTTCCTTATTTAGAAGGATATCCAAGAATACGTCCTTTTGCATGATAACTTGCGTAAGGATCTGCCATCCTTCTTGAGGGTATTTACCCTTTCTTCTTGTGAATCAATCACAAGACTATATGACTTCGTACTTGTTGCGCAAGTCCTGCGATGAAATAATCTGTTTTAGATTCTTTAAGCTGACGTATATCAGACCTAGGGTCTCTTTTTCAGAACCTTAGGGACAACCCTAGTTCTTTTACCTTATGAATTTATTGACCCTACAATCAGGGAAGGTAGTCAAGTGCTTAAGGTATAAATGTTTCTTTCGTATTTAAATAATTCCCAATGCATATTTTGTAGCATGGTATTTCTAAGTTTAGATTGATTTGGTTATCTTTTGGAAGGTAATATTGAGATCACCTCGGCACGATTTGTTATCCTTGTGACAATTGATTTTTCAGTCCTAAACTTTAATGCTTTGAGGTAGGTAAATTCAATTTAATCTTCCTTTTTCCTTACAAACGAAACTCATGCCAAATAACAATCTTTTCCTTCCTAAGATATGCAATTAGCAATGATAACTTCCTAGTAATTCGAGCAACGTTAAAAAAAAAACTTCCATGAATTTCATGATAATTCGTTGCTAAAAAGAATAGGGTTAATGGTGCAAGATGCAGTTTTTATACCTTCCGGATTTAACTGAAATATACTACTATAGTAAGTAGATAATCTTGTTCGTAATTCGTTATAATGCATGATGCTATTCGAAGGAAACTATGTCCTATACATTATCATTTATTCAATTAAACTAAAATCCTTCATTGTAAATAACTCGGAAAAATATATCCTATTCCGAACAATTCATCTTTGCATGATTGACTTAAAATCGATAAAAAACCAAGTAGGAAGAACCTAGTTTTGGGGTGAAATATCCACATGGATACCGGGAGACGACCCTCCCGCAGCTACTCCTTGGACTTTCTTAGGCGGCATCGCAATTGTAACCCTTCGGATGTGAAGGCAGCTTTTACTCTCCTCTTCTGATTTCCACCGTCTCTCTTTCGAGGCAAGGAGCCGTTTAAATGATTGACCTCGAGAAGGGATAATAAGACCTTTAGGTTCTTAGCTTCTTCGGAGAGGAAAAGGTTTATAGTAGGGAGGAGAGGGAAAAGGGAACACACGGTTAGAAAGGGCTTAGGGGTGTATTGAAGGAATATAGGGTGAAATACGGGCTCACAAGAGGGAACTTATAGATTTAGGCACAGGGGAAAAGGAAATTTGCAGTTTACGAGGCCAAAGGATGTGGAAGTTTAATTGCCCATGGGAAAAGGTTAAGGGATTTAAGACTGGCCGGGGTGAAAGGATTTTTAAGGGGTAAAAATCGAGAGGGGTGAAAAGGGTTCTAAGAAAAACCAGGGAGGGGGTTTTAGTGTAAAAAGGGATATGGGGGGTGAAAGGAAAAACACGGGAAGGGGGCTTGAGGGTTTTTTAAAAAAACTCGGGGTAGGGGGAAATTTTTTTTTTAGTGGAACGGATATGAGGGGGTGAATGGGGGCTTGATTAGCCCTCCCTTATGAAGCTTTTACAAGGAAGCTTCCTTTATCACGTGGCAGGAGGGAGGGGGAACAGTTTGGCGGGGGGGGAATGAGAAGTCTGACGGTGGCGGTGTGGAGAGGGAAACTAGAGGTGATAGGCGGCAGCGGCGGCATCAGGTGGCAGCAATCAAGTAGGGCGGCGCGTATATTCTTCTCCTCTTCCTCCCCCTTCAACCGTGCGGCCCTCCCTTTTTGAATAGGGGAGGGGAGGGAATCCTCCCCCCCTTACGTGTCAGCTTGCATGGCGAGGGACCTGAGAAAGCTCCAGCGAGGAGCTTGCTGGACCCTCCATCCCCCCTCTCACGCTCTAGCTCAATACGCCGCCGTAAAGGCGAAAATATTTTCTTTTATATATTTAATATATTACACTGTGGGTAGTAATAAGGGTGGTGCTATGGCCGATGGGATATTCAATAAATTTGCATGGTACACAAGTACCAAAATCTTAGGATTTCACAAATTAAGCTCATTGGGTCTTTCCATTACTACAACACCTACTTAATGAATGACTTTTCAATACCTCGTTAGATAAAACTCCCATAACAAGCTCATCACTATTTTTAATGTAGAAATAAAATTTAAAATGAATTGATATATTTTGTTTTTAATAGAACATTATATATATATATATATATATATATATAGTACCCTTCAATGTGTATAAAATATGTAGAAACTTAATTGTTATAATCATTTTTTGGAACTCATGTGATATACTTACATATTTATTAGATGCCCTTGCAAAGTATTATAAATATCCTTTAAATGCATGAGATGTGGATGGCTTCTTATGTGTGCACCCCGCAAAGGAAGGTATTAAGAAAAGGGGATAGAGGTGCTTGAGAATCAAAGTGAGAGGAAGGGAAGAGATAGAGACAAGAAAACCATATACACCAGGAGCAACGATGAAAGAAATGGCTGCACTACAATTCTTTAATTCTTATTTCACATAAAAAGAATGGACCCCTAAGGCCACTCACTCTCCTAATACAAAATAGCTTCAATAGTGGTCATAGGCATGTACAATCAGTGCAAAATATCTTACAAAATGGTTTCAAAGTAGATGGTCATTGGACCAATGAGATTGGTCCTACTTGATGCATGGGTGGTCACAAAGATTGGTAAGCATGTAGCTACATATAAGTGCATGTCTATCTATATGTATGAATACTTGTATATGCATATGCACACATATATACACATACACATACAAATAATCATAGGGTTTCCTTATATTGCAATATACCAAGAAAAGAAAAAACAATAATGGCATGCATACTAGAAGGAATAGGTGTTAAATGGCATGATCATAAGCAACCAAAAGTTGTATTGCTACATCCCATGATGGTTATGAAAAGTACATAAAAAGTAATAATATTGATAAAAATTACTATATGTAGGTGAATATGTATACAAAACTACAACCACTATAATATATGAGGGATATTGTGATGCAAAATTCGAGCACAATTTACATACAATTTCATGTCATGGGTATATATGTCTAAGTGTCGATGAATCTATTGCAATGCACATCAATACATAGCCCTCGTATATAGTAAAGTGCATATTGATGCTATTGAGAAAAACTATTGATATATATCAATGCTTTTATTTATGCATATTTTGGCATTAGTTAAAAATATCTAAACTTGAAACTTATCCTACCTTGCTCATTCTTGTTTGTAATAATTTCGATTCCTAAAAACCGCATTCTTCAAATGAACCTCCTCTTAGGAGGCCAAAAGGATAAATTTTGGGAATAATGGCAAATTTTTTAAATTATCCCTCTCTCCCCCAGCCAATGGTCGTGCTGGAGGAGAGGGAGGGGAGGCGAGATGACTAAGCATCCTTGCTGGAGCTCAAGGGAAGGCTATAGCCATGTGTCTGGCCGCGTGGAGGGAGAGAGGTACCTTTCCCTCTCCCTATAAAACCCATCTCCATGGGAGCTGGAAGGTGGGAGATAGGAGCCATGATGCCGCCAGTTTGAGGGAAAAATCGGATGCCGCCAAGCTTAAAGGAGAGAGGGGATTCTGAGAAGGGTAAACTACGCTAGCTCATGCCATTAAACGAGATAGGGAGGAGGTTGTGAGATTCTAACGTGGCCAGACACATGGCTATAGCCTTCCCTTAAACAAGATAGGGAGGAGGTTGTGTGAATCTCTCCTTAAAGTCATTTAACCCCTTCACAAGCAGATTTTTGTCATGTCCTTTCCCCTCCTTGTGTTCTTACACAAAGGGAGTCTCACCCCGGGATTTTTACATCCATTCCCTTGCAAATTTCCATCCAAGTCCCCTTAAAGTTTGACTTATCTCGGTAATTAAACCTTTTTCCCCCTTTTAGCATTTCACAAAGCCCATTTAAAACTATTCCCTTGGACTTCCGTGAGCCTTCCCAAATTGGTCCTTATAACCCTGGTCTCCTTTTAAAATCCTTCCCTCTCAAATCCATTCCCTACTTCGTGGAGGCAGCCTTTAAGGCCTTCTAAAGCCGCTTCCAAAAGACGGAGAAATTATTCAAGGAAGCCGAATCACAAAGGAAGTTTCGCGTGCGAAGGAGATGGCCAAGATCATAAATTTGCGTCCAAGTTGAAAAGGCCGAATTCGCCATGGCTCCTAAGAAGGCACAAGGCGCAAATGCAGGAGGATCATCTCCTAACATCCATGTGGACATTTCACCACAAGTCCAAGTTTTCTTCCTAATTTATTTTTACGTCATCATATTTCAATTGTGCATGATTCACTTACAAAAATTAGGATGCATTTTTTTTTCGATTGAAATACCTTGGCGAAATTAAAGGAAATAACTTCCATCAAGGAATGGGTCATTTGTATTTTTCCAATGGAACAAGTGAAAGGACATAAGACGTCTATGCATCCTTAGCAATTTGTTATATGTATTACAGTAACGAATTTAGATTAATTAAAGATCATCTTTTCGAAGTTATTATTGTACACTTCGATTAGGCATGGAAAGTATAAATCGCATATCACATTATTAGACATCTCTTCTTCCCAATGATTTGTTATAGAAAGTTGCTAATAATACGTAGGAATTTGCAAGGCATGAAATGGTTCTTGAGCTGCATAACTCTAGTCAATTGGTATAAATATCGTTTCAACTGCATAATTGTTAGAAAAGGCTGCATGGTTCAAACATAAAACCCTAAAGCTTAGTAGCATGAAACTTGATTGCATGTTATAGAAGGATCACTAGGAATTATGCCATAACTTAACTTACGCTTTAAACTTAGACGGAAAAGTTAGGGATTATAAAACTACTCATACCTAGGCAATACATTATGTGGTTACGAACATGGTATCGTAAATATCTTCAAGAATAGACAAGTAAATTGGTTTAAACCTAAACACCTAAAACCCCGAGGTACTCATTTAGGAAAGGTTGATTCAATGCAACATATCCCAAAGAGCTAACTAGGTTTTAGCATGTTGAGGTCGTAACGTAATCACTCTTATTGCCAAAGCTGAAACTCTTATACCCTAAAGACTTGTCAAGATTCACGGAATGTCGAGACAATAGGACGTACTTGCGAGAGACGATCTAGGGTTTTCACCCTAAGGATCGCTCGCTAAAAGGATCAAACTCGATTTGAATTTGGAACCCTAAGACCGACAATGTCGGCCTAGTGCAATTAGGATCGAATTGTTATGAACACACCCTAACCATGTTTCCTATCTAATCACGATATTGTGATTAGAAGACGCCGTTGATGGGTAAATTAGCCCATGGATTAGATGCGACACTCGTGCAACAAGTTGCAAAGTCTCATGATCTTGTGATTTGATCACAAGGGAATGGCCGATTCCTCGGAATACGATTGGCAGATTCTCACCCAAGTTTATCTTGCAAGAGGATGAATAATCATCTGGATATAGTACCTTTCTTGGGTAAAGTGACCAAGATACGAGGATTAGATATTTGCTTGGAAGTAAAGGACCAATCAGTAAATTGGAATAACATATGTACTGCTAATTGAACTTAAGGTATTGATTAAGTCGAGTTAATAGGGTATAGCCCTAACCCAAGGATATAGGGTTAACAAACAAACCCTTAGGAATCTTGCCAAGTCACAATTGATCCCGAATTGAATGCTGAATGCATTCTGAAAGAAGGATTCACTCCTTAGCAGTTGGCCAAAATAACGACCAATGGAACTGATTGTGCTTGTAACAGTTTAGAGCATTGTTTTGCTTTGTTTGCTCAAAGAATTAAAGGATGAAAAGATATCTAATGCTTTAGGTTGAAGGCCTGAAGGTAGAGGTAGGTTCAGTTACCCCGGCTGCCTGCCTAACCACGTCGGGAAGGTGGACCGAACCTGCTACGAGAGGTCTCTCCGTTGAGCGCTACTTGGAGCAAGAGGATGCTTGGGTGCCAGGGGGGCTCTGGTCGTAAATCCCTCGCCTTTAGGGCCCTTCACAAGAGGCCAACTGACTCGGGATTAGATCTTGAGGCCCGCATACTAGTCTATGGGTGGAATCTTGGATTAGTAATCCCTGTGGATCTGGATAGCCTTCGGGTGGATTATGGATAAGCCGACGGGCTGGATGTTATAAATGTATTCCAAAGATAAATATGATAAGCTGTTGAAAATGAATTTATTTGACATTGTTTTTCTATGTCAAGTGCTATGATTGCATAAAGGAACTAGTGCCTAACGGACTAATTAAGGAAGCGCATGCATGTCCAACTAAACGTGGTATGTAATTAGATAACTAAAACAACCCGAGGAAAGTGCGGTGGATGTGGCCATGGGTCCGTCCTACAGATGGGTGGTCCCAGTTAGTCGGGAACTTTTCTCAATCATGATGGACAGTAAGAAGATCGTTTTCAAAGGACACGAACAGCAAGGGCGCTAACCTAGAGTCTAAGTTATAATAATCCTGATTTACACTGTTTTAGGGGAATGGAATGGGACTATGCCTTATGGCAGAGAGGTCGAGCCTTGCATCCCTCTCGTTTCCCATTCTCCTTGAACTTAGTGCAGCATGTATCGGCTTCGACCCTGGCATTTCTGCGTAAAGTAGTTCGCTTGGGGTTCGACGCTAGTTGCATTTTAGAAAATGACCATTAGGGAAAAACCCTGATTCAGGTCGGTCCTAAGTGGGAACGACCAGAATACTTCCACTACGTGGTAGACACGAAAAGTCCTAGATCACAAACCTTGTAACATTCCATGGGAGTACTAGGCGGAGCTTTCTAGACATCCTTTCTGATGGACTGCCAAGACGTGTCCTGAAGATTACAGGCGGACACCTTACAATTGGTATCAGAGCAAACCAATAAAGGATTTGTTTTTAAGAAATCTTAATAAGATGAAGTAAAGCAAATGTTATTGTTTCGAACATTTCCTTACTTTCGATGCTGTCTTGCAGAATTATGAAACATGGAACAAGTTCTTAGTATTTCAAGTCATGTTTATGAGTGCAATGCATTCCCCAGATTATCGACAAAGGGTTGAGATGATGAACATCTTCGATCATATATATAACCCATCGCCTTTGTACGTGGAACGAAGATGGATGAGTGCCTCAGGAATCTACTACATAGCTGCCCACTAGTTTGTATACCTCCAAACCAACCTCAAGAGGATCAAGTGGTTGGAAGACCTGAATATCGTAAAGCTCTTCATTTTTGTGGAGGCTCATGTAAACTCAAATTTACATATTCAATGTCGAAGGGTTGAGCTGAACTCATATATATATGAGAAAGTGATCCATATAATCCCTACCGATAGGATCAAAGTGTTGGGGCGCTATGAGAAGAATGGATTCCAAAGAAAAGGATACCCTGATCTTCCAATGACTTACCGATTCTTGAAGATCCATGACCCAAAACCATACTATTATCCAGTTCCCGTAGATAAATGTAAAACAACACTATTCTCCCTAAACTAAATGTATCAGCCGCCTTGCCATACCAGGAGATGTTGTACTCCGAAAGGGCTAGACCCATATAAATGCGATAAGACTTCTTTTTAGCAATATCTGTTTTGTTAAGGAAATTTGATAAGAAGTCAAGCGGTTAGATTGCTTGGTTGATAGCTAAAATGGAGATGAAATATAAATCCTAATGATTAACGAGTAATAACATTAAGAAACCTTTATCCAGGCACAACCCCAGGTACATATTCCCAGTTAGCCTTCTACATCAAGTACTGTTGTAATCCAAGAGAAGAAGTTTCTTCTCAAGTAGTTTAAGCTGCCTGAATTTGATGGGACAGGCAGGTCCATCCAAGTAGATGCTGAAATTTGGATTGAATCCATGGAGGATTACTTTGAAGCAGCTGGTACTACACCTGCCAACCAGGCTATGCTCGCCAAGCTGAAGCTCACCGGCGAAGCCAGGCTTTGGTGGAAGCAATGGTGCAGAGATCAAGGGATCGCGGAAGGATCCATTACCTAGGAGAAGCTGAAGAAAGACATGCAGGGAAGATACTTACCACCTGTGTATCGCATGCAGAAAATGAATGAGTTCTACGAGCTAAAACAGCTGGGACTCACTCTTGACGCATACTACTCTAAATTCGTCTCACTTCTTAAGTATGTGCCACTGATGGACATGACACAGCAGGTGTCAAAATTTTGTGCTGGTTTAAATCCACCAATGAATACCCATCTCAAATCTATGTGCCCATCAGATCTACAGACGCACTCATTTGAGATGCCCCTATAATTCAGGAGGTGCAGGCTAGATCAAGAGGTAACAAAACATGGTCTTATAATAAACCAAATAGAGGAGAATATAGGCCTCAAATTAAGAGAGTTCAAGGTGAGAATCAGGGACAAAGAAAGAAAGCAAGGACTAATAATGCCAATAGCTTTGTCCCTACCCAAAGCAATGGTCGAAACCTTTGTTGTTTCAACTGCAATCAGCCTGGTCATTTCAAGAGGCAATGTCCCAAGCTTGGAGGAGGACATTGCCAGGCACCTTTCCAAGGAACAGGCCATGGATAAGGAGCCACTACCCGAGGCAGAAGAAGAACCACCTACGTTGCCAATAGGCAAATGTGCGAAGAAGAAGAAGATCCGACCATGGAAGTTGAGTTTGAAAGGGCAACAGTCCATGCAGCTCTACACAAGAAAGGCCCAAATCGCCAGTTCTCCATGATTCAGACACCGTCGGGGACTATCAAGGTAAGGGTTTTAAGACCTTGATTGATTGTGGCAATACACATTCCTTTATCTCACCAACTTGTGCAAAAAGATTAGGCATAGCCACAGTAGAAGCACCTACCTTGCTTGTGGAATTAGCAAATGGTCGTGAAGTCACTTGTACCAGGCAAACTGCTAAGGCGAAATTCTTTCTAGGAGGAAAGATGACTTCGGTCAAATTCAGAGTCATGAGCCTAGGCATCCATGAGTGTCTACTAGGAATGGATTGGCTTAAACATAATGACGCCCACATTCATTGTGGAAAGGGACAAATTTCCTTTTGGAACTCTAAAGGGGAATTGGTCACAACTCAAGGTGAGGCTAGAAAGCCGAAAATTCAACTCGCCAAAGTATCTCGAATTATAAAGGAAATCAGAAAAGGATTACGTGTCTACTTGATTAAGCTCAACAAGTTAGATCAGAAGCAGGAGTCTAGTGAAGGACCTTCATGGCTAAAGGAATATGTGGACATATTTCCTAAAGAATTAACAGAACTCCCGCCTCATAGAGAAGTGGAGCATGAGATCAAGCTGGTACCAAGAGCTGCGCCAATTGCGAAGAGACCCTATAGAATGTCCATACCGGAAGCAATTGAGCTAAAGGAACAACTCAAGCAACTGCTAGATCAGGGCTACATTCCTCCTAGCAATTCACCATGGGGAGCTCCAATACTATTCCAAAAAAAGAAAGATGGAACGCTTCGACTCTGTATTGATTACAAAGGGTTGAATCAATCAACTGTCAAGAACAAGTACCCTATTCCTAGAATAGATGAGCTTCTTGATCGTCTTCAGGGTGCGAAGATCTTCTCCAAGATTGATCTCAGGTCTCGTTACTATCAGATAAGGATCAAGGAAGAATATATCCCAAAGACGGCCTTCAACACAAGATATGGGCACTTTGAGTTCCTAGTTATGTCATTCAGGCTTACGAATGTGCCTGCCACCTTCAACAGGTTAATGCAGGATATTTTCAGGCCATATCTTGATGACTTTGTACTCATCTTCTTCGACGACACTCTAGTCTATTCCAAACAGAAAGAAGATCATGAACCCCAACTTCGAATTGTCCTTGAGACAATGAGGCACACAAGTTGTATGCTAAGATAAAGAAATGTGCATTCTTCAAGCGTCAGATTGAGTATCTGGGATTCCTCGTATCAGCAGAAGGAATCTCAGTGGATCCGGCCAAAGTCAGAGATATGCTAGAATGGCCAATACCAACAACTGTCAAAGAAATACACATTTTTCATGGATTGACAGGATGGTATAGGGTCTTCGGAAAAAACTATACTTTGATTGTAGCACCTCTGACAGACTTACTAAAGAAGAAAACATTCATTGCATGGTCAACTGCCAAACAAACTAGCTTTGATAGATTGAAGCAAAATTTGGTATCAGCACCTATCCTAAAACTTCCAGTCCTCAGTAAGGAGTTCGAGGTAGTACGTGATGCTAACGCACTTGCCTTAGGATGTGTGCTCATGTAGGAAGGTCATCCAGTAGCATACTCTTCAAGAAAACTGAAGAGTCATGAGAAGAATTATGCTGCCCATGATCTAGAATTATTAGCTGTCATCCATGCTCTAAAGCTTTGGGGACACCACTTGTTGGGTAACAAGTTTACTCTAGTGATTGATCATAAGAGTCTCAAGTGGTTCTTTACCCAGAACGAACTCAACATGAGGCAACGTCGGTGGATTGAAGTGCTTGAGGAGTATGACTTTGAAATCAAATACCAACCTGGAAAGGAGAATGTAGTTGCTGATGCACTCAATCGCAAGGCATTCCTTAATTCTCTAATCTTGCAAAATCCATCAATAGCTAGATCCCTAGCTACAAAGTTATCTATGCCAAACAATCCAATACTTGAGCTGGCTAGAGAAGAAGCATGCCATGATCGAGCCTATCAAAAGATGCTAAGGGAGATCCCTATCAAGGACCAGGAGCAAAAGCTATAGGCTAAGTATCATGAATTCTCTATCAATAGTGGACTTGTCTACTATAGAACAAGAGTATGTATACCGGCAAGCTAGTCACTTAAGCAGAAGATATTGTGGGAAGCTCATGATTCCCCTTTCTCAGGACATCCTGGCTATGCCAAGACTCTCAATGCAATTACGAAGAGCTACCATTGGGAGAGGCTTAAAGGTGACATTCTCAAATATGTCACTAAGGTTTGTCTTGTCAACGTATCAAAGCCCAACATGTCAAAATGCCAGGAAAGTTGCAACCACTTGACATTCCCCAAATGAAATGGGAATTCATCAGTATGGACTTTATTGTTGGCCTACCCCAAGTTCAGGGAGGATACAACTCCATCATGGTTGACATGCTTACTAAGGTTGCACACCTTATTCTAGTAAAGACAAACTGTAAAGCCTCAGACATTGCAAGGTTGTTTATCAAGGAGATATTCAAGCAACATTGGTTACCCAGAAGAATCATTAGTGATCATGATTTTGTCTTCACATCACACTTCTGGAGAGCTATCTTTGAAGCCATTGAGACTCAACTCTGTTTTAGTACAGCCTACTATCCCCAAACTGATGGTCAAATGGAACAAGTCAATCAAATCATCGAGGATATGCTTAGGGCACACTGCTGTCGTAAACCGAAAAGGTGGATTCAATACTTGCCTTTGGTTGAATTTTCTTGCAATGCTTCTTACCAATAAAGCATTCAAATGACCCCTTTTCAAGCATTGTATGGTCATGACTGTCAAAGTCCCCTAAACTTCTCTGATCAACCTTAAAGGTTGAAGCTTCAAGGCAGATGTTGGAAGAGATGGATAACCAAATAAAGTCAATAAGATAGGACATCCAAGCCACCAAGGATAGACAAAAGGCATACGCAGATTTGAAGCGTCAAGATAGAATCTTCGAGGAAGGAGACATGGTCTTCATTCGCGTACGCCCAAAAAAGAGTTCTCTATCCTTAGGGGATTGCAAGAAGCTAAGTCCAAGGTATTGTGGACCATACAAGATCCTCAAGTGCCTAGGACCTAATGCTTATAGACTGCAACTCCCTGAGAACCTAAAGGTTCATAATGTATTCCATATTAGCCTATTGAAGAAGTATGTACCTAATCCTAACCATGTACTTGATGACCAACAAGTTGTAATGCCTAGTCAAGGACTCCTTTTAACTAAGGCCTGATAGGATCCTAGATGTTAGGGAGAGACAATTGAGATCCAGAACCTTGAGAGAATGCCTCGTGTAGTGGAAAGATTATTCCGAGGAGGATGCCACTTGTGTAGATGAAAGCACTCTCAACCATCAATATCCCCAGTTTATCTGGAGATGAGGACATCTTGATTCCTCCAAGGGGGAGAGAATGTAATAATCCCGATTCCTAAAAACCGCATTCTTCAAATGAACCTCCTCTTAGGAGGCCAAAAGGATAAATTTTGGGAATAATGGAAAATTTTTTTAATTATCCCTCTCTCCCCCAACCAATGGTCGTGCTGGAGGAGAGGGAGGGGAGGCGGGATGAGTGAGTATCCTTGTTGGAGCTCAAGGGAAGGCTATAGCCATGCGTCTAGCTGTGTGGAGGGAGGGAGGTACCTCTCTCTCTCCCTATAAAACCCATCGCCATGGGAGCTAGAAGGTGGGAGCCAGGAGCCGTGATGCCGCCAGTTTGAGGGAGAAATCGGACTCCGCCAAGCTTAAAGGAGAGAGGGGATTCTGAGAAGGGTAGACTACACCAACTACTACCGCCATTAAATGAGATAGGGAGGAGGTTGTGAGATTTGGACGTAGCTGTGTGAGAGAGGGAAAGCTGGGAGAGTGTAACATTGCTGCATCATGAGGGAGGACCACTGCCGAGACCCGCCACGGCCCCCATTTCGCCTTGGTTTGCCAACAAGCCGCCATAAGCAAATTGTCTCTTATTCTTTTTTCCCCCACAGAAGCTTCTTGGAAGCTTCTAAGGGGAGGGATTTAAGCCCCCTTTCATATTTCAAGTCCCACAAGGGTTCATTTTAACCCCGGGGTCCCTTAGAACCCCCTTTCTATTGATCTTCACAAGCACCCTCTTTCCCCCTTTTTTCATTTCACCCAAGGCCCTTTAAAAGGCTCATTTACCTCGGGAGCTAAGCCCTTTTTCCCCCCTTGGGTTCCCCACAAGGAATTTCTCCTTAAAGTCATTTAACCCCTTCACAAGGAGTTTTTTTTCACGTCCCTTCCCCCCCTTGCGTTCTTACACAAAGGGAGTCTCACCCCGGGATTTTTACATCCATTCCCTTGCCAATTTCCACCTAACCCCCTTTCCGGGAAATTTCCATCCAAGTCCCCTTAAAGTTTGACTTATCTCGGGAATTAAACCTTTTTCCCCCTTTTAGCATTTCACAAAGCCCATTTAAAACTACTCCCTTGGACTTCCATGAGCCTTCCCAAATTGATCCTTATAACCCTGGTCTCCTTTCAAAAGCTTACCCTCTCAAATCCATTCCCTACTTCATGGAGGTAGCCTTTAAGGCCTTCTAAAGCCGGTTCCAAAAGATGGAGAAATTATTCAAGGAAGCCGAATCACAAAGGAAGTTTGGCATGCGAAGGAGACGGCCAAGATCATCAATCTGTGTCCAAGTCAAAAAGGCCGAATTTGCGATGGCTCCTAAGAAGGCACAAGGCGCAAACACAGGAGGATTATCTCCTAAGATCCATGTGGACATTTCACCACCAGTCCAGGTTTTCTTCTTAATTTTGTTTTACGTCGTAATATTTCAATTGTGCATGATTCATTTACAAAAATTAGGATGCTTTTTTTTTTCGATTGAAATACCTTGGCTAAATTAAAGGAAATAACTTCGATCAAGGAATCGATCATTTGTATTTTTCCAATGGAATGAATGAAAGGACATAAGACATCTATCCATCTTTAGCAATTTGTTATATGCAGTACAATAACGAATTTAGATGAATTAAAGATCATCTTTCTGAAGTTATTATTGTACACTTCGATTAGGCATGGAAAGTATAAATCGCATGTCGCATTATTAGACATCTCTTCTTCACAATGATTTGTTATAGAAAGTTGCTAATAATCCGTAGGAATTTTCAAGGCATGAAATGGTTCTTGAGCTGCATAACTCTAGTAAATTGGTATAAATATCGTTTCAATTGCATAATTGTTAGAAAAGGCTGCATGATACAAACATAAAACCCTAAAGCTTAGTAGTATAAAACTTGATTGCATGTTATAGAAGGATCACTAGGAATTATGCCATAACTTAACTTATGCTTTGAACTTAGTCAGAAAAGTTAGGGATTGTAAAACTACTCATACATAGGCAATACATTATGTGAATATGAAAATGGTATCGTAAATATATTCAAGAATAGACAAGTAAATTGGTTTAAACCTAAACACCTTAAATCGCAAGGTACTCGTTTAGGAAGGGTTGATTCAATGCAACATATCCCAAAGAGATAACTAGGGTTTAGGACGTTGAGGTCGTAACCTAATCGCTCTTATTGCCAAAGCTAAAACTCCCTAAGGATCGGTCGCTAAAAGGATGAAACTCGATTTGAATTTGGAACCCTAAGACCGGCAATGTCAGCCTAGTGCAATCACGATCGGATTGTTATGAAAACACCCGAACCCTGTTTCCTATCTAATCATGATACCGTGATTAGAAGATGCCATTGATGGGTAAATTAGCCCATGGATTAGATGTGACACTCGTGCAACAAGTTACAGAGTCGCATGATCTTGTGATTTGATCACAAGGGAATGGTCAATTCCTCGGAATAAGATTGGTAGATTCTCACACAAGTTTATCTTGCAAGAGGATGAATAATCGTCCTGATATAGTACCTTTCTTGGGTAAAGTGACCAAGATACGGGGATTAGATATTTACTTGGAAGCAAAGGACGAATCAGTAAATTGGAATAACATATGTACCGCTAATTGAACTTAAGGTATTGATTAAGTTGGGTTAATAGGGTACAGCTCTAACCCAAGGATATAGGGTTAACAAACAAACCCTTGGGAATCTTGCCAAGTGGCAATTGATCCCGAATTGAATGCTGAATGCATTCTGAAAGAAGGATTCACTTGTTAGCAGTTGGCCAAAATAACAACCAATGGAAATGATTGTGCTTGTAACAGTTTTTAGAGCACTGTTTTGCTTTGTTTGCTCAAAGAATTAAAGGATGAAAAGATATCTAATGCTTTAGGTTGAAGGCCTGAAGGGAGAGGCAACTTCAGTTACCCCCGACTGCCTGCCTGACCCTAACGAAGGGGGTTGTTAACCACGCCAGGAAGGTAGACCAAACCAGCTACGAGAGATCTCTCCGTTGAGCGCTACTTGGAGCAAGAGGACGCTTGGGTGCCAAGGGGGGCTCTGGCGGTAAATCCCTTGCCTTCAGGGCCCTGTACAAGAGGCCAACGTGACTCGGGATTGGATCTCGTGGCCCGCATACTAGTCTATGGGCGGAATCTTGGATTAGTAATCCCTGTGGATTGGTGGATAGCCTTCGGGTGGATTATGGATAAGCCTACGGGTTGGATGTTATAAATGTATTCCAAATATAAATATGATAAGCTGTTGAAAATGAACTTGTTTGACATTGTTTTTCTATGCTAAGTGCTATAATTACATAAAGGAACTAGTGCCTAACAGACTAATTAAGGAAGTTGTATGATGCATGTCCAACTAAACGTGGTAGGTAATTAGATAACTAAAACAACCTGAAAGTGTGATGGATGTGGCCATGCCGTCCTACGGATGGGTGGTCCCGGTTGGCCAGGAACTTTTCTCAATCACGATGGATAACAAGAAGATCATTTTCAAAGGACACAAATAACAAGGGCATTGACCTAGAGTCTAAGTTATAATAATCCTGATTTACGTTGTTTTAGGGGAACGGAATGGGACTATGCCTTATGGCAGAGAGGTTGAGCCTTGCATCCCTCGCATTTCCTATTCTCCTTGAACCAAGTGCAACATGAATCCACTTCAACCCTAGCGTTTCTGCATCAAGTAGTTCGCTTGGGGTTCGATGCTAGTTGCCATTTAGAAAATGACCATTAGGAAAAAACCCTGATTCAGGTGGTCAGGTCCTAAGTGGGAACAGCCAGAATACTTCCACTATGTGGCAGACACAGAAAGTCCTAGATCGCAAACCCCGTGAAATTCCATGGGAGTATCGGGTGGAGCTTTCTAGACATCCTTTCAGATGGACTGCCAAGACGTGTCCTGAAGATTACAGGCGGACACGTTACATTGGTGGTGACATCGAGCTCGAGTAATAGGTACATCACTCACGTTCATTTCTTCTTCTTTCTTATTTTATGCTTTTGTATTACTTATCGACAATATCATTATTCAATGTAGCTATGTTTAACTTGTTTTCTTTCCAATTTTTGCAACTATTAATGCATGTGTTATTACACACACACACACAGATGGAACCTAAAATGGGCCAGCACAGGCTCATGCACTAGCCGGACCTCTATCATGCGCTCAACAACCCCACGGCCTCGCAGCCAGGAGCGTGGATGACACATACATCATCTTCCTAAACATCTAATTTCGTTTGTATCACATCTCGTAGTCCAACTCTAACCCAATTAACACTCCTCAGAGGGAGTCCCTAGCACATTGCCAAATAGCACGAAGTACAAATATAGGAGGTCCTCCCACTGCTGACTACCGCTACCTCATTGCGACTCTCCTACATCTTGGGGATTGGCCCCTCGATGCGTCGCTAAACATATATAACACTTCGCACACATTTCCACTCAAGGTACCAATTGATCGTATCCAGGAATGTACCTTACCTCACTTTCTTTCCCCTTAGACCCAACTCCTAGTCTACAGCTTGGACAATCTTACTCACTCAACGTCAGTCACGATCTTCTAGAAAGCAATTGCCATGCATCCAAGAGGTATTGTCTGATACATTTTAAATTTCTTTATGATTTATGCAAATAGTGAATGCCCACGTACTCAAAACAATTAAGAAAATCAGCATTTGTGCTTAGTGCAAAAGCATTCTTTCAATGACTTTGACTATCGCTCATATGCGGCATTGCATGAACCTAGCACCGAGAAACCCTCGTGCTACTAGGTTCTTAATTTTTAATTATCGACCAACCTAAATGGTGTGCATAAAAAACCAGCAAGCTTTCCATCATTCCATTCAGCATTTAAATACTTTTTATACACTCTACCCCCTCACCCGTTTAGGTTGTGCATTGTGCATAGGTTTAGGGTTCATTTTCCACATTTTTATTGTATAAAAAGCCATAAAAACTCACTAGAACATAAAGGTAGGGCTGAACTGAGCCTAAACCTCATAGTTCAAACCCCCCATACATCCAAAAACATGGTTCTTATTTTTCCTTAATTTTTGGCACTCAAAATCCATTTTTCCCTTATTTTTCTTTATTTTCTCTATTTTTGGTATTTTTCCACAATATTAAATGACTGAAAATTCAAAATGAATTGTGGGCTGTGGCCCTTAGGTTCATTTGCAGCAAAAACATAAATTTAGTTGGTGTGTCTTATTAGATTTTCCATTGATATATCAAAAATACCCAATTTCCCCATATTTCGTGTATTTTACAGGTTTTATACTATTAATTTCATCCACAACACTTATGATTTTCTGATTTTTTGATTATAAACAGTTGGAAGACATTGCAAACAACATTATAATGCATAATCATCCCATGGAAACAATTATTCATGAAGCAAATTGCATAAAATATCAATTTCCTTTGAAAAATGAGATTACCGTTCTTTACGGGTTGCGGGTTTTTATTTGCCATATCTCGGGACTAATTTCCAGCCACCATTAATGCTCATGACAGTCCACAATCAGCAATCTTCCTTCCTCTTGCACCACGGAGCAATCCGGTCTTCATTGGACAAGCATCCGTCATCCATTCTTCTTCTTCTTCTTCACCACATGAATCTGCCCTTAGAGAAGAGAGAGGAAGGAGAGAGAAGAGAAAGACTCAAATGAGAGATCTTCATAGAGACCGCCATCTCTTGGGCGAGAGGCAGCAATACAATTGGCATCCAGGAGGGAAGCAAGGGCAATGATCAGTTATAGTGGTTGTTTGCAGGCAGGGAGAAGCCCCATCCATCCATGGTGTGATTTTCGGTGCCCTCTGTTGGCCACGTTTTCTTCATCTCTCTCATCCCATGATTTGTCATGTTGCATGCCTTTTGGTTGGGGGGTTAAAATTTCCCCAAAGGGCACCCCCCCCTTTGGTCCATGTTGTGGCCACCCTTTCAAATCTTGACCATTTCTTGGCCATTTTCCCGTCCGGACTCCGAATTGAGCTTTGAAAAATCCTGGGTGTGCAGCTTGGCATCCCGCATTGGCTGGTAACTCTTGTCAACCTGCACGAAAGTCTAAAAAATTATGAAAAATCAACAAGTGTCGCTTGGATGCCTTTAAAGCACTTTGACGCTTAAAATCGTCCTAGATCGAGCCGTTGCCTTCTACGTTGAATATTTATCCCTTGATATTTATAATTTTTAGCTATTTTTAAGCTCTTCTCGGTACCAAAATTCCGCTCTCATTGGTGACCACCACGGGATGTTGCACAAAAACAACCAAAGGAAGCATCAAGCTTATACAAAATAGATACATATTAAACACAGCACAATGCTCACCCTACCCCCTGACAGAACCAAGGCATGACATCCACAAGGAGTAGACCTAGCATAATCTGATAAAAGGTTTCGAAGCTAGTCACTAACCAACTGCTCCAACACGGCCAAACTAAAAAGAACTATCAAAGAGGTTGCCCTAAGTGGTGGTCTGAACTACCTACCGAACTAAGGACAACACAACTAGGAGCTCTTATTAGGCGAGGACTCCTATAGCCTGATCAAGAAGTGATTTCTTTCAGCACATTTCTTCTTTTAGGGTTTTTATGTTTCATACTCGGGTATGTAAAAAGGAGGGAGCTGAGCGTAGTGACCCAAAGAGAACAGGGCATCGGCCTCAAGTCCTGTCTCGGTACCCAACGACCCACCAAGCCCTCGCAAGGCGACACTTGATCCTTTCCTAACGCTCACTTTTATTTTCGCTCCAACCTTCCTTAATTTCTTCTTTTTCAACAAGATGCCACCCCTAGGAAGACAAGGCATTGGCCCCGGGTCTGACTCGTCCCCAGGAACCTACCAGGCCTTCGCTAGGCAATGATCAACTGTGTATAAAGTTTTCTTTTTTCTCTTTGATAGGGGTTAGAACCCCTTTTTGCACACCTTTGTATTTATTTTTTTTCCTTTAAGATATTCAGGGTTTTTTCCTTTATCATCTTTATTTTTCTTTCTGCAGGCTTCGCTAACTGCCTCACAACTAACAAGAACTCCTAGAAGGGCTGCCTAGCAGGCTAGCACAACAGGGTCACTAGGACTCCCTTCTAAAATAGGTCTTCCAATGCCTGACAATGTCTTTACGAGAGGCAACAACTACTCATACCTCCCTCAAACATACCAAACCGAAACCTCGAGACTTTATGCCTTGGACGCCGGCCCCCAACAAGAAACGAAAAACCCCTTTACAAGTACTCAAACACATATATCATAAAAACCACAGTACTCATAAAGGAAAGATATCACCTAGATAGGGCCACAAGAAGCTTCCATGCAATAAAAGGCTCCTTCCAAGCTCTTCTTCAAACTTGTCCAGCACAGAACTCAAACAAGAAACCATTAACCGCACCTGTACTAAACAGACAATGGGCCCTCTTGGCCTAATGAAATAAAACATTTCACCACAAAACTTAATCGGCCCTCTTGGCCTAATGAAATAAAACAATAAAACCTCGCAAAATGGGCCCTTTTGGCCTAATGAGATTAAACAAAATAGCACCTACACATCCCTCCCTGGAAGAATCCAAATACACAATAATAAGCTCCTTTCCAAGGAGGAAAAATAGGCTCGTAACCCTAAACTAAATGCATAAGGTTATGACCCATCCCTCCTGCATAAATAGCAAGAGGCGTACGCATAACATGTCGTCTAATTAACCTATGGGTCCTAAATAATAACAATAAATTGGTCTCGGCTACTCTTTACATCACCCATATCAACCATCATCTGCCATATATTGCATGTTCTGATAACATACCCCACAAGCGACCGGATCCTGTTTCATCATTGATCACAATATCCAAACTAGGACCACAATTAAAGAAGAGGTCTTCTTCATAAGCAAGATTTGCTAATGAATCCGCAAACTAATTCCAGTAACATAGAATCAGCTGAAAAGACGCTCTCTCAAACTCCTCAAGTAGGGTCATAGCAGTTCGATGATACATACAGAGAATGGGATTCCACACTGTATATGTCCCATTTAGCTGATTCAGGATCAACTAAGAATCCCCTTTTACTAACAACCGACGAATACCACCTTATTTGGCAATATACAGCCCCATAATGAAGGCTTTATACTCCGCCATATTGTTAGTGAATCCTATCCCGAGATAAGCAGCTAACTTCATCGTCACTCTACGTCGGGGGTCTCCGATTACTATTCCCACACTCCCTTTTCTATTAGGGCCCCTGGACGCTCCATCAAAGTATAATGTATACGTCCACAATGTATACATCGACAATGGGTTTACTCCTCTATTCGTAATTATGGTAATCAAAGTTTAGCATGTTGAGAGGATGAACTGACGGCTCCATCCCACCTTCTTCATTGAACTCAATAGGGATACTCGTCAACAGTCATAAATAGTGATGGCAGAAGACTTTGATCTCCCACACAAAGGTTCCGTCCTCTTGCTCAATCACCTTATATCCTTTTCTCCACTAGATGAGTTTCCCCTCATGGTATCTTTGCTCCAGATATGGGTGCTCCAAATAAGGGATTAACCGACCCATCAACCGTCTTTAAGCTTTTTTCTGCATGTCTCAAATCATCCCCAGCATGGACCTGCAATGCATTTCTCTATATATTAGCATACTTAGAAATAATAAGGTTTAATCTTATTAAGATTAACCTTATTCTTAAACTCTACTCCCTCTAGATCAGCTAATAGGGCTGTAGACCTATTCTTCCCTAACCTGACGATTTTGTAGGGGCCATCCCATTTAGGTTCCAGCTTCCCTGGAAACAGTTCCCTACGCGCATCATAATATAAAACTAGTTTTCCTTTCTTAAAGGTATACTTCTTTGCTTTTAGGTCATGCAACTGTTTCATGCGACGTTTAGCCACCTCTTGGTGTAATAGGCTTTGCAGCTTAATTTCATCTAGGTGCGCTAAGGTCGTAAAACATTCTAATAGGGCGTCCTCATTACCCAAAGAATGGTTTATTGCGAATCTAATGGTTGGAAACTCAATTTCTAAGGGTAAAACGCACTCTTCACCATAAACTAGTTTGAATGGCATGTGGCCAGTGGCTCGCTTAAACGTGGTATTATATGCCCATACTGCCATGTAAAGCTTCCTGTCTCAGTCTCGTTTCTTTTCAGATACAACTTTCAATAGGATACCCGCAAGTTGCTTGTTGGTACTTTCAACCTGCCCATTTGCATGTGGATTATAAGGGGTCGTTTTATTGTGCTTGATTTGCCAAGCCTCAGTCAAGCTTTTGATCACCTTATTCAGGAAATGGGTTTCACGCTCCGACACTAATTCTTTCAGGGGACCAAAACAACATATTATCTGCTCTAAAAGGAAACTAGCAGTTTCTTTAGCATCATCTTTCCTTGTTGCACGTGCTTCTGACCACTTCGTGAAGTAGTCAGTTGCTACAATAATATACCTCTTTTGTGCAGTCCACGACGGAGTAATGGGACCCACAAAGTCTATTCTCCACTTCTCAAATGGAAGTATCGCCATAATAGGGGTGAGTGGTCTTTTCCTATTCTCTCGACTATCATGTCGTTGACAAATATTGCATCTCTTAACATACGCAAACGCATCATGGAAGATGGCAGGCCACCAATAACCTGCTCGTAAAGCCTTTTGTGCTAGAATGAATGCCACTCTTCCAAAATGAATGGCACCTCGTCAGGCATCACACATCGACGATAGATGTCATCAACCCCTTGCCGATATAATGTACCTGCGATCAAGGCACTCTTCCAAAATGAATGGCACCTCGTCAGGCATCACACATCGGCGATAGATGTCATCAACCCCTTGCCGATATAGTGTACCTGCGATCAAGGCAAACTTTAACTCCTGTTGCTTAATTTTCCTTCTCTCAGCTTTAGATAGTTCGGATCCAGCCTCTCCTGTCGATAAATAATGCGTTATTACAGCATACCACGAGAGAATAGATGCCGTATCTATCTCAAATAATGATTCCATGTCCGGTGACAACTAGGATTTTGGCACATACCAGAGGATGTGCAGTTTCAGAGGGGGTGGATGTTGTGATGTTATGAGGACATAGTGTGAAAATGTATGGAATGCATCATCATTCGACTTCTCTATTGATCTAGAGAGTCAATGTGATCTGAGCCATTAGTACTAGTGCAAGTTGCATGAATTATCCAAAAATACTAGATTTTTGGATAATTTTAGTCTATTTTTTATATTATTTACTGTAAAAATCTAAAAAAGTTAGAAAAAGCATCTAGATTAGGATGGCATGCAAAAGATAGTTGCTTTTTCAACCAATTAGGGGATTTTCACAAGAAGGACAATTTGACGAAATCGCGCGCGTTGTGATCGCTGTAAAAAAGCTGAAAACTACAGATTGAACTGAAAGAAGAACAAGGAGTGATCTGGGAGATCCGTGACTAGGTGTATTGGGGTTTTACCCCCCCTTTCGGAGCCAACGGAGCCATCAGATTTGGGTTCCGAATAGCAAAGAAAGAGCTAATTTTTCTTATCCACGTTTTTGGTCTATGAAGGAGCTCCAGGAGAACTAATGCCTGGAGATTGCTTCTGAGTAGAGCAAAGATTCCAGGTTCTTTCAATACATATTGTTTCAATTCATTGTGATTTGTTTTTGTCGTATTTACCACTTGGGTATTCTCTATCTTCTCTTCCATCTCCTATCTCTACTTACTTCTACTTCTCATCCCCGGTGGATTCCACCTTTCGACAAAAACCCCTTCGACAGCGTGTGCGTATGCGTGTGCGTGTTTCCCCCTAAAAAAAAATATGTGCTTTGCTCTATATTGAAAGGAAAAGGTAAACACCAACAATTCTCCTTCCCCCCTTCAAAGTTTTCCTCCCTCCCCCCTCCCCAACATGCCACCCTCCAACTAATGGCCACCTAGGTGGAATGCCTCTAGCATCTTTATTGAAGAGACTTTTTAGCTCTATTCGGGTCTGAACGATGTACCATTTGAATATTATAGATCACTAATAATGTCAGTACGAAGAGGAGATGCTATTATTGGTGTTGCTGTTGTTGTTGTGCAATTAGCTACTCTACTATGGCACATGCATGCCTCATCTTTGTCCATGGGGGTGAAAACATGTGTGGAAGTCCCAAACTGGATGGTGATGAGTGTATGGATGTTATTGAGAACCGTGTTGGGAAAATTTTGGGAGTATCCTCTTAATGAAGAACATCATCTAGATTCATAGAATAGGTGTAAATAACACTCATGAACTTGAACTATCGATGACACAAACTGTATTGGTAAGTGCAATAGAGGCCCTATGATAGAAATCACATTAGCATTATATTATAATTAAAAATTCATGCATAAGATAACAATCTCTATAATTTTCATAATTGATTGGTGTGCAAAATACACAATAGCTACCTATGATTACTATGTGATATCCTAATAGAAAAACAAAAGTGGGATACACACTAAACTTGTGTTGAAAAGCTTGGAAAGTTGGCAATTTGTGTTTTATCTATACACAATTTGTGTTTTATCTCTACAAAAACTTCCAAAGGGCTTTCAAGGACATATCTAATAGCATGACTTTATGTAATCTCAATGGGTGTCCCTATGAAGGCTACTAGTTGACACTTGTATTATATTTTGTACAATGGACACTAGGCCAAAATATTTATGCATGGCTCAACTTCTCATTCACATAAATTCAATTTAGGCTTTAAATAAATATAATTTCACACTAGTTTTTGTATACATAAGATGAAAAGTGCAATTATTTCTCTATGCATGTATTCATATTCATATAGGATCAACTACCTATTAACATGCGATCATTAGAAATTGGCTTTTGTGCTTTACCAATTTGATGGTTGCATCGCAAAGATAATGTAAAATTTTTAATAAAAATATAATATCAAGGTTGATAGAATAAAGATAAGAAATAGTTTGGGAGGAAGGAACTTAGCAAAGTCCACCGACTCATATAGTTTGTCATGACAGAGATGGGAGCTTGGAGCAAGAGTCTATCATGGTAGCCTAGAGTTCATGTTTTAGCTTCTTCTAGTGGGTTGATCCACTCCTCCTCATAGTTCTACAAGATTTCCTTAATGATCTCTAGGGCAAGTGGGGTCACACTATCCAAATTCTTCACTCGAGCCACTCAAGCTTCGAGAAACACATTCTCTCCTACTTCTGGGCTTTACTCTCGAGCATCATTGACAAAGGTGAGGTGCTCATTTGACATTCTTTCAACCATTTCTGATGGTCGTGGAGGGTGGCATCTCTCTAGAAAGCTGCTCGAAGAGGGCAATGCTCACCTTTTTTAGGGGGTTGACGTGCATGGAGAGCTCCTACCACTAGTGCTGCTATCAAGTAAAGAACCAATTGATGAATTTCAATGACTAGAGAGCCATTTCCTAGTTGAATTCTTAGAGGATGAGGATCAAGGGTGTAGGCCTAATATTGGGGAGGGGCTGTGAGTAGTAATAAGGGTGGTGCTATGGCCTATGGGACTTTTGATCGCTATGGCAAGGGACTTGTTCTCCTATTGGGGTTCTTCTTCTTGTAGGCATTTCTAGCCCTTTGACTTTAGAAGGGTGTATTTGGTGGAGAGGTTGGTGGTGAAGGTGGCCTTCTTAGGCAAGGAAAATTTTGAGATGGCTTTATGGGGGTTGTTTTTGGGTGGTGGCTTGCTTGTTGAGGGTTACTCTTTGAGATGGCATCCTTTTTTAAGACTTCGTCTTTGATTCTTTGCATGGAAATCAAGACCTCATCTTTGATTCTTTGTCCTTCCTTGCCTTTCATGAGCTCCTTGATAGGGTTGGGGAGGACACGCACTGTAGTGGTTACCATTTAGGGGGTGTCAACCCGCTGCTGGTGAGGCAAGAAGGTAGTCAAGGTCAACTAGGGTAGGGGAAAATAGAAGAGTGAAGTATTGCTCACACATCACCTTCATGGCCTTGACAATGGATGACTGGTGGGCAATATGTCTAGCCTTAAAAAAAAGATGCTCTCAAAGAATATGGATGCAAGAAAAAATAGGAGAAGAAGGGAAAAAGAAGAGAGAGCCTACCTTCCTCGAAATATTGAAGGAGTTTGGCCTACAAGTATAGAGGCTTGAATAAGAACTTGAGGGCCTCCTGCTTTGACTTGTCTCATAAGTTAATTATATTTAAAAAATTAGTATCAAAGTCATGAAATACCTAAAAAGGCCACTGCACAAAAATGTGAGCTTGCCGAGGATTCTTGGATAGTCGATCGACTTGGTATTTTTACTATGCTTCAACTGAGGATTGGATGTAGGTCCTATGTGGATTCTTGGATAGTTTATTGACTTGGTATTTCTATCGGGCTTGGAATTTGGATTAGATGTAGATGTTGTGTATCCAAACTTCTTTGAGCTAGGTGATGAATTCCATCTAGAATGGGATTCATTCCTCTAGAATGAGGTGATCTTGTATCACCAATAAAAATTTAGGGACTGTAAATTCTAGTGGTGTAATGGCTTCCAACCTAAAGGCTAACTTGTAGGGAGTCATACTGGTTGCAATCTTCAAGGATGTTTGGAAGGCCCAAAGTGTAGTGGGAAGCTTAGTATCCCAATCTTCTCAATTCTAATCTACCAATTTGGTTAAAATCTTGCATAGAACTTTGTTGGTGGATCTGCTAAACCATTGACTTGAAGATACTAAGGATACAGTTTTAATGTATAATTAGAAAGAATGAGGTGAGCTCTTTGATGAATTTATTTGCAAAGTGTGTACCTTGATCACTAAACAAATTTAGGCATGCCATACCTCATGAAGATATCCCATAATGAACATTTAGCTACTAACTTGGTGGTATTGTGTAGCTTCTATCCATCAGCTTCTACCCATTTGGTACAGTAGTCAATTGCCATTAGTATGTGCTTTTTGTGGGTGTAGGTAGCAACTGGAGAGATGGGACCACAACAAAGTCCAATCCCCACTTCTCAAAAGGTTAGAGGGGTAGGGTTGGTTGGAATGGTAAGAGATCTCTAGCTCAACCCCATTGATAGGAATCACAATATTGGATCCACTTGCAAACATCATCATGCATAGTTGGCCACCATAGATTGGCTTGCTAAATTTTTTAGATTCACATACATGTGCATCCGTGTGAGCATTCAACTACACATGTGTGCATTCATGCACCTGAACTGAAACTCTCTAGCATGAACGGTCATGTTGTTCGCCCACAAATCCTTGGCTTCTTCTGCCGTCAAGGTACCCATATCAATAGCCTAGGCTTCTACATCTCCGATCCCTGCTTCAACTAATTTATAAGAAGCCGGCCCGCCTCTATGTATAACTATGCCCTCGTGGAGGCATGCATGAATAAATAACTTCCGTTGTCATCTTGTGAATGATAATTTGGAATTTCTTCGTTGAGAAATCCTCAATGTCTGAGCCACTACAACGGGTAGAACATGACAGTTGTCTTTTCACGGTTCAGTGTACTAGAAACTTCTAGAGGAATTAGAGACCAGTCACGCTCAAGGCTAGTGCGGGGAGCGGGACTGCACTCCCCCCCCCCTCCCCCCCCATTGCCCCCACTCCTCTGAGGGTTGCACTTAGTGCAAACAAGGGGAGTGGAGGTTCCTTACCCCTCTGTTCCTACCACTTACACTTGCCAAAAATTGAGTGCTAACACTAGGTTACTAGGGTTATCACATTTCATTGGGGGATGACATGTTTGCATGGATTAGCAACCAATCAATGCTGCACTTCTAATAGAAAACGTGGGACTGGTTTTGTCACTTCTTATGACTAGTATATAGCTGGGACATGGTGTGACCCCTATGTGATACTAAGATCCAACAAGACCTATTCGCCCCATATTCCCTCGATGTGCTAGGGCCCTTAGAATGGAGTCCAAAGATCACATATGCTTCAGCTTGCTTTCTCTCACTCACACTCTCATTCGCATCAACACACACCCACACATGCACACACATACACGTATCAAGAAGTACTAAGAACCCTTAAAAGAGATCATGTGGTCTACTAGTCCTAAAAGTTTTACAAGTCTAATAAACTAGTGATTTACAAATGGAAAATCAAATGTCTTCTTCTTCCTCTTCTTCGGAGGAATTGGTTCATCAAGCACATCACAAATTTGAATGGTGTCAATTATAATCAATAGCTATCCTTAATTTCTCTAAAAGCAACATGGCAATCAAGAAAGATCAAATGTTCTTCAAAACGAGGGTTTTACATCCTAGAAGATACACCACGTCTTCTCTCAAAGAAACCCCACATCAATTCAATATCCAAAGACAATCATTTTTTCAATCTTTTCACATTGAGAACATTATTGGCAATACCTCACTTCGTGTTTCCACAAGTAGTGATATACTTACGTACCTTTTGTATGTAGCCTATAAATTATATATTATTATGTGTTATGGGGGTTTAGTATATGTAAACCCTCTATATCACATGCATTCAAGGTCCTTTTAAGAATACCCTCATCTATGACCTTTCTTGAAATAAAACACACCCTTTTTATTCAATCAATAAATTGCCCCTCTATATGGCACCCTTTTATATGTAAACATTTTATAAAAATAGTGTATAATCAATACCTTATTTTGAGCTTGCATGATGTGCTCACATATTTTTGAGCCACACCCTCAAGATCGTGTGTTAGATTAAGGATTTTACATGACCCACCTTAAGTGTATCTTGAAATACATTCATCACATTTGATTTGCAGCATTTGATTATTGCCTCCATTGACTAACAAGGCCTTTGAAAAAATGTGTTATGACTTTTAATGTGCACTAAAGGGTAATGTATACTATACCACCACTCATAGGCATGTTCCATGATGTGGCCTTTGCATAATAGGATTTTAACTGAGCAAATAACAATGCAGATCATCCCCTCATCCCTCTATATTATACCTAGTTTATTGATTCCTTTTGTCTACCTCATAAAGGTGAGATTTACATCCTATAGTGCATTGAAACCCTCTGAAATGCTACTATCTGTTAGAATATTGGAGGGACCCATCATGTGTAAAATGCATATATTTTTTAGGAAAGAATCGAGGGCATTCCTACATTATATCATGAAGTTCAAATTAGGGAGCACCAGGGTACCCTCTTGAGCTTGTAGGTGGTAGATTAGTTCTTAAAGTAACCTCAATTTCTCTCTATGCCACTTGATTTGTTAGCTTGTAGCCAACATTTGTTACATGCATGTGTTTCAACCCTGCTTTATAGCTCATCTGATATTTGCCATAAATAAAATGCCTAGATACTGGGTGATGGAGATGGTAGGAAGGGTGTGCTACTCAATAGTACTTCCTTGTACCATCTTCCGAGCTCCTAGGGTCCACTTAAGAGAACTTTTCCAACTTTAGGTCTTTGTGCACTATTCCAATTTAGATTTACCTCCCATCCAACTAGAGAAGTCTACGCTTCCCTATTCTATAATACAAAAGTTGTTATAGCTCGAGAGGAGCATTTCTAGGGCATTTGTTTGACACGTACTAGTAAAGCCTAAGACTACCCATTGTATTCCTTATATTATTATTCCTTAAAACTAATACCATTTTAAAGTACAAGGAAATAGTGGAAATAGTATGTTGAAGTAAATCAATGAATTTTATACACTAAGAAAATCGAGTCTATTTATAAGCATATTTCTACATGTATTCATGGATATCTATGTATAATTATGTCCAATGTGTAGGTGCTTAGATGTGCGAATAAAGTCTAGAACATGTTTATGCATATAACTGGGGTTAAAATACAAATGAGACACACGTGTATAAATTCACCTATAAACATGAATATACACGTGACCTTAAAAATGTTTATATAATCTACATCGATAGCAAGAATGCATTCAGTATGACATATGAGGGATACATAAGTGAAAACTCAAAAATGGAATTACATGTAAAAAGGGATTAGAATGTCAAGTTTGATGATCAAAATGTTCATTTATTTATCTATTGGAGAGAGTACCTTAATATATTTGATGGTATAGGCATGGAAATAAGCATTGGAAAATACGCCAAGGTATATTCATGCTTGCATTGATGCATACATTGACAAGTATAGAAAATTATACTATTTATAACAAAGATATATGAGGATCTATCCCCATTGTCCACATTTGTTATCTTGTCAGAGATGTACCACATTTTTTGAAAATATACATAATGCACAATGTGATTTGATAACATATTGTCTATGTAATTCAATTTGTACTAATATATATTGGCAAGATACATAAAGAAAATTATACTATTGCCCGTATGCATATAAATAATGCCAAATGTTGCACATGCCTTGCTGGCACCTATGAAGGTCATACTATAGGAAGATGTACATGTTTTTTGTGATTTAACAAGAAGACCTTGTAGGTCAAAAATTCTCTTGATAGCTCCTTATATGAACTTGCTTACAAAACATTACAAGTTGGCACAAATGAGAATCGTACCAATGATAATATACTGTAACATTCTGATCTTTCACTCGTGAGTTGGCTTTATAAGTCGTAAGGATAATTTTTGAATTAGATAATGGCATATTTTTTAAATTAATTATCCCCCTCTACTCCAGCCGACTGTCGTGCTGGAGGAAGAGGGGAATAGCATGTATGAGCAAGCTCCTTGCTGGAGCTTGCTGAAGGTTGAAGGCATGCGAGATGCCACGCAGGGGAGGGAGGATCCCCTCCCCTCCCCTATTTAAATTGAGGATGGTGGGAGGATTAAGGGGGTCGCCGCTGCCATAGAGCAAGGGAGACTCCTGTGCTGCCGTGGTGCAAGAAGTGGCTGCCGCCATGAGAGAGAGGAGTGGACGCTGATGCTGCAGTCGAGACGCTGCCGATTTGTTGCCATGAAGCCAGAGGAGACACACCAGCAGTCGCTGTGCACTCTGCCCTCTTTGCCAACATTCGCCCGATCTGTCGCTCGCATGTCGCCACATGGAGCTTCCACGTTCCCTTCCAAAAGCTCAGAAGCTTCTTAGGAAGCTTCTAAAAGCTTCCTAAGAAAGCCCCCCCTCACATGGACTACTTAAGCCCTTTCTTCCCCCACACAAAATCCACTGTTAAGGGTCTTTTACACCTTTCCCCCCCATAAATTGCCCTTGTTGGTTCTTGTTCATGTGGGCGTGGTAAAGCCTTTTTTTTCCCCCCATACAAAATTCCTTCATGTGCCTCATTTAAGCCCTTTTGTCCCCCCACCTAAAACTCCCTCTTCAAGGTTATACACCCCTTCCTTTTCCCCCCTTTTTTCCCCTTTTTTTTCCACCTAGTGCATCCTAAGACTACCCCCTCCCCTTCGGAATCAAAATAAACGCCCGCGGCTTTCATAAGCCTTACTTAAAAGAGGTTTTCCTACCCCCTTCACGGGAATTGAACTCCATTCCTGTAGGTTTCCCCCTCCCCCACGAAAAATCCCTCTAAGGCATTTTTCGCCCTAGCCATTCTTTTCAATCCCTCAAAAATCCATTTAGTACCTCTTATTCCGTGGGTCCTATTTGAGGCCCTTAAAAAGGCTCATTAAGCTTGTCCCCTTGGATTTCCTTCAATCTCTCAATTAGCCCGAGTTCTAAACCCCTTTCCGTGTATTCAATTTGCACCGAAGCTTCTACGAAAGGAAGAAAAAAAAAACATTCATAAAGGATGGTGGAATTACAAAGGGAGTTTTGCAAAGCCACACCCAAGACGGAAAGGCCGCATTTGTGATGGCTCCTAAGAAAGCCCAAGGCGCAACCCCAGGAGGATTGTGTCCTAGCATCCACGTGGACATCTCACCACAAGTCCAGGTTTTCCTTCCTAATTTTTATTTTACGTTGTTATAATTCAATTGTGCTTAGATGATTTTTTTGAGATAGGATGCATTTTTCGTCTTAAATACTTTGGTTAATTTTAAAAGATTTAGCTCACGACGGAAGAGTTCGGCCATTAGTATTTTTAATAAAACGAACAAAATAAAGTGACTAGAAGATTGATATGCGTTTCCAGCAAGTAGCTTTTGTGCATTTCAATGAATTGAACTTAGATTAATGTCCATATTTACAAAACGGAATTAAGATAGTGCACTCCGTTTAGGCATGGGAGTATAAATTGCATGTCCCATTATTAGGACATATCTTCTTCGCAATGAGTCATTATGGGAAGTGCTAATAATCCATAGGAAATTACAAGGCATGAAATGATTCTTAAGTTGCATAACTCTAGTCAATTGGTATAAATGTCATTTTTCAACTGCATAATTATTAGTAAAAGGTTGCATGTTTTAGCATGAATCTTATTCGCATGTTATAGAATGATTAATTGGAATTAGGCTATAACCTAGCCTATGCTTGATCTTAAACCAAAAAGTTAGGATTTAAAAATCAACTTACGCGTAGACAATAAGTCATGTGGTTATGGAAATGATAGTGTAATTATCTTCAAGAATAGATAGGTTAAATTGGCATAAACCTAAACACCTAAAACCGCGGAGTACTCGTTTTGAAAAGGGTTAATTCAATGCGACGTATCCCAAGGAACTAACTAAGGTTAGCCATGTGAAGACATTTACCTAGTCGCATGTATTGCCAAAAGCAAAAACTCCTATACCCTAAATACTTGCCCACATTCATGGAATGTAGGGATAGTAGGACCTACTTGCGAGAAGTGATCTAGGGTTTTCCTATGAATCTCTTGCTAAAAAGATGAAACTCAAAACCCTAGGACTGACAAGTCGGCCTAATGCAGTCAGGAACGGATTGTTATATCTAATCATGACACTGTGATTAGAAGACACCGTTGATGGATAGAATAGTCCCATAATTTGATACGACACTTGTGCAACAAGTTGCAGAGTCGCATGATCTTGTGATTAGATCACAAGGGAATGGCCAATACCTTGGAATGAGATTGGCAGATTCTTACGCAAGTTATCTTGCGGAAGGATGAATAATCGTCCTAAAATAGTATCTTTCTTGGGTAAAGATAATTTCTTGGAAGCAAAAAACCAACCAATAAATTGGAATAACATATGAACTTAAGGTATTAATCAAGTCGGGTTAATAGGGTATGCCCTAAATCAGGATATAGTGTTAACAAACAAACCCTTCAGAATCTTGCCAAGTCGCAATTGATCCCGGATCGAGTGCTGGATGCATTCGGAAAGAAGGATTCACTCGTTAGCAGTTGGCCAACAATAACGACCAATGGAAATGATTGTGCTTGTTACAGATTTAAGAGCACTATTTTGCTTTGTTTCATCAGAGAATTAAAGGATAAATGAATATCTAATGCTTCACATTGAAGGCCTGAAGGTAGAGGCAGCTTCAGTTACTCGCGACTGCCTGCCTGACCCTAACCAAGGGCATTGTTAACCGCACTGGGAAGGTGGACCGAACCCACCGCGAGAGATCTCTCCATTGAGCACTACTTGGAACAGGAGGATGCTTGGGTGCCAGGGGGGGCTCTGGCTGTAAATCCCTTGCCTTCCGGGCCTTGCACAAGAGGCTAACATGACTCAGGATTGGATCTCGAGGCCCGTATACTAGTCTACTCGCAGAATCTTGGATTAGTGATCCCTATGGATTGCTGGATAGCTTTCGGGCAGATTGTGGATAAGCCTATGGGCTGGACTTTATGTATTTCAAAGATAAATATGATAACGTGTTAACAAGGAACTTGTTTGACATTGCTTTTCTATGTCAAGTGCTATGATTACGTAAAGGAACCAGTGCCTAACGGGCTAATTAAGGAAGCTGATTGATACATGTCTAACTAAATGTGTTAGGTAATTAAATAACTAAAACAACCTAAGGAATGTGCGGTGGATGTGGTCCTATGGATGGGTGGTCTCGGTTGGCCGAAAACTTTTCTCAAATCATGATGGATAGCAGGAAGGTTGTTCAAAGGATTCGAACAGCAAGAGCATTGACCTAGAGTCTAAGTTATAAATCATCCCGATTTATGCTGTTTTAGGGGAATGGAATGGGACTATGCTTATTGCACAGAGGTTGAGCTTTGCATCCCTCTCATTTCCCATTCTCCTTGAACCAAGTGCAGTGTGAATCTACTTCTGACCTAGTGTTTTTGCGTAAAGTAGTTTGCTCGGGTTCGACGCTAGTTGCCGTTAGAAAATGACCAATAGGAAAAACCCTAATACAGGTCAGTCCTAAGTGGAAACGGTCGGAATACTTCCACTACGTGGCAGATGCGGAAAGTCCTAGATTGTAAACCCCGTAACATTCCATGGGAGTGCCGAGCAGAGCTTTCTAAATATCCTTTCCGATGGACTGCTACGACATGTTCTGAAGATAACAGGTGGATACGTTACAGTTGGTATTAGAGCCAACTAACAACGGATTTGTTTTTATGAAATTTTAATAAGATGAAGTAAAGCAAATGTGGCTGTTCCAAACATTTCCTTACTTTCAATGTTGTCTTGCAGAATTACAAAGCATGGAATAGGTTCTTAGTGTTCCGTGTCATGTTTATGACTGCGATGCATTCCTCGGATTATCAACAAAGGATTGGGATGATGAACATCCTAGAGCGAATCTATAATGCATTGCCTTTGTACATGGAACCACTACAAGGGGACACACATATAGCGACGATAAGTAGCGATGTTTTTTTTTTGTGTCGGTATTAGCATCGCTATCTGTGTCGCTAAAAACGTCGTTATTAGCGTCGCTATTTAGCGATGCAAATAGTTATGCTAATAGCGACGCTAATAGCGACGACTTAGTGCAGTAACATTTCACGGAAACCCAAACGTTTCTTTCAAACGAGCGTGCAAATGCGGAGAGAAAGAGAAAGGGACGTGAGCAAGAGAGGGAGGTGAGCAAGGGAGGTGAGCAAGGAAGCAAGCTGCGAGCCGCACGCGAGGAGAGGAGCGTTGCCCACACGAAGATGTCGTGGAAGAAGAAGAGAGCACGACGGTATGCCCTATTTTGGTTTCTTTATAATCTTTGTTTTGCTTTGCAATGTAGGTTAGAAAGTGTTGGTTTCTCTTCAATCTTTGTGTTGCTTTGCAATGTAGGTTAGGAAGTGTTGAAAGAGAGAGAAATGAAAGCGAGTGTTTTCAAAAATTTTCTTGTGTTGGTTTTTATTCTTTGCAATGTAGGTACGAAAATGTATGTGTGTGAGCATAGTTTAGAGCCGACCTCAAAGATAGATAAGTTAGAGCCGAACTCAAAGAGATAGGTACGAAAATTAAAAAAAAAAGACCTGAAATATATATAATGGAATGGTCCCAATATACAATATAGAATCGTTATTAAATTATCATTCCATTACATCGCAGTCAAGATGTCTAGCACTCACGACCAACATGGTGGTGATCGTGAGGCTTGGCTCAATCAAGGTGTCCCCTGTCCATGCACGCAATGCAAATTGGCCATTTGTCGAAAACGTTGTTTTTCCATAGAGCATGTGCAATGGTATGGAGAGTTTCGAGTTGAGATAATCGACCAAGCAGTCTTGAATTACAAGATTGCAGTAAGTTCTCTCTCATTACTATATGACATGTAATTGATTTAAATATAACAGTTTGGGGTTATCTTAGAAGTTAGCTCTTGAACATCCTTTACAAGGTCAAGGCCATGTCGATACATTGCAGTCCGCACATCTCTTGTGTCTAGTAAGATGGGTTCATCCGCACTCTATGCCGTCCGAGATAACTAACTATCTCATAGAAGGTGATAACTCTCAATCCCCTTCTATGGGTGAGAATGCTGGAGACATGGACAATCCTCTTGCTTTTTTGGAGCTCGAGTTAGAGGACATGATCAAATCATTGCTTCTAACGGACTCGGAATCCCAAGATCCTTTAATTGCGGAGGCTTCCATTCCATTGTATGATGGGAGTTAGGTATCCCGTTTGAAGACACTTCTTGCATTGTTGAGCATACAAACTAAGTATGGATGGAGCGATGCGAGTGTGATAGAGCTATTCAGGTATATTATGATGTGTATGATTCTTTATTGAAAGCCATTAAAATGTGCTATGTAGTACTCTGATAACGTGCTTCATTGCAATTTGTAGAACGTTGAAATCTTACATTTTGCCTACCCAAAACACGATGCCTGCGTCTCGTGATGATGCAAGATAAGTGTTGCAAAAGCTAGGCATAGATTGTGTTTTCTTCCGGGGAGAGTTTGAATTGTTGGCCACATGTCCCAAGTGCGGTGCGGAAAGGTATCGAAATGACTTGCAAGGACAGACTATTCTGCAGAAGGTTTTGAGGCACTTTCCGCTGATACCGCGTGTTTGTCACATTTTTCGAACCAAGAGTTTTGCAAAGTTGACTACATGGCATGCGGAAAATCGATCCACTGATGGTGTACAGTGTATACCAGCTGACTCTGAAGCATGGCATCAGATTGATGAGACTTTCCCTGACTTTGCAAAGGAGGCGAGGAATCTACGATTCGTCTTGCCATGGATGGGGTAAATCCTTTTGGTTTACGTTCTGCCTCCTATAGTGTATGGCCCGTGGTCGTTGTTAACTACAATATGCCACCATGGATTTCCACCAAGAAAGGACACCTTTTGCTCAGCTTGCTTGTGCCTGGAGGATACAAAGTCAAGAATATGGATGTCTACCTCTCTCCACTGATTGATGAGCTAAAGGAGTTGTGGGAGGGAATTGTAGTGGTGGACATGAGCAAACATATTGGTAGGCGATCCGCAACTATAAGGACAATTCTTATGTGGACCTTGCATGACTTTCCAGGTTATGGAGAATGCTCTGGTAAAGCGTGTTTTCTTATTTTGCTAGTTTTCTTTGAGCGATGTTGGTGTTATGACATGCCTCATTGTATATGTGTGTTCTAGAGGGCTAGTCACGTCAGGTTACCATGCATGTCCTCTGTGTGGACCAAGGTTGGATTCTCGTATATCAAAATCTATGAAGAAGATGGTATTTGAGGGACATCGAGCTTTTTTGCCAGAGGGTCATGTCATGAGAGAAGGATTTCTTGGTCGCCCTCCTGTGAGAATGAATGCATTGAGCTGGTTTGATCGCAGGATGGTGGACCAAGACTCGCTTCCCAGTGGAATGCGACGCTTCTCAATTTTCTATGAGCTGACTTATTGGAAAGAATTGAAAATTAACCACCTTTTAGATCCCATGTACATTTTTAAGAATGTGGGTAGCTTGCTATGGGACCATCTCACTGGGCAGCGAGACACAGTAGGAGCGAGGATGGATTTGAAAGCAATGGGAAAGATGGAACCATATTGGGCCTGTAAGTGGCGTCGACGGTCAAGTGCAATTGTCGCGCACTCCTTGGGTTTTGTCTGGCAATGAAGTGCGACAAGTAAAGGAAAACATCAAGTCCTTTCGCACTCTGACTGGCCTAATGCGTTCTCTCAAGACAGCATTCACAAAGGATGACCAACTGACAGGACTCAAATCCCATGATTGGCATAAGATGTGTCAGGTATGTACGGTATGAGGCTGCGTATGGCAGGATTCTGCATATTAGATTTCAGAATCTCTGTTTGTTTATACACAATATTAATTACACGGTTTTCACAAATCGTATTGGCGATGGCAATTGCGGGGTCTCTGACAACGGAGATACAGACAACCATTTACAAATTTTCCGAGTTGGTTTAGTTTGTCTCCCAAAAATAGATTCACACATTGTCGATTGAATGCGTGAAATGCATGGTAGTAGAGACTACTTGTCTTTTAGAGAAGTATCTTCCCACTAGCATGCTCACGATACAAACCCATCTTCTAGTGCATATTGTAGATGAATTGCAGGTTGCAGGTCCGGTCCATAGTCGATGGATGTTTTTCCTTGAACGGTTCATGAAGACCGTAAAGGGGTTTGTGCGACAATGAGCTCATCCTGAGGATACCATGGCTGAAGGTTGGTTTTAGTGTCGGAGGCCTTGGTGTACATTTCTGAGTGGTTGTCCACTGTGGACCGGGACAAAGGCTTGATATGGTCACTTAAGGAGGATGATCGTCTAAATGGAGATGTCCTAGTGGGAAATGGAATAGAGAAGAAGATGGATGCATCCATGGAGTCCAAGGTGAATCGATTTTGTATGTTGCATAGCGCTACGATGGAGAAGTGGTTGCAACGGTATGAGGATGCTTGATCTGAGTGAGAGTCTGCAAGATCTGACTTTCGACAGAGTACGCGTCAACGGCCCATTCGATATCCGAAGGGCTTAGAAGGTAAGAGTCCCTAATAATTGACGCGCTTTAGCAATCTCAAAGTGGACTTTTATACTAATCGTAATATGGATCAGGTCGTGTTTTTCCCTAATCCGCAACAACCTCAATGGTGATATGTCATTCCCATGACATCTAGTAGTATCCCTGTGTTTGCCAGAACCCTAGTACCGATCGTAGAAGAGACACCTTGAATAGCGGCAATGATAGAAGGCATACAAGAAACTAGGATGAACCGCTCGGAGGACCAAGACATCTCACCTATGGAGATAGAGGATGGGTTTTTTGAAAATGAAGCAAAGTCCTCATTTTGTGGAGAATTTTGTATAGATCTCCCGGTGTATACTGAGCTATGTCAAGATGAGATTGTGGAACCCTAAACAAAAGTGACTCAATCAAAATGTTCCTCCCACTACAGCAATGCCAATTTTTGCAAATCGGTTAGGACAGTTTGTATGTTTTTGGAGTATGGTGTTTTGTATTATCTAATTTTTTTAATTATTTTAAAATGAAGTCTTGCTGATTAAGTCTTAGTTTTATTGTGTCTTGCGATTCATTATCTAATATTATTATTTTTCCTTATATGTGCAGGTTTAGGATTTGGACATGGACAACAGGATGAGTCACGATTTTACAGATGAAGACATTGACGTGATGCTAGCACATTTCTCACCGGAGCAACTAGCATGGGTCAGAGATAGAGCCGATGCACAGCTTTCCCATTCCACCTCAGCACGATCAGCAGACTCTAGATGGTCCGATGCTTCGGTCTCCAATAGACGCAGTCGCAGATCTCACTTTGCTTCAGAGTCACGTAGTCGAGCAAGAGGTAGCTCCTATTGTGGGGATACAGATGTAGTCTCTCCCACTCGCACTACCACCAGGGAGTCGACACCATCTTTCACTAGCGCTGGTGGACAGACGTCTACTGCTCCCACTCCTTCACGCACCCCACCAATCACTCCCAGGGCCGACAAGAAGTACATGAAACCCACTCCTCTAGGTATATATTTTCGCATCCTTTTTCACAGTAGCACTTATCAATTCAAGTTGTGTTTGACACATTTGTATTAATGTCATGAAAGTACCCGTTTGCAAAATCTTGCAGGTTACTCGTATCTCATAGATAAGGCCTCTGGCCATTTATACATGAATGATGATGGAAAAGCTGTCATCTCTAGGATGCATGAGTTGTGCCAACAAGTATTTTGGCACAACATTACAGACAAGTGGAAGGAGATCCCAGATGCCAGCAAGGAGTACATAATCGATACATTGTATCGAGAGTTCCCTCAGCCCTCTAGCAATGATAGATTTTCGAGAGGGTGGATGATGATGTGTATGCGTGACTATCAGTCGCATAGGCGGTCAGATGCACACGAAGCTGTCAAGCGAGGAAAATCGAAGCCGGAGTGGCTGGATACAAAGGACTGGAGTAATCTCCAGGATGAGGCGACATCCACTCCAGACAATTGGAAGCAATAGAAGGATGTAGCAAAGGCGTGCTTGGACGCAGGATTGGTGCATCACCTTGGTAGCGGCGGCCACGCAACATTCCTGGTAGATTTCGTAAGTATTAATAGGGTAGAGTACTCTAATTTAATGACATCCATGTTGATGTATGTATTTCAAACATGAATCTCAAGTACGTTGTTTTTCAATGTTTGTGTGCCACAGCAAGGTTTTACGAATCGCGACTTGACTGCACTAGAGGTGACATACGGGGAGAAGCATGGCTTGAGTGCCCTGATCGAGAAGCTCTATGCTCGCGGAGGACTAGTAAGTAGTAATAAATATCATTCCTAATTTGAGAAATCTATCATTGTATGTCAGTTTGTATTTGGTACTCACAATTATATATGTATTTGCTGTTGCAGATTCCCTTCGGTATGCCACTACAGCAACAGGAGTTTTTTGAAGCGGATGAGTTGTAGAGAGCAGATTAGGCTACATAGGATTACTCCCCATCTTGTATTATGTAAGGCCTTATGGCCTCTATCCATTTTCCATTTTGTCTACGTTATGACAAACAACAGGTTTTTTTTCTCTTTCTCTTTTTCTTTTTTTATTTGCCTCCCTTCATCCTTATTTACTTCTCTCTCCCCCTCTCTTTCTATAAATGTTTCTTTATCCAACTACCCTTCACTTTTGAGCAATAAATTGTAGAAGCCTCTTTGAATCGGCATCAAGCATATAAGTCCAAAGTTCACTTGGTAAGCCGACAATGAAAAACTCACATGGCAACATCGGTGTGGATTATAAGCTGGAGTAGTGGGAGTACAATAAGCTCACAGAGAATATGGCTACTTCAAAAGGAGAGGCTCGACATCGAGAGACATGTTAGTATGATATCATTTGATCACGAGCTAGATAATGTCTTTGTCTTTCTCTAAATTGCTTTTAACCTTCGGATCTTCATGCCATCCAAATGAATAACAAGACTTCGATGCATAGAGGGACCAGATTTGACAGTTACACTATCCTCTAGCCGCGCGAGAAGGGTAGAAATAAACCTCCTCTCTTGAAAGGACATACTTCCAATTTTTGACAAGGAAATTGAGGTTATAGTCCCGCCCTAGAAGACTTTGCTTATGAAGAAGACATTTTCTTCAACTGTGGCCCTATTTTGGATATCTCTATTAATGATGAGATAGGACCCGGTTAATTATGGGGCCTTTTATCAGAACATGCTCAATATGGTAGGTGATAGTTAGTATGGGTGATGCAAAGAGTGGCCAAGACCCATTTGCCTTTGTTATCTTGGACCCATAGGTTTATTAGACGACACATTATGCGTACACCTCTTGCTATTTATGTAGGAGGCATGGGTCACAATCTAATGCATTTAGTCTAGGGTAGGAGCCCTATTTTCTCCTTTGGGTGGAGTATATTATTGTATATTAATAAGATTTTACAAGGGGGAAAATATATATACGAGCTGTTTTTTTTAATGTCATTAGGCCAAGAGAGCCAAGGTTTTTTAGGATTTTAGTACTTGATTTTCTTAGGCCCACAGGGCAAGTTTTTATCATGTTTAAATGATTTATTACTTTAGGCCATGAGGACCAATTTTGTTGGGTGTGAACTGTGATATTTCCTTAGGCCAAGAGGGCCATATGTCTGTTTGGTGCAGGTATGCTTAATGATTTTCAATTTTAATGATTTGCATCACATAGGTTGATGAAGTCATTGGAGGGAGGCTTTGTTGTGGAGGAGCTTGTTGTGGCCATTCCAAGTGGTTTCGCCTCTTTTCCAAGTCTTTTTTCATGAAACAGATAATGTTATATGTGTATATAGGGGTTAATTTATTTTCATTTATTGGGGACCAACAATGAAGGCATGAAGCCCTAAGGTTTGGTCAGGTATATCTAGGGGAGATTTGAGTAGTGGTCCTCTGTTGAGATATCGAGCTCCACTCGTGATACGCCAGGGTGACCGTTGTGTATTTATGTCACCGACTTGTCAGTTGCAGACGCGGTTGGTACACCGCCCATGAATAATAGCTACATGATAGCTATCCTTATCTACTCTAGTTCGTGGCTCAGTTAGTATGCCACCTTAGTTAGTTGAGTTTGGTTTGAGACCCATATATAGGGTTCTTCTATTTTTTTTTGTAAGTGAGTTCTTTTGGCTTACACAACTAAGAAGAGGAAAACCGTTTTCAGCCTCCACCTCTGTGTGTATTCCCCCATTGTGCAAGCAAGAAAGCTACAAGTGAGACTCCTTCCTTCTCTCCCACAATCTTGACATCCTCCTCATGTTAGGACATTTTAAGGTATTAAAAGACCTCTTTTAGAAGGTTGTTCCGATGACCCTATCATTCTTGCTTGGGTAGCTATCCTAGGAGTCCTTATTAGGGTGAGGCAGTTAGAGAAGCTTGCCGAAATATTTAAATAAGAGCAAGTTTTGTATTTATCTTTTAAAAAAATTTTATAGACGTGTGTAAACGGGGGTTCTAACCCCTCAATAAGAAAAGGAAAAAGAAAAAAAGTTCATATAAGTAGTTGATTATCACCTTGTTGCAGAGGCTTGGTCGGTTCCTGGGGACGAGTCAAGACCCAGGGCCAGGACCCAGGGCCGATGCCTTGTCTTCCCAGGGGTAGCAACTAGCAAAAGAGAAAGGAAAGGAAGGTTGGAGCAAAAATAAAAATGAGCGTTAAAAAAGGATTAAGTGTCGCCTTACCAGTGCTTGGTAGGTTCTTGGGTACCAAGTTAGGACTTGAGGCTGATGCCCTGTTCTTCTTGGGTCACACTATGCTCAACTCCCTTCTTTTTACACGCCTGAGTATGGAAGCCCTGAATGGAAAATGTGTTATAAAAAGAAACTATGATGACGAGGCTATAGGAGTCCTCGCTTAGTAGAAAGTCTTGGTCCAGTTGTCCTAAGTTAGGTAGGTAGTTTAGATCTCCACTAGGATGACCTCTTTGATGGGCTTTTTATAGCCAATCCATGTTAGAGCAGTTGGTTACAGACTCACTCTGGATTTCTGTTGGATTATGCTCGGCCTATCCCTAGTAGATTTCCATGCATTGATGTTATCAAGGGGTAGGATGAGAGCTGTGATGTGTGTTTCTTTTGTATCATCTTGACACACATTATTATTATGCAAATGCAGATTATTTCGTGGGATTCCATGGACTGAGTCACCCTATCCCATGGTTGCCAATGGGAGTTGGATTTTAGGAGCCACTTTTGAGCTATGCTTGAAGTGTTTGAGGCCGTTTTTGAAGCAAAAAAGTGCATAGGAGACGCCAAAGACCAAATTTTTATGAAAAATCAAATAGTGGCGAATGGTCGAGCTAGAGTTTTCCTAGATGGATTTTGATGTCAAGAATCCAACGCAAGTCTTCGTCCATCAATCCAAGGTTGTTTAATCCTCCATTTAATCTGCACAAGGTTTAGCGTTATAAAATAGCTACTAGATCTGGGGGCCGAAAAGAGTGTGGTAGAGATGAAGCTAATAGATTGTGATGCTGCAAAGCCACCTATCCAGACTGATCTTGAATCCAAGTCCGTTTGCCCACCCTAAATCAAAATATCGACTTGTAGGACAATGTGAACACAAAGAGATGAGCTGATTATTTTAAAAGTTTTAGCCTTAATCTTAATCAAATCCTAAAAAAGTCATGAAAATTTAATGAATAGAGGGGGGGCACAAATTTTTCTACACCCCTTCCAAATCACTCAATTCCTCTCTGATTTACATCCGCTTGGAGAGAGAGAGAGAGTGAGATTCTTGATCGGGACAGAGGGAGGAAGGAGATGATTGTAATCTGCCTAATTTTCATGGAGGATTAATAAATCTAATTTTCTAGTTTTTCTATCTCCTGTTTTCTCTCCCCTCTTAGCAGTTATTCATATGCATCAATTTAAGAGAGAAGGGGGAGGGTTGTGATGAAGAATCCGGAGCAAATGATGATGCTAGAGCGATGGAGGATGTAGATTAGGCTGAGAGAGTGTGTTAGTGGCAATGAAGAAGCATCAGCAAAGCCTTCCGTCTATGAGAGCTATGAGCCTCACAATTGTAGTTTTTATGCGTAAGTGAGCGGTTCTTGTGTTTTTATGAGAAATAATTGGAGAGAGTGCTTGATTTTGATTGTTTTTTATTTTCTATATTGCATTCTCTTTGAAAAATGAAAGAAAACCAAAAAATATAATGATATAATAATTTCTCGTAGAACACGCAAAACCCGTAAGTTGCAGTTTTTATAAGAATAATGGAAATTAAGATTTCTATTTGGTGTTTTGGGATCATATGGGATAAAAATGGATATCAAAATAATGTTGAGTGTCCTTGAACAGTAACAACTCATGGTTTTAGAATATCTCATGTTTATGAAAAAATAAATGAAAAAAATAGGAAAAATAAGGAGTTTTTTTTTTGGCTTGAAAATTTAGGAAAATTTGCATTTCATATTTTTGAACGTATAACAAGGCTAGAGCATGAGGATCAAGCCTCATTCAAAGCCTTGTTTACATGTTATAGTGTGTTTTTATTGCTTTTTATATGAAAATTATATAGAAAATGAACCCTAAACCTACTCCACAAATGCAAAATCTAAACGGTAGGAGGGAGGAGGTTTGGAAAAGTGGTTAGTTGCTGAAAATGATTCAAAATATAACCTATTTGTCTATGCACAACATATAGGACAGATTATCGTTTGAATTAGGGAGACTAGTAGCACGAAGAAATTGGGTGGTAGTCTCTAGTATCGTCCCACGTACGCTTAGTTGGAAAATCATTGAAGGGTTATTTTTGCACTTCACCTAGTTGGTTTCAAATGATAAAATTCTTGAGCACAATGGTCATCCTATTTTCATTGAGCATAACATGGTATCAAACCTAGATGCATTGCAATTGCTTTCCAAATATTGACCTACATGGAGTGTGTAAGGAAACCCGAGCTATAGGGTAGAGGAACGGTTTCTCGGGCAAGCTTGGTAAGGAAATATGAAATCTCTTAGATCATTGAAAGTATATAAGAGTGGAGACTCTTTGTATATTCTTTATGTTAGATGAGCACATCGAGGGCTAATCCTCTTGGTGTAGGAGAGTTGCAGTGGAGCCACTGCATTCGATCGGGGGGGTGTCTCCTCTATGTGTGTGTTACGTGGTATATTATACTAAGCAGTGTCGGATCTCCCTTTGAGGAGTAGGAAAGGGTAATCATTGGACTACGGTTCATTATAAACACAATATCTTTAATAGTGATTAGGGCAGTGTGTCTTTGGATGCTTCTGGTGTGGCAAAGGCGTGTAGGGTTGTCTTGTGAGTGTTATAGAGGCCCGGCTACTACCTATAGCTAGTGTTAGGCCCATTTTAGGTCTCGAAATTTGACCATGTGGCTAAATCTTAATCTTTTTTTAAACATGAAACTTGGTACTATCATCTATATAGTATCTAGTAAAAGTTTCACCTTCAAGGAAGGAGGTAACAATTTGACCATGTGACAAAATATTCACCATCTTGTAAATTCCCAAAGTATATGAAAATTCCCAAACTCCCTAATATAGTGTTTAGTCAACATCACACACTTAGTTGCATGTTTAAAAGATCTTCCAAGTACGATTACCTTCATGACATTCTCTCTATTAGGGAGCACATAAACCATAAGTGGCCAACTTTTGAATACATGCGTGTGTAATCAGATGCACATGCATAGATGGATGCACATATGTATAGTTAAATGCTCACACGGATTCACATGTATGTGAATCCGAAAAATTTAGTAAGCCAATCTATGGTGGCCAACTATGCATGATGACGTTTGCAACTGAATCCAGTATTGTGATTCCTATCAACGGGCCCAAGATCTCTTACCATTCCAACAAACCCTACCCCTCAAATCTTTTGAGAAGTGGGGATTGGACTTTGTTGTGGTCCCATCTCTCCGGTTGCTACCTACACTCACAAAAGTACATATACTGATGGCAATTGACTATTGTACCAAATGGGTAGAAGCTGATGGATAAAAGCTACACAATACCACCAAGTCACTAGCTAAATGTTCATTGTGGGATATCTTTACTAGATATGGCATGCCAATAAATTTTCTTAGTGATCAAGGTTCACACTTTGCAAATAAAGTCATCAAAGAGATCACCTCATTCTTTCTAATTATACATTAAAAACTGTATCCTTACTATCTTCAAGCCAATGGTTTAGTAGATCCACCAACAAAGTTCTATGCAAGATCTTAACCAAATTGGTAGATTAGAATTGAGAAGATTGAGATACTAAGATTCCAACTACACTTTGGGCCTTCCAAATATCCTTGAAGATTGCAACCAGTATGACTCCCTACAAGCTAGCCTTTAGGTTGGAAGCCATTATACCACTGCAATTTATAGTCCCTAATTTTTTATTGGTGATATGAGATTGCCGCATTCTAGAGGAATCACTCCCATTCTAGATGGAAGTCATCACCTAGCTCAAAGAAAATACCAAGTCAATCGACTATCCAAGACACTACAAGATATAGGCCTTATACCGACGTTAAAAGCGACGAAAATGTTCATAAAGAAATTTGCCCTCGTCATCACAAAAAGCGTCATTATTGGCGATGCCATAGAACAATTGGTATTAATGTTGTTATTAGCATCGCTATTTGCAATGGTATCACCCGGGATGCAAATGGCAACGCTGATACCGAAACAAATAGCGACGATGATAATGACGCTTTGCGATGCATTTTGTGATGCTAATAGCGACACGTGCAGTAAATTTGTGATGCTATTATTTGGGCCATACAAAATAGTTTTAGTAATGTGTACAATGCTTGTGTAAATAAAGGTAAAGTGTACTTAAATCATAACACTGATACATGAAATAAATACATGATCGCATAATGAAAGTGACTGGTACAATCATGGCAAGATACTACTACTATACATAAAATGTCTACATAGATCACGTGACCAAAAAAGAAGGGTATATGAGCTCTAGGGATCCAAGGGCGAGATATAAATCTTCACCATCCGAAACCACATCCTATCGCAAAGGAGCATGGAGCGAACTCTACAAAAAAAGAAATAGCTACACAGTAGTCCACCATACAATAATGCATTCTAATTAAACTTAGTAACTATGGACAAGAAAGATGAGTAACTTACAGGGCCGCCGCGTCCATATAATCAGTCGATCAATGCAGTGAGACCATACCTCTCTACATATTGAGTCTCAAGGCCGACGGGATCGTGGCTTGTAATAGAGTGCTGCAAAGAAAACAAAATACAACTATTAGAAACATGATTGTCAGTACAAAGGATATTGCAAAAAAATAAGCAAGCAGAACCAAAGAAAAACTTACAAAGTATATTTCATGTGGCCGCCAAGATGATGGACCACTCCGGTCTCTAGTCGTGCCCTCACCGCCTCAGGCTATTGTCTCCAATGTCCTGGAGAATCTGTAGCCTCCTCCTTGAGTCAGCACTAGTCATCCGCATCTAGCCACTCGAGCTTTGAAGCCCCACTCTTGAGTACCTTGTGTGCATCCCGATCGTCTACATGACATGTATGCACGCATGCACTCGATCATCCAGCCTCTAGAAAACCTATCAATTGCGGTTGGTACCATAAACTCCTCATGCAAGGATGCTATTATGTAGTCCTTGCTCCCCTTCGGTATTTACTTCCAATGATCCAAGACATTGTGCCGAAAAACTTGTTGACACATTCTCTCATACGAGCCATAATCCTCCTCCCCTCATCATTCATGATGATGGCTCTTGCTCTATCATCTACAAGGTAGGCATACCCCTCTGGGGTATGCGTAAGATGGGTCCTCTCCAACTTGCGACCACCCTCCTGGGCATACCCAGAGACCTTTGTACATTTGGTATACCTATCGGGGTAGTATCTCTAGGAGTAGTACCCATAGGGGTGCCACCTATGGATGGCTATGAGAAAAAGTCAGAGCAAAAGATGGAGTGACTAGAGTAGACGTCCCCACAGGTGTGACAAATCCTAGAGGTGATGCAACTCTAGCAGAACGACGAGATGGAGACATTGCGTCAGTACCTCCATAGCAACCACCTGAGCCACACTCTCTCAAACTGCCTCGAGAGCGAGGAGTAGCACCTGTATCCCGAGCTGACTGCTCGCTCACTATATCCGGATCTTCGCAGCATCCCCCTAAACCACTCCCTCTGTCAGGCCCAAGTCTAGAGCGTCGACCTCGTCTGTGAGAAAGTAAAGCATCAGAGCGCGCCAAAGTAGATCTAGTAGAGCGTCCTGATGGTGTCTGAGACATCTCATAGTCTGCCATATCTCTAAATCTTGCCATCTGATCTGGAGAGATACACGTGAAGATCTCTTGACTCATCCCTTGACTCATCGTGATGATCTAAATATCCACAAAGGTCACCTCCACCGACAAAAAATGATGTTAGCATAATCAATATAAATCTGTAACGTGTCTACTTGTATTTTCAAGACACGTCTTAGCAGTCCATCGGAAAGGATGTCTAGAAAGCTTCGCCCGTCACTCCCATGGAATATTACCAGGTTTGCGATCTAGGGCTTTCAGTGTCTACCATGTAGCGGAAGTATTTCGGCCGTTCCCACTTAGGATTGACCTGAATTAGGGTTTTTCTGATTGGTCATTTCCTAACAGCAACTAGCGTCGGACCCAAGCGAACTACTTTACGCAGAAACGCCAGGTCTGAAGCGGATTCATGCTGCACTTGGTTCAAGGAGAATGGGAAATGAGAGGGATGCAAAGCTCAACCTCTCTGCCATAAGGTATAGTCCCATTCCGTTTCCCTAAAACAACGTAAATCGGGCTTAATCATAACTTTAGGTCAACGCTTTTGTTGTTCGTGTTCTTTGACGATCTTCCTACTATCCATCGCGATTTGAGAAAAGTTCTCGGCCAACGAGGACCACCCATCCGTAGGATAGACCTATGGCCCATCCTCTGCACTTTCCTCGGGTTGTTTTAGTTATTTAATTACCTTACACATTAGTTGGACATGTAACAACTAGTTTCTTTAATTAACTCGTTAGGTACTGGTTCCTTCACGTAATTTTATCACTTGACATAGAAAAACAATATCAGACAAGTTCCTTATTAACAAGTTATCATATTTATCTTTGAAATACAAAGAGTCCAGCTCGTAGGCTTATCCACAATCCGCCCGAAGGTTATCCAGCAATCCACAAGGATCACTATTCCAAGTTTCTGCCCGTAGACTAGTATGCGGGCCTCGAGATCCAATCCTGAGTCACGTTAGCCTCTTGTGCAAGGCTCGAAAGGGGAGGGATTTACGGCCAGAGCCCCCCTGGCACCCAAGCGTCCTCCTGCTCCAAGTAGCGCTCAACGGAGAGACCTCTTGCGGCGGGTTCAATCCACTTTCCCGGCGCAGTTAACAACCCCCTTGGTTAGGGTCAGGCAAGCAGTTGAGGGTAACTGAAGCTGCCTCTCCCTTCACGCCTTCAACCTGAAGTATAGATATTCATTTATCTTTTAATTCATTGAACAAACAAAGCAAACAGTGCTCTAAAATCTGTAGCAAGCACAAACATTTCCATTGTTTGTTTTTGTTAGCAAACTACTAAGGAATGAATCCTTCCTTTTGAATGCATCCAACACTCGATCCGGGATAACTTGCAACTTGGCAAGATCCCCTATATCCTGGGTTAGGGTGTACCCTTGGTCAAACCTTAAGTTCATTGGGTACTTTAGTTCATCGGTTGGTCTTTAGTTTCCGATCAATCTTCTTTACTCAAGAAAGACCACTAAATTAGGATGATTATTCATCCCCTTGCAAGATAACTTGCGTAAGGACATACCAACTTCATTGCGAGAACTTGGCCATCCCCTTGTGATCCAATCACAAGATCGTATGACTCCGCACTTGTTGTGCAAGTGCTCCATCGAACTATGAGACTATGGAGTCACAAAACAATCTATTTTAGGTTCTTTAGGCCGACGTCGTTAGACCTAGGGTTTCCAAGTTTCATCTTTGTAAGTTTCTCAAGGACAAACCCTAGTTCACTTTACGATTACAATTCACTATCCCTACATTCAGTGAATGTGGGCAAGTATTTAAGGTATAGGTGTTTCTTGGAATTTAACTCATTACAAACGAGTATTCCGCGGTTTAGGTGTTATAGGTTTATGCCAATTTATTTAACTCTAGAAAATAATTACGAGATCATTTCTACATGACTTGTTGTCTAGGCGTAAATTGATTTTTCAACCCTAAATTATCGATTTGAGGTGAGGCATAGGTTAGGTTAATTCCAACTAATCTTCTTATAATCTTGCGAATAAAATTCATGCTACCAAGCAACCTTTTTCTTGCTAACTTATGCAGTTGACAACGATAATTTCATAGAGTTTATGCATCGTAGGAATCATTTCATGCTTTGCACTTTCCATGATGATTCATTGCGATATGGGTTAATAGTGCGAGATGCAGTTTATACTTCTAGGCTTAACCGAAGTATACTATTTTAATGGATAATAATCTAGCTTATAATTCATTTCAATGCATAAGCTATTTACTAAAAATACATTTTATACTTTCTTAATTTGCATGTTTCATTTAAAAGTATTGATGTCTAAGTTCCTTCGTCATGAACAACTAGGACGAAAATATATCCTATTTCTAATAATTAACCTTGCATGATTGAATTACAACAATATCAAATAAAAATTTAGGGAGGAAAACCTGGGTTTGGGGTGAGATATCCACATGGATGCTGGGAGATGACCCTCCCGCTGCGCCTTGGACTTTCTTAGGAGACATTGCAATTGTAGTTTTTTGGACGTGGAAGCAGCTTTACAACTCCTCTTTGGAATTCCACCATTGCTCCCTCGCACTGTCCATCGAAAGTAGTTTTAGAGGGCTCCCTCGAGGCTTTTGAGCGAGAAAGGAAGGTGTTTAAAAAAAACCTCAATACTCTCTTCTTTTTTTTCGAGTGGGGGAAAAGAACAAAGCTCCAAGGGTATTTTTCGTGGGTTTCAAGAGCACAAAGGAAGGGCTTGAGGGGGTTTTTCAGATAGGGGGTTTCAAGATGCCTCAAGGGAAGGGCCTTAAGGAGGATTTAAAGGAAAACCGGGGAGATAAGACCTTAAAGGTCAAAAACCTTTTATGGGGGAAAACCCTAAGGGGGGGAAACTCCAAGGGAGATAGAACCTTAAAGGTTATAAGTAAGGGTCTAAGGACCCTTAGGCAAATGAGGAGAAAAAAGGGACTTATGAGGGTTTACACACGGAGGGGGGGATGATTCCAAGGCCAATGAGGAAGGGGCTAGAGGAAAATTAAAAACACGAGAGTTGGGTTCCAACTATGGGAAGGGCATATAATGCTTTAAACACAGGGGGGGTGGGTGAGTCCAAAGTCAAGGAAAAGGGGGCTTAAGGGTTAAACACCCGGGGGGGGGGGGGGGGGGTGAGGTGGTTTTGAAGCCAAGGAAAAAGGGGGCTTAAGGGATTTTAAAACCCGGGGCAGGGGGTTCTTAAGCCCCAAAGTTCAGAAGCTTCCAAGGGGGGGGCCTCCTTAACCCCCTTCCTATGCCTCATCAAATCCCCCTTCCCCAAGTTTAATATCCTCTTAAGCCCCCTTTCTTTTGGGCTTAACAACCCCCTTCCCCGGGTTTTAAAATCCCTTAAGCCCCCTTTTTCCAGCTCGACTGTTGGCGACAGGAGGATAAGAGAACAAAATTTCCCCTTTAACCTTAATACGAGGTGAATTTTTAGTATTTGATATATTACAAATTCATACAAAGCACAGTAATATAAATCTTTAAAAAACGAACTTATTTAAAATGCATATCTTATGTACCCTTATTAGTGATTTGTTAACGAATTGAGTAGGTGGATGCACCGGAAGCAGGGTGGAGTGAAAATCTTAGATTGCTATGAGATTTGGTGTGTGAGAAGAGCATTGTATATTCTGGGCATCTAAGGCCATTTCAGGCCCTATTTTAGAGTCACAAGGTTGCAGACAACAGTTTCAAGATACACTATGATTTCGATTGTATTGAACGAAAGTGGGTGCATAGGTTATAGATTTCGAATCTGTAATTTTTTAGGTGTTTGCAGGAAGCAAACATAAGGTTTATTTGTAAATAGGTTACAGATCACATGTACTATTGAGCAATCAGTGAAAAAGGTTGCTTGGTGTATTGCTGTGCATGTATTGTGAAAGATTACAAAAGACTAGCTTGCTGTGTTGTATCCTTGTTTGTGATAATGGGAGAGAATAGTGGAAATTCCATTATTGAGAAGTTGGATAAGAAAAACTACCCTTCATGGAAGTTCCATGTGATGAGCTTCCTCATTGGAAAGGGCCTTTATGAGTTTATATTAGGTGAAGAAAACGAGCCAGAGCTGGGTATCCCTCTGATTGCAAATGAATTAAAAGCATGGACAGAATGGAATGCGAAAGATAAAAATGTGATGTACTGGTTATTAATAGTCATTGATAATATGATGTTGGGACATATCAGGAATGCAGAAAATTTAAATGCAACTTGGATAATTTTTGAGAACATATTTTCAATAAATACAAAGGCACAAAAGATACAACTCAAGCAAGAGTTCAATGCCTTGAAGAAAGGAAAAATGTCTATCAATGAGTATGTTTTAAAGGTGAGAAGCATTGCCGATGCTTTAGCAACATTTGATGCAATGCCTGATGATGATGCTTTGGTTTCATCCACTTTGAGTGGCCTTAATAATGAGAAGGCATGAAAATCATTTGTTACTTCACTATACGTACGGAAGCCATTTCCAGATTTTGATGAGCTGATCTCTCTCATGATTACCGAAGAGATCAATATCCAGGGTGACTCATCTGAAAAAAATGGTGAACAGGTTCAAGCATTTTACTCAAGTTCAGGAAGGGGACGTGGTAGATCCTCTTCGAGAGGCCATGGTATGGGACATACTGGCGATAACTAGCAAAATAGATTCAATGAACAATTTGGTGAAATGCAGGTTTCAGGAGGTCAAGGAAACTTTAGAGGCAAGGGGAGCTCTAGAGGAAGAGGTGGATGGCAAAATAGAGGTTTTGGAAATTCTGCTATTGTTTGCCATTATTGTGGCAAAACAGGCCACATTGCAGCCCATTGCTATGCTAAGAAAGATGATATTCAGAGTGGTAAATTGCAACAAGGAAACTATGCATCACCTTCAAGACAGAATGAAGACAAAAATGAGCATCTCTTTGTTATGCAGGATATGATGAATGCAATTATAGGAAAGGGGACACATGATGATGTATGGTATGTCAATTCAAGTGCATCTAATCATATGACCACTCATGTTGAATGGTTTGAAGAGATGTAGGACTTACAAAATCCAGGTTATGTGCAGACAGGTGATGATTCATGCCACCCAATTTCACACATTGGAAAGGTTCCCTTGTCCTTGTATGATGGCCAGACAAAGAGTCTGACAGATGCATTACATATGCCATCAATCACAAAGAATCTAGTGTCTATTGGCCAAATGGTAGAGTAGGGGTTGAAGGTCCGATTCAATGCAAAAGGTTCTTTTGTAGAAGACTTTAATGATAAGTGCAGGTTGATTGCAAAAGGAAGTAGAGTTGGCCGAATGTTCACTTTAGATGGTGGAATTCCTGCAATGGATGCTTCTATGTATGCTAAAGGAAAATGACTAGTTGCAGATATTGAAATATGGCATAAATGTATTGGACATGCAAATGTGCAAAGGCGGCTGAAATTAATACAGTCTAGAGGATTGGTTACAGGGTTGCCTTCTTTTAGAGCTCCAGAATTGCATAAAGTCTGTGAAGCATGCCAGTTTGGTAAGCAGGCAAGACAACCCTTCTTGCATGAGAGAGAAGTGAGTAGAAAAATACTTGATGTAGTGCATAAAAATGTTTGGGGGCCTACACGGAATGTATCTCTTGGTGGCAACAAATACTTTGTCACATTTATTGATGACTATTCAAGGAAGCTATGGATATACTTCATGAAGGAAAAGAGTGATGTGTTTGAGCACTTCAAATATTTTAAGGCAACTGTTGAAATAGAAACATACTTAAAAGTGAAGTGCTTGAGATCAGATGCAAGGGGAGAGTACCTCTTCAATGAGTTTACTGGCTTCTTGAGGACTCATGGGATAAAGAGGCAATTTACTTGCAGGTATACCCCACAACAAAATGGGGTTACATAAAGAAAAAATTGGTATATTGTAGAAGTCACACGTGCATTAATGGCTGAAAAAAATATGCCCAAACATTTTTTGTCTGAGGCTGTCCATACTGTTGTCCACATTATGAATAGAACTCCCACAGCTGCAGTTCATGATGGGATGACTCCTAAAGAATGCTTTACTGGCAAGAAGCCTGATGTCTCACACTTGAAGGTATTTAGTTGCATTGCATATGTTCATGTACCAAATGAGCTACGGAAGAAGCTTGATCCAAAGGCAAAAAAATGCATTTTTATTGGATACTCTTTAGAGCAGAAGGAGTATCACTGTTATAACCCTATCACATGTGAGTTCAAAGTGAGCAGGGATGTTATCTTTAATGAGATGAGCAGCTAGTATGCACTTACTATGGTGATGTATTATATGATGATAATGACCAGGATAGATATGTGCAGAAATAAAAATAATAATCAGGGAGTCTTAGTGTACCAAAAACATCTTCTGGTACTATATCTACAGTGAGCCCTTGGTCTGGGAGACTAAGGAGTAGCTCCACATCTTCAGGTGGATCTATAAGTGTTGCAGAGAAGGACAAAGGAAAGAAAAAAGTGATGAATCGTAATGATGTATCTACCATTCATTTGGGATTTGATGGAGATTGTAGTGGTTCAGAGAGTTTGGATGATGAGCTTGGTATTCCTTCAGTGAGGACACCAGGTGTACAGAGAGTTCATAGTCATGTAAAGGCTCCATTGAGTGATCCGGTGTTACGCAGATCTAGCAAGGTCAGATACCCTGTTAAAAGATTCGGTTTTGAAGGTTATGCACCTCACCATTATGCTTATATGGTAAAACTAGTTGAGGATGTTGAGTGCACTTGTTTTGAGGATGCTGTTGGTCATGCTCATTGGGATGCAGCAATGGATGAGGAGATGGCTACATTAGAAGCCAATAGGACTTGGGATTTGATACCCTTACCTAAGGGTAAGAAAGCTATTGGTTATAAGTGGATTTACAAAGTCAAGCATAATGCAGATGGTTCAGTTAGCAGGTATAAAGCTAGTTGAAAAGGCTATGCTTAAACATATGGCATAGATTATGAAGAGACATTCAGTCCAGTTGCTAGGATGGCAACTATTAGATGTGTGATTGCCTTGGCAGCAGCCAAAGGTTGGAGTTTGTAGCAAATGGATATTGAGAATGCCTTCTTGCATGGTGAATTGCAAGAGAAGCGTACATGAAGCAGCCAGCAGGTTATGAGAATTTAGAGCATTCCACATATGTGTGCAGGTTAAAGAAGGAGCTCTATGGACTGAAGCAAGCACCTACAGCATGGTCTGACAAGATTGGAGAGTATCTTATCAATATTGGATTTTGTATTTCTGATGTTGATCACTCACTTTATGTGAGAAAGGGAGAAGCATGTTTGGTCATCATAGTCATCTATGTGGATGACTTGATTATTACAGGTGACAATGACAATGGGATTCCTAAAATTAAGGAATTATTGAAGAAGAAGTTTGAGATGAAAGATTTGGGTGAGCTGAGATACTTTCTTGGTATTGAGGTGGTCATATGTGATGATGGTATATGGGTATCCCAAAGGCAGTATGACTTGGATATGGACAGCATGTAAGTCTCTTTTAGTACCATTGGAGCAAAATGTAAAGTTGAGTGCCGACTTTGGGGATGAGATAGAAGACCCTACTATGTTCAAGAGGATAGTAGGGAGTTTGATTTACATGATTATCACAAGACCAAACTTGAGCTATGCTATTGGCCTTGTCAATCAGTTTATGTAGATGCCTAGAAAGCCTCATTTGGATGCAGTTAGACGTATATTGAGGTATGTCAGGTCCTTACATTATGGACTTTTTAATGAGGTAGGTAAGGACATACAGGTCTTTGGATACACACATGTAGATTGGGTTGGTAGTATGTCAGACAGAAGATCTATTAGTGGATTCATGTTTTCCCTTAGTAGTGCAGCAGTTACATGGAGCATCAAAAAGAAACCTATAACTGCTTTATCGAGTACAAAGGCTGAGTATAGAGGTGTTCATAGGGCAGTATGTGAGGTGGTATGGCTGCAAAAGTTATTAGGCGATCTGGACGTGCAGGGAGATGGTCCAGTTGTCATTCATTGTGACAACATGAGCAGCATACAGCTAGCTAGGAATTAAGTGTTCCATGCTAGGACAAAATACATTGAGGTACACTACCACTTTATGAGAGAGAAGGTACTTGCAGGAGAGATTGACTTGGTATATGTCAGCACACAGGATCAGTTAGCTGACATTTTCACGAAGGCATTGGGTGCAGAGAAGCTTCAAAAGTTCGAAAGCTTAGTTGGAGTTGCAAAGATAGAGCTGAGCTTCAGGGGGAGTGTTGAGATGGCAAGCGCTACACGTGCGGACATTGATGATGGACTGCCTGGCTAGATAGGTCTGCTGTAACGTGTCCACTAGTATCATCCAGGACACATCTTAGCAGTCCATCGAAAAGGATGTCTAGAAAGCTCCGCTCCGCACTCCCATGGAATGTTACGGGATTTGCGATCTAGGGCTTTCTGCGTCTGCCATGTAGTGAAAGTATTCTAGCCATTCCCACTTAGGATCGACCGGAATTACGGTTTTCCTGGTTGGTCATTTCCTAACAGCAACTAGCATCAGACCCAAGAGAACTACTTTACGCAGAAACGCCAGGTCCAAAGCGGATTCACACTGCACTTGGTTCAAGGAGAATGGGAAACGAGAGGGATGCAAAGCTCAATCTATCTGCCATAAGGCATAGTCCCATTCTGTTCCCCTAAAACAGCATAAATCGGTTAAGACATAACTCTAGGTCAACGCTTTCGTTGTTCGTGTCCTTTGATGATCATCCCATTGTTCTTTGAGATTTGAGAAAAGTTCCCGGCCAATCGAGACCACCTAACTGTAGGACGGACCCATGGCCCATCCTCCGCACCTTCCTCGGTTTCTTTTAGTTATGTAATTATCTAGCACATTAATTGGACATGTAACAACCAGCTTCTTTAATTAATCCGTTAAGCAATGGTTCCTTCACATAATCTTATCATGTGACATACAAAAAACAATATCAAACAAGTTCTTTATTAACATATCATCATATTTATCTTTGAAATACAAGGAGTTCCGCCCGTAGGATTGTCCACAATTAGCCCGAAGGCTATCCAGCAATCCACAGGGATTACTATTCTAAGTTTCCGCCCGTAGACTAGTATGCGAGACTCGAGATCCAATCCCGAGTCACGTTAGCCTCTTGTGCAGGACTCAAAAGGCGAGGGATTTATGGCCAGAGCCCCCCCGGCACCCAAACATCCTCCTGCTCCAAGTAGTGCTCAACGGAGAGACCTCTCGCGGCAGGTTCGGTCCACAATCCTCGGCGCGGTCAACAACCCCCTTGGTTAGGGTTAGGTAGGCAGTCGGGGGTAACTGAAGCTGCCTCTCCCTTTAGGCCTTCAACCTGAAGTATAGATATTCATTTAATTTGTAATTCATAAGTCAAACAGTGCTCTAAAATCTCTAGTAAGCACAAACATTTCCTTTGATCATTTTTTTGTTTTTGGCAAACTGCTAAGGAAGGAATCTTTCCTTTCGAATGCATCCAGCACACGATCTAGGGTGTCTTGCAACTTGGCAAGATCCCTTATATTCTGGGTGAGGACATACCCTATTAACCCAACTTGGTCAACCCTAAAGTTCATTGGATACTTCAATTTTCGGTTTTTAACCTTCCTTACTTAGAAGGATATCAAAGTATACATCCTCTTGCAAGATAACTTGCGTAAGGATCCGCCATCCTGGTTGCGAGAATTTAGCCTTTCTTCTTGTGAATTAATCACAAGACCATATGACTTCATACTTGCCATGCAAGTCCTGTATCGTACTATGCAATAATGGAGTTACGAAACAATCCATTTCAGTTCTTCAAGCTGACATTGTTACCTAGGGATTTTCTAGCTTTATTATTTTCTTTTAAGAAACTCAGGGACGAACCCTAATTTCTTTTACGTTTACAATTTATTGACCCTACAATTAGGGAATGTGGGCAAGTATTTAAGATATAAACGTTTCTTGGATTTTAATTCATTCCCAATGAATATTTCACAGCATAGGTATTTCTAAGTTTATATTAATTTGGTTAACTTTTAGAAGGTAATATCGAGATCACCTCCGCACGATTTGTTATCTATGTGTCAATTGATTTTTCAATCCTAAACTTTATCGATTTGAGGTTAGGTAAATTCAATTAATCTTCCTTTTTCCTTGCGAACAAAACTCATGCCAAATAAGCAATCTTTCCCTTGCTAAGTTATGCAGTTAGCAATGATAACTTCCTAGAGTTTAAGCATCATAAGAAACCTTTCATGATTCGCACCTTCCATGATGATTCGTTGTAAAAAGAATAGGGGTTAATAGTGCAAGATGTAGTTTTATACCTTCTAGGATTAACCGAAGTATACTACTTTAGTGGGTAAATAATCTTGCCCATAATTCGTTTCAATGTATAATGTTATTTGAAGGAAAACTATGTTTATACTTTATTTATTTTGCATGTTCAATTAAACTAAATTCCTTCGTCGAAAATAACTAGGACAAAATATATCTTATCCCTAACAATTTGTCTTGCACGACTGAATTAAAACTAATATAAAATTAAGAAGGAAAAACCTGGTTTGGGGTGAGATATCCACATGGATACCGAGAGATGACCCTCCCGCGGCTACTCCTTGGACGTTTGTTAGGAGGCATCACAATTGTACTCCTTCGAATGTGGAAGCAGCTTTACACTCTTTTTCGGAATTCCAACGTCACTCCCTTGCACGTCAATACTCTTCTTCTTTTTTCCGAGTAGGAAAAAAAAACTAAGTCCCAAGGGTATTTTGGAAAGGCACAGAACAGTTAAGGGTTTATCCACGAGGAGGGGTAATAAGACCTTAAAGGTCTTAGTTTCTTTGGGAGGGAAAGGTTTACAAAGCCTAAAGAAAAGGCCCTATAGAGGTATATACACGGGGAAAAGGGTGTGTGTGTGTGTGGTTCCCAAAAGGCGTAAGAAGAGGTCTTGGGAGATTTTTGGGCACGGGATTTAAAGGTATAGGAAGGGGGTCTTGCAGGGGTTTTAGGACACAGAAGGATGGGATGTGTGGACACGGGGGTGAAAAAGGCTTAGGGGTTTAAAACCCAGGGGGGGAAAGATGAAGGGTAATACAAGGGGGGGTGAAAAGGGCTTAGGAGAAATTTAAAAAAAAAACCCGGGGGTGAAAGGGTAAAAGGGGAAAGGTGAAGGGTGAAAGGGGGCTTATAGCATGAGGGGGAGGGGGGGGGGGAAAGGGTGTGTAAAAAGGGGACATGAGGGAGGGTGAAAGGGGGCTGAATTAGGCCCCCCTTAAGAAGCTTCTATGCTTCACGTGGAGGGGGGGTATTTAACCCTCCGACGGCGATGATGGCATGATGGTCGACGGCGAGGCCTGTGACTCGGCAGCTCCACGTCCTCTCTTCTCGATGGCGAGGCTTGTGACTCAGCAGCTCCACGTCCTCTCTTCTCGACGGTGAGGCTTTTGACTCGGCCTCTCTTCTCAATCTCTCCCTTCCCTCCTAACCCGTTTAGGGCTTACTGAAGTGGGCAGAGCGGGCCGTAGCCAAGCTCTCCAAAACCCACAACGTCGAAGAGCAAATGCCTAGCTTGTAGCCCCATCCCCTCTAACTGGTAGCAGCAGGCCGTCCCTTTTCCTTCCTTCCACTAGCGACAACATCCTCTATTTAAATAGGGGAGGGGAGGGGGATCCTCCCTCTCCTATGTGTCGACTTGCATGGCTTTCAATTGTGAGCAAGCTCCAGCAAGGAGCTTGTTGGACCTACTATTCCCCTCTCCCCCTCCAGCATGACCGTCGATTGGGGGGGGATAAGAAAGAAAAAAAATTCCCATTATCCTTAGAAAGAAAAAAAATTGCTATATCATTATCCTTATTTCCTATAAGAGGTAGTCCACGCAAAGAAGATATTTTTAGAACGTTACATTCTCTCCCCCTTAGAGGAATCGAGATGTCCTCATCTCAAGATAAACTAGGGATATTGATGGTTGAGATGCCTTCATTTATCCAAGTGGCATCCTCTTCGGGATAATCTTTCCATTGGATGAGGCATTCTCTCAGGGTTCTGGATCTTAGTTGTCTCTCCCTAACATCTAAGATCCTATCAGGCCTTAGTTTAAGAACTCCTTGACTAGGCATTACAATTTGTGGATCATCAAGTACGTGGTTAGGATTAGGTACATACTTTTTCAATAGGCTGATATGGAATACATTATGAACTTTTAGGCTCTCAGGGAGTTGCAGTTTCTAAGCATTAGGTCCTAGGCATTTGAGAATTTTGTATGGCCCACAATACCTTGGACTTAGCTTCTTGCAATCTCCTAAGGATAGAGAACTCTTTTTAGGGCATACATGAATGAAGACCATGTCTCCTTCTTCGAAGACCCTTTCTTGATGCTTCAAATCCGTGTATGCCTTCTGTCTATCCTTGGCCGCTTGTATGTCCTGTCTTATTGACTTTATTTGATCATCCATGTCTTCCAACATTAGCCTTGAAGCTTCAACCCTTAGGGTTGGATCAGAAAAGTTTAGGGGACTTCTACAATGCTCTGCTGATAAGAAGCATTGTAGGCAAATTCAACCAAAGGCAAGTAAGAAAATAGAGAGTAGATGAGTAAAGAGAGAGAGAGGGAGAGAGAGAGAGAGAGAAGACGAGTAGAGAGAGAGTAGGGAGAGTACAAATAGGAGAGAGAAAAGAGAGTAGAGAGAGTAGAAAAGTAGGGAGAGAGTAGGCTGAGTAGAGAGAGGAGAGAGAAAAATAGCAAAAGAGTAGAGAGGGAGGAGAGAAAGGAGAGAAGAGAGAAGAGAGTAAACGAGAGATGTGAAGAGAGAAAGACCAAATGGAGAGAGGAGTGACAGAAAATAGAAAATAAAGAAGAGAGTAAAAGAGAGAAGAGAAGAGAGAATGAGAGAGAGGGTAGAGAGAGAGAGAGAGAGAGAGAGAGAGAAAGAGAGGGACAAGATTCTCTTATTTGAGAAGAATATATAGCTAAGGAAGAGTGGGAGAGGACGCACTAGATGAGGGAAGAGATAGAGAGGAAATCTAGTAAACATACTCATGAATTTATTCTTGTAGGTTAAGAAGAGAGTTGACACTATGAACCAAGGTCACCAAGCGTTCATTAATTAGATATTCTCATTCTTACAAAGCCTTGATGTCAACAATAAAGGGTAGATCGTTCAAGCTATATAGCATTATCACATTGACTATTATGAGGAGTAGAGCCAAAGCACTTGATTTATACCAAGCAAAGCTAGCAAGCTTAGCGTCATACTTCTTGGGTTGTGTGGTTACACTTGTGGCAAGGAGGATAACTAAGCCTTTCTACATTAGTTCCATAGTCCATTTCTCAACCCATTGGGAAATCAAAAGGCCCCTTTTCTACACTCATTATGGGAAAAAATAAGATTAGTTTGACTATAGCTTTGTGAATTTTGGTAGTTTTGCTTATTAGTCTTGACTCTCTAGGATTCAAGTCAAACCACACTAGATCCACCTTCTACTCTCCCACCCATAGCCACATCCTCACTCTCCTAGCTATATCAACATCAACACGATGGTTTATGAGAGGTAGATGCACATAGCAAAGAGTATATCCCATCCCATAGTTTGCCCATTCCATAGTGATCTTGCATCCTAGTTAGAGATGTCTACACCATGTAGGCTTAGGACTCTTGTGACTACTTCTAGCTTCTTGTACATGACCAACAATTGGACACATTTATTGGTCATGAAAAAGTAAAGTAAGAGTGTTATGAATCAGATGAATGAGCTTGTTGTGTTGACATATAGACATAACATTGCAATAGGATGGAAAGTGCAGGACCCCCACAAAAGGAATCAAATCATAAGGGCTCTCCAAAACTTTGACATGATATACTTAAATATATTTCCTCTAGTAGAGTCAAAATCTTTTTGCAATCAACAATGTGATTGGAAATAAAAAACTTCTAGCCATTTTCATCCAACTCCTCATTTTTGTTATACACCACATAGCCCTTAATACGCACATAATCAAAAAACAGCATAGGAAGCTATGGGATGTAGTCTTTCAAGACCTTATTCATCGTGTTCATCAAATGGGCTACAAAATTTGTTGCCCCTTGTGGAAGGATACACATACACACCGATCTTAAGGGTGCCTTCATAGTGATGGCATCTCTATTTTCCATAGCCAATCAAAACTAATCATAAACTAAGTACAAATCCCTAAATGAGTAGACAGCCTTTCCTGAAAATGCTTCTAAACTCATCTACTACTGGCCTAGCTCCAATATTTCTTATCATTACTTTGTTAACTAGCTACATGTCCTAAATGAATTGCAATGTACCATTCTTCTTAGGCATGGTAAACCAAATATTTGAATATGAAGTTGATGATGGCTTCAAAATTTTTGTCTTGATCTTCTCATTTAACAACTCGATCAACTTAGGCAAGTATTCCTAAGGCACAAGAATTGGTCTTAGATTCCATCGAACATGTAGTAATGTAAAAGAAACCATTGAAGCCACAACCTCGCCACAACATTTAGATCAATGCAACCAATTTCAATAGGCTAAAATGCAAAAGCCTTTACATGCTTTGATAACATTTGTACAAAACAGTCTCTGTCTATTGGAAAGAGAAGCCCATCACATCCAATCTTCAACTCTTTCACTTATTCAATAGTAAACTTATACAGAACACCCTTTGAATCTCTTAAACTTGACTACTATGACACTTTCTCAAACATCTTATCACTAGAAGGGGATAAAGTCATAGCAATTGGCTTAATATTTTTATCAACTATCTCATACTTGATTTACACAAGTGCTTCAGCCCAATCTAGCTACCATTTACATTCCTTTTTAGAAAATACTTCTATGGCTTGATACATATCCAATATGCATACATGTAAGACTTATTTTTCATCTATATTTTTTGGGTTAATGATTGCTGTAATTTTAGCCATAGTATGAGCAAAAATCAACTATCCAATATCCCTAAAATGTAGTCATTTAGCCAAAACCCCATATTTTCTAAGCTCTTTTTCAATTTTATGTATATACAACCTTTTAGTCCTACAGATGATCTCAACCCTCTTGAATCTTCCCAAATAGTTTGCTACCCATACATGAAAACCAACATTAAATTTGTTTTCCCCTTTACTAGAGGAAGCAAGAACATCCTCTAAGCAGCACTATGATAGCCTCCCATTATAGTAATGGCTTCTAAAAACCCTTACATTCTTTGACATTTGACAACACCTAGATAATCCCTAAGAATATCCCTATTTCGTTGATGCTCTTCCATCATCTTTTCTCCTAACACAAGCATATGTTGATCCATCATCAAGCACTTTAGTCTCCATTCTCATTACAACAATATATGGTTGTCCCAATATAACCAGATAACTGCATGTATCATGCACGAAGTAGTGCTAGTCACCCTATATATCCCCAATAGTTACCCAAACATTTGGACATGCAACATAAAGATTCCCAAATGAGTTGGCCAACCACCATTCTCATATAAACTATGTGTCATGACATTTATTTCAAACCCATGATTGCATGAATAATTTCTTCTAGGAATGAAGTCAAATTCCTCATCCTCATGAGATTGTAGCTATATAACACCTTTTTTAGTAGTGATATTCATAACAACATTTTCAGCCAACGCAATGACCTTTGCACCCTCAAGTAGCCTATTTTTAGCCTTTGTTTTAAAACAATAATTGATTCATCAATAGGGAGAGGGAAAAAAGTAAGCTTTTTGAGCGAGTATTTGAGCAAGCTTTTCTAGGAAACCTGCATTTCTTGTTCCACACAGTCCACTTATTCCATTCCTAGATATTTCCACCTCGACCACCACCACCACTACCATCCCCATTGCTGCCACTGCCACTACGGCTACCTCCACCTCCACCACCACTACCACCATCGTTGTCATTACCACCATCGCCACCTCCACCATCACTACCACTACACTCACCACATCTACAACTGCTACTATTACCTTCATGCTATCTATCTCTCTTTCTCTCTCTCTCTCTCTCTCTCTCTCTCTCTCTCTCTCTCTCTCTCTCTCTCACATTCTCAGTTTATCTCTCTACTTGTATATTTCATTCTTCTCTTTCTAACAAGCTCGCTCAAATTACACTCTATCTTGTGTAAATGATCCTCTTTCTCTCTAACACGTAACATGGATACATTCATGCAATCATCCCATAATGGTACACCACGGCCCACACCTTTCTCTCTCTCTCTCAAATTGCTTCATCTCTTTATACTCTCTTAGTTTCTCTATACATGCAATTTCTCCCTCTCGCTCTACATTCTCTCTCTCTTTGTGTTGTGTAAACACCTATATATATATGTATATAAATCTCAGTCACACACTCACTCTATGTTTGACTCCCTCTCTCTCTCTCTCTCACTTTCTCTCTCTCATGCATGTGATCAGTCTACATTGTATAATAATGTCTCACATCAGATTATGACATGTGTTGTAACAAAATATTTTCTTAAATTGTAAATCTCTCTCTGTCTCTCTCTCTCTCTCTCTCTCTCTCTCTCTCTCGCTCTCTCTCTCTCTCTCTCTATCTATCTATCTCTCTCATAATGTGAATGCTCATGCAACCACTCTATGTTTTTAGTTTAATTGAAATGGATTGATAGCTCCCTCCCCTTCCCCCCTCTCTCTCCCTTCCCCCTCCTCCCAATGAATTGGATACAAGAGAATTCATACAAGCAATCCAAATGTACATTTATAGTGCGTTAACTTTGGCAATAGTGCTTTTGCTTGACAAACTAAGAGAGACAATGTTATCAAAGGCTTGTCAAATTTATTGAGATAAGCTATCCAATTGAATCGTAATTGAATTGTATAATAGTACTTACTTTAAAAAATAAAAAAATGCAATTATGCTAAGGGGTAGTATTGGTATTGCATTGCTGGTCATAGTATAGGTGATGTTGGAATAGTTCTTTTGCTTCCAAATACAATGTGCAAGTTTTCTTTAATGAGTATGGGTTGGTGTATAAACATGTTGGCATTTGCATCCATTCCAAACACTCGGAGGTACACATAGTATAGGTGATTGCATACCAAATACGCTTTTCCTTCAGTGACAGAGTCCATGAAATCCTTGCAATTACATGTTGAATTCTTTGCAATGAGCACATCATGACACTCTTGCAAAGCACTTGAGTTAAATGTCTCTATTTTGAAAAGCTCATGCTCTAAGGGCGTCACCACACTGTGGACCTTCATAATTGCATCTAGAGGCAATGTCAAGTCTATCCTTTTCCTTGTAGCTTGTGAAACACCTCTTTGATATCTACATGAGTCCTCATTAGTATCCACCTCTCATGCCACCTTTTCTAAAACAAACCCACAACTCTCCAACATGTGGATTTCTTCTATTGTCAAATTTTTGCCTTGTGCCCCTAGCTATACTTTTGGAACTTTGGGCAATGCATGATGAATGGAAGAACAAATGTTCCACGTATGGTCCACACTATCATTACAGAACAAAATGAATTGGCACTGCACTCCATGTTGATTGCAAGCTTCTCCTCTTGGGTTGGACCACTCCATGATGGCCCAAAATGAAGGTGTTGTCACCCTAGGGAGTCCACCTATAAGAAATCATCTATATAACATGCATTCAAAGGATATTAAGAAATACCCTTTCTTTACATACTATAAGGTCCTAAATGACCCCTTTGACTTTACTAAACTTACAGATTTTTTTCAAATTGTAATTTAAAAATACATTTTCTAAATATAATGTTGTACATTTTACAAGTATAATATCCTTTCTTTTGAACTTACATGGTATCTTACATGTTCTATAAGGTGGACTCCCTGGGGTTGGCACCCCATACATCATGTTTTTTATTGGTTTTTTGCATTTTCTTTGTCTAGATCTCAACCACCCTTGACATTGCACATGACCATGACCTAGAATCCTTCTTATAGCCCAAACAATGTCGTTAAGGACTCTCTTCACAATCATTTCCTTTGAAGAATTTGGTGATACTACCCTTGGCAAAGGGTCCTCAAAGTTTAGTTTTATTGTGCTCTTTCTTCTAAGTATGTTTTCAATCACATACTCAAGCCTTTAAGAGGCATTCACTTCCTCTGACCCCACTTTCCCATCAACATTGTGTTTTCTCGTCTACAGTCACATTGTCCCCTTGAAAATCAAGGAGATGGTAATGCAACTCAGCTTTTCGTGCCACCTTCTCAACCAGCCTTGCTATTGCTTAAGGTCTGGGGTTGATTTTTTGTGGTACTCAACTCAAAAGCTTCTCTGCACTGGGTGCTGCACCATGGAACTTTCTGCCAATGAATGCATGTCGTTTTGTGCTCTATAGTTGTCGAGCATTGACTAATTCACTAACACAACAAGCTTAGATCCTTTGAATTCCTCCCTTGCCAACCAACTTGTATACATTGACTCTGCCAAGTTTGTGGTTGGAGCAATGTCCTCCACCACATGGACAAAAATACAACATGAGAGGGTATGGTGCATGAGAAAATAATTGCATCACAAATCACATCCTACCATTATGAATTAGTCTTACCTCAACGAACTGTCACCTTCAACATGGATATGTGATATGGCACCAACTAAACCAAAAATCCATTGCTGGCATATTGCAATCTACAACTTTCCCTGAGGCCTATCAAGCCCAAATGAATTGATATTGCACTATTGCACCATCTTCCTTGGCCACACACCTCCACATGCGGTACAAATGCTTATGCTCTTGTCTTTGGAAAATCTTGTACACATATTGTGCTGTATGTGTTTGGATACTTTGTTCCCAATGAAATAAGTAAGATCTCTCCCTTTCTTGCATTATGTTGTTTGAACCACCATTCAACACTATGCAAATGGCCCTCCAGTTGGCAGTTGCCTCGTCTGCCACCATGAATCCTCAGAAATTTGTGCTTGGAATGAGGGCACTCATGAGTGGCCTTTTAGCCATAGTCATTTGCAAGTGTCGAGGTCTAGCAGCACTAAAGTCTCTTAACATTTCCTTACGTTCTTTTGCACCTTGTTGACATAAGCTCTACATGTGCCTCTTTGCACCTCATGGTTATGTGTGCCTTGATGGATGAACAATCTTGACATTGTGCTCATTGACATCACATAATACACCACACACTTGAAGTTTGAGAGCAAGATGGGGGAGTTCTTATTGTAGGAGCATCCAAGGATTCTAAGACCATCAGTTGACATTTTGACAGTCAATATGTTGGTATTAATTTTACCTACATGGCATGTACTGGGACTTTATTAGTATGATTTACTTGTAATAGGGTACCAAATCCAGGTCATGCTACTCCGCAATCATTTTAATGATAGTGGAGCAAATGAAGTCACATACATGTCCATGCCACCTAGTTTGGGGAGCTAGAAATCGACCATGGCCAGCACAATTTCTATTTGGACACTTTAGCTCTCCGATGCATTTTCTTTGGCAAATAGTGCCAGGAAATGCCATCGATGTTGACATGGGCTTTGTCCAACAACCAATGTCCATCGTATTTTTTCCCCATACCCTCCATTGGATGCATATTGTTTGCTACCTGTTGAAGCTTGTACGCCACATTGCCATCATATAAAATTGGGATCTTCTCCACTCTCTCTATAATGCTTATATTCTAAAGAAAATGATATAACACTTAGAGTTGACCCCTCGAAGACATTATGTACTCAACCACACTTACAACATAAGAGAATGGTTGTATCCCATCCTCTTCCACATCAAGCGTGATAGGGATGGTTTTTTTTTTTTTTTGGCAATGTCCAAGGGGGGTGGTGAGGCTACAATGTAGGTCCATTTCCTTGTTTGACAACAAGATAGTCTTGTGAAACCAAGGTGTCCAAAACATACACTTAGCAAGCCTCATGGTCATTGTTGCAATGGATCAGCATGCTTTGTATTCGGTCATTCGTATGGCTGATAGTAAGAACACATGAGACATTGCTATTGCAAATGTCTTCCTTCTTCAACATCAAGAATTGACTACTTGTGTAGTGCATAACACGTTTGGTAGAGAGGGAGTATACATATATGCGGACCTCGGTGTTTGGTGTAGATTCCTTTCCAAAGCTATCTACATGTACAAATACGAATGTCAGATATGGGTGACATTGAAATACATAGTGTGGGGGTGTATGTCATATACGAGAGAGAGAGAGAGAGAGGGAGAGAGATAGAGTGTGTGTGTGTATGTGTGGGTGCCATATATAAAGTGTGTGTACATGATATATATATATATATATATATATATGTATGTATGTATGTATGTATGTATGTATATATGTATATATGTATATATATATGTATGTATATATGTATATATATATATATATATATATATATAGAGAGAGAGAGAGAGAGAGAAAGAGAGAGTATATGTGTGTGTGGGGAGGGATGGAGGCCAGAAAGAGGGAGCCAAGGAGAGAGGGGGTGATGGATAGAGCGAGGGAGGGGAGGGGAGATAGAGAGGGGGGGAGGGGGTGAGAGAGAGGGAGAGCTGCACAGACCTACAAGATCAAGTAAATATTCCACAACTTGGGGGAGGGGGCACTATATCATAAGGGGTATAAGGCTTTATATAACCACTTTGAGATAGTGGGTCATTAAATGCATATTAGATAGAGAGAGAGAGAGAGAGAGAAATGGAGAAAGGAATACTTAGAGACATGTGTCGTATGAAGAGAGAGCTATGAGAGGGGGGGAGGGGTGTTTGGCATATTTTTCTTTACCAAATATAGGGGCATCGATGACCCCTTCTTTGGTGACAGAATGATCCTGGTCCACATGCACTTCAACCATCTTGGCCCACATGCACTCTTTCTCACATACTCTAGACCCTAAACCTAAATAACTAAGATAGATGTGCACGTCAGCCTCAAAAAGATCCTAATTCACATGCATTCACACTCTCTCTTCATCCCCTCCAAAAAAAAATCCCATACAACTAAGATAATAATATAGTATCATATTAACCAATTAATATTACTATGCTAACATAATGATTTATATGAAATAATTAATACTAATATATAAATTAATTAATATTAATATACTACGGGATCACTTCATACTAATTGATTACTATACTCACATGTTAATCAATATAGTTACTATTTAATATATAAATATATACTAATTATTATTAACTATTAATAATATGTATATTAATTAATGATAATTATAATGAAATAAATACACATAATATTCTTATTAAAACACTAACTAATATGACTAATTGATTAACGAAACAAAATACTATCAATTTAAAGTAAGTGATACTAAAGAATTAATTAATTATAATAAAATACTTGATATTCATGAACTATTAAAATTGATATATAATAACATATTAATTAATTAACCAATTGATCTTTATTTACTAATGAGCAAGTTAATAATTTTATTTTATGTATTATTTAGTTTTAATATAGCTAATTAATTAATTTATAAAAAATTAAAATATATACCTCTTACATACATACATACATACATACATACATACATACATATATATATATATATATATATATAAAGAGAGAGAGGGGGGGGGAGGGGGGTAGCTTCAAATTCCCCCCAGTAATTAAGGAAGCGCAGGTATTCCCTTACAAGGTAAAATTTTTTAAAACCTCCCTCCTAGTAAATTAACTAATTATTAGCTCATTAGTTACCAGTTAATTATTCATAATTACTTAATAATTATTCAGTTAACTAATTATTGATTCATTAACTCATTAATAGTTAATTAGTCAATTATTAGTTAGTTAATTAGTAATTAGTTAACTAGTTATTAATTACATAATACTGCTTAATAATTATTATTATTACTACTTATAATTAAATAACTAATTAATTATTAGTAAATAATTTTATTTGTATTATTTTGAATTATAAAATAACAAAAAATATTAAATAATTAATTAGTACTAATAGTAACAATTAAAATGTATGAGTTACTTGTAATTAAATACATAATATTAGCTATTAAATTGAAATAATATTTTTAATTACTAATAAACAAATCATTAATACTAATGAATAAATACTAATAATTAGAATATAAATATTTAAAATAAATAAAATCAAATAAATAGCTAACACTAGTTAATTATCTATTATTATTTATTACTTAGTTATTTAGTTAAATAACTAGTTATTTAGTTATTTATTTAGTGATTTGTTAATAAGTAATTAGTAGTTAGTTAACTATTAATTAATTTACTTAATAATTATTGAATTTATATATTTTCAAATATTCAATTATTTTGTTATTTATTACTTAGTTATTAATAAGCAATATTGATTTTCTTACTATTAACCAAGCTAATTAAGAGAAAGTAATCTAATTAATACTAACTAATTAAGTTAATACCATGTAAATTAATACTCTCTATATAATAACTATGCATTTTTGTTAACTAACTAATTCATATATTTTTTATTAATTGACTCACATGAGAGAGAGAGAGAGAGAGAGAGAGAGAGAGAGAGAGAGAAAGAGAGAGCATCGGAATTGTGGAAATTCTCTTCACTCTCAGAAGTGGGTGAAATGGACTTGTGGATTTATTTTTCACTCAAGAAGGGGTTATTGACGACTGCTTCTTGACAAAAAAAAAAATTCACAAGTTCGAGAATAGAGATCATGGAGGGAAGAGAGAGTAAAAGAGTGATGAGAGAGAGCATGTAATATGTACTATTTTTTCTCATAAAAAATGTATTGCCACAGCAACCCCTTCTTGGGTCAGAAAGAAAGCCACAAATCCACCAATGTACTATTTTTTATGCTCGAGAAGGGGCTATCAGCAGTCCCTTCTTAGGGGAAAAAAAGTCATAAGTGGACTTGTGGCTTTCTTTTTTCACCCAAGAAGGGGCTACCATTGATGCCTTCTTGGTGAAAAAAAATAGTATATATTACATGCTCTCTCTCTCCACCTCTCTCTTATCACTCGTTTACTCTCTCTTTCCCCATGTTCTTTATTCTTGGACCTATGGAATTTTTTTCACAAAGAAGGGATTGCCAATAGCCCCTTCTTGGGTGAAAAATAATGGCAAAAATCCACTTGTGACTTTTTTTCCACTCGAAAAGGGGCTGCTACCAGCAACCCTTTTTCGGCGAGGAAAAAATCCACAAGTGGACTTGTGATTTTCTTCACCACTCAAGAAAGGATTGTTGATGATCCCTAGTTGGACAAAAATTTTAGTCTTGCCAAGAATGGGTCACTAAGAGCCCCTTATTGGAGGCCTAAGACCTGTGACGTTAATTTTCATCTGATAAAAGGCTACCGGTGACACCTTCTTGACAAGAAAACATTACACATCTCGCATACTCTCTCTCTTTATCCCCCTCTCTTTTATCACTTTTTCTCTCTCTCCCCCCATTTTCTCTCTCCTTCACCTATAAAAGGATCCACCCCCCTTTTCACATTGTGAATTGTTCCCATGACTCTCGATATGTGGCTCCCTCTCTCTAACCCTCCCTCGCTCTCTCCCCTTTCTCTCTCCTTAATCTATAAAAGGACTGCCCCCTTGCAATTAAAGTTTGCATTTTCTATCCCATGCGCTCACTATGGTTCTCTCTCTCTCTCTCTCTCTCTCTCTCTCTCTCTCTCTCTCTCTCTCTCTCTCTCTCTCTCTCTCTCTTTGTATAGGAGAGTCTATATTTGGATTTGTTCCTACTCAGCCACTATGTTTATGCATATCACAATTGATATTTGATGGCACGAAATCGAGGAAGCAATATATCTACAAGAAGTAACCCTAAAAGGCCAAATCGAATTTCAAAAGACAAGATCATGTCACCCTTTTCAAGGGTGATGAAAGCATAGGAGAAGGTTTAATCCAATAAATGTTTCTCTCACCGAGCTTGCTCCTTGGATGAGTGAGACTTCTTGTCACAGTTGGGCATGAAAGAGGTGTGAAGGCCCATGGTATAGGCAATACTAAGATTGACATTGAGGAAAATGCAATTGTGCAATGGGTAATGGAACAGATGATAAATAGCCCCTTTGATTTTTGTTATGGCTGCTTTATCTCCACCTCTTATCCTATTTTAGATCATTCTTTGTAGGAAAGAGAGGGACAGCTGGATGAGTCTCCCAAGAACTTCTTGCCTCCATGACCTAGAGCAGGAAAGCATGTTGTCACCATCAATATGCAATCACAAGGGGGGAGTCACCCTCCAAGAGAGTGAGGGGGAGAGCAACACAAACATGATCATTGGCATCCATCGAGCTACAGGGCAACCATTGCACTTACATGTGGGGAAGGAGTGACATCAAGAGAAGGTGGAGACGCTTTGATGATGCGGATGAGGAAGGGCAAGAGAAAGTTCATAGTATTGAAGAGTAATACTAAAAGGAAAGTGAGGACCATCAAAGCATCGATTCCTTCAGTGCACAATAGGGACATGGCCATATGCAAAGAAAACTGAAGCAAACACAAAAAGTTGAAAAGGAACGCATGACAAAGGCCCTAGTGAGACTGCTCTCACTATCACTTGTCATAAATGTATTGTGCAAGCATGTATCGAAGACCAGTTGGAAACATTGACAGTGAATACTTATAAGAGATGGTGACATGATACTGATTCTGGTTTTTATTTTGTTATGCTGATGTGGATATTACTTCATTGTTTTATATAGATGTGGGCATCCACTCCTTTGCCACCCATCCCATTATGTCGTTTGGTTTCTATGCCTAGAATAATACAAGACACATCAAGGTACAAGTAACCCTCAAATACCTTTTTTAACAACAAGTAAATTAGAGGGATGGGTATATTCATAGTATCATTAGAGACTCCAAGGCACCAATGATGTTGAGATTTGCAATCACATCCCATGCTACCTCTTTGTATGAAGCAGATGGGTAGAGGATATCCAGGCTACTTGAATCCCATAGATATAGAGGGGAAGACTACCACCTACCCTATTCTATATAACATTGTACTTGGATGTCACTTTCATATATGATGAATGCAATGCCATTGTCCTTTTTTTCTTTAGCTTAGTATACTTTATTTTCTTGTGTTTGTACTTCCATCCAAGTCTTGAATTATGTCATGTTCAAGTACTCATGAGTCTAGTGTTGCTCTATGAGCCAGCATAGCTACCATGCTCTAGATCTGTGTTTTTCACATGGTATCCAAGCACAGATGAGCATGGATTAGCATGTTTTAGCTCACCTCTTTGCTCCTATAGGTCTCCTCTTGCTCTTATTAGCTCATGTCCAACTTGGTTTGAGTGTAGAAACTCATTTTACACCTCCATCTTTAATTTGCCCTCTTGTCTACCATAGTTAGATAGTACCCTGCTCACTTGGAGCTTCTTGATCTACTCGTGTAGCCCATATTTATTAACTCTTCCTTTTAGAGAAACATTCCATGACTCTGGGCACTTCTCTATGCCACATAAAACCTTGACATTGGTGCCTTCCTAGCCCAACATTGCAAAAATTGGAGGTCACTGCCCATTATGCACCATATTTTGATGGTATAGTTTGTGTTGCCTCTGCGTGCTATGATGGTACACAACTGATGGTGCATTAGTGCATCCAACACGGTGTGCTAGCATAGGTGCAAGTAGGAAGGCCAGGGAGCCTTGTTGTGCAGTGTACAAAACAGGATAACGTGTCCTGTGATGACGGCAGAGATCCATCCTGTGGGTGCATAGGGAAATGAGAACATATCTAACTCCAATTGTTATAACATCCCTCAATCCTCACCTCACAATGATTGTTTTGAGGACACACCAGTCACATTCCAACCCCCCTCTATCTCACGCGCTATTGATGAATACAGGAGGGTAGCTCGTTCCTTACAGCCATTGATGTTAGCCTCATAGTAACTTTTGTAGAGGTTGTATGCCTTGTGTGCATTTAATGGTGCAACTTTGTATCCCACCGAATGTCAGCATACAATGCAAGAAGAAAGGCCATGGAGCCTTATAGTGCTGCACATGAATAGATCGTGCTTTGTGCATTGAGAGGCCCAACCCATACATACAATACTCCATTCACACATCACACCTCTCACTTGAACTAAATGGAAAGGACTGGTTACTCACCCAACCCTCTGTCTCACACTTAGTGATAGATACAAAGGGCAAACCATACTCACATCCCCATCTAGTTAGGATGAAAGCTCGCATCACTCAAGGGGTTATCGATGAAGATCACTTTATCTATTATTGTCATCAAGGTGTTGAAGATGAGGCATACCCAGGGAGGGAGTCAATATGTCTGGTACTTTGATGATTTGTATTAGGATTGTTGGTTAAAGAGGGTCAGATGGATTGATGAAATTGTAGAGATAGTGCACCAAGGGAGGTGGCTTGGAATCGTATTTGAAGAAGTTCTACTAGTGAGTCAACTATCTTTAATGTGGTGTTACCACCTTTTCCATAGCCAGCTACCCGCCCAAGAGTGTTTGTCACATTGTCTTGGAACGAGGCCTACTATGATAGGAAATTGCTTCCTTTTTTCCCATAACAATTTGTTCAAGAAATTGCTTCCTTCTCTCCCGTAACAATTTGTTTGTTTTTTTTCTTTTTTTCTCTTTCCTACTCCTAAGAGTATTTCCACCTTTTCTCGAAGAATAGGTCGATATGACAGGGACGTAAGTCCTTTTCTCCCATACCTATATTTGTTTTTTTCTCTTTTTTTTCATTTTAATAAATGGAATGATTGAACTACCAAGTTTTAGAGCCATCCTCACCCAAATTGTTGGTTGAAAATGGAAGAGAGGAGATTAGGGGCATGAGGTGGAGTTGAAGGGATAGAGGGATCAGGCCACATCATCAGCAAGAACTGAATTGCTATTAGAAATAATATCATGAACAAAAAGTGACATCCTGGAGGGGGAGGGACTGTCAACTATGATTGTCAAGATCCCTAGGGAGGGAAGTACTTCTTCAGATGGTAGCCATTAATCAGGAAGGGATCATCAAAGGCATCAATGTCTGGACTTGGACTAAGCCATTCAGATTGACGGCAAGTATCTTGTAAGGGTCCATCCAGCATTGTTGAAGCTTGCCATGAAACTTCCCAAATCACGAATCATAGACAATGACAAGATCACCTTCTTTGAACTCCTTGTACTTGATGATGTTGTCATGATAGGCCTTGCGTCACACTTGAGTGGTTTCCATGCACTATAGGGCCATCCACCGAATCTCATCTAAACATTCCAAATGCAACAGGCGCCATTGGAGAGACTTATAATCTCTGAGATATTCTTTGATTGCCACTCGCAAAGACGAAAACTCCAACTCAACAAGGAAGACTGCTTCTGTGCCATACACTAACTAGAAAGGGGTTTGTTCTGTAGTAGCCTTGTAAGAGGTTTTGTACGTCCACAGGGCCTTTGTAAGTCAATCATCTCAATCACGGTGATGTGCAGTAATCATTCTTGTCAGGATCGAGTAGAGGATGCAATTGGTGACTTCAACTTGGTCGTTGGATCTAGGGTAATAAGGGGTGGACTTGCGATGGAGGATCTTATACAATTTTGTCAACTCTTCCATAATCATGTTAAGAAAGTGCGTACCTTGGTCACTTACAAGCTCTAGGGGACTGCCAAAACAGGTGATGATATTCTCACACAGGAACAATGCCATGCTATTTTCATCATCCCGCTTCAAAGCTTTTGCTTCACACCACTTGGTGACATAATCTGTACATAATACTAGAATGTATCTCTTCTTCTTCCATCTGGTGGACGGATCAATGGGACCTACAAAATCAATCCCCCACTTCTAAAGGGTTGGCAACCAATATCGTGCAAGTAAGGCCTTTCTGGCTATCCTTCTCCTAGGAAGTTTCCACCACATGGCTTGTCATGAAAAGCCTTAAGAACAATCCTGATCTTGTCTCCTACAACACATCTTTGCAACACTTCATCTTTTTCCTTCTTGTACAATACATCGCCTAGCAAGGTGTAGGGGGCCGTAGTGATTCCAACAGAAGCTTCTTCTTCTCTTTGCTAGAGAGGCCAGGGGGGTACTCTTGAGTTGCCAGGAGGTTGGCTATGTCTGCATACCAAGGAGTTATAGTCTCAACCAAAAATAAGGAAGCATCAAGGAGGTCCGGATCATCCTGTTCCTCTTCTCTAATTTGAGGGATCCATGACAGATGATCGGCTAGGATATGGGAACGGCTAGGCTTAGTGACCACTTCAAAATAAAACTCCTAGAATAGGAGCAATCATCTTATCATTCATCCTCTGATATATGCTTTGTTCATTAGGAAGGACAGGGCTTCATGGACCACGTAGAATTTGAAATGCGTCAACAACACATACTATCAAAACTTCTCCAATACAAACACCTTTGCCAAGCACTTAAGCTCTGTCACTGTATAGTTCCATTATCTATTAGTGACCTTTTGGCTTGCATAATATATTGGTTGATCCAACTTGGAAGAACCCTTCTAGCATAAGACAACACCTAGCCCTTCGACCGATGCATCTATCTGCACATGGAACTCCTTTGTCTAGCCAGGAGGCTGTAAGATGGGTTCTCTGATGAGGCACTATTTTAGGGTACTAAAGGCTTCTTGGCAGTCATCAGTTCAAAGGAAATTTACATCTTTCCTTAGGAGCTTGTGCAGAGAGGCTGCCTTGGTCGCAAAATGTGCAATAAATCTTTTGTAGTAGCCCACATGGCCAAGAAATCCCCTTAATTTCTTGAGGGCTGTTGGTGTTGTTTATGCTACAATCTTCTCAGGGTCTGTTGCGATCCCTTGTGTAGAGACAATATGGCCCATAAGAACTCCTCATGAGCTGCCAAAGACATCTTTGTCGGGTTTGAGAGAAATCCCATACTCTCAGCATCTATCAAAACATTGCTCTAGGTGTCCCCAATGCTCATGGATTAGGCTATCTACTTTGGTACACTCTGATGCTTCGATTTCCAATAGACGAGATCGACATTCCAAACCTGGGCCGGATGGAGGGAGTGGTTATGGGGGATGCTGCGGAGACATGGATGCAATGTGCCCACGGTTGACTTAAGATATAGGTGCTACTCCTCGCTCTCGTGCAGGTTCGAGAGAGGGTGGCTGAGGTGGTTGTTGTGGATGTACCGACAATGTCTTTGTCTTGTCATTCTGCTAGAGTTGGGACACTTGTGGGATTTGTCACACCTGTGGGAACATCTACTTTAGTCACTCCAGCTTTTGCTTAGCCATCTATAAGGTGGCACCCTTATGGGTGCTACTTTGAGAGATACCACCTCTGTAGGTACACCAAATATAAAGGGGTCTTCTGGACATGCCCAAGAGTATGGTCGCAGGTGCGAGAGGACACATCTTAGATATATCCTAGAGGGGTATGGATACCTTGTAGATAATAGGATAGGAGCCATCATCATGAATGATGAGGGGAGGAGGGTGATGGCTTGTATGAGAGAGTTGTGCCAATAAGTTTTTCGGCACAATGTCTTGGATCATTGGAAGAACATACTGAATGGGAGTAAGGACTATATAGTACATCCTTGCATGAGGAGTTTCCGATACCCACCACAGTAGATAGGTTTTCCATAGGTTGGATGATGAAGCGCATGTGTGCGTACATGTCACACAGACGATTGGATGCACGGAAGGCACTTAAGAGTGGGGCCTCAAAGCCCGAGTAGCTAGACGTAGATGAATAGCACCAACTCATGGAGGAGGCTACAGATTCTCCAAGACGTTGAAGATAACAGTGCAAGGTAGCGATGGTATGAGTGGACGTAGGAGTGGTCCATCATCTTGGAAGTGGCGACCACATGACTTATCTAGAAGACTTTGTAAGATTTTCTTTTGTTCTTCTCGGTTTTTTTTTTTTGCAATATCCCTTGTACTGAAAATCCTGTTTCTAACAATTGTATTCTGTTTTCTTTGTAGCACTTCATTACGAACCGTGATCCCACTAGCCTAGAGACTCGATATGCAGAGAGACACGGTCTCACTCCATTGATCGACCGATTGTATGCACATGGTCGCCCAATAAGTCACTCATCTTTCTTGTCCATAGTTACTAATTTTAATTAAAATGCATTATTGTATGGTGGATTAATATGTAGTTGTTTCTATTTTTGTAGAGTCCATTTGATGCTCTTTTGTAGTAGGACGAGCTTTGGGATGGCAAGGATCTATAGCTCACCCTTGGATTCGTGGAGTGCACATCCTCTTCTTTTTTGGTCATGTGATTTATGTAGGCATTTTCTATGCACTATGTTATTATCATCATTTGTATCTTGGCATGATTCTACCATTGCTTTTATTACGCGATCTTGTCTTTATTTATGTATGAATCTTATGGTTTCAAGTACACTTTACCTTCATTTTGACGAGCATTGTATACTTTACTGTAAATATTTGGTATGGCCCAAATAAAGCACATAGTGCTATTTGTGGTAGGGTAGCTTACTGCCCTGCCACAAAAAAAAAACCTCTACAACTATCGCTATTAGTGTCACAAATTTACTGCATGCATCGCTATCAGCATCGTAAATCATTGCTATGGGCATCCGCCAATAGATATTGACTTTATTCATCTACCAAGCTACTCTAGCCCACTATTCCTCTGGGATGTTCCAACAAAGAAGATTGAATTCTGCCTTCGAGTCATGATTTAAGTCTAGAAAACTTGTTGTAGGACTTGAATCCACTGCTCTTCCTCAGTGTTTTGGTGCTCCTACACTTGGCAATGAAGTATCAAAGATTCAACTAACACAAGAGATAAATAATCTAAGGTTTTGATAGAGATAGAGAATATTCGTCATATATGATGGTATTCCAAAAGGTTGATATGGTGAGCATCTCAAAAAAGAAGAAGAAGAAATGCAACAATAGCGAATGAAAGCCAAATCTTTTGAGCTGGATGAGATCGTAGATAGAATAAAGATAAAAAATAGTTTGGGAGAAAGGAAATTAGCAAAGTCCACCATCTCATCTAGTTTGTCATGATAGAGATGGGATCTTGGAGCAAGAGTCTGTCATGGCAGCGTAGAGCTCATGTTTTAGCTTCTTCTAGTGGGTCGATCCACTCGCGCTCGTAGTTCTACTAGATTTCCTTAATGATCTCTAGGGCAAGTGCGATCACACTATCTGAATTCTTCCCTCCAACCACTCAAGCTTGGAGAAACACATTCTCTCCTGCTGTTGGGTTCTACTCTACAGCATCATTGACAAAGGTGAGTTGGGAAAATTGGCATGCTTTCAGCCATTGCTGATGGTCATGGAGGGTAGCATCTCTCTAGTAAGTTGTCCCAAGAGGGAAATGTTCACCTTTTTTAGGGGTCGACGTGCATGGCAAGCTCCTACCACTAGTGTTTCTACCAAGTAAAGAACTGATTGATGAATTTCAATGACTAGAGAGCCATTTCCTAATTGAACTCTTAGAGGATGAGGATCAAGGATGTAGGCCTGATATTCGGGAGGGGCTGTGGGTAGTAATAAGGGTGGTGCTATGGCCTATGGGATTTTTATCGCTATGGCAAGGGGCTTGTTCCCCTATTGGGGGTCTTCTTCTTGTAGGTGCTTCTATCCCTTTGACTTCATAAGGGAGTGTTTGGTGGAGATTTTGGTGGCAAAGGTGGCCTTCTTAGGCAAGGAGTGCACCCTTCATGGCCAGTTAGAAGAGTTTGTGGGTGTGGCTGGTAAATTTTCTATCTAGGGAGGTGATGTCTTGTCCCAAGGAGTGCACCCTTCATGGCCAGTTAGAAGAGTTTGTGGGTGTGCGATGGATGGAGTCCCTGAGCCAATCCACCACTTGGAAGGTACTACCCAATCTATACCATCAATACTAGAGGAGACAGGCAGCCTTCCAAACTTACCTACAATCTTGGAGCCTGAGATGGAGGCAATGATTGATGCATTGATGCCCATGGATGTCGAGACTTTTGATCTGCTTAGAGAGGAAGTATCAATACCATTATATGATGGGTGCCGAGTGTTAGCTATATATAGTCTGTCTATATATAGTGCCCCAGGTCCCCTCTATATATTCCTATCATGTGTGCTTAGCTGACACACTTCTGGGGTTCCACTTCTGGTGTCTTGTGTCTCTCTTCTCCTCTCTCTTCCTCTGTTCCTCATCTCCCTCGCACATTGTTCAACATGGTATCAAAGCGAGGTTTCACAATTACGCAAAGATAAGTTTTTGTTCTTTGTTCATTCTTAGATCTTACTTTCATGTATATGGTTTCATATTTATGTTGCTCATATATATTGCTTTTATATCATATATATATGTTAATAAATATTTATGGCTATACTTTGTTGCAATTTTTGACTTGAGTTATGGCTTTGAAGATGTGATATAATCATGGTAATTATGGCTTTAGGTTGTTCTCTCTGAGAGAAGAGCAGAGCCTTGCGTTCTCTCTCTCTCTCAAGAGCCTGGCACATGTCTCCCTTTGATTGGCATATTGCATGTTCATGTGACAGTCTGTTATCCAAGGACCTCTACGGTGTTAGCTATATATAGTCTGTCTATATATAGCACCCGAGGTCCCCTGACACACATGATAGGAATATATAGAGGGGACCTTGGGTGCTATATATAGACAGACTATATATAGCTAACACTTCTTCCCTCTTTCTACTTTAGTTTCTCTCTCCTCTCTCCTCTTTCTCTTCTTTTTTTCCTCTCTTCTCTATCGTCTCTCTACTCCTCTCCTCTTCTCTCCTCTACCCCTACCCTCTCTCCCCTCTCCTCTCTCATCTCTCTACCATACTTTCTCTCTTCTCCATACTCTTTTCCTAGTCTCCTTTGTCAAATCTCCACTCTCTACTCTACTTTCTCTCTCTCCATTCTAGTCTACTTTCTCTCTCCTCTTTCCTCTCTCTACTACACACTCTCTCTCCTCTCTTATCTTTTTTCTCTTCTCTCTACTCTCTTCCTACTTTATTCTTTTATATCAAGTAAATAATTTGTTATTTAATTAAGTAATATTCTTTTCTCTTTGTCCTCTCTCTTTTCTATATATATTCTCTCTCTTCTCTCTTTTATCTCTCCTCTCTACTCCTAGCATTTCTCTATCGTTTACTTTCTCTCTTCTCTCTCTCTTCTCTCCCCTCTCATCTTCTCTTTCTACTCCACTCTCTCTCATCTGTCTGCTCCCTCTACTCTCTCCCCTTTCCTCTTCTCTTTCTACTCCTCTCCCCTCTCCCTCTCCTCTCTCCTCTCTCTCCACTCTCCTTTTCTCTATCCTCTCTCTACTCCCTCTCTTTTCTATTATCTATTATCTCTCTACAATATGTTCTCTCTCCTCCCTACTCTCCTTTCTCAAATCTACTCTCTACTCTCTACTCTCTACTCCCTCTTTCTTTTCTTCTATCTTCTCTCTCTATCTCTCTATCTCTATCTCTCTGTCTCTCTATGCATACCTCTCTCTCTCTCTCCACAATAGATGGTGGATATACCAACAAAGTTTAAGAGGGGAATGTGCATGATACAATTTTCAAATGTTAGGCCTTGCTATTGGAATAAGCATCGATAAATGCTTTGGAGTGAGTACACTAGTATATGCATCAAAATAGGCAACAGAAAAACATCAAAGACAACAAATGTCATATATCAAGGATGAACCATGTATTTCAAGGATTTCATAGAAGAATATATCGATAGTTATAATGATGGGGATACAAGAAAAAGGAACAAGTAGGTATTTTGGCCCTAAGGATCAAATCCGTGCTATTTATATTTGCTATCTGATTAGACATAGGCCATAAGGAAAAAACATTAGAAACAATAAATGTCATATATTAAGGATTATACGAACATGTATTTTGATGATTGCAGAGAAGAATACATCGATAATTATAGTAATGGGTGTACAAGAAAAAGGAACAAGTAGGGATTTTGGCCCTAAGGATAAAATCCTTACTATCTATGTTTGCTATCTAATCATTATAAGGAAAAGAAGTGTAAGACATGATATATGCATCCATATATAGGGAAAAATGCACATGATGAGACTTTCAATCAAAGATATTGACCTTCTATAATTGCTCAACATAGCAATCTTGCAATTAAAAAAAAGATATAGAACTAAAGTTAATTCCATCAAACATTATGTGTAAGCATGTATAGAACCATACGTTCTTGGATTGAAGATTGCTACCTCTCCTTCAAGTTGGAATAACTTGTTCACAAGATGCTTCATTCCATCTTGCTACCTATACTCCCTCTCTACTCTTAACTTGGCTTGCATATGAGAACTAGTAAGAACAACCCATGCAATAAATTAGTATGTCTTAAAAAACTAAACATATAAATTTAAAAAAAACTAATTAAATAAGGTTATCTTTAGAAAGTTTATTTCAAAGGTAGCATAACCACCACTTCCAAGGTTTTATGTCAAGCCAAACTCAACTCGCATGCATGCATGCCTCCTCCTTCTATTTCTTCCACTTATTAGTATTTTCCTTAGTTTCCCCCCTTACTAATTTCAATTGCTTTTTTCAAATTAGGTGGGATGAGACATGCCATTGATATAGGCATCTCATGCCTTTGAGTGAAGGTACGAGATATGTTTCATGGTGGACATTTGCATATAATCAACTGAAAATCTATCTTCTATAGATGGCTATGGAAACTCTCTATGGAGAGTTCTTATGACCATACCCTTTTTCTCAAGTCACAAGATTTTGTGCCTTCCATAGCATAGTAATGTTATATCAATATTTGAAGACAACAAGGTCATGCATATGATTTATAAGTTCTTTCCTCTCCTTATTCATGACCACTACCATGTTTGCATATTGATAATGTAGGAAAAGCCAAGAGGAGTCACTAATGTCCTAGTCCTATGTGTTGTAGACACCTCGAACATGGATGGTAGTTGCTATTGGATAGACCACCATTGTGCGATGAGTTCTCCTCTTTGATATGTATTGTTGGCTCATAAACCTTTGTAATGATGTCATAAAATGGGAGAGCAAGGATATAGTTAGGGGGGAGGGAGTAGGCAGTGGATCTAAGGTAGTAGGATCTAAACCTTTGAGATTACTCGGTGGAACTATTAAAGCTCCCAAAGCCATGATCGAATGTGTCTAGTATCTATCTCCTTATTAAGTGTGGGGAAGGGGCCATTGATGGCTCAATAGAATAAAAATTGGATTGGGAAGATGACTTGAGGGATAGGCCGAGGAATGGATTGGGGAAGGTCACTCTGTCAAGTAGTGGGTCATTGTCTCTATGGTGTCAAGGCATCACTACCACTGCAAGGATTCCAACCACAAGCAAGGTTGCAACCTGAGTGAGGACGAGAGCATGTGCTCTACTCGATATGAGCAAAGTGCTTTGACTCTGCTCATATGATATAATGATATTTTGAGTTTAAGGTGTGAATATCCTTGTCTAGATTGAGAAAAGAAAACTTCTATGTATGGTAGAGTTTGGTGAATTTGTTACTTGTCTTGCTTGAGATAACAAAGGAAAGCACTTGATAGTAGGTGAATAAGATGTTGTTCAACTTTTCCATCTACCATTCATTTTGATTGGGATGGGTCATGATTTTACCTAATCAAGATTGAGCAACATATCAAAACAAGATGAGTTTTCTTTATGTGTTGCAAATCCAATATGTAAAGTGCGCTTTTTAGGAAAAGAAAAAGCATTGAGCTGAGCTAGATTAAGAAAAAAGGGGCAATCTAAAAAGAGGAGGAACTTCATGATGAAGGGGGGAAGGGGGAGAAAATTCTAGCTAGGCAATATTTGTACGGGGGATGCATTGTCCTCTCTATCATTACGAGTCCCCATTGATAACAAGGGAGGAGTTGTTGTGATGAGCCATAGCTAGCTGTGTATCTTGATTGATGTGGGAAGGTAGCGATGCAATGATTCATGAAGAGGTGACAATTTTTTTCAATCGATCATTTTGGTTGAAGATGAATAGAGGAAATAATATTCTTGAAGGCATGTATGTGTTTTGTACATGAAAGCTAGTGATGGCAAGGTTAAAAGGTAGAGTTTGTATCAAATTATGGTAGCCATAGACAAATAATAATTTGTAGAGTAGACTTTGGTGCTGAGTGATATTGTATATGGTGATGGTAACCTATCAAACATAAATTGTAGTGTGTTCCTAAAAGAGCAAAAGGAGGTGACCTGCTTGATGTAAGCTGCTATATAATCTTGTATCTTATCTACTAGGAAGCTTGGGACTGTAGTTAAGAAGAGGTTTTAGCTAGGACTATAGTCAAGAAGAGTTTTCTCATGGAATTATAGGATGAAGGCTGGATCTTCATTGTGGGCAACAGTGTGAGTCTAAAGGGACTTAGGAGCTTGCATATATAATGTAGGTAGCATGGTTACTATTGAAGGAAAACTTGGCAATTAGAAAGGCCCACTATAAATGTGTCTATTAGAGTAGAAAAGAACTTATATAAGCCTCATCCTAACAAGTCATGGCTGTTGATAGAAAGGCTAGACCTTCATTGTGGGCAACAATGTGATTCTAAGCGATAAGTCATTAGATCAGGAGCTAGCATAGATATTGTAGGTATTGTGGTGACTATTGAAGGAAAACCTAGCAATTAGAGAGACCAACTATTAACATGTCTATTGGAGTAGAAAAGAACCATTATAAGCCTCATATTAACAAGTCATGACTATTTGATAAAGAGATTATGAAGACTAGAGTACTATTCACCATTGAGAAAGCACACTTTATGTAGCTAAGTAGGTGAGTTTTGGGCTACAATTGTAGCATGATTGGGAGACAAAGATGGAAATCAGTGCAAATTGAGGCGTTTGGTCCATGCGAAATTGCATTATGGATTTTTTCCTTTCATGTCCTCTATGATACCAAGATTGAATAGGAGACAAAGACTGCAATTTGTGAGCTAACTAAAAGTAATAATAGTAGAGACATGAAGACCATGTGATCATAGATAGCTTCCATGTTTGATTGTTGCATGAAGACTTGACAACAGCAATATTGAAATAGCCAATGTGATTACTAAAGGTGGAAAAGAATTTGATAGTCAGTTAGAGAGGCTAGCAATGAGTGGAAGGTCATTGTTGGGATTTCTTTCACTTCTTCAGGTGATCCACTCAATTCTTTTAGTGCCAGTTTGAGTTTGATTGTATGGGACACAACCAACAATCCTTCTAGAGATGTTGATGGGAAAGAGAATATATGGAGGCATCTTTGCTCCAATTCTAGGATTCATAACTAAAATATATTTTCAGTGTATTGATCCATGTCTACTAGGATAATTGCCATGGCAACATTCATGTCTATCCAACTAGTTTAGAACTTGAAGAGGTTGCAAGGGTATTGAAAGATCATGTTTCTATTTTCCTTGGTAAGGAAAAATCCTCCATGTAAACTTGGAGAAGAAAAGATTGTGTATATCTCTCTCTCATATAGGGTAAAAATTTGAAAGGAAATTAGAATCTTACATCTAGATCTTTAGAACATATCTATATGATGATTTTTTGGATTGGAAGAGTTTCAATGAAAATAGACAAAGGGGTGAGAAGATGACACTTATGTATAGGGTGATGATTAAATGCCAAGTAATTGATCACACGGGTTTTGGATATATGGATCCATGTTTCATGATGAAAAGTGAAACTTGAGATAGTGTTATTAATAGGTTTTGGATATTGATTTTGTCAATAAAAAGTTTCTACTTCATCATCTTCTCTTCTTGGTTCTTCACTTTTTGAACTCTCACAACCAAAGGTCCACAAGCCGCATACACATAAAAATCTTCCCCACATCTTTGGCAAACCCAATGTGAAATTGACTAGGGTAAGTTTTCTAATATGGAATTCCAATTGGATGTAGATGGCATTTGCAAGGATTTAAGAACCCAATTGAATCCAGACATGGTTTATAAAGTGGATGTCATGTAGCTATTTCATACATTTGCAACATATATGTAGCAACAAGAAGCTGCAAAAGCTACTAAAAGAATGGAGGATTTGGCCATAGAGGTGTCTGTATTAATAGAAAATGAGTTGGATATCTTTGATGAGTGGGATATGACAAAATATTTCAAAATTTATGATAGGGAGATGCAACTACAAGGTTTCCTAGAAGATCAAAGGATAGTGTATTTTGAACGAATTGTGAAAAGAAAAATTAGGACGCAAGTTTAAGACATATGGTTCAACTTGGGAGAATTTCAAGCATACTCTTAAAAAATAGTAGTTTAGGTTGGATCTACAAGAAGATGAAGATCTAGAGTTGGGTTGTGAAGATGATTTAGAATAGCATGTAATAAAGATTGTGCATGATAACCTTGGAAATTTGCTACTTGCTTCTTATGATGCTATTTTGGATACTAAAGATCTAGATGACTTGCATAATATAGATGTGGTCTTTATAGATGCTTGTGCTAAATTTTCTAATGATACATGGATGCAAATACCTTCTCAAGGTGCTTACCATATGGAGGAGTTATTCAATGATACAATCATACTATTTGAAGGTGTGCAAGGTATGCATGCTTTATTTGTTGATGCAAATATGCTATCTATTGATGCTAAAGAATGTGGAAGATATCATGATAGTAGTTGCTTTGTTTAATAATGTAAATGAGGCAATGGCTTGCATGCCAATGATGCTTAGTTTATGAGTACACATGATAGCTTGTATAGAATGCATATGATGTTTTCAATAGGGATGCAGAAGATATGGATGTTATGAATGAGGATACAATTGTGAAGATTGCATATGTTAGTCAATCTGTACAAGACACCAAAGAAGGTGCTCTTCAAGGTCTATTAGTGCACTGTGTCAAGGGACATATGTGGTAGGCCCTAAACCATATGGGTTTGAGTAAAGAGACAAGATAGAAGCGACTCATGAAATTCTATAATTCAAATCAAATAAAACTCTAACAATTTCTCTCAACAACAATTCCACATTGTTGAGAGATAGGCATGTGAACCCTACGTATGCAAGGGTAGATAAAGGTAATTGGGTGTGAATGAATTAGGGGGCAGGGGGAAACCCTAACTTTCGCCATCTAGAGGCTATATAAACAACCTAAAGGCCACTCTCAATGTAGAGGATAGTGTACTAGTTATACTTGTGAAGAACTCACTAAGCAAGATCTTCTTCTTGTACTTGAGCTCTCTCTCTCCCTCTTGTGCACACTCTCATGCTCTCACTCTTATATTTCAACAGGGTATCATAGCCATCTCTAATCCAACAAGCTTCCTTCTACTCCATTTCCCACTAAGTGCACATGAGCACGCCATTTTCTCATTATACATCTTTACCTCCATAGTTGCATGCCATACCCACTTTTGTTGGAGGACCTGGGGTGAACAAAAGAGAGCATATTTTTCCTTAATTTCTCCTAGCTCAAGGCACTTTAGCATGCCACAACAATCCTCAACATTAGGCAGCCAAAAGGACACCGTTATTAGAATTTCTGAATCTATAGTGATACAACAATGGCAATGGCAATTTCCAAGCATAGTAATGGATTACTTGAGATTAGGATACCTATAGTGATACTTTTCTCTTTTTCTTGTGGCATCAACATGTTTCCATAAAAATTGAGCACATCACATCAAGAAATTCCAAGCATAGTAGAGGATTACTTGAGATTAGGATAATTTTGGGACCTAGGTGGTTGTACACCAGGCCCCCATTGACCACATGTTATATGTTCAAATGAGGATATTTTCTCTTTTTGTTGTGGCATCAACATGTTTTCATATAGAATTGACCACATGTTATATGTTTCAGGATATTTTCTCTTTTTGTTGTGGCATCAACATGTTTTCATATAGAATTGAGAACATCACATTAAGAAATTCCAAGCATAGTAGTGGATTACTTGAGATTAGGATAAATTTTAAAAATTTCCAAGCCTAATGGATTACTTGAGATTAGGATACCTATAGTGATATGTAAAACCAGTTGCCTCACATTGTAGGAAAAGAGTAAGGAAACATCCTACTACATGAGGTAAAGTAACTATCTAATGTTGTCATATGCTTACTCATGAGATCATCTTATCTTCCTCTGAGAATTTTTTTCTCATTGTTGTGATGCCACTTTCATTTGGATAATTTTAGGCCAGAAATACTTTTCCAAAAGATAGGAATGTGAAAATGGAAGATGACATTGGCTAGAGAGTCTTGTGTATAGTGCATATCAAGAATCAAATAATAATAACTTGATTAGAAAGTAAATGAAAGAATCATATGCAATCTTTTCTTGAGAAGTGATGTCAAACATTCATAGAGTGATTGACTATACTTGCACTACTAATGAGGGATATTGAAAGGATCTACCAGTAATATTTGAAATTTTTTCTTTTTTTAATAGATCTATTGCATGCTCCAATATAATGAGATAAAATCTCGATTTTATAATTTGAGAAATAATTGTCACTTTTTATTTGGAAGAGCTCGCACATGAATTAAGATTTAGGACCCTATTGACACATGCATGATACCACAAAGTTATATTGAAATAAAAATTATATATAAAATTATCACACTATAATATATGAAGGATATGCCAATGAAATTGAATACAAAAATATGCACAAAATTTTTAAAATGTTAGGCACCACCATCAAAATAGGCATCGATAAAAGATTCACTCTCTATATGCTAGTATATGCATCTAAATAAGTGTAATGGAATAAATCTTGAGAAAATATATTATATATAGACACAAATTATTGATGCAAATTTTGACGATTGCAAGAAAACATACCCACATGTACATTGGCAAATACGATTTAAAAAATGAAGGGATTTGACACTTTCTAGTGTAGAAAAAAAATAAAATCAAGGATTTGGCTCTTTGCAAGGCCAAATTCCTATTATACATGTAGACACAAGCCTAATTGGAATTGTGTGGGTAGTTGGATAGGACGATGAAAAGAGTGATAGATATGCTATGAGACTTTGTGTGAAGGTGCTAATAAATGAGAAGCAAAGAAGATAGCCACAAGTGAGCATTGGGGCATTATAACGACCCTCAAATATGATAGAGACACTACAAGGAAACACATGTATAGTGACGGCGAGTAGCCCCACAGGGAAAAAAAAGAGGGCCGAAACCTGAGCGCGTTTTACTTCACGCATTCGTGAGACATTTTGAGAGGGAGAGCGATTGTTTTGCATAGAGGGTTAGAGAGGGAGAGGAAGAAGGCTTGCTGCCACCACTGCCACCGTTCACGAAGGAGAGGAGGAGCCGCCGTCGCGAAGAGGAGCCGCCAAATCTTTACGGTGAGTTCATTCTGTCTCTCTTTTACTTGTTTAGGGTTTTATTTGTGTATATTGAGAGAGAGAGAGGAAATGAGAGAGAAAGAGAGGGAGAGGGAGAGGGAGGGAGAGAAAGATAAAGAGAGGGAGAGGAAGGGGGAGGGAATAAGAGAGGGAGAGGGAGGGAGAGTGCATTCTCTCTCTCTCTTACTTTTTTTATATAATTTGTGTATATATATTGAGAGAGGGAGAGGAAATGAGAGAGAAAGAGAGGGAGAGGGAGAGGGAGGAAATGGGAGAGGGAGGGGGAGGGAGGGAGAGAGATAGAAAGAGAGGGAGAGGGAGGAAACGAGAGAGGGAGAGGGAGGGAGAGAGAGAGAAAGAGAGGGAGAGGGAGGGGGAGGAAATGAGAGAGGGAGAGGGAGGAAGAGAGCGAGAAAGAGAGGGAGAGGGAGAGGGGGAGGAAATGGGAAAGGAAGAGGGAGGGAGAGAGAAAGAGAGGGGGAGGGAGAGGAAATGAGAGAGGGAGAGGGAGGGAGTGAGAGAAAAAGAGAGGGAGAGGGAGAGGGGGAGGAAATGGGAAAGGAAGAGGGAGGGAGAGGGAGAGGGGGGGAGAGGCGAAAACATAATAGGGAAATGAGAGAGGGAGAGGGAGGGAGAAGAAATGAGAGAAGGAGAGGAAGGGAGAAAAAGAAAATGAGAGAGGGAGAGGAGAGAGAAAAAAGAGAGAATGATAGGAGAGAGAAAAAGAGATAAGATGTTAAACATAATAGGAAAAGAGAGAAAGAGAGTGTGTGGGTGAGGATGAGGACGAGGGAGGGAGAGGAAATAAAAGAGGGAGAGGAGAGAGAAAAAGAAATGAGAGAGGGAGAGGAGAGAGAAAAAGATCATTAAACCTAATGGGAAAAGAGAGAAAGAGAGGGTCAGGGTGAGGGAGGGAGAGAAAATGAGAGAGGGAGAGAAAGAAAGAAAGGGAAATAAGAGAGGAAGAGGTGAGAGAGAAAAAATGAGAGAGGGAGAGGAGAGAGAAAAAGAGAAAAAAATCATTAAATCCAATAGAGAAACAAAGAAAGAGAGGGTCAGGGTGAGGGAGGGAGAGGAAATTAGAGAGGGAGAGAAAGAGAGAAAGGTAAATGATAGAGCGAGAGGAGAGAGAAAAAGAAATGAGAGAGAGAGAAGAGAGAAAAAGAGTTATATCATTAAACCTAACAGGGAAAGAGAGAATGAGAGGGTTAGGGTGAGGGAGAGAGAGGAAATGGGAGAGGGGGAGAAAGAGAGAAAGGGAATTGAGAGAGGGAGAGGAGAGAGAAAAAGAAAAAAAAATTATTAAACCTAATAGAGAAAGAGAGAAAGAGAGGGTGAGGGTGAGAGAGGGAGAGGAAGTGAGAGAGGGAGAAAGAGAGAAAGGGAATTAATGAGAGATGGAGAGGAGAGAGAAAAAGAAATACGAGAGAGAGAGAGAGAGGAGAGAGAAAAAGACAGAAAAATCATTAAACCTAATAGGGAAAGAGAGAAAGAGAGGGTCAGGGTGAGAAAGGGAGAGGAAATGAGAGAGGGAGAGAAAGAGGGATTGCTGATTTACCTCACTAAGAATAGGATTGGCAATTCACCTCACTAAGAATGAGTCCACGTACCTAGCACATACCATCATAGTACTCTCTTTGCATCATCCCCATAGCCTCATAGTATCCTAGAATCAAGCTTTCACTTGTGTCAGCACAAGGGTACCATCGTATTTTACCCTCCTACTCTCTATATTTGTGTATGCATCTAGGTACAAAGGGTACAAATACATTATCCTAGAAACTACATTATACAAGCTTCCACTTGTGTTGGAACAAGGGTACCATCATATTTCAACCTCCCCCTCTCTATATTTGTGTATGCATCTACGTACAAAGGGTACATATAAAAACAAACAGAAGAGAAGCCAAATTACCTAGTAGCAAAGTACCCTAGTAGCTAGTACCTAGTGCCCTATCTAGCATACACTCTCATAGTAGCCTTGTCCTTAGAACCTAGTGCCTAGTACCTAGCACATGGTGTGATAAAAGTCTAAGAAAAAAAAGAATGATAACAAAAATAAAATGTTTGTTGTAACGTAGAAAAAATGGAAAACTATGTAGGTCCTGTTGTTCAAGATTGTGAGGCGTATCTTAATCAGCGTGTCCCATGTCCTTGCTCTCAATGCAAGCTGGCAATTAGACGAAAACACCGATTGTCTATAGAACACATACGACGATTTGGCAAGTTTGAATCTGAGATCATTGATCAGGAGATTGTGGATTTTTAGTAAACGGTTAGAAAATTTAATATCAATCATGCATTGTACTCGCAAGCTAATTGAATACCATATACAATAAGATTGGGTCTCGCTGGAAAATTTTCTACCCAGGGAGGTGATGTCTCATCCCAAGGAGGAGTGCACCCTTTGCAGCCAATTATAAGAGTTCCGTGGGCATGCGATGGATGGAGTGTAGGAGCCAATCCACCATTTGCAAGGCCAATCTATACCATCAATGCCAGAGGAGACATGCAACTTTCCAAACCTACCTACAATCTTGGAGCCTAAGATGGAGGCAATGATTGATACATTGATTCCCATGGATGTCAAGACTTTTGATCTGCTTAGAGAGGAAGCATCCATACCATTATATGATGGGTGCCAAGTATCTCGCCTAAAGACACTGCTTGCACTCTTAAGTGTGCAAGCAAAATATGGGTGGAGCGATACGAGTGTGACTGAGTTGTTCAGGTACCTTGTACATACGCTTCGTTAATTTTTTTTTCAACACTATTATTAAAAACATTTGTGCTTTTTCAAGGTGTTTATGATTTTTTTTCAAGTTATTGAAATATCATATATTACCACCTACAAATACCATGCCAGAGTCTCGTGATGATGCACGACATGTTATACGAAAGCTTGGCATGGACTACAATAACATCCATGCATGTATCAACGATTGCATATTGTTTTGAGGAGAATACGAGACTATGGACACATGTCTAAAGTGTGGTGCTCACAGGTATCGACAGGACTTGCAAGAGCAAACCATCCCTTAAAAAGTTCTCAGACACTTTCCGCTTATCCCCCGCATAAACCACATGCTTCGTACGTCCGGCATGGCGAGCTTGACAACGTGGCATGCGCAGAATAGGTCCACGGATGGAGTTCAACAAATATGAGCAGATTCACGCGCATGGAGCCACATTGACTCTACCTTCCCAGGCTTTCCCCGAGAGCCAAGGAATCTTCGGCTCGGTCTTGCAATGGATGGTGTGAATCCATTCGGTCTGCGCTCAACTTCTTACAGTGTGTGGCCTATAGTCCTTGTCAACTACAATATCCCTCCATGGCTTTCTACGAAGAAAGGACATCTCATCCTTAGCTTACTCGTCCCCGGCCGCTACAAAGTCAAAAATATGGACGTATATCTTCGTCCATTAGTTGATGAGCTTAAGATTTTGTGGAAGAAGAGGGTCAACGTGCAAGATATGAGCAGGCGCGATAGTCAATGGTTAGCCAATATTCGAGCCATTCTCATGTGGAAAATGCATGAATTTTTTGGATTTGGAGAGTGCTCAGGTGAACAAGCCTCCGTCCTCATTGGTAATATCTATATTTTATCTCGTTCAAGCAAGTATTCACTGGGTCGTGGTGTTGGCATAGGTCTAGTTACCTCAGGTTATCATGCATGTCCATTGTGCGGGCCGGAGTTAGACTCCCGAGGGTCACGAACCATGAAGAAGATGGTATATCAAGGACACGTTGCTTTCCTGCCAGAGAATCATGAACTCAAGGAAGGTTTCCTTGGACGACCTCCAACACTATGAACGCCGCAAGCTGGTATGAGCTGAAAATGGTCCACGCGGAATCACATCCAAATGGAATGCAACAGTTCTCAGTTTTCTACGAGTTGCCATATTGGACCCACTTATAGGTCAACCACTTGTTGGATCCCATGCATATTTTCAAGAATGTGGGTAGCTTGCTATGGGACCACATCACAGGAAAGAGAGACACTATAGGGGCACGAATGGATTTGAAGGACGTAGGTAAGATGGAGGCGCTTTGTCCGTAATCGAGTGTTGATGGTCGCATGTAGCTTCCTCGCACTCCTTGGGTTTTTTCCACTAAAGAAGAGCGCATTGCGAAGCAAGTAGTCAAGTCTATCCGCACTCCGACGGGTATGATGCTTTCTCTCAGGTCTCCATTTTCTAAAGACAACCAATTATCAGGGCTAAAATCCCATGACTAGCATAAGATATGTCAGGTTTGTACTACGAATGGATTGTAATTGGCGTGCGCATTTTGCTATTTGGAGTGTAGCCATTATTCATAATGCTTTCTCATTTATGGCAGTTTGTACTACCGATCGCGATCGTAGGACGTCTTACTCCAAAAATACACGGGGCCATTTATAAGTTGTCGACTTTGGTGCTATGGATCTCATAGAAGGAGATTAAGAGGTCCTCTATTGAATCTGCGAGGCGGGGAGTAGTGGATACGGTCTGTCTCTTTGAGAAATACTTGCCCACCAGCATGCTCATGATACAAATCCACCTTCTTGTCCATCTTGTAGATGAAGTGGAGATCGTTGGACCTGTCCATACGTGATGGATGTTCTTCTTGGAGTACTTCATAAGAACCCTGAAAGGCTTTATGTGACAATGAGCTCGGCCAAAAGGTAGTATGGTTGAAGGTTGGTTGGTATCTAAGGCAGTAGCGCATATTTCACAATGGCTACCAACGGTGGATCTAGACAACAAAATGTTATGGTCGCTGAAGGATGATGATAGAATGACTAGAGATGTGGTGGTTGGAAATGGGGTAGAAAAAAGAATGGATGCCTCAATGAGGAGAAGTTGAATCGCTTTTGTATGTTGCACCATGTCTCTATGGAGACGTGGCTCGCCAAGTACCAGATTGCTAGGCAAGATCGAGAGGAAGCGTGAGCTGAATTCCAATGTGGTACACATTATCGACCGATTCGATATCTCGAGGGCATGGAGGAGATGCCGCGGTTCATGTCAACATGATGGTTGCATGGAGCTTTGACCGCATCGTCTCGTGAAGGGACAGAGGTCTTAATGGAGGAGTGGGAATTCTTGAGAGGATGTAGTCCAAAGGTGATGAGGGGTTTAGGATTTTTCGTATCTAAATTTTATATGCAACATCTAATTTGAGTGTTTCAATGTACAGTATAAAATATATAGTGTAGCATGGTCACACGGACAGCATTTTTACGTGGAGCATATTGACAAAATGCGCTCCACAATGGACTATGGTATCATGGCAAGGTTCGAGCAAGAGAGCTGGCGATGAGCAACGGATCCAAACACAATTGTGGATAAGATGGAGTATTTTGGAAACTTGCAAAGTTTTGTTATGGTGGATTACCATAGCTTCTCCATGATATTATTCGATGTGCAGTGGTACTTGGAGAAGCTGGAGCAACAGTTCGACGAGGTCCATCTCGATTTCTCAAAATAGATTCCGAAAAAAAATGGGCGGATTTGCGCGACACCTTTTTGTTACCGGCCCATTGTGAACAAGTGCATGGACTCATTTGTTTGCTAATTGTATTACGACATGGTTTATGTCACAATGGTTTGAACTTTCTTGTACGTGTTTGTGAACATGTAATCCTCTATCCAAACCCTTGACAACCTCAATGGTAGTATGTTATATCTTCAACTCCCCGAAGTGCAAGAGTATATGATCAAAGCGATGTTCCGAGCATAGATGAAGATAATATGCAAATAGAGGGGTTGATATTGCAAGGGGTGAAGGCCACCGAAAGCTTGGAGCCAGCATCGGCTAACAATGATAGAAATACAGGAGTCCAAGAATTCTTTGAGAATGAGGTGGACTCATCCTTTTGTGGTGACATGTCTATCGACCTTTCAGTATATACGAAGTTGTGTCAGGAGATTGACATGGGACCATAGAATACTTCATACTTGGAGCATCCACTTACTCAATTCATTGACCAATTGCTTATAAGGGTACATAAGATATACATTTTAAGTGAGATATTTTTTTAAAGGATTTATATTAATGTGCTTTGTATGATTTAAATTGATTATTCTAACATCATTTTTTGTTTGTGTAGGTGACATTTTCAGGATGAGTTGAGAGATGAGCGATGAGGAGTTACAAGATATCTTCACACGCATGTCTCTAGACCAGATTGAAAGATTCAAAGATATGGTAGACCGGGAGCTGTCTCGGTCTTCTTCAGGGCGCTCTGGTAGATCTACTTCAGTACGATCGGATGCTTCAGCTTTGAGCAGATGAGCTCGACGCTCCAGACTTGGGCCAGAGGGAGGGAGTGCTTTGGGGTCGCAATCGACACGGGATACATGTGCAACTCCTCGCTCTAGTGGCCCTTCAAGGGAGCGTGGCTCAGGCTCAGGTGGATACTGTGGAGGCACGGATGTGGTGTCTCCATCTCATCGTTCAGTTGGAGTTGCGTCACCTCAGGGATTTGTCACACCTATGGGGACGTCTACTCTAGTTACTCCGGCTTTTGCTCAGCCATCAGGTGGCACCCCTATGGATGCCACTCTGAGAGATATTACCTCAGTCGATACAACAGATGCACAGGGGTCTCCTAGATATACCCAGAAGCGTGGACGCAGATGGGAGAGGACCCATCTTAGGCAGACTCCAGGGGGATATGGATATCTAGTCGATGATAGGTCATGAGCCATCATCATGAATGATGAGGAGAGGAGGGTGATGGCTTGCATGAGACAGTTGTGCCAACAATTTTTTCGGCACAACGTCTTAGATAATTGGAAGAACATACCGGAGGGGAGTAAGGACTACATAGTAGCATCCTTGCATGGGGAGTTTCCGGTTTCAGCCTGAGTAGATAGATTTTCTACAGGCTGGATGATGGATTGCATGGGTGCATATATGTCACACAGACGATCCGACGTATGCAAGGCAATCAAGAGTGGGGCTGCAAAGCCCGAGTGGTTAGATGCAAATGATTGGTGCCGACTAAAGGAGGAGGCTACAGATTCTCCAGGACGTTGGAGTCAGTAGCGCGAGGCGGTGAGGGCACAACTTGAGGCCGGAGTGATCCATCATCTTGGAAGTGGCAGCCATACGACATATTTGGAGGACTTTATAAGTTTTTCTTTTGTTTTGCTTTTTTATTTTTTTGCAATATCCTTTGTACTGACAATCATGTTTCTAACAGTTAGCATTTTGTTTTCTTTGCAGCACTCGATTACAAATCGCGATCCGACCAGCCTTGAGACTCAATATGCAGAGAGGCACAGTCTCACTTCATTGATCGACCGATTGTATAGACGCAGTGGCCCTGTAAGTCACTCATCTTGATCTTTCTTATCCATAGTTACCATGTTTAATTAGAATGCATTATGGTATGGTGGACTGATATGTTGTTTCTTTTTTGCAGACTCCGTTGGATGCTCCTTTGCGGCGAGATGAGCTTTCAGTGGGGGCGAGGATATGTAGCTCACCCTTGGATCCCTGGAGCTCACACACCTTTATTTTTGGATCGCCTGATCTATGTAGACATTTTCTATGTATTAGTGATATCTTGTCATGATTGTACCAATCGCTTATTATACGATCATGTATTTATTTCATGTATCAGTGTTATGATTTCAGTATACTTTTTTTTTGTTTGCAAGCGCATTGTACACAGTGCATATACTATTTTGTATGGTTGTAATAAAGCATACAATGCTATATGTGGCAGGGCAGCTTGCTGCCCTGCCACAATTTTTTTTTTCCTTGTTACCGTTGCTATTAGCGTCGCAAATTTTACTGCTCGCGTTGTTATTTTCGTTGCAAACCGTCGCTATCAGCGTCAATATCGACGCCAATACCGACGCTGATACCGACTACTACCATCTACTATGCGTCCAACAATCTCAATGGATTTCGAGTCGTGTACAGCAACAGCACCACCGTGTTGCACAACAATGCCAATGGTATCGCCGTGGAGGTATGTACGTCGTAAAATTACTAGCCAAGTTGTGGTGCATTGCTTTGATATTGCTATACGTTAATAGTACATACTAGTACATCGACTATACGTTCGTTCACTGACGACGTGGATGTGGACGACTTTGGATATTATGGGTTGACTTTGGATCCAACTAGGTCGCAGCCCCAGCATTGACATCTCTCTGACCGTGGGTGAGAACAAGAGCATCTTCCATCCCAACTCCAACTACAAGGGAGTGCTAGTGATGGGCGTCTCCTCTGCACATGCGCCTAAACTAAAACCCTCTAGCATGAACGGTCACATTGTTTACCCACAAATCCTTGACTTCTTCAGCCGTCAGGGTACCAAAATCGATAGCTTGGGCTTCTAGATCTCCGATCCTCGCTTTAAGTAATCTATAAGAAGCCGGCTCGCCTCTTTGTATAATTATGCCCTGGTGGAGGCATGCATGAATAAATAACTTCCCTTGTCATCTTGTGAATGCTAATTTGGAATTTCTTTGTTGAGAAATCCTCAATGTTTGAGCCATCGCAATGCGTAGAGCACGACATTTGTCTTTTCACGGTTCAGCGTACTAGAAACTTCTAGAGGAATTAGAGACCGGTCACGCCTAAGGCCAGTGCGGGGAGCGGGACCGCACTACCCCCCCCATTTCCCCCACTCGTCTAACGGTTGCAATTAGTGTAAAAAATGGGAGTGGGGGTTCCTTACCCCTCACTTCCTACCACTTACACTTGCCAAAAATTGAGTGCTAACATTGGGTTATTAGGGTTATCTCATTTCATTGGGGGATGACATGTTTACATGGATTAGCAACTAGTCAACACTACACTTCTGATAGAAAACGTGGGACTGATTTTGTCATTTCTCATGACTATTATATAGCTAGGACATGGTGCGACCCCTATGTGTGGGCAAGCTAGAGACATGCAATCTTTCTCTTCTTCTATGCTTCTTCACAAGCGCAGTAACAGCTTCCTTGACATGTCTCCACTCTGTTTTCAAACCTGTCTCTATAGTTTGATCCTCCAGCAAATCATTGAGATTTTCTTGAAGCTTAGGATCAGCTGCCTATAGAAACAATTTAATTTTCTAACTTGCAAGAGCTTGATGTTCTACAAGATCAAACTACTCAAATCTACTTTCAAATTCTCTTAACAATTCTATAGCGACAAGACCCTTATTGGGTTGTATAACTCACTCCTGAAAAGTCTTGCGTGTAATCAAACTGGTGTCCTCAATGTAAAACTCTTCCCTGAGTGTCTTCCTGAAGGATACCCAGTCAGCATCCTACGAGTATATTTCAGTAATCTGTACTTTCAGTTCATAAACAGTAACAGGTACAAAATACTTGCTCCATGCAAATTGAGCCATTCCAAAGAATTCCATCTTCTGAGCATAGGTATGTACATATGCAGATACATTCCTACCATTAAATAACTTCACCTCACGCTCAACTGCTTGTAAAGCATTCATCACAATACTTTCTGTTTGAGTTGAAGCTTGCATCACCTATTGTTGTTGTTGTACCTATTATTGATTTCTTTTGTCTACCTAAGACGGGTGAGGTTTATATCCTATAGTGCATTGAAACCCTCTAAAATGCTACTATCTCTTAGAATATTGGAGGGACCCATTGTGTGTAAAGCAGCATATATTTTTGTGGAAATAATCGAGGGCATTCCTACATTATATCATGGAGTTAAAATTAGGGAGCACCACATTACCCTCTTGAGCTTGTAGGCAGTAGATTAGTTCTTAAAGCAACCTCAATTTCTCACTATGCCACTTGATTTGTGAGCATATAGCCAACATTCCTTGTATGCATGCGTTTCAACCCTGCTTATAGCTCATCTAATATTTTCCATCAATAAAATGCCTAGATATTGGGCGATGGAGATGGTAGAAAGGGTGTGCTACTCAATAATACTTCCTTGTACCCTCTTCTGAGCTCCTAGGGTCCACTTAAGAGAAAATTTTCAACTTTAGGTCTTTGTGCACTATTGCAATTTAGATTTGCCTCCCATCCAATTAGAGAAGTCTATGCTTCTCTATTCTATAATACAAAAGTTGCTATAGCTAGAGAGGAGCATTTCTAGGGCATTTGTTTGAGATCTACCATTAAAGCCTAAGACTACCCATTCTATTCCTTATATTATTATTCCTTAGAAATAGTATCATTTTAAAGTACAAGGAAATATTATGTTGAAGTAAATCAATGCATTTTATATACTAAGAAAATCGAGTCTATTTATAAGCATATTTCTACATGTATTCATGGATATCTATGTATAATTATGTCCAATGTGTAGGTGCTTAGATGTGCAAATAAAGTTTGGAACATGTTTATGCATATAACTTGGGTAAAAATACAAATGAGACGCACGTGTATAAATTTACCTATAAAAACAGATATAGAGGTGACCTTAAAAATGTTTATATAATCTACATCGATAGCAAGAATGCATTCACTATGACATATGAGGGATAGATCAGTGAAAACTAAAAAACGGAATGACATGTAAAAAGGGATTAAAATGTCAAGTCTAATGATCAAAATGTTCATTTATTTATCAATTGGAGAGAGTACCTTAATATACTTGATGGTATAGGCATGGAAATAAGCATTGGAAAATATGCCAAGGAATATTCATGCTTACATTGATGCATATATTGACAAGTATAGAAAATTATACTATCTATAACAAAGATATACGAGGATCTATCCCCTTTGTCCACATTTGTTATCTTGTCAGAGATGGACCACTTTTTTTGCAAATATACATAATGCACAATATGATTTGATAACATGTTCTTTGTGTAATTAAATTCATACTAATATATATTGGGAAGATACATATAGAAAATTAAACTATTTCCCATATGCATATACATAATGCCAAATGTTGCACGTGCCTTGCTAGCACCTATGAAGGTTATACTAAAGGAAACTATTGTGGAACATGAGAATCCCCTCATGAAGATGTACATGTTTTTTGTGATTTAATAAGATGACCCTCTAGGTCCTAGATTCTCTTGATAGCTCCTTATATGAACTGGCATACAAAACATGACAAGTATGAGAATCATACCAATGATAATAAACACTATCACATAGGCCTCCATGTACATATGTAAGCACCTCATAATTTAAAATACCTTAATCCTAATAAATAACATATTAAACCCTAGCTAGAATATGGTTTTAGTATTACTGACTTACTAGTCTACATTTATAATATTGTTATTAATTTTCTACTCTATACATATTTGTTCATTCATTAGTTCATAAGTCATTAGGTATATTCAATAATGTATGTTTTTATTATTCTTAGTTGTATTGAATCTTATATATTCTAATTATTATTAGAAATCATTTGACATATTCAATTTCATATTAATAGGATCAATTTTAGAGTTTGACTTAATTGATTTACAATCACGAGGTAATTTAATTACTCTAATCAATCAAATATAATATAACGTAGACTAGGAGACATAGAACTACTTGACTTATAATTGTCCTATGATGTGTTGAGGTCTATATGATAATTGACATTCCAAATTTTTATGCTTTTTCTAAGTGCATGCAATCATCAAGAACTAATTAAAACTAATTAATCTTCATTTTACCCTCCAACAAGATAAGTCAATATGAATATTACTATAAGGAATAGTTATATTACACCTAAGATTTAATAGTAGTTCACACTCACTCACACACACATAGACACACACACACATATTATAGTGGTTGTAGTTTTGTATATATATTCACCTACCTACTGTAAGAGAGAGGACGGGAGAGAGAGAAGGAAAGGAGAGAGAGAAAGAAGAGATAGAAGAGGTGCAGGAGGAGAGATAAATACTTTAGAGAGGAGACAAGGAGAGAGAAATGGCTGTCAGCCACCATGGAAGGACAGGAGAGAAGGTGAAGAAGGTGAAAGGATAGATGTATATTACAAATTGGTACCATGCCAATGTCATTCACACCTTTTATACCTAGGTCAGTGTGACACTAGGTATTTCCCTCCATTACAATCCATCCCCACTCAAAATAAAGTTTTTGTCCTCAAAAACAAAGATTAGACTTATTGGTAGGGCCAGGTAGTGGGCTACAGAGTACTACTTTATTCATAATCATCTCCATCATAGCTATCTCGAGTACGAGCTCCATATCTGTTGGTTCTGTTTAGACTATGTTTGAATGCCTAGAGTAGTCACGATCCACATCACGACAACCCTCCCTACTGGATCGACGGAACTACCCCTAAAATCCACGACTCATCACTGAAAAAGGAGGAATCAGCAGAAGAGGAGGAGGAGGAAAAACGAGTGAGATAAAGGAGGCATAGCACCTCTGTCCTCGGGACGTTGTGATCTCAGCTACTCAGAGGTCCAGACAGTCATTGATTTTTGAATGATGAGGATGGTCTAATGGGTCTAGAGACTGGCTGCTCTAGAAGATCAAAGAATTCAATCAAATCATCTTCTACGGTGCTCTATGATCTTGTTGCATGTATTAAAGACTAGAAACAACAAATCAAGGTCTTGACAGAGGAAGACAACTGTGAGTTTCCTTCACAGAGCAAATTAGCAGAGGAGCTACGCCAAATAGGTGTTGAAAAGGTGGAATTTCTGAACTTGTGGCTGTGGAGGATCATTATTTCTATTCCTTGAATTATATGCACTTTGGCTCTCCAAAGGCGTGGTATGGTGTGCCAAGCAGTGGTGCCCGTATCTTTGAGGAAGCTATGAAGCATCACTTGCCACATCTTTTCAAAGAACAACCTGATCTTCTTCATAAGCTGGTGACCCTGCTATCACCATCTATTTTGAGGGTAACAAGCGTTCCAATTTATAGAACAGTGCAAAGGGCTGGTGAATTTGTTGTGACATTTCCCAGAGCTTAACATGCTGGTTTTAAATGTGACTTCAACTGTGCGGAGGCTGTGAATGTTGCACCTATCGACTGGCTACCCTTTGGGTAGAATGCAGTAAAGCTATACAAAGAACAGAAACGTAAAAGCTCTGTTTCACATGATAAGCTTCTATTAGGGGCTTTGAAGCAAACTCTAAGGAGTGCATGCCATGGTTGACAAGACAGTAATGATGCAGTTGATAATGTGTGGCAAGAGCTCCTTGCTGAGTATGGGATTGTGTTGAAAGTCTTAAAGAATCGAGTGGATTTGGAACGTGTTAGACGTTTCAGGATAGCAAATACCATACAAACAAGGAAAATGGATACAAGTTTTGATGCAGTGGATGCAAGAGTGTGCCCTATATGCCATTATGGACTGCATCTCTCTGCAATAGGTTTCAGCTTGCTGACCTGAGCAGTATACATGTCTGGAGCTTATGCATGCACTTATCAGATGCTTTATCCGTTGGACCTGGAGTTTGATCAAGTTGTTTATGACTAAGTCCTCAATCTGGTTGAATTATTTGGTGCCCTAAAAACCAAGCTCATACGCTTATTGTAAAGCAGTGGACAGATTGTCATGCTTTGTCATTTATGTTGACTCTTCTTTTGTAATGTACTTGACAAGCAATATAGTGATCTTTGGCATCAAATATTGAGTTATTGAGATCTTCTGGTTAGCCTCTTTCCTTATTGTACCTTGAACCCCGTGTTCTGCAGCTCTTGCACGAACTCTACGACAACGTTGCCCAAAAAAGGGGAGGCACCAAAAGCTCAAGATTCAAATGCTGAAGATGACCCAAAAGCAAGAGTACTTTGGACTCGAAATGGAGAAACAACAGGATGTCCCTCCAAAAGGACTTGACGTTGCTCCAAAAATTCCAGTGGCAGGTTACTTTGCAGCAATGCTAGTCCAGCATTTGGCAACCTTCACACACAGTGGGGCCACAGGCTAGTCGTGTGGGGATCCAAGCCCCCTCTAGGAGCCTATGATCAAATATGAAGTGGGAGAAAGAGAGCGCTCTTCACAACAATTGATGCATAGCATGTTCCTTGCTTCACCCATCCCTCCCCTTCTTCCCCACCCTCAGCCTATGTAACCCTAGCCTTGTCATCACTTCCTTCCCCCATAGCTACTAACTTCCCATGGGCTTCTTCAGCACCATTTTTGGCCTCTTTGGCTACTTCCTCTTCATCTAGGGGCAGCCTTCAGATGTCAAGGATCCTATCATAAGAGCTTTGAGCGAGCTAGATTCTAGAAGTCTTCAAAGCCTCCTTTCAGATATACCTTTATGGGTCAAGAATCTAGATTATGTGAGGGTGGATTGGTTGAAAAGATTCATAGGTGAGTTATGGCCATATCTTAATAAGGCTATGGAGGCTACTCTGATCTCATGGTGGTGGATGAGAAATCAGCTTTGTGTGTTCCGGAAAGCCTACCAATGGACGTTGCTGCGCCTTTATTGTGTGCTGGTATTACTGTCTGCAGCCCCATGGTGTACTTTTGTATGATAGAAAGAGGTAAGAAATTTGGTGTGGCTGTTGGGATTCTTCAATGTTGTACCACTGTAAGAGAGCTTGCTTCTCAGAGTTCCAAGCTTTTTCTTCGGATGATCAGCAGGCTCTGGTTTCTCTCCTCCTTTGTGATCGGGATGCAACTTTCAACTTCTGAAAATGCCTTCAATGCAGCGTGTTTTCTCCTTGGGAATGTCCACTGGTTAATGCATTACTGCGTGTAAGTCTGTACTCCTCATACTTGTCTACCATAGATGACCTGACTAAAGAAATAGGGAAAATTAGTTGAAATGTAACCAAATTGAGATCAAGAAGCCTAGGCTCTGATACCACTGTAAGAGAGAGGACGGGAGAGAGAGAAGGAAAGGAGAGAGAGAGGGTGCAAAAGAGAGAGAAGAGGTGTAGGAGGAGAGAGAAAGACTGTAGAGAGGAGAGAAGGAGAGAGAAATGGCTATCAGCCACCATGCAAGGATAGGAGAGAAGGTGAAAGGACATATGTATATTAAAAATTGGTACCATGCCAATATCCTTCACACCTTTTATACCTAGGTTAGTGTGACACTAGGTATTTCCCTCCATTACACCTATAGTAATGTTTATCAATATTATTACTTTTTATGTACTTTTGATAACCATCATGGAATGTAGCAATACAATTTTTGGTTGCTTATGATCATGCCACTTAATGCCTATTCCTTCTAGTATGCATGCCATTATTGTTTTTTCTTTTCTTAGTATATTGCAATATAAAGAAACCTTATGATTATTTGTATGTGTATGTATATATATGTGTGCATATGCTTATACAAGTATTCATGCATATAGATACACATGCACTTGTATGTAGCTACATGCTTACCAATCTTTTTGACCACCCATGCATCAAGTAGGACCAATCTCATTGGTCCAATGACCATCTACTTTGAAACCATTCTGTAAGCTATTTTGCACTGAGTGTACATGCCTATGACCATTACTGAAGCTATTTTGTATTAGGAGAGTGAGTGGCCTTAGGGGTCCATTCTCTTTATGTGAAATAAGAATTAAAGAATGGTATTGCAACCATTTCTTTCGTTGTTGCTCCTTGTCTATATGGTTTCCTTGTTTCTATCTCTTCCCTTCCTCTCACTCTGATTCTCAAGCACCTCTATCCCCTTTTCTTAATACCTTCCTTTGTGGGGTGCACATATAAGAAGCCATCCACATCTCATGGATTCAAAGGATATTTACAATACTCTGCAAGGGCATCTCATAAATATGTAACTATATCACATGGGTAAAGGATTCTAACAATTAATTTTCTACATATTTTATATACATTGAAAGGTAATATACATACATACATACATACATACATACATACATACATACATACATACATACATACATATATATATATATATATATATATATATATATATATATATATATATATATAATGTTCCATAAAAAACCAAATATATCAATTCGTTTTAAATTTTATTTGTACATTAAAAATCCTGATGAGCTTGTTTTGGGAGTTTTATCTAGCGAGGTATTGAAAAGTCATTTGTTAAGTAGGTGTCGTAGTAATGGAAAGACTCAATGAGCTTAAGTTGTGAAATCCTAAGAATTTGGTACTTGTGTGCCATGCAAATTTATTGGAATATCGATCAAAATCCTTAGGGGGGAGCCAACACCTTGAATGATGGAGATTTACACATAGTGGTGTAGGAGTGGGGGTACCATTGATAAAGTCCCATCAATATAATAAATATGTGGAATCTATTGTGAAAAAACTAGATTAGAATAGCACATATGTGTGTGTGTGTGTGCACGTGTGCACGTGTGTTTCCCCCTTAAAAAAAATATGTGCTTTGCTCTATATTTGAAGGGAAAAGGTAAAGACAAACAATTCTCCTTCCCCCCTTCAAATTTTTCCTCCCTCCCCCTCCCTATCATGCCACCCTCCAACTAATGGCCACCTAGGTGCAAGGCCTCTAGCATCTCTATTGACAAGACTTTTTAGCTCTATTCAGGTCTGAACCATGTACCATTTGAATATTATAGATCATTAATAATGTCCCTACAAAGAGGAGATGCTATTTGTTGTTGTGCAATGAGCTACTCTACTATGGTACATAAATGCCTCATCTTTGTCCATGGGGGTGAAAACATGTGTGGATGTCCCAAACTAAATGGTGATGAGTGTATGGATGTTATTGAGAACTGTGTTGGGAAAAATTTGGGAGCATCCTTTTAATGAAGAATATCATCTTGATTCATAGAATAGGTGTAAATAACACTCATGAACTTGAACTATCGATGACACGAAGGGTATTGGTAAGTGCAATAGTGGCTCTATGATAGAAATCACATTAGTATTATATTATAATTGAAAATTCATGCATAAGATAATAAGCTCTATAATTTTCATCATTGATTAGTGTGAAAAATACACAATAGCTACCTATCATTACTATGTGATATCCTAATAGATAAACAAAAGTGGAAATACACACTAAACTTGAGTTGGAAAGCTTGGAAATAAAGCCACCTCAAAATTTTCCTTGCCTAAGAAGGCCACCTTCACCACCAACCTCTCCACAAATATGCCCTTTTGAAGTCAAAGGGCTAGAAATGCCTATTAGAAGAAGACCCCAATAGGAGAACAATCCCCTTTCCATAGCAATCAAAAATCCCATAGACCATAGCACCACCCTTATTTACTCCATAACCCCTCCCCAATAGAGATAAAACACAAATTGCCAACTTTCCAAGCTTTTCAACTCAAGTCTAGTGTGTATTCCCACTTATGTTTTTCTATTAGGATATCACATAGTAATCATAGGTAGCTATTGTGTATTTTTTACACCAATCAATGATGAAAATTATAGAGATTATTATCTTATGCATGAATTTTCAATTATAATATAATACCAATGTGATTTCTATCATAGGGCCACTATTGCACTTATCAATACAGTTCGTGTCATCGATAGTTCAAGTTCATGAGTGTTATTTACACCTATTCTATGAATCAAGATGATACTCTTCATTAAGAGGATGCTCCCAAAATTTTCCCAACATGGTTCTCAATAACATCCATACACTCATCACCATCTAGTTTGGGACATCCACACATGTTTTCACCCCCATGGACAAAGATAAGGCATGCATGTACCATAGTAGAGTAGCTAATTTCACAACAACAATAAAAATAATAGCATCTCATTTTCATAGTGATATTATTAGTGATCTATAATATTCAAATGGTACATTGTTCAGACCCGAATAGAGCTAAAAGTCTCGTCAATAAAGATGCTAGAGGCCTTGCACCTAGGTGGCCATTAGTTGGAGGGTGGCATGCTGGGGAGCGGGGAGGGAGGAAAACTTTGAAGGGGGGAAGGAGAATTGTTGGTCTTTACCTTCTCCTTTCAATATAGAGCAAAGCACTTTTTTTTTAAAGGGGGAAACACGCACACACATGCGTGTGCGTGCCCACACACACACACACACACACACATAGATGTGTGATTCTGATCTACTGTTTTCACAATAGATTCCACATCTTTATTATATTGATGGGACTCTATCAATGATACCCCCACTCCTACACCACTATGTGTAAATCTCCATCATTCAAGGTGTTGGCTCCCCCTTAAGGATTTTGATCGATATTCCAATAAATTTGCATGGCACACAAGTACCAAATTCTTAGGATTTCACAAATTAAGCTCATTGGGTCTTTCCATTACTACGACACCTACTTAACAGATGACTTTTAAATACCTCGTTAGATAAAAATCCCAAAACAAGCTCATCACTATTTTTAATGTAGAAATAAAGTTTAAAATGAATTGATATATTTTGGTTTTTATGGAACATTATATATATATATATATATATATATATATATATATAGTACCCTTCAATGTGTATAAAATATGTAGAAACTTAATTGTTAGAATCCTTTTTTGGAACTCATGTGATATACTTACATATTTATGAGATGCCCTTGCAAAGTATTATAAATATCCTTTGAATGCATGAGATGTGGATGGCTTCTTATATGTGCACCCCACAAAGGAAGGTATTAAGAAAAGGGTAAAGAGGTGCTTGAGAATTAGAGTGAGAGGAAGGGAAGAGATAGAGACAAGGAAACCATATAGAGAAGGAGCAACGACGAAAGAAATGGCCGCAATACCATTCTTTAATTCTTATTTCACATAAGAGAATGGACCCCTAAGGCCACTCACTCTCCTAATACAAAATAGCTTCAGTAATGGTCATAGGCATGTACACTCAGTGCAAAATAGCTTATAGAATGGTTTCAAAGTAGAATTGGACCAATGAGATTGGTCCTACCTGATGCATGGGTGGTCAAAAAGATTGGTAAGCATGTAGCTACATACAAGTGCATGTGTATCTAAATGCATGAATACTTGTATACACGTATGCACACATATATACACATACACATACAAATAATCATAGGGTTTCCTTATATTGCAATATACTAAGAAAAGGAAAAATAATAATGGCATTCATATTAGAAGGAATAGGTATTAAATGGCATGATCATAAGCAACCAGAATTTGTATTGCTACATCCCATGATGGTTATCAAAAGTACATAAAAAGTAATAATATTGATAAACATTAGTATATTTAGGTGAATATATATACAAAACTACAACCACTATAATGTATGAGGGGTATTATGATGCAAAATTCGAGCACAGTTTACATACAATTTCATGTCATGGGTATATATGTCTAAGTGTCGATGAATCTATTGGAATGCACATCAATACATGGCCCTCGTATATAGTAAAGTGCATATTGATGCTATTTAGAAAAACTATTAATATATATCAATGCTTTTATTGATGCATATTTTGACATTAGTTAAAACTATCTAAACTTGAAACTTACCCTACCTTGCTCATTCTTGTTGGTGACATCGAGCTATAAGTATTTCACTCACTTTCATTTCTTCTTCTTTCTTATTTTATGATTTTGTATTACTTATCGACAACACCATTATGCAATGTAGCTATATGTATATTTTTTTCTTTCCAATTTTTGCAAGTATTTATGCATGTGTTCTTACACACACACACATAATGTGTGTGTGAACTACTATTAAATCTTATAAAAGAAGATTGGGTATGGTTGACAAATTTTCTATCTAGGGAGGTGACGTCTCATCCCAAGGAGAAGTGCACCTTTTGCGGCCAATTAGAAGAGTTTGTGGGCATGCGATGGATGGAGTGCCTGAGCCAATCCACCACTTGGAAGGTACTACCCAATCTATACCGTCAATACCAGAGGAGACAGGTAGCCTTCTAGACCTACCTACAATCTTGGAGCTTGAGATGGAGGCAATGATCGATGCATTGATTCCCATGGATGTTGAGACTTCTGATCCGCTTAGAGAGGAAGCATTCATACCATTATATGATGGGTGCCTAGTATCTCGCTTGAAGACACTACTTGCACTCCTAAGTGTGCAAGCAAAATACGGGTGGAGCGATGCAAGTGTGATAGAGTTGTTCAGGTACCTTGTACGTACGCTTTGTTGATTTCTTTTTGGCACTATCATTAAAAAAATTGGTGTTTTTTCAAGGTGTTTTATGATTTTTTTCAGATTACTAAAATATCATATATTACCACTTGCAAATACCATGCCTGAGTCTCGTGATGATGCACAACATGTTTTACGAAAGCTTGGCATGGACTACAATAGCATCCATGTATGTATCAATAATTGCATACTGTTTCAAGGAGAATAGAGACTATGTAGACATGTCCAAAGTGTGGTGCTCACAAGTATTGACAGGACTTGCAAGGGCAAACCATCCCTAAAAAAGTTCTTAGACACTTTTCACTTATCCCCCACATAAACCACATGTTTCATACTTTTGGAATGGTGAGCTTGACAATGTGCCATGCGCAGAATAGGTCTACAAATGGAGTTCAATGAATATCATCGGACTCACGCGCATGGAGCCACATTGACTCTACCTTCCCAGGCTTTGCCCGAGAGCCAAGGAATCTTCGGCTCGGTCTTGCAATGGATGGCGTGAACCCATTCGGTCTGCGCTCAACTTCTTACAATGTGTGGCCTATAGTCCTTGTCAACTATAATATCCCTCCATGGATTTCTACGAAGAAAGGACATCTCATCCTTAGCTTACTCGACCCCGGCCGCTACAAAGTCAAAAATATGGACGTGTATCTTCGTCCATTAGTCGATGAGATTAAGATTTTGTGGGAGGAGGGGGTCACCGTGCAAGATATAAGCAAGCGGGATGGTCGACAATCCGCCAATATTCAAGCCATTCTCATGTGGATGATGCATGACTTTCTGGGAATCCAAGAGTGCTCAGGTAAATAGACTTCCGTTCTCGTTGGTAATATCTATCATAGCTCATTCAAGTTTGTATTCACTAGATAGAGGTGTTGGAACAGGTTTGGTTATCTCAGGTTATCATGCATGTCCATTGTGCGGGCCACAGTTAGACTCCCAAAGGTCATGAACCATGAAGAAGATGGTATATCAAGGACACGCAACTTTCTTACTAGAGGGTCATGAACTTAGAGAAGGTTTTCTTGGATGACCTCCAACGCGTATGAATGCCGCTAGCTGGTACAAGCAGAAAATGGTCTACATGGAGTCACATCCAAACGGAATGTGACGGTTCTCAGCTTTCTATGAGTTTCCATATTGGACCCACTTACAGATCAACCACTTGTTGGATCCCATGCATATTTTCAAGAATGTGGGCAGCTTGCTATGGGACCACATCACAGGAAAGAGAAACACTATAGGGGCACGAATGGATTTGAAAATGAGGTAGGCAAGATGGAGGCGCTTTGGCTGCAGTCGAGTGCTAATGGTCACGTGTAGCTACCTCAGCTCCTTGGGTTTTGTCCACTAAAGAAGAGTGCATTATGAAGCGAATAGTTAAGTCTATCAGTACTGCGACAGGTATGATGCATTCTCTCAAGTCTGTTTTCTAAAGAAGACCAATTATCACGGCTAAAATTCCATGATTGGCATAAGATATGTCAGGTTTGTACCTCGGGGGAGTCACTCATGAATATATGTATATATAACGTAAGTTCAAAATAAGGGGTTTTTAAAATACTATTTTTATACATTTTTTACATACAGAAGGGTATCATACAAAGGGATTACTTACAGATTGAATAGAAAAGGGTTGCCCTTTATTCAAGGAAAATTTAGAAATTAGGATATTTATAAATAGGCCATGAATGCATGCTATATCGAGGATATATATATAGTGAACCCCCCGAGGTTTGTACTATGAATGGATTGTAATTGGCGTGCGTATTTTTCTATTTGGAGTGTAGTCATTGTTCATAATGCTTTCTCATTTGTGGTAGTTTGTATTACCGATCGTGATCGCATGATGCCTTACTCCAGAAATACGTGGGGCCATTTACAGGTTGTCGACTTTAGTGTAATGGATCTCATAGAAGGAGATTAAGACGTCCTCTATTGAATTCGCAAGGCGGGGAGTAGTGGAGACAGTCTGTCTCTTTGAAAAATACCTATCTACCAGCATGCTCACAATACAAATCTACCTTCTTGTGCATCTTGTAGATGAAGTGGAGATTGTTGGACCTGTCCATACATGATGGATGTTCTTCTTAGAGCGCTTCATGAAAACCTTGAAAGGCTTTGTGCGACAACGAGCTTGGCCAGAAGGTAGCATGGCTGAAGGTTGGTTGCTGTCTGAGGCACTAGAGCATATTTCAGAATGACTACCAATAGTGAATCCAGACAACAATATGCTATGGTCGCTGAAGGACGATGATAGACAGACCGGAGATGTGGTGGTTGGAAATGGGGTAGAAAAAAGAATGGATGCTACAATGGAGGAGAATGTGAATCGCTTTTGTATGTTGCACCATGCCTCTATGGAGACGTGGCTCGCCAGGTACCAACAAGCTAGGCAAGATAGAGAGGAAGCGCAATCTAAATTTCGACGTAATACACGCCATCGACCGACTCGATATCTCGAGGGCATGGAGGAGACGCCACGGTTCATGTCAATGCGATGGTTGCATGAAGCTTTGATTGCAACGTCTCGAGAAGGGGCAGAGATCTCAACTGAGGAGTTGGAATTCTAGAGGGGATGTAGTCCAAAGATGATGATGTGTTTAGAAGTTATCATATCTATATTTTATATGCGACAACTAATTTGAGTGTTTCAATGTACAGTACAAAATATATAGTGCAGCGTGGTCGCATGGTACATGTCACAATAGTTTAATCTCTCTTGCATGTGTTTGTGAACAGATAATCTTCTATCCAAACCCGCGACAACCTCGATGGTGGTATGTTATACCTTCAGCTTTCCGAAGTACGAGAGTATATGATCAAAGCAATGTTCTGAGCATAGATGAGGACACCGAAAGCTTGGAGTATGTAGAGGAGCCATCATTCGATAACAATGATGGAAATACAAGAGTCCAACAATTCTTTGAGAAGGAGGTGGACTCATCCTTTTGTGGTGACATGTCTATCGACCTTCCAGTATATACGGAGTTGTGTTAGACGATTGACATGGGACCATAGGATACTTCATACTTGGAGCATCCACTTACTCAATTCGTTGACTAATCACTTATAAGGGTACCGTTCTTTGTATTATTTAAATTGATTTATATTAACGTGCTCTGTATGATTTAAATTGATTATGCTCACATCATTTTTTGTCTGTACAGGTGACCTTTGTGGATACTTAGATCATCAAGATGAGTCGAGGGATGAGCGATGAGGAGTTGTAGAATATCTTCACGTGCATATCTCTAGATCAGATGGCGAGATTGAGAGACATGGCAGATCGGGAGCTATCTCAGACATTGTCAGGCTGCTCTATTAGATCTACTTCAGTGCGATCAGAAGCTTCAACTTTGAGAAGATGAGGTCGACGCTCCAAACTTGGGCCAGAGGGAGGGAGTGCTTCATGGTCAGAGGGATGCTGCAGAGATATGGAGACAATGAGTCCACGGTCGGCACAGGATACATGTGCTACTCCTCGCTCTCGTGGCGGTTCTAGAGAGCATGGCTCAAGTGGTTGCTGTGGAGGCACGGGCGCGGTATCTCCATCTCATCGTCCTACTGGAGTTGTGTCACCTCCACGATTTATCACACCTATGGGGATGTCTACTTTAGTTACTCTGGCTTTTGCTCAATAGTCCGCAGGTGGCGCCCCTATGGGTGCTATACCGATAGATACTACCCCTGTCGGTACACCGGATGTATAGGAGTCTCGTGGATATGCCCCAGGAGCATGGTCGCAAGTTGGAGAGGACCCATCTTAGGCATACCCTAGAGGGGTATGCCTATCTTGTCAATGATAGGTTAGGAGCCATCATCATGAATGATAAGGGGAGGAGGGCGATGGCTCGCATGATAGAGTTGCACCAATAAGTTTTTTGGCACAACGTCTTAGATAATTGGAAAAACATATCGGAGGGGAGCAAGGACTACATAGTAGCATCCTTGCATGAGGAGTTTCCAGTTCTAGCCACAACAGATAGGTTTTCTATGGGCTGGATGATAGAGTGCATGTGTGCATATATGTCACACAGATGATCGGACGCATGCAAGGCACTCAAGAGTGGGATTGTAAAGCCCAAGTGGCTGTTAGCTATATCTATATATAGCGCCTATCTATATAAAGCGCATGTCTATATATAGCGCCCCAAGTCCCCTCTATATATTCCTATCATGTGTGCTCAGTTGACACACTTCTAGGGTTCCACTTTCGGTGTCTTGTGTCTCTCTTTGCCTCTCTCTTCCTCTGTTCCTCGTCTCCCTCGCACACTATTCAACATGGTATCAGAGCATATTGCCAACCCCTCACTATGCTTCCATGGCCGTTATTCCCCTAGCCGTGATGCCGTTCCCCGTGACCAGGTCATTGCCACGACTCCTCCCCCTCCATCTTCATGGTAGCAGCAGCAGCAGCGAATCCTTTTACGTGAAGTGCTATATTTTGACGATGGGAGGAATTCAGCGTGACACCCAGAGCCAGAAGTAGGTCAAGCGATGGAGATCCGCAGTTTGTGGAGGTAATGCTGGATGTAACGGATGACGTCCTTGTTGCGAGAAGCATGGCCTCAGGAGCGTCGACAGCCACTACTGCGTGAGGAAAATAATTTGAGGGACATCAACGATCCGGTTTGTGAAATCAGGCTTGGGGGATCCAAGAAATGATCTCCTCTTTGCAGGAACGAGTCGAGGGCTTCGTAGAAACGGAGAGATGTCTGTTCTCTCCAGATGGCTACGAGAAAATCAACCCGTTCCCTCCAAGGGCATTGCTTCTAATTTTCGGGTCTGTGGGGGTTGAGCCTCTTTTTCTTTGCTTTTATTTGTTTGCTCTTCAATACGTACGAGGAGAGCTTCGTCTTTAGCTTCCATCTGGCCGATGGCCTTAGCAGACAGTCGACCAGCTGTGCAGAAATTTCGTTGTCGCCTTGTAGTCTTTAGCTTGTTCGACTTCTCAGCACAGTTGACATGCTATTGCACCCCCTGCCATGGAGATAGAAGCTGAAAATGAAGCTTAGAGTAGGCACAGGCACCAGGCAGCATGCACGGGATATGATTTTACTCAACCATCTCGGGAAACGGCTGTTGCTGCTACTCAACCATCTCTTGAGTAGACTGACGCAAGCATATCAGAGCCTATTCCATTGTTCTGATTCCAACTCGCCATCAAAGGCCATATCTCCAGTCCTTAGTTCTAACAAGGTCCAAAAGCCTTACAGTAAAGGATGGATACCGAAACCTGCTTTATGGAAGTGGAAGAGTTTTAATTCTGAGCAGCAACAAAATGAACTTCTTACACCAACCTCCAGTCGAGGTCACAAACTCAAAACATCTTCTTTAAAGTGATTGGATATTGGAACGTGTTCAATAAGAGTCAGTGCTGGGCATATATCATCTCTGGGTTGATTCAGATTTTGAGTTTTATTTCAGAAGTGGTCTGAGGCTGGTTTCGTGACACTGCAAGATTCTCAGGAGATCAAGTGCAAGCAGTCAAATGGGCTGAAACAGTCAGAGCTCCCATGTCTCAGTTAGGCTCACAACCAAGAGGCACCAGCTTGACAAAATACAGGCTAATACTCCCTCTCAGATCCTAGGGAGTGTCTGGAGATTCAAAGACCTCATGTGATGAAGCATAGAAGCTTGAGATTTTTGACAAAGGCTTCGTAAAAAGGTATGTTGCATTGTCCCTCAATTGTTTCGTTTATATTCTTTCTAGTTGATGAGGGTCTATATTCCAGCTGATGATACATTATTTCGTTTATATTCTTTCCAGTTGATGACACATTATTTCATTTATATTCTTTCCAGCTGATGAGCATCTATATTCCAGCGGATGACAAATTGTTTTATTTATATTCTGTTCATGGGGCCCCACATGTGTTATGTTGTCTATAGAGCGGCGTCGCGAACCGTCTCTATAGACCTGGTGTTGTTCTAATGTCACTGTAACGTTTTTATTTAAGTTTTGATGTGACATATATATTGCTTACATCCCAAGTTTACTTGCAGGAATTTCTTCGAGATTTTATCAAGTTCAGTTGTAGGAATTTCATGGAGATTTTATCTTTTGTAGTGATGTCGCTTATCCTTATTTTACATTTTGTATATTTAGGAGTGATAAGCTCTTTTGATGCCTCTAAATAGGCTGTTGTAATTCAGGAGTGATGTAGCTCCTTTGATGCCTATGAATAGGCTCTTGTAAGTTCAACTTTGTAATTTTATATTTTAAATATTAATATAATGGTAGGCCTATATGGAGCTATGGGTTTTTCCCTTGAGCCCCCAAGGGTTTTTTCATCCATAGTAAGGGACCTTTATTTGAGAGGGGGTGTTAGCTATATCTATATATAGCGCCCCAGGTCCCCTCTATATATTCCTATCATGTGTGCTCAATTGACACACTTCTAGGGTTCCACTTTCGGTGTCTTGTGTCTCTCTTCGCCTCTCTCTTTCTCTATTCCTCATCTTGCTCGCGCACTGTTCAACAGTGGCTAGACGTAGACAACTGGCGCCGATTGAGGGAGGAGGATACAGATTATCTAGGACATTGCAGTCAACCAGCGCGAGGCGGCGACGGCATGTCTAGAGGCCGGAGTGGTCCATCATCTTGGGAGTGGCGGCCACAGGACATATCTGGAGGACTTTGTAAGTTTTTCTTTTGTTTTGCTTGCTCTTTTTTTTGCACTATCCTTTGTACTGACAATCATGTTTCTAATAGTTAGTGTTTTGTTTTCTTTGCAGTACTCCATTACAAATCGCGATCCGATTGGCCTTGAGACTCGATATGCAGAGAGGCATGGTCTCACTGTGGTATTGATCGACTGATTATATAGACGCGATGGCCCGGTAAGTCACTTATCTTTCTTGTGCGTAGTTACCATGTTTAATTAGAATGCATTATTGTATGGTGGACTAATGTGTAGTTGTTTCTTTTTTTGCAATTTCCGTTCGATGCTTCTTTGCGGCGGGATGAGCTTTCCAATGGCGAGGATGTATAGCTTGCCCTTGGATCCCTGGAGCTCACACACCCTTCTTTTTTGGTCACCTGATCTGTGTAGACATTTTCTATGTAGTAGTGATATCTTGCCATGATTGTACTACTCACTTTTATTATGCGATCATGTATTTATTTCATGTATCAGTGTTATGATTTAAGTACACTTTGTCTTTATTTACACAAGTATTATATACAGTGCCGAAACTATTTTGTATGGCCCAAATAAAGCACATAGTGCTATATGCTGCCCTGCCACAAAATTCTTTTTTTTTCTGTTACCATCGCTATTAGCGTCACAAATTTACATGCACACATCGTTATTGGCATCGTTATTAGCGTCACAAAGCGTTGTTATCAGCATCGTTATTTGCATTGGTTGCGATGCTGATACCGATGCAAATAGTGACGTTGATAACGACAGCAATACGGACTGTTCTATGGCATTGCCAATAACGACACTTTTTGCGATGATAGGGGCAAATTTCTTTATTTACATTTTGGTCCCTTTTAACATCGATATAAGGCCTATATCTTGTAGTAAGTAATAATATTGATAAACATTACGTAGGTGAATATATATACAAAACTACAACCACTATAATATATGGGGGGTATTGTGATGCAAAATTCGAGCACAATTTATATACAATTTCATGTCATGGGTATGTATGTCTAAGTGTAGATGAATCTATTGGAATGTGCATCAATACATAGCCCTTGTATATAGTAAAGTGTATATTGATGCTATTTAGAAAAACTATTGATATATATATCAATGATTTTATTGATGCATATTTTGACATTAATTGAAAATATCTAAACTTGAAACTTACCCTACCTCTTGCTCAGTCTTGTTGGTGACATCAAGCTTGAGAGTTAAGTACTTCACTCACTTTCATTTCTTCTTCTTTCCTATTTTATGCTTTTGTATTACTTATTGACAATATCATTATGCAATGTAGCTATGTTTAACTTGTTTTCTTTCCAATTTTTGCAAGTATTAATTCATGTGTTCTTACACACACACACACACAATGTGTGTGTGTGTCTGTGTGTGTGTCTCAGTGTGTGAACTACTATTAAATCTTAGGTGTAATATAACTATTCCACATAGTAATATTTATATTGACTTATCTTGTTTGAGGGTAAAATGAAGATTAATTAATTTTAATTAGTTCTTGATGATTGCATGCACTTAGAAAAATCATGAAATTTTGGAATGTCGATTATCATATAGACCTCAATACATTAATTGTAGGACAATTATAAGTCAAGTAGTTCTATGTCTCCTTGTCTACGTTATATTATATTTGATTGATTAGAGTAATTAAATTAGCTCATGCTTGTAAATCAATTAAGTTTAACTCTAAAATTGATCCTATTAATACGAAATTGAATATGTCAAATGATTTCTATAAAATATATAAGATTCAATACAACTAAGAATAATAAAAACATACATTATTGAATATACCTAATGACATATGAACTAATGAATGAACAAATATGTATAGAGTAGAAAATTAATAACAATATTATAAATGTAGACTAGTAAGTCAATAATACTAAAACCATATTCTAGCTAGGGTTTAATATGTTATTTATTAAGATTAAGGTATTTTAAATTATGAGGTGCTTACATATGTACACGAAGGCCTATGTGATAGTGTATATTATCATTGGTAGGATTCTCATTTGTGCCAACATGTCATGTTTTGTAAGCCAGTTCATATAAATGGCTATCAAGAGAATCTAGGACCTACAAGGTCTTCTTATTAAATCACAAAAAACATGTACATCTTCATGAGGGGATTCTCATGGTCCACAATAGTCGACTCTTCCTATAGTGTGACCTTCATAGGTGCTAGCAAGGCACGTGCAACATTTGGCATTATGTATATGCATATGGGCAGTAGTATAATTTTCTGTATGTATCTTGCCAATATATATTAGTGCGAATTGAATTACATAGAGAATATGTTATCAAATCATATTGTGCATTATGTATATTTGCAAAACAAGTGGTCCATCTCTAACAAGATAACAAATGTGGACAAAGGGGATAGATCCTTGTATATCTTTGTTATAGATAGTATAATTTTCTATACTTGTCAATATATGCATCAATGTAAGCATGAATATACCTTGGCATATTTTCCAATGCTTATTTTCGTGCCTCTACCATCAAACATATTAAGGTTCTCTCTCCAATGGATAAATAAATGAACATTTTGATCATCAGACTTGACATTTTAATCCCTTTTTACATGTCATTCCATTTTTTAGTTCTCATTGATGTATCCCTCATATGTCGTAATGAATGCATTCTTGCTATAGATGTAGATTACATAAACATTTTTAAGGTCACCTCTATATCCATGTTTATAGGTGAATTTATACACGTGCATCTCATTTGTATTTTTACCCTAGTTATATGTATAAACATGTTCCAGACTTTATTTGCACTTCTAAGCACCTACACATTGGACATAATTATACATAAATATCCATGAATACATGTAGAAATATGCTTATAAATAGACTTGATTTTCTTAGTATATAAAATGCATTGATTTACTTCAACATACTATTTCCTTGTACTTTAAAATGATATCATTTTAAAGGAATAATAATATAAGGAATAGAATGGGCAGTCTTAGGCTTTAATGGTAGGTCTCAAACAAATGCCCTAGAAATGCTCCTCTTGAGCTATAGCAACTTTTGTATTATAGAATAGGGAAGCATAGACTTCTCTAATTGGATGGGAGGCAAATCTAAATTGGAATAGTGCATAAAGTCCTAAAGTTGGAAAAGTTCTCTTAAGTGGACCCTAGGAGCTCGAAAGAGGGTACAAGGAAGTACTATTGAGTAGCACACCCTTCCTACCATCTCCATCACCCAAAATCTAGGCATTTTATTTATGGCAAATATCAGATGAGCTATGAAGCAGGGTTGAAATGCATGCATGCAACGAATGTTGGCTACAGGCTCACAAATCAAGTGGCATAGTGAGAAATTGAGGTTGCTTTAAGACCTAATCTAACGCCTACAAGCTCAAGAGGGTAACGTGGTGCTCCCTAATTTGAACTCCATGATATAATGTAGGAATGCCCTGGATTCTTTCCACAAAAATATATGTACTTTACACACGATGGGTCCCTCCAATATTCTAAGAGATAGTAGCATTTTAGAGGGTTTGAATACACTATACGATGTAAATCTCACCTTTATTAGGTAGACAAAAGGAATCAATAAACTAGGTATAATTTATAGGGATGAGGGGATGATGTACATTGCTATTTGCTCAATTAAAATCCTATTTTGCAAAGGCCACATCATGGAACAAGCCTTTGAGGGGTGGTATAGTATGCATTACCCTATAGTGCACATTACAAGTCATAACACATTTATTCAAAGGCCTTGTTAGCCAATGGAGGCAGTAATCAAATGCTGCAAATCAAATGTGATGAATATATTTCAAGATACACTTAAGGTGGGTCATGTAAAATCCTTAATCTAACACATGATCTTGAGGGTGTGGCTCAAAAATATGTAAGCACATCATGCGGGCTCAAAAGAAGGTATTGATTATACATTATTTTTATAAAATGTTTATGTACAAAGGGGTGTCATATAGAGGGGAAATTTATTGATTGACTAAAAAAGGGTGTGTTTTATTTCAAGAAAATTCATAGATGAGGGTATTATTAAAAAGACCTTGAATGCATGTGATATAGAGGGTTTACATATACTGAACCCCTATAACACACAATAATATCTCATTTATAGGCTACATACAGAAGGTACGTAAGTATATCGCTACTTGTGGAAACACGGAGTGAGGTATTGCCAATAATGTTCTCAATGTGAAAAGATTGAAAAAATGATTGTCTTTGGATCTTGAATTGATGTGGGGTTTCTTCCAGAGAAGACATGGTGTATCTTTTGGGATGTAAAACCCTCGTTTTGATGAACATTTGATCTTTCTTGATTGGCATGTTGCTTTTAGAAAAATTAAGAATAGCCATTGATTATAGTTGACACCATTCGAATTTGTGAACATTTGATCTTTCTTGATTGGTATGTTGCTTTTAAAAAAATTAAGGATAGCGATTGATTATAGTTGACACCATTCGAATTTGTGATGTGCTTGATGAGCCAATTCCTCTGAAGAAGAGAAAGAAGAAGACATTTGATTTTCCATTTGTAAATTGCTAGTTTATTAGACTTGTAAAATTTTTAGGACTAGGAGACCACATGATCTTTTTTAAGGGTTCTTAGTACTTCTTCATGTGTGTATGTGTGTGCATGCGTGGTGTGCGTCGGTGCAAATGAGAGCGTGAGTGAGAGAAAGCAAGCTGAAGTATATGTGATCTTTGGGTTCCATTCTAAGGGCCCTAGCACACCCAGGGGCAATGGGGTGAATGGGGCTTTTGGGATCTTAGTATCACATGGGGGTCGCACCATGTCCCAACTATATACTAGTCATGAGAAATGACAAAATGAGTCCTACGTTTTCTATCAAAAGTGCACTGTTGACTTGTTGCTAATCCGTGCAAACATGTCATCCCCCAATGAAATGCAATAATCCTAGTAACCCATTGTTAGCACTCAGTTTTTGGCAAGTGTAAGTTGTAGGAAGAGAGGGGTAAGGAACCCCCACTCCCCTTGTTTGCACTAAGTGCAACCCTCAGAGGAGTAGGGGCAATGTGTGTGTGGGGGGGGGTCGGAGGGGAAGTGCGGTCCCACTCCCCGCACTGGCCTTGGGTGTGACCGGTCTCTAATTCCTCAAGAAGTTTCTGGTACGCTGAACCGTGAAAAGACAACTGTCATGTTCTACCCGTTGCGGTGGCTCAAACATTGAGGATTTCTCAACGAAGAAATTCCAAATTAGCATTCACAAGACGACAACGGAAGTTCCAAATTAGCATTCACAAGACGACAACGGAAGTTATTTGTTCATGCATGCCTCCACTAGGGCATAGTTATACAAAGAGGCGGGCCGGCTTCTTATAAATTAGTTGAAGTGGGGATCGGAGATGTAGAAGCCCAGGCTATCGATATGGGTACCCTGACGGCCGAAGAAGCCAAGGATTTGTGGGCGAACAACGTGACCGTTCATGCCAGAGGGTTTCAGTTGAGGTGCATGTGCGGAGGAGACGCCCATCGCTAGCACTCCCTTGTAGTTGGAGTCGGGATGGAAGATGCTCTTGTTCTCACCCACGGTCAGAGAGATGTCAGCTGCTGCGACCCCGTTGGAGCCAAAGTCGACCTAAAATATCCAAAGCCGTCCACGTCCACGTCGTCAGTGAACGAACGTATAGTCGATGTACTACTGCGCACTATTAACGCATAGCAATATCAAAGCAATGCGCCATGACTTGGCTAGTAATTTTACGACGTACATACCTCCGCGGCGGTACCGTTGGCACTGCCGTGCAACACGGTGGTCCCGTTGCCGTACACGACTCGAAAGCCATTGAGATTGTTGGACGCGTAGTAGATGGTGAGGTTGCACACCCCACCGTTGCTCCAACCGTCGTCGAAGGGGCTACCACCCGCGAAGCCCCCCCACGGCCCAACTATGGCTGCCATAGACAATATTGCTGTATTGAAGGTATAAAGGGCGTTGTTTGTGCGTGAGCCTGTGTTTTTTGCGTGTGCTACCTCTGGCGCCGGGCCTGCGCTCTCCATTTATAGGTGTCGCTCCCACCAGTACTACGTCTCCGAGGGTGAAAAGCTCTCTAGAGTTTTTAGAAACCTCTCTCTCTTTCTCTCTCTGTGTCTCGAGTCCCCCGAAGCATCCGTCGAATAAACACGTCTCGCGACGTGCTCTCGTGTGCCTTATTGTAACCCCGACACCTCAGCGTGCCTGTCTGCTCCTCGATAACACAAAAACGTGTCCATCGGAAACGGGCCTTAGGACATGAGGGAACCTTGACTCTTCTTAAGGGTTGGAGAGCCCTTCTAGAGGCATTTTGACCTTCAACAGAAGGCAAATATTTTTAAAACCTTGTTATTCAAGGGAAGTAAAAAGATTTGCCCTTCATAGAGAAGGGTATGATTTTACAAACCTTGTTATAGAAGGATAGTTATGACATGCGTGCTTGGTCATTGTTGCAAGCACGATTGATTATGAGAGAGGTTTCTCCAGAATGAATCATATTAAGTCCAATGATCATGCCATCTATACAACGTGGGATGAATTAAAAGCTCATCGCAATGTTAATGTGGTAGCAACAAAGTTGATATAAGAAAGTATAAGTAATGGTGTGCTTTGATTGTATTGCTATTTCATTTGAGACTATGGATGATTGCAAAGCTATCTTGTTGCCTTTCTAGACTATCTTAATTGATTGAGCTTTAGCTTCAATCAAGCATTGCAACTTTATTTTTGGTGATAGCATTATAAATTTTTAAATGCTTAAATAATTACTCATATGTTGTACTAAGTTATAAATATTCTATCATCATATCATGTCGATATTAGATTTTTGTAAATTAATGGACACGAAAAACCAACAAGATGGCTTATATAAATGTCATAATTTTTTTTTCTCTAATACTATTCTATTAGCTAGAAATATAAATTTTAGAATACATGTCTATCGAAGGTTAAAATTTTGAAAAAGCCCTTCCACAAGAAAGGCACTTGTTCACGAGCCCTTCAATGGAAAAAACATAGGGGACTTTCAAAAATGCATCAAGCCTCGTGCTCTGGATTCTACTGGGGACTATCAATATCATGCTCTCAAACCTCTGCTCCTCCAAGGCCTACATTTGATAAGATTTGCCCATTATTTCATGTGACAGTTGAAGTTTATTGAAGTACCTTCTATTGATCTACATTATGAAACTCAAACTATCTACAATTTTTGGTATGTTATAAGTAATGTTTAAAAAAAAAACAAGATGTGTTGTTTGACAGATAGAGCACTTTTTTGACTTGTTTTGATGGGCAAAATAGCCAAAGCAAGCATGACATCGATCAAATGAGTCGAGGAAAAACAAGAGCTAGCTTACATTTCAAAAAAGCTTTTCAAAATTGAAAAAAAGTTCTAAACATCACACTATGAAATTAGATGGATTTATGTATGGTTGAGAAAAAAGTTCCAGACAAGATGAGATGTCTATTCCTTGACAATGATAAATTTACTCTCTTGAAAGAAGGGCATACTTCCAATTCTTCACAAACAAATTGAGGTTATACTCCTGCCGTAGAAAGTAAAGCTTTGGGTTGTCCTTCGATTCTCGCATGCATTCACTCTCACTCCACCCACCACCTTATTGTAGGGATCCTTGGGATCCCATGATCATATGCCTCTCTCTTTGGTATTGCATGTGGCCCACTTTAGTTTTTCCAATAGGAAGAAGATGGATTTTCTCCCACCAACCAACAACTTGAAGCCTAGCCGGTCCTCTCGATGAATGCAAATTTTGCTACTAGCTAGCTTTAAAACTAAAAGTGTACAATCTTTGTTGGTTCTCTTAAGTTTGAAGTACATTTCTTACCAAAAAATATCCATTTTCGCTGGTTAGAAATAGAATAAAGGCCATTTCCTCGAGAGCCTCCTTTGCCCTCTCTGCCATTGTATGAATTTGAGATTTTTTTGAACTATGAATGGGAACCGACTCAATACCTGAGGTACATAATGGAAGCCTTTTTGACTTGGAAGCTCGACTGCCTAATACGAAGCTCTCAAAACTTTGACTATGATTATGTGGGCAAAAGTGTTACTCGAGCTCGTTATGATTTTGTAATGAATTTTTGCCAAGGAAACCCTGAGGATCACAGTTCTGGTTCTTTCTCTAGAGAGAGAGAGAGAGTACGAGAGAGATACACAAGACATGCTCCCAAAGAATGATTCATATTGATATAGAGTTAGTATATATAGGTGAGACCCAAGTCAAGTGAGAGATGATATATATAGTTGTAACATCCCCACTCAAACAAAAGTCTCTGGCTGCGAGTGAAAAAACCCTTGGGGAGAACAAGGGAAAAACCCGAGCCCCTACACATACCTACGATACAAAAATGATTTACTATAAAGTTTTCTTGAATACAATGATACATGCCTCAATTAGTGAGACAAGAACTTGGAGCAATACCAAGTTCATTTCTTAATAAGCTAAAGGGAGCTTCACTAAGAGATTTTTTGAAGATGTCTGCAACCATTTGATCACTGGGACAATGCTCCACCATAATGGAACCTTTCTTGACTTCATGTCGAACATAATGATAATAAATAGCAATATGCTTTGATTTACTATGTTGTATATAGTCTTTGGTAAGACTAATAGCACTTTGGTTATCACATCGAAGAGGTGTACTAGATGATGAAGGATGTCCCAAATCTGCAAGTAGTTGTCGAAGCCAAACTAGCTCGCGAGCTGCTAATGATGCAGCAACATATTCGGCTTCAGTTGTAGAAACCGCAACACATCATTGTTTCTTGCTGGACCAAGAAACCAAACATCCATTTACAAAGAAACAATTCCCACTTGTAGATCGAATGGATAAGTGTGAACTTGCCCAATCAGCGTCTCTATATCCAATAAGGTCAAGAGAAGTTGAAGAAGATAAAGAAGAATCCTCTCGACGATGATAAATAAGACCAAATTTCTTAGTACCCTTGAGGTACTTAAGAATACGTTTTGCAGCACTCCAATGAATAGTGGAAGGGAAAGAAAGATACTGTCCCAAAAAGTTAGCTGCAAATAAAATATCAGGTCTTGTGTTTAAACCAATAAATTGAAGACAACCAACAAGATTAGCAAAAGGTTGATGAATGGCTAATTCTTCATTGCGTGTTGTAGATGTACCCTTGGTAGAGCTTGAAAGAATGGGAGTGTTAGTAGAGTGCGCATTTGTCAACCCAAACTTCTTAACAATATCATTAATAAACTTTGTCTGGCGAAGAAGAAGAATGCCCTGTTGTCGGTGTCATTCAATTTGAATACCCAAACAAGAATGTATCTCACCAAGATCCACCATTTCAAATGTAGTCGATAAAAGCTTCTTCATAGCATCCAAGAAAGCAATATTATTTGACACAAGAATAGTATCATCAACATATAGAGCAAGAATAATAAAATATTTATCCTCCCTTTTGATGTAAAGATTTGGGTCAGCAAAACATGCAACAAAACCTTTAGATGTGAGGAACTGATCAATCTTAATATACCAAGCATGAGAGGCTTGCTTCAATCCATATAATGCACGATGAAGCTGACATACAAGATGCTCTTTTCCTGCAATCATAAAACCTTCAGGTTGCTCCATATAGATTTCTTCTTCAAGATCTCCATTGAGAAAAGCCATTTTAACATCCATTTGGTGAATTTCTAGATCAAATAGTGTTGCAAAAGCCAAAATCATACGAACAGTTGTGGAGCGCACAACGGGAGAAAATATTTCTTGATAATCTACTCCTGCAATCTGTGAGTAACCTTTTTCAACAAGTCGTGCTTTGAACTTATCAAACAAGCCATCAGCTTTGGTCTTGGTTTTATAAACCCATTTACATTTGATAGGAACACGATTTGGGGGGAGTTCAGTAAGAATCCATGTACCTTTGGAGATTAAAGAATCGTACTCAGCTTGCATAGCTTCTTGCCATTGATCCCTTTGAGACGAATTGATAGCTTCCATATACGATATTGGATCCTCTTGGACAGACATAACATCATCAAAGACATCATATTCAATAGAATAGAATCCATGCTATATCTCAATAGGAAGATCAACATAGATCTCCAAATTTTCATCAATCTTCTTTGTAGGTGAAGGAGGTTTATGATCATCAGAATTAGTAGAATCACAAAGCAAGTAAGGAAATGCACTAAGAAAAGATTGTGTATCATCTGAAACATCTGACGACCATGTGCCACCCATAGTCTTCTCATCAAATATAGCATCACGACTAATGATAACCTTTTGAGAAGAAGGATCATAAAATTTGTAACCTTTGGAATGATTTGAATAACCAAGAAAATTAACCTTCAAACCTAGAGGATCCAACTTATGTCGAGTGTCCTTGGGCACATGAATATAAGCAATGCAGCCAAATGTGCGAAAGTGAGAGATTGAAGGTGTCTTCCCTTGATTCTTATAGAAGTCATCAAATAGATTGGATACATATTCACCGCCGTTGTCACTGCGAAGCGTCTTTATAGAGAATCCAGTTTGAAGCTCCACACTTATCTTGTATTGTTTAAATATAGATAAAGCCTCAGACTTATGTTGAAGAAGATAGACATGTGTGTACCGTGAGAAATCATCAATGAAAGTTATAAAATATCGATATTGAGACTTTGAGGCAGGAAAAGGACCGCTGTCGTATTGCTGCGCATTCGTGATGTGAAAACCACCCGAAAGTTGTGTGTGCAATTTAGTACTTTATGCACACTTAGTTTTTGTGATTACATTTATTCTCTGCGTATGAGTATAGTAGCAAGTATGAAGGGTTGCTTTCAGTCTATGTTGAACAGGATCAAGGAGACAAGACAATACAATTATTCAAACAAATGCATGAGGAGGATATCTTTTTGGATAGTATCACACTTGTCTGCACCTTAAAAGCTTGTGGCATGGCTGGAGCTATAAACAAGGGCCAAGAAATACATGCTGAGATTGATAGGATAGGGCTATTGAAGACAAATGTGGATGTGGGCATTGCATTAGTTGATATGTATGCTAAATGTGGCTGGCAGAGGCACAAGCAGTGTTTGATATGTTTCCTAATCGAGATCTAGGCACATGAATGCCCTAATCACAGGATATGCACAACTTGGAAAGGCTAAAGATGTATTTTATATATTTGACAAAATGAGGGCATAAGGCATAAAACCAAACTTGATAATATTCAGTAGTGTGCTTAAAGCATGCAATCACACAGGTCAACTGGGTAAGGCACAAATCGCCGTGCTTTGAGGGGAAAAAGAGAAGCCTTTGGGCTATTTTTAAAAGAAGGCTTTTTGGGGAGGAAACAGAGGAAGTCGAGAACGGAAAAGAAGGGAAGATACAGGATGCTCGGGGAAAAAGGAGTCGAGGGGGTGAGGAGGCGTCATCAATGAGAACCATTTGGGGGAAGTCCTACACTCTGCTTTTTCAGGATATACTGGCGCACGATGTTTTTGAATTGGTACCTTATGCATTTCAAATTCATGCTCAGCTCATGGAAGCTCACAATCCACCACTTCCTGTAACTTATAATGCAATCTTCCCACCGTTACTGTTTCCGTCGTGATCTTCATAAGCACAATTGCTTCTTCTGCATAGGAAAAATTGGTTTCTTCTGCGTTTAATATGTGAAGTAAATAATCAAAGGAATTCTCTGTTCCTATCTCCTGCGGCCATGAATTGTGAAAGAGAGGGTGCACCAAAACTTTCGTGAAGACCTCAAGAATATATTTTCCACCGAAACGACCAAAGGAAACAGGGTGACGGTAGTCCTTGAGCTAAATCTTGATGTCTGTTGTCGTTGAAGGCTTCAGATCCCTTGATGGTGATTTTGGATAGAGTTGGAGGTGATTTTGTGTCCTGTTGCCCAAGAAAGCTTCAAGAGTAGCTTGTCGAATCTACATACAAGATTGTTGAAGGCAGAACCATGGTGCAGGATTCGGGCCTCCTCGTGCACACAGGCAGCCGCTCTGTTGACCATGCCTTAATTCTGACCCGGTCGTTCACCTGTCAAGTGTTTTATGAATCACAGCAAGTGGATTCAACAAGCTAAGTCTGGCCTGGCAACATCGTTTTTAAGGAAAATCCAATCTCGAGTTTGTGATCGCATTGTGGCAACTAGCTGAATTCATCGACAAAACAGTTCCAATAAGTTTGTGATCAGCAAAGCTGCAGTTGAAGTAGAGGAGACTTTAAAACGCTTGCTATATGAAAAATTTGAACTACAAGCCTGTTGGAGGGAGTGGAGGTGATCTACATAAACCATGGACGTGGGAAATTGGGTTGGATTGGCAAGATACAGAAGAGCAGGTTGATTTTTTTTCAGTTGGAACAACAATTGAAGGCTTTTGACAAGGATTTACAGAAAATTGAAGAAGTCTTGTCCAAGCTGGAAGAGTTGTTGAAAGATTCTGAGCTGTCAAAGTTTCAAAATGGACGAGTCCAGCTTACAGCTATAAACATCAACCTTCAAAAGATCAGGCGTTTAAAGAAGAAGCACAAGCAATTGAAGCATCTTTAAAACAAAAGGCATTTTCTAAGGATCCTGAAATAAGCAAGCTAGAGTCTCAGTTTCCTTTGGAAAGCTTTGAAGGTGTCATTGAGAAACCGATTTATCAGAGCAAAGATCAAGAGTAAATTTGGCTTTTGATGATGCAAAGGATATGGCCTGGGAGTTTGCAAAGAAGCTGTCATTTTTGCCATCTGCCACTGAAAACTTAATCTAAAAGAGAGACCTTTCAGCAAACGTTGATTATGCTTTTGACAGGGCTGCTGCTGCTGCTTTAGATCAGGCTTCTATTCCAACTGAAGTTGCACAATTTGAGGCCTTGCGTCGAGAATTGTTGCAGCTTGACTCTCCCATCCGTGCTTGTGCTAGAGAGGGCTCTTTGGAAAATGGAGAAGATACCATTAGAAGCTTATCTCAGATTGACAAAACTGCTGAGGAGAAAGGAAAAATATGGGATTTTATTCACTGAAGATCTTGAAACTGTTATCTACAGCTTAATCATTCATAAGAGTTATTGATGTTGCAAACTTATCGGATATAACAGAGGAAGATGTCATCCCTTGCTCTATTTCGGAGGGTGATTTTTGGATCATGCTGATATTGTATGAGCTCAGTTTTTTAGCTCTTGGGGGGTGGAAAAGCTTGAATTGCTTAATCGGAAAGTTCTGAATGTTGCTGTTATAGAGTTACCCTTTTATGCAACCATTATTGGCTGATTGTCAGGATTGTTGAAGAATCAAGACCTTTTTGTGGAAAGACACGGAAGCCTTGGTCCAAAAAAGTAAAACAAAGTTGACATCATTTTCTCATCTTGATTATTTGCTTAATTGAACTTCTATCCTGAAATTTTCCAAAGTCCTCTGTGGTTGCGACATTGTTTTCCAAGTGCACAGTACTCACATATTCCCATACGTGGATGAGATTTAAGATCCATACCTTGCACAAGACCATGACGATGAAGATCAAGAATTTTGGCAAAATCGGAGTGTGCAAATCGTTGATGCCATAATTTGCAAACTGCATCTCTAGGGGCAGTAACAACATTTGCAACTATATCATTCAATGATAGCTCAAATAGATTACCATGTCGAGGAGCCACTGCTATAGTATGCCCTTCTTTCTCTATACGATATTGATTATGATCAAAGCCAACAAACAAACCAAGATCTACTAGACAAGCAACAGAAAGAAGATTGCTTTGCAAATCTGGAACATGAAGAACTCCTCTTAATATTCTAGTGGATGAAACAGTCCCCAGATATAAATCACCCACTCCTTTGACTTAACAAGTCGTATCATCTGCAAGGTAAACAAACTTCTTGACAGGAAGAGAATGATAATTGTGAAGCCACTGCGATTGGAATGTCATGTTGCCAGTGGCACCTAAATCAACGATAAATAGAGAACCATCATGAACATGAAGTACCTTTTCTAGAGAGATATCATAATGGACAAAATTGAGCTCCTGATGAGTATGATCATCATCAGTTGTAGTTTGTTGAACAATATAAGCTCGAGAACGTTCTTCATCATATCTGTGTTTATAACACTTTCACCATGCGGGGAGTGGCACAAAACAAAGAGAGGGAGGGATGGGGTGGAGAGACAGACAGACAGACAAAAAGAAGCTCATTTATATTATATACTACAAGATACAAGCCTTATACCAATGCTCAAAGTGATATAAACATTCATTTAAAAAATAATCCCCATCATTGCTAAACACATCGATATTAGCGTCTCTACAAAGCTATCACTATTTTTATCACTTTTGTGATGCAAAAAGCGACACATTAAGCGATGGTTTGTGACATATATTGCAATGCCAATAAGGACACATGCAATAACTTTGTGATGTTAATAGTGATGGTCATAGAGAAAAAAAATATGTGTGGCAGGTATGCAATGGTCGTCAAGATGAGTACAAAATGTACTTGAACCCACAAGACTGATATATAGAATAAGTACAAGTTAGCTGACGAAAACTCATGGAAATATGGCAAGATACAAAGGATGATAAGTACATCTAAGAAATAGTACATGGAAGATGCCTGCACAGATCACATGACCAAAAAGAAACAGGGTGTGCGCTCTATGAATCCAAGCGCGAGCTACACATCCTCAGCATTAGAAAGCTCATTCTAATGCAAAGGAGCATCGAACACACTTTGCAAAAATGAATGACTACACATCAATCCACCATACATAATACATTTAAAAAAAATTAACTACATATAAGAAAGATGATTGACTTATCGGGCCATCTTGTACATACATTCCATCGATCAATACAATGAGATTGTGTCTCTCTACATATCGAGTCTCCAAGCTGGTGGGATTGGGGTTTGTACTAGAGTGCTGTAAAGAAAACATAATAAAAATTTTAGAAACAGGATTGTCAGTACAAGTGATATTGCAAATAAAGAAAGTCAGAAGAACAAAAGAAAAACTTACAAAGTCCTCCAAATAAGCCTTGTGGCTACCACTCCCCAGATGATGCATGACCCCTACTTCCAATTCACTACAAGATATAGGCCTTATACCGACGTTCAAAGCGATGTAAATGTTCATAAAGAAATTTGCCCTTGTCATCACAAAAAATGTCGATATTAGTGATGCCATAAAATAGTAATAGTGACGTGTGTAGTAAATTTGCGATGCTAATAACGATACCTGCAGTAAATTTGCGACGTTAATAGCGATGATAATAGGGAAAAAAATTAGTAGCAAGGCAGCATAAATATAGCTATGTGCTTTATTTGGGCCATACAAAAGAGTCTCAGTAATGTGTACAATGCTCGTCTGAATGAAGGAAAAGTGTACTTAAATCCATAAGAGTGATACATAAAATAAATACAAGATCGCGTAATGAAAGTGACGGTACAATCATGGCAAGATACAAAATATGATAATAACATAGTGCATAGAAAATGCATACATAAATCACATGACCAAAAAACAAGAGTATGTGCAATGCATGGATCCAAGGGCGAGCTATAGATCCTCGCCATCTAAAAGCTCATCCCTCCATAAAGGAGGATCGAACGGACTCTGCAAAAAGAGAACAAACTACACATCAATCCACCATACAATAATGTATTTTAACTAAAATTAGTAATTACGAACAAGAAAGATAAGTGGAAGAGCCATGCTACCTTCTGGCCGAGCTCATTGTTGCACAAAGCCTCTTAGGGTTTTCATGAAGCGCTCCAAGAAGAACATCCATTGCGTATGGACAGGTCCAGTAATCTTCACTTCATCTACAAGGTTCACAAGAAGTGAATTTGTATTATGAGCATGTTGGTGGGTAAGTATTTCTCAAAGAGATAGATCCTCTCCACTACTCCCCGCCTTGTGGATTCAATAGAGGACGCCTTAATCTCCTTCTGTGAGATCCATTGCACTAAAGTTAACAACCTGTAAATCATCTTGCGTATTTTTGGAATAAGGCATCCTACGATTGCGTTCGGTAGTATAAACTACCACAAATGAAGAAGCATTATGAACAACGACTACACTCCAAATAGCAAAATATGCAGACCAGTTACAATCCATTTGTAGTACAAAATTGATTTATCTTATACCAATCATGGAATTTTAGTACTAATAATTGGTTATCTTGAGAAAAAGTACTTTTCTTTAGTGGATAATGTACTCTTCTTTAGTGGATAAAACCCAAGGAGCACGAGGTAGCTGCAAGCGACTATGAATACTCGACTGCAGCCAAAACGTCTCCATCTTGCCTATCTCCTTCTCAAATCCATTTGTGCCCCTACAGTTTCTCTCTTTCCTATGATGTAGTCCCATAATAATCGTCTCCTACAGTTAGGCAAGAAAACAATGTGTCCTTGATATACCATATTCTTCATGGTCCATGACCTTCGACAGTTTAACTATGGCCCACACAATGGACATGCATGATAACTTAAGATAACTAGACCTATCCCAACACCTCTATCCAATGAATACAAACTTGAACGAGCTATAATAGATAAAACCAATGAGAATGGAAGCCTACTTACCTGAGCACTCCCCGAATCCTAGAATGTCATGCATGGTTCACATGAGAATGGCTCAAATATTGGCGGACCCTGGAATATTGCACTTACTCATATCTTCCACGATGACCCCCCCTCCTACAAAATCTTAAGCTCATCGACTTATGGATGAAGATAGACGTCCATATTTTTTACTTTGTAGCAGCCAAGAACGAGCAAGCTAAGGATGAGGTGTCATTTCTTCAAAGAAAGTGATGGACAGATGTTGTAGTTGACAAGGACTATAGGCCACACATTGTAAGTAGTTAAGTATAGACCAAATGGGTTCACGCCATCCATAGCAAGATCGAGCCGAAGATTTCTTGGCTCTCGAGAAAAGCCTAGAAAGTTAGAGTCGATGTGGCTCAATGCATGTGAATCGGTTGATATCTATTGAACTCTATTTGTGGATCTATTCTGCGCATGCCACGCTGTCAAGCTCACCATGTTGGATGTACAAAATATGTGATTTATGTGTGGAGGATAAGTGAAAAGTGTCTAAGAAATTTTTGAGGGATAAGCGGTACACACACACACTCTCTCTCTCTCTCTCTCAATCTCCCTTGTATTGATCTCTCTCTATTCTTCTCTCTATACATCACTTCATCAACAAAAATAAAGAGAAAAGTAAAAAAAAGAGAAAAACAAAGAGAGAAGAGAGAATGCACTTACCTCAAAGCTTGAAGAAGAATCCTTTCGTGTTTCTCTCCTTCTTATTCTTCTTCTCCTTCACGGGTTCCCTCCTTCTTCTTTGCAGTTTTTCCCTCTCTTTTTGTGGTGGATTGGCAGTGGTAGTGCCCTCTCTCTTTCTCTCTCTCCATCTCCCTTCTTGCGTTGATCTCTCTCACTTCTTGTCTCTATACATCTCTTCATCAACAAAAAGAAAGAGAGAAGTAAAGAAAAGAGAAAAACAAAGAGAGAAAAGATAATGCACTTACCTCAAAGCTTGAAGAAGAATCCCTTCGTACTTCTCTCCTTTTTCTTCTCCTTCCTTAAGTTTCTTCCTTTTCCTTTACACTTGTCTCCTCCATCTTCGTGGATGGCAATGGTGGTGGTGGTGGTGGCCTCTCTCTCTCTCTCTCTCTCTCTCTCACTTGTTTACAAACCTGTAAAATGCCATGCTCGCATTTCAACACTTTTTTATAAAGCCCAATGAATAGGAGATAGTCAATTAAAAATAATCTAGGCATGTTTACTTTCAGAAAGAAAACATCCCATTGCCTTTTAATTGGCGGCACGATCTCTCCCCTTTTTTATTTCTCCACAAGACTCTCTTCCTTTCTGTCCCTTGTTCTCTCTATTTCTCTCTCTCCTTCCCTCTGCACTCTCACTCAATGCATCTCATTGCAAAGACAATCATATATAGAAAATAAAAAGCTTAAAAAACAAAGATATTGAAGGAAATGTCACCCTACCTCTCTTTATCTCTTTCTCCCCCCTCTCCCTTTACTTTTCTTTCTTAACCTTCTCTCTCATTCTCTCATTGTTTTCCCATTCCTCTCTCTCTCTCTCGATCTATATATTTTTCTCTCTATCGCTCTTTCTCCCTCTCTCTCTCTCTCTTTTTCACTCTCCTTCCTCTTTTTACCTCACCCTTCTTTTCTACCTTCTCCTCCTCTCTTCCAACTCAGACAAATCTGCCATGCATTTCGCAGATTCAATCGGCAATATGAACTGTGAAAACCATGTAATTAATATTGTGTATAAACAAACGGAGATTCTAAAATCTAATATGCAGAATCATGCCATACGTAGCCTCATACCGTACATACCTGACACATCTTATGCCAATCATGGAATTTGAGTCTTGTCAGTTGGTCATTCTTTGTGAATGCTGTCTTGAGAGAACGCATTAGGCCAGTTGGCGTGCGAAAGGACTTGATGTTTTCCTTTACTTGTCGCACTTCATTGCCAGACAAAACCCAAGGAGTGCGCGGAAATTGCACTCGACTCTCGACGCCACTTACATGCCAATATGGTTCCATCTTTTCCACTGCTTTCAAATCCATCCTCACTCCTAGTGTATCTTGCTGCCCAGTGAGGTGGTCCCATAGCAAGCTACCCACATTCTTAAAAATGTGCATGGGATCTAAAAGGTGGTTAATTTTCAAATTTTTCCAATAAGTCAGCTCATAGAAAATTGAGAAGCGTCGCATTCCACTGGGAAGCGAGTCTTGGTCCACCATCCTGCGATCAAACCAGCTCAATGCGTTCATTCTCGCAGGAGGGCGACCAAGAAATCCTTCTCTCATGACATGACCCTCTAGCAAAAAAGCCCGATGTCCCTCAAATACCATCTTCTTCATAAATTTTGACTTACGAGAATTCAACCTTGGTCCACATAGAGGACATGCATGGTAACCTGACGTGACTAGCCCTAAAGAACACACATGTACAATGAGGCATGCACTACAAGATATAGACCTTATACCGACGTTTAAAGCGACGAAAATACAAACAAACAATAAAATTTGCCCCCGTCATCGCAAAAAGCGTCGTTATTGACGATGCCATAGAAACGTCGCTATTGGTGTCGCTATTGGCGTCGCTATATGCATCGCTATATGCGTCGCATTTGCGACGCATATAGCGACGCCAATAGCAACGCATATAGCGACGCAACCAGTAAATTTGCGACGCACATAGCGAGGCCAATAGCGACGAGAGCAGTAAATTTGCGACGCAAATAGCGACGGTAACAGGGAAAAAAAATTTTGTGGCAGGGCAGCTATATAGCATTGTGTATTGTATGAGAGCCATACAAAATAGTTTCTGCACTACTGCATACAAAGCGGTTGCAAACAAAAAGAATGTATACTAAAATTATAAAACTGATACATGAAATAAATACATGATCGCATGAAATGCGATTGGTACAATTATGAAAGGATATCACTAATACATAGAAAATGTCTACATAGATCAGGCAACTAAAAACTAAAGGTGTGTGCTGCAGAAAAAGAAACAACATATCAATCCACCATACAATAATGCATTCAAATATCTCATGGTAACTACGGACAAGAAAGATGAGTGACTTATAGGGCCGCCACGTCTATACAATCGGTCGATCAATGCATTGAGACCGTGCCTCTCTACATATCGAGTCTCAAGGCCTTGCGGATCGTGATTTGTAATGAAGTGCTGCAAAGAAAACAAAATGCTAACTGTTAGAAACATGATTGTTAGTACAAAGAATATTTCAAAAAAACAAATAAGCAAAACAAAAGAGAAACTTACAAAGTCCTCCAAATATGTCCTGTGGCCGCCACTCCCAAGATGATGGACCACTCTGGCCTCGAGTCGTGCCCTCGCCGCCTCCCGCTGACTACTGACTCCAACGTTGTGGCAAATTTGTAGCCTCCTCCCTCAGTCAGCGCCAGTCGTCTGTATCTAACCACTCGGGCTTTGCAGCCCCACTCTTGATTGCCTTGTGTGCGTCGGATCGTCTATGTGACATGTATGCACGCATGCAATCCATCATCCAGCCCGTAGATAATCTATTTACTACGGCTAGCACCGAAAACTCCTCGTGCAAGGATGCTACTATGTAGTCCTTGCTCCCATCCGGTATGCTCTTCCAATGATCCAAGACGTTGTGCCCAAAAAATTATTGGCACAACTCTCTCATGCGAGCCATCACCCTCCTCCCCTCATCATTCATGATGATGGCTCCTGACCTACTATCAACTAGGTATCCATAACCCCTAGGAGTCTGCCTAAGATGGATCCTCTCCCATCTCCGTCCACGCTCCTGGGCATATCCAAGAGACCCCTGTACATCTGGTGTACCGACGGGGGTAACCTCTCTCGGAGTGGCACTCAAAGGGGTGCCACCAAAGGGGGTGCCACCAAAAGGGATGCCACCTGCTAATGGCTGCGCAAAAGCCGAAGTAACTAGAGTAGACGTCCCCATAGGTGTGACAAATCCTTGAGGTGACGCAGCTCCAACTGAATGACAAGACGGAGACATCACATTCGTATCTCCACAGCAGCATCCCCTGATCCCGATGCAGTCCCTCCCTCTGGCCCCAGTCGTGAGCGTCGAGGTCGTCTGCTCGAAGCTGAAGCATCTGATCGCGCTGAAGCAAATCTAGTAGAGCGCCCTGACGAAGAACGAGATAGCTCCTGGTCTGCCATCTCTCTGAATCTCGCGAGTTGGTCTGGAGACATGCATGCCATCATGTCTTGAAACTCCTCATCGCTCATCCCTGGACTCATCCTGAAAATGTCACCTATAAAAAAAAAAATGGTGTTAGAATAATCAATTTAAACTATACAAAGCACAGTAATATAAATCATTTTTGAAAAATCCCTCTTAAAATGCATATATTATGTACCTTTATGGAAGATCTAAACAATAAATTGAGTAATACCATTCTCCAAGAATGAAGTATTCTATGGTCCCATGTTAATCTCCTGATACAACTCTGCATACACTGGAAGGTCGATAGACATGTCACCACAAAAGAACGAGTCTGCCTTGTTCTCAAAAAATTCGTGGACTACTGTATTTCCATCATTGTTAGCCGATGCGGGCTCCAAGCTTGCGGTGGCCTCCACCCCTTGTAATATCGACCCCTCTATTTGCATATTATCTTCATCTATGCCCAGAACATCGCTTTGATTATATACTCTCGCACTTCGAGGAGTTGAAGGTATAACATACCACCATCGAGGTTGTCGGAGGTTTGGATAGAAGATTACCTGTTCACAAACACGTACAAAGCAAGTTTAAACCATTGTGACATAAACCATGTCGTATTACAATTAGCAAGCAAGTGACTCTATGCACCTGTTCACAATGGGCCGGCAACACAAAGGTGTCGCGCAAATCCATCCATTTTTTTTCGGAATCTATTTCGAGAAATCTAGATGGACCTCATCGAACTGTTGCTCCAAATCCTCCAAGTACCACTTTGAACCACTACACATTAAATAGTATCATGGAGAAGCTGCGGTAATCCACCGTAATAATACTTTGTAGGTTCCCAAAATACTCCATCTCATTCACAAGCGTGTTTGGATCCGTTGCACGTCGCCGGCTCTCTTGCTCAAATCTTGCCATGACACCACAGTCCATTGTGGAGCACATTTTGTCAATACGCTCAACGCGAAAATGCCGTTCGCACAACCACACTGCACTATATATTTTGTACTGTACATTGAAACACTCAAATTAGATGTCGCATATAAAATTTAGATACGACATATTCTAAACCCCTCATCACCTTTGGACTACATCCCCTCGAGAACTTCCACTCCTCCATTGAGACCTCTGTCCCTTCAATGGATGCTGCGATCAAGGCTCCATGCAACCATCGTGTTGACATAAACCGTGGCATCTCCTCCATGCCTTTCCTTTGGGATATTAAATCGGTCGATGACGCGTACTGGGTCGGAATTTAGCTCACGCTTCCTCTCGATCTTGCCTTGCAATCTGGTACTTGGCGAGCCACGTCTCCATGGAGGCATGGTGCAACATACAAAAGCGATTCACCTTCTCTTCCATTGAGGCATCCATTCTTTTTTCTACACTCCCCCTTCAGCAGTCGATTGTGGCCAAAGCGCCTCCATCTTACCTACCTCCTTCAAATCCATTCGTGACCCTATAGTGTCTCTCTTTCTTGTGATGTGGTCCCATAGCAAGCTGCCCACATTATTGAAAACATGCATGGGATCCAACAAGTGGTTGACCTATAAGTGGGTCCAATATGGCAACTCGTAGAAAACTGAGAACCATCGCATTCCATTTGGATGTGATTCCGGGTTCACCATTTTCAGCTCGTACCAGCTTGCAGCATTCATACGTGTTGGAGGTCGTCCAAGAAAACCTTCCTTGAGTTCATGATCCTCCAGCAAGAAAGCGGTGTGTCCTTGATATACCATCTTCTTCATGGTTTGTGACCTGTGGGGATCTAACTGTGGCCCACACAATGGACATGCATGATAACCTGAGGTAACCAGACCTATAAGGTGAGCCAGGACTCAGTGAATACTTGATTGAATGAAATAAAATATAGATATTACCAACGAGAAGGGAGGCCTGCTCACTTGAGCACTCTCCCAATCCCGAAAAGTCATGCATCGTCCACATGAGAATGGCTCGAATGTTGGTTGACCGTCGACCATCGCGCCTACTCATATCTTGCACAGTGACCCCCTCCTCCCACAAAATCTTAAGCTCATCGACTAATGGACGAAGATACACGTCGATATTTTTTACTTTGTAGCGGCCTGGGACGAGCAAGCTAAGGATGAGATGTCCTTTCTTCGTAGAAATCCATGGAGAGATGTTGTAGTTGACAAGCATTATATGCCACACACTGTAAGAGGTCGAGCGCAGACTGAATGGGTTCACACCACCCATGTTGCGACCGAGCCGAAGATTCCTTGGCTCTCGCGCAAAGCCTGGGAAGGTAGAGTCAATGTGGCTCCATGCGCGCGAATCTGCTGATATTCATTGAACTCCATCCGTGGACCTATTCTGCACATGCCACGTTGTCGAGCTTGCCATGCCAGACGTGCAAAACATGTGGTTTATGCGGGGGATGAGCGGAAAGTGTCTAAGAACTTTTTGAGGGATGGTTTGCCCTTGCAAGTCCTGTCGATACCTGTGAGCACCACACTTTGGACATGTCTCCATAGTCTTGTATTCATCTCAAAATAGTATGCAGTCATTGATACATGCGTGGATGTTATTGTAGTCCATGCCAAGCTTCCGTAAAACATGTCGTGCATCATCACGAGACTCAGACATGGTATTTGCAGGTGGTAATATATGATATTTCAATAACCTGAAAAAAATCATAAAACACCTTGAAAAAGCACAAATGTTTATAATAATACTGTAAAAAATAAAAATCAATGAAGCCTATGTGCAAGTTACATGAATAACTTAGTCACACTCATATCGCTCCAACTGTATTTTGCTTGCACAATTAAGAGTGCAAGCAATGTCTTCAACCGAGATACTCGGCACCCATCATATAATGGTATGGATGCTTCCTCTCTAAGCTAGTCAGATGTCTCAACATCCATGGGAATCAATGCATCGATCATTGCCTCCATCTCAGGCTCCAAGATTGTAGGTAGGTCGAGAAGGTTGTCTGTCTGCTCTGGCATTGACGGTATAGATGGGCCTTGCGAGTGGTGGATTGGCTCCTGCAATCCATCCATCGCACATCCACGAACTCTTCTAATTGGCTGCAAAGGGTGCACTCCCCCTTGGGTCGAGACATCACCCCCCTGGATAGAAAATTTGCCAACAAGACCCAATCTTATTGTGTATGGCTTTCAATTAGATTGTGAGTACAATGCTGAGAGAGTGCATCACCAGCAAAGAAAAAGTGCGAATGGCCTCCCGTCTACGAGCTACAAGCCTTTGAATCATGAAAAATGATTATAGAAAGTGCTTGATTTTAATTGTGCTTGATTTCTTATATTGCATTCCCTTTAAAACATAAAAGAAAACCAAGAATAATAATGATATAATAATTTTTCACAAAACCCGCAAGTTGCGGTTTTTATAAAAATACTAGAATTTGGGATTTTGTTTTGTGTTTTGGGGTCATATGGGATAAAAATGGATATGAAAATAATGCTAATTGTCCTTGATCACTAACAACTTATAATTCTGAAATATCTCATATTTATGAAGAAAGAAATGAAAAAAATAAAAAAATGTGAAATTTAGTTTTTTTTTGCTAAAACAATTAGGAAAAAATACATTTCATATTTGTGAGCGTAAAACGAGGCTGGAGAATGAGAATCCAGCCTTATTGAATCCTTGTTTCCATGGTATAGTGTGTTTTTATCACTTTTTATATGAAAATTACATAGAAAATGAACCCTAAACCTTCTCCACGAATGCAAAATCTAAACAGTAGGAGAGATGAGGGTTTGGGAAAGTGGTTAGTTGCTGAAAATGATTCAAATTATGATCTATTTGTCTATGCACAACATATAGGACGGCTTATCGTTTGAATAGGGAGACTAGTAGCACGAACAAATTTGGTATTAGTCTCTAGCAACGCCACATGGACGCTTGGTTGGAAAATCATTGAAGGGTTATATTTGCACTTTACCTAGCTCGTTTGAAATGATAAAATTCTTGAGCACAATGGTTATCCACATTTTCATTGAGCATAAGACGCATTGCAATTCCTTTCCAAATATTGACCTACATGGAGTGTGTAAGGAAACCCAAGCTATAGGGTAGAGGAACGATTTCTTCGGGCAAGCTTGGTAAGGAAATCTTAAATCTCTTGGATCATTCAAATTATATAAGAGTCGAGACTCTTCGTATGTTCTTTATGTTAGAGCAACGCATAGAGGGGGCCAATCCTATCGGTGTGGGAGGGCTGTAGTGAGGTCATGTCATTCAGTGGAAGGGGTGCCTCCTCTATGTGTGTGTTACCTAGTATATTATACTAAGACATGTGGGATATTCCTTTGAGGAGTAGGGAAGGGTAATCATTGGACTACAGTTCATTACAAACACAATATCTTTAGTAGTGATTAGGGTAGTGTGCCCTTGGATGGTCTTGGCCACGAGGCCATGTGGGGTTGTCTTGTGAGTGTTATAGAGGCCCAGCTAGTGCCTATAGCTAGTTTTAGGCTCGTTTTAGGTCCTGACATTTGACCATGTGGCTAAATCTTAATCTCTTTTTTGAAGATGGAACTTGATACTATCACCTATATAGTATCTAGAAAAAGTTTCACCTTCAAGAAAGGGGGTAACAATTTGACCATGTAACCAAATATTCACCGTCTTCTAAATTCCAAAAGAATATGAAAATTCCTAAACTCCCTAATATAGTGTTTAGTCAACATCACACACTTAAGTTACACATTTGAAAGATCTGCCAAGTACGATTTCCTTCCTCACATTCTCTCTATTGTAGGGAGCACATAAAACATAGATGACTAGCTTTTGGACACATGCGTGTGTAGTTAGATGCCCATGCATAGATGGATGCACACATGTGTATTTGAATGCTCACATGGATGCACATATATGTGAATCTAAAAAATTTAGCAAGCCAATCTATGGTGGCCAACTATGTATGATAATGTTTGCAAGTGGATCGAGTAGTGTGATTCCTATCAATGGGGTTGAGCTAGAGATCTCTTACCATTCCAACCAACCCTACCACTCGAACCTTTTGAGAAGTGGGGATTGGACTTTGTTGTGGTCCCATCTCTCCAGTTGCTACCTACACCCACAAAAAGTACATTATGATGGCAATTGACTACTGTACCAAATGGGTAGAAGCTGATGGATAGAAGCTACACAATACCACCAAGCCAGTAGCTAAATGTTCATTATGGGATATCTTCACAAGGTATGGCATGCCAATAAATTTGTTTAGTGATCAAGGTACACACTTTGTAAATAAGGTCATCAAAGAGATCACCTCATTCTTTCTAATTATACATTAAAAATTATATCCTTACTATCTTCAAGTCAATGGTTTAGCAGATCCACCAACAAAGTTCTATGCAAGATTCTAACCAAATTGGTAGATTAGAATTGAGAATATTGGGATACTAAGCTTCCCACTACACTTTGTGCCTTCCAAACATCCTTGAAGATTGCAACCAGTATGACTCCCTACAAGTTAGCCTTTAGGTTGGAAGCCATTACACCACTGGAATTTATAGTCCCTAATTTTTTTATTGGCGATATGAGATCACCTCATTCTAGAGGAATAACTCCCATTCCATGTGGAAGTCATAATCTATCTCAAAGAAGTTTGGACCTATATCCAATCCTCAGTCTAAGGCCAGTAAAAATACCAAGTCAATCGACTATCCAAGAATCCATTGTTCTGGAAGGGCCAACTTGACTTGGTTTTCAGAACCCAGATGGGAAAAATCCTCGGCAAGCTCACATTTTGGTGGAGTGGTCTTTTTAGGTATTTCATGACTTTGATACTAATTTGTTTTATATAATTAACTTACAAGACAAGTCAAAGTAGGAGGCCCTCAAGTTCTTATTCGAGCATCTTTACTTGCAGGCCAAACTCCTTCAGCATTTTTAGGAAGGTAGGCTTTCTCTTTTTCTTCCTTCTTCTCCTATTGAACAGCCCCCATAAAGCCACCTCAAAATTTTCCTTGCCTAAAAAGGCCACCTTCGCCACCAACCTCTCCACCAAATAAGCCCTTCTGAAGTCAAAGGGCTAGAAACGCCTACAAGAAAAAGACCCCCAATAGGAGAACAAGCCCCTTGCCATAGCGATCACAAATGCCATAGGCCATAGCACCACCCTTATTATTACCCACAGCCCCTCCCCAATATTAAGCCTACACCCTTGATCCTCATTCTCTAAGAGTTCAACTAGGAAATGACTCTCTAGTCATCAAAATTCATCAATTGGTTCTTTACTTGTAGAAATACTAGTGGTAAGAGCTCTCTATGCACATCGACCCCCTAAAAAAGGTGAGCACTTCCCTCTTCAAGTAGCTTACTAGAGAGATGCTACCCTCCATGACCATTGGCAATGGTTGAAAGCATGTCAAAATTCCCACCTCACCTTTGTCAATGATTCCTGAGAGTAAAACCCAGAAGTAGGAGAGAATGTGTTTCTCCAAGCTTGAGTGGATGGAGTGAAGAATTTGTGATAGTGTGACCCCACTTGCCCTAGAGATCATTAGGGAAATCTAGTAGAAGTACAAGCGGGAGTGGATCAACCCACTGGAAGAAGCTAAAACATGAACTCTAGGCCACCATGATAGACTCTTGCTCCAATCTCCCATCTGTTTCATGACAAACTAGATGAGCCAGTGGACTTTGCTAAGTTTCTTCCTCCCAAACTATTTTCTCTTTTCATTCTATCTATTGATTCGTGTTTTTTATAAAATTGGATCTCTACCACAAAATTTGGCCAAAACCCCTATCAAGAGCCTTACCATATCACTTTGGGTTTACTCTTCAAGCACTAGGTAAGCTACATTGCTTCTCGATTATGATAACTCGAGGAAATGGGGGGAACAAGTTCCTAGGATAGATGCCAATGTAAAGGGTAAAATGGATTGTTATCTTAGTGAAGATGGAAATGGATTATACCTAGGAGTTGAGTGAGTGCATAGATTTTTCAAAAGACAAGCCCCCAACTACACGTGGGTTCCGCCTGCATTACTAAGATTTGGAATCTATCACCATCATTAGAGGACACCTCACCTTAGTACACAAGTCAATATCCACATCATGGTGTCAGTTGGATCTTACACAAAAGCTTACAAGCATGGACCCCTTCTATCACATGCTTAAATATATTTATATATATTAAAGGAACTAAAGTCAAAGTAACTTTTGGAATCCATTTTTTATAATCTCAATAACTCCCAAGGGAAAGCAAATTTCAAGAAAATTCTTGCACTACCCGATCGGATTCGACCTAGTCTACAAAGTTGAAGAAATTTTTTTTAGATTCTTCACCGGTTTGAAGTTACGAAGGCACAAACTGCTCACTACATGCAAGTTTTTTCTCTCTTTCACCACATCAACTTTCCATTCTATCCCTCTTGTAAATATATTATAATAATGTGCTTTGGGCATCCACCTCTTGTAATCTAGCTCCCTTTCTCTATTTTGTCTACCACCACCCTTGGCTTCTTGCATGTTGACCAAGGTGAGGACTTGTCCCATCCACTATTCTCCATATTTTCAAAGATGCCATACATCATCTAGGATTATGTTAATCAAGAAGATTAGCTTAATCAATCCCTCTCACAGAGGCTATACAAGGAACCCATGGAGATGTAAAGAGACAAGGAGAATGACAAGTACATGAGAGCACTCTAGAATACCCTGATGCTAGTCTATCTTTTTTATGTAAGTTATGAGTGAGTCTCTTTTATTATGTAGCATAATGGCAAGCTCCCTCTACCTCTTCTCCTATCGTCTCTCTCTCTTCTCATCTTCTCATTCCATGAATATATAATGGCAACCTTCCTCTACTTCTTCTTCTCTTGTCTCCCTCTCTTCTCATCTCTCTCTCTCATATTCTAATATGGTTTCTAGTACATATATTCTCTCTCGTGAAGTTGTGTCTTGGCTATTTCCATTCTCTTTGAGGAAAGGGATGTCATATCCCATCCTCCCTTTGGCTAGGTGGTGCCTCTCTTTAGTTCTCTTAGTGAGGATTGGAGGTTGGGTGGGTAAGATGCAACCCATTCATCTTTTCAGCTCTCATTTTTTGTGCCCCCACCGAGGACTCAAGCTATGCTCTACAATTTCTATGAAGGAAGAAACATCAAAGGAGTTGTCCTCTTCTTCAATGAGTGTCTATTAAGGAATCACTAAGGAGGAATATTCATCAAACCCTATTAAAGGGATTCATTGCTCAAGATGTAACGTGTCCACCTCTTCCCTTTCAGGACATGTCTTAATAGTCCATCGGAAAGAGAGTCTAGAAAGCTTCGCCCAGCACTTCCATGGAATGTTACGAGGTTTGTGATCTAGGACATTCCGTGTCTGCCATGTAGCGAAAGTATTCCGGCCATTCCCACTTAGAACCGACCTGAATCAGGGTTTCTCCTAATGGTAGTTTTTCTAAACGGCAACTAGCATCAAACCCCAAGCGAACTACCTATGCAGAAACTATGCAGAAACGCCAGGGCCGAAGTGGATTCACGCAGTACTTGGTTCAAGGAGAATGGGAAACGAGAGGGATGTAAGGCTCGACCTCTCTGCCATAAGGCATAGTCCCATTCCATTTCCCTAAAACAACATAAATTGGGATTATTGTAACCTAGACTCTAGGTCAGCCCCCTTGCTATTCATTTCCTTTGAGAATATCTCCTTGTTGTCCATCATGATGAGAAAAGTTCCCGGCCAACCGGGACCACCCATCCATAGGACGCAGACCCATGGCCACATCCACTGCACTTTCCTCCAGGTTGCTTTAGTTGTCTAATTACCTACCACATTTAGTTGGACATGCATCAAGCAGCTTCCTTAATTAGCTCATTAGACACTGGTTCCTTATGTAATCTTAGCACTTGACATATAAAAACAATGTCAAACAAGTTCCTTTTTAACAGGTTATCTTATTTATCTTTGGAATACATCCATAAAGTCTAGCCCGCAGGCTAATCCATAATCCGCCCTAAGGCTATCCATAATCCGCTCGAAGGCTCTCCAGAAATCCACAGGGATTACTAATCCAAGATTCCACCCGTAGACTAGTATGCGGGCCTCAAGATCCAATCCCAAGTTACATTGGCCTCTTGGGCAGGGCCCGGAAGGTGAGGGACTTACGGCCAGAGTCCCCCCTGGCACCCAAGCGTCCACGTTCCCGACGCGGCTAAAAATCCCCTTAGTTAGGGTCAGGCAGACAGTTCGGGGTAACTAAGGCTGCCTCTCCCTTCAAGCCTTCGACCTGAAGCATTAGATATCTTTCCATCCTTTAGTTCCTTGAGCAAACAAAGCAAATAGTGCTCTCTAAACTGTTACAAGCACAATCATTTCCAGTGGTCGTTATTTGGCCAACTACTAAGGAGTGAATCCTTCTCATTGAATGCATCCAGCATTCAATCCGGGATCAATTGTGACTTGGCAAGATCCCCAAGAGTTTGTCTGTTCTCCCTTTTTTCCTTGGGTTAAGGCCATACCCTATTAACCCAACTTAACCAATACCTTAGGTTTTATTAACAATAAATCATGGCGACCATGTCACTCCAAATTATGAATTGGTCCTTTGCTTCCAAGCAAATACCTAATTCCCTTATCTTGGCAAAATTTCCCCCCAAGAAAGGTGTTGTAGCAGGAGGGCTACTCATCCTCTTGCAAGTTAAACTTGCGCAAGAATCTGCCAATGTCATTCTAGGGAAATGGCAATTCTCTTGTGATCAAACCACAAGATCATGCGACGTTGCAACTTGTTGCACAAGTGTCACATCTATTCCATGGGATCTTTTCACCCATCAAACGACATCTTCTGGTCACGGAATCATGATTAGACAAGAAGCAGGGTTCATGGTGTCTTCTTATCCAACCCATTCCCAATTGCACTAGGCCAACAACGTTCCGTCCTAGGGGTTCCAACTCAATCCGAGTTTCAACATTTGATCGAGTGATCCCTAGTGTAGAAACCCTAGATTGTTTCTTGAAAGCACATCCAATTGTCCCTACATTCCGTGAATGTGGGTAGGACCTTTGGGTATGAGGATTTCGACTTGGTAGCAAGTGCGAAACTAGGTCAAGTCCTCAATGTGCTAAACCCTAGTTAGCACTTGGAGTATTTTATTATATCCATTTAATCATCCTAAGCGAATCCAATGCAATTTAGGTGTTTTAGGTAATCCAGTTTACTTGTCTTATGACAAGGATGAATCATTCCTAAAGATGTTGTCTTGATCTAAAAGGGGGAAAACTAGTTGCATTACAACACAATTCTCGTAAGCACACCATTCATTGCCTCTATGTACGATTAGATTCACAAACCCTAACTTTTCTTGTTAAGACCAAAGCGCATGTTAAATTTTGGCATAACTTTCATTGATCCTACTAGGACATGCATTCATGATTCATGCCACTAAGCTTTTAAGATTTTATGCTTAAATGAACCATGCAACCTTTCCCTAACTACATCTCTTGATGAATGAAATTATTCGTACGATGGATGTGCATTATGCAACCTTTCCTAACTACTACGTAGTTAAATTAGATTCATGCCAATTGAAGCTAGAGTTAACCGACTTTATGCAACCCTTAGAATCTTTTCCATGCTTTGCTATTTCCTACGGTTGATAACGACTTCCTTAATGAATCCTTACAAAGGAGATTTTCAAAAAAAAAAGCAACATGCAATTTAATCTTTCCATGCCTAATCAAAGGTGTACTTTAATCATTTTGACCTTGTAAAGCTAGGCAATAGGCATTCTAGACCGTCACTTTGAAATGCACAAAAGGCAACTTGCTAATAAGGTCCTAAAATGCATAGACACCTTATATTTTTTTTTCATTCATTCCATTGAAAGTACCAATGACCAATTTTCATATCGTGAGTTACTTCTAGTAAATTTCAAATAGCCAATTTATTTCCATCGCATTTTAGCTAGGTGGATTTGACAAGCATAAGTGCATCCTAGTTCCATGAAATAACCATGCATAATAGAAATACTTCTATGTAAATAAAAAATAGGAAGAAAACCTAGAGTTGTGGGCTCGGTTTGATATCCACATGAATACTAGGAGATGATCCTCCTGTAGGCACGTGTTGTGACTTTTTAGGGGCCATCACAGACGTGATTTCAGCTTCTGGTATGCCTTCGCAGTCTACAAATTACTCGCCTCGGTATGCAGCCTTAAAATCTTTGCCCGTCTCCCTCATATGCGGAGATTTCCTATGAAGTACAGATCCTTGACAGAAGTACCAACTTGCACGATTTTGCTTATGGAAGGCCTTAGGGTTTGGAGCTTGGGCCTTCTTTATTTTGGAAAAAGAGGGGTTCGCGAAAGGGTTCTTGTGAAGGGCCTTGCGGGAATGGAGACTTTAAATCCCAGGCTAGGAATGGGCTTGTGGGTGATTGGTGGAAAAGGGGCTTTATAGACATCCTCTTCTTCAAAGTCCCGGGGTGGGCTTGTGGGTGATTGGTGGGAAGGGGCTTTATAGACCTCCTCTTCTTCTCTTCAAAGTCTCGGGGGGTGTAGGAATGGACTTATTGGGGAATCTAGTGGGAAGGGGGGCTTAGGGAAGCCCCCTTAGAAGCTTCTTACAACGATCAGAGGACTGCGTGGATGAGAGGAGGGGGTAGTAATGGGTGGAAGATGACATCTTGAAGGTGGCCCAGAATCAGCACACTGAAACGGCGGCCGTTAGATGGGATGGCGGCAACAAACTCAGCTAACAGCTGGTGGCATCTCGGCAATGGCAGTAGGCCGGCGCAACTTCCCTCTCTCTCTCTATGCAACACTGCCTGTCCCTCAGCCAGCGACCTCTAGTCTCTCTCTTCCTTCGTCCACGCAACCTCTCTGCTTCCTCCCTTTTTTCCACCCCCCTCCACTAAGGGAGGTTTTATTTAGGTCAAGGGGGGAGAGGGGACCTCCCCCACGTGGCTATGCATGTAGTCCACGTCTCCCCCTTGTAATCACCTCTCCCACCTAGCCATCCCCTTCCCTCAGCCACGCATCGTCTGGGGGAAAATAAGTAAAAAAATTTGCTACAAATTTCACCTTTATCCACTTAACCTCCTCCCAAGTTTTCCTACGCTTTATGTAGTTTTGAATCCTGGTCCCGGTTTGCCAATGTGGAGGCCTTGATTCTCACGTGCGGTTTACAGTTTACACTACTGGTATTTCCAATACTGAGAATAATCTTTGCATGAATTTCACGCGATGTGCAGGAAGTCGGTCTAGTAATATTTTTATGTGAAAATATTACATTCGCTCCCCCTTGGAGGAATTGAGATGTCCTCATCTCGAGATGAACTGGGGATATAGTTGAATGAGAGTGCTTTCATCCATCCAAGTGGCATTCTCCTTGGGATAATCTTTCCACTGGACGAGGCATTCTCTCAAGGTTCTGGATCTCAGTTGTCTCTCCCTAACATTTAAGATCCTATTAGGCTGTAGCTAAAGGACTCCTTGGCTAGGCATTAAAACTTGTTGGTCATCAAGTACGTGGCTAGGATTAGGTACATACTTCTTCAATAGGCTGATATGGAATACATTATGAACCTTTAGGTTCTCAGGGAGTTGTAGTCTATAAGCATTGGGTCCTAGGCACTTGAGAATCTTGTATGGCCCACAATACCTAGGACTTAGCTTCTTGCAATCTCCTAAGGATAGGGAACTCTTCTTTGGCCGTACGCAAATGAAGACCATGTCTCCTTTCTCGAAGGTTCTATCTTGATGCTTCAAATCCACATATGCCTTTTGTCTCGTTCTATACTCCATTATCTTCTGCTTGAGTGACTCCACTATGCCGGTATGCATAATCTCGTTCTATACTAGACAACTCCACTATTGATAGAGAATTCATGATACTTAGCCTGTAGCTTTTGATCCTGATCCTTGATAGGGATCTCCCTTAGCATCTTTTGATAGGTTGGATCATGGTATGCTTCTTCTCTAGCTAATTCAAGTATTGGGTTGTTTGGCATGGATACCTTTGTGGCTAGAGATCTAGCTGTTGATGGATTTTGCAAGATTAGAGAATTAAGGAATGCCTTGAAACTAAGTGCATTGGCAACTACATTCTTATTTCCAGGTCGGTATTTGATTTCAAAATCATACTCCTCCAGCACTTCAATCCACTGATGTTGCCTCATGTTGAGCTCGTTCTGGGTAAAGATCCACTTGAGGCTTTTATGATCCGTTACTAGAGTAAAGTTGTTACCCAATATGTAGTGTCTCCAAAGCTTTAGATCATGGATGGTAGCTAACAGTTCTAGATCATGGGGAGCATAATTCTTATCATGGCTCTTCAGTTTCCTTGAAGAGTATGCTACAAGATGACCTTCTTGCATGAGCACACATCCTAAGGTAAGCGTGCTAACATCAGTTACTACTTCGAACTCCTTTTCCTGAGGTCCAAAAGTTTCAGGATAGGTGCTGATACCAAACTTTTCTTTAATCTATCAAAGCTAGATTGTTTGGAAGCTGACCATGAAATGGATGTTTGCTTCTTCAGTAGATCCGTCAGAGGTGTTGCAATCAAAGCATAGTTTTTTATAAAGACCCTATACCATCCTTTCAATCCAAGAAAACTGTGTATTTCTTTGATAGTTATTGGTATTGGCCATTCTAGAATATCTCTAACTTTGGCCAAATCCACTGAGATTCCTTCCACTGATACGATGAAGCCCAAATATTCAATTTGACGTTTGAAGAATGCACACTTCTTCATCTTAGCATAGAGCTTGTGTGCCCTCATTATCTCAAGGACAATCCAAAGCTAGGGTTCATGATCTTCTTTTTTTTTAGAATAGACTAAGGTGTCATCAAAGAATACGAGTACGAAGTCATCAAGATATGGCCTGAAGATATCCTGCATCTACCTATTGAAGGTGGCAAGTGCATTCGTCAGCCCGAATGACATGACTAGGAACTCAAAGTGTCCATATCTTGTGCTGAAGGCTGTCTTTGGGATATCTTCTTCCTTGATCCTTATCTGATAGTAACCAGACCTGAGATCAATCTTGGAGAAAATCTTCGCACCCTAAAGATAGTCAAGAAGCTCGTCTATTCTAGGAATAGGGTATTTGTTCTTAATGGTTGATTGATTCAACCCTCTGTAATCAATACACAGTCGAAGTGTTCCATCTTTCTTTTTCTGGAACAACACTGGAGCTCCCCATGGTGAACTGCTAGGACGGATGTAGCCTCTAACAGTTGCTTGAGTTGCTCCTTCAACTCAGTTGCTTCTGGGATGGACATTCTATAAGGCCTCTTTGCGATTGGCGCAACTCCTGGCACTAGCTTGATCTCATGATCCACTTCTCTTTGAGGTGGGAGTTCTGTCAGCTCTTCCGGAAATACGTCTGTGTACTCCTTTAGCCATGGGGGTTCTTCACTAGACTCGTGCTTCTGATCTAGCTTATTAAGCTTAATCAAGTAGAGAGGTAGTCCCTTTCTAACTCCCTTTATAATCCGAGATGCTTTAGCCAATTGAATTTTCGGCTTTACAGCCTCTCCTTGAGTTGTTACCAATTCCCCTTCAAAATTTCAAAAGGAAACTTGACCCTTTCCACAATGAATGTGGACATCCTTAGGTTTAAGGTAATCCATTCCAAGTAAACACTCGTGGATACCTAGGTTCATGACCCTGAATTTGACCGAAGTCGTCTTTCCTCCCAGAAAGAATTCCACCTTAGCAGTTTTCCTAGTACAAGTGACCTCACGACCATTTGGTAATTCCACAAGCAAGGTAGGTGCTTCTACTGTGGCTATTCCTAATCTTCTTGCACAAGCTCGTGAGATAAAGGAATGTGTCCTGCCACAATCAATCAAGGTTTTGAAATCTTTACCTTGATAGTCCGATGGTGTCTGAATCACCGAAAATTGGCTATTCAGGCCTTTCTTGTGAAGCGCGGCATGGACTGTTGCCCTTTCAAACTTTACTTCCATGGTCTGATCTTCTTCTTCACACATTTCCTTATTGGCAACACAGGCGATTCTTCCTCTGCCTTGGGTGGCTACTCCGTGGTGGCCACAACCAATTTCTTGGAAAGGAGCTTGACGATGTCCTCCACCAAGCTTGGGACATTGCCTTTTGAAATGACCGGGCTCGTTGCAGTGGAAAGAACAGAGATTTCGGCCATTGCTTTGGGTAGGGACAAAGTTGTTCACATTGTTGGTCCTTGCTTTCTTTCTTTTTCCCCGGTTTTGACCTTGAACTCTCTTCACTTGGGGCCTATATGATCCTCTATTCTGGTCATTATAAGACCAAGTTTTGTTACTTCTTGGCCTAGCTTGCACCTCCTGAATTATGGGCACAACTCGAATGAGTGCATCCTGTAGATATGTTGGGAGCATAGATTCGAGGCGGGTATTCACTAGTGGGTTTAAACCAGCACAAAATTTTGACACTTGCTATGTCATATCCATTTGTGGCGCATACTTCAGAAGTGAGACAAATTTTAAGTAGTATGCGTTAAGAGTGAGATCCACCTATTTCAGCTCATAGAGCTCATTCATTTTCTGCATGTAATACATAGGTGGTAAGTATCTTCCTTGCACAGCTTTCTTCAGCTTTTCCCAAGTAATGGATCCTTCCGAGATCCCTTGATCTTTGCACCATTTCTTCCACCAAAGCTTGGCTTCGCCGATGAGCTTCAGCTTGGCGAGCATAGCTTGGTTGGTGAGTGTAGTACCGGCCGCTTCAAAGTAATCTTTCATGGACTCTATTCAAATCTTAGCATCCGATTGGACAGTCCTACATTTCCTGTCAAATTTTGGCGGCTTCATCTACTTGAGAAGAAACGTCTTCTCCTAGATCACAACTGTACTTCATGTAGGGGGCGGACTGGGAATCTATACCTGGGGTTGTGCCTGGATAGAGGATTCTTAACATTATAACTTGCTAATCGTTATGATTTATATTTCATACCCAATTCAGCTATCAACCAAGAACCCTAGCCACTTAACTTTTTATCAATTCTCATAGACAAGACAAACATTGATAAAAAGAAGTCTTATTTTATTTATATGGACATAACCCTTTCAGAGTATAATAATTCTTGGGATGATAGAGCAAGTATTACATTAGTTCGAGGAGAATAATGTTGTGTTACATCTAGCTACGGAAACTGGATAATAGTATGGTTTCAGGTCATGGATCTTCAGGAATCGATAAGTCATCGAAAGATTAGGGTATCCTTTCCTTTGGTACACATTCTTCTCATAGCATCCGAGCACCTTGATCTTGTCGGCGAGGATTATGCGGGTCACTTCCTCGTATACATATGAGTTCAGCTCAACCCTCTGATCTGCGATATGTAAAGTTGAGTTTACGTGAGCCTCCACAAAAATTAACAGCTTCACAATCTTCAGGTCCTCCAACCACTTGATCCTCTTTAGGTTGGTTCGAAGGTATGCAAACCGGTAGGCAGCTATGTAGTAGATTCCTGAGTCACCCGTCGCCGCTCCACGTACAAAGGCGATGGATTATAAATACAGTCTAGCACTATAACAGAAACGAAGCGTAGACACGCATGTTAGACGCGCAAAGTCGGGCGCGTCTAAACGTGCGTGTAAACGTGTGTGTAAATAGACACGAATTTTGCGTCTATATATCCATGCAAATAGACGCACTAGCAGACGCACAATTATTTAACCACCTAAAATTAGCAATTCACATAATTAAAAAACCAAAATTAATAATTATTTAACCACTTGAAATTGATTCTTGAGCATGCACATGTGCGCATGATAAAAACCATAGAATTAAGAATACACATTGAATCATTGAATTAAAAAAATAGTTAATAGCCTGATCAAGAAGTATTTTCTTTTAACACATTTTTTCTTTTAGGTTTTTTGATTGATTCTTCCATACTCCGGCATGTAAAAAGGAGGGAGCTGAGCATAGTGACCTAAGGAGAATAGGGCATCGGCCTCAGGTTCTGTCTCGGTACCCAAGAAGCCACCAAGCCCTCACAAGGCGACAATTAATCATTTTCTGACGCTCACTTTTATTTTCACTCCAACCTTCCTTACTTTCTTCTTTTCCAGCAAGATGCCACCCCTAGGAAGACAAGGCATCGACCCCGGGTCAGACTCATCCCGAGGAACCTACCAGGCCTTCACAAGGCGATGATCAACTGCTTATAAATTTTCATTTCATTTCTTTTCTATTGTTATGGGGGGTTAGAACCCCTTTCTACACACTTTGTATATATTTATTTTCTTTGAGATATTCAGGGGTTTTTTCTCTCTATCATCATCATTTTTCCTCTGGTAGGCTTCTCTAATTGCCTCACAACTAACAAGAACTCCTAGAATGGCCGCCTAGAAGGCTAGCAGAGCAGGATCACTAGGACTACCTTCTAAAATAGGTCTTTCGATGCCTGGAAATGTCTTTACGGGAGGCAACAACTACTCAAACCTCCCCCAGACATACCTAACCTAAACCTGGGACTTCATGCCTTGAACGCCGGTTCCCCAATAGGAAAAGAAAATCACCTACAAGTACACAGACATATATAGCATAAAAACACGTTACTCACAAAGGAGAGATATCACCTAGATAGGGCCACGAGAAGCTTCCGCGCAACAAAAGGCTCCTTCCAAGCTCTTCTTTGAACCTGTCTAGCACAAGACTAAAACAAGAAACCATTAACTGCACCCGCACTAAACAAACAACTGGCCCTCTTGGCCTAACGAAATAAAACACTTCACTTGAAAAACTGATCGACCCTCTTGGCCTAATGCAATAAAGAATTTAAAACCTCGCAAAATTGGCCCTCTTGGCCTAACGAGATCAAACGGAATAGCACCTACACATCCCTATCCAAAATAATGCTGATATACAATAATATACTCCTTTCCAAGGAGGAAAAATAGGGCTCACAACCCTAAACTAAATGCATAAGGTTATGACCCATCCCTCCTGCATATATAGCAAGAGGCGTACGCATAACATATTGTCTAATCAGCCTATGGGTCCAGGATGACAATGGTAGATTAGTCTCGACTACTCTTTGCATCATCCATATCAACCATCGCCTGCCATATATTGCATGCTCTGATAACATTCCCCACAAGCGACCGGGTCCTATCTCATTATTGATAGCAATATCCAAACTAGGACCACAGTTGAAGAAAATGTCTTCTTCATAAGCAAGATTTTCCAGTGAATCTGCAAACTGATTCTAGTAACCTAGAATCAGTTGAAAAGATACTCTCTCAAACTCCTCAAGTAGGGTCATCGCAGTTCGATGATACATACAAAGGATGGGATTCCGCACTGTGTATGTCCCATCTAGCTGATTCAGGATCAACTGGGAATCCCCTTTTACTAACAATCGCCGAATACCACCTTGTTTGGCAATATGCAGTCCCATAATCAAGACTTTATGCTCCACCATATTGTTAGTGAATCCTACCCCGAGATAAGCAGTTAACTTCATCGTAACTCTACGTCGGGGATCTCGGATTAATACTCCAATACTCCCTTTTTTATTAGGGCCCCTGGACGCTCCGTCAAAATATAATGTGTACGTCCACAATGGGTTTACATAGCCTACCATTACGAACTCCTCTACTCGTAATTATGATAGTCAAAATTTAGCATGTTGAGAGGATGAACTGACGGCCCCTTCCCACCTTCTTCATTAAACTCAACAGGGATACTTGTCAACATTCGTAAGCAGTGATGGTAGAAGAATTTGATCTCCCACACAAAGGTTCCGTCTTCTTGCTCAATCACTTTGTATCCTTTGCTCCACCAGATGAGTTTCCCCTGATGGTATCTCTGCTCCAGACATGGGTGCTCCAAATAAGGAATTAGCTGCCCCATCAACCAGCTTTAAGCTCTTTTGCAGGTCTCAAATCATCCCCAGCATGGACCTGCAATGCGTTTTACTGTATTAGCATACTTAGAAATAATAAGGTTTAATCTTATTAAGATTAACCTTATTGTTAAACTCTACTCCCTATAGATCAGTTAGTAGAATAGACCTATTTTTCCCTAGCCTGACAATCTTGTAGGGGCCATCCCATTTAGGTTCCAGCTTCCTTCGAAACAGCTCCCTACGAGCATCATAATACAAAAATAATTGCCATTTTTTAAAGGTATACTTCTTTGCTTTAAGGTCATGCAACTGCTTCATCCGACGTTTAGCTACCTCCTGATGTAATAAGCTCTGCAATTTCAACTCATCCAGGTGGGCTATGGTCATGAAACGTTCAAAGAGTGAATCCTCATCTCCCAAAGAGTGGTTAATTGCAAACCGTATGGTTGGTAACTCGATTTCAAGGGGTAACACACACTCTTCCCCATAAACCAATTTAAATTAAGTATGGCAGGTAGCCCGCTTGAACGTTGTATTGTACGCCCATGCTGCCACATACAACTTCTTGTCCCAGTCTCGTTTCTTCTCAGAGACTATTTTAGACAAGATACCCACAAGCTGCTTATTAGTACTCTCAACTTGTCCATTTGCTTGCAGATTATAAGGGGTTGTTTTATTATGCTTGATTTGCCAAGCTTCAGTCAAACTTTTGATCACTTTATTCAAAAAGTGGGTTCCACGGTCCCCGACACTAGTTCCTTTAATGGACCGAAACGGCAGATAATCTACTCTAAAAGGAAACTTGCAGTCTCTTTTGCATTGTCCAGCCTCGTCACCTGCGCTTCTGACCATTTTGTAAAATAATTAGTTGCTACTATAATGTATCTCTTCTGGGTAGTAGACAACGGGGTGATAGGACCCACAAAGTCAATGCTCCACTTCTCAAATGGAAGGACAACCATGATAGGCGTAAGTGGGTGTTTCCTATTCTCTGTACTGTCATGTCTTTGACAAGTATCACATCTCTTAACGTACTCAAAGGCATCTTGGAAGATGGATGGCCACCAATATCTAGCTCTTAAAGCTTTCTGTGCCGTCAACCATCCCACAAAGTGCCCTCCACATGCAGAGTCATGGCACTCTTCCAAAATAAAAGGAACCTCGTCAAGCATCACACATCGGTGGTAGATATCATCAACACCCTACCGATATAGTATTCCTGCGATCAAGGAAAACTTCAAAGCCTGTTGTTTAATTTTCCTCTTTTCAGATTTCGATAAACCAACTTCAATCTCCCCTATTGATAGATAATGTGTAATAGCAGCATATCAAGATGGGATAGAAGCTGTATCAATTTTAAACATTTCTTCAATATCACTTCCTTCAGCCAAAGTCTCTTTCGACTCCTCGAAATCCACAAGGCATTCCACAATACCCTGAAACCTTGGTGGCTTACTCTTAATCTCATAATTGAACTCCTGCAAAGTGATTAACCACTTTGCCAAACAATCAGGCGGTTGCAGCTTGTTCATAAGCAACCTAAGCCCTTCCACCTTCGTATAGAACACTACCTTCTCATAGATGATGTAGTACCTGAATTTCTTAGTCCCAAAGACCATCTCAAGACACAACTTCTCCATGTAGGTGTAGTTATTTTCTGAAATGCTCAATTTTCGACTAGCAAAAGCTATCGGATGATACCACTTTTCCTTCCAAATTTGGGCTAAACAGCAGGCTGATACTATGCATGGTGGCTGCTAAAAATATATAAAATACCTCACCTCTTTTAGGTTCTTTTAAGACTAGTGTTTTTAACAGCTCCTGTTTCACATCCTCAAAAGCTACCTTACAAGGGTCGCTCCATTCAAACAGATAGCTAAAGGATAATAAATTCGTTAATGGCAATGTCCTTTTTACCAAGGAATTTATAAACCTCCGATAGTACCCTATCGATGACAGAAAGCTATGTACCTCTTTTGGAGTGCGTGGTGGACTCATAACAATTATTACCTTGATCTTTTCAAGGTCAGTTGCAATCCCGACTGAACTGATCACATGACCTAGCAATACCCCATAAGGCACTCCAAAGACACACTTCCGTGGGTTAAGAGCAATACAAAATTGTCTGTAGCGCTCAAAGCACTTTCTTAAAATAATCAACATCCTTTCCCTTACAACGGCTGCCCCCAGGTCATCGATAAATACTTTCAATTCATCTGGGGAGATGTCACCAAAGGTCTTCTCTGTTGTTCGTTGCCATGATCCAGGTGCATTTTGTACAAACCAAAGGTGATCACATGGTATGCAAAAGTACCAAAGACAGTAATAAAAGTCATTTTTAACTTGTCCTCTTCTACAATTGCCATTTTGGTTGTATCCTGCAAAGCAATCCATAAACGAATATATTTCCTTACCCGCTAATTGATCCAAAATCTGGTCAATAAACGGCAATGGGTAGTAATCCTTAACCGTATGCTTATTCAGCTCTTTAAAATCTACACATATTCGGATTTGGTTATTTTTCTTCTTCCTGATAATAACTGGTGAACACCATTCCGTGTGCTGTACAGGGAAGATTAAACCAGCTTTTCTTAACTTCTGTAACTCCTCAAACAGCTCGTCCCTCAATTCAAAAGGCATATGCCTTACTTTCTAACACACAGGACGACTGCCTTCTTTTACATGAATAGTATGAACGGCAAGGCTGGGAGGAATACCTCTCAGCTCATCATAACTCCAAGCAAAGATGTCGCGGAATTCTTGAATCAAGGACACATGGTCCTCTCTTTGTGCTAAACTGAGCATGGAACAAAATTTAATTGGCTGCGAATCATTCAGCGTGCCAAGGACTAACTCAATCACATCCGCATCTCTTATCCTATCTTGCGGCTCTATTGGCTCATTTAGAGTTACCTGATAAATATCCTCTGTAGTGGACCCTTCTTTAGATTCATCACTGGATGATGTCTCACTACCAGATGGATCATCTGCTGTCTCTAATTCAATAGAGGATAAAGCAGCTCTCTCACTCTGAGGAGACTGAGGGTAAGCATCAACTATTACTCGATTAGCACCTCTACTTAGAACCACTCGACCGGTGGGTATATCGACTTGACAATCTTTTCGTAAGATCCAAGGCCTACCTAGCAAAACTCGATAGCTAGGACGTCCTGCAAATCTTATCACCCTAAAGTCCAAGAAGCATTCTACACTTGCAACTGTAACATGGACTTTAGTAACACAACCTTCTGGTTGCCTTAGACTGTTATCAGCCATTCTAAGAAGGGTGGAGCTATCTTTTTGGATGCCTAGACCCAACCTCTCCATCAACTCTGAACTCATGATATTGACGTAGGACCAAGTGTCTACAATAGCATGAACCACTAATATTCCATCCACATATACTGGAACCCTAGGGCAATTCTTTTCAGCATGATCAAACCAATCTTCCCCTACTCGTGCTATGCCCAAAGGTTCTACAATATACTCGATACGCAGGATCTTCTTAAATTTCTTGCATACTCCTAGAGATAATTTAATCAATTGTAAGAGGTTTATATCTGGTTTGACTTCGCAAAGAAAACTTGCTAAATCAAAATCATGATAGGTAGCCAAAGCTCTCTTTTCTCGCCAGACCATTCTTTCTTTTGGTCTCAGGACCGGCTTTGCTGCTTCTTTTTTAGCTCTTGCCTTCTTTCTTGGTACTTCCTCATCCTTCTTAGGATCGATTTTCCTGTCAACAAGCCTTAGAGGTCCCCCTTCCACGCTAGGATTCTTGACTTGCGTCCCCTTATCCCCTTGCTTAGGGTTTTCCTCGACCGGTTTTGCATTATCTTTATCAAACTCTTTAGCCTTTTGGCCTCTTATCATGGCTCGTAGGTTAGAAGTTTCACTGTCATTGATGCGTACAGCCTCGATAAGGCTGACTCCATTGCCTTGTGGCAACTCTTCTATCGTAGTCTTTTCCCTTTGCAGCATTTGTCTTGGTCCATCATTTTGCTGCAGGTTATTACCTTGTGCTCTATGATTAACTGGACCTGGCTGTTTACTCCCTTGTTGGAGGGAACTAATCTTACTCCAAGAGGTAGCGGCTAAGTGGCCCGACTTTCCACAAATATCACATTTAACATTTGGACAATTTCTAGGAAAATATTATCCGCCACACCACTTACAACTGAATCTTGAGGGACCACCTTCTTTAAGGAGTCGACTCCCTATCAGATTCTACTGCTTCTTCAAGAAATTGACGTCAACAGCTATTTTCTGATATTGTTCAGAAATCATGTCGGTGTAATGCTTCATCAAATTGGCAATAGGAGCTTAAAATGATGGAATCACACCCCCACCTGAAGTGGCTTGACTTGGTGGAAGAGAGGAAGAACTTACGCTTCCTCCTACACCTAAAGGACTATGTGTAGCAGTTGGGTTACTAATACCAGTGCCTCTTATGCGTATCGAGCTACTCCTTTGAGGAGAATAGTGACTTATGATCTCCAACCACCATCTAGCCCTCTCAATACGTTCTGCTTTTCGTATTTCGGCTTGACGGTCCTTGTCAGAGGACATAAACCAACTTTCTTGGTCCCTAAAAACCCTAGATTCGAGAACCACCACTTGTTGGTAGCTCTCGGCATATGCACCACTGATGGGACCTGAAATGGGCTAGCATTGGTTATGGCACTAGCTAGACCTCATGCTCATGACACACAAACACCCTCACTGCCTCGCGGAGTAGGAGCGTCAATCTAATGCTAAAGAACAAACTGTCCTAAAGCCTAATTTATGCATTTATAGTTTATAGTTTTGTATTCCAACGTTTCCCTCTCTATAAACTCCACAGAAGGAGAACCCATACATATCGGCAATGCCACAATCACATACATACATGGAGGCAACCTCTCGGTAGAAACACTGCGGCCCCACTGCAGCTCTCCTACATCGTAGGAATTGGCCCCTTGATGCGCTGCTCAACATATAACATAAACGAACACAAACTCCTCTTTTTTATATTTCTCGTCCAAGAGATATACTATGTTTCCTCACTTAACATCCCTTAGGAAACCGACCCTCTATCCTACGGCAAGGGATAACCTTACACTCTCAATCGTGAGTCAAAGTCCTAAGAAAACAATTGTTATGTAGTCCAGGAGCTTTTCCTTTGATACCATGAACTATGCATAGTACATAATGTGAGTGGTTTAGTGCACAAACAGAAGAAAATCGGCATTGTGTATCGTGGGAAACCAATCTTTTCATGATTTCCATGCTAGCGTTTATGTACTGAAACGAGGAGAGACACCGAGCCTCATGCTCATGCTGCCTTCCCCTTTATTTTAAAACAACGTCCTATAGGTATGATGCAACACATAAACTAGATTTTAGTTGATATTTTGACGCTCAACCTCCCCTCTCACCCTACCATTTAATGTTTTGCATTCGTTGATAGGTGAAAGAGTCATTTTACGTGCTTTTCCTTATAAAGAAAGCGATAAACATGAACAAAAACATAGAAGCGAGGGTAAACCGAGGCCAAGCTCATGCTCTACCTTCATTATACATTACACAAACACACATGTAATTTTTTGGAAATTTCCTTTTGCCGTTTCCTTATTTTTTCCCATTTAAAACCCATTTTTCACAATTTTTTGTATTTTTTCTCTATTTTCTTCAATAAAAAATGACTAAAAATTAAGATTAATTATGGGTTGTGGCTCTTAGGTTCCTTGACAGCAAAATTTCATGGTTTTATAGGTATTATGTCTCATATTTCCTATTTATTTTGCAAAAATCCCGTTTTTACCCCTTAAACACGTGTTTTTTGAGTTTTATACCATTAATTTCAACCATATCACTTATGATTTTCTAATTTTCAGATTATAAATTGATAAAACTCATAGAAAACAACATCATAATGCATAATCAGCCCATGCAAACAATGTTTCATCAACCAAATAGCATAAAAACTCATTTTTTCTTCATAAAATTTGAATTACTGCTTAGGCTTTGTGTCTCGAGATCTCGGTTTTGGTGCGGGACTATGGGTCAGCCCACATTCAATGTCCAACATCTTCATAATCAGCAATCTTTATGTCTACATTAATCCGGGAGCAATCTGGTGCCAACCGGACAAGCTTTCCTTCACCATTCTTCATTTTCCTCTTGCACACAAGAACAGCCCCTGAGGGGAGAGAGAGGGAGGAGAGAGAAAGACTAGAATTGGCTCTCTTCATTCAGGCCACCATTGGACGAGTGAAGGATGATCGATTGCATAGGTTGTTTGCAGGCAGGCATCTCCATCATGATGGCATCAAGCGAAAAAATCGGGCGCAAACAGCATCACGTTGCCTTCTTCATGCTCACGTTTTTTTCATCTTGTTGGTTAAAAAATTTGAGGAGGGGGGTCAAGCTCCCAAAGGTAATGCACAATTTGGCCTCCCAAGTGTCCACCCTTTCATATCTTGACTGATCCTTGGCTCCTTCCTTGTTCCGGCTTCGATTCGAGTGTTGTAAATTTTTGTGCATCTGGCTTGACATCCTGCATTGACTAGCAACTCCTGACAACCCACATGATAGTTAGAATAATTATAAAAAATTTACAAGTGTCGCTCGGGCGTCTTTTAAAAGTCGTCTTTCACTTGGTGCTTAAAATCGTCCTAGCTAGAGCCACCGCCTTCGATGTTGAATATTTTTCCTCTAAATTCTCAAATTTTTGGCAAATTTTTGGCTCATCCCAGGCTCAAAACTCCGCTCTCAGAGCCTTCTCTTTATCTATAAAGGGCGATTCTCGAGTGTGGTATCAAGCCCTCCCGGAGGCTACAAGGGGTAACTGGGAGGATCTCAAGACCGCATTCATGCATGAGTGCCAAGATACAAAGCCTCCTGAAGATATTCGGAGATAGCTCCTAGATCTTTGCCAAACCTTACTAGGGGAGTACCAAGCATATGAAGGCATGTTTATAGAATTATGGGATAAATGGACAACCTCCTTAGCCAAGGGAGAGAAAGTACTTGATTTCCTTAAGAAATATTGTTTTCTGGCCGGACTCCACCCTCTACTAAGGAAGAAGGTCAAAGGAAAGTTTCCCACATCCTATGAAGAATCGGTCACTTATGCTGGGGAGAAAGATAGAATATTGAAGTATCAATCTCAGTTGAAGGAGGGAGTTGAGCCCATGTAGGTTTTACCAACTATGCCAAGGCCTAGAAAAATAGCAAAGGCCCCACTTGAACCAGAGATGCCACAATAAGACCTCCTACAACGCATTACTAATCAACTTGAAAGCCTTTCATTGAATTTGGTGCAAGGAGTACGGCCCCCTCCCCTCACAAATGAAGGCAATCCACGTCCAAGAGACAAGAATTAGAGTATATTTGCTATAATTGTGGGGAGAAGGCTATGGTATGTACTTTTTTTCCTCATCCGAGGCACTTGCCAAGAAATGGGTTCCAACCAAGAAGGAGGGGACAACAAGTGACACCACCTAGGGAGAGGCTTGTTCCATTGAATCCAAGACCTCCACTACCAGTTCAAGTTCTCCATCATCCTCAACCACTTGTAGAGGTGTCGCCCTTGCCTGTCCAGTCGCTAGAGAATCATGATATGAGGATGATTAGTTTGAATGATAGTGATGTCAACAAAGAGAAGGCCAAAGTAGGAGAGGTTGAAGCAGTGCCGGTGAAGAAAGCCTGCAGAATTGAGAGGTTGGAGCCTACACTACTAGAGGAGGTTGAAATTATGGAAGAGGAGGCAGAGTCTTCAAAGGGTGCAAAGACACGCAGCAGTAAAAATGGGAGAGCTCACTCACATCGACACACTCAACTAGATGATTTTTCCCTGGGTAAAGGTACTAGAGCTTATGATTTTCTTACTGATGTGAGGAATCAAGGGCCAAAATTTTCATGGCCACAATTACTACATCTATCTTCAACAATGCGTGAACAATGGTCAAAGATGATAAGCATTAGACCCATGAAGAATAGACACGTGAATGCAATCTAGGCTAGAAAGACGAAAGATATTGTGCCTCTAGTGGAAGCCGAAATCAATGGGCAGAGAGTATCAAAGATATATGTGGATGGAGGTGCAGAGATTTGTGTCATGGCAGAAAAGTTGATGGATCGTTTGGGATTAGAGGTAAATGAAACTACTGAATTTGGGGCCAAAATGGCTAACAACATAGTAGTAATTTGTTTGGGAGTTATAAAGAAAGTCAAGGTAAAGGTGTGTGGAGTGCAATTGGAGCTTGACATGTATATGATGCTAGTGAAGGGGAATGGCTATCCACTCATTCTCGGGCGACCATGGCTAATGGGAATGAAAGCCAGAAAATATTGGGAGACAGGGGCTTTAGAGCTAAGGCTACAAAAGGGGCTGCAGAAAAAATGGAAGAGCACTATCTACAACATGAAGGAGGGCCGACAAGAGGATCTTGTGTTAAAGACCACCGCTGATGAATGGAGTTCTAGCGAGGATTGGTCATCTACGAAAGAGGGGGAGTCTTCTAATGAGGAGGAAGAGAGCTCTCTAGAAGTGATGGGGATTACATTAAAAGGGCCTTCTAGTAGTGAAATTCCGTAGCAGCTTCCAAACGTCGAAAAGGAGGGGTTACAGAAAATGTTGGCTAAGGATCTATCAATTGAGGAGAAGGAAACCTACATGGAAGTGGTGATAAAACACTCTGCACTTTTTATTTCTGATTATGAACATATCATAAGTGTGACAACAGTACAACGTCACATTAATCTAAAAGAGGGAGCAAGGCCAGTGGTACAGTGACTATGACGATTGGGAGTAGCTCAACGAAATACTCTACTCACAGAGGTGCAACGACTTTTGAAGGTAGGTTTCATCTATCCAATAGGGGACTCAGAGTGGGTTTCACCTGTAGTGGTAACACCCAAGAAGAATGAAAAAGTGAGGATTTGTGTGGACTACAAGCCGCTAAATGTTGCAATAAAGAGAGATCACTTTCCTCTTCTCTTTCAGGATAAAATACTCAACGAGGTGGCCGGGCATGAGAGATATACTGTTTATGATGGGTATTCAGGTTATTTTTAGATTTGAATAGCTGAGGAGGATCAATAGAAGACCACCTTCATCACACCTTGGGGGTATTTTTCTTACAAAGTAAGGCCATTTGGATTAACAAATGCCCTGGCTACCTTCCAACGATTCATGAATTATGTCTTCCAAACATATTTTGGTAAGTCCATCAGGGTCTTTATTGATGATTTTTGTATTTATATCTCTAAGGCTCTACATTTAGGAAAGATGGATGAATGTTTCAACCACCTCGCACAAATGGGAGGGTAGCTAAACCATGAGAAGTGTCATATTGGTGAAAGTAGTGTAACTCTGTTAGGGCATGTCATAAGTGAGAGGGGCATTGAAGCGGATCCAAACAAAATTAAGGCCCTATTGGCGGTGCTGTCACCATCTTCTGTGAAGCAACTAATCTCTTTCATTCAGAAGGTGCGATATATGGGGCAGTTCATTCATCTCCTCTCCCAATTAGTATTTCCATTATAACAATTGTCCCACTTTGAGGAGTTCCTGTGGAGTGACGAAAGCGAAAGGTGCTTTCACGAGGTAAAGAAGGCTCTCAGCATCTTCCTATAATTTTACAGCCTTGCTAAGATCAAGGGTTTTTTTTCAACTCGAGTTTTGGGAAAGATGTTCTAGGAAAAGCACCAATACAAAAGGATGCTAAAACTGGCGTGATGAGGCTGATTTACTTTTTTAGCAGAGTAACGACAGCATCAGAACGAGGGTACAAGATGGTGGAGGTGATGGTTTTGTCTCTAATGTTTGCTGTAAGAAATTTTTGTCCTTATCTTCTCCCTAGGCTATTCACAATGATCACGACAAAAGAGCATTTTCCCTATGCCTTACAACACATGGATGTTTCAGCCAGAATCACTAAGTGGGTGATATAACTCCAAGAGTTTGACTATACCTTCAAGGTGGAGGATTCTACTCGAGCATGCCTAGCTCATTTGTTGACTATCAAAAGAAGGAAAAAGAGAAGGGAAAGGTAAAAGAGGAGACACCTCCTGTTGAGGACCCGCCACGGGTGAAGAATGCCCATGCCCTCTACTTGAATGGGGCGTACAAGCGTATTAAAGAGAGAGCGGCAGCAGGAATAGTGGTGTTCAGTCCCGAAGGTGAAAAACTTTATGGAGAATGTATCAGCTTGGAGGATGTAGGATGTCCATTCTGACAATGAGGCAAAATATCAAGCCTTGCTTTTAGGTTTGAGGTGGTGTCTCTCACATGGTGTCACTCGACTTAATGTTTTTGGAGATTCTATGCTAATTGTTAAGCAAATGAAAGGAATATGGACTTGTAAAAATGATAACTTAGCAGTGAAAATGAGAGAAGCTAAAACTCTCATGAGGAAGCTACAAAAAGCCCAAATCTATTTTGTGCCAAGGCACACAAATGGCGACGCAGGTGCTCTAGCAGCTAAGAAATTGAAAGAGGTAATGGTGGGCATGATTACAACAAAGATTCCCTTGTTTCAGGGTAAGTTTCAACTACAAGATGTGCTTTATTTTCATGAGCATGGTGAGGCATCTACACATATGAGTAAGAGTGAGAAAAGGTGGCAAGCTACTAAGGCCACTAAATACCACTTGATAAATGATGTGTTGTATTGCAAAGGAAAGGATGCAGTGCTTAGAAGGTTGCCAACAGCAAAGGAGATTATGGATGTGATTAAAAGCTGTCCTGAGGGGGTTTGTGGTGGACATTTTTCTCAAGAAATAACCAACAGAAAGATTCTCCAAGTCGGTTTTGTGTGGCCTAGTCTACATTGAGATGTACAACATTGGTGCCGCACTTGTGATGATTGCCAAAAGGCTGGACCAAGGAAGATAGTGCATGAGGAACAAAATCCCATAACTACATATGGCCCATTTGAGAAATGTGGGATTGATGCAATAGAGCTACTCCCATGAACTCAATATGGCAAGGAATACATCATAATGGGTGTGGACTACATGACGAGGTGGGCAGAGGCTTCAGCAACTAGTAGGATCACAGCCCAAGAAGTGGAAAATTTTGTGTTTGAAAACATTTGTTCCAGGTTTGGCACGCCTTTGTAATTATCTTTGGCCGGGGTTCTAGTTTTAGGGCCAATCTAGTAGGTGAGCTAATGGAAATGCTAAAAATCAAGCGCATGCATTCTACTCCCTACTACCACAGTGTAATGGTTTGGTAAAAAAAGTGAATGGGTTGATTTGTAAGATAATTACCAAGCAAGTACACGTGCTTGGGATAAAAAATTGAGTGCAGCTCTTTCGGCCTATATAGGACTTCATTCAGAACGTCACTTGGCTATACTCCATTTCACCTCATCTATGGCCAAGAGGCTTTTCTTCCTATAGAGGTGGAATTGGCCAGCTTACGTGTTTTAGTAGCCGATTGAGAGAAGAATCAAGATAAGAAGTTAAAGAAAATGATCTTGGATCTAGGGAGGCTAGAGTTCGATAGAGAAGCAACAATCCAACACTATTCCATGCAGGCTGAAGAGAGGAGAAAGACATTTAAAAAGAAGCTAGCTAGCAAACACATAAGGGAAGGATCACTTGTGCTATGCTATGATAACCGCTTTGATAATAGAAAGGATGCTAAACTTGTGTTCAAGTGGGAAGGGCCATTCATAGTCATAAGGAGATATCCAAATGGTAGCTACAAGCTAGGTGACATGGATGGGAGAGTTCACAAGACAAGGGTAAATGGATGGTGACTCGAGCCTTATTTTCAAAGAGAGAGGAACACTTTGGAGCAATCATTTGATGAAGAGCCAACAATGAGGGAGTGTAGTCCTCCTTGCTCTATTGGTCCATCATTAGCAAGCTAGAGGCATAAATGCATCTAGCCTAAGGGGAGGACTAATGATCTAGGTATTTTACAAAATCGGATTTTTACCACAAAATTTGGCCAAAACCCCTATCAAGAGCCTTACCATATCACTTTGGGTTTACTCTTCAAGTACTAGGTATGCTACATTACTTCTCGATTATGATAACTCTAGCAAATGGTGAGAACAAGTTCTTAGGAGGGATGTCAATGTAAAGGGTAAAAGGGATGGTTATCTTAGTGAAGATGGAAATGTATTACACCTAGGAGTTGAGTGATGCATATATTTTTCAAAGGACTATCCTCCAACTACACATGGGTTTTGCTTGTATCACTAAGATTTGGAATCTATCACCATCATTAGAGGACACCTCACCCTAGTACACAAGTCAATATCCACATCATGGTGTCATTTGAATCTTACACAAAAGCTTACAATAATGGACTCCTTCTGTCACATGCTTATATGTATTTATATATATAAAAGGAACTAAAGTCAAAGCAACTTTTGGAAGCCATTTTTTCTAATCTCAATAACTCCCAAGGGAAAGAAAATTTTAAAAAAATTCTCATGCTACCTGATCTGGTCTACAAAGTTGCAGAGGAAATATTTCTCAGATCCTTCACCGATTTGAAGTTACGAACGCGCAGACTGCTGGCTACATGCAAATTTCTTCTCTCTTTCACCACATAAAATTTTCATTCTATCCTTCTTATAAATATATTATAATAATGTGCTTTGGGCACCCACCTCTTGTAATCTAGCTCCCTTTCTCTATTTTGTCTACCATCACCCTTGGCTTCTTGCATGATGACCAAGGTGGGGACTTGTCCCATCCACTATTCTCCATATTTTCAAAGATACCATACATCATCTAGGATTATGTTAATCAAGAAGATTATCCTAATCTAATCTCTCGTGGAAGCTATATAAGGAGCCCATGGAGATGTAAAGAGACAAGGAGAATGACAAGCACATGAGAGCACTCTAGAATAGCCTCATGCTAGTCCATCTCTTTGAGGTAAGTTATGAGTGAGTCTCTTTTATTATGTAGCATAATGGCAAACTTCCTCTACCTCTTCTCCTCTTGTCTCCCTCTCTTCTCATCTTATTATTCCATGAATGCATAATGACAAGCTTCCTCTACTTCTTCTCCTCTTGTCTCCCTCTCTTCTCATATCTCTCTCTCTCATATTCTAATATGGTTTCTAGTACATATATTCTCTCTTGTGAACTTGTGTCTTGGTTATTTTCATTATCTTTGAGGAAAGGGATGTCCTAGCCCATCTTCGCTTTGGCTAGGTGGTGCCCCTCTTTAGTTCTCTTAGTGAGGATTGGAGGTTGGGTGGGTAAGAGGCGACCCATTCATGTTTTCAGCCCTCACTATGATCTCATCCACCTCAAAAGCTTTGGCTTTCATTGGCTATTGATGCATTTCTTCTTCCTATTTTTTGAGATGCTCACCATATCAACCTTTTGGAATACCATCATGTATGATGACTATTCTCTATCTTTATGAAAACCTTAGATTATTTAGCTCTTGCGTTAATTGAATCTTTGATACTTCATTGCCAAGTGTAGGAGCACCAAAACACTGAGGCAAAAGAGTGGATTCAAGTCTTATAGCAGGTTGTCTAGACTTAAATCAAGAGTTAGAGGTAGAATTTGATCTTCTTTGGTGGAACATCCCAGAGGAATAGTGAGTCAGAGTAGCTTGGGATAGATGAAGAAAGTTGATATCCCTTGGCTGGTGGTCTTGGATTCAGTTGAGACTCTCACCCTCCACCAAGCACCATCAGAGTGCTCACCTCTATCTCAAGCTTAGGATCAAGCATAAGCCACACTCTGATCAAGGGGGATAGATCCCCCCTGATCATTAGGATTCGGGGATAAATCCCCAAATCCTAATGATCCAAGCTAGGGTCAAGTAGGTGGAGATCCTAACACTGATGATGAATAGCTATTTAAAAATACCTCTCGTCCCACCTAGGACGTAATGAAATTAGCCACTAATGCTCAGCTTTAGGCTTAATTCATCAAATTCAAGGCCCTCTCCCTCAAGTGATTGCACCACATTCATGCCATCCATAGTGCCGAGATCATGCACAAGCAGGAGTTGAATGGCATGCATGCCTGCCTTACTTGAGTGTCCTTTGAGGAACAAATGGCCAATAAGTAAAGAGTCTCTTCATATTCTCTCTCTCTTGCATGAGTCTTTATTTTTGTATTTCCCTATTTGGGGTTTGGGGATGGTAAACTTCCATCACCCCTAAACACTTTGGTGATCACATATAACGTTCCTTTGACCTTTCAAGATGCAGTCCATGGCATTGTCCTTGATGCCTTGTCATAGCAGTATGGCAGTGCTCCCTACAATTGTCTTCTTCCTCATTGTTGCCATTGTCAAATTCCACTGAGGGTGGTTCTGGCCTTATTCCACTCTATCCATATGCCCTTTTGGAGGCAGGTTCACTTCCACCTCTTGGCTCATCAATCTTGTTATAAGCCTTTTACACGGTAGTCTATGTCATTGTGTGGGATGCTAAGAGTTGATAAAATATCTCTCCTTTACCTTATGTGTTGGCTTCAACACATCATGCATTTTGTACTATGACCAAGATATGTGTTGAAGCAAGGAGAAGTTACCTCCCACTTGAGTGTGGTTGAAAGCTGGGACCTTGGTCCAGAGCCTTTGGTTAGTTTAGAGGCAACTAGCTAGATTCCAATTTCCCACCAATCCAAAATCTTGACTTCCAACCATTCAGGATCTGAAATCCAAAATCTAGATTCTGTAATGTGACTTTTGACTTTTGACTAGTTTGGAATTCGGAATTCCAGTGACTAGTCTGCATTTTTTACCAATCCAAAATCTCGATTTCTAACCTATTTGCATTCATTTTTGGGTTTTTCCTCCTCCACTCCTTTCCCATTACCATGGAATAACTCCAATCTCTTTGGGAAAATTTCTTAAAGTCACAAATTTATCAAGATGAAGACTTGGAGCAGTTGTTGTGTTGCCATCAACAAAATAGGGATATTCTTAGAGATTATCTGGGTGTTGTCAAATGTCAAAGAATGTAAGGGTTTTAGAAGGCATTACTTTAATCAGAGGCTATGGTAGTGCTACTTAGAGGATGTTCTTACCTCCTCTAGTAAAGGGGAAAAAATTTTTAATGTTGGTTTTCATCTATGGATAGCAAACTATTTGGGAAGATTCAAGAGAGTTGAGATCATCTGTAGGACTAAAAGGTTGTATATACATAAAATTGAAAAATATCTTAGAAAATATGAGGTTTGGGGTGCAAATGACTACATTTCAGGGATATTGGATGGCTGATTTTTGCTCATACTATGGCTAAAATTACAGTAATCATTAACCCAAAAAATATAGATGAAAAATAAGTCTTACATGTATGCACATTGGATATGTATCAAGCCATAGAAGTATTTTCTCAAAAGGATTGTAAATGGTAGCTAGATTGGGCTGAAGCACTTGTGAAAATCAAGTATAAGATAGTTGATAAAAAAGTTATGTCAATTGCTATGACTTTACCCCCTTCTAGTGATGATAAGATGTTTGAGAAAGTGTCATAGTAGTCGAGTTTAAGAGATTCGAAGGGTGTTCTGCATAAGTTTACTATTGAATAAGTGAAAGAGTTGAAGATTGGATGTGATGGGCTTCTCTTGTGAATAGAAAGAGACTATTCTGTACAAATGTTATCAAAGCATATAAAGGCTTTTGCATTTTAGCCTATTGAAATTGGTTGCATTGATTTGAATGTTGTGGTGAGGTTGTGGCTTCAATGGTTGCTTTTACATTACTACATGTTCCATGGAATCTAAGACCAATTCTTATGCCTTCGGAATACTTGCCTAAGTTGATCGAGTTGTTAAATGAGAATATCAAGAAAAAAAATTTGGAGCCGTCATCAAATTCATATTCAAATATTTGATTTACCATGCCTAAGAAGAATGGTACATTGCGGTTCATTTAGGACATGTAGCTAGTTAACAAAGTAATGATAAGAAATATTAGAGCTAGGCCAGTAGTAGATGAGTTTAGAAGCATTTATGGAAAGGCTGTCTACTCATTTAGGGATTTGTACTTAGGTTATGATTAGTTTTGATTGGCTATGGAAAATAGAGATGCAATCACTATGAAGGCACCCTTAAGATCGGTGTGTATGTGTATCCTTTCACAAGGGGCAACAAATTTTGTAGCCCATTTGATGAACACGATGAATAAGGTCTTGAAAGACTATATCCCATAGCTTCCTACGTTGTTTTTTGATTATGTGTCTATTAATGGCTATGTGGTATATAACAAAAATGAGGAGTTGGATGCAAATGGCTACAATTTATTTGTTTCCAATCACATTGCTGATTGCAAAGAGATTTTTACTCTACTAGAGGAGGTATATTTAAGTGTATAAGGTCAAAGTTTGTATTGGTGTTGATTATAGGTCATATGTGTGGACCCTATGGTAGAAAGCCTTCACCAGTTAAGATTAATGGTATTTACAAGTTGTAGGAGACATGCTCTAGTATGTTAGAAGTCATGAGGTTTTTTGGTGCATGAGTTTTTAATCTCATATGGATTCCTCACATTGAACATGTTGTTGATGACCTCTATTAGCTCCTGATGATAGGACATAAGTTCCATTGGAAAAAGAAGCACAATAAACCTATGAAGACGTTGAAAAGATAATCAAAGTCTCCATCAACATTAAAGAAGGTAGATTACTTGCATGGAAAACCTACATAGACTAGTACTTGGACCTATATAAAACCTAATGGAAACTCATCATCATGGAGAGCCCTTATGATTCGATTCCTTTTGTGGGGGTCATGCACTTTCCGTCCTATTGCAATGTTATGTTTATATGTCAACACAAAAAGCTCATTCATCTTATTCATAACACTCTTACTTTACTTGTTCATGACCAATAAATGTGTCCATGGTCATGTGCAAGAAGCTAGAAGCAGTCAGAAGATTCCTAAGCCTACATGGTGTAGACATCTCTGACTAGGATGCAAGATCACTATGGAATGGGCAAACTATGGGATGGGATCTACTCTTTGATATGTGCATCTACCTCTCATAAACCATCGTGTTGATGTTGATATAGCTAGGAGAGTGAGGATGTGGCTAGGGGTGGGAGAGTAGAAGGTGGATCTAGCATGGTTTGAGTTGAATCCTAGAGAGTCAAGACTACTAAGCAAAACTACCAAAATTCACAAAGCTATAGTCAAACTAATCTTATTTTTTTCCTTAGTGAGTGTAGAAAAGGGGCCTTTTGATTTCCCAATGGGTTGAGAAATGGACTATGGAACTAATGTAGAACGGCTTAGTTATCCTACTTGCCACAAGTGCAGCCACACAACCCAAGTCGAAGTATGACGCTAAGCTTGCTGGCTTTGCTTGGTGTAAATCAAGTGCTGTGGCTCTACTCATAATAATTAATGTGATAATGCTATATAGCTTGAACGATCTACTCTTTATTGTTGACATCAAGGCTTTGTAAGAACGAGAATATCCAATTAACGAACATTTGGTGACCTTGGTTCATAGTGTCAACTCTCTTCTCAACCTACAAGAATAAATTCATGAGTATTTTTACTAGATTTCCTCTCTATTTCTTCCCTCATCTAGCGCTTCCTCTCCCACTCTTCCTTAGCTATATAATCTTCTCAAATAAGAGAATCTTGTCCCTCTCTTTCTCTCTCTCTCTCTCATTCTCTCTTCTCTTCTCTCTTTTACTCTCTTCTTTATTTTCTATTTTCGATCACTCCTCTCTCCATTTGGTCTTTCTCTCTTCACTTCTCTCTTTTACTCTTTTACTCTCTTCTCTCCTTTCTCTCCTCCCTCTCTACTCTTTTTCTATTTTCTCTCTCCTCTCTCTACTCAGCCTACTCTCTCCCTACTCTTCTGCTCTCTCTACTCTCTTTTCTCTGTCCTACTTGTACTCTCCCTACTCTCTCTCTACTCGTCTACTCTCTCTCTCTCTCTCTCTCTCTCTACTCTTCTACTCTCTATTCTCTTCTTCTTCTTCTCTCTCTCTATTCTCTCTACTCCTATACTCTCTCTTTACATACTCTTCCTCTATTCACTCTACTCTCTATTTTTTTCTCTTCTCTTTCCTCTACTCTCTCTACTCTTCTACTACCTATTCTCTCTTCCTTTCTCTCTCCTCTCTCCTCTCTCGCCTCCCTCTACTCTTTATACTCTTCATTGTCTACTCTCCTTTCTCTTCTTTATCCTCTCTCTACTATCTTTTGTACTCTACTTTTTCTCTTCTTTCCGACGTCTTCTCTTTGTTCTCACTTTTGTCTTCTCTCTTTTTCTCTTCTCTGTTATCTGTTTTCTTATCTCTCGCCTCCCTCTTCATTTATTTTCTCTCCACACTCTCTAGTTGCTCTCTCTCCTCTCTCCTCTATCTATTCCCTCTCTTCTCTCACTGACCGTCTCTTTGTTCTATTTTTCTCTCTTCTCTCTTTGCTATCCTCTCTCTACTCTCTACTCTCTGCTCTTTGTTCTCTTATCTCTCTCCTATCTACAATCCCCCTCTTCTTTCCTCTTTCTACTTTACTTTCTCTCTCCTCTTTCTCTTCTTTTTTTCTCTCTACTTCTCTCCTCTCCTCTCCTCTACCCCTACCCTCTCTCTACCCTCTCTTCCCTCTCCTCTCTCATCTCTCTACCATACTTTCTCTCTCCTCCATACTCTTTTCCTAGTCTCCTTTGCCAAATCACCCCTCTCTACTCTACTAATTTCTCTCTCTCTCTACTCTAGTCTAATTTCTCTCTCCTCTTTCCTCTCTCTACTACACACACTCTCTCCTCTCTTATCTTTTTTCTCTTCTCTCTACTCTCTTCCTAGTTTATTCTTTTATATCAAATAAATGATTAGTTATTTAATTAGGTAATATTCTTTTCTCATTGTCCTCTCTCTTTTCTATATATTCTCTCTCTTCTTTCTTTTCTCTCTCCTCTCTAGTCCTAGCATTTCTCTATCTAGTTTGCTTTCTCTCTTCTCTCTCTCTTCTCTCCCCTCTCATCTTCTCTTTCTACTCCACTCTCTCTCATCTCTCTGCTCCCTCTGCTCTCTCCCCTTTCCTCTTCTCTTTCTGCTCCTCTCCCCTCTCCCTCTCCTCTCTCCTCTCTCTCCACTCTCCTTTTCTCTATCCTCTCTCTACTCCCTCTCTTTTCTATTCTCTATTCTCTCTCTAAAATATGTTCTCTCTCCTCCCTACTCTCCTCTCTCAAATCTCTACTCTCTACTCTCTACTCCCTCTACCCTCTTTCTTTCCTTCTATCTTCTCTCTCTATCTCTCTATCTCTATGTCTCTCTGTCTCTCTATCTCTACCTCTTTCTATCTCTCTCCACAATAGATGGTGGATATACCAACAAATTTTAAGAGGGGAATGTGCATGATACAATTTTCAAATGTTAGGCCTTGCTATTGGAATAAGCATCGATAAATGCTTTGGAGTGAGTACACTAGTATATGCATCAAAATAGGCAATACAAAAACATCAAAGACAACAAATGTCATATATCAAGGATTAACCAACATGTATTTCAAGGATTTCATAGAAGAGTATATCGATAGTTATAGTGATGGGCATACAAGAAAAAGGAAAAAGTAGGTATTTTGGCCCTAAGGATCAAATCCCTGCTATTTATGTTTGCTATCCGATCAAACATAGGCCATAAGGAAAAAACATTAGAAACAATAAATTCCATATATTAAGGATTATACCAACATGTATTTCGATGATTGCAGAGAAGAATGCATCGATAGTTATAGTGATGGGTGTACAAGAAAAAGGAACAGGTAGGGATTTTGGCCCTAAGGATAAAATCCTTGCTATCTATGTTTGCTATCTAATCAGACATAGACTATGAGGAAAAGAAGTGTAAGATATGATATGTATGTGCATCCATATATAGGGGAAAATGCACATGATGATACCTTCAATCAAAGATATTGTCCTTCTATAACTGATCAACATAGCAATCCTGCAACAAAAAAAAAGATATGAAACTAAAGTTAATTCCATCAAACATGATGTGTAAGCACGTATAGAACCATAAGTTCTTAGATTAAAGATTGCTGCCTCTCCTTCAAGTTGGAATAGCTTGTTCACAAGATGCTTCATGCCATGTTGCTACCTATACTCCCTCTCTACTCTTGACTTGGCTTGCATATGAGAACTAGTAAGAACAACCCATGCAATAAATTAGTATGTCTTAAAAAACTAAACATATAATTTTTTTAAAAACTAATTAAATAAGGTCATATTTAGAAAGTTTATTTCAAAGGTAGCATAGCCACCACTTCCAAGGTTTTATGTCAAGCCAAACTCAACTCGCATGCATGCATGCCTCCTCCTTCTATTTCTTCCACTGATTAGTATTTTCCTTAGTTTCCTCCCTTACTAATTTCAATTGATTTTTTCAAATTAGGTGGGATGAGACATGCCATTGATATAGACATCTCATGCCTTTGAGTGAAGGTAGGAGAGATGTTTCATGGTGGACATTTGCATATAATCAATTGAAAATCTATCTTCTATAGATGGCTATGGAAACTCTCTATGGAGAGTTCTTATGGCCATACCCTTTTTCTCAAGTCACAAGATTTTGCGCCTTCCATAGCATAGTAATGTTATATCAATATTTGAAGAAAACAAGGTCATGCATATGATTGATAAGTTCTTTTCCCCTCCTTATTCATGACCACTACCATGTCTGCATATTGATGATGTAGGAGAAGCCAAGAGGAGTCACTAGTGTCCTAGTCCTATCTGTTGTAGACACCTTGAACATGGATGGTAGTTGCTATGGGATAGAACACCACTGTGGGATGCACTCTCCTCTCTGATATGTATAGTTGGCTCATAAACCTTTATGTTGATGTCGTAAAATGGGAGAGCAAGGATATAGTTAGGGGGCAAGGGAGTAGGCAGTGGATCTAAGGTAGTAGGATCTAAACCTTTGAGATTACTCGGTGGAACTATTAAAGCTCCCAAAGCCATGATCGAATGTGTCTAGTATCTGTCTCCTTATTAAGTGTGGAGAAGGGGCCTTTGATGGCTCAATAGCGTAAAAATTGGGTTGGGAAGGACTTGAGGGATAGGCCGAGGAATGGATTGGGGAAGGTCACTCTGTCAGGTATTGGGTCATTGTCTCTATGGTGTCAAGGCATCACTACCACTGCAAGGATTCCAACCACAAGCAAGGTTACAACCTAAGGAGTGAGGACGAGAGCACTGGCTCTGCTCGATATGAGCAAAGTGCTTTGACTCTGCTCATATGATATAATGATATTTTGAGTTCAAGGTGTGAATATCCTTGTCTAGACTAAGAAAAGAAAACTTCTATGTATGGTAGAGTTTGGTGAAATTGTTTTTTGTCTTGCTTGAGATGATAAAGGAAAGCACTTGATAGTAGGTGGATTAGATGTTGTTCAACTTTTCCATCTACCACATTTTGATTGGGATTGGTCATGATTTTACCTAATCAAGATTGAGCAACATATCAAAAAAAGATGAGTTTTCTTTATGTGTTGCAAATCCAATATTTAAAGTGCGCCTTTTAGGAAAAGAGAAAGCATTGAGCTGAGCTGGATTAGGAAAAAAGAGGCCATCTGAAAAGAAGAGGAACTTCATGAATATGAAGGGGGGAAGGGGGAGAAAATGCTAGCTAGGCAATGTGTGGAAGGGGAATGCATTGTCCTCTCTATCATTAGGAGTCCCCATTGATAACAAGGGAGGAGTTGTTGTGGTGAGCCATAGCTAGCTATGTATCTTGATTAATGTGGGAAGGTAGCGATGCAATGATTCATGAAGAGGAAAACATAATTTTTTTCAATTGATCATTTTGGTTGAAGATGAAGAGAGGAAATAATATTCTTGAAGGCATGTATGTGTTTTGTACATGAATGCTGGTGATGGCAAGGTTAAAAGGCAGAGTTTGTATCAAATTATAGTAACCATAGACAAATAATAATTTGTGGAGTAGACTTTGGTGCTGAGTGATATTGTATATGGTGATGGTACCCTATCAGACATAAATTGTAGTGTGTTCCTAAAAGAGCAAAAGGAGGTAAACTGCTTGATGTAAGCTACTATATAATATTGTATCTTATCTACTAGGAAGCTGGGACTGCAGTCAAGAAGAGGTTTTAGCTAGGACTATATCAAGAAGAGGTTTTTCATGGAATTATAGGATGAAGGCTCGATCTTCATTTGGGAAAGAGTGTGAGTCTAAGGGACTTAGGAGCTTGCATATATAATGTAGGTAGCATGGTTACTATTGAAGGAAAACTTGGCAATTAGAAAGGTCCACTATTAACGTGTCTATTAGAGTAGAAAAGAACTTCTATAAGCCTCATCTTGACAAGTCATGGTTATTGATAGAAAGGTTAGACCTTCATTGTGGGAAACAGTGTGATTCTAAGGGATAAGTCATTAGTTCAGGAGCTAGCATAGATATTGTAGGTATTGTGGTGACTATTGAAGGAAAACCTAGCAATTAGAGAGACCGACTATTAACATGTCTATTGGAGTAGAAAAGAACCACTATAAGCCTCATATTGACAAGTCATGGATGTTTGATAAAGAGATTATGCATGAAGACTAGAGTATGATTCACCATTGAGAAAGCACACTTTGTGTAGCTAAGTAGGTGAGTTTTGGGCTACAGTTGTAGCATGATTGGGAGACAAAGATGGCAATCAGTGCAAATTGAGGCGTTTGGTCCATGTGAAATTGCATTATGGAATTTTTTCTTTCATGTCCTCTATGATACCAAGATTGAATAGGAGTCAAAGACTACAATTTGTGAGCTAACTAAAAGTAATAATAGTACAGACTTGAAGACCATGTGATCATAGATAGCTTCCATGTTTGATTGTTGCATGAAGACATTGACTGCAAAAATATTGAAATAGCCAATGTGATTACTAAAGGTGGAAAAGAATTTGATAGTCGGTTAGAGAGGCTAGCAATGAGTGGAAGGCCATTGTTGGGATTTCTTTCACTTCTTCAGGTGATCCACTCAATTCTTCTAGTGCCAGTTTGAGTTTGATTGTATGGGACACAACCAACAATCCTTCTATAGATGTTGATGAGGAAGAGAAGTTATGGAGGCATCTTTTCTCCAATTCTAGGATTCATAACTAAACTATATTTTTAGTGTAGTGATCCATGTCTACTAGGATAATTGCCATGGCAACGTTCATGTCTATCCAACTAGTTTAGCACTTGAAGAGGTTGCAAGGGTATTGAAAGATCATGTTTCTATTTTTCTTGGTAAGGAAAAATCCTCCATGTAAACATGGGAAAGAAAAGACTGTGTGTATCTCTCTCTCATATAGGGTACAAATTTGAAATGAAATTAGAATCTTACATCTAGATCTTTAGAACATATCTATATGATGATTTTTTGGATTGGAAGAGTTTCAATGAAAATAGACAAAGGGGTGAGAAGATGACACTTATGTATAGTGTGATGATTAAATGCCAAGTAATTGATCATGGGTTTTGGATATATGGACCCATGTTTCATGATGAAAAATGAAACTTGAGATAGTGTTATTAATAGGGTTTGGATATTGATTGTCAATAAAAAGTTTCTACTTCATCATCTTCTCTTCTTGGTTCTTCACTTTTTGAACTCTCACAACCAAAGGTCCACTGGCCACATACAAATAAAAATATTTCCCACATCTTTGGCAAACCCAATGTGAAATCGACTATGGAAAGGGTTCTAAAATGGAATTCCAATTGTATGTAGATGTCATTCGCAAGGATTTAAGAACCCAATTGAATCGAGACATGGTTTATAAAGAGGATGTGATGTAGCTATTTCATACATTTACAACATGTATGTAGCAACAAGAAGTTGCAAAAGCTACTAAAAGGATGGAGGATTTGGCCATAGAGGTGTTTGTATTGATAGAAAATGAGTTGGATCTATTTGATGAGTGGGATATGACAAAATATTTCAGAATGTATGATAGGGAGATGCAACTACAAGGTTTCCTAGAAGATCAAAGGATACTGTATTTTGAATGAATTGTGAAAAGAAAATTAGGATGCAAATTTAAGACATATGGTTCAACTTGGGAGAATTTCAAGAATACTCTTAAAAAATAGTAGTCTAGGTTGGATCTAGAGGAAGATGAAGATCTAGAGTTGGGTTGTGAAGATGCTTTACAATAGCATGTAATAAAGATTGTGCATGATAACCTTGGAAATTTGCTACTTGCTTCTTAGGATGCTATTTTGGATACTAAAGATCTAGGTGACTTGCATAATATAGATGTAATATAGATGTGGTCTTTATAGATGCTAGTGCTAAATTTTCTAATGATAAATATATGCAAATACCTTCTCAAGATGCTTATGATATGGACGAGTTATTCAATGATACAATCATACTATTTGAAGGTGTGCAAGGTATGCATGCTTTATTTGTTGATGAAAATATGCTATCTATTGATGCTTAAGAATGTGGAAGGTTTAATAATGTAAATGAGGCAATGACATTGCATGCCAATGATGCTTAGTTTATGAGTACACATGATAGCTTGTATAGAATGCATATGATGTTTTCAATAGGGATGCAGAAGATATGGATGTTATGAATGAGGATGCAATTGTGAAGATTGCATATGCTAGTCAACCTGTGCACTTCACCAAAGAAGGTGCTTTTCAAGGTCTATTAGTGCACTGTGTCAAGGGACATAAGTGGTAGGCCATAAACCATATGGGTTTGAGTAAAGAGACAAGATAGAAGGGATTCATGAAATTCTATGATTCAAATTAAAGAAAACTCTAACAATTTCTCTCAACAACAATTCCACATTGTTGAGAGATAGGCATGTGAACCCTACATATGCAAGGATGGATTAGGGTAGTTGGGTGTGAATAACTGGAGGGCAGGGGGAAACCCTAACCCTAGCCATCTAGAGGCTATATAAATAGCCTAAAGGCTACTCTCAATGTAGAGGATAGTGCACTAGTTATACTTGTGAACAACTCACTGAGCAAGATCTTCTTGTACTTGAGCTCTCTATCTCCCTCTTGTGCACACTCTCATGCTCTCACTCTTATATTTCAACATGGTATCATAGCCATCTCTAATCCAACAAGCTTCCTTCTATTCCATTTCCCACTAAGTGCACATGAGCATGCCATTTTCTCATTATACATCTTTACCTGCATAGCTGCAAGCCGTACCCACCTTTGTTGGAGGACCCGGGGTGAACAAAAGAGAGCATATTTTTCCTTAATTTCTCCTAGCTCAAGTCACTTTAGCATGCCACAACAATCCTCAACATTAGGCAACCAGAAGGACACCATTACAGAATTTGTGAATCTGGTGTAGATTTCACTGAGTTTAGCTCAACGGCGCAACCTGTTGAGGGCATAATCATCCAAGCTACCATAGGGCTTTGTTAGCCCCCCAAGTGAGCTATCTCCACCTAAGAATATTTGGAAAAATTCCATCCCTACTGCTCACACAAAGCAAAAACCTAACTAGGTATCCTACTAGCCACCATAGCCACAAGCTTGAAAGCTTGACTTTCTTGTTTTTTTCATCTTTTACTGTCATCAACAGTGATTTTAATCACTGAATCAATGCCTCCATAGTCATTTAATGACCTATGGTATTCATTTCAATGAAGATTCTTCATTTGGTGGGCATCATTAAGCTTGCCAAGATGGATATAACATCTCAAGTGGTCTTAACTTTGAGATGAGTGCTTCTTAGCACTAAAATGAATTTAGTTGTCATTAGTTGCTATTGTTTTATGATAAAATAGAAATATGGATGTAATTGAAATCTCCTTGGACTCCTCTACAAGTATTGAAGTTCTCAGTCAACCTTCTTCAACCAAACACTCATCCACTAGACCACAAGATTGGGAGGAGCCAAAAGTTCAATCCAAGTTTACTTCATTAAAGCCTAAGAAGACAATCAAACCAAACAAAGGGTTGTCCAAAGGAAAGTACCACCAAAGTATTATTTTGAATTACTCCACATGTAAAACTTTCAACCTTTCTCATCCTTGCACAGTTTTAAGTCTACACAAGTCCTCCATTTGGTTTGCACATATTGGCCATTGTGTAAAGGACTAGACACTGCCATTGCCTAGAGCAATCGATAAGACCTTCCAATCATGGTCATGGCTTATGGCGATGTTAGACCTTGAATTTGTAAGTTTAATGGAAAATACTTTCATCCATGGCAAGCACTGGTGAAGTATAAAATGATGGAATGGGGCTACTAGCCCTTCATCAAAGGGACCAAGGTTCTTGATCCATCAAACCCACTTGATGTAGAAGATGATGAAAGAGCCCAAGCCATCATCATGCTTCATCTAGATGAGTCTGTAATTCATCATATTGACCAATTTTTCACTAAGGAGAAATGGGACGAGCTTGAAAAGCTTTATGATGCTAGAAGAAAGAACTATAAAATTTTCCTTAAGATCAAATTTTTTAGCTTGGAGTATAAACAAGGAGGAGACCTAGGTAAGTTCATTCCTCAAATGAAGGGGCTCATGGCATAGCTAGCCTTAGTTCAAGCTCCAATTCATGATGAAGATGCCATTGCAATTCTCTTGAAGGCTATAAAGAAGGTATTTTCAACCCTTATAAATACTCTTACAAAGATCCCTAATCTGAATTTGGAAAGCACCATCCAATCTTGTTTAGAGGAGGAGAAAAGAAATCAAAAAGAAGATAGCACTAGTCAAGCATCCACTTCAACAGCCCCCGTGACTAAGTCTTGGTTCACACTGTATCCACTAAATGCTCCTTCTGCAACAAAAAGGGACATCTTGTCAGAAATTGTTTGAAAAAATATCTTGACAAAATGAAATGCAACAAATGTAAGAAGACATGGCATATTACTAGTAAATGTCCTACCAACCTTGGAGTACCAAAAGCATTGGAGGACAACTTTGTCTCCAACCCACCTGATGATTGAATTTTCTAAATCTATAATAGGCATGTGAACCCTATGTATGCAATGGTGGATAAGGGTAGTTGGGTGTGAATGAACTGGAGGGCAGGGGGAAACCCAAACCCTAGCCATCTAGAGGCTATATAAATAGCCTAAAGGGGTCACTCTCAATGTAGAGGAGAGTATACTAGTTGTACTTGTAAACAACTCACTGAGCAAGATCTTCTTCTTGTAGTTGAGCTTTCTCTCGCTCCCTCTTGCACACACTCTCATGCTCTCATTCTGATATTTCAACACACAGAATGCACTATAACTCTTAGTAATCTCTTCTCTATACAACTAAACAAACTCAATTTGGCCAAGAGACTTTGTATCTAAGTTGATGGACTACACAAAACTCTTCCTACTAAGACAATAACTCAAGATCTTATCTCTAGTCAAAAGGAATTTATACTAGTAATACAAAGTACTTAGCTCAAAACAATGCTTCTAGATCACTCTAAATAGCTTGAATGATGCATGTAGTCACTCCAATGATACTATTCAGACCAAGATCTCTTGAATTACCTATCAAAAACCCTCTCTTTTCACAGTCAAGGTTCACATATAGTAGTACATATTCGGCCATAAATATGGCATGTTTACTCTCTTTCCCAAACACTAAGTTTACCTTTCAAAACTAAAGTGGGACTTGCCTCTCCTTTGGTTCTTGCTTATTATAAAGCTTTGATTCCCTTCAAACATAGTAGAATGGTGACCTCAACACATTAGTTTTCTTCATGTTTCATTCAATGTAGATTCTCCTCCTTTTATCCCTACTCCTCCAATCTTAATCTTGGGCACTATGTCTTTTCAATTGGTCCCTTGGTCACTTCTTTGGACTCCTAAAATGTTTTGAACCCCTTTCCTACTTGGTTCACCACTTTAGACATGAGGACTAACTTAAGAATCTCTTGAAATACTAGTACTAACTTACTCTTGGAAAGTCTTGACATACCCTGTTACTCTTGTCAGGTCATGTTAATGCCCACCGTATGAACTCTTGGGACAAGCATTCTCCATTATTTTTTTAGTTTGGAATTCCTTATATACTTGAATTATTGCTTGAACCTATAAACTAGCTCTAATTTACCCAACATACACTAGATAGGATACAACTCTCATAGATTCACATGCAAAATGGATTGGGAGCTTATAAAGAGGCCTCATTACTTGAAGCAAAGTCCAAAATCAACATGAATTTAAAGAGATCATTTAGCTATGAAGAAAAATCTAAAATAAATGTATGCTTATAGCCAACATGTCATACGTGTCTTTAACCATGCTTATACTTAGATGGCAAGGGAGGTTTAAATTTTATTTTTATCACCTAAACATCACTAGAAATGTTGTTCTTATAATATTCACTCATAAACATGTAAACCTATTGCATGAATTCAAAAATATATATATTTTTAAATCTCATTAAATACATTTTACATTCATAATGGGGCCAATTTCATGGACGTATTCACAAGTTATAGAAGAGTATGATTTAATGGGGCCTTTACATCTATAAAGGGTTATGTAGTGAAGCCTCCATGGGTCAAAGATAACCCAATTAGTGGCAAAAGTATTTTTGGTGATCCTTTGAGTGAGTTTTCACTTTATTGTGTATAGAAAAACATTTGAAACCTAGATGATTTTACACTAGGCACCCACTTGAGCGCATGTTATATGTCCAAAAGAGGATACTTTTCTCTTTTTGTTGTGGCATCAACATGTTTTTATAAAAATTGAGCACATCACATCAAGAAATTCCAAGCATAGTAGTGGATTACTTGAGATTAGGATAAATTTGGGACCTAGGTGGTTTTACACCAGGCCCCCATTGACCACATGTTATATGTTCAAAAGAGGATATTTTCTCTTTTTGTTGTGGCATCAACATGTTTTCATATAGAATTGAGAACATCGCGTTAAGAAATTCCAAGCATAGTAGTGGATTACTTGAGATTAGGATAAATTTTAAAAATTTCCAAGCATAGTAATGGATTACTTGAGATTAGGATACCTATAGTGATATGTAAAACCAATTGCCTCACATTGTAGAAAAAGAGTAAGGAAACAACCTACTACATGAGGTAAAGTAACTATCTAATGTTGTCATATGCTTACTCATGAGATCATCTTATCTTGCTCTGAGAAAAGTTTCTCATTGTTGTGATGCCACTTTCATTTGGATAATTTTAGGGCAAGACTTTTCCAAAAGATAGGAATGTGAAAATGGAAGGTGACTTTGGCTAGAGAGTCTTGTGTACAGTGCATATCGAGAATCAAATAATAATAACTTGATTAGAAAGTAAATGAAAGAATCATATGCAATCTTTTCTTGAGAAGTGATGTCAAACATTCATAGAGTGATTGACTATACTTGCACTACCAATGAGGGATATTGAAAGGATCTACCAATAATATTGTAAATTTTTGCTTTTTTTAAAAATAGATCTATTGCATGCTCCAATATAACGAGATAAAAGCTCAATTTTCTAATTTGAGAAATAATTGTCACTTTTTATTTGGAAGGGCTCCCACATGAATTAAGATTTAGGACCCTGTTGACACAAGCATGATACCACAAAGTTATATTGAAAGAGAAATTATTTATAAAATTATCACACTATAATATATGAAGGATATGCCAATGAAATTGAATACAAAAATATGCACAACTTTTTTAAAATGCTAGGCACCACCATCGAAATAGGCATTGATAAAAGATTCACTCTCTATATGCTAGTATATGCATCTAAATAAGTGTAATGGAATAAATCTTGAGAAAATAGATGATATATAGACACAATTTATTGATGCAAATTTTTACGATTGCAAGAAAACATACCCACATGTACATTGGCAAATACAAAGAAAAAAAAGAAGGGATTTGACACTTTCTAGTGTAGAAAAAAAAGAAAATCAAGGATTTGGCTCTTTGCAAGGCCAGATTCCTATTATACATGTAGACACAAGCCTGATTGGAACTGTGTGGGTAGTTGGATGGGATGATGAAAAGAGTGATAGATATGCTATGAGACTTTGTGTGAAGGTGCTAAATGAGAAGCAAAGAAGATAGCCACAAGTGAGAAGAGAGCATTGGGGCATTATAACGACCCTCAAATGCGATACAGACTACTTTATGGGTGCTAATATTGTTATTGTTGAAACAAATTCCTTACCATTATTTGGAATGATTACCAGTTGTGCCATATCGGATATTGGTATGTTGTGATGGATAGCATATATTAAGTCATTAAACCTTGAATTATATCATATAGCAAGAAGGGATAATCCAATTGTTGTTGACATGTTATCAAGGGCACAATTTGAGGATGAAGAGGGAATGATGGAGGATGAAGAGGAAAATGAATTTGCTATTGAAAATGCTTGTTTTACAATAGGGACTTAAGTTATAGTAGCTATAATTGCAAGTATAGGTGTCATAAATGCTAGTACAACTATCATAAATGCAAGGATAATAGTAAATACAACAAGTGCAACATGTAGATTGATAGGAAGTGTTGGTGTAGTAGTAAATTCAATAGCGAATAAAGTGGGTTTAGCTATGGAAAAACCTTGTACAATAGAGAGAAGTCATTACAAATGTTATCTCTCAACCATGGAGATATTTTTGGAGGATTTATATGTAGGTGACTGGTTGAAAACAAGACAGTGTCTCAGTATGCTATCTAAGAAAGACAAGTGGTTTGAAGAGGAATTCAAGAGGATAAAAAGGAAGGTAAATGGGTTCTTCTTGAAAGATAGATATTTTAAAAGTATATGAAGAAGACGAAAGGGGCTCCATTAAGAGTCCTTGGTGATAGAGCTACTCTACTCGAGTGTTTATTTTCGAAAGTCCCCTATGTTTATTCCATTGAAGGTTTCGTGAACCAGTGTCTTTCTTGTGGAAGGGCCTTTTCAAAATGTTGACCTTCAATAGATATGCATTCTAAAGTTTGCATTTCTAGCTAATAGAATAGTATTTGAGAAAAAAAAAACTATGACATTTATATAAGCCATCTTGTTGGTTTTTCATGTCCATTAATTTACAAAAATCTAATATCGACATGATATGATGATAGAATATTTATAACTTAGTACAACATATGAGTAATTATTTAAGCGCTTAAAAAATTATAATGCTATCACCAAAAATAAAATTGCAATGCTCGGTTGAGGCTAAAGCTCAATCAATTAAGATAGTCTAGAAAGGCAACAAGATAGCTTTGCAATCATCCATAGTCTCAAATGAAATAGCAATACAATCAAATCACACCATTACTTATACTTTTTTATATCAACTTTGTTGCTACCACATAAACATTGCGATGAGCTTTTAATTCATCCCACGTTGTATAGATGGCATCCCAATCAACATTTGTAGGATCCTTAGCACCATTGTGTATGAAAGGAACATGAGTTGATTCAAGCTCTAAAGTGACAATCTGTTGTGATCATTGGACTTAATATGATTCATTTTGGGGAAACCTCTCTCATATAATCAATCGTGCTTGCAATAATGACCAAGCACGCATGCCATGACTACCCTTCTATAGCAAGGTTTGTAAAATCATACCCTTCTCTAGGAAGGGCAAATTTTTTTACTTGCCCTTGGATAACAAGGTTTTAAAAATATTTGCCTTCTCTTGAAGGTCAAAACGCCTTAGAAGGGCTCTCCAACCCTAAAAAAGAGTCAAGGCTCCGTCATGTCCTAAGGCCCGTTCCCGATGGACACGTTTTTGTGTTATCGAGGAGCAGACAGGCACGCTGAGGTGTCGGGCTTACAATAAGGCACACGAGAGCACGTCGCGAGACGTGTTTATTCGACGGATGCTTCGGGGGACCCGAGACACAGAGAGAGAGAGAGAGAGAGAGAGAGAGAGAGAGAGAGAGAGAGAGAGGAGGTTTCTAAAAACTCTGGAGAGCTTTTCACCCTCGGAGACGTAGTACCGGTGGGAGCGACACCTATAAATGGTGAGCGCAGGCCCGGCGCCAGAGGTAGCACACGCAAAAAACACAGGCTTACGCACAAACAGCGCCCTTTATACCTTCAATACAGCAATATTGTCTATGGCAGCCATAGTTGGGCCGTGGGGGGGCTTCGCGGGCGGTAGCCCCTTCGACGACGGTTGGAGCAACGGTGGGGTGTGCAACCTCACCATCTACTACGCGTCCAACAATCTCAATGGCTTTCGAGTCGTGTACGGCAACGGCACCACCGTGTTGCACGGCAGTGCCAACGGTACCGTCGTGGAGGTATGTACGTCGTAAAATTACTAGCCAAGTCGTGGCGCATTGCTTTGATATTGCTATACGTTAATAGTGCGTAGTAGTACATCGACTATACGTTCTTTCACTGACGACGTGGACGTGGACGGCTTTGGATATTGTAGGTCGACTTTGGCTCCAATGGGGTCGCAGCCGCTGACATCTCTCTGACCGTGGGTGAGAACAAGAACATCTTCCATCCCGACTCCAACTACAAGGGAGTGCTAGCGATGGGCGTCTCCTCCGCACAAGCGCCTCAACTGAAACCCTCTGGCATGAACGGTCACGTTGTTCGCCCACAAATCCTTGGCTTCTTCGGCCGTCAGGGTACCCATATTGATAGCCTGGGCTTCTACATCTCCGATCCCCGCTTCAACTAATTTATAAGAAGCCGGCCCGCCTCTTTGTATAACTATGCCCTGGTTGAGGCATGCATGAATAAATAACTTCCGTTGTCGTCTTGTGAATGCCAATTTGGAATTTCTTCGTTCAGAAATCCTCAATGTTTGAGCCACCGCAACGGGTAGACCACGACGGTTGTCTTTTCACGGTTCAGCGTACTAGAAACTTCTGGAGGAATTAGAGACCGGTCACGCCCAAGGCCAGTGCGGGGAGCAGGAACCCCCCCCCCCCCCCCCCCCTTTGCCCCCACTCCTCATAGGGTTGCAATTAGTGGGAGTGGGGGGTTCCTTACCCCTCTCTTCCTACCACTTACACTTGCCAAAAACTGAGTGCTAACACTGGGTTACTAGGGTTATCGCATTTCATTGGGGGATGACATGTTTACACGGATTAGCAACCAGACAGTGCACTTCTCATAGAAAACGTGGGACTGATTTTGTCATTTCTCATGACTAGTATATAGCTGGGACATGGTGCGACCCCTATGTGATACTAGGATCCCAAAAGCCCCGTTCGTCCCATTGCCCCTGGGTGTGCTGGGGCCCTTAGAATGGAACCCAAAGATCACATATACTTCAGCTTGCTTTCTCTCACTCATGCTCTCATTCGCATCGATGCACACCCACGCATGCACACACATATACACATGAAGAAGTATTGAGAACCCTTAAAAGAGATCATGTGGTCTCCTAATCCTAAAAGTTTTGCAAGTCTATCAAACTAGTGATTTACAAATGCAAAATCAAATGTCTTCTTCTTCCTCTTCTTTAGAGGAATTGGCTCATCAAGCACATCACAAATTCGAATGGTGTCAACTATAATCAATGGCTATCCTTAAATTTTCTAAAAGCAACATGCCAATCAAGAAAGATCAAATGTTCTTCAAAATGAGGGTTGTACATCCCAGAAGATACACCATGTCTTCTCTAGAAGAAACCCCACATCAATTCAAGATCCAAAGTCAATCATTTTTTCAATCTTTTCACATTGAGAATATTATTGGCAATACCTCACTGTGTTTCCACAAGTAGCGATATAGTTATGTACCTTCTGTATGTAGCCTATAAATTAGATATTATTTTGTGTTACGGGGGTTCAGTATATGTAAACCCTCTATATCACATGCATTCAAGGTCTTTTTAATAATACACTCATCTATGAATTTTCTTGAAATAAAACACACCCTTTTTTAGTCAATCAATAAATTGGCCCTCTATATGGCACCCTTTTGTACGTAAAATTTTATAAAAATAGTGTATAGTCAATACCTTCTTTTGAGCCCGCATGATGTGCTTACATATTTTTGAGCCACACCCTCGAGATCGTGTGTTAGATTAAGGATTTTGCATGACCCACCCTACGTGTATCTTGAAATTTATTCATCACATTTGATTTGCAACAATTGATTACTGCCTCCTTTGGCTAACAAGGCCTTTGAATAAATGTGTTATGACTTGTAATGTGCACTATAGGGTAATGCATACTATACCACCACTCATAGGCATGTTCCATGATGTGGCCTTTGCATAATAGGATTTTAATTGAGCAAATAGCAATGCACATCATCCCCTCATCCCTATATATTATACCTAGTTTTTGATTCCTTTTGTCTACCTAATAAAGGTGAGATTTACATCCTATAGTGCATTGAAACCCTCTAAAATGCTACTATCTGTTAGAATATTGGAGGGACCCATCCTGTGTAAAGTGCATATATTTTTGTGGAAAGAATCGAGGGCATTCCTACATTATATCATGGAGTTCAAATTAGGGAGCACCAGGGTACCCTCTTGAGCTTTTAGGCGGTAGATTAGTTCTTAAAGTAACCTCAATTTCTCACTATGCCACTTGATTTGTTAGCTTGTAGCCAACATTCGTTGCATGCATGCGTTTCAACCCTGCTTTATAGCTCACCTGATATTTGCCATAAATAAAATGCCTAGATATTGGGTGATGGAGATGGTAGGAAGGGTGTGCTACTCAATAGTACTTCCTTGTACCATGTTTCGAGCTCCTAGGGTCCACTTAAGAGAACTTTTCCAACTTTAGGTCTTTGTGCACTATTCCAATTTAGATTTGCCTCCCATCCAACTAGAGAAGTCTATGCTTCCCTATTCTATAATACAAAAGTTGCTATAGCTCGCGAGGAGCATTTCTAGGGCATTTGTTTGAGACCTACCATTAAAGCCTAAGACTACCCATTGTATTCCTTATATTATTATTCCTTAAAACTAGTATCATTTTAAAGTACAAGGAAATAGTATGTTGAAGTAAATCAATGAATTTTATACGCTAAGAAAATCAAGTCTATTTATGAGCATATTTCTACATGTATTCATGGATATCTATGTATAATTATGTCCAATGTGTAGGTGCTTAGATGTGCAAATAAAGTCTAGAACATGTTTATGCATATAACTGGGGTTAAAATACAAATGAGATGCACGTGTATAAATCCACCTATAAACACAGATATACAGGTGACCTTAAAAATGTTTATATAATCTACATCTATAGAAAGAATGCATTCACTACGACATATGAGGGATACATAAGTGAAAACTCAAAAATGGAATTACATGTAAAAAGGGATTAAAATGTCAAGTCTGATGATCAAAATGTTTATTTATTTATCTATTGGAGAGAGTACCTTAATATATTTGATGGTATAGGCATGGAAATAAGCATTGGAAAGTATGCCAAGGTATATTCATGCTTACATTGATGCATATATTGACAAGTATAGAAAATTATACTATCTATAACAAACATATATGAGGATCTATCCCCATTTTCCACATTTGTTATCTTGTCAGAGATGTACCACTTTTTTTTGCAAATATACATAATGCACAATGTGATTTGATAACATATTCTCTATGTAATTCCATTTGTACTAATATATATTGGCAAGATACATACATAAAATTATATTATTGCTCGTATGCATATACATAATGCCAAATGTTGCATGTGCCTTGCTAGCACCTATGAAGGTCATACTATAGGAAGAGTCGACTATTGTGGAACATGAGAATCCCCTCATGAAGATGTACATGTTTTTTGTGATTTTATAAGAAGACCTTGTAGGTCCTAGATTCTCTTGATAGCTCCTTATATGAACTTGCTTACAAAGCATTACAAGTTGGCACAGATGAGAATTGTACCAATGATAATATACACTATCACATAGGCCTCCATGTACATATGTAAGCACCTCATAATTAAAAATACCTTAATCCTAATAAATAACATATTAAACCCTAACTAGAATATGGTTTTAGTATTACTGACTTACTAGTCTACATTCATAATATTGTTATTAATTTTCTACTCCATACATATTTGTTCATTCATTAGTTCATAAGTCATTAGGTATATTCAATAATGTATGTTTTAATTATGCTTAATTGTATTGAATCTTATATATTCTAATTGTTATTAGAAATCATTTGACATATTCAATTTCGTCTTAATAGGATCAATTTTAGAGTTTGACTTGATTGATTTACAAGCATGAGCTAATATTATTACTCTAATCAATCAAATATAATATAGCGTAGACAAGGAGACATAGAACTACTTGACTTATAATTGTCCTATGATTAATTTGTTGAGGTTTATATGATAGTCAACATTCCAAATTTTTATGCTTTTTCTAAGTGCATGCAATCATCAAGGACTAATTAAAATTAATTAATCTTCATTTTACCCTAAAAAAGGATAAGTCAATATGAATATTACTATGTGAGATAGTTATATTACACCTAAGATTTAATAGTAGTTCACACACACACACACACACACACACACACACACACACACACATTATGTGTGTGTGTGTAAGAACACATGCATTAATACTTGCAAAAATTGGAAAGAAAACAATTTTAACATAGCTACATTGCATAATGATATTGCCGATAAGTAATAGAAAATCATAAAATAAGAAAGAAGAAGAAATGAAAGTGAGTGAAGTACTTATCTCTCGAGCTCGATGTCACCAATAAGAATGAGCAAGGTAGGATAAGTTTCAAGTTTAGATATTTTTAACTAATGTCAAAACATGCATCAATAAAAGCATTGATATCTATCAATAGTTTTTCTAAATAGCATCAATATGCACTTTACTATATAGAGGGCTATGTATTGATGCACATTCCAATAGATTCATCGATACTTAGACATATTTACCCATGACATGAAATTGTATGTAAATTGTGCTCGAATTTTGCATCACAATACCCCTCATATATTATAGTGGTTATAGTTTTGTATATATATTCACCTAGCTATAGTAAATTTTATCAATATTATTACTTTTTATGTACTTTTCATAACCATCATGGGATGTAGCAATACAAATTTTGGTTGCTTATGATCATGCCATTTAATACCTATTCCTTCTAGTATGCATGCCATTATTGTTTTTTCTTTTCTTGGTATATTGCAATATAAAGAAACCCTATGATTATTTGTATGTGTATGTGTATATGTGTGCATATGCGTAATATACAAGTATTCATCCATATAGATAGACATGCACCAATCTCATTGGTCCAATGACCATCTACTTTGAAACCATTCTGTAAGCTATTTTGCATTGAGTGTACATGCCTATGACCATTACTGAAGTTATTTTGTATTAGGAGAGTGAGTGGCCTTAGGGGTCCATTCTTTTTATGTGAAATAAGAATTAAAGAATGGTAGTGCTCCTAGTCTATATGGTTTTCTTGTCTCTATCTCTTCCCTTCCTCTCACTCTGATTCTCAAGCACCTCTATCCCCTTTTCTCAATACCTTCCTTTGCGGGGTGCACATATAAGAAGCCATCCACATCTCATGCATTCAAAGGATATTTATAATACTTTGCAAGGGCATCTCATAAATATCTAAGTATATCACATGAGTTCCAAAAAATGATTCTAACAATTAAGTTTCTACATATTTTATACACATTGAAGGGTACTATATATATATATATATATATAATGTTCTATTCAAAACAAAATATATCAATTCATTTTAAATTTTATTTCTACATTAAAAATAGTGATGAGCTTGTTTTGGGAGTTTTATCTAATGAGGTATTGAAAAGTCATTTGTTAAGTAGGTGTCATAGTAATGGAAAGACCCAATGAGCTTAATTTGTGAAATCCTAAGAATTTGGTACTTGTGTGCCATGAAATTTATTGGAATATCCCATAGGCCATAGCACCACCCTTATAACTACCCATAGCCCCTCCCCAATATCGGGCCTACACCCTTGATCGTCCTCCTCTAAGAGTTCAACTAGGAAATGGCTCTCTAGACATTGAAATTCATCAATTGGTTCTTCAATTGGTAGTAGCACTAGTGGTAGGAGCTCTCCATGCACGTTAACCCCCTAAAAAAGGTGAGCACTACCCTCTTCGAGCAGTTTACTAGAGAGATGCCACCCTCCACGACCATTGGCAATGGTTGAAAGCATGTCAAAATGCCCACCTCACCTTTGTCAATGATGCATGAGAGTAAAACCCAGAAGTAGGAGAGAATATGTTTCTCCAAGCTTAAGTGGCTAGAGAGAAGAATTTGGATACCCCACTTGCCTCTTAGAGATCATTAAGGAAATCTAGTAAAACTACGAGCGGGAGTGGATTGACCCACTGGAAGAAGCTAAAACATGAACACTAGGCTGCCATGACAAAATCTTGCTCCAAACTCCCATCTATGTCATGACAAACTAGATGAGCCGGTGGACTTTTCTAAGTTCCTTCCTCCCAAACTATTTCTTATCTTTATTCTATCTATGATCTCATCCACCTCAAAAGCTTTGGCTTTCATTGGCTATTGATGCATTTCTTCTTCTTATTTTTTGAGATACTCACCATATCAACCTTTTGGAATACCATCATGTATGATGACTGTTCTCCATCTTTATGAAAACCTTAGATTATTTATCTCTTGTGTTAGTTGAATCTTTGATACTTCATTTCCAAGTGTAGGAACACCAAAACACTGAGGAAAAGATGTGGATTCAAGTCCTACAGTAGGTTGTCTATACTTAAATCAAGAGTCAAAGGTAGAATTTGATATTGTTTGGTGGAACATCCCAGAGGAATAGTGAGTCACAGTAGCTTGGGAGATGAAGAAAGTTGATATCCCTTGGCTGGCGGTCTTGGATTCAATCAAGACTCTCGCCCTCCACCAAGCACCATCAGAGTGCTCACCTCTATCCCAAGCTCACGATCAAGCACAAGCCACACTCTGATCAAGGGGGATAGATCCCCCCAATCATTAGGATTTGGGGATAAATCTAATGATCCAAGCTAGGGTCAAGGAGGTGGAGATCCTAACATTGATGACTTGTTGTTTAAAAACACCTCTGCTCCCACCCATGACATAATGAAATTAGCCACTAATGCTCAGCTTCAGGCTTAATTGATAAAATTCAAGGCCCTCTCCATCAAGTGATTGCACCAAATTCATGCCCTCCATAGTGCCGAGACGAAGCACAAGTAGGAGTTGAATGGCATGCATGCCCGCCTTACTCGAGTGTCCTTTGAGGTACGGATGGCCAATTAGCAAAGAGTCTCTTCATATTCTCTCTCTTGCATGAGTCTTTGTTTTTTTATTTCCCTATTTGGGGTTTGGGGATGGTAAACTTCCCTCACCCCTAAACACTTTGGTGATCACATATAACATTCCTTTGACCTTTCAAGATACAATCCATGGCATTGTCCTTGATGACTTGTCATAGCAGTATGGCAGTGCTCCCTACTATTGTCTTCTTCCTCATTGTTGCTATTGTCAAATTCCATTGAGGGTGGTTCTAGCCTTATTCCACTCTATCCATATGCCCTTTTGGAGGCAGGTTCACTTGCACCTCTTGGCTCATCAATCTTGTTATAAGCCTTCTACATGATAGTCTATGTCATTGTGTGGGATGCTAATAGTTGAGAAAATCTCTCTCCTTTTCCTTATGTGTTGGCTTCAACACATCATGCATTTTGTTCTATGACCAAGATATGTGTTGAAGGAAGGAGAAGTTGCCTCCCACTTGAGTGTGGCTGAAAGATGGGACCTTGCTCCAAAGCCTTTGGGTAGTCTAGAGACAACTGGCTAGATTCCACATTTTCCACCAATCCAAAATCTTGACTTCCAACCATTCAGGATCTGAAATCCAAAATCTAGATTCTGTGATGTGACTTCTGACTTTTGACTAGTTCGGAATTTAGAATTTCATTGAGTAGTCTGCATTTTTTACCAATCCAAAATCTCGATTTCTAGCATATTTGCATTCATTTTTGGGTTTTTCCTCCTCCACTCCTTTCCCATTACCATGGCATAACTCCAATCTCTTCGGGAAAAGTTCTTAAATTAAAAAAGTTATCAAGATGAAGACTTGAAGTAGTTGCTGTGTGGCCGATGATGGAAGATCATATAGGAGAAATCGGTGTATAGGGAGGTGCAAGGCCAAAAGATACCTAAGGAGAGTGACCTTAGCCAACAACATGCCCATGGATGAAGGGCTATACCAGTTCCAAGCTATTATTCACCTGTTTTACCTTTATCTCTTTGGGATAATTGTACTTGTGATGCACAATAACTCACTACAAATTTTTTTGCACTTGGGATTTGCACTATAAAATGGATAAGACATTTGATCTTTATCAAGGGACACCATTGTAGGATTCAAGTCCTCTGTGCCTGTCGTGTGTAGGAGGCAAGGAAAATGGGATGTGAAAAAGCTCTAAGAATTCGAGGTGTGGAATTAGGGTTTTGTGGCTATAAAATGTAAGGTAGGAAAAACCCTAAGTATACATATTAATCATCTTTTGTTTTGAGTCTCTTCATGTTCTCTCTCTCACGCTCAAGTCTCACTTTCTATATTTCCCTATTTGGGGATGGGGGAGGGTAAACCCTTCCCTCACCCCTAAATAATGTGTAAAATGATTTTTTTCAATGTTATCATATATCAATACTTTCAATAATCCAAAAAAAAAAACCCATCAAATACTAACCACTCACAAAAATATTTTAGGGTTCGTAACACAATGCCCCCTATTCCACATTACAATATACGTACTAGATCATGTGGTTGACATGTCCTTGGTCCCAAGAAAGGAATTAAAATGTTATGCTATACCAGCTCAATGTAGTGGGACATTGGACATATCCTTATTCCTTCAAGCACTTCAATACACAAGAATTAGCACTCTCCCATAGTTTGTTGCACATGAATGCAAGCATTCATTTGTAGTGAGTGACATGGCCTTCCTTCAATCTCATGAAGGATATGCTTTATACACTCCATGATCCAAGTGAGTGCTCCTTGAACTCTCAACCCTTTATAATTTCCACATGCAAAAGAGAAGCATGGGTATGGCAAGAGAGAGTGCTTGGAGAGAAGATGAGTAGAGCTTCATCCTCTTGGCCCTCAACTTTACTCACTCTCTTGCTCTCAATCTCTCACTCTCACCATTACACACACTCTCTCACAACGAAAGTAGAAAAAGAAGTGCACAAAGTTTTAACACACATAAATAACTTGTTCTATTCATTCTCTTCCTTTTTATGTATGATTTCTACGATTAGGGTTTCCCCATCCCTCTTGGGCATCCAACCCACTTTTGAGCCTTAAGGTTGGTTACCTCTCATTGCATGCTTTTCCTATGGTGAGGATATACTAGAACCTTTGAGGTTTTTCCACAGGAGCCTATGCTATCATTACAACTTGCATGGGATCATGCCCACCTTGGGGATTTATATAATAAATCAATAAAATTATTGCAACCATTTGGCGATTCAAATATGCATATGATTCATACACATTATACTGTGATTGATAATCCAAAATTTGTTTACAAAACATTAGGCTCTTTCTTGTGCTTGCTTGCATGTTGTATGCTTCTAACTTCTTGCAATTAACATTACTATAAAAATTAATATATATAATTACCATAAATAAAGTAGGGAAAGAATGGAGTGTTAAAAATATAATTTATAAATATTTTAATTACTTTTTAAAATTTACTGTCAAATCAATTTATGTATTATGTATATTTTGGAAACACTCAATCCATGTTTGATAGGACAACAAACTTGGACAACATGAATAATAGAGATCTGACCCCTTAGGAGGGTGATATCATTTCTAATTTTGTTTTATTTGTTATCATTGATATGATTTTTTTCTCTTGTTGATGTATAGATGGACGTATGCACGAATAAGTTTTAATATAGGTTCCATTGCTTTTTTGATGCATATAAACTAGTGAATATAATGGCTTACTCCCTCCAACAAACATACTGACAAATATATTGATATTGGGGCTTAGTATTTGAAACCATTTTCCTATGTAATTTTGTCTAGTGTATTCCTTATATGTTGTAGTGAAAGTAATGTGGCTATAGGTGTGTGCTACAAAAATGCTGTTATGGGCATGCCTATAATCATGTCTATAGATATGTTTATGCATATGTTTCATCGATGTTTTCACCCCACCCTTACACTTGCTTATAAGAATACTCTTAAGTTTATTTTCACATTTAACAAGGTGCACATTTAACGTGATAATAGATATAGATCTATTAATGCACATATAAAATCATCTATGGGTAGATGCAAGAGTTTTTTTTCCTTAATACATAAAATGCATGTATTTACTTATGAACATGCTCCTTTTCTTGATGTGCACAGATGCATTAGGCATACAATTAACAACCAATAATATGATAAGCAGATCATGGAGATGGTTTTCTTATATGTATAGTTGATGTTGAAAGGTCTAACTACCCATGTTTCTTCTACAACGTGAAATTTGTGGAAGGTTGTCACTTAGTGATAAACAACATCACTTGTACAATGCAAGAATCGCATATACTAGGACAAGTATTGCATTAGTAATTTCTACAACTAAAGTATCACATAAGCAATGGTACTAGTATGGTTTTTTTCTAGAAAACCCTACTACATTTACTTTTGCTCATAGTCTCTCTCTCTCTCTCTCTCTCTCTCTCTCTCTTTCTTTCCCTCTCTCATCCTTGCTTGTACAAACACACACTACTAAATAGGTACAACAGGAGAGCCACATCATGCACTTGGATAGTTGGAGAATGCATGCATGATAGGTTATTGACAATTCACATACTTTTCTATTATTTTAGTACATTTTAAAACTAATGATCATAAACCATATAATTGTATCAAATGTGACTACTATGAAATATTTTCTATTATTTTAATGTAGATTGCAAAACCAATGTTTATGCAACATATAATTGTGTGAAGGACAATTTCAAGTGCATCCTTTTTGCACCTAGCTTAAGTACATCTCTTCTACATGAGTACAACAAAGGCAAGTAGATTAGCTACCCTTAAATCTTAGACCCAATATCCCTTATATTATTTCCATTATCATTGAGGTTGCAAGTGCACCTCTCTTAGGATCTCACCCTTGTGAGAGATAGGACATGTACACATGCACCTTATATATACGTGTAAAACCCATTACAATTTGTGACACCTCATCCGTGTCTCATAGGAAATCCACCATAAACGCATCCACATCAACCTTAGGATAGATCCATATTGTTTGTCAAAACCCTTGCATATACCAATGTATGTATATACATATATATAAACCACATAACCTCAGGCAAGACATACCCATTCCATCCAATTCTACTAGCATCTAGAACATCTTGTACACTTGCTTAGATTGCACTAAGTTTGGCATTGTAACTTGGACAGGTTTAGGCCACAACTTAGGAACCCTTGGATTTTTTCACTTTCACATTTGATTCCTAAATACTTTAGGACACTCGCCACCATATCCCAGAGTCTTAAGGCCATGTTGCACAAGGAAACTAGGTCCACCCTAGTTGGTCTTGCCCACAACTTGTAGGATCTTCTAGTTCACACCATGGCTCTTAGTAGTTCCTCAAGCACATAACAATTTTGTATGAAATCTAGTCTTCACCCTAAGAGGCCAAGGACAATCCCTTCAGCATGTATCTCCCTTGAACCTATCCTTGGAAACATAGGCCCTTAAGAACCACCAAAACATTATTAGATCCGTCTATAACAACATTATTCTAAAAGGTTTACGTCTAGCCTAGGTCAATACCATCCACTACATATTAATGTAGCTCATAGGACAAGAACCTCACCTTAGGTCACAAGAGTCATAGGCTATTGCAATAAAATCTTTGTAGTGTGAGAAAAGCTCATGCCAAGGATCTTTAAGTGGAACTCTTAACAAATGTCACTTTATAGTCACAAATGTCACTTTGAAAGGTTGGTTTGTACTTGAGAGAGCAGTCATATAAACAAGCATAATAGATCTATCTATAATTAAATGAATATATCAAGTTAATGATGCTCATTGGGGAAGATTGCATATCAAAAATTCAAACTTAAAAGTCCATCTATTTATTCATCTAGTTCAATTTCAAAGAGTTAAATTCAAGACACAATGATTATTGTACATGAATATTCCACCAAGTGTATCAACCACCATCATGACAATTTCTAAGAGTACCCAATTTTAGAATTTCTTGAGTTGTTGTGCAAAAGAGTGTAATCTCTTTGAATGTTTTCCATTTCAAGCTAATACTCTTGACCCTAACCTATACTTTTCCAATTCATATTCAAAATTCTCTAATGTAAAATCTATCAAGATTGACCATGTAAGAAAATAGAGAAATTTTGGTTATTATTAGGAGGAGGTAAGAGGGGTAGGATTTTTTTTTTGTTAATGATAAAACCTTTCTTTGCTAGGGGTCTAGTTGTGGATGTGAGGGGGTAAAAGGTATAGGAACCAAGTAGGAGGGTGATGATGTAGTAGGGTCTTAAATAGAGGATTTCACTGAGAGAAAGCGACAAGAAGATGAAGACTAGGTGGCACTATGGTCATTTCTATTGATGAGGGCATGGAAGAACTTGAGGTCCTTGGACCATGGCCACAACAAAGCATGTGTGATGTGACCTATATTTGGCTAGCAGCTCAAATTGAATGATATCAAGTGATAGTTAGAACTTGATTTCAATTAGGATGGTAGCTTAGGTGACATGAGCTTGATGGTAACTAGCAATTTAAACATAAAAATGGTAGGTTCTTGAGGGGATGTAATTCCTATAGTCAATGGTTTTGGAACACTATATTGGTAAGTGCAATATGGCCCTATGATAAGAATCACCTTGATATTATATTTTTATTGAAAAATGCATGCATAAGAGAATCATGTCTATAAGTTTCATCATTTATTGGTGTGGAAAATAATTATTTAGCTTTCATGACTAACTTTCTGTGATAAGCTTTACATTATCTTTGCGATGCAACTATCCAATCGGTAAAGCACAAAAGCCAATTTCTAATGATCTCATGTTAATAGGTAGTTGATCCTAAATGAATATCAATACAGGTATAGAGAAATAATTGCACTTTTCATCTTATGTATATAAAAACTAGTATGAAATTATATTTATTGAAAGCCTAAATTGAATTTATGGGAAAGAGAAGTTGAGCCATGCATAAATATTTTGGCATAGTGTCCATTGTACAAAATATAATACAAGCATCAACTAGTAGCCTTCATAGGGACATCCATTGAAATTGCATCAGGTCATGCTATTAGATATGTCCTTGAAAGTCCTTTGGAATTTTTTGTAGAGATAAAACACAAATTGTGTATAGATGAAACAAAAATTGCCAACTTTCCAAGCTTTTCAACTCAAGTTTAGTGTGTATTCCCACTTTTGTTTTTCTATTAGGATATCACATAGTAATCATAGGTAGCTATTGTGTATTTTTCACATTAATCAATGATGAAAGTTGAAGAGATTATTATCTTATGCATGAATTTTCAATTATAATATAATACCAATGTGATTTCTATCATAGGGCCACTATTGCACTTACCAATACAGTTTATGTCATTGATAGTTTAAGTTCATGAGTGTTATTTACACCTATTCTATGAATCAAGATGATATTCTTCATTAAGAGGATGGTCCCAAATTTTTCCCAACACGGTTCTCAATAACATGCATACACTCATCACCATCTAGTTTGGGACATCCACACATGCTTTCATTCTCATGGACAAAGATGAGGCATGCATGTACCATAGTAGAGTAGCTGATTGCACAACAACAACAACAACAACAACAACAACAATAGCATCTCCTCTTCGTAGCAACATTATTAGTGATCTATAATATTCAAATGGTACATGGTTCATACCCGAATAGAGCTAAAAAGTCTCGTCAATGGAGATGCTAGAGGCCTTGCACCTAGGTGGCCATTAGTTGGAGGGTGGCATCGGGGGAGGGGGGAAATCTTTGAAGGGGGGGAAGGAGAATTGTTGGCCTTTAACTTTTCCCTTCAATGTAGAGCAAAGCACATTTTTTTTAAAGGGGGAAACACATGCACACACATGCATACACACACAAAGATATGCTATTCTAATCTAATCTAGTGTTTTCACAATAAATTCCACATCTTTATTATATTGATGGGACTTTATCAATGGTAACCCCACTTGATGCATGGGTGGTCAAAAAGATTGGTAAGCATGTAGCTACATACAAGTGCATGTGTATCTATATGCATGAATGCTTGTATACGCATATGCACACATATATACACATACACATACAAATAATCATAGGGTTTCCTTATATTGCAATATACTAAGAAAAGAAAAAAAAATAATGGTATGCATATTAAAAGGAATAGATATTAAATGGCATGATCATAAGCAACCAAAAATTGTATTGCTACATCCCATGATGGTTATCAAAAGTACATAAAAAATCACTACAAGGATATGGAGGTATAGCGACAGCGATTTGCAACGTAAAATAGTGGCGTCGCTATTTGCGTCATATTTGGGACGCAAATAGCGATGGTACTTAGTTGGAAAAAACACAGGCCGAAACCTGAGTGCATCATTTTGTACGCATGTACGAAAGAGAGAGCCAAAGGGAGAGTGAGAGGGAGAGCTAACATCTTGCATTTGAGAGGGAGAGGGAGAGAAAGAGGGAGAAAGAAGGCTTCTCATCATCGCAGCTGTCGTTCGCGAAGAAGAGGAGGAGGTGTATGGAGGGCAAAGAGGAGCTACTGTCATGAAGAGGAGCTGCCAAACCCTTCTTCGAGCCTTTGCGGTGAGTGCATTGTTCATTCTTGCTTTGCTTTTGTGTTTTCTCTCTCTCTTTTACTTGTTTTTTTTATAATTTGTGTATTGAGAGAGGGAGAGGAAATGAGAGAGAAAGAGAGGAAAAGGGAGGGAGAGGGAGAGGGAGAGGGAGAGGGAGGGAGAGGAAATGAGAGAGAGAGAGGAAGAGGGAAAGGGAGAGGGAAAGGGAGAGGGAGAGGGAGAGAGGGAAACATTAAACATAATAATGAAAGAGAGAAAGAGAGGGAGAGAGAGGGAGAGAGAAAGAGAGGGAGAGGGAAAGGGGGAGGGAGAGGAAATGACAGAGGGAGAGGGAGGAAGAGGGAAACATTAAATATAATAGGAAAAGAGAGAAAGAGAGAGAGAGGGAGGGAGAGGAAATGAGAGAAGAAGAGAGGGAGAGGAGAGAGAAAAAACATAAAACATAATAGGGAAAGAGAGAAAGAGAGGGAGAGGGTGAGAGAGGGAGAAGAAATGAGGGAGGGAGAGAAAATGAGAGAGGGAGAGGAGAGAGAAAAAAAGAGAAAAAACATTAAACATAATAGGGAAAGATATGAGAGGGTGATGGAGGGAGAGGAAATGAGAGACTGAGAAGAAGAGAGAAAATAAAATGAGAGAGGGAGAGGAGAGAGAAAAAATATTAAACATAATAGGGAAAGAGAGAAAGAGAGGGAGAGGGTAAGGGAGCGAGAGACAATGAGAGAGGAAGAAGAAGAGAGAAAAGGAAATGTGAGAGGGAGAGGAGAGAGAAAAAACATTAAACATAATAGGAAAAGAGAGAAAGAGAGGGAGAGGGTGAGGGAGGGAGAGGAAATGAGAGAGAGAGAGGAGAGAGAAAAAGAAATTAGAGAGGGAGAGGAGAGAGAAAAAGAGAGAAAGAGTTTAAAATCATTAACTATAATAGGGAAAGAGAGAAAGAGAGGGAGAGGGTGAGGGAGGGAGAGGAAATGAGAGAGGGAGAGGAAGAGAGAAAAGGAAGTGAGAGAAAATGAGAGAGGGAGAATAAGAGAGAAAAGGAAATGAGAGAGAGAGGAGAGAGAAAAAGAGAGAGAAAGAGTTAAAAAACATTAACCATAATAGGAAAAGAGAGAAAGAGAGAGAGAGGGAGAGGAAGAGAGAAAAGGAAATGAGAGAGAGGGAGAGGAGAGAGAAAAAGAGAGAGAAAGAGTTTAAAAACATTAACTATAATAGGGAAAGAGAGAAAGAGAGAGAAAGGGTGAGGGAGGGAGAGAAAATGAGAGAGGGAGAGGAAGAGAAAAAAGGAAATGAGAGAGGAGAGAGAAAAAACATTAAACATAATAGGGAAAGAGAGAAAGAGAGGGAGAGGAAGAGAGAAAAGGAAATGAGAGAGGGAGAGGAGATAGGAGAAAAAACATTAAACATAATAGAGAAAGAGAGAAAGAGAGGGAGAGGGAGAGGGAGGGAGAGGGAGAGGAAATGAGAGAGGGAAAGGAGATAAGAGAAAAAACATTAAACATAATAGGGAAAGAGAGAAAGAGAGAGGGAGGGAGAGGAAATGAGAGAGGGAGAGGAAAAGAGAAAAGGAAAGAAAGAACGAGAGAGAGAGGGAGAAAACATTAAACATAATAGGGAAAGAGAGAAAGAGAGAGAGAGGGAGAGGGAGGGAGAGAGAGAATGAGAGAGAGGTTGTTGTTTTCTTGTTTGTTGTAGTAGTAGTAGTTTTTTTTCTTTTCTTGTTATTGTTGTTTAGTTTTCTTGTTTTTTGTTGTTGTAGTAGTACTTTTTTTTTCTTTTCTTGTTTATTGTAGTAGTAGTAGTTGTTGTTGTTTTTGTTTTTGTTTTTGTTTTTTCTTCTTCTTTTCTTGTTTATTATAGTGGTAGTGGTAGTGGTAGTGGTGGTTGTGGTCGTGGTAGTAGTAGTAGTAGTTGTTGTTGTTTTTGTTGTTATTTTTTCTTCTTTTCTTGTTTATTATATTGGTAGTGGTAGTGGTAGTCGTGGTCGTGGTCGTGGTCATGGTTGTAGTCGTTGTCATGGCTGTGGTCATGATCGCGATCGTGGTCATGGTTGTGGTCGTGGTCATAGTCATAGTCGTGATTGTTGTCGTCGTCGTAGTTGTAGTCCTAGTTGTAGTCATAGTCATGGTCGTGGTCGTGGTCGTGGTCATGGTCGTAGTCGTATTCGTGATCGTGGTCATCGTCGTAGTTGTAGTCGTAGTCATGGTTGTGGTCATGGTCATAGTAATTGTGGTCGTGGTCGTGGTTGTGGTCGTGGTCGTGGTCGTGGTCCGATGCAACACCACGAGACGGGAAACACTCCGACATATATACATTAATTTGTGAGTGGGTGGGTGGAGACTTTACATACGTAAATTTTTTGCTAAGTCACAAGAGAAGAAATTCCTTCTCAAACAATTAAAGAAAGAAAAAAAGAAATGATAACAAAAACAAATTGTTTGTCGTAACGTAGACAAAATGGAAAACGATGAAGGTCTTGTTATTCAAGGTCACAAGGCGTATCTTAATCAGCGTGTCTCATGTCCTTGCTCTCAATGTAAGCTTGCAATTAGATGAAAACGTAGATTGTCTATAGAACACGTACGACGTTTCGGCGAGTTTCAATCTGAGATCATTGATCAGGCGATCTTGGATTTTCAGCAAATAGTAAGAAAAGTTAATATCTATCATGCATTGTACTCGCAAGCTAATTGAACGCCATATACAAGAAGATTGGGTGTGCCTGTAAAATTTTCTATCCAGGGAGATAACGTCTCGTCCTAAGGAGGAGTGCACCCTTTGCGGCCAATTAGAAGAGTTCGTGGGCGTGCGATGGATGGAGTACTTGAGCCAATCCACCACTTGGAAGGTACTATCCAATCTATATCGTCAATACTAGAGGAGATAGGCAGCCTTCCAGACCTATCTACAATCTTGGAGCCTGAGATGGAGGCAATGATCGATGCATTGAGTCCCATGGATGTCGAGACTTCTGTTCCGCTTGGAGAGGAAGCATCCATACCATTATATGATGGGTGCCGAGTATCTCGCCTGAAGACACTGCTTGCACTCCTAAGTGTGCAAGCAAAATACAAATGGAGCGATGTGAGTGTGATTGAGTTGTTCAGATACCTTGTACGTACGCTTCCTTGATTTCTTTTCGGTATTATCATTAAAAACATTTGTGCTTTTTCAGGGTGTTTTATGATTTTTTCAAGTTACTAAAATATCATATATTACCACCTGCAAATACCATGCCTGAGTCTCGTGATGATGCTCGATATGCTTTACGAAAGCTTGGCATGGACTACAACAACATTTGTGCATGTATCAACGATTGCATATACTGTTTCGAGGAGAACACAAGACTATGGAGACATGTTCAAAGTGTGGTGCTCATAGGTATCGACAGGACTTACAAGGGAAAACCATCCCTCAAAAAGTTCTTAGACACTTTTCGCTTGTTCCCTGTATAAACCACATGTTTCGTACGTCTGGCATGGTGAGCTTTACAATGTGGCATGCATAGAATAGGTCCACAGATGGAGTTCAACGAATATCAGCGGATTCAAGCGCATGGAGCCACATTGACTCTACCTTCCTAGGCTTTGCCCAAGAGCCAATGAATCTTCAGCTCGGTCTTGCAATGGATGGCATGAATCCATTCGGTCTACGCTCAATTTCTTATAGTGTGTGGCCTATAGTCCTTGTCAACTACAATATCCCTCCATGGCTTTTTACGAAGAAAGAACATCTCATCCTTAGCTTACTCATCCCCAGCCACTACAAAGTCACAAATATGGACATGTATCTTTTTCCATTAGTCGATGAACTTAAGATTTTGTGGGAGGAGGGGGTCACTATGTAAGATATGAGCAAGCGCGATGGTCGACGGTCCGCCAATATTCGAGCCATTCTCATGTGGATGATACACGACTTTCTGGGATTCCAAGAGTGCTCAGGTAAATAGGCTTCCGTTCTCGTTGGTAATATCTATCATAGCTCATTCAAGTTTATATTCATTGGATAGAGGTATTGGAACATGTCTGGTTATCTCAAGTTATCATGCATATCCATTGTGTGGGTCACAATTAGACTCCCGAAGGTCACGAACCATGAAGAAGATGGTATATCAAGGACACGCCGCTTTCTTGCCAAAGGGTCATGAACTCAGCAAAGGTTTTCTTGGATGACCTCCAACATGCATAAATGTCGCAAGCTGGTACGAGCTGAAAATGGTCCACGCAAAGTCACATCCAAATGGAATGTGACAGTTCTCAGTTTTCTACAAGTTACCATATTGGACCCACTTACAGATCAACCACTTATTGAATCCCATGCATATTTTCAAGAATGTTGGTAGCTTGCTATGGGACCATATCACATGAAAGAGAGACACTATAGGGGCACAAATGGATTTGAAGGAGATAGGCAAGATGAATGCGCTTTGGCCGCAGTCGAGTGCTGATGGTCGCATGCAGCTACCTCGCGCTCCTTGGGTTTTATCCACTAAAGAAGAGCACATTATGAAGCAAAAAGTCAAGTCTATCAACACTCCGATGGGTATGATGTATTCTCTCAGGTCTGTTTTTTCTAAAGACGACAAATTATCAGGGCTAAAATCCCTTGATTGACATAAGATATGTGAGGTTTGTACTACGAATGGATTGTAATTGGCATGCGCATTTTGCTATTTGGAGTGTTCATTGTTCATAATGCTTTCTCATTTGTGGCAGTTTGTACTCCGATCACGATTGTAGGATGCCTTACTCTAGAAATACGCGAGACCATTTACAGGTTTTCGACTTTAGTGTAATGGATCTCACAGAAGGAGATTAAGACATCCTCTATTGAATCCGCGAGGTAGGGAGCAGTGGAGACGGTCTGTCTCTTTGAGAAATACCTGCCTACCAGTATGCTCACGATACAAATCCAACTTCTTGTGTATCTTGTAGATGAAATGGAGATTACTGGACTTGTCCATACGTGATGGATGTTTTTCTTAGAGCGCTTCATGAAAACCCTGAAAGGCTTTGTGCGACAATGAGCTCAGCCAAAAGGTAGTATGGCTAAAGATTGGTTGGTGTCTGAGGTGCTAGTGCATATTTCACAATGGCTACCAACGGTGGATCCAGACAACAATATGCTATGGTTGTTGAAGGGCAATGATAGACTAATCGGAGATGTGGTGGTTGGAAATGGGATAGAAAAAATAATGGTTGCTGCAATGGAGGAGAAGGTGAGTCGCTTTTGTATGTTATACCATGCCTCTATGGAGACGTGGCTCGCCAGGTACCAACAAGCTAGGCAAGATCGAGAGGAAGCGCAATCTGAATTTCAATGTAATACGCGCCATCAACTGATTAGATATCTCAAGGGCATGGAGGAGATGCTGCGGTTCATGTCAACGCGATGGTTGCATGGAGCTTTGATTCCGCAGTGTCTCGCGAAGGGGTGTAGGTCTCAACTGAGGAGTTGGAATTCTCGAGGAGATGTAGTCTAAATGTAATGACGTGTTTAGGATTTGTCATATCTATATTTTATATGTAATAACTAATTTGAGTGTTTCAATGTACAATACAAAATATTTAGTGCAGCGTGGTTGCACGGACGACATTTTGGCGTGGAGCGTATTGACAAAATGCACTCCACAACAGACTATGGTATCATAGCAAGGTTCGAGCAAGAGAGCCGACAACGAGCAATAGATCCAAACACGGTTATAGATGGGATGGAGTATTTTGGAAACTTGCAAAGTATTGTTATGGTGGATTACCATAGCTTCTCCATGATACTATTCGATGTGCAATGGTTTAAAGTGGTACTTGAAGGAGCTGGAGTAATAGTTCGAGGAGGTCCATCTAGATTTCTCAAAATAGATTTCGAAAAAAAATGGACGGATTTGCGCGACACCTTTGTGTTGCCGGCCCATTGTGAACAGGTGCATGAACTCATTTGTTTGTTAATTGTATTACGACATGGTACATGTCACAATAGTTTAATCTCTCTTGTACGTGTTTGTGAACATGTAATCTTCTATCCAAACCCCGGATAACCTTGATGGTGGTATGTTATACCTTCAACTCCCTGAAGTGCGAGAGTATATGATCAAAGCGATGTTTTGAGCATAGATGAGGACAATATGCAAATAGAGGGGTTGATATTGCAAGGGGTGGAGGCCACCGAAAGCTTGGAGCATGCAGAGGAGCCAGCATCGGGTAACAATGATGGAAATACAGGAGTCCAAGAATTCTTTGAGAATGAGGTAGACTCATTCTTTTGTGGTGACATGTCTATCGACCTTTCAGTATATGTGTTGTGTCAGGAGATTGACATGGACCATAGGATATTTCATACTTGGAGCATCCACTTACTCAATTCATGGACTAATTTCTTATAAGGGTATATAAGATATGCATTTTAAGTGAGATCATTTTTTAAAGATTTATATTGCTATGATTTGTATAATTTAAATTGATTATATTCACATCATTTTTTGTCTGTGCAGGTGACCTTTGTGGATACTTAGATCATCAAGATGAGTCGAGGGATGAGCGATGAGGAGTTATAGGATATCTTCACACGCATGTCTCCAAATCAGATGGCAAGATTCAGAGACATGGCAGACCAGGAGCTGTCTCGGACATTGTTAGGCCGCTCTATTAGATCTACTTCGACGAGATCAGATGCTTCAGCTTTGAGCATACAATGTTGACATTCCAGACTTGGGCCAGAGGGAGGGAGTGCTTCAGGGTCAGGGGGATGCTGCAAAGATATGGAGGAAGTGAGCCTGCGATTGGCACGGGATACTGGTGCTACTCCTTGCTCTCGTGGCGGTTCCAAAGAGTGTAGCTCAGGTGGTTGGTGTGGAGACACAGACGCGGTGTCTCCATCTCGTCGTTTTGCTGGAGTTGTGTTACCTCCAAGACACACCTGTGGGGACGTCTACTCCAATTACTCTGGCTTTTGCTCAGTCATCTGCAGATGGCACCCCTATGGGTGCTATACTAATAGATACTACCCTAGTCTGTACATCAGATATACAAGGATCTCGTGGATATGCCTAAGAGCGTGGTCGCAGGTGGGAGAGGATCCATCTTAGGCATACCCCAGAGGGGTATACCTATCTTGTCGATGATAGGTCAAGAGCCATCATCATGAATGATGAGGGGAGGAGGGTGATGGCTCGCATGAGAGAGTTGTGCCAACAAATTTTTTGGCACAATGTCTTAGATCATTGGAAAAATATACTAGAGGGGAGAAAGGACTACATAGTAGCATTCTTGCATGAGGAGTTTCCAGTTCTAGCCACAACAGATAGATTTTCTACGGGCTGGATGATGGAGTGCATAAGTGCATATATGTCACATAGATGATCGAATGCATGCAAGGCACTCAAGAGTGGGGCTGCAAAGCCCAAGTGGCTAGATGCGGATGATTGTTGCCAATTGAGGGAGGAGGATACAGATTCTCCAGGACATTGGAGTCAGCACAGCGCGAGACGGAGTGGTCCATCATTCTGGGAGTGGCGGTCACATGATATATCTAGAGAACTTTGTAAGTTTTTCTTTTATTTTGCTTGCTTTTTTTTTTGCAATATCCTTTGTACTAGCAATCATGTTTCTAATAGTTAGTATTTTGTTTTCTTTGCAGCACTCCATTACAAATCGCGATCCGACCGGCTTTGAGACTGGATATGCAGAGAGGCACGGTCTCACTGCATTCATCGACCGATTATATAAACTCGGTGGCCCTGTAAGTCACTCATCTTTCTTGTCTGTAGTTACCATGTTTAAATAGAATGCATTATTGTATGGTGGATTGATGTATAGTTGTTTCTTTTTTTGTAGAGTCTGTTTGATGCTCCTTTGTGGTGGGACGAGCTTTCGGATGGGAGGATGTATAGCTTGCCCTTCGATCCCTAGAGCTCACACACCCTTCTTTTTTCGTCTCCTGATCTGTGTAGACATTTTCTATGTAGTAGTGATATCCTGCCATGATTGTACCAGTCGCTTTCATTATGCGATCATGTATTTATTTCATATATGAGTGTTATGATTTAAGTACACTTTGTCTTTATTTACACAAGCATTGTACATAGTGCCGAAACTATTTTGTATGGCCCAATTGCCACAAATTTTTTTTCCATGTTACCGTTGCTATTAGCATCACAAATTTACTTGTACGCATCGTTATTAGCATCACAAAGAGTCGTTATCAGCATCGTTATTTGTGTTGGTTGCGACACTGATACCGATGCAAATAGTGATGCTGATAACGATGGTAATACTGACTATTCTATGGTGTCTTTAATAACAACGCTTTTTGCGACGACGGGGGAAAATTTCTTTATTTACATTTTCATAGCTTTTAACGTCGGTATAAGGCCTATATCTTGTAGTGAGTAATAATATCGATAAACATTACTATAGGTAGGTGAATATATATACAAAACTACAACCACTATAATATATGAGGGGTATTGTGATGCAAAATTTGAGGGTATATATGTCTAAGTGTAGATGAATCTATTGGAATGCGCATCAATACATAGCCCTCATATATAGTAAAGTGCATATTGATACTATTTAGAAAAACTATTGATATATATATCAATGCTTTTATTGATGCATATTTTGACATTAATTGAAAATATCTAAACTTGAAACTTACCCTACCTTGCTCATTCTTGTTGGTGACATCGAGCTCAAGAGATAAGTACTTCACTCACTTTCACTTCTTCTTCTTTCTTATTTTATGCTTTTGTATTACTTATCGACAAGATCATTATGCAATGTAGCTATGTTTAACTTGTTTTCTTTCAAATTTTTGCAAGTATTAATGCATGTGTTCTTACACACACACACACACACACAATGTGTGTGTGTGTGTGAGTGTGTGTGTGTGTGTGTGTGAACTACTATTAAATCTTAGCTGTAATATAACTATTCTACATAGTAATATTCATATTGACTTATCTTGTTTGAGGGTAAAATGAAGATTAATTCATGTTAATTAGTTTTTGATGATTGCATGCACTTACAAAAATCATAAAAAATTGGAATGTCGATTATCATATAGATCTCAACACATTAATCATAGAACAATTATAAGTCAAGTAGTTCTATGTCTCCTTGTCTACATTATATTATATTTGATTGATTATAGTAATTAAATTAGCTCATGCTTGTAAATCAATTAAGTCAAACTCTAAAATTGATCCTATTAATATGAAATTGAATATGTCAAATGATTTCTAATAATAATTAGAGTATATAAGATTAAATACAACTAAGAATAATAAAAGCATACATTATTGAATATACCTAATGACTTATGAACTAATGAATGAACAAATATGTATAGAGTAGAAAATTAATAACAATCTTATAAATGTAGACTAGTAAGTCAATAATACTAAAACCATATTCTAGCTAGGGTTTAATATGTTATTTATTAGGATTAAGGTATTTTAAATTATGAGGTGCTTACATATGTACATGGAGGCCTATGTGATAGTGTATATTATCATTGGTACGATTCTCATTTGTGCCAACTTATTATGTTTTGTAAGCCAGTTCATATAAGGAGCTATCAAGAGAATCTAGGACCTGGAGGGTCTTCTTATTAAATCACAAAAAACATGTGCATCTTCATGAGGGGATTCTCATGTTCCACAATAGTCGACTCTTCCTATAGTATGACCTTCAGAGGTGCTAGCAAGGCATATGCAACATTTGGCATTATGTATATGCATACGGGCAATAGTATACTTTTCTATTTGTATCTTGCCAATATATATTAGTACGAATTGAATTACATAGAGAATATGTTATCAAATCATATTGTGTATTATGTATATTTGCAAAACAAGTGGTCCATCTCTAACAAGATAACAAATGTGGACAAAGGGGATAGATCCTCGTATATCTTTGTTATAGATAGTATAATTTTCTATACTTGTCAATATATGCATCAATGTAAGCATGAATATACCTTGGCGTATTCTCCAGTGCTTATTTCCATGCCTATACCATCAAATATATTAAGGTACTCTCTCCAATGGACAAATAAATGAACATTTTGATCATCAGATTTGACATTTTGATCCCTTTTAACATGCAATTCCATTTTTTAGTTTTCATTAATGTATCCCTCATATGTCGTAGTGAATGCATTCTTGCTATAGATGTAGATTATATAAACATTTTTAAGGTCACCTCTATATTCGTGTTTATAGGTGAATTTATACATGTACATCTCATTTGTATTTTTACCCCAGTTATATGTATAAACATGTTCCAGACTTTATTTGCATATCTAAGCACCTACACATTGGACATAATTATACATAGATATCCATGAATACATGTAGAAATATGCTTATAAATAGACTCTATTTTCTTAGTATATAAAATGCATTGATTCACTTCAACATACTATTTCCTTGTACTTTAAAATGATACTATTTTTAAGGAATAATAATATAAGGAACAGAATGGGTAGTCTTAGGCTTTAATGGTAGGTCTCAAACAAATGCCCTAGAAATGCTCCTCTTGAGCTATAGCAACTTTTGTATTATAGAATAGGGAAGCATAGGCTTATCTAATTGGATGGGAGGCAAATCTAAATTGGAATAGTACACAAAGACCTAAAGTTGGAAAAGTTCTCTTAAGTGGACCCGAGGAGCTCAGAAGAGGGTACCAGGAACTACTATTGAGTAGCACACCCTTCCTACCATCTCCATCACCCAATATCTAGGCATTTTATTTATGGAAAATATCAGATGAGCTATAAAGTAGGGTTGAAACGCATGCATGCAACGAATGTTGGCTACAAGCTCACAAATCAAGTGGCATAGTGAGAAATTGAGGTTGCTTTAAGAACTAATCTACCGCCTACAAGCTCAAGAGGGTAACGTGGTGCTCCCTAATTTGAACTCCATGATATAATGTAGGAATGCCCTCGATTATTTCCAGAAAAATATATGCACTTTACACACGATGGGTCCCTCCAATATCCTAAGAGATAGTAGCATTTTAGAGGATTTCAATGCACTATAGGATGTAAATCTCACCTTTATTAGGTAGACAAAAGGAATCAATAAGCTAGGTATAATCTATAGGGATGAGGGGATGATGTGCATTGCTATTTGCTCAATTAAAATCCTATTCTGCAAAGGCCACATCATGGAACAGGCCTTTGAGTGGTGGTATAGTATGCATTACCCTATATTGCACATTACAAGTCTTAACACATTTATTCAAAGGCCTTGTTAGCCAATGGAGGTAGTAATCAAATGTTGCATATCAAATGTGATGAATATATTTCAAGATACACTTAAGGTGGGATGAATTAAAAGCTCATCGCAATGTTAATGTGGTAGCAACAAAGTTGATATAAGAAAGTATAAGTAATGGTGTGCTTGGATTGTATTGCTATTTCATTTGAGACTATGGATGATTGCAAAGCTATCTTTTTGCCTTTCTAGACTATCTTAATTGATTGAGCTTTAGCTTCAATCGGGCATTGCAATTTTATTTTTTGGTGATAGCATTATATATTTTTAAATGCTTAAAGAATTAGTCATATGTTGTACTAAGTTATAAATATTCTATCATCATATCATGGCAATATTATATTTTTGTAAATTAATGGACACGAAAAACCAACAAGATGGCTTATATAAATGTCATATTTTTTTTTTCTCTAATACTATTCTATTAGCTAGAAATGCAAATTTTAGAACACATGTCTGTCGAAGGTTAAAAATTTGAAAAAGCCCTTCCACAAGAAAGGCACTTATTCACAAATCCTTCAATGGAAAAAACATAGGGGACTATCAATATCATGCTCTTGGACCTGTGCTTCTCCAAGGCCTACATTTGACAAGATTTGCCCATTATTTCATGTGACAGTTGAAGTTTATTGAAGTAACTTCAATTGATCTACATTATAAAACTCAAACTATCTATAATTTTTGATATGTTATAAGTAATGTTTAAAAAAAAAAACAAGATGTGTTGTTTGACAGATACAGCACTTTTTTGACTTGTTTTGATGGGCAACATAGCCAAAGCAAGCATGACATCGATCAAATGAGTCGAGAAAAAACGAGAGCTAGCTTACATTTCAAAAAAGCTTTTCAAAACTAAAAAAAAGTTCTAAACATCACACTATGAAATTAGATGGATTTATGTATGGTTGAGAAAAAAGTTCTAGACAAGATGAGACGTCTATTCCTTGACAAATATGATAAATTTACTCTCTTGAAAGAAGGGCATACTTCCAATTCTTCACAAATAAATTGAGCTTATGCTCCTGCCCTAGAAAGTAAAGCCTTGGGTTGCCCTTCGATTCTTGCAAGCATTCACTCTCACTCCACCCACCACCTTATTGTAGGGATCCTTGGGGTCCCATGATCATATGCCTCTCTCTTGGTATTGCATGTGGCCCACTTTACTTTTTCTAATAGGAAGAAGATGGCTTTTCTCCCACCAACCAACAACTTGAAGCCTAGCTGGTCCTCGCGATGAATGCAAATTTTGCTACTAGCTAGCTTTATAACTAAAAATGTACAATCTTTGCTGGTTCTCTTAAGTTTGAAGTACATTTCTTACCAAAAAATATCCATTTTTGCTAGTTAGAAATAGAATAAAGGCCAATTTCTCGAGAGCCCCCTTTGCCCTCTTTGCCATTGTATGAATTTGAGATTTTTTCGAAAACTATGAATGGGAACCGACTCAATACCTTGAGGTACATAATGGAAGCCTTTTTTACTTGGAAGCTTGACTGCCTAATATGAAGCTCTCAAAACTTTGACTATGATTATGTGGGCACAAGGGTTACTCAAGCTCGTTATGATTTTATAATGAATTTTTGCCAAGGAAACCCTGAGGATCATGGTTCTGGTTCTTTCACCATGAGGGGAGTGGCACGAGACAAAGAGAGGGAGGGATGGGGTGGAGAGAGAGACAGACAGACAGATAGAAGTTCATTTATGCTGTATACTACAAGATACAAGCCTTATACCAATGCTCAAAGTGACATAAACATTCATTAAAAAAATTGTCCCCGTCATTGCTAAACGCATCGATATTAGCATCTCTACAAAGTTGTCACTATTTTTATCACTTTTATGATGCAAAAAGTGACACATTAAGTGATGGTTTGTGACATATATTGCAATGCCAATAAGGACACATGCAATAAATTTGTGATGCTAATATCGATGGTCACAGAGAAAAAAAAAGTGTGGCAGGTACGCAATGGTCGTCAAGATGAGCGCAAAATGTACTTGAACCCACAAGACTGATATATAGAATAAGTACAAGTTTGCTAACGAAAACTCATGGAAATATGGCAAGATACAAAGGATGATAAGTGCATCTAAGAAATAGTATATGGAAGATGCCTGCACAAATCACATGACCAAAAAGAAAGAGGGTGTGTGCTCTATGAATGCAAGCGCAAGCTACAGATCCTCAGCATTAGAAAGCTCATCCCGATGCAAAGGAGCATCGAACGGACTGTGCAAAATGAATGACTACAGATCAATCCACCATACATAATGCATTTAAAAAAAATTAACTATGGATAAGAAAGATGATTGACTTATTGGGCCATCACATACATACATTCTATTGATCAATAGTGAGACCGTGTCTCTCTACATATCGAGTCTCCAAGCTAGTGGGATTTGGGTTTGTACTAGAGTGCTACAAACAAAATAGAATAAAAATGTTAGAAACACGATTGTCACTACAAGTGATATTGCAAATAAAGAAAGTGAGAAGAACAAAAGAAAAACTTACAAAGTCCTTCAAATAAGCCTTGTGGCTACCACTCCCCAGATGATGCATGACCCCTACCTCCAATTCACTACAAGATATAGGCCTTATATTGACGTTCAAAGCGACGAAAATGTTCATAAAGAAAAATTTCCCTGTCATCACAAAAACCATCAATATTAGTGATGCTATAAAATAGTAATAGTGACGTGTGCAGTAGATACGTGTAGAAAATTTGTGACGTTAATAGCAACGATAATAGGGAAAAAAATTTGTTGCAAGGCACCACAAATAGCACTATGTGCTTTATTTGGGCCATACAAAAGAGTTTTAGTAATGTGTACAATGCTCGTCTGAATGAAGGCAAAGTGTACTTGAATCCATAAGAGTGATACATAAAATAAATACAAGATCCGTAATGAAAGCGACGGTACAATCATGCCAAGATACAAAGAATGATAATAACATAGTGCATAGAAAATGCTCATCCCGCCACAAAGGAGGATCGAACGAACTCTGCAAAAAGAGAAAAAACTACACATCAGTCCACCATACAATAATATATTTTAATTAAATTAGTAATTACGGACAAGAAAGATAAGTGGAAGAGCCATGCTACCTTCTGGCCGAGCTGGTTGTCACACAAAGCCTCTCAGGGTTTTCATGAAGCGCTCCAAGAAGAACATCCATTGCGTATGGACAGGTGCAGTAATCTCCACTTCATCTACAAGATTCACAAGAAGTGGATTTGTATTGTGAGCATGTTGGTGGGCAAGTATTTCTCAAAGAGACATATCGTCACCACTACTCCCCGCCTTGTGGATTCAATAGAGGACGTCTTAATCTCCTTCTGTGAGATCCATTGCACTAAAGTTGACAACTTATAAATCACCTTGCATATTTCTGGAGTAAGGCATCCTACGATCACGTTCGGTAGTACAAACTACCACAAATGAAGAAGCATTATGAACAACGACTACACTCCAAATAGCAAAATACGCAAGCCAGTTACAATCTATTCGTAGTAAAAACCTGACCTATCTTATGCCAATCATGGAATTTTAGCACTGATAATTGGTCGTCTTTAGAAAATGTGCTCTTCTTTAGTGGATAATGTGCTCTTCTTTAGTGGAAAAAACCCAAGGAGTACGAGGTAGCTGCAAGCGACTATCAACACTCGACTGCGGCCAAAGCGCTTCCATCTTGTCTATCTCCTTCTCAAATCCATTCGTACCCCTACAGTTTCTCTCTTTCCCATGTGGTCCCATAACAAGCTACCCACATTCTTGAAAATATGCATAGGATTCAATAAGTAGTTGATCTTTAAGTGGGTCCAATAAGGCAAGTAGTATAAAATTGAGGACTGTAACATTTCATTTGGATGTGACTCAATGTCGACCATTTTGAGCTTCTACTAGCTTTGGGCATTCATACATGCTAGAGGTCGTCCAAGAAAACCTTCCCTCAGTTCATGACCCTTCGGCAAGAAAGCGACGTGTACTTGATATACCATCTTCTTCATGGTCCATGACCTTCCACAGTCTAACTGTGGCCCACACAATGGACATGCATAATAACTTAAGATAACTAGACCTATCCCAACACCTCTATCCAATGAATACAAACTTGAATAGGATATATTTGATAAAACCAATGAGAACGGAAGTCTACTTACCTGAGCACTCCCTGAATCCCAGAAATTCATACATGGTTCACATGAGAATGGCTCAAATATTGGTGGATCCTCACTATCACACTTGCTCATATCTTCCACGATGACCCCCTCCTTCTACAAAATCTTAAGCTCATCGACTGATGGACGAAGATGCACGTCCATATTTTTGACATTTTAGTGACCGAGAACAAGCAAGCTAAGGATGAGGTGTCATTTCTTCATAGAACGCCACGGAGGGATGTTGTAGTTGACGAGGACTACATGCCACACATTGTAAGAAGTTGAGTATAGACCAAATGGGTTCATGCCATCCATAGAAAGATCAAGCCAAAGATTCCTTCACTCTCACGCAAAGCCTAGAAAGGTAGAGTCAATGTGGCTCAATGCGTGTGAATCCGCTGATATTCGTTGAACTCCACCTGTGGATCTATTCTGCACATGCCACGTTGTCAACCTCGCTATGCTAGATGTACGAAATATGTGATTTATGCATGGGATAAGTGGAAAGTGTTTAAGAAATTTTTGAGGGATAAGCGGCACACACACACACACACATACACACACACATACTCACTCTCTCTCTCTTAATCTCCTTGCGTTGATCTCTCTCTACTCTTCTCTCTATACATCACTTCATCAACAAAAATAAAGAGAGAAGTAAAGAAAAGAGAAAAACAAAGAGAGAAAAGAGAATGCACTTACCTCAAATCTTAAAGAAAAATCCTTTTGTGTTTCTCTCCTTCTTTTTCTTCTTCTCCTTCACAGGTTCCCTTCTTCTTCTTTGCAGTTTTTCCCTCTCTTTTTGTGGTGGATTGGCAGTGGTAGCGGCCTCTCTCTTTCTCTCTCTCCATCTCCCTTGTGTTGATCTCTCTCACTTCTTCTCTCTATATATCTCTTCATCAACAAAAAGAAACAGAGAAGTAAAGAAAAGAGAAAAACAAGGAAAGAAGAGATAATGCACTTACCTCAAAGCTTGAAGAAGAATCCCTTCGTACTTCCCTCCTTTTTCTTCTCCTTCATTGATTTTCTTCCTTTTCCTTTACACTTGTCTCCTCCCTCTTCGTGGATGGCAATGGTGGTGGTGGCCTCTCTCTCCTCTCTATCTCTTACTTGTTTACAAACCTGTAAAATGAAATGCTCGCATTTCAACACTTTTTTATGAAGCCCAATCAACAGGTGATAGTTCATTAAAAATAATCTAGGCATGTTTACTTTTAGAAAGACAAAATCCCATTGCCTTTTAATTGGCAGCGGGATCTCTCCCCTTTTTTATTTCTCCACAAGACACTCTTCCTTCCCCTCCCTTGTTCTCTCTATTTCTCTCTCTCCTTCCCTCTCCACTCTCACTCAACACATGTCATTGCAAAGATAATCAAAGATAGAAAATAAAAAGCTTAAAAAACAAAGATATTGAAGGAAATCTCACCCTACCTCTCTTTATCTCTTTCTCCCCCCTCTCCCTTTACTTTTCTTTCTTAACCTGCTCTCTCATTCTCTCATTTTTTTCCTATTCTTCTTCCTCTCTCTCACTCTATATTTTTTTCTCTCTATCTCTCTCTCTCCCTCTCTCTCTCTCTCTCTCTTTTTCACTCTCCTTCCTCTTTTTACCTCACCCTTCTTTTCTACCTTCTCCTTCTCTCTTCCTTCCCTCTCCCTCTCTTTATTTCTCTCCTCCTCTATTTCTCTCTATTTCCCTTTCTTTGTTTCCTCTCTTTGTTTCTCCCTCCTCTTTCTGTCTCATTGTTTCTCTCACTCATCTTCCTCCCTTCATCTCTCATTTCTCTCTTCCTCTTTCTCCGTGTTTCTTTTCTTCCCTTTCTCTTCCTCTTTCTCTCTTCCTCTCTCTTCCTTCTCCCTCCCTCTCTTTCCATGCATCTCTTTGTAAAGAAAAACAAACAAAGAAAAGAAGATAATACAAAAATAAAGCAAGAAGAGGCAATGCAATTGCCTCAAAGGCCTAAATATGAAACCCTTTGTACATTCTCTTCACACCTTCCCTCCCTTCTTCCTTGCACACTTCTCTTTCTTCTTCATGCATAGCATGGCGACGGTGACGGTGGTGATGAGCTCCCCCCTCTCTCTCTCTCCCTCTCAAAGCTTTAAGCTTTCTCGCTCTCTTTCATTCTTTTTTATAAATGTTTTCTCGGTAAATGTCACACTCAGGTTTTTGAAACCTTTTTCTCAGACCGGCGTTGCTATTCATATCGCTATTAGCATCTCTATATGCGTCACTATTTGCATCTCTATGAGCATCGCTATTTGCATTGCTAGTAGAATTAGTGATGCTAATAGTGAGACATATAGCAATGCAAATAGCCACGCTAATAAAAATGCCACTTTTTTGCATCACAAATGGCCGTCACTATTGCCCCATTCCCTTGTAGTGATTGTGCCCTCATTCCCTCTCGTTGCTATCACCAATGTCCTCAAGAATCATCTGCATCTAGCCACTCGAGCTCTGAGGCACCACTCTTGAGTGCTTTGCAGGGGTTCGATTGTCTATGTGACATGTATGCATGCATACACTCCATCATCCACCCAGTGGAAAACCTCTCTACCATATTAGATACCGGAAACTCCTCGTGCAAGGATGCTACTATATAGTCCATTCTCCCCTTGGGTATATTTTTAAATGGTCCAAGATGTTGTGCCAAAAAACTTGTTGGTACAACTCTCTCATGCGAGACATTACCTTCCTCCCCTCATCATTCATGATCACAATACATATGCTATCATCTACGAGATAACTATCCCCTTTGTGGTACATCTAAGGTGTGTCCTCTCCCACCTATGACCACACTCTTGGGCATAACTAGGAGACCTATGTACATCTGGTGTACCCATGGAGGTAGTATCTCTTGAAGTAGCACCTAGGGGTGCCACTTGCGAACGACTAAGCAAGGTTGGAGTCGTTGGAGTAGATGTCCCCACAAGTGTGAGAAATCCTATAGGTGACATGTCTCCACCAGTACCAAGAGACGGAGACACTACATCGGTGCCTCCAGAACACCCACCTGAGCCATCCTCTCTAGAATCTGCACAAGAGTAAGGAGTAGCACCCCTATCTAAAGGCCACCACAGGCTCACAACATCCACATCTCTACAGCACCCCCTAGAACCACTCCCTTCGTCTGAGCCAGTCTCAAGCATTGATATTCTCTACTAAAAACAGAAGCATTTGAGCATGCCAAAGTAGATATCATGGTATGGCATCCCAATGGTGTCCAGAGATCTCTTAGTCCACCATATCTCTGAATCAAGCCATTTGATCTAGAGACATACATATGAATATCTTCTACAACTTCTCGTCACTCATCCCTCGACTCGTCCTACTCTCCAAATATAATCAAAGGTAATCTACACAGATAGAAAATAATGTTAGCATAATCAACATAAATATTTAAGTAAATCATGGTGATATCAATTTGAAAAAAATGATACCATTTAAAATGCATATTATAGAGTACCCTTAAAATGCATGTTCTAGAGTGCTTCTTCAAATATCAAATTGATTGATGGTACGTATTGTGTTACAATTCCAATCGCACTTCTCCTGAATCTTTCTTGGCCTGCTCGTACCTAGCCAGCCATGTCTCCATGGATGCATGATGCAACATACAAAAATGATTCATTGTCTCCTCCATTGCAACATCCATCCCTTTTTCTACCCCATTTTCAACCACCACATCTCTGGTTAGTCTATCATCCTCCTTCAGTGACCATAGCATACTGTTGTTTGAATCCATCGTTGGTAGCCACTGTGAAATATGTACTAATGCCTCAAACACCAACCAACCTTTAGCCATGCTACCTTTTGGCTTAGCTCATTGTCACACAAATCCTTTTCAGGGTTTTCATGAAGTGCTCCAAGAAGAACATCCATCATGTATGGGTGGGTCCCGAAATCTCCACTATATCTACAAGGTGCACCATGAGCTGGGTTTGTATCATGAGTATGATGGTAGGAAAGTACCTCTCAAAGAGACAAAATGTCTCCATTGCTCCCCACCTTGTGGATTCAATAGAGGATGTATTGATCTCCTTCTGTGAGATCCATTGCACTAGATTCGACAACTTGTAAATCGTCCCATATATTTCTAAAGTGAGGCATCCTGCAATCACGATCGGTAGTACAAACTGCCACAAATGAAGAAGCATTACGAACATTGACTAGACACTAAATAGCAAAATACATATACCACTTACAATCAAGGCTAGTAGAAACCTGACATATCTTATGCCAATCATGGAATTTCAGCCCTAATAGTTGGTCGCCTTTAGAAAAAGTGGATATGAGAGAATGCTTCATACTCGTCATGGGTGTGTGGATAGACCTGATAATTTGCTTCACAATGTGCTCTTCTTTAATAGGCACAACCCAAGGAGCACAAGGTAGTTGTAAGTGACCATAAGTGCTCGACTATGGCCAAAGCGCCTCCATCTTGCCTACCTCCTTCAAATCCATTCATGCCCCTGTAGTGTCTCTCTTTACTATGATGGGTCTCATAATAAGCTGTCCACATTCTTGGAAATATGCATGGGATCCAACAAGTGGTTGATCTGTAAGTGGGTCCATTACAATAACTCCATGTGGAATATTTTTAACTCATACCAGCTTTGGGCATTCATTCATGTTGGAGGTTATCCAAGAAAACTGCCACATATAGCACTGTGTGCTGTATGAGAGCCATACAAAATAGTTTCTGCACTGCTGCATACAAAGCGTTTGCAAACAAAAAGAATCTATATTGAAATCATAAAACTGATAGATGAAATAAATACATGATATCGCATAAAATGCAATTGGTACAATCATAAAACAATATCACTAATACATAGAAAATGTCTACATAGATCGGGCGACTAAAAACTAAAGGTATGTGAGCGCTAAGGATCCGAGGGCGAGCTACAAATCGTCGTCCCCCGAAAGCTCGTCCCTCTGCAAAGGAGCATCAAACGGATTCTGCAGAAAAAGAAACAACATATCAATCCACCATACAATAATGCATTCAAATATCTCATGGTAACTACGGACATGAAAGATGAGAGACTTACTGGGCCGCCGCGTCTGTACAATCGGTCGATCAATGATCTGAGACCGTGCCTCTCTGCATATTGAGTCTCAAGGCCTTGCGGATCACGATTTGTAATGGAGTGCTGCAAAGAAAACAAAATGCTAACTGTTAGAAACATGATTGTCAGTACAAATAATATCTCAAAAAAACTAATAAGCAAAACAAAAGAGAAACTTACAAAGTCCTCCAAATATGTCCTGTGGCCGCCACTCCCAAGATGATGTACCGATCCGGCCTCGATTCGTGCCCTCGCCGCCTCCCGCTGCTGACTCCAACGTCCTGGCAAATTTGTAGCCTCCTCCCTCAGTCGGCGCCAGTCCTCTGCATCTAACCACTCGGGCTTTGGAGCCCCACTCTTGATTGCCTTGCGTGCGTCGGATCGTCTATGTGACATGTATGCACGCATGCAATCCATCATCCAGCCCGTAGAGAGTCTATCCACTGCGGCTGGCACCGGGAACTCCTCGTGCAAGGATGCTACTATGTACTCCTTGCTCCCCTCCGGTATGTTCCTCCAATGATCCAGGACGTTGTGCCGAAAAACTTGTTGGCACAACTCCCTCATGCGAGCTATCACCCTCCTCCCCTCATCATTCATGATGATAGCTCCTGACCTGCCATCCACTAGGTATCCATAATCCCTAGGAGTGTGCCTCGTATGGGCCCTCTCCCATCTCCGTCCACGCTCCTGGGCATATCCAGGAGACCCCTGAACATCCGGTGTACCGACGGGGGTACCCTCTCCCAGAGTGCCACTGAAAGGGGTGCCACTAGAGGGGGTGCCACCAAAAGGAGTGCCACCAGAGGGGGTGCCACCAAAAGGCGTGACATCTGCCGACGGCTGCGCAAAAGCCGGAGTAACTGGAGTGGACGTCCCCACAGGTGTGACAAATCCTGGAGGTGACCGAGCTCTAGCTGAACGACGAGACGGAGACACCGCGTCCGTGTCTCCACAGCAGCACCCCCCTGATCCTCCTGCAGTCGCAGTCCCTCCCTCTGGCCCAAGTCGCGAGCGTCGAGATCGTCTGCTCGAAGCTGAAGCATCTGATCGCACTGAAGCTGATCTAGCAGAGCGCCCTGACGAAGAACGAGACAGCTCTTGATCTGCTATCTCTCTGAATCTCGCGAGCTGATCTGGAGACATACGTGCCATCATCTCCTGAAACTCCTCATCGCTCATCCCTCGACTCATCCTGAAAATATCGATACCTGCATAGATAATAAATAATGTTAGAATAATCAATTGAAACTATACAAAGCGCATTAATATAAATCATTTTTGAAAAAATCCATCTTAAAATGCATATCTTATCTACCTTTATGGAAGATCTAAACAACGAATTGAGTAATACAATTCTCCAAGAATGAAGTATTCTATGGTCCCATGTTAATCTCCTGACATAACTCTGTATACACTGGAAGGTCGATAGACATGTCACCACAAAAGAACGAGTCTGCCTCGTTCTCAAAAAATTCTACGACTTCTGTATTTCCATCATTGTTAGCCGATGCGGGCTCCAAGCTTGCGGTGGCCTCCACCCCTTGTAATTTCGATCCCTCTATTTGCATATATTCTTCATCTATGCCTGGAACATCGCTTTGATCGTATACTCTCGCACCTCTAGGAGTTGAAGGTATAACATACCACCATCGAGGTTGTCGGGGATTTGGATAGAAGATTACCTGCTCACAAACACTTACAAACCGTCTTCAAACCATTGTGACATAAAGCATGTCGTAATACAATTAGCAAGCAAATGACTAGAAGATTACCTGTTCACAATGTGCCGGCAACACAAAGGTCTCCATGGAGGCATGGTGCAACATACAAAAGCGATTCACTTTCTCTTCCATTGAGGCATCCATTCTTTTTTCTACCCCATTTTCAACCACCACATCTCCAGTCAGCCTGTCATCGTCCTTGAGCGTCCATAGCATTTCATTGTCTGGTTCCACCGTTGGTAGCCATTGTGAGATATGCACTAATGCCTCTGACACCAACCAACCCTCCGCCATGCTACCTTCCGGGCGAGCTCGTTGTCGCACAAAGCCTTTCAGGGTTTTCATGAAGCGCTCCAAGAAGAACATCCATCGCGTATGGACAGGTCCGGCAATCTCCACTTCGTCCACAAGATGCACAAGAAGGTGAACTTGTATCGTGAGCATGCTAGTGGGCAGGTATTTCTCAAAGAGACAGACCGTCTCAACTGCTCCCCGCCTTGCGGATTCAATAGAGGACGTCTTAATCTCTTTCTGTGAGATCCATTGCACCAAAGTCGACAGCTTGTAAATGGCCCCGCGAATTTCTGGAGTTAGGCATCCCGCGATCGCGATCGGTAGGACAAACTGCCACAAATGAGAAAGCATTAAGAATAATGGTCACTTTTCAAATTTCAAAATGTCCACGCTAATTAAAATCCATTCTGTTCACAAACCTGACATATCTTATGCCAATCATGGGATTTTAGCCCAGACATTTGGTCATCTTTAGAAAATGCGGACCTGAGAGAACGCATCATACCCGTCGGAGTGCGGATAGACTTGATTACTTGCTTCACAATGTGCTCTTCTTTGGTAGACAAAACCCAGGGAGCGCGAGGAAGCTGCACTCCCCCTTCAGCACTCGACTGCGGCCAAAGCGCCTCCATCTTACCTACCTCCTTTAAATCCATTCGTGACCCTATAGTGTCTCTCTTTCCTGTGATGTGGTCCCATAGCAAGCTGCCCACATTTTTGAAAATATGCATGGGATCCAACAAGTGGTTGACCTGTAAGTGGGTCCAATATGGCAACTCGTAGAAAACTGAGAACCGTCGCATTCCATTTGGATGTGATTCCGGGTTTACCATTTTCAGCTTGTACCAGCTTGCAGCGTTCATACGTGCTGGAGGTCGTCCAAGAAAACCTTCCCTGAGTTCATGATCCTCCGGCAAGAAAGTGGCGTGTCCTTGATATACCATCTTCTTCATGGTTCGTGACCTTCGGGAGTCTAACTGTGGCCCACACAATGGACATGCATGATAACCTGAGGTAACGAGACCTGCAAGGCGATCCACGACCTAGTGAATACTTGATTGAATGAAATAAAATATAGATATTACCGGCGTGAACAAAGGTCTGCTCACCTGAGCACTCTCCCAATCCCGGAAAGTCATGCATCGTCCACATGAGAATGGCTCGAATGTTGGCTGACTGCCGACCATCGCGCCTGCTCATATCTTGCACCGTGACCCCCTCCTCCCACAAAATCTTAAGCTCATCGACTAATGGACGAAGATACACGTCCATATTTTTTACTTTGTAGCGGCCCGGGACGAGCAAGCTAAGGATGAGATGTCCTTTCTTCGTAGAAAGCCATGGAGGAATGTTGTAGTTGACAAGCACTATAGGCCACACACTGTAAGAAGTCGAGCACAGACCGAATGGGTTCACACCATCCATGGCGAGACCGAGCCGAAGATTCCTTGGCTCTCGCGCAAAGCCTGGGAAGGTAGAGTCAATGTGGCTCCATGCGCGCGAATCTGCTGATATTCGTTGCACTCCATCCGTAGACCTATTCTGCACATGCCACGTTGTCAAGCTTGCCATGGCAGACGTGCGAAACATGTGGTTTATGCGGGGGATGAGCGGAAAGTGTCTGAGGACTTTTTGAGGGATGGTCTGCCCTTGCAAGTCTTGTCGATACCTGTGAGCACCACACTTTGGACATGTCTCCATAGTCTCGTATTCATCTCGAAACAATATGCAGTCGTTGATACATGCATGGATGTTATTGTAGTCCATGCCAAGCTTCCGTAAAACATGTCGTGCATCATCACGAGACTCAGGCATGGTGTTTGCAGGTGGCAATATATGATATTTCAATAACCTGAAAAAATCATAAAACACCTTGAAAAATTCCATCCATATTTACAATAATACTGTTTTTAAAAAAAACAATGAAGTCTGTATGCAAGGTACCTGAATAACTCAGTCACACTCGTATCGCTCCAACCGTATTTTGCTTGCACAATTAAGAGTGCAAGTAATGTCTTCAACCGAGATACTCGGCACCCATCATATAATGGTATGGATGCTTCCTCTCTAAGTGGGTCAGATGTCTCAACATCCATGGGAATCAATGCATCGATCATTGCCTCCATCTCAGGCTCCAAGATTGTAGGCAAGTCGGGAAGGTTGTCTGTCTCCTCTGGCATTGACGATATAGATGGGCCTTGCGAGTGGTCTATTGGCTCCTGCCATCCATCCATCTCACGTCCACGAACTCTTCTAATTGGCCGCAAAGGGTGCGCTCCCCCTTGGGTCGAGACATCACCCCCCTGGACACAAAATTTGCCAACAAGACCCAATCTTATTGTGTATAGTTTTCAATTAGCTTGAGAGTACAATGCATGAAAAATGCTAACTTGAAAATACCGTTTGCTGAAAATCTACAATCGCCTGATCAATAATCTCAGGTTGAAACTCGCCAAATCGTCGTACGTGTTCTATAGACAATCGGCGTTTTCGTCTAATTGCCAACTTGCATTGAGAGCAAGGACATGGGACACGCTGATTAAGATACGACTCGCGGTCTTGAACAATAGGACCTTCTTCGTTTGCCATCTTATCTACATTACAGCAAACGAGGCTTAAATGGATAGCTTTTTGGAGATGTACGTCAACTTGCAAGTTGACCATAAACCTTGCATTGTATATAGTAGTCGAGAGATTTTCCGATGTTATATCTCGGCCTTGTATCATGCTCAACGATTTGTTTGTCCCGGTAGATAATTTTTTGTTATATCTCGGCTTTGAGTATAAGTAATCCATTTTAAAATTAATGCGCGCCATCTATGAAATTTTACAACTATAGTAATAAAATTTATTTCAATCAATTCTACTCATAGTCATAAGACCTGAGAGAAATTATCCTATACTCAATTTAAGGGATCTCCACTTCTATAACAATAATTTTGGGTTAATTTTGATGAAGTACGTGGCCGTATGCAAAGCACATTGCATACCATTATCGATACGTATATTATCTTAAATTTCATTCCCTTCCCTCTCCCTGTCCCTCTCCCTCTCTTCCTCTCTTTCTCTCACCCTCTCCCTCACCCTCTCGTTCTCTTTCTCTCCCTCTCTCATTTCCTCCCTCCTCCTCCCTCTCCCTCTCCCTCCCTCTTTCTCCCTCTCCGTCGCTCCGTCGCTCCCTCTCCCTCCCCCTCCCTCTTTCTCTCCCTCTCTCATTTCCTTCCCCTCCCCCTCCCTCTCCCTCTCCCTCTCCCTCTCCATCTCCCTCTCTTTCTCTTTTTCTCCCTCTCCCTCTCTATCTCTCTTTCTCTCTCATTTCCTAAACAAGCAAAAAATAAAGTGATTTAAACATCCTCCAAGCAAAAGGGAGAGGGAGAGATACAATGCACTCTCCCTCTCTTTCTCTTTCTATCCCTCTCTCATTTCCTTCCCCTTCCTCTCCCTCTCACTCTCTTTCTCTCTCATTTCCTCTCCTAAACAAGCAAAAAATAAAGTGATTCAAACATTAAACAAGCAAAAGGGAGATGGAGGGAGAGAGAGAATGCACTCTCCCTCCTTCTCCCTCTCTTTCTCTTTCTCTCCCTCTCCTATTTCCTCCCCCTCCCTCTCCCTCTCCCTCTATTTCTCTTTCTCTTTCTTTCCCTTTCCCTCTCCCTCTCCCTCTCTTTCTCTCTTACTCTCTCGTTTCCTCTCCTAAACAAGCAAAGAAGAAAGTAATTTAAACATTAAACAAGCAAAAGGGAGAGAGAGAGAGAGAATGCACTCTCACTCTCTTTCTCTTTCTCTCCCTCTCTTTCTCTCCCTCTCTCTCCCTCTCCCTCTCCTTCTCTTTCTTTTCCTCTCCTAAATAAACAAAAGAGAACGATTTAAACCTTCAACAAGTAAAAGAAAGAGAGAGGGAGACTCACCAATGAGATATGGCGAGCGTGGGCGGCTTCTCTTTGCAACGAGGGCTCCTCCTCTCCTTCGCAAACAACGACGGTGGCGGTAGCGGTGGCGGCGGCGGCGGCAGCAAGTCTCTTCCTCCTCTTCTTTCACAAAGCCTTGGCTCTCTCCCTCGCTCTCGCTCTCAAAAGGCGAAGAAAACAAAATGAAAACGGCGCTCTGGTCTCGGCCGCGCTTTTTTTCCCTGCGGCGTCACTATTGGCGTCGCTATTAGCGTCGCTATTTGCGTCGCATTTGCAAATGCGATGCAAATAGCGACGCTAATAGCGACGCCAATAGCGACGCCGATAAACGCCGTCGCTAATCGGCGTCGCTATTGCCCCAGTCCCTTGTAGTGATGGTCCATAGAATCTAGGGGCTAATTTCACAACTGGGTGTCTATCTACACTTTGTAGTCTATGTTTTTCTATTCTCAACCAAACATAGTCATCAACTTTGAAATTCATTGCTTGTCTTTTCTTATTGGCTTATTTGGTATATGATTGCTAGGCTTTGGCAATCATGGCTTTTACCTTATCAAAAATAGTATTATGTATACTAGCAATATCATCAGCACTCTGAATTCTATTTGACAAAGATGCAACATGTGTAGATAATCTATAACCATAAATCACTTCAAACGGTGCTTTCTTTGTAGATGTGTGTGGTGTATTGTTATATGCAAATTGTAATAAATGCAAATGTGTATCCCATGTCTGTGGTTTAGAAATAGTATAAGCACGTAAAAGATCTAGAATAGTGCTATTAGTGGCTTATGTTTGTCCATTAGTTTCAGGATGAAATGCAGATGAGAAATCAATTTTTGTGCCTAGGTTAGCAAACAGAGTAATCCAAAAGTTGTTACAAAATCTAGAATCACGATCTGAAATAATAACTTTTGGTAATCCATGGTTAGTGAAAACAGTTTTCAAAAACAATTGTGCTGCTTGTGATGCTGTTAAAGTTTTCTTACATGGAATGAAATATGCTTGTTTACTAAACCTATCTACTACTGTCCAAATCATATCATGGTTAGATTTAGTATTAGGTAAACCAATAATAAAATCCATAGAAATTTGTTCCCATGGTCTAGATGGAATAGACAAAGGCATAAGTAATCCATACTGTTTACCATAATGTCTCTTAACTCTTTGAGAAATCAAACATTCAGAAACAAAGTTAGATACATCAGTGTCCATATGCGGCCAATAAAAATCTTCAGTTAATGTACGTAAAGTAAATATGATACTTCTACGACCTTGATATGGAGGACAATGAATCTCATTCAAAACAAAAGATTGGAATGGAACTGTAACACATAATCTATTTTCATAAAACATAAATCCATCGTTATAAGATAGTGAATCAATAGGAATCAAGTTATTTTGAACTAATTTATTCCAATCAGTATGAAAAGTAATGTCCTGATGATAAGTATCTTTCATAGCAATCAAAGAATCAAAAGATATAACAGAAATATTATGAATGGCAGGTCTTCTACTTAATGCATTCAGCCACTACATTTTATTTACCGGGTTGGTATTGAATGATAGGATGAAAACTCTGAATAAAGGATGCCCATTTGATATGTCGGTCAAATATTTGGGGTTAGCTAAGTAAATGCCTTATACTTTGCTGATCGGTCTTAATCATAAATTCTGAACCCATTAAGTAGTGTTTCCACTATCTTAAGGCTTGCACAACAGCTAATAATTCTTTGTCATATGTGGAATATTTCAGTTTAGAGGGTTTCAACTTACAACTAGAATAGGCTATAGAAATATTTCAGTTTAGAGGGTTTCACTTACTACTAAAAAGAATGGTCTATTAAAATCGGGCAACTGTAGGACAGGGGCATGGGTTAATGCATGTTTCAATAAGTCAAAGGATTTCTGTTGATTATCGGACCAATGATAAACAATACCTTTCTTCAGAAGTTTAGTCAGTGGTAAAGCAAGTAATGAAAAATTACGCACAAACTTCCTATAGAAACTAGTAAGACCTAGGAATGATCGTAACTCATGCACATTTTTAGGTATAGGCCAATTCAATATTGCATCTATTTTCTTAGGGTCAACTTTAATTCCATCAGATGATACAATATGACCTAAATACTCAATTTCTATTTTAAAGAATTCACTCTTTTCCGGATTTGCATACAGTTGATTATCTTTTAATAACTGGAAAACCAATGACAAATCCTCATAATGTTCTTTCTCATTTTGACTAAACACCAAAATATCATCAAAGAAGACAATTACACAAATATAGCATGTGCATTAGTCAATCCAAAAGGCATCACTAAAAATTCGTAATGACCAAACTACCACTCCCTCTGTCTGGCCCAAGTCTGAAGCGTCGACCTTGTTTGCTAGAAACTAAAGCATCAAAGCGCACCAAAGTAGATCTAGTAGAGCGGTCTGATGGTGTTTGAGACATCTCATGGTCTGCCATATCTCTGAATCTCGCCATCTAATTTACAGACATACGCATGAAGATATCTTGTAGCTCCTCGTTCGCCGCTGATCCCTTGACTCATTGTGATGATCTAAATATCCACAAAGGTCACCTGCACAGACAAAAATTGATATTAGCATAATCAATATAAATCATATAAAACACAGTAATATAAATCTTTAAAAAATGATCTTACTTAAAATGCATATCTTATGTACCCTTATAAGCGATTCGTTAATGAATTGAGTAGGTGGATGCTCCAAGTATGAAGTACTCTATAGTCCCATGTCAATCTCTTGACACAACTCTGTATACATTGGAAGGTCCATAGACATGTCACCACAAAAGGATGAGTCCATCTCGTTCTCAAAGAATTCTTGGACTCTTATATTTTCATCATTGTTACTTGATGTTGGCTCCTCTATATACTCCAGGCTTTCGGTGGCCTCCACCCCTTGCAATATTGACCCCTCTATTTGCATATTGTCCTCATCTATGCTTGGAACATCGCTTTGATCATATACTCCTGCACTTCGGGGAGTTGAAGGTATAACATACCACCATTGAGGTTGTCGGGGGTTTGGATAGAAAATTACATATTCACAATCACGTACAAGAGATATTTAACTATTGTGACATGTTCCATGTTGTAATACAATTAAAAAACACATGAACTCATACACCTTTTCACAATGGCCCAGCAACACAAAAGTGTCATGCAAATCCGTCCATTTTTTTTCGGAATCTATTTCAAGAAATCCAGATGGACCTCATCGAACTATTGCTCCAGCTCCTTCAAGTAACACTTTGAACCACTGCACATCGAATATGATCATGGAGAAGGTACGGTAATCCACTGTGACAATACTTTGAAAGTTTCCAAAATACTCCATCTCATCTATAACCGTGTTTGGATCCATTGCTCGTCATTGGCTCTCTTGTTCGAACCTTGCAATGATACCGCAATCTGTTGTGGAGCGTATTTTGTCAATACTCTCCACGCAAAAATGTCGTCCGTGTGACCACGCCACACTATATATTTTGTACTGTACATTGAAACACTCAATTAGTTGTCGCATATAAAATATAGATACGACAAACCCTAAACACATTATCACCTGTGGACTACATCCCCTCGAGAATTCCCACTTCTTGGTTGAGACCTCTGCCCCTTCGCGAGACGCTGGGTCAAAGATCCATGCAACTATCACGTTGACATAAACCACGACATCTCCTCCATGCCCTCAGGATATCAAATCAATCAATGGCACATACTACGTCAAAATTCAAATCCCACTTCCTCTCGATTTTTTCTAGCTTCCTGGTACCTAGCGAGCCACGTCTCCATAGAGGCATGGTACAACATACAAAAACGATTCAATTTCTCCTGTGTTGTAACATCCATTATTTTTTCTACCCATTTCCAACTACCACATCTCCGATCAATCTATCATCGTCCTTCAACAACCATAGCATACTATTTTCTGAATCCACCATTGGTAGCCATTCTAAAATAAGCAGTAACACCTTAGGCACCAAGTAACCTTCAGCCATGCTTCCTTCTAGCTGAGCTCGTTGTTGCACAAAGTCTTTCAGGGTTTTCATGAAGCGCTCTAAGAAGAACATCCATCGTGTATGGACAGGTCCAACAATTTGCACTTCATCTACAAGATGCACAAGAAGGTGGATTTGTATTAAGAGCATGCTAGTAGGCAGGTATTTCTCAAAGAGACATACTGTCTCCACTGCTCCCCGCCTCTTGTGGACTCAATAGAGGACATCTTAATCTCCTTCTATAAGATCTATTGTACTAAAGTCGACAACCTGTAAATTATTGAGATGGCAAGCTCAACACGTGTGGACATTGATGATGGACGACCTAGCTAGATGGGTCCGCACGTCTACAGTGTGTGTTTGGTGTAGCACCTCAAGTAAATCCTACCATCACGCGATTATTGACATGGTATTAGAGTCGCGCCACTGAGAGAGGCTAATTTTGAAGGCTAAAGTGAAGGAGAAGAAGCAAGGTTCGAGCAAACAAGGAATGGGTAAGAAGCTCTCCCATTCTTCCAGTCTCTCTCTTGGATAGTGCCTGTGGAGACACCGGAAGCAGGGTAGAGTGAAAATCTTAGATTGCTGTGAGATTTAGTATGCAAGCAAAGCATTGTATATTTTGGGCGTTTGAGGCCATTTCAGGCCCTATTTTAGAGTCACAAGGTTGTAGACAACAGTTTCAGGGTACACTATGATTTCGGCTCTATTGACCGAAAGTGGGTGCACAGGTTACAGATTTTGAATCTGTAATTTTTGAGGTGTTTGCAAGAAGCAAACATAAGGTTTATTTGCAAACAAGTTACAATTTACATGTACTATTGAGCAATCAGTTAAAAAGGTTACTTGGTGTAGTGTTGTGCATGTGTTGTGAAAGATTACAGAAGACTAGCTTGTTGTGTTGTATTCTTGTTTGTGATAATGGAAGAGAATAGTGGAAATTCCATTATTGAGAAGCTAGACAAGAACAACTACCCTTCATGGAAGTTCCATGTGACAAACTTCCTCATTGGAAAGGGTCTTTATGAGTTTATTTTAGGTGAAGAAAAGGAGCCAGAGCTGGGTATCCCTCTGATTGCAAATGAATTAAAAGCATGGAAAGAATGGAATGCGAAAGACAAAAATGTGATGTACTGGTTATTAATAGTCATTGATAATATGATGTTGGGACATATCAGGAATGCAGAAACTTTAAATGCAACTTGGACAAATTTTGAGAACATGTTTTCAATAGATACAAAGGCAGAAAAGATACAACTCAAGCAAGAGTTCAATGCCTTGAAGAAAGGAAAAATGTCTATCAATGAGTATGTTTTAAAGGTGAGAAGCATTGCCAATGCTTTAAAAACAATTGATGCAATGCCTGATGATGATGCTTTGGTTTCATCCACTTTGAGTGGCCTTAATAATGAGAAGGCATAAAAATCACTTGTTACTTCAGTATATGTGCGGAAGCCATTTCCAGATTTTGATGAGCTAATCTCTCTCATGATTATCGAAGAGATCAATATGCAGGGTGACTAATCTTAAAAAAATGGTGAATAGGTTCAAGTATTTTATTTAAGTTCAAGAAGGGAACGTGATAGATCCTTTTTGAGAGGCCGTGGTATGGGACATATTGGCGATAACTAGCAAAACATATTAAATGAGCAATTTGGTGAAATGTAGGTTTCAGGAGGTCAAGGAAACTTTAGAGGCAAGGGGAGCTCTAGAGGAAGAGGTGGATGGAAAAATAGAGGTTCTGAAAATTCTTCCATTGTTTTCCATTATTGTGGCAAAACACGCGATATTGCAGCCCATTGCTATGCTAAGAAGGATGATATTCACAGTGGTAAATTGCAACAAGGAAACTATGCGTCGTCTTCAAAGACAGAATGAAGACAAAAATGAGCATCTATTTGTTATGTAGCATATGATGAATGTAATTATAGGAAAGGGGACACATGATGATGTATGGTATGTCAATTCAGGTGCATCTAATCATATGACCACTCATGTTGAATGGTTTGGAGGTATGTAGGACTTACAAGATCCAGGCTATGTGTAGACGAGTGATGATTCATGCCACCCAATTTCACACATTGGAAATGTTCTCTTGTCCTTGTATGATGACCAGACAAAGAGTCTGACACATGTATTACATGTGCCATCAATCATAAAGAATCTAGTGTCTATTGGTCAAATGGTAGAGTAGGGGTTGGAGGTCTGATTCAATGCAAAATGTTATTTTGTAGAATATTTTAATGATAAGTGCAAGTTGATCGCAAAAGGAAGTAGAGTTGGTCAAATGTTCACTTTAGATGTTGGAATTCCTGCAATGGATGCTTCTATGTATGCTAAAGGAAAATAAGTAGTTACAGATATTGAAATATGGCATAAACGTATTGGACATGCAAATGTGCAAAGGATAAAATTAATGCAGTCCAAAGGAGGGTTGACTTCTTTTAGAGTTGTAGAATTGCATAAAGTCTATGAAGCATGCCAGTTTGGTAAGCAAACAGGACAACCCTTCTTGCATGACAAAGAAGTGAGTAGAAAAATACTTGATGTAGTGTATAAAAATGTTTGGGAGCCTACACATAATATATCTCTTGGTGGCAGCAAATACTTTGTCACATTTATTGATGACTGTTCAAGGAAGCTATGGATATACTTCATGAAGGAAAAGAGTGGTGTTTGAGCATTTCAAATATTTTAAGGGAGCTGTTGAAACAGAAATGGCTTAAAAGTGAAGTGCTTGAGATCAGATGGAGGGGGAGAGTACCCCTTCAATGAGTTTACTAGCTTCTTGAGGACTCATGGAATAAAGAGGCAATTTACTTACAGGTATACCCCACAACAAAATGGGGTTGCAGAAAGAAAAAATTGGCATATTGTAGAAGTCGCACATGCATTAATGGCTGAAAAGAATATGCCCAAACATTTTTGGTCTGAGACTGTCCATACTGTTGTCTACATTATTAACAAAACTCCCACAGTTGCAGTTCATGATGGGATGACTCCAGAAGAATGCTTTACTAGCAAGAAGCCTGATGTATCACACTTGAAGGTATTTGGTTGCATTGCATATGTTCATGTGCCAGATGAGCTACGGAAGAAGCTTGATCCAAAGGTAGAAAAATGTATTTTAGAGTAGAAGGAGTATCACTATTATAACCCTATCACATGTGAGTTCAAAGTGAGCAGGGATGTTATCTTTAATGAGATGAGAAGTTGGTATGAACTTATTGTGGTGATGTATTATATAATGATAATGATCAGGATAGCTATGTGTAGAAATAAAATTAATAATCAAGGAGTCTTAGAGTACCAAAAATATCATCAAAGCGTTGGATGGTGTATCTACCATTCATTTGGGATTTGATGGAGATTGTAGTGATTTATAGAGTTTGGATGATGAGCTTGGTATTCCTTCAGTCAGGATACCAGGTGTATAGAGATCTCATAGTAATGTAAAGGCTCCATTGAGTGATCCGATGGTACCCAGATCTAGCAGGGTCAGATGCCCTGTTAAAAGATTTAGTTTTGAAGGTTATGCACCTCACCATTATTCTTATATGGTAAAACTAGTTGAGGATGTTGAGCGCACTTGTTTTGAGGATGTTGTTCGTCATGCTCATTGGGATGCAGCAATGGATGAGGAGATGGCTGCATTAGAAGCCAATAGGACTTGGGATTTGATACCCTTACCTAAGGGTAAGAAAGCTATTGGATGTAAGTGGATTTACAAAGTCAAGCCTAATGCAGATGGTTCAGTTAGCAGGCATAAAGCTAGTTGCAAAAGGCTATGCTCAAACATATGGCATAGATTATGAAGAGACATTCAGTCCAGTTGCTAGGATGGCAACTGTTAGATGTGTGATTGCCTTGGCAGCATCCAAAGGTTGGAGTTTGCAGCAAATAGATATTAAGAATGCCTTCTTGCATGGTGAATTGCAAGAAGAAGCGTATATGGAGCAGCCAGCAGGTTATGAGGATTTAGAGCATCCCACATATGTGTGCAGGTTAAAGAAGGAGCTCTATGGACTGAAGCAAGCACCTAGAGTATGGTCTGACAAGATTGGAGAGTATCTTATCAATATTGGATTTTGTATTTCTGATGTTGATCACTCTCTTTATGTGAGAAAGGGAGATGCAGGTTTCGTCATCATAGGCATCTATGTGGATGACTTGATTATTACAGGTGACAATGACAATGGGATTGCTGAAGTTAAGGAATTCTTGAAGAAGAAGTTTGAGATGAAAGATTTGGGTGAGCTGAGATACTTTCTTGGTATTGAGGTGATCAGATGTGATGATGGTATATGGCTATCCCAAAGGTAGTATGACTTGGATATGGACAGCATATAAGCCTCTTTTAGTACCATTGGAGCAAAATGTGAAGTTGTGTGCCGACTTTGGGGATGAGATAGAAGACCCTACTATGTTTAGGAGGATAGTAGGGAGTTTGTTTTACATAACTACCACAAGGCCAGACTTGAGCTATGATGTTGGCCTTGTCAGTCAGTTTATGTAGATGCCTAGAAAGCCTCATTTGGATGCAATCAGACGGATATTAAGGTATGTGAAGTCCACTTTACATTATGGATATTTTTATGAGGCAAGTAAGGACATATAGATCTTTGGATACACAGATGCAGATTGGGTTGGTAGTATGTCAGACAGAAGGGGATGAGATAGAAGACCCTACTATGTTTAGGAGGATAGTAGGGAGTTTGTTTTACATAACTACCACAAGGCCAGACTTGAGCTATGCTGTTGGCCTTGTCAGTCAGTTTATGTAGATGCCTAGAAAGCCTCATTTGGATGCAATTAGATGGATATTGAGGTATGTGAAGTCCACTTTACATTATGGACATTTTTATGAGGCAGGTAAGGACATATAGATCTTTGGATACATAGATGCAGATTGGGTTGGTAGTATGTCAGACAGAAGATCTACTAGTGGATTCATATTTTCCCTTGGTAGTGCAACAATTACATGGAGTAGCAAAAAGAAACCTACAACTGCTTTATCGAGTATAGAGGCTGAGTATAGAGGTGTTCATAGGGTAGCATGTGAGGCAGTATGGCTGCAAAAGTTATTATGCGATTTGGATGTACAAGGAGATGGTCCAATTGTCATTCATTGTGACAACATGAGTAGCATATAGCTACCTAGGAATCCAGTGTTCCATGGTAGGATAAAACATATTAAGGTACACTACCACTTTTCGAGAGAGAAGGTACTTGCAGGAGAGATTGACTTGGTATATGTCAGCACATAGGATCAGATAACTGACATTTTCACAAAGGCATTAGGTTCAGAGAAGCTTCGAAAGTTCTCAAGCTTACTTGGAGTTGCAGAGATAGAGTTGAGCTTGAGAGGGAGTGTTGAGATGGCAAGCTCAACACATGCGAATATTGATGATCGACCGCCTGGCTAGATGGGTCTGCATGTCTATACTTAGCATGTTGGTGGTCATTATGATACTCAAATGGCCATTGACTTATCACTTATTATATTTAGGTTGTTACACCTACCTACAGCTGGCAAAGATATAGCGCCAACCGATTAGTGTAGTCAGTTATGCACTGTTTGACTTAAAAGGCCACTTTCCTTTATGTTGTATCTTATCTATACTTTGTGTACATTGTATAGTGTGTGGAAGAAGAAGAAGAAATCAACAAGAAAACATTGTTTGCCTCTTTATTTCTTCTTGTATTCGTGAGTGAGCTTCCTCTTGTGTATACAGTGTCCGTTTGGCACACTAGCTCAAGCAAATCCCCCCATCAAGCGATTATTGACATAAATTGCCCCGTGTATTTCTAGAGTAAGGCATCACGCGATCGCGATTGGTAGTACAAACTGCCACAGACGAGGAAGCATTATGAGCAATGACTACACTCCAAATAGCAAAATACGCATGCCACTTATAATCCATTCGTAGTACAAACCTAATATATATTATGCCAATCATGGGATTCTAGCCCTGATGATTAGTCGTCTTTAGAAAACGTGGACATGAGAGAATGCATCATACCCGTTAAAGTGCAGATAGACTTGACAGTTTGCTTCACAATGTGCTCTTCTTTAGTGGACAAAACCCAAGGAGCGTGAGGTAGCTGCAAGTGACCATCAGCACTCGGCTGTGGCCAAAACGCCTCCATCTTGCCTACCTCCTTCAAATCCATTCGTGCCCCTACAGTGTCTCTCTTTCCTGTGATATGGTCCCATAGCAAGCTGCCCACATTCTTCAAAATATGCATGGGATCCAACAAGTGGTTGATCTATAAGTGGGTCCAATATGGAAACTCGTAGAAAACTGAGAACCGTTGCATTCTGTTTAGATGTGACTCCATGTGGACCATTTTTAGCTTGTATCAGCTTTGGGTATTCATATGTGCTGGAGTTCGTCCAATGAAAGCTTCCCTGAGTTCATGACCCTCTGGTAGGAAAGCAGTGTCTCCTTGATGTACCATCTTCTTCATGATTCGTGACCTTCGGGAGTCTAACTGTGGCCCACACAATGGACATACATGATAACTTGAGGTAACCAGACCTGTCCCAACATATCTATCCAGTGAATACAAACTTGAACGAGCTATGATAGATATTACCAATGAGAACATAAGCCTACTTATATGAGCACTCTCCGAATCCCGGAAAGTCATGCACGGTCCACATGAGAATGGCTCGAATATTAGCAGACCGTCGACCATCATGCTTGCTCATATCTTGCACGGTGACCCCTTCTTGCCACAAAATTTTAAGCTCATCAACTAATGGACGAAGAGACATCCATATCTTTGACTTTGTAGCGGCCAGGAACGAGCAAGCTAAGGATGAGATGTCCTTTTTTCATAAAAAGCCATGGATGGATATTGTAGTTGACAAGGACTATAGGCCACACACTGTAAGAAGTTGAGCACAGACTGAATGGGTTCACACCATCTATAACAGGACTGAACCAAAGATTCCTTGGCTCTCGAGAAAAGCCTAGAAAGGTAGAGTCAATGTGGCTCCATACGTGTGAATCCGCTGATATTCGTTGAACTCCATCTGTGGACCTATTCTGTGCATGCCATGTTGTCAAGCTCACCATGCCAGATGTACGAAACATGTGGTTTATGTGGGGGATAAGTGAAAAGTGTCTAAGAACTTTTTGAGGGATGGTCCACATGTGAGCACCACACTTTGGACATGTCTCCATAGTCTCGTATTCTCCTCGAAACAGTATGCAATCATTGATACATGCATGGATGCTATTGTAGTCCATGCCAAGCTTTCATAAAACATGTTGCATATCATCACGAGACTGAGGTACGGTATTTGCAAGTGGTAATATATGATACTTTAGTAACCTGAAAAAAAATCATAAAACACCTTGAAAAAGTGCAAATATTTTTAATGATAGTGTTAAAAAGAAATCAACGAAGCATACGTACAAGGTATCTAAACAACTCAGTCACACTCGCATTGCTCCATCCATATCTTGCTTGCACACTTAGGAGTGCAAGCAGTGTCTTTAGGTGAGATACACGGCATCTATCATATAATGGTATTGATACTTCCTCTCTAAGCAGATCAAAAGTCTCGACATCCATGGGTATCAATGCATCAATCATTGCCTCCATCTCAAGCTCCAAGATTGTAGGTAAGTCTGGAAGGCTGTCTGTCTCCTCTAGTATTGATGGTATAGATTGGGTAGTACCTTCCAAGTGGTGGATTGGCTCAAGCACTCCATCCATTGTAAACCCACAAACTCTTCTAACTGGCCATGAAGGGTGCACTCCTCCTTGGGACAAGACGCCACCTCCTTGGATAAAAAATTTTCCAACCACACCCAATGTTTTTGTATATGTTATTCAATTAGCTTGCGAATACAACGCATGATTGATATACACTTTTCTTACTATTTGCTCAAAATCTGAGATCCCCTGATCAATGATCTCAAATTGAAACTCACTAAAGCGTCGTACGTATTCTATAGACAATATACATTTTTGTCTAATTGCCAGCTTGCATTGAGAGCAAGGACATGGGACACGCTGATTAAGATATGCCTCGCGATCTTGAACATCACGACCTTCATCATTTTCCATTTAGTCTACATTACAACAAACAATTTGTTTTTTTTATCATTCTTTTTTTCTTTCCTAAATTGTTTAAGAAGGGATTTATTCTCTTGTAACTCAACAAAATTAACGTATGTAAAGTCTCCACCCACCCACAAATTAATGTATGTTGGAGTGTTTTCCATCTCGTGGTATTGCAGCGGACCTCGCCACCACTCTCTCTTTGTTTTTTATTCATTCATTCTCTTCTCTCCTTCCATCTCTCTCTCTTTTCTCTTTTATTATTATGTTGTATGTTTATTCCCTCTCTCTCGTTCCTTTTTCATTTTTCTCTTCCTCTCCCTCTCTCATTTCCTTTGACAAAACATCTCTCTCTCTCTACTGCTATCACTACCACTACCACTACCACTACAATAAACAAGAAAAAAAAAAAAACAACAACAACTACTACTACTAGTAGTACTACAACAACAACAACCAAGAAAATAAGAAACAACAACTACTACTACCACTACTACAACAACAACAATAAACAAGAAAAGAAAAAAAACTACTACTACAATAATAATAACAACAACAAACAAGAAAACCACTACCACTACCACTACAATAAACAAGAAAAGAAGAAAAAATAACAACAACAACAACTACTACTACTACAATAACAACAAACAAGAAAATAAGAAAAAACTACTACTACTACTACTACTACTATTACAACAATAACAACAACAACAACAAACAAGAAAACTAAAAAACAATAAACAAGAAAATAAAAAAAACTACTACTACTACAACAACAACAAACAAGAAAAATGCTATTACTACTACTAGTACTACTACTACAATCATGATTATGATGACTACGACTACGACTACAACTACCATAACAACAACAAATAAGAAAAGAAGAAATTAAACAACTACTACTACTACTATCACTACCACTACCACTACTACTACTACGACTACCATAATAGCAACAAACAAGAAAATAAGAAATTAAACAACAACTACCATTACCGCTACCACTACCACTACTGCTATCACTACCACTACCACTATTACCACTACCACAATAACAACAAATAAGAAAAAAAGAAAAGCAGAAATAAAATAACAACAACAATAACAACAACCTCTCCCTCCCTCTCTCCCTCCCTTTCTCCCTCCCTCCCTTCCTCCCTCTCCCTCTCTTTCTCTCTTTTTCTATTATGTTTAATATTTTCTTCCTCTCTCTCTCGTTCCTTCTTTCCTTTTCTCTCTTCCTCTCCCTCTCTCATTTCCTCTCTTTCTCTCTCAATATACATGTTTTTAAACAAAAATATGTAAAAGAAAAGGAGAAAAAAAAAACAAAGAAAGAAGGAACAATGCACTCACCGTAAAGGCCCGAGGATGGATTCGGTGGCTCCTCTTTACGATGGCGGCTCCTCTTCGCCCTCCATACACTTCGTCCTCTTCTTTGCAAATGGCAGTGGTGGCAGTGAGAAGCTTTCCTTCTTTCTCTTTCTCTCCCTCTCCCTCTCAAATGCAAGATGGAGTTCCCTCTCCCTCTTTCTCTCTCTTTTGTTCATTCGCGCAAAATAACATGCTCCGGTTTAGGCCCGCGTTTTTTCGTCTGAGCACCATTGCTATTTGTGTCACATTTGCGATGCAAATAGTGATGCTTCTATTTTGCGTCGGAAAGCACTGTCGCTATGCATCCGTATCCTTGTAGTGAGAATTTGCATAGGACCTACATCCAATCCTTAGACTAAGCCTAGTAAAAATACCAAGTCAATCGACTGTTCAAGAATCCATTGTTCTATAACGGCCAATTCAATTTGGTTTTCAAAACCCGGATGGGAATAATCCTCGGCAAGCTCATATTTTGATGAGTGGTCTTTTTGGGTATTTCATGACATTGATATTAATTTATTTTATTTAATTGACTTACAAGAAAAGTTGAAGCAGGAGGCCCAACCCTATCAAGGAGCTCATGGAAGGCAAGGAAGGACAAAGAATCAAAGATGAGGTCTTGATTACCATACAAAGCATCAAAGATGAAGTCCTAAAAGAGGAGGACCTCGCAAAGAGTAACCCTCAGCAAGAAGGCCACCACCCAAGAATAGCCCCCATAAAGCCGCCTCAAAAATTTCCTTGCCTAAAAAAGCCACCTTCGCCACCAACATCTCCACCAAACACTCCCTTCTGAAGTCAAAGGGACAGAAGCACCTACAAGAAGAAGACCCCCAATAGGGGAACAAGCCCCTTACCATAGCGATAAAAAATCCCATAGGCCATAGCACCACCCTTATTACTACCCACAGCCCCTCCCCAATATCAGGCCTACATCCTTGATCCTCATCCTCTAAGAGTTCAATTAGGAAATGGCTCTCTAGTCATTGAAATTCATGAATCAGTTCTTTACTTGGTAGCAACACTAGTGGTAGGAGCTTGCCATGCACGTCGACCCCCTAAAAAAGGTGAATATTGCCCTCTTGGGGCAGCTTACTACTACCCTCCATGACCATTGGCAATGGCTGAAAGCATGCCAAATTTCCCAACTCACCTTTGTCAATGATGCCAGAGAGTAGAACCCAACAGTAGGAGAGAATGTGTTTCTCCAAGCTTGAATGGTTGGAGGGAAGAATTCGGATAGTGTGATCCCACTTGCCCTAGAGATCATTAAGGAAATCTAATAGAACTATGAGTGGGAGTGGATCGACCCACTCAAAGAAGCTAAAACATGAGCTCTACGCCACCATGACAGACTCTTACTCCAAGCTCCCCTCTCTATCTTTATCAAAACCTTAGATTTTTTAGCTCTTGTGTTAGTTGAATCTTTGATACTTCATTGCCAAGTGTAGGAGCACCAAAACACTGAGGAAGAGCAGTGGATTCAAGTCCTACAACAAGTTGTCTAGACTTAAATCATGACTTGAAGGCAGAATTCAATCTTCTTTGGTGGAATATCCCAGAGGAATAGTGGGTTAGAGTAGCTTGGGAGATGAAGAAAGTCAATATCTATTGGCCTGCGGTCTGGATTCAACTAAGACTCTCGCCCTCCACCAAGCACCATCAGAGTGCTTACCTCTATCGCAAGCTTAGGATCAAGCACAAGCCACACTCTGATCAAGCGGGATAGATCCTCCTGATCATTAGGATTTGAAAATAAATCTCCAAATCCTAATGATCAAAGCTAGGGTCAAGGAGGTGGAGATCCTCGTCTTTATGACTTGTTGTTTAAAAACACCTCTACTCCCACCCATGACATAATGAAATTAGCCTCTAATGCTTAGCTTTAGGCTTAATTGATCAAATTCAAAGCCATCTCCTTTAAGTGATCGCACCACATTCATGCCCTCCATAGTACCAAGACCATGCACAAGCAAGAGTTGAATGGCATGCATGCATGCCTTACTCGAGTGTCCTTTGAGGTACAGATGGCCAATTTGCAAAGAGTCTCATCATATTCTCTCTCTCTTGCAGGAGTCTTTTTTTTAAATTTCCTTGTTTGGTGTTTGGGGACGGCAAACTTCCCTCACTCCTAAACACTTTCTTGATAACATATAACGTTCCTTCACTACAAGTTATAGGCCTCATACCGACGTTCAAAGCAACAAAAATGTTTATAAAAAAATTTTCCCCCGTCGTCGCTAAAATTGTCAATATTAGCAATGCCATAGAATCCTCACTATAAGTGTCATTATGGGTGTCGCTATTTGCATTGCTATCAGTGTCGCAAATACGACGCTGATAGCAACGCAAATAAGGATGCCCATGTTGGAAATTGCGAGGAAAACGAGAGACGAAAGGAAGAGAGGAGAGAAGAGAGATATGTGACACCGGAAGTGGAACCCTAGAAGTGTGTCAATTGAGCACACATGATAGGAATATATAGAGGGGACCTGGGACACTATATATAGACAGACTATATATAGTGGACCTAGGGCGCTATATATAGACAGACTATATATAGCTAACAGCCCATAGCAATGATTTACGATTCTAATAGCGATGCATGTAGTAAATTTGTGACACTAATAGCGATAGTTATAGAGGTTTTTTTTGTGGTAGGGTAGTAAGCTATCCTACCACAAATAGCACTATGTGCTTTATTTGGGCAATACCAAATATTTATAGTAAAGTATACAATGCTTGTCAAAATGAAGGTAAAGTGTACTTGAAACCATAAGACTCATACATAAATAAAGACAAGATCGTGTAATGAAAGCGAAGGTAGAATCATGGCAAGATACAAATGATGATAATAACATAGTGCATAGAAAATGCCTACATAAATCACATAACCATAAAAGAAGAGGATGTGCACTCCACAAATCCAAGGGTGAGCTATAGATCCTTGCCATCCGAAAGCTCGTCCTACCACAAAGGAGCATCGAATGGACTCTACAAAAAAAGAAACAACTACACATCAATCCACCATACAATAATGCATTTTAATTAAAATTAGTAACTATCGACAAGAAAGATGAGTAACTACACATCAATCCACCATATAATAATGAATTTTAATTAAAATTAGTAACTATGGACAAGAAAGATGAGTGACTTACTGGGCGACCGTGTGTATACAATGGGTCGATCAATGGAGTGAGACCATATCTCTCTGCATATCGAGTCTTTAGGCTAGTGGGATCGCGGTTTGTAATGAAGTGCTGCAAAGAAAACAAAATAGAAGAGTTAGAAACAAGATTGTCAATACAAGGGATATTGCAAAAAAATAAGCGAGAAGAACAAAAGAAAATCTTACAAAGTCCTCTAGATAAGTCCTGTGGTCGCCACTTCCAAGATTATGGACCACTCTTACGTCCACTCATACCCTCGCTACCTTGCACTATTATATTCAACGTCCTAGAGAATCTATAGCCTCCTCCATGAGTTGGTGCTATTCATCTATATCTAGCCACTTAGGCTTTGAGGCCCCACTCTTAAGTGCCTTCCGTGCATCTAATCGTCTGTGTGACATGTACGTACACATGCGCTCCATCATCCAGCCCTATGGAAAACCTATCTGCTATGGTGGGTATCAGAAACTCCTCATGCAAGGATGTATTATGTAGTCCTTACTCCCCTTCGGTATGTTCTTCCAATGATCCAAGACATTGTGCCAAAAAACTTATTGGTATAACTCTCTCATACAAGCCATCACCCTTCTCCCCTCATCATTCATGATGATGGCTCCTATCCTATTATCTACAAGGTATCCATACCCCTCTAGGATATATCTAAGATGTGTCCTCTCGCACCTACGACCATGCTCTTGAGTATATCCAGGAGACCCCTTTATATTTGGTGTACCTACAGGGGTGGTATCTCTCAGAGTAGCACCCATAAGGGTGCCACCTTACGGATGGCTGAGTAGAAGCTGGAGTGATTAGAGTAGACATTCCCACAGGTGTGACAAATCCCACAGGTGTCGCAACTCTAGCAGAATGACAAGAAAAAGACATTGTTGGTACATCCACAACAACCACCTCAGCCACCCTCTCTCTAACCTGCACGAGAGCGAGGAGTAGCACCTGTATCTCAAGTCAACCGCGAGCACACTGAATCCACGTCTCTGCAGCATCCCCCAGAACTACTCCCTCCATCCGGCCTAGGTCTGGAATGTCAATCTCGTCTATTGGAAACTGAAGCATCAGAGCCTACCAAAGTAGATCTAATAGAACAGCTTGATCATGTTCGAGACAGTTCTTGGTCTGCCATATCTTTGAATCGAGCCATCTGATTTGAAAAAATACGTGGAAAAATCTCATGTAGCTCCTCATCGCTCATCCCTTGGCTCATAGTGCAGATCCAAATATCCATAAAGATCACCCACACAAAAGAAATTGATGTTAGCATAATCATTATAAATAAAGAAAAATATGGTAATATAAATCTTTAAAAAATGATCTTACTTAAAATGCATATCTTATGTACCCTTATAAGGGATTCATCAATGAATTGAGTAGGTGGATCCTCCAAGTATAACATACCCTATGGTCCCATGTCAATCTCCTAACGCAACTCCACATACACTAGAAGGTCGATAGAAATGTCACCACAAAAGGATAAGTCCACCTCATTCTCAAAGAATTCTTGGTCTCTTATCTTTCCATCATTGTTAAGCGATTTTGGCTCCTCTACATGCTCCAAGATTTTGCGACTTCCACCCCTTGCAATATCGACCCCTCCATTTGCATATTGTCCTCATCTACGCTGGGAATATTGCTTTCATTATATACTCTCACACTTCAGGGACCTAAAGATACAACATACCACCATCGAGGTTGTCATGGGTTCGGATAGAAAATTACATGTTTAAAATCATGTATAAGAGAGATTTAACTTTTGTGACATGTACCATGTCATAATAAAATTAAAAATAACATGAGTTCATGCACATGTTCACAATGGGCCGTAATACAAACGTATTGTGCAAATCCATCCATCTTTTTTTTGGAATCTATTTCGAGAAATCAAGATTGACCTTGTCAAACTCTTGCCCTGGCTCCTTGTAGTACCACTTTGAACCACTACAGATCGAATAGGATCATGGAGAAGCTACGATAATTCCACAGTGATAAATACTTTGAAAATTTTCAAAATACTGCATCTCATCTATAACGGTGTTTGGATCCATTGCTCTCCTTGGTTCTTTTACTCAAACTTTGCCATGATACCACAATTTGTTGTGGAGCGCATTTTGTTTATATGCTCCACACGGTAATGTCATCCGCGTGACCATGCCACACTATATATTTTATACTGCACATTGAAATAGTTAATTAATTGTCACATATAAAATCTAGATATGATAGCGTATAAAACATGTCATTACCATTGGACTATATCCCCTTGAGAATTTCCACTCCTTAGTTGAGACCTCTGCTCCTTTGCGAGAGACTATGGTTAAAGCTCCATGCAACCATCGTATTAACATAAACCGCAGTATCTCCTCTATGCCCTGAGGCTATCAAATCAGTTGATGGCGCGTACTACGTCGAAATTTAGATCGTGCTTCTTTTCGATCTTTCCTGGCTTCCTCGTACATAGTGAGCTACGTCTCCATGGAGTATTGGTGCAACATACAAAAACGATTCACTTTCTCCTCCATTGCAGCATCCATCATTTTTTCTACCAATCATAGGATTTTAGCCCTGAATTGATCTCATCTTAAGAAAATGCAGACCTGAGAGAATGCATCATACCCGTCAGAGTGTAGAGAGACTTGATAATTTACTTCATAATGCGCTCTTCTTTAGTCGACGAAACCCAAGGATCATGAGATAATTATAAGCGACCATCAGTACTCAATCACGGCCAAAATGCCTCCATCTTGCCTGCCTCCTTCAAATCCATTCGTGCCCCTGCAGTATCTCTCTTTCCTGTGATGTGGTCATATAGTAAGTTGCCCATATTCTTAAAAATATACATGGGGTTGATCTTTAAGTGGATCCAATATGGCAACTCGTTGAAAACTGAGAGCCATCGCATTCCATTTGGATGCTACTCCGTGTGGACCATTTTTTAACTCATACCAACTTTGGGTGTTCATTCGTATTGGTGGTCATCTAAGAAAACCTTCCCTCAGTTCATGACCCTCCGGTAAGAAAGCGGCGTATCCTTGATATATCATCTTTTTCATGGTTCGTGACCTTCAAGAGTCTAACTATGGCCCACAAAATGGATATGCATGATAACCTCAGGCAACAAAACCTATCCCAATACTTCTATCGAGTGAATACAAACTTGAAGAAGCTATGATAGATATTACCAATGAGACCAGAAGCCTACTTACTTGAGCACTCCCCGAATCCCGAAAAGTCATACATGGTCCACATGAGAATGGCTCGTATATTGGTGGACCGTCGATCATCACGCTTACTCATATCTTCCACGCCGACCCCCTTCTCCCACAAAATCTTAAGCTTATCGACTAATGGACGAAGATACATGTCCATATTGTTGACTTTGTAGTAGCTAGGAACAAGCAAGCTAAGGATGAGGTCCAAGTAGTGTCTTCAGGTGAGATACTTGCCACCCATCATATAATGGTATGGATGCTTCCTCTTTAAGAAGATCAGATGTCTAGACATCCATGGGCATCAATGCATTGATCATTGCCTCCATCTAAAGCTCCAAGATTGTAGAAAAGTCTGAAAGGCTGCATGTCTCCTTTGGTATCGACGATATAGATTAGGTAGTGCCTTCCAAGTGGTGGATTGGCTCAAGCACTCCATCCATCGCACACCCACAAACTCGTCTAACTGGTTGCGAATGGTGCACTCCTCCATGCAATGAGACGTCACCTCCCTTTAATAAATTTTACGGCCATATCCAATGTCTTTGTATATGATATTTAATTAGTTTGTGAATACAATACATGATTGATATATATGGGATCTCAAATGGGCTGGCACTGGCTATGGCACTAATCGGACCCCATACTTATGACAGACAAACATACCCACACGGCCTCATGAGCCAGGAGTGTCTATTTGCTGCTAAAGGACTAACTACCCTAAAGCCTAATCTATGTGTTTATAGTTTTATAGTTTTATAGTTTTGTAGTTCAACGTTTCCCTTTCTATAAACTCCACAGAGGGAGAACCCTTACACATTGGCAATAAATGCCACGATAATCACATACATGGGAGCTAGCCTCTCGGTTGAAATCACTGCGGTCTCACTGAAGCTCTCCTACACCGCAGGGATTAGCCCCTTGATGCATTGCTCAACATATAGAACAAACAAACAAATTCCACTCTTTCATCTTGAACGCATTCTAGGAGATACCATGTTTCCTTACCAAATAATCCCCTAAGAAATGAACGTCTATCCTATGGCTTAGGATGCCTTTCCACACTCAAGCGTGGGTCATTGTAATCGAAAATATGTGCTATGCATCCAGTCTTTTGTATTCTGATACCATGGTTGACATGCACATGCAAAGTGAATGATCCTAAAGTACTCAAACATAATTTTCAAATCAGAAACGTGTGGTGTACAACCAGGATTTCCAATGCATTTACTAACATGTTGCGGCGATGTAAGGATAGCACCGAGATAACACTCGTGCTACTATCCTTTTAATTAAAATATCACGAACTCTATGTCATGATATGCATTAAAAAATCAGCAACAATCAGTACGCGAATCATACCATTCAAACATCCCAATCCCCTGCGTTTAGATATTGCTTTCGTTGCATAAGTGTAGAGGTTCATTTTGTCATGTTTTGATGTATAAAACACGGTAAATCATAAACTTTGACAAGGAGGTAGGGAAAACTGAGGCTAAACCTCATGCTTTAGCTCTACCACACATCCACAAATAATCATTATATTTTTTCTTATTTTTGTAACACTTATTCTATTTTTCACCTTTTTTTTTTATTTTCTTAATTTATTTATCAATAAAATATGCTATTTTTTTATTTTTCTTGTTCAAATGACTTCAACATACTAACATTCAATTTATCTTCCATTTTTCTCCCATGGGAACATATTTTACCCACCTGAAATAGAAAAACTACTATTTTACCGCTTAAAAATCCCATTTCGGGTTTACGGGAATTAAATAGAGCATATAAATCATTGCAAAATCAAATTTTTCTGATACAAGTAATTACTCATGATGCAAACAACACACAAATAAATTTTCATCCAATAAGAACATAATTATCATCAGAAACTATAAAAAATCCTTCATTTTTCTTCATAAAAATGATCATACCGTGTTTTTACGTAACCGGAGATGCCTTGAATGACTGCATAACCAGCAAACGGAGCCTCCATTTCTCTCAATCCAATGTTGTACATCAATCTTCAGCATCTCCATTAATCTTCATCACCATTTCCTTTATTCTCCCTTCTCGATTCCTTCTTCACGATGGTACACATGAACAACCCACACAGAAGAGAGAGAGGGAGGAGAGAGAAAGACTAGATTCTGTTCTCTTCATCCGGACAGCCATTCCTTGCATGAAAACCGGCGATATGATTAGTCAAGAGGGAGAAGTTGCCAGGTATCATCGGTAAGATAGGTTGCATTCAACCTCCATTCATGGGGGGGGATGATAGCGCATTTTTCGGTGCATGTTGCTATCGCCTTCCTCCACGCCATCACGTTTTTTTTCCATCAAAAAATAAAGTGGAGGGGAGGTCAAGGTCCCAAAGGGCACCCCCCCTTTAGTCTAAAATTTTATCCACCTCTTCGAATCTTTGCCAATTTTTTGCCTCTTTCTCGTCTGGGCTCCGTTTTGAGCTCTGAAAAATCCTGCACGTCCTTCTTGGAATCCCGCACTGATTGGCAGCTCCTGACATCCCTCATGTCAGTCAGAAAAATTATAAAAAATCCAAAGTGTCGCTCAGACGCCTTTTAAAAGCCATCTTTCACTTAGTGCTTAAAATCGTCCTAGCTGCAGCCGCCGCCTTCGATGTCTAATATTTTTCCCCTAAATTCCAGATGTTTTGGCAAATTTTAGGCACATCCCAGGCTCAAAACTCTACTCTCATTGGCAACCATGGGAAAGGGAGACTCAGCCCGTTGAATACCACAGCAGATCTACACAAAACAACCAAAGGAACCATCAAGCTGATACAAAATAGACACATATTAAAACACAACACAATGCTCATCTACCCCCTGACAAAACCAAGGCATGAAATCCACAAGGAGTAGGCCTAGCATAATTTGATAAAAGGTCCGAAGCTAGTCACTAACTGACTGCTTCAACACGGCCAAACTAAAAAGAACTATCAAAGAGGTCGCCCTAAATGGTGGTTTGAACTACCTGCCTAACTAAGGACAACACAACTAGGAGCTCCTATTAGGTGAGGACTCCTATAGCCTGATCAAGAAATATTTTCTTTTAGTGCATTTCTTCTTTTAGGTTTTTATTTTTTCATACTTGGGCATGCAAAAAGGAGGGAGCTGAGCGTAGTGACCCAAGGAGAACAGGGCATCGGCCTCAAGTCCTGCCTCGGTACCCAAGAACCTACCAAGCCCTCGCTAGGCGACACTTAATCCTTTTCTGACGCTCACTTTTATTTTTGCTCCAACCTTCCTTACTTTCTTCTTTTCCAGCAAGACGCCACCCCCAGGAAGACAAGGCATCGGCCCCGGGTCTGACTCATCCCCAAGAACCTACCAGGCCTTCACAAGGCCATGATCAACTGCTTATAAAATTTCATTTCTTTCCTATTATATTTTTATAGGGGTTAGAACCCCTTTTTACACACCTTTGTATATATCTATTTCTTTGTGATATTCAGGGTTTTTTTCCTCTACCACCATCATTTTCCTCTAGCAGGCTTCTCTAACTGTCTCATAACTAACAAGAACTCCTAGAACGGCTGCCTAGCAGGCTAGTAGAATAGGGTCACTAGGACTGCCTTCTAAAATAGGTCTTCCAATGCCTGGCAATGTCTTTATAGGAGGCAACAACTACTCAGACCTCCCTCATACATACCTAACCTAAACTTGGGATTTCATGCCTCAGACCCCGATCCCCAACAAGAAAAGAAAATCCCCTACAAGTATACACACACATATAGCATAAAAACCACGGTACAAGAAGTCTCCACGCGACACAGGCTCCTTCCAAGCTCTTCTTTGAACGTGTCTAGCACAGGACTAAAACAAGAAACCATTAACTGCACATGTACTAAACAAACGACTGGCCCTCTTGGCCTAATGAAATAAAGCATTTCACTACAAACACTGATTGGCCCTCTTGGCCTAATGAGACAAACCACTTAAAACCTCACAAAACTGGCCCTCTTGGCCTAACAAGATCAAATAGAATAGCACCTACACATTCCTCCCCGAAATAGTACAGATATACAATAATATGCTCCTTTCTAAGGAGGAAAAATAGGGCTCGCAGCCCTAAGCTAAATGCATAAGGTTATGACCCATCCCTCCTGCATATATAGCAAGAGGCGTATGCATAGCATGTTGTCCAATCATCCTATGGGTCCAGGATAATAACGGTAGATGGGTCTCGGCTACTCTTTGTATCACCTATATCAACCATTACCTACCATATATTGCATGCTCCGATAACATTCCCCACAACCGACCGAGTCCTGTCTCATTATTGATAGCAATATCCAAACTAGGACCACAGTTGAAGAAAAGGTCTTCCTCATAAGCAAGATTTGCCAGCGAATTCGCAAACTGATTCCAATGACGTGGAATCAATTGAAGAGATACTCTCTCAAACTCCTCAAGTAGGGTCATCACAGTTTGATGATACATACAAAGGATGGGATTCCGCATTGTCCCATCTAGCTGATTCAAGATCAACTAAGAATCCCCTTTTACTAACAACCGTTGAATATCACCTTGTTTGGCAATATGCAGTCCCATAATCAAGGCTTTATACTCCGCCATATTGTTAGTGAATCCTACCTCGAGATAAGCAGCTAACTTCATTGTAACTCTACGTCAGGGATCTCGGATTACTACTCCAACACTCTCTTTTTTATTAGGGCCCCTGGACGCTCCATCAAAATATAATGTGTACGTCCACAATGGGTCTACATAGCCTACCATCACAAACTCCTCTATTCGTAATTATGATAGTCCAAATTTAACATGTTTAGAGAGTGAACTGACGGCTCCATCCCACCTTCTTCATTAAACTCAACAGGAATACTTGTTAACACTCATAAGTAGTGATGGCAGAAGACTTTGATCTCCCACACAAAGATTACATCTTCTTGCTCAATCACTTTGTATCCTTTGCTCCACCAACTAAGTTTCCCCTGATGGTATCTCTGCTCCAGATATGGATGCTCCAAAAAAGCAATTAACCACCTCATTAACCAGCTTTAAGCTCTTTCGCAAGTCTCAAATCAGCCCTAGCATGGATCTACAATGCATTGCTCCGTGTTAGTATACTTAGAAATAATAAGGCTTAATCTTATTAAGATTAACCTTATTTTTAAATTCTACTCCATGCAGATTAGCTAGTAGAGCCGTAGACCTATTTTTTCCTATCCTGACAATCTTGTAGGGGCCATCCCATCTAGGTTCCAACTTCCTTGGAAACAGCTCCCTATGTGCATCATAGTACAGAACTAATTGCCATTTTTTAAAGGTATACTTCTTTGCTTTAAGGTCGTGCAACTACTTCATCCAATGTTTAGCTACCTCCTGGTGTAATAAGCTCTGCAATTTCAGCTCATCCAGGTGGGCTATGGTCATGAAACGTTCAAAGAGTGCATCCTCATCTCCCAAAGAGTGGTTAATTGCAAACCGTATGGTTGGCAACTCAATTTCGAGGGATAACACACCTTTTCCCCATAAACTAATTTAAATGGAGTATGGCCAATAGCTCGCTTGAACGTTGTATTGTATGCCCATACTGCCACATACAACTTCATGTCCTAGTCTCGTTTCTTCTCCGAGACTATTTTAGGCAAGCTACCCACAAGTTGCTTATTAGTACTTTCGACTTTCATGTTGGCTTACGGATTATAGGGGGTCGTTTTGTTGTGCTTGATTTGCCAAGCTTCAATCAGGCTTTTGATCACTTTATTCAAAAAGTGGGTTCCATGGTCCAACACTAGTTCCTTTGGTGGACCGAAACGATAGATAATCTGCTCTAAAAGAAAACTTGCAGTATCTTTTGCATTGTCTTGCCTCATCGCCCGCGCTTCTAACCATTTTGTAAAATAATCAGTTACTACTATAATGTACCTCTTCTGGGTCGTAGACGACGGCATAATAGGCGTAAGTGGGCATTTCCTATTCTCTCTGCTGTCATCTCTTTGATAGGTATCACATCTCTTAACGTACTCAAAGGAATCTTGGAAGATGGATGGCCACCAATATCTAGCTCTTAAAGCTTTCTGTGCCGTTAACCGTCCAACAAAGTGCCCTCCATATGCAGAGTCATGGCACTCTTCCAAGACGAAAGAAACCTCGTCAAGCATCACACATCGGTGATAGATATCATCAACACCCTGCCGATATAGTGTTCCTATGATCAAAGAAAACTTCAAAGCCTGTTGTCTGATTTTCCTCTTTTTAGATTTTGATAGACCAGCTCCAGTCTCTCCCATTGATAGATAATGCGTGATAGCAGCATACCAACATGGGATACAAGCTGTATCAATTTCAAACATTTCTTCAATATCACTTCCTTTAGCCAAAGTCTCTTTCGACTCCCCGAAATCCACAAAGCATTCCACAATCCCCTGCAACCTTGGTGGCTTACTCTTAATCTCATAATCGAACTCCTCCAAAGTGATTAACCACTTTGCCAGATGATCAGGCGGTGGTAGCTTGTTCATAAGCAATCTAAGCCCTTTCGCCTTCGTATAGAAAACTACCTTCTTATAGAGGATGTAGTGCCTGAATTTTTTAGTCACAAAGACCATCGCAAGGCACAACTTCTCCATGTAGGTGTAGTTAATTTATGATATGCCCAATTTTTTACTAGCAAAAGCTATCGGATGATACAACTTTTCCTCTCGGATTTGGGCTAAACAACAGCTGATATTATGCATGGTGGCTTCTAAAAATATGTAAAATACCTCGCCTCTTTTAGGTGCTTTTAAAATTGGTGCTTTTACTAGCTCCTTTTTCACATCCTCGAAAGCCACCTTACAAGGGTCGCTACAAATAGACAGCTAAAGGATAATAAGTTCATTAGTGGCAACGTCCTTTCTACCAAGGCATTTATAAACCTCCGATAGTACCCTATCGATGACAGAAAGTTATGTACCTCTTTTGGAGTGCGTGGTAGACTCATAGCGACTATAACCTTGATCTATTCGGGTCAGTTGCGATCCCTACTGAACTGACCACATGGCCTAGCAATAGCCCATATGGAACTCCAAAGACACACTTCCGTGGGTTAAGAGCGATACAAAATTGTCTGCAGCACTCAAAGCACTTTCTTAAAATAATCAACATCCTTTCCCTTACAGTGGTTGCCCCCCCCCAAGTTATCGATAAATACTTTCAACTCATCTGGGGAGATGTCACCAAAGGTCTTGTCTGTTGTTTGTTGCCATCATCCAAGTGCATTGCACAATCCAAAGGCCATCACATGGTACGTAACAGTACCAACGACGGTAATGAAAGTCGTTTTTAACTTTTTCTCTTCTACAATTGCCATTTGGTTATATCCTACAAAGCAATCCATAAACAAATATATTTCCCTACCCGCTAATTGATCCAAAATCTGGTCAATAAATGGCAATGGGTAGAAATCCTTAACCATCTGCTTATTCAGCTCTCTAAAATCTACACATAGTCGGATCTGGTTGTTTTTCTTCTTCCTGATGACAACTTGTGAACATAATTCTGTGTGTTGTATAGGAAAAATTAAACCAGCTTTCCATAACTTCTGTAACTCCTCAAACAGCCTGTCCCTCAATTCAAAAGGGATATGCCGACTTTTTGACGCACAGGATGAGTGCCTTCTTTTACATGAATAGTATGAATAGCCAGGTTGGAAGGAATGCCTCTCAGCTCGTCATAACTCCAAGCAAAGATGTCGCGGAATTCTTGGATTAGGGACACATAGTCCTCCCTTTCTGCTGAACTGCGCATGGAACCTAATTTAATTGGCCGCGAATCATTCAGCGTGCCAAGTTCCGACTCAATCACATCCGCGTCTCTTATCCAAGTTCCTATCTCTAACACTGAGGAGACTCAGGGTAAGCATCCACTATTACTCGATTAGCGCCTCTACCTAGAACCACTGGACCGGTAGGTATATCGACTTGGCAGTCTGTTCATAAGATCCAAGGCCTACCTAGCATGACTCGATAGCTAGGACATCCAGAAAATCTTATTACCCTAAAGTCCAAGAAGCATTCTACACTTGCAACTGTAACATGGACTTTAGTAACGCAACCTTCTGGTTACCCTAGACTATCATCAGCCATTCTAAGAAGGGTGGAGCTATCTTTTTGGATGCCTAGACCCAACCTCTCCATCAACTAGAGAACGCATGATATTGACGGAGGACCCAGTGTCTACGATACCATGCTCTACTAATATTCCATCCACGTATGCTGGAACCCTAGGGCAATTCTTTTCAGCATGATCAAACCAATCTTCCCCTACTCATGCTATGCCTAAAGGTTCTACAATATACCCAATATGCAGGATCTTCTTGAATTCCTTGCGTACTCCTGGAGATAATTTAATCAACTGTAAGAGGTTTACATCTAGTTTGACTTCGCAAAGAGAACTTGCTAAATCAAAATCATGCTAGGTAGCCAAAGCTCTCTTTTCTCGCCAAACCATTCTCTCTTTCGGTCTCGGGACCGGCTTTGGTGCTTCTTTTTTAGCTCTTGCCTTCTTTCTTGGCACTTTCTCATCCTTCTTAGGATTGAGTCTTTTGTCAACAGGCCTTAGAGGTCCACCTTCCACGCCAGGATTCAGGACTTGCGTCCCTTTATCCCCTTGCTTAGGGTTTTCCTCGACCGGTTTTGCATTATCTTTATCACCCTCTTTAGCCTTTTGGCCTCTTGTCACAGCTCGTAAATTAGAGGTTTTAGCGCCATTGACGTGTACAGCCTCGATAAGACTAACTCCATTTCCTTGTGGCAACTCTTCTAGAGAGGTCTTTCTCCTTTGCAATATTTGCCTTGGTCCATCATTTTGCTAGAGGTTATTACCTTGCACTCTATGATTAAGTGGACCTCGCTATTTACTCCCTTGTTGGAGGGAACTAATCTTATTCCAACAAGTAGCAGCTAAGTGGCCTGATTTCCCACAAATATCACATTTAACATTTAGACAGTTTCTAGGGAAATGTTGTCCACCACACCACTTACAGCTGAATCTTGAGGGACCACCCTCTTCAGGGCGTCGACTCCCTATCAGATTCTGCTGCTTCTTCAGGAAATTGACGTCAACAGCTATTTGCCGATATTGTTCAGAAATCATATCAGGGTAGTGCTTCATCATATCCTTAACTTCGCCAAGGACATTAGATGCACTCGACTCATAGCCTTGATTGTCTATCCATTGTTCCATTGGCCTAACAATTTGATTGGGCACTGGTTGTTGACTCACAGGAACAACATTAGGGTTCGAAACTTGGCCTCCAACATTTGGTGGAGCCAACTGACTAGCCATAGGCATAGTCACAGTGGGAGAAGCTGGCAGCAAAGGTACATTTTGAACCATGATTCCTCTCCCATTAGGGTTATTCATAGACATCCCTTGATTTCCATTTATCAATGGTAAATTGCCTCCATATACTAAACTTGCATTAAGATTTATCCGAGAGGAGTAGGCTGTTTGTAATCATGACTCTACTCCTTCTGCCTGCGCAATGGCGATGTCTATATCAGCTAAAGCCACACTGCTCAATTGTACCTGAATATTGAGATCCAATCCATGCAAGAACTATTGCAATTGGGTAGCCACGGTGGAATGGGAATGTAAGTTTGTAACTTACGAAACACTTTCCTAAGCTTCTTGGCATAGGCTTTCACATTCTCATGGGGGTCTTGGCGTGTTACATTCAAAACACCCAACCAGTATTGGCCACCTCTTTCATGGGCATATTCTCCTCGAAAAGCTGCATAAAATTGGTCGATTGTAGTGATGGTTCCAGTCTCTATGCTATGATACCATACTGCAACCATTTCTTTTAACATCGTGTTAAAGAACATCATGAGATGTTCCTCATCTTAGATACGGTAATTAAACATTAATCTTTGGAATTCACAAATGTGAAACTCCCCGTCTTCTTCGGCTAACCCATTAAAAATGGACAAAGGAACTCCTAAAGCTGGCAAATTCGGTGTCCCTGAAGGAATTGCAATGGGTTGTGCCATGACAACAATCAGATTGACAATAGGAGTTTGGACTGATGGAATCACTCCCCCACTTGAAGTGGGTTTACTTTTGCTGGAAGAGAGAAAGAACTTGCGCTTCCTCCTGCACTTGAAGGACTATGTGCAGCAAATGGGTTACTAAGACTACTGCCTTTTATGCATATAGGGCTACTCCTTTGAGGAGAATAGTGACTTACAATCTCCGACTGCCATCTAGCCCTCTCAGCATGTTCTTCTTTTTGTATTTTGGCTTGACGGTCCTTGTCAGAGGACATAAACCAACTTTCTGGTCCCTAAAAACCCTAGATTCGAAAACCACCACTTGTTGGCAGTCCCCCGGCTACGCACCACTGATGGAACCTCAAATGGGCCGGCACTGACTATGGCACTAGTCGGACCTCATACTCATGATAGAAAAACACACCCACATGGCCTCGCGGGCCATGAGCATCTATCTATTGCTAAAGGACGAACTGTCCTAAAGCCTAATCTATGTGTTTATAGTTTTATAGTTTTATAGTTTTGTAGTTCAACGTTTCCCTTTCTATAAACTCCACAGAGGGAGAACCCTTACATATTGGCAATAAATGCCATGATAATAACATACATGGGAGGCACCCTCTCGGTGGAAATCACCGTGGCCTCACTGTAGCTCTCCTACACCGCAGGGATTAGCCCCTTGATGCACTACTCAACATATAGAACAAATGAACAAACTCCACTCTCTCATCTTGAACACATTCCAAGAGATACCATGTTTCCTTACCAAATAATCCCCCAAGAAACCAACATCTATCCTACGGCTTAGGATACCTTTCCACGCTCAAGCGTGGGTCATTGTAATCGAAAACAAGTGCTATGCATCCAGTCTTTTGTATTCTGATACCATAGTTGACATGCACATGCAAAGTGAATGATCCTAAAGTGCTCAAACATAATTTTCAAATAAAAAACATGTGGTGTACAACCAGGCTTTCCAATGCATTTACTAACCCGTTGCGACGATGTAAGGATAGCACCGAGACAATACTCGTGCTACTATCCTTTTAATTAAAATAGCACGAACTCTATGTCATGATATGCATTAAAAAATCAACAAAAATCATCATGCAAATCACACCATTCAAACATCCCAACCCCCTATGTTTAGGTATTGCTTTCGTTGCATAGATGTAGAGGTTCATTTTGTCATGTTTTGATGTATAAAAAGTGGTAAATCACAAACTTTGACAAGGAGGTAGGGCAAACTAAGGCTAAACCTCATGCTTTACCACTACCACATATCCACAAACAATCATTATATTTTTTCTTATTTTTGTAAGACGTATTTTTATTTTTTCCATTATTTTCTCAATTTTTGATTTATTTATTAATAAAATATGCTATTTTTTTATTTTTCTTGTTTCAATCACTTCAGCATACTAACATTCAATCTATCTTCCATTTTCCCCCCATGGGAACACATTTTACCCACCCGAAACGGAAAAACTACCATTTTACCGCTTAAAAATCCCATTTCGGGTTTACGAGAATTAAATGAAGCATGTAAATCATTGCAAAATCAAAATTTTCTGATACATAACAATTACTCATGATGCAAACAGCACACATAAATTTTCATCCAATAAGAACATAATTATCATCATAAACTATAAAATTTTATTTATTTTCTTTCATAAAAATGGTCATACCATATTTTTACGTAACCCTAGACGCCTTGAATGACTACATAACCAGTAGATGGAGCCTCCATTGCTCTCAATCCAATGCTGTACATCAATCTTCAGCATCTCTATGAATCTTCATCACCATTTCCTTTATTCTCCCTTCCTGATTCCTCCTTCAAGATGGTATACATGAACAGCCCATAGGGAAGAGAGAGAGGGAGGAGAGAGAAATACTAGATTCTGTTATCTTCATCCAGACAACCACTCCTCGTGCGAAGACTGGCGATATGATCAGCCAAGAGGGAGAAGTTGCCTGGTATCATCAGTTAGATAGGTTGCATTCAGTCTCCATTCATGGGGGGGGAGGGGGGGGGGATGATGGCGCATTTTTCGGTGCCTGTTGCTGCCGCCTTCCTCCACGCCATCACATTTTTTTTCCACCAAAAAATTTAAGGGGGGGGGGGAGGGGTCAAGGTCCCAAAGTGCACCCCCCCTTTATTCTAAAATCTTGTCCACCTCTTTGAATCTTGTCCAATTTTTGGCCTCTTCCTCGTTCGGGCTCCGTTTCGAGCTCTGAAAAATCCTGCACGTCCGTCTTGGCATCCCGCACTGACTGGCATCTCTTGACATCCCTCACGTCAGTTGAAAAATTTATCAAAAATCCACAAGTGTCACTCCGGCGCCTTTTAAAAGCCGTCTTTCACTTGGTGCTTAAAATCGTCCTAGCTGCAACCGCCGCCTTCGTTGTCGAATATTTTTTCCCTAAATTTCAAAATTTTTGGCAAATTTTAGGCACATTGCGGGCTCAAAAATCCGCTCTCAATATACACTTTTCTTATCGTTTGCTCAAAATCTGAGATCGTGTGATTAATGATCTCTGATTGAAACTCGCCGAAACTCGCCGAAGCGTTGTACGTGTTTTATAGACAATCGACATTTTCGTCTAATTGCCAACTTACATTGAGATCAAAGACATGGGACACGTTGATTGATATATGCCTCTCGATCCTAAACATCACGGCCTTCATCGTTTTCCATTTGGTCTATGTTACTACAAACAATTTCTTTTTGTTATCATTCTTTTTTTCTTTCTTAAATTATTTGAGAAGGGATTTTTCTCTTGTAACTCAACAAAATTAACATATGTAAAGTCTCAACCCACCTACGGATGGGCTGACAGTATATAAAGTCTAATATGCTATGTATAGGGGTGAGGGACTAGCTATCCTATGTCGAAGTGTTCCCCGTCTCATAGTATTGCACCAGACCTCGCCACCTTTTTTCCTTTGTATGCGACTTGATATGTAGAGCATAGGAGGAGGTAGCGCAAAGCATGTCAATAAAACTATCCGTTCACCTCTGAGTTGTGGCTTCCCAAAGCATTGAGCACACCTAAGGTACACCCTTAACAATATATATATATATATATATATATATATATATATATATATATATATATATATATATCTACTACTACTACTACTACTACTAGTGCTTGCCTTTCCAAAGCGTCGAGCACACCCAAGGTGCACCTTTAACAAAAGCTCTCTCTCTCTCTCTACTACTACCACTACTACTATTAGTACTCGCCTTCCCAAAGCGTCGAATACACCCAAGGTGCATCTTTAACAAAACCTCTCTCTCTCTCTCTCTCTCTTCTACTACTACTACTACTGCTACTGCTATTGCTACTGCTACTGCTACTGCTACTGCTACTGCTACTGCTACTGCTACTGCTATTGCTACTGCTACTGCTACTGCTACTACTACTACTACTACTACTCACCTTCGTGAAGTGTCAAACACACCCAAGGTGCACCTTTAACAAAATGTCTCTTTCTCTCTCTCTCTACTACTACTACTACTACTACAAATAAGAAAAGAAGAAATTAAAGAACAAGATCTTCCCCTCGCTTTGTTTTTCATCCATCCCTTCTTCTCTCTCCCTCCCTCCCTCTCTCTCTCGTTTTTTCTTTCTTTTTCTCTCTTCCTCTCGCTTAGGCTCATTTTCTCTCTTTCTCCCTCAATACACATCATTCCTAACAAAAACAAACAAAAGAAAATGATTTTAAAAAAAACAAACTTAGAGGGAGAAATGTAGTCACCGCAAAAGATCTGAGGATGGATTCGGTAGCTCCTCTTCGCTATGGTGGCTTCTCTTCATCATTCGTGCACTTCCTCCTCTTCTTCGCAAATGGCAGTGGCAGTGATGAGAAGCTCTCCTTCTCCCTCTTTCTCTCCATCTCTCTCCCAAACACACGATGTAGTTTGCTCTCTCTTTCACTCTTTTGCTCAAAATGCGGCGCTTGGGTTTTGTCCCGCTTTTTTTCGTCTGAGTACCATCACCATTTGTCACAAATGCATTGCAAATAGCAACAACCATTTGTGACGCGAATAGCGACACAAATAGCGACGCCGCTAATTTGTGTCACAAATTATGACCATCGCTATTTCCCTTATATCCTTGTAGTGCTTTGACCTTTCAAGATACAGTCCATGGTGTTGTCCTCGATGCCTTGTCATAGTAGTATGGCAGTGCTCCCTACTATTGTCTTCTTCCTCATTGTTGCTTTTATCAAATGCCATTGAGGATGGTTTTGGCCTTATTTCACTCTATTCATATGCCCTTTTGGAGGCAGTTCACTTGCACCTCTTTGCTCATCAATCTTGTTATAGGCCTTCTACAGTAGTCTATGGCATTGTGTGGGATGCTAACGGTTGAGAAAATCTCTCTCCTTTACCTTACGTACTATCTTCAACACATCATGCATTTTGTACTATGACCAAGATGTGAGTTGAAGCAAGGAGAAGTTGTCTCCCACTTGAGTGTGGTTGAAAGTTGGGACCTTGGTCGAGAGTCTTTGGGTAGTCTAGAGGCAACTAGCTAGATTTCATATTTCCCACTAATCCAGATCTTGAGTTCCAATCATTCTGGATCTGAAATCCAAAATCTAGATTGTGTAATGTGACTTTGGACTTTTCGCTAGTTCAGAATTTGGAATTCCATTGACCAGTCTGCATTTTCAACCAATCTGAAATCTCGAATTTTAACATATTTGCATTCATTTTTGGATTCTTCCTCCTCCACTCCTTTCCCATTACCATGGCTTCGGGAAAAGTTCTCAAATTCATGAATTTATCAAGATGAAGTCTTGTAGTAGTTGTTGTGTGGCCAATGATGGAATATCATATAGAAGAAATGGGTGTATAGGGAGGTGCAAGGCCAAAAGATGCCTAAGGAGAGTGACCCTAGCCAACAACATGCCCACAGATGAAGGGCTATACCAGTGCCAAGATATTGTTCACCTGCTTTACCTTTATCTCTTTGGGATATTGTATTTGAACATTATATTTAGCTTAGTGATGCATTGTAACTCACTACAAATTTTTTTGCACTTGGGATTTTCACTATAGAATGGATAAGACATTTGATCTTTATCAAGGGACACCATTGTAGGGTTCAAGCCCTTTGTGCATGCCATGTGTAGGAGGCAAGGAAAAGCGGATGTGAAAAAGCTCTAAGAATTCGAGGTGTGGCATTAGGGTTTTGTGACTATAAAATGTAAGGTACGAAAAACCCTAAGAATACATATTAATCATCTTTTGTTTTGAGTCTCTTCATGTTCTCTCTTTCACACTCAAGTCTCACTTTCTATATTTCCTTGTTTGGGGATGGGGGAGGGTATACCCTTCCCTCACCCCTAAACAATGTGTAAAATGATTTTTTTCAATGTTATCATAAATCAATACTCTCAATAATCCAAAAAAAAACCCATCAAGTACTAACCACTCACAAAAATATTTTAGGGTTCATAACACAATGCCCCCTATTCCACATTACAATATACGTAGGAGATCACGTGGTTGATGTGTCCTTGGTCCCTAGAAAGGAATTAACATGTTATGCTATACCAGCTCAATATAATGGGACATTGGACATATCCTTATTCCTTCAAGAACTTCAATACACAAGAATGAGAAACTACCTCCCCCATAGTCTGTTGCACATGAATGCAAGCATTCATTTGTAGTGAGTGACATGGCCTTCCTTCAATCTCATGAAGGATATGCTTTATACACTCCACCATCCAAGTGAGTGGTCCTTCAACTCTCAACCCTCTATGACTTCCACATACAAAAGAGAAGCATGGGCATGGCAAGAGAGAGTGATTGGAGAGAAGATGAGTAGAGGCTCATCCTCTTGGCCCCTCACCCTCACTCACTCTCTTGCTCTCAATATCTCACTCTCACCATTACACACACTCTCACAACGAAAGTAGAAAAAAAAGCGCACAAAGTTTACACACACATGAATTGTTTGTTTTATTCATTCTCATCCTTTTTATGTATGATTTTTAGGGTTAGGGTTTCCCCATCCCTCTTGGGTATTCAACCCACTTTTGGGTCTTAAGATTGGTTACCTCTCATTGCATTCTTTTCCTATGGTGAGGATATACTAGAACCTTTGAGGTTTTTCCACAGGAGCCTATGCTATCATTACAACTTGCATGGGATCATGCCCAACTTGGGGATTTATATAATACATAAATAAAAATTTTGCAACCATTTGGCAATTCAAATATGCATATGATTCATACACATTATATTGTGGTTAATAATCCAAAGATTGTTTACAAAAAATTAGGCTCTTTCTTGTGGTTGCTTGCATGTTATATGCTTCTAACTCCTTGCAATTAACATTATTATAAATATTAATATATATAATTACCATAAATAAAGTGGAAAAATAATGGAGTGCTAAAAGTATAATTTCGAAATATTTTTAATTACTTTTTAAAATTTATTTTCAAATCATTTTATGTAATATGTATATTTGGGAAACACGTGATCCATGTCTAAGAGGATAGCAAGCTTGGACAACATGAATAATAGAGATTTGACCCCTTGAGAGGGTGATATCATTTCTATTTTTTTAAATTTGTAATCATTGATATGATTTTTTTCTCTTGTTGATGTATAATAGATGGATGTATGCACATATAGGTTTTAATATAAATTCCATTACTTTTTTAATGCATATAAACTAGTGAATATAACAACTTACTGCCTCCAACAAACATACCAACAAATATGTTGATATTTGGGATTAGAATTTGAAACCATTTTCCTATGTAATTTTGTGTAAGGTTTGTTTAGTGTATTCCTTATATGCTGTAGTGAAAGTAATGTGGCTATAGGTGTGTGTTACAAAAATGCTTTTATGGGCATGCCTATAATCATGTTTATAGAAATGTTTATGCATATGTTTCATCGATGTTTTTACCCCACCCTTACACTTGCTTATAAGAATACTCTTAAGTTTATTTTCACATTTAACAAGGTGCACATTTAACGTGATAATAGATATAGATCTATTAATGCAATAGTTTTCTTTTTCTTAATACATAAAATGTATGTATTTACTTATGAACATGCTTCTTTTCTTGATGTGCACAAATGCATTAGGCATAAAACTAACAACCACTTATATGATAAGTAGGTAATGGAGATGGTTTTTTTAAACGTATAATTGATGTTGAAAGGTCTAAGTACCCATGTTTCTTGTACAATGTGAAATTTGTGGAATGCTGTCACTAAGTGATAAAGAACATCACTTATACAATGTAAGCATCACATATAATATGACAAGTATTGCATAAGCAATTTCTACAACTAATGTGTCACATGAGCAATGGTACTAGTATGGGTGTTTTCTAGAAAACCCTACTGCATTTACTTTTGCTCATAGTCTAGCTCTCTCTCTCTCTCTCTCTCTCATCCTTGCTTGTACAAACACACACTACTAAATAGGTACAACAGGAGAGCCACATCATGCACTTGGCTAGTTGGAGAATGCATGCACAATAGGTTATTGACAATTCACATACTTTTGTATTATTTCAGTGCATTTTAAAACTAATGATCATGAACCATATAATTGTATCAAATGTGACTACTATGAAATATTTGCTATTATTTTAATGTATATTGAAAAACCAATGTTTATGGACTATATAATTGGATGAAGAAAAATTTCAAGTGCATCTCTTTTGCACCTAGTTTAAGTACATCTCTTCTACATGAGTAAGACAAAGGCACTTAGCTACCCTTAAATCTTAGACCCAATATCCCTTAGATTATTTCCATTATCATTGAGGTTGCAAGCATACCTCTATTAGGATCTCACCCTTGTGAGAGCTAGGACATGTACACATGCACCTTATATATTGGTGTAAAACCCATTACAATTTGTGACACCTTATCCATGTCTCATAGGAAATCCAGCATAAACACATCCACATCAACCTTAGAATAGATCCATAGCATCTATTGTAGGTCAAAACCCTTGCATATACCAATGTATGCATACACATCTATATAAACTACATAATCCCATGCAAGGCATACCCATTCCATCCAATTCTACTAGCATCTAGAACATCTTGTACAGTTGCTTTGATTGCAGTATGTTTGCCTTTGTAGCATGGATAGGTTTAGGCCACAACTTAAGAACCCTTGGATTTTGTCACTTTCACATTGGATTCTTAAATATTTTAGGACACTCACCACCATATCCTAGAGTCCTAAGGCCATGCTGCACCATAATGGAAATCAACCATTGGCACAAGGAAACTAGGTCCACCCTAGTTGGTCTTGCCCACAACTTGTAGGATCATCTAATTCACACCATGGCTCTTAGTAGTTCCTCAAGTACATAACTTGTAGGATCTTCTAATTCACACCATGGCTCTTAGTAGTTCCTTAAGCACATAATAATTTTTTAGGAAATCTAGTCTTCACCACCTTAGGAGGACAAGGACAATCTGTTCAACATGCATCTCCCTTAAACCTATGCTTGGAAACATAGACCCTTATGAACCACAAAAACATTATTAGATCCGTCTATAACAACATTATCCTAAAAGGTTTACATCTAGCCTATGCCAATACCATCCACTACATATTAATGTAGCTCATAGGATAAGAACCCCACCTTAGGTCACAAGAGTCATTGGCCAGTATTGCAATAAAATCCTTGTAGTGTGAGAAAATCTCATGCCAAGGATCTTTAACTGGAACTCTTAACAAATGTCACTTTATAGTCACAAATGTCACTTTGAAAGGTTGGTTTGTGCTTGAGACACCAATCATAACAAGCATAATAGATCTACCTATAATTAAATGAATATATCAAGTTAATGATGCTCATTGGGGGAGATTGAATATCAAAAATTTAAACTAAAAAGTCCATCTATTTATTCATCTAGTAATGATCTATTGATGACATGCACAGCTATAGTCACTACCTCAGCCCAAAAGCTATGTGTCATAGGCCTACATGGCTAAGAATACTGCATACACACTCCTAGATGGTTCTATTCATCCGCTCAACCAAACCAATGTGGGGTGTGGTATAGGGGGCAGTCAATTGACGCTTAATACCCCTCTTGTCACATTGTTGCTCAAGGGTACATGACACATATTCTCCCCCATTGTTAGTCCTAATGTATTTTAGCCTATGCCCACTCTAGTTCTTAACCAATGCAAACCATCTCTGAAACACAACCAAGACATCTAACTTAAGATTAATGGGGTAAGCCCGGACTTTACGCCAAAAATCGTCAATGAACATCACAAAATACTTTGCTCCACCCATAGACTGACAGGGCATGGGCCCACAGACATTCGAATGTACCAATTCTAGGGGCTCACTCATGCATGTCCTACTAGACTTCTTATGTGTATTCCTAGTCTTTCTACCATAAAGACAATGCTCACATGAATCAAAACATGCATAGTCAAGGGGCGGTAAGTACTGCAAACCAGAAAGCATTTTCATTCCCTTCAAGGACATATGGACCAAACGAGCATGCCAAAGAGATACATGTGGGATGGAATTGATTGATAAAACATGGTCAACAGTGGACCCATCAACTATAAGAGGATAGAGGCTTCCAGCCTTGTCACCTCTAGTAAGCACAAGTCTACCACGGGTAATCTTTGAGGTAGAATCCCCAAAAGAAACATGAAACCCAATATCATCAAGTTTCCCTACAGACATAAGATTGCATGTAAGCACAGGTACATGATGTACATCTTGTAACACAAAAGTACTACTAGTAGAGAAGTGCAATCGTACATTCCCAATGCCAACAATAGTAAGTGACTTATCATCACCTAAGCAAACTGAACCAGAGACAATGCGGTAGGAGAGAAACACCTCAAGACATGGTGTGACATGAATTGAAGCACGCGAATCCAAAATCCAATACTGTGCATACATAGAGTGAACCTCAATCAATGGCGTAGCATCACAAGAACTAGCTGCAAGTATGTACTCCCCATCAGTGTCATCAGTGTGCATAACATTTATCTCCTCGTTTTTCACACTGGATTTCGCAAGTACCAAGCTACAATCAGAGGACTTTTCATGTACTTTGTCTTTCCCCTTCTCTTTGTGCTTCTCATTGTCCAATTCATGACATTGTGGGCGTATATGACCCTTTTTACCACAATGATGACATGTCACATTAGCATTTCTTCCACGAGACTTGCAGCACGACTTACCATGCAACTTAGACCTAGACTTATGCGAGTCTCTGCCACGTCCATACCCACAATCATTTCTTTCTATTACCATCTCTGCCTCTAACAGCCAAAGCATGTGACATACGAGAGGCATCCAAATTCGTACAGTTGATCTCTTCCTATAGAAGAGCACTCTCTACATCAAGCAAGTTCAAAATAGTAGCAAGAGCACATAAGGCTTTGCGGAATACATCCCATGACTCACTTAGAGTCCCAAGAAAAAACAATGGAGTAACCTCATCATTAAAGATAATATCCTCCAAATTCAAGTTTTGGAGAATAGCATGGAACTAGCTCAAATGAGCAGGCATTGTCATATTCTCCTTCATGCGCAGGTCCATAAGCTATTTCAGCCAATATATTTGACTTGCTTGACTTTTCTTGTCATAGAGGTTCTTAATTTTATCCAAAAAGTACCAAGCACAATGTGCTTCCTCAATTATATTGTAATACACCTATTCAATGAGAGATAAGATGAGGGTGGACTTGCATAACTCATTAAGCTCATCCCATTCGTCATCATTAGTCATAGTATCAGGCTGCTTGCCATGCATCCTTAGTGCCTTTATCTGTGATTTCGACACCAATACCTTCCAAACTTGGCTTTTCCAATAGGCATCATTTGCACCATCAAGCTTATTGATGTTGAAGATAGCACTATTAGTTATAAAATAGCTACTAGATCTGGGGGACCGAAAAGAGTGCGGTAGAGATGAAGCTAATAGATTGTGATGCTGCAAAGCCACCTGTCCAGACTGATCTTGAATCCAAGTCCGTTTGCCCACCCTAAATCAAAATATCGACTTGTAGGACAATGTGAACACAAAGAGATGAGCTGATTATTTTAAAATTTTTAGCCTTAATCTTAATCAAATCCTAAAAAAGTCATGAAAATTTAATGAATAGAGGGGGGGCACAAATTTTTCTACACCCCTTCCAAATCACTCAATGCCTCTCTGATTTACATCCGCTTGGAGAGAGAGAGAGAGAGAGAGAGAGAGAGAGAGAGCGAGTGAGATTCTTGATCAGGACAGAGGGAGGAAGGAGATGATTGTAATCTGCCTAATTTTCATGGAGGATTAATAAATCTAATTTTCTAGTTTTTCTATCTCCTGTTTTCTCTCCCCTCTTAGCGGTTATTCATATGCATCAATTTAAGAGAGAAGGGGGAGGGTTGTGATGAAGAATCCGGAGCAAATGATGATGCTAGAGCGATGGAGGATGTAGATCAGGCTGAGAGAGTGTGTTAGCGGCAATGAAGAAGCATCAGCAGAGCCTTCCGTCTATGAGAGCTATGAGCCTCACAATTGTAGTTTTTATGCGTAAGTGAGCGGTTCTTGTGTTTTTATGAGAAATAATTGGAGAGAGTGCTTGATTTTGATTGTTTTTTATTTTCTATATTGCATTCTCTCTAAAAAATGAAAGAAAACCAAAAAATATAATGATATAATAATTTCTCGCAGAACACGCAAAACCCATAAGTTGCAGTTTTTATAAGAATAATGGAAATTAAGATTTCTATTTGGTGTTTTGGGATCATATGGGATAAAAATGGATATCAAAATAATGTTGAGTGTCCTTGAACAGTAACAACTCATGGTTTTAGAATATCTCATGTTTATGAAAAAATAAATGAAAAAAATAGAAAAAATAAGGAGTTTTTTTTTTGGCTTGAAAAATTAGGAAAATTTGCATTTCATATTTTTGAACGTATAACAAGGCTAGAGCATGAGGATCAAGCCTCATTCAAAGCCTTGTTTACATGTTATAGTGTGTTTTTATTGCTTTTTATATGAAAATTACATAGAAAATGAACCCTAAACCTACTCCACAAATGCAAAATATAAACGGTAGGAGGGAGGAGGTTTGGAAAAGTGGTTAGTTGTTGAAAATGATTCAAAATATAACCTATTTGTCTATGCACAACATATAGGACAGATTATCGTTTGAATTAGGGAGACTAGTAGCACGAAGAAATTGGGTGGTAGTCTCTAGTACCACCCCACGTACGCTTAGTTGGAAAATCATTGAAGGGTTATTTTTGCACTTCACCTAGTTGGTTTCAAATGATAAAATTCTTGAGCACAATGGTCATCCTATTTTCATTGAGCATAACATGGTATCAAACCTAGATGCATTGCAATTGCTTTCCAAATATTGACCCACATGGAGTGTGTAAGGAAACCCGAGCTATAGGGTAGAGGAATGGTTTCTCAGGCAAGCTTGGTAAGGAAATATGAAATCTCTTAGATCATTGAAAGTATATAAGAATGGAGACTCTTTGTATATTCTTTATGTTAGATGAGCACATCGACGGCTAATCCTCTTGGTGTAGGAGAGTTGCAGTGGAGCCACTGCATTCGATCGGAGGGGTGTCTCCTCTATGTGTGTGTTACGTGGTATATTATACTAAGCAGTGTGGGATCTCCCTTTGAGGAGTAGGAAAGGGTAATCATTGGACTACGGTTCATTATAAACACAATATCTTTAATAGTGATTAGGGCAGTGTGTCTTTGGATGCTCCTGGTGTGGCAAAGGCGTGTAGGGTTGTCTTGTGAGTGTTATAGAGGCCCGGCTACTACCTATAGCTAGTGTTAGGCCCATTTTAGGTCTCGAAATTTGACCATGTGGCTAAATCTTAATCTTGTTTTAAACATGAAACTTGGTACTATCATCTATATAGTATCTAGTAAAAGTTTCACCTTCAAGGAAGGAGGTAACAATTTGACCATGTGACAAAATATTCACCATCTTGTAAATTCCCAAAGTATATGAAAATTCCCAAACTCCCTAATATAGTGTTTAGTCAACATCACACACTTAGTTGCATGTTTAAAAGATCTTCCAAGTACGATTACCTTCATGACATTCTCTCTATTAGGGAACACATAAACCATAAGTGGCCAACTTTTGAATACATGTGTGTGTAATCAGATGCACATGCATAGATGGATGCACACATGTATAGTTAAATGCTCACATGGATTCACATGTATGTGAATCCGAAAAATTTAGTAAGCCAATCTATGGTGGCCAACTATGCATGATGACGTTTGCAACTGAATCCAGTATTGTGATTCCTATCAACGGGCCAAAGATCTCTTACCATTCCAACAAACCCTACCCCTCAAATCTTTTGAGAAGTGGGGATTGGACTTTGTTGTGGTCCCATCTCTCCGGTTGCTACCTACACTCACAAAAAGTACATATACTGATGGCAATTGACTATTGTACCAAATGGGTAGAAGCTGATGGATAAAAGCTACACAATACCACCAAGTCACTAGCTAAATGTTCATTGTGGGATATATTTACTAGATATGGCATGCCAATAAATTTGCTTAGTGATCAAGGTACACACTTTGCAAATAAATTCATCAAAGAGATCACCTCATTCTTTCTAATTACACATTAAAAACTGTATCCTTACTATCTTCAAGCCAATGGTTTAGTAGATCCACCAACAAAGTTCTATGCAAGATCTTAACCAAATTGGTAGATTAGAATTGAGAAGATTCAGATACTAAGATTCCAACTACACTTTGGGCCTTCCAAATATCCTTGAAGATTGCAACCAGTATGACTCCCTACAAGCTAGCCTTTAGGTTGGAAGCCATTATACCACTGCAATTTATAGTCCCTAAATTTTTATTGGTGATATGAGATTGCCTCATTCTAGAGGAATCACTCCCATTCTAGATGGAAGTCATCACCTAGCTCAAAGAAAATACCAAGTCAATCGACTATCCAAGACACTACAAGATATAGGCCTTATATCGACGTTAAAAGTGACGAAAATGTTCATAAAGAAATTTGACCTCGTCATCACAAAAAGCGTCATTATTGGCGATGCCATAGAACAATTGGTATTAATGTTGTTATCAGCGTCTCTATTTGCGATGGTATCAGTCAGGATGTAAATAGCAACGCTGATACTGAAACAAATAGCGACGATGATAATGATGCTTTGCGATGCATTTTGTGATGCTAATAGCGACACGTGCAGTAAATTTGTGATGCTATTATTTGGGCCATACAAAATAGTTTTAGTAATGTGTACAATGCTTGTGTAAATAAAGGTAAAGTGTACTTAAATCATAACACTGATACATGAAATAAATACATGATCGCATAATGAAAGTGACTGGTACAATCATGGCAAGATACTACTACTATACATAAAATGTCTACATAGATCACGTGACCAAAAAAGAAGGGTATATGAGCTCTAGGGATCCAAGGGCGAGATATAAATCCTCGCCATCCGAAACCACATCCTATCACAAAGGAGCATGGAACGAACTCTACAAAAAAAGAAATAGCTACACATTAGTCCACCATACAATAATGCATTCTAATTAAACTTAGTAACTATGGACAAGAAAGATGAGTGACTTACAGGGCCGCCGCGTCCATATAATCGGTTGATCAATGCAGTGAGACCATACCTCTCTACATATTAAGTCTCAAGGCCGACGGGATCGCGGCTTGTAATAGAGTGCTGCAAAGAAAACAAAATACAACTATTAGAAACATGATTGTCAATACAAAGGATATTGCAAAAAAAAAAGCAAGAAGAACCAAAGAAAAACTTACAAAGTCCTCCATATATTTCATGTGGCCGCCAAGATGATGGACCACTCCGGTCTCTAGTCGTGCCCTCACCGCCTCAGGCTATTGTCTCCAATGTCTTGGAGAATCTATAGCCTCCTCCTTGAGTCAGCACTAGTCATCCGCATCTAGCTACTCGAGCTTTGAAGCCCCACTCTTGAGTACCTTGTGTGCATCCCGATCGTCTACATGACATGTATGCACTCATGCACTCGATCATCTAGCCTCTAGAAAACCTATCAATTGCGGCTGGTACCATAAACTCCTCATGCAAGGATGCTACTATGTAGTCCTTGCTCCCCTCTGGTATTTACTTCCAATGATCCAAGACATTGTGCCGAAAAACTTGTTGACACATTCTCTCATACGAGCCATAACCCTCCTCCCCTCATCATTCATGATGATGGCTCTTGCTCTATCATCTACAAGGTAGGCATACCCCTCTGGGGTATGCGTAAGATGGGTCCTCTCCAACTTGCGACCACGCTCCTAGGCATACCCAGAGACCTTTGTACATTTGGTATACCTATTGAGGTAGTATCTCTAGGAGTAGTACCCATAGGGGTGCCACCTGTGGATGGCTATGAGAAAAAGTCGGAGCAAAAGATGGAGTGACTAGAGTAGACATCCCCATAGGTGTGACAAATCCTAGAGGTGATGCAACTCTAGCAGAACGACGAGATGGAGACACTGCGTCAGTACCTCCATAGCAACCACCTGAGCCACACTCTCTCAAACTGCCACGAGAGTGAGGAGTAGCACCTGTATCCCGAGCTGACTGCTCACTCACTATATCCGGATCTTCGCAGCATCCCTCTAAACCACTCCCTCCATCAGGCCCAAGTCTAGAGCGTCGACCTCGTCTGCGAGAAAGTAAAGCATCAGAGCGCGCCAAAGTAGATCTAGTAGAGCGTCCTGATGGTGTCTCAGACATCTCATGGTCTGCCATATCTCTAAATCTTGCCATCTGATCTGGAGAGATACACGTGAAGATCTCTTGACTCATCCCTTGACTCATCGTGATGATCTAAATATCCACAAAGGTCACCTCCACAGACAAAAAATGATGTTAGCATAATCAATATAAATCTGTAACGTGTCTACTTATATTTTCAAGACACATCTTAGCAGTCCATCGGAAAGGATGTCTAGAAAGCTTTGCCCGGCACTCCCATGGAATGTTACCGGGTTTGCGATCTAGGGCTTTCAGTGTCTACCATGTAGCGGAAGTATTTCGGCCGTTCCCACTTAGGATTGACCTGAATTAGGGTTTTTCTGATTGGTCATTTCCTAACAGCAACTAGTGCCGGACCCAAGCGAACTACTTTACGCAGAAACGCCAGGTCTGAAGCGGATTCTTGCTGCACTTGGTTCAAGGAGAATGGGAAACGAGAGGGATGCAAAGCTCAACCTCTCTGCCATAAGGTATAGTCCCATTCCGTTTCCCTAAAACAGCGTAAATCGGGCTTAATCATAACTCTAGGTCAACGCTTTTGTTGTTCGTGTTCTTTGACGATCTTCCTACTATCCATCGCAATTTGAGAAAAGTTCCCGGCCAACGAGGACCACCCATCCGTAGGATAGACCTATGGCCCATCCTCTGCACTTTCCTCGGGTTGTTTTAGTTATTTAATTACCTAACACATTAGTTGGACATGTAACAACCAGTTTCTTTAATTAACCCGTTAGATACTGGTTCCTTCACGTAATTTTATCACTTGACATAGAAAAAAAATATCAGACAAGTTCCTTATTAACAAGTTATCATATTTATCTTTGAAATACAAAGAGTCCAGCTCGTAGGCTTATCCACAATCCGCCCGAAGGTTATCGAGCAATCCACAAGGATCACTATTCCAAGTTTCTACCCGTAGACTAGTATGCGGGCCTCGAGATCCAATCCTGAGTCACGTTAGCCTCTTGTGCAAGACTCGAAAGGCGAGGGATTTATAGCCAGAGCCCCCCTGGCACCCAAGCGGCCTCCTGCTCCAAGTAGCGCTCAACGGAGAGACCTCTTGCGGCGGGTTCAATCCACTTTCCCGGCGCAGTTAACAACCCCCTTGGTTAGGGTCAGGCAAGCAGTCGAGGGTAACTGAAGCTGCCTCTCCCTTCACGCCTTCAACCTGAAGTATAGATATTCATTTATCTTTTAATTCATTGAACAAACAAAGCCAAACAGTGCTCTAAAATCTGTAGCAAGCACAAACATTTCCATTGTTCGTTTTTGTTGGCAAACTGCTAAGGAATGAATCCTTCCTTTTGAATGCATCCAACACTCGATCCGGGATAACTTGCAACTTGGCAAGATCCCCTATATCCTAGGTTAGGGTGTACCCTTGGTCAAACCTTAAGTTCATTGGGTACTTTAGTTTATCGGCTGGTCTTTAGTTTCCAATCAATCTTCTTTACTCAAGAAAGACCACTAAATTAGGATGATTATTCATCCCCTTGCAAGATAACTTGCGTAAGGACATACCAACTTCATTGCGAGAACTTGGCCATCCCCTTGTGATCCAATCACAAGATCGTATGACTCCACACTTGTTGTGCAAGTGCTCCATCGAACTATGAGACTATGGAGTCACAAAACAATCTATTTTAGGTTCTTTAGGCCGACGTCGTTAGACCTAGGGTTTCCAAGTTTCATCTTTGTAAGTTTCTCAAGGACAAACCCTAGTTCACTTTACGATTACAATTCATTATCCCTACATTGAGTGAATGTGGGCAAGTATTTAAGGTATAGGTGTTTCTTGGAATTTAACTCATTACAAACGAGTATTCCGCGGTTTAGGTGTTATAGGTTTATGCTAATTTATTTAACTCTAGAAAATAATTACGAGATCATTTCTACATGACTTGTTGTCTATGCGTAAATTGATTTTTCAACCCTAAATTATCGATTTGAGGTCAGGCATAGGTTAGGTTAATTCCAACTAATCTTCTTATAATCTTGCGAATAAAATTCATGCTACCAAGCAACCTTTTTCTTGCTAACTTATGCAGTTGACAACGATAATTTCATAGAGTTTATGCATCGTAGGAATCATTTCATGCTTTGCACTTTCCATGATGATTCATTGCGATATGGGTTAATAGTGCGAGATGCAGTTTATACTTCTAGGCTTAACCGAAGTATACTATTTTAATGGATAATAATCTAGCTTATAATTCATTTCAATGCATAAGCTATTTACTAAAAATACGTTTTATACTTTCTTAATTTGCATGTTTCATTTAAAAGTATTGATGTCTAAGTTCCTTCGTCATGAACAAGTAGGACGAAAATATATCCTATTTCTAATAATTAACCTTGCATGATTGAATTACAACAATATCAAATAAAAATTTAGGGAGGAAAACCTGGGTTTGGGGTGAGATATCCACATGGATGCTGGGAGACGACCCTCCCACTGCGCCTTGGACTTTCTTAGGAGACATTGCAATTGTAGTTTTTTGGACGTGGAAGCAGCTTTACAACTCCTCTTTGGAATTCCACCATTGCTCCCTCGCACTGTCCGTCGAAAGTAGTTTTAGAGGGCTCCCTCGAGGCTTTTGAGCGAGAAAGGAAGGTGTTTAAAAAAAACCTCAATACTCTCTTCTTTTTTTTCGAGTGGGGGAAAAGAACAAAGCTCCAAGGGTATTTTTCGTGGGTTTCAAGAGCACAAAGGAAGGGCTTGAGGGGGTTTTTCAAATAGGGGGTTTCAAGATGCCTCAAGGGAAGGGCCTTAAGGAGGATTTAAAGGAAAACCGGGGAGATAAGACCTTAAAGGTCAAAAACCTTTTATGGGGGAAAACCCTAAGGGGGGGAAACTCCAAGGGAGATAGAACCTTAAAGGTTATAAGTAAGGGTCTAAGGACCCTTAGGCAAATTAGGAGAAAAAAGGGACTTATGAGGGTTTACACACGGAGGGGGGGATGATTCCAAGGCCAATGAGGAAGGGGCTAGAGGAAAATTAAAAACACGAGAGTTGGGTTCCAACTATGGGAAGGGCATATAATGCTTTAAACATAGGGGGGGTGGGTGACTCCAAAAACAAAGAAAAGGGGGCTTAAGGGTTAAACACCGGGGGGGGGGGGGGGGGGTGAGGTGGTTTTGAAGCCAAGGAAAAAGGGGGCTTAAGGGATTTTAAAACCCGAGGCAGGGGTTTCTTAAGCCCCAAAGTTCAGAACTTCCAAGGGGGGGGCCTCCTTAACCCCCTTCCTGTGCCTCATCAAATCCCCCTTCCCCGAGTTTAATATCCTCTTAAGCCCCCTTTCTTTTGGGCTTAACAACCCCCTTCCCCGGGTTTTAAAATCCCTTAAGCCCCCTTTTTCCAGCTCGACTATCGGCGACAGGAGGATAAGAGAAAAAAATTTCCCCTTTAACCTTAATACGAGGTGAATTTTTAGTATTTGATATATTACAAATTCATACAAAGCACAGTAATATAAATCTTTAAAAAACGAACTTATTTAAAATGCATATCTTATGTACCCTTATTAGTGATTTGTTAACGAATTGAGTAGGTGGATGCACCGGAAGCAGGGTGGAGTGAAAATCTTAGATTGCTATGAGATTTGGTGTGTGAGAAGAGCATTGTATATTCTCGGCATCTAAGGCCATTTCAGGCCCTATTTTAGAGTCACAAGGTTGCAGACAACAGTTTCAAGATACACTATGATTTCGACTGTATTGACCGAAAGTGGGTGCATAGGTTATAGATTTCGAATCTGTAAATTTTTAGGTGTTTGCAGGAAGCAAACATAAGGTTTATTTGTAAATAGGTTACAGATCACATGTACTATTGAGCAATCAGTGAAAAAGGTTGCTTGGTGTATTGCTGTGCATGTGTTGTGAAAGATTACAAAAGACTAGCTTGCTATGTTGTATCCTTGTTTGTGATAATGGGAGAGAATAGTGGAAATTTCATTATTGAGAAGTTGGACAAGAAAAACTACCCTTCATGGAAGTTCCATGTGACGAACTTCCTCATTGGAAAGGGCCTTTATGAGTTTATTTTAGGTGAAGAAAAGGAGCCAGAGCTGGGTATCCCTCTGATTGCAAATGAATTAAAAGCATGGAAAGAATGGAATGCGAAAGATAAAAATGTGATGTACTGGTTATTAATAGTCATTGATAATATGATGTTGGGACATATCAGGAATGCAGAAACTTTAAATGCAACTTGGATAATTTTTGAGAACATATTTTCAATAAATACAAAGGCACAAAAGATACAACTCAAGCAAGAGTTCAATGTCTTGAAGAAAGGAAAAATGTCTATCAATGAGTATGTTTTAAAGGTGAGAAGCATTGCCGATGCTTTAGCAACATTTGATGCAATGCCTGATGATGATGCTTTGGTTTCATCCACTTTGAGTGGCCTTAATAATGAGAAGGCATGAAAATCATTTGTTACTTCACTATACGTGCGGAAGCCATTTCCAGATTTTGATGAGCTGATCTCTCTCATGATTACCGAAGAGATCAATATCCAGGGTGACTCATCTGAAAAAAATGGTGAACAGGTTCAAGCATTTTACTCAAGTTCAGGAAGGGGACGTGGTGGATCCTCTTCGAGAGGCCGTGGTATGGGACATACTGGCGATAACTAGCAAAATAGATTCAATGAACAATTTGGTGAAATGCAGGTTTCAAGAGGTCGAGGAAACTTTAGAGGCAAGGGGAGCTCTAGAGGAAGAGGTGGATGGCAAAATAGAGGTTTTGGAAATTCTGCTATTGTTTGCCATTATTGTGGCAAAACAGGCCACATTGCAGCCCATTGCTATGCTAAGAAAGATGATATTCAGAGTGGTAAATTGCAACAAGGAAACTATGCATCACCTTCAAGACAGAATGAAGACAAAAATGAGCATCTCTTTGTTATGCAGCATATGATGAATGCAATTATAGGAAAGGGGACACATGATGATGTATGGTATGTCAATTCAAGTGCATCTAATCATATGACCACTCATGTTGAATGGTTTGAAGAGATGTAGGACTTACAAAATCTAGGTTATGTGCAGACAGGTGACGATTCATGCCACCCAATTTCACACATTGGAAAGGTTCCCTTGTCCTTGTATGATGGCCAGACAAAGAGTCTGACAGATGCATTACATATGCCATCAATCACAAAGAATCTAGTGTCTATTGGCCAAATGGTAGAGTAGGGGTTGAAGGTCCGATTCAATGCAAAAGGTTCTTTTGTAGAAGACTTTAATGATAAGTGCAGGTTGATTGCAAAAGGAAGTAGAGTTGGCCGAATGTTCACTTTAGATGGTGGAATTCCTGCAATGGATGCTTCTATGTATGCTAAAGGAAAATAACTAGTTGCAGATATTGAAATATGGCATAAACATATTGGACATGCAAATGTGCAAAGGCGGCTGAAATTAATACAGTCTAGAGGATTGGTTACAGGGTTGCCTTCTTTTAGAGTTCCAGAATTGCATAAAGTCTGTGAAGCATGCCAGTTTGGTAAGCAGGCAAGACAACCCTTCTTGCATGAGAGAGAAGTGAGTAGAAAAATACTTGATGTAGTGCATAAAAATGTTTGGGGGCCTACACAGAATGTATCTCTTGGTGGCAACAAATACTTTGTCACATTTATTGATGACTATTCAAGGAAGCTATGGATATACTTCATGAAGGAAAAGAGTGATGTGTTTGAGCACTTCAAATATTTTAAGGCAACTGTTGAAATAGAAACATACTTAAAAGTGAAGTGCTTGAGATCAGATGCAAGGGGAGAGTACCTCTTCAATGAGTTTACTGGCTTCTTGAGGACTCATGGGATAAAGAGGCAATTTACTTGCAGGTATACCCCACAACAAAATGGGGTTACATAAAGAAAAAATTGGTATATTGTAGAAGTCACACGTGCATTAATGGCTGAAAAGAATATGCCCAAACATTTTTTGTCTGAGGCTGTCCATACTGTTGTCCACATTATGAACAAAACTCCCACAGCTGCAGTTCATGATGGGATGACTCCTAAAGAATGCTTTACTGGCAAGAAGCCTGATGTCTCACACTTGAAGGTATTTAGTTGCATTGCATATGTTCATGTACCAAATGAGCTACGGAAGAAGCTTGATCCAAAGGCAAAAAAATGCATTTTTATTGGATACTCTTTAGAGCAGAAGGAGTATCACTGTTATAACCCTATCACATGTGAGTTCAAAGTGAGCAGGGATGTTATCTTTAATGAGATGAGCAGCTGGTATGCACTTACTGTGGTGATGTATTATATGATGATAATGACCAGGATAGATATGTGCAGAAATAAAAATAATAATCAGGGAGTCTTAGTGTACCAAAAACATCATCTGGTACTATATCTACAGTGAGCCCTTGGTCTGCGAGACTAAGGAGTAGCCCCACATCTTCAGGTGGATCTATAAGTGTTGCAGAGAAGGACAAAGGAAAGAAAAAAGTGATGAATCGTAATGATGTATCTACCATTCATTTGGGATTTGATGGAGATTGTAGTGGTTCAGAGAGTTTGGATGATGAGCTTGGTATTCCTTCAGTGAGGACACCAGGTGTACAGAGAGCTCATAGTCATGTAAAGGCTCCATTGAGTGATCCGGTGGTACGCAGATCTAGCAAGGTCAGATACCCTGTTAAAAGATTCGGTTTTGAAGGTTATGCACCTCACCATTATGCTTATATGGTAAAACTAGTTGAGGATGTTGAGTGCACTTGTTTTGAGGATGCTGTTGGTCATGCTCATTGGGATGCAGCAATGGATGAGGAGATGGCTACATTAGAAGCCAATAGGACTTGGGATTTGATACCCTTACCTAAGGGTAAGAAAGCTATTGGTTATAAGTGGATTTACAAAGTCAAGCATAATGCAGATGGTTCAGTTAGTAGGTATAAAGCTAGTTGAAAAGGCTATGCTTAAACATATGGCATAGATTATGAAGAGACATTCAGTCCAGTTGCTAGGATGGCAACTATTAGATGTGTGATTGCCTTGGCAGCAGCCAAAGGTTGGAGTTTGTAGCAAATGGATATTGAGAATGCCTTCTTGCATGGTGAATTGCAAGAGAAGCGTACATGAAGCAGCCAGCAGGTTATGAGAATTTAGAGCATTCCACATATGTGTGCAGGTTAAAGAAGGAGCTCTATGGACTGAAGCAAGCACCTACAGCATGGTCTCACAAGATTGGAGAGTATCTTATCAATATTGGATTTTGTATTTCTGATGTTGATCACTCACTTTATGTGAGAAAGGGAGAAGCATGTTTGGTCATCATAGTCATCTATGTGGATGACTTGATTATTACAGGTGACAATGACAATGGGATTCCTAAAGTTAAGGAATTATTGAAGAAGAAGTTTGAGATGAAAGATTTGGGTGAGCTCAGATACTTTCTTGGTATTGAGGTGATCAGATGTGATGATGGTATATGGGTATCCCAAAGGCAGTATGACTTGGATATGGACAACATGTAAGTCTCTTTTAGTACCATTGGAGCAAAATGTAAAGTTGAGTGCCGACTTTGGGGATGAGATAGAAGACCCTACTATGTTCAAGAGGATACTAGGGAGTTTGATTTACATGACTATCACAAGACCAAACTTGAGCTATGCTATTGGCCTTGTCAATCAGTTTATGTAGATGCCTAGAAAGCCTCATTTGGATGCAGTTAGACGTATATTGAGGTATGTCAGGTCCACTTTACATTATGGACTTTTTAATGAGGTAGGTAAGGACATACAGGTCTTTGGATACACAGATGTAGATTGGGTTGGTAGTATGTCAGACAGAAGATCTATTAGTGGATTCATGTTTTCCCTTAGTAGTGCAGCAGTTACATGGAGCATAAAAAAGAAACCTATAACTGCTTTATCGAGTATAGAGGCTGAGTATAGAGATGTTCATAGGGCAGCATGTGAGGTGGTATGGCTGCAAAAGTTATTAGGCGATCTGGACGTGCAGGGAGATGGTCCAGTTGTCATTCATTGTGACAACATGAGCAGCATACAGCTAGCTAGGAATTAAGTGTTCCATGCTAGGACAAAACACATTGAGGTACACTACCACTTTATGAGAGAGAAGGTACTTGCAGGAGAGATTGACTTGGTATATGTCAGCACACAGGATCAGTTAGCTGACATTTTCACGAAGGCATTGGGTGTAGAGAAGCTTCAAAAGTTCGAAAGCTTAGTTGGAGTTACAAAGATAGAGCTGAGCTTCAGGGGGAGTGTTGAGATGGCAAGCGCTACACGTGCGGACATTGATGATGGACTGTCTGGCTAGATAGGTCTGCTGTAACGTGTCCACTAGTATCATCCAGGACACATCTTAGCAGTCCATCAAAAAGGATGTCTAGAAAGCTCCGCTCCGCACTGCCATGGAAAGTTACAGAATTTGCGATCTAGGGCTTTCTGCGTCTGCCATGTAGTGAAAGTATTCTAGCCATTCCCACTTAGGATCGATCGGAATTAGGGTTTTCCTGGTTGGTCATTTCCTAACAGCAACTAGCGTCGGACCCAAGAGAACTACTTTACGCAGAAATGCCAGGTCCAAAGTGGATTCACACTACACTTGGTTCAAGGAGAATGGGAAACGAGAGGGATGCAAAGCTCAATCTATCTGCCATAAGGCATAGTCCCATTCTGTTCCCCTAAAACAGCATAAATCGGTTAAGACATAACTCTAGGTCAACGCTTTTGTTGTTCGTGTCCTTTGATGATCATCCCATTGTTCTTTGAGATTTGAGAAAAGTTCCCGGCCAATCGAGACCACCTAACTGTAGGACGGACCCATGGCCCATCCTCCGCACCTTTCTCGGTTTGTTTTAGTTATGTAATTATCTAGCACATTAATTGGACATGTAACAACCAGCTTCTTTAATTAATCCGTTAAGCAATGGTTCCTTCACATAATCTTATCACGTGACATACAAAAAACAATATCAAACAAGTTCTTTATCAACATATCATCATATTTATCTTTGAAATACAAGGAGTTCCGCCCGTAGGATTGTCCACAATCAGCCCGAAGGCTATCCAGCAATCCACAGGGATTACTATTCTAAGTTTCCGCCCGTAGACTAGTATGCGGGACTCGAGATCCAATCTCGAGTCACGTTAGCCTCTTGTGCAGGACTCGAAAGGCGAGGGATTTATGGCCAGAGCCCCCCCGGCACCCAAACATCCTCCTGCTCCAAGTAGTGCTCAACGGAGAGACCTCTCGCGGCAGGTTCGGTCCACAATCCTCGGCGCGGTCAACAACCCCCTTGGTTAGGGTTAGGTAGGCAGTCGGGGGTAACTGAAGCTGCCTCTCCCTTTAGGCCTTCAACCTGAAGTATAGATATTCATTTAATTTGTAATTCATAAGTCAAACAGTGCTCTAAAATCTCTAGCAAGCACAAACATTTCCTTTGATCGTTTTTTTGTTTTTGGCAAACTGCTAAGGAAGGAATCTTTCCTTTCGAATGCATCCAACACACGATCTAGGGTGTCTTGCAACTTGGCAAGATCCCTTATATTATGGGTGAGGACATACCCTATTAACCCAACTTGGTCAACCCTAAAGTTCATTGGATACTTCAATTTTCGGTTTTTAACCTTCCTTACTTAGAAGGATATCAAAGTATACATCCTCTTGCAAGATAACTTGCGTAAGGATCCGCCATCCTGGTTGCGAGAATTTAGCCTTTCTTCTTGTGAATTAATCACAAGACCATATGACTTCATACTTGCCATGCAAGTCCTGTATCGTACTATGCAATAATGGAGTTACGAAACAATCCATTTCAGTTCTTCAAGCTGACATTGTTACCTAGGGATTTTCTAGCTTTATTATTTTCTTTTAAGAAACTCAGGGACGAACCCTAATTTCTTTTACGTTTACAATTTATTGACCCTACAATTAGGGAATGTGGGCAAGTATTTAAGGTATAAATGTTTCTTGGATTTTAATTCATTCCCAATGAATATTTCACAGCATAGGTATTTCTAAGTTTATATTAATTTGGTTAACTTTTAGAAGGTAATATCGAGATCACCTCCGCACAATTTGTTATCTATGTGTCAATTGATTTTTCAATCCTAAACTTTATCGATTTGAGGTTAGGTAAATTCAATTAATCTTCCTTTTTCCTTGCGAACAAAACTCATGCCAAATAAGCAATCTTTCCCTTGCTAAGTTATGTAGTTAGCAATGATAACTTCCTAGAGTTTAAGCATCATAAGAAACCTTTCATGATTCGCACCTTCCATGATGATTCGTTGTAAAAAGAATAGGGGTTAATAGTGCAAGATGTAGTTTTATACCTTCTAGGATTAACCGAAGTATACTACTTTAGTGGGTAAATAATCTTGCCCATAATTCGTTTCAATGTATAATGTTATTTGAAGGAAAACTATGTTTATACTTTATTTATTTTGCATGTTCAATTAAACTAAATTCCTTCGTCGTAAATAACTAGGACAAAATATATCTTATCCCTAACAATTCATCTTGCACGACTGAATTAAAACCAATATAAAATTAAGAAGGAAAAACCTGGTTTGGGGTGAGATATCCACATGGATACCGGGAGATGACCCTCCCGCAACTACTCCTTGGACGTTTGTTAGGAGGCATCACAATTGTAGTCCTTCGAATGTGGAAGCAGCTTTACACTCTTTTTCGGAATTCCAACGTCACACCCTTGCACGTCAATACTCTTCTTCTTTTTTCCGAGTAGGAAAAAAAAACTAAGTCCCAAGGGTATTTTGGAAAGGCACAGAACAGTTAAGGGTTTATCCACGAGGAGGGGTAATAAGACCTTAAAGGTCTTAGTTTCTTTGGGAGGGAAAGGTTTACAAAGCCTAAAGAAAAGGCCCTATAGAGGTATATACACGGGGAAAAGGGTGTGTGTGTGTGTGGTTCCCAAAAGGCGTAAGAAGAGGTCTTGGGAGATTTTTGGGCACGGGATTTAAAGGTATAGGAAGGGGGTCTTGCAGGGGTTTTAGGACACGGGGGGATGGGATGTGTGGACACGGGGGTGAAAAAGGCTTAGGGGTTTAAAACCCAGGGGGGGAAAGATGAAGGGTAATACAAGGGGGGGTGAAAAGGGCTTAGGAGAAATTAAAAAAAAAAACCCGGGGGTGAAAGGGTAAAAGGGGAAAGGTGAAGTGTGAAAGGGGGCTTATAGCATGGGGGGGGGGCGAAAAGGGTGTGTAAAAAGGGGACACGAGGGAGGGTGAAAGGGGGCTGAATTAGGCCCCTCTTAAGAAGCTTCTTTTAAGAAGCTTCTATGCTTCACGTGGAGGGGGGGTATTTAACCCTCCGACGGCGATGATGGCATGATGGTCGACGGCGAGGCCTGTGACTCGGCAGCTCCACGTCCTCTCTTCTCAATGGCGAGGCCTGTGACTCAGCAGCTCCACGTCCTCTCTTCTCGACGGCGAGGCTTGTGACTCGGCCTCTCTTCTCAATCTCTCCCTTCCCTCCTAACCCATTTAGGGCTTACTGAAGTGGGCAGAGCCGGCCGTAGCCAAGCTCTCCAAAACCCACAACGTCGAAGAGCAAATGCCTAGCTTGTAGCCCCATCCCCTCTAACTGGTAGCAGCAGGCCGTCCCTTTTCCTTCCTTCCACTAGCGACAGCATCCTCTATTTAAATAGGGGAGGGGAGGGGGATCCTCCCTCTCCTATGTGTCGACTTGCATGGCTTTCAATTGTGAGCAAGCTCCAGCAAGGAGCTTGCTGGACCTACTATTCCCCTCTCCCACTCCAGCATGACCGTCGATTGGGGGGGGATAAGAAAGAAAAAAAATTCCCATTATCCTTAGAAAGAAAAAAAATTGCTATATCATTATCCTTATTTCCTATAAGAGGTAGTCCACGCAAAGAAGATATTTTTAGAACGTTACATTCTCTCCCCCTTAGAGGAATCGAGATGTCCTCATCTCAAGATAAACTAGGGATATTGATGGTTGAGAGTGCCTTCATTTATCCAAGTGGCATCCTCTTCGGGATAATCTTTCCATTAGACGAGGCATTCTCTCAGGGTTCTGGATCTTAGTTGTCTCTCCCTAACATCTAAGATCCTATCAGGCCTTAGTTTAAGAACTCCTTGACTAGGCATTACAATTTGTGGATCATCAAGTACGTGGTTAGGATTAGGTACATACTTTTTCAATAGGCTGATATGGAATACATTATGAACTTTTAGGCTCTCAGGGAGTTGCAGTTTATAAGCATTAGGTCCTAGGCATTTGAGAATTTTGTATGGCCCACAATACCTTGGACTTAGCTTCTTGCAATCTCCTAAGGATAGAGAACTCGTTTTAGGGCATACGTGAATGAAGACCATGTCTCCTTCTTCGAAGACCCTTTCTTGATGCTTCAAATCCGTGTATGCCTTCTGTCTATCCTTGGCCGCTTGTATGTCCTGTCTTATTGACTTTATTTGATCATCCATGTCTTCCAACATTAGCCTTGAAGCTTCAACCCTTAGGGTTGGATTAGAAAAGTTTAGGGGACTTCTACAATCATGACCATATAATGCTTGAAAAGGGGTCATCTAAATGCTCTGCTGATAAGAAGCATTGTAGGAAAATTCAACCAAAGGCAAGTATTAAATCCACCTCCTCGGCTCACGATAGCAGTATGCCCTAAGTATATCCTGGATGACTTGATTTACTCGTTCTATTTGGCTATCCGTTTGGGGATGGTAAGCGGTGCTAAAACAGAGTTGAGTCCCAAAAAATAGCTTCAAAGATAGCTCTCCAGAAGTGTGATGTGAAAAGAGAATCACGATCACTAATGATTCTTTTGGGTAAACCATGTAGCTTGAATACCTCCTTGATAAACAATCTTGCAATGTCTGAGGCTTTATAGTTTGTCTTTACTAGAATAAGGTGTGCAACCTTAGTAAGCATGTCAACCACAACCATGATGGAGTTGTATCCTCCCTGGACTTGGGATAGGCCTACAACAAAATCCATACTGATGAATTCCCATTTCATTTAGGGAATGTCAAGCGGTTGCAGTTTTCCTGGCATCATGACATGTTCGGCTTTGATACGTTGGCAAGACAAACACTCAATGACATATTTGAGAACGTCACCTTTGAGCCTCTCCCAATGGTAGCTCTTCCTAACTGCATTAAGAGTTTTAGCATAGCCAGGATGTCTTGTGAAAGGAGAATTGTGAGCTTCCCACAATATCTTCTGCTTGAGTGACATAGCCTTGTTCTATATTAGACAAGTCCACTATTAATGGAAAATTCTTGATACTTAGCCTGCAACTTTTGATTTTGATCCTTGATAGAGATATTCTTTAGCATTGATTGGTAGGCCAAATCATGGGATGCTTCCTCTCTAGCTAACTCAAGTATAGGGTTGTTTGGCATAGATACTTTTGTAGCTAGAGATCTGGCCGTTGATGGATTCTGCAACATTAGGGATTTTAGGAATGCCTTGTGACTAAGTGCATCGGCAACTACATTCTCTTTCCCTAGTCGGTACTTGATTTCAAAGTCATATTCCTCCAACACTTCAATCCACCAACGTTGCCTCATGTTGAGCTCGTTCTGGGTAAAGATCCATTTGAGACTCTTATGGTCTGTTACTAGAGTAAACTTGTTACCCGACAGGTAGTGTCTCCAAATCTTTAGAGCATGGATGACAGCTAGTAATTCCAAATCATGCGTAGCATAATTCCTTTCATGACTCTTTAATTTCCTTGAAGAGTACGCTATTGGATGACCTTTGTGCATAAGTACATACCCCAAGGCAAGAATGCTAGCATCAGTTACTACCTCGAACTCCTTATTGAGGTCTTGAAGTTTTAGAATAGGTGCTGATACCAAACTTTGCTTCAATCTGTCAAAGCTATTTTGTTCGAGATTTGACCATGCAATGGAAGTTTACTTCTTTAGTAAGTCCGTTAGAGGTGCTGCAATCAAAGCATAGTTTTTGATGAAGATCCTATACCATCCTGTCAATCAAAGAAAGCTACGTATCTCTTTGACGAATACTAGTGTTGGCCACTCAAGCACATCTCTGACCTTAGTTGGGTCCACTGATATTCCTTTTGATGATACTATGAATCCCAGATATTCAATCTGACGCTTGAAGAATGCACACTGCTTCATTTTTGCATACAGCTTATGTGACCTCATTGTCTCAAGGACAATCTGAAGTTGAGGTTCATGATCTTCTTCATGTTTAGAATAGACTAAAGTGTCATCGAAGAAGACAAGCACGAAATCATCAAGATATGGCCTAAAGATATCTTGCATTAACCTATTGAAGGTGGTAGGTGCATTCGTAAGCCCGAATGACATAACCAGGAACTCAAAGTGCCCATATCTTGTATTGAAGGCCGTCTTTGGGATATCTTCTTCCTTGATCCTTATCTAATAGTAACCTAACCTGTGATGAATCTTGGAGAAGATCTTCGCACCCTGAAGATGATCAAGAAGCTCATCTATTCTAGGAATAGGATACTTGTTCTTGACTGTTGATTGATTCAACCCTCGGTAATCAATACATACTCGAAGTGTCCCATCTTTCTTTTTCTGGAATAGTACTAGAGCTCCCTAGGGTTAATTGCTAGGATGGATATAGCCTTGCTCTAGCAATTGCTTGCGTTATTCCTTCAGCTCAATTCCTTCTGGTATGGACATTCTATAAGGTCTCTTTGAATTGGCGCAGTTCCAGGTACTAACCTAATCTCATGATCCACTTCCCTTTGAGGCGGAAGTTCAGTCAACTCTTCAGGGAATACATCCGCGTATTCCTTTAGCCAAGAAGGTCCTTCATGAGACTCTTGCTTTTGATCTAGTTTGTTGAGTTTGATCAAGTAAACAGGTAATCCTTTTCTGACTCCTTTTATGATTCGAGATACTTTGGCCAATCGGATTCTCGGCACTCCAGCCTCACCTTGAGTTGTGACTAATTCCATTTCAGAGTTTCGAAAGGAAACTTGACCCTTTCCACAGTGAATGTGGGCGTCGTTAGGCTTAAGCCAATCCATTCCGAGTAGATACTCATGGATACCTAAATTCATGACTCTGAATTTGACCGAAGTCTTCTTTCCTCCCAGAAAGAATTCCACCTTAGCAGTTTGCCTGGTACAAGTAACCTCACGACCATTTGCCAATTCCACAAGCAGGGTAGGTGCTTCTACTGTGGCTATTCCTAATCTTTTTGCACATGCTGGTGAGATAAAGGAATGTGTACTGCCACAATCAATCAAGGTCTTGAAACCTTTACCTTGATAGTCCGGACGGTGTCTGAATCACCAAGAACTGGCAATTCGGCCCTTTCTTATGTAAAGCGGCATGGACTGTCGCTCTTTCAAGTTTTGCTTCCATGGTCGGATCTTCTTCTTCTCCTTCTTTGCACATTTGCCTATTGGCAACACAAGCGGTTCTTCCTCTTCCTCAGGTAGCGACTCCTTGACCATGGCTTGTTCCTTGGAAAGGCACTTAGCGATGTCCTCCACCAAGCTTGGGACATTGCCTCTTGAAGTGATTGAGTTCATTGCAGTGGAAACAATGGGAGGTTTTGGCCATTACTTTGAGTAGGAACAAAGTTGTTGACGTTATTCATTCTTTCTTTATTTCTTTGTTCCTGATTATGACCTTGAACTCTCTTCATTTGAGCTCTAAATGCTCCTCTGTTCGGGTCATTGTAAGACCAAGCTTTGTTACCCCTTGGTCTAGAGTGCACCTCCTGAATTATAGGCGGTACTCAAATGAGTGCATCTTGAAGATCTGATGGACGCATAGATTCAAGACGGGTATTGATTGGTGGATCTAAACCCGCACAAAATTTGGACACCTGCTGTGTCATGTCGATCTGTGGCACATACTTTATAAGTGAGACGAATTTAGAGTAGTATGCGTCAAGAGTGAGTCCCAGCTGTTTTAGCTCGTAGAACTCATTCATCTTTTGAGTACGATATGCAGGTGGCAAGTATCTTCCCTGCACGGTTTTCTTCAACTTCTCCCAGGTAACGGATCCCTCTACGATCCTTAAATCCCTGCACCATTGCTTCTACCAAATTTTGGCTTCGTCGGTGAGCTTTAACTTGGCAAGCATAGCCTGATTGGCGGGTGCAGTACCAACTGCTTCGAAGTAATCCTCCATGGACTCAATCCAAATTTCAGCATCAGCTTGGACGAATCTGCCTCTCCCATCAAACTAGGGTGGCTTAATCTGCTTGAGAAGGAACTTCTTCTCCTGGATTACAACAGTACTTGATGTAGGAGGCAAATTAGGAACCTGTACCTGGGGTTGTGCCTGAATAAAGGTTTTCTTAACGTTATTATATGATAATCGTCGTTAACTTATATTGCATCTTCAATTCCGCTATCATGTAACCAATGTAGCTACTTAACTTTTTATCAACTCTTATGCACAATAAAACATAAAAATAAGTCTTAATTTGTATTTATATAGGCATAGCCTTACAACGTTTCATGCAAGGATAAGCCAATTGTTACATTTAGTTTGGGGAGAACAACTTTGTATTACATTTATCTACAGGGACTGTATAATAATAAGGTTTCGGGTCATGGATCTTTAGGAATCGGTAAGTCATTGGAAGTTCAAGATATCCTTTCCGTTGGAATCCATACTTCTCATGGTAGCCCAATACTTTAATCCTGTGCGGGGATTGCACGGGTTACTTCCTCATATACATATGAGTTCATCTCAACCCTCCGACCTCGAATATGTAAAGTCGAATTTACGTGAGCTTCCACAAAAATGAACAGCTTCACGACTTTCAGGTCTTTCAACCACTTGATCCTCTTTAGGTTGGTCTGTAGATAAGCAAACCGGTGGGCGGCTATATAGTAGATTCCTGAAGCACCCATCCATCTTTGTTCCATGTACAAAGGTGATGGATTATAGATCTGCTCTAGGATGTTCATCATCCCAATCCTTTGTCTATAAAGCGGAGAATGCATTGCAGTCATAAACATGACTTGAAATACCAAGAACTTGTTCCACGCTTCGTAATTCTGCAAGACAACATTGAAGGTAAGGAAATGTTTGGACAGCAACATTTGCTTTGCTTCATTTTATTATAATTTCATAAAAACAATTCCATTGTTGGTCAGCTCTGATACCAACTTTAACGTGTCCACTAGTATCATCCAGGACATGTCTTAGCAGTCCATCGGAAACGATGTCTAGAAAGCTCCGCTTGGCACTCCCATGGAATGTTACGGGATTTTCGATCTAGGGCTTTCCATGTCTGCCACGTAGCAGAAGTATTCTGGCCGTTCCCACTTAGGATCGATCAAAATTAGGGTTTTCCTGATTGGTCATTTCCTAACAGCAACTAGCGTCAGACCCAAGCGAACTACTTTATGCAGAAACGCCAGGTCCGAAGCGGATTCACGCTGCACTTGGTTCAAGGAAAATGGGAAATGAGAGGGATGCAAAGCTCAACCTCTCTACCATAAGGCATAGTCCCATTCCGTTCCCCTAAAATAACGTAAATGGGTTAAGACATAACTCTAGGTCAACACTTTCATTATTCGTGTCCTTTGACGATCATCCCGCTGTTCTTCGAGATTTAAGAAAAGTTCCCGGCCAACCGGGACCACCCAACCGTAGGACGGACCCATGTCCCATCCTCCGCACTTTCCTCAGTTTGTTTTAGTTATGTAATTATCTAACACATTAAGTGGACATGTAAAAACCAGCTTCTTTAATTAATCCGTTAAGCACTGGTTCCTTCACACAATCTTATCACGTGACATAGAAAAACAATATGAAACAAGTTCTTTATTAACATATCATCATATTTATCTTTGAAATACAAGGAGTTCCGCCCGTAGGCTTGTCCACAATCCGCCCGAAGGCTATCCTGTAATCTATAGGGATCACTATTCCAAGTTTCTGCCCGTAGACTAGTATGCGGGCCTCGAGATCCAATCCTGAGTCAGGTTAGCCTCTTGTGCAGGACTCGAAAGGCGAGGGATTTACAGCTAGAGCCCCCGCTGCCACCCAAACGTCCTCCTCCTCCAAGTAGTCCTCAACGGAGAGACCTCTCGCGGCGGGTTCGGTCCATAATCCCTGACGCGATCAACAACCCCCTTGCTTAGGGTTAGGCAGGCAGTCGGGGGTAACTGAAGCTGCCTCTCCCTTCAGGCCTTCAACTTGAAGTATAGATATTCATTTAATTTGTAATTCATAAGTGAAAAAGTGCTCTAAAATCTCTAGCAAGCACAAACATTTCCTTTGATCATTTTTTTGTTATTGGCAAACTGCTAAGGAAGGAATCTTTCCTTTCGAATGCATCCAACACTCGATCCGGGGTGTCTTGCAACTTGGCAAGATCCCTTATATTCTGGGTTAGGGCGTACTCTATTAACCCAGCTTGGTCAACCCTAAAGTTCATTGGATACTTCAGTTTCTGGTTTTTAGCCTTCCTTACTTAGAAGGATATCAAAGTATACATCCTCTTACAAGATAACTTGCGTAAGGATCCGCCATCCTTGTTGCGAGAATTTAGCCTTTCTTCTTGTGAATCAATCACAAGACCATATAACTTCGTACTTGTCGCGCAAGTCCTGTATCATACTATGCGATAATGGAGTTACGAAACAATCCGTTTCAGTTGACGTTGTTACCTAGGGATTTTCTAGCTTTATTATTTTCTTTTAAGAAACTCAGGGACGAACCCTAATTTCTTTTACGTTTACAATTTATTGACCCTACAATTAGGGAATGTGGGCAAGTATTTAAGGTATAAACGTTTCTTGGATTTTAATTCATTCCCAATGAATATTTTGCAGCATAGGTATTTCTAAGTTTATATTAATTTGGTTAACTTTTAGAAGGTAATATCGAGATCACCTCCGCACGATTTGTTATCTATGTGTCAATTGATTTTTCAATCCTAAACTTTATCGATTTGAGGTTAGGTAAATTCAATTAATCTTCCTTTTTCCTTGCGAACAAAACTCATGCCAAAAAGGCAATCTTTCCCTTGCTAAGTTATGCAATTAGCAATGATAACTTCCTAGAGTTTAAGCATCGTAAGAAACCTTTCATGATTCACACCTTCCATGATGATTCGTTGTAAAAAGAATAGGGGTTAATAAAGCAAGATGCAGTTTTATACCTTCTAGGCTTAACCGAAGTATACTACTTTAGTGGGTGAATAATCTTGCTCATAATTCGTTTCAATGCATAATGCTATTTGAAGGAAAACTATGTTTATACTTTATTTATTTTGCATGTTCAATTAAACTAAATTCTTTCGTCGTAAATAACTAGGAGAAAATATATCTTATCCCTAACAATTCATCTTGCACGATTGAATTAAAACCAATATAAAATTAAGAAGGAAAAACCTAGGTTTGGGGTGAGATATCCACATGGATACTGAGAGATGACCCTCCCGCAGCTACTCCTTGGACTTTCTTCGAAGGCATTGCAATTGTAGTCCTTCGAATGTGGAAGCAGCTTTACACTCTTTTTCGGAATTCCAATGTCACTCCCTTGCACGTCAATACTCTTCTTCTCTTTTTCGAGTAGGAAAAAGAAACCAAGTCCCAAGGGTATTTTGGAAAGGCATGGAACAGTTAAGGGTTTATCCACGAGGAGGGGTAATAAGACCTTTAAGGTCTTAGTTTCTTTGGGAGGGAAAGGTTTACAAAGCCTAAAGAAAAGGTCCTATAGGGGCATATACACGAGAAAAAGGGTGTGTGTGTGTGTGGTTCCCAAAAGGCGTAAGAAGAGGTCTTGGGAGATTTTTAGACACATGAATAAAAGGTATAGGAAGGGGGTCTTGGAGGGGTTTTAGGACACGGGGGGATGGGGTGCGTGGACACGGGGGTGAAAAAGGCTTAGGGGTTTAAAACCCAGGGGGGGGAAAGATGAAGGGTAACACAAGGGGGGGTAAAAAGGGCTTAGGAGAATTTTTTGTTTTAAAAAAACGGGGGTAAAAGGGTAAAAGGGGAAAGGTGAAGGGTGAAAGGGGGCTTATAGCACGGGGGGGAAAGGGTGTCCCCCCTTAAGAAGCTTCTTTTAAGAAGCTTCTATGCTTCACGTGGAGGGGAGAGGGGGGGTATTTAACCCTCCGACGGCGACGACGGCGTGATGGTCGACGGCGAGGCCTGTGACTCGGCAGCTCCACGTCCTCTCTTCTCAGCGGCGAGGCCTGTGACTCGGCCTCTCTTCTCGATCTCTCCCTTTCCTCCTAACCGGTTTAGGGCTTACTGAAGTGGGCAGAGCCGGCCGTACACTCTCCAAAACCCACATTATCGAAGAGCAAATGCCTAGCTTGTAGCCCCATCCCCTCTAAGTGGTAGCAGCAGGATGTCCCTTTTCCTCCCTTCCACTGGTGACAGCGTCCTCTATTTAAATAGGGGAGGGGAGGGGGATCCTCCCTCTCCTATGTGTCAACTTGCATTGCTTTCAAATGTGAGCAAGCTCTAGCAAGGAGCTTGCTGGACCTACTATTCCCCTCTCCCCCTCCAACATGACCGTCGGGGCTGGGGGGGATAAGGAAGAAAAAATTTTCCCATTATCCTTAGAAAGAAAAAAAATTGTTACATCATTATCCTTATTTCCTATAAGAGGTAGTCCACGCGAAGAAAATATTTTTTGAACGTTACATCTGCATGTCTAAACTTAGCACGTTGGTGGTCATTATGATACTCACATGGCCATTAACTTATCACTTATTATATTTAGGTTGTTACACCTACCTACAACTGGCAAAGATATAGTGCCAACCGATTAGTGTAGTCGGTTATGCACTGTTTGACTTAAAAGGCCACTTTCCTTTATGTTGTATCTTATCTATACTTTGTGTACATTGTATAGTCTATATAAGAAGAAGAAGAAATCAGCAAGAAAACGTTTCTGGCCTCTTTCTTTCTTCTTGTGTTCTTGAGTGAGCTTCCTCTTGTGTATACAGTGTGTGTTTGGCGTAGTATCTCAAGCAATTCCCCCCATCACACAATTATTGACATAAATTGCCCCGCGTATTTTTGGAGTAAGGCATCATGCGATCGTGATCGGTAGTACAAACTGCCACAAATGAGGAAGCATTATGAATAATGACTACACTCCAAATAGCAAAATACGCAAGCCACTTACAATCCATTCATAGTACAAACGTGACATATCTTATGCCAATCATGGGATTTTAGCCATGATGATTAGTTGTCTTTAGAAAACGTGGACTTGAGAGAATGCATCATACCCGTTGAAGTGCAGATAGACTTGACTATTTGCTTCACAATGTGCTTTTCTTTAGTGGACAAAACCTAAGGAGCGCGAGGTAGCTGCAAGTGACCATCAGCACTCGACTGCAGCCAAAGTGCCTCCATCTTTCCTACCTTCTTCAAATCCATTTCTGCCCCTACACTGTCTCTCTTTCCTGTGATATGGTCCCATAGCAAGCTGCCCACATTCTTGAAAATATGCATTGGATCCAACAAGTGGTTGATCTGTAAGTGGGTCCAATATAGCAACTTGTAGAAAATTGAGAACCATTAGATTCCATTTGGATGTGACTCCATGTGGACCATTTTCAGCTCGTACTGGCTTTGGGTATTCATATGTGCTGGAGTTTGTCCAAGGAAACCTTCCCTGAGTTCATGACCCTTTGGCAAGAAAGAGGCGTGTCCTTGATATACCATCTTCTTCATGATTCGTGACTTTCGGGAGTCTAACTGTGGCCCACACAATGGACATACATGATAACCTGAGGTAACTAGACCTGTTCCAACATCTCTATCTAGTGAATATAAACTTGAATGAGCTATGATAGATATTACCAATGAGAACGGAAGCCTACTTACATGAGCACTCTTTGAATCCCAGAAAGTCATGCATGGTCCATATGAGAATGGCTCGAATATTGGTGGACCTTCGATCATCACGCTTGCTTATATCTTGCACGGTGACCCCCTCCTCCCACAAAATCTTAAGCTCATCGACTAATGGACGAAGATACACGTCCATATTTTTGACTTTGTAGCGGCCAAGAATGAGCAAGCTAAGGATGAGATGTCATTTTTTCGTAGAAAGCCATGGAGGGATATTGTAGTTGACAAGGACTATAGGCCACACATTGTAAGAAGTTGAGCGCAGACCGAATGGGTTCATGCCATCCATAAGAAGACCGAGCCAAACATTCATTGGCTCTCGAGCAAAGCCTAGGAAGGTAGAGTCAATGTGGCTCCATACACGTGAATCCGCTGATATTCGTTGAACTCAATCTGTGGACCTATTTTGTGCGTGCCACGTTGTCAAGCTCGCCATGCCAGACGTACGAAACATGTGATTTATGTGGGGGATAAGCGAAATGTGTCTAAGAACTTTTTGAGAGATGGTTTGCCCTTGCAAGTCCTGTCAATACATGTGAGCACCACACTTTGGACATGTCTCCATAGTCTTGTATTCTCCTCGAAACAGTATGCAATCATTGATACATGCATGGATGCTATTGTAGTCCATGCCAAGATTTTGTAAAACATGTTGCGTATCATCACGAGGCTAAGGTATGGTATTTGCAAGTGGTAATATATGATACTTTAGTAACCTGAAAAAAATCATAAAACACCTTGAAAAAGTGCAAATGTTTTTAATGATAGTGTTGAAAAGAAATCAACGAAGCGTACGTACAAGGTACCTCACTACAACAAAAAGGCCTCTTAGACGCACTTTTAGACGCAATTTTTGAATTGAGAGAAAATCTTACGGGCGCGTCTACCAGCCCGTCTATTTGTGCATCTACCATTTCGAGTCTATAATCGCATGTATGAGGAAATTCACACGCACTAATAGACACCCTTTAGACGTGCATATACACGTATGAATACAAGCGCATACAAAAACCAAAATTTTTATTTATTTAATTTCTTTTGTGTATCTACAAGCGTGTCTACATGAAAATTTAGGTGGGCATATAGACACGTTCATAGACGCACTTTTACAAGCGCTAGTAGATGCGAACGCAAAACCAAAAATCTCATTTTAAAAAAATATATATTTAATTTCTTTTTATTAATTTGAATTATATAGCGCGTGTATGAGCGCATGTACTCTGCATTTTAGACGTGAGTATAAACACGCATTTTTTGTAATTTAGACGCGCATATAGATGCGAAGCACAGAACTCGAAATTTTTTCCCCTTCCATAAATCAAATTGGGCATTTGGGAAAAACACAATGGATCTGAAGGCATGAGAATTGAAAACAAAAATCCATGTATTCATTATAGATAAAATGCATTTACATGGAGAGTTTAAGTGCTTGCAACCTAAAGCGTGGTCGCAAGCAGTAGGCTCAAGGATGGATAATAGATATACAAGGAAACAAGGCCATAGAGGAGGTATAGTGCTCCTCTACGAATCTGAAGAAGAAACATCTTTGCTAGCACCATCATAGCTATTAGCGTCGCTATCCCCCTCCTCGCTATGCTCCACATCAGGGTTCGCCTACACACACAAAAGATCAAGGTTGCTTACGTACAATTGCAAAGAAAAAGTTATAATTAGCTATACTTTTAATAGGAAAGTAAGAAAAACATACCTCCTTTGGCTGTCGAATCCTCATAGCCCGGTTGTATTGCTCCTCAGTGATGAGACCCTCCTCATAGAAGTGAAGCCATGTGGCTGCGCGGTTATGGCCTCGATGGTAACCTATCTTTATAGGAGTAGATATTCTACGAACGATAGTAGTCTGCAAAACAATTATGATATATACAAACAATTATGGGACGTAATATATTAGAACAAATTATATAAAGAATTGAAAGAAATATAAATTTTAAAAAACTAGAAATCAAAATATACTTACAAACTCTGCCTCCCATGACTCTCTGCCACCCGATCCATAATGCGACGATCCCATGGTTTCCATTTGGATGCGTTGCGCCTCTGCGTGCTAGCGGCTCTTCACTTTCTCTGCTGCTTTTTTCTTGGCTTTCTTCCACTCTATACGGTGGCACATAGGTGGTTGGCTATAGGCTCCATGCCCCTCCTGTCTCCACAATGACTCCCTGGCGTGTGTCATGAGGTGGGATCTTTTGTTGTGAAGCAAATCCCTCACTTGTGTGCATCCCTAATCATCCGAGAATCACTGACCCTTAGGATTTGGGTACCTCCTATGGACTGCCCTCAACACCTCTTGCCACAAGCCACTTTTCTGATTCTTCAAGTAAACGAAACAATCTTTATACATCACATGCACGATGCTCCTCATGTACGCCATTACATCCCTTCCTTCATCATCATGGAAGATGCCACCGGTATCTGTAACTCTATAGTACTTGCGTAGTGGCTTCTCTACGTGATCTTCTAGTGAGGGTGATCGCTCGCCACCTCGTAGGAAACCCCCACACAAGCCTCGTCCTCCCCCTCAACTCTCCCTCCTCCCTCTCTGTCGACTACCCTTTGCCTCGCTAGATGCACGTGCTTCTACAAATGCACGTGCTTCTGCAAATGCACGTGCATCGGTTAACTCTTGTCCTTCAATCGATGCATGTACAAGCGCTACACGTGGAGTACCTGCAATTGGAGTTTGGGAAGCACTACCAGGCAAAGACGTCAGAGGCATTCCAGACATGACGCTGAACACCTCGTCTACTGTGGAAGAGTAGCCAAGGTGTCTAGTCATCTCTCCCATGAAGTCTTCCTTACTAGGAAAACCTCCAAAAAAATCATTGATCCCTCTGTCGAATAAGCCCAATGTATCATTCATGCGATCCAAATCTGGATCATTGCTAGATGAACCATGATGTGACATCTGCAAACAAAACACAAGAATAAGACAGATTTGCTAAACTACAATATTGTGTAAACTGTACTATTGCGTAACATATTCGTACAATTTTAGAAATAAAAATTTGTTTTTTATCAGAGCTGGCATATATAAAATCGCGTTTGAGATGTAGAATAGACGCGCTCTCAAACACTTCCCTGAGATCAAACCCTCTGGTTAGAGCGTGTGTATATTCACGTCTGAGATGCAGAATAGACGCACTCTCAAATGCATCTCTGAAGTCAAAGCTTCTGGGCAAAGCGCGTGTATTCTCGCATCTAAGATACAGAATACACGCACCTGGAGATGCGACTCTAAAGTCAAAGCTTCTGGGCAGAGTGCGTGTATTTTTGCATCTAAGATACATAATACACGTACTTGGAGACGCGACTCTGAAGTCAAAGCTTCTGGACAGAGTTCTTATATTCTCGCGTCTGAGATACAGAATACACGCGCTTGGAGACACGACTGCAGACGCGATGATAACAAACATAGCTGCACGTCTATGTCTGCGTCTGCACTGAAATCTACACGCACTGTCAAACGCGCTCAGTCGACTACTTTCAATCCAACAACCACCATCTATGATTTATTTGTGATATAAGAAGTTCAATCATAGATCCTAATACACACACAGAGAGAGAGAGAGAGAGAGAGAGAGAAAGAGGACTCACCTTGGGTCTTTGGTGTGGACAGGTGGTGGCGCTGCTTCCTTCCCCTTCTTCCTCTCCTTGGTGAGTTACTCTCCCTTGATGCTTGCTGCTTGTTGTCTCCTCTCTTTGCTTCTTCTTCCTCTTGTTCTCCTCTTTTTTATTCTCTCTTTCTTCCTCGCCTCGGCTTTCTTCTTTCCCCTCTTGTCTCTTTGAAGTGAAAGAAGAGGTGAGTCATGAGGAGGTGAGGCATGAAGAGACTAGTGGAGGTAGATTGGATGTCGGCTGAACTCGAGCTTCAAAACTCGTAAAAAACGCAAGAAAGGAAAGACACAGTTTGAAAAGAAATGATTCAAGTATCTTTTGAATTTTGACTTTTGCATCTATTTTTGCGTGTATATGTGCATCTACGTTTACGTAAACGCGCTTATAGATGCGAATTTAGACGCGCAAATAGACGCAGGTTTAGATGCATAGTTAAACGCAGGTATAGACATGCATTTAGTGCACTTACATTTTTTTAATGAGTTTTTGTATTTAAGATAAGTTTTGATAGTAAGTTCTTATAATACGTTTTTATGTATTTATGATAAGTTTTGTTTATTTAAAATTGAGATCTTAGAATAATTAATACACCTTGAAGTTTTTATGTAAACATATGAATAACAAATTTAATGTTGTCATGAATTAGGTTTAATCATGTCATTGTCATCACCTAGTGCGGTGCATGCTGATGAGTCAACGAGCACATCCTCAAGTGAGGATGAAACATTACAACTTCATAATTGAGATGCATGGCTACGACAAAAAATTAAATGCATGTGTGATCGTTGTCGAGGGTGTATTTTTCGAGTACATCAAGTTGCAATGTCATATCTCAACATGTATGGAGAATGGAACGGATAAAAATCATCGGTATTCATTATTTTTAACACTAAGATTGCTAGTCTATGTTACTCAATATATATCAACGTACATGTAACTCCCTTTTGTGGTTGAGCAGGATGCGGTGCCACATCCTCAGATACTCCCTCTCGGGCATCGAGAGGCTGCAAAACATCGAAACGAGGAGGGAGAGTCTTCAAGAAGAGTGGAGACTGATGACCATGATAGTAGCCCTCATGAAATGCCCCATCAAGTTGTAGAGGATGAGATTTTGCACAACATGGTACACAATCTATTTTCGCAACCGGTTCAGGGAGAAGGTCACTCTACGAAGCCGGATGACCCACTATACGTAGCGTCATCTACTCCGTTGTATGAAGGTTGTGCGTACTCCGTTCTTCCTGCATCCCTCGAGATACTTAACTTGCAAACAATTTATGGATGGAGTAATGTCAGTTTGAATGCGTTATTGAAGTAGGTATCAATTTTGTTTGGCTTATGAATCATAATATTAATTGTTCTATTTTGAAATCAGACACAAAGATATGTTGGTGGTTTTTTAACTCACTTTTAAAAATATATGTAGGTTATTATCACAAATGCTTCCAAAAGGAAACAAATTGCCAACTAAGAGAGAGCAAGCAAGACATTACTTGACATCTCTAAGAGGCCTCAATTATGTCAAGATCCATGCATGTGTCAATGATTGTGTCTTATTTCGTGGGATTCATGAGTTCGCATGAGAGTGTCTTGTTTGTGGCGAATCAAGATACGAAGTGGAGATGAAGTCAATGGATGTGCCTCGTAAGGTTTTGCGACATTTTTTTATTGTTCCACGTATTCAACTTATGTTCAAGTGTAAGTCTATTGGAAAGCTCATATCATGGCATGCTAGTCATCATTCAAGTGATGGAAAATGGAGGATCCCTGCAGACACACCGGGATGGCAACATATAGACAATTTGTGGCCCCTTTTCAAAGAAGAGCCAAGAAATTTGAGATTTGGTTTAGGTATAAATGGAACCAATCCATTTGGCATCAAAAGCACATCATACAATGTATGGCCAGTGGTATTGGTGAACTATAATATTCCTCCATCCATGGCAATTAAAAAGAGACATGTAATGTTGTCCCTTCTGATTCTTGGAAGGAACAAGGTAAAAAACATGGATATTTACTTAGAGCCTTTTATTGAAGAGTTAGAAATGTTATGGGAAGGTATTGAGATGCAAGATACAAGCGCATCTACATCCTTTAGAGATTTCACGTTGAAGGCCATGTTGTTGTGGACCATGCATGAGTTTCCAAGATATGGAGAGTGTTCAGGTATATGTATATAACTCTATATTTGAAATTTAAGACTTGAATCAATTGCATGTTATTAATTCACTTGTTTGTTCAGGTTTAACCACATCAGGATATCATGCATGACCTATATGCGGTCCCTCTCTAGTTTCCTCTAGGCCGGCACGTTTAAAGAATGTTATCTATGACAATCATCATCGATTTCTTCCTATTGACCATCCCAAATATGTTCTCCCTACTAATGGAATGACTCCACAATCTCTAACCATTCGAGATTGGAAGGAGAGATGGATTAATGCCGACAGCCACCCTCCACTCCGCATGAGTCGGTAAGAAGTATATTTCTCTTGATTGACTTTAAAGTATTTAGCATGATGAATTGTTTACATAATATATTGTTTGTTTGTTAGGTTCTCTATATATTTTTGTCTTTCGTATTGGACTAAACTCAAGATCAATCACCTATTGGACCCCATGCACACATTCAAAAATGTTATATCTACATTATGGGATCACTTGATAGGGGCTCGTGATTCAATCAATGTAAGGGAGGATTTACGTAACATTGGTCGCATGTGATGAGCCTGGCCACGCATTGGACCCAAAGGAAAGATTGAGCTACCCCATGCAACCTGTGTGGAGATATCGAGCTCCACTCGTGATATGCCAAGGTGACCATTGTGCATTTATGTCACCGACTTGTTAGCTGTAGATGCGGTTGGTACACTGCCCATGAATAATAGCTAGATGACATTTATCCTTATCTACTCTAGTTCATGGCTCAGTTAGTATGCCACCTTAGTTAGTTGAGTTTGGTTTGAGACCCATATATAGGGTTCTTCTATTTCTATATACTTGATTTATTTTGGCTTACATAACTAAGAAGAGGAAAACTATTTTTAGCCTCCACCTTTACGTGTATTCCCCCATTGTGTAAGTGAGAAAGCTACAAGTGAGACTCCATCCTTCTTTCCCACAATCTTGACATGGTATCAGAGCCTGGTTCGTGGTAAGGAGCTCAAGAAAGTAAACCAAGTTTGCGGCGTTCTGGTAAGAGGAAAAGTGTTGCTTTCATTTTTTGAGTTTGGGAGCAAGTCTCTGCAGGTAGCATAGCCAGGAAGTGCAAGAGTGCATTGTCTAAGATTGAGACATCCTTCGCGGTGTAGCAAGAGGGCAGTATATGCTACAGGAGAAGGGCTTTAGCCCTAGGTTGCCCTTTTTTTTTTATTCGAGGCCATTTCGGGGCCTGTTTTGGAGGCGGAAGGTTTCCGCACGCACTCAGAAAAAGGCCCAGTTTTTTGCTCTGCGACCACTATTCTACAGGTCGGTGAAAAGTTACTGTAGAAATTGCATCGTATGCTTGTGGGCAGAGACATTGGGAGTTACAAAATCATCCTTGTTGCATGTTGATGCAAAATCATCACTAGGAAGTGACTGTGTGGTCAAATACCACTTTCATAAGTTTTGCAAATTTGCCCTTGTGAGGCTGAAGCTGTGTTTTTTGCAGTGACATAATTTTTTACAGTGTTTTGTAATGGTGTCTGATTCTCTTTCATAGATTGTCACTGAAAAGCTTGACAAGAACAACTTCCAAGCATGGAAGTTTAGAATTACAAATTTCCTTATGGGAAAAGGATATTGGGAATTCGTTGCAGAAAATGAAGAAGAACCAGTTCTTCTTGATATTTCCAATCAACAGCAAATGTAGGCATTTAAAGGATGGCATGAGAGAGCCAAAAAAGTTATGTACTGGCTGTCTATCAGTATTTCAGACTCTATGATTGTGCATATTCAGGATGCAATTACGCCAAAGGAGGCATGGGATACTTTGTCAAAAATGTATAGCACAAATACGCAAGCCAGGAAAATGCAGCTCAAGCAAGAGTTGCACAATATGCAAAGAGAAAGTATGAGCATCAATGACTACCACATGAAGGTGAAGAAGATTGCAGATGCACTTGCTTCCATTGGGTCGCTAGTGGAAGATGATGATTTAGTTTCTGTGACATTGAATGGTCTGGGAATGGATTATGCACAGTTTCGAACATCTATTTCCGTCCGTAAAAGATTTTCTGATTTTGAGGAGTTAATTGCTCTTCTAATTTCTGAGCAGAGAAATGGTGGTGCATCTTCTTCATGAGGAACTTCAAAAGAAGCTGTATTCTACTCAAATGCTAGAAAAGGTAGAGGTAGAGGTAGAGGTAGAGGAGGCCGATCTGGAGGCCGTGGTAGAAATCAGAATATGTAGCAAACTCAAGAAAACCAGTCCTATGGAGGAGGATGTGGTAACTCTAGAGGCAAGGGGAGCCAAAGAGATCATGGTGGATGGCAAAGAGGCCAAAATGCAAACAACAATGCTGAATGCTACTACTGTGGTAAAATGGGTCATATGGCTAAAGACTGCTATAAAAAGCAGAATGACATCATGAATGGAAAATTGCAACAAGGGAATTATGCATCTTCTAGTAGATAGGGTGATGACAGAAATGAGCATTTGTTTATGGTGCAGCACATGACCAATTCTATGACAAGTGAAGAAGAAAGCAACGATGTGTGGTATGTTGACTCAGGTGCTTCAAACCACACGACACGTCATGCAGAATGGATGCGGGATGCAAGGAAAATGGAAAAACCAGGATTTGTGGAGACTGGTGATGATACTGCACATCCTATTGTGCAGATTGGAAAAATTCCTTTGTCTATGCAGGATGGGAAAAAGAAATACCTGTCGGATGTATTCCATGGCCTGAATATCACCAAGAACCTGATTTCTTTTGGTCAAATGGTTGAGCAAGGCTTGCAAGTCAGATTTAATTCTCATGAATGCTTTGTTGAGGGTATGAAAAATAAAGGTTGCTTGATAGCAAAAGGAAAGAAGAAGGGCATAATGTTTACGTTGGATGCAGACATGCCTGAATTGAGTGTAGCAATGTTTGCACATGGGATCAGTGTAGTTGCAGATATTGATATCTGGTATAAACGCATTGGTCATGTTAATGTACAGTGACTTAAATCAATGCAAGCCCAAAATATTGTTGTAGGATTGCCTAAATTCAAGGTTGCAAAAATGTATAAGGTATGTGAAGCTTTTCAGTTTAGAAAACAGGCAAGGAAACCATTTCCTAGACATGTTCAAGAGAGTAAGAAGCCATTGGAATTAATCCACTTTGATGTGTGGACTACTAAAGCTGCATCTCTTAGAGGCTGTCATTATTTTGTCACTTTTATTGATGACTATAGCAAAAAAGTTTGGGTGTATTTTATGAAAAAGAAAAGTGAAGTTTTTGGGCATTTCAAAACTCTTAAAGCTATGGTTGAAAAAGAAATAGGCCTGCAAATAAAATGCCTAAGGTCAGATGGAGGGGGAGAGTACCTCTCAAATGAGCTTGCAAGGTTCCTGCAGGAGCATGGCATAAAGCAGCAATATTCATGCAATCATACCCCACAAAAAAATGGAATTGCAGAAAGGAAAAACATGCATATTGGAGAGGTATCTCATGCCATGCTAAACAAAAAAGACTTGCCAGATTTTTACTGGGCTGAAGCAGTTGCTACAGCAATCTACATAATGAACAGGACTCCCACTGCAGCAATACATGGGATGACTCGAGAGGAGAGGTATATTAGTAGGAAACCAGATATTTCTCATTTGAAGATTTTTGGTTGCATTGCCTATGTTCATGTGCTAGATGAGTTGAGATCCAAGTTGGATCCAAAAGCTGAGAAGTGCATCTTTATTGGTTATTCTCTGCAGCAAAAAGGGTATAGATGCTATAACCCTTCTACTCGTAAGTTTACAGTGAGCAGAGATGTTTTTTATGAGATGAGTAGCTGGTATAAACCAATAAATGTGATTGATAATGTAGATGCATAAAATGGTAATGCTACATAGAATTCACAATAGTAGTCACAAGATATTAGTGGACTTGGAGCGTCCTCTAGCAATGGTTCACATTCTTCGCCATGGACAGGCAAATTGAGATCAGGAGAATCTCCCTAAAACAATGCAAATAGTGGTATGCAAGTTTCACGAAAAGAAAAAGAGAAGGTAGATCAGCTCATGTTTGATGTGAATGCAGGTCACTCTTATGTGGATGGTGAATCCAGTGGCTCAGAACAGAGCATTGATGATGAGTTGGGTATTCATTCTATTGTTACACCTGGAGTAAGAAAGACCAGGGATGTTTTGAGAGCACCTGGGAGTGAACCTACTTTGCGCAGGTCTACAAGAGCTAGGTATCCTGTGGATATGCTGAAATATGATGGGTTTATAGCCATTCACTATGCCTATATGGTCAAAGTGAAACAGGAACCAGAACCCACTTCTTTTGAGCAAGCCATGGGAAAAGAAAAATGGGAGAAAGCCATGGATGAAGAAATGGATGCCTTGGAAGCAAATGCTACATGGAAATTGATACCTTTGCCTAAAGATAAGAATGCAATTGGTTGTAAGTGGGTTTATCAGGTGAAGCACAATGCAGATGGTTCTGTGAATAGATACAAGACAAGATTAGTAGTCAAGGGATATGCATAAACATATGACATTGATTATGAAGAAACATTGAGTTTGGTTGCAAGGATGGCCACTGTAAGAGCAGTCATTGCTATGGCTGCATCAAAGGGATGGTCTTTACATCAGATGGATGTAAAGAATGCCTTCTTGCATGGTGATTTGCAAGAAGAGATCTATATCGAGCAGCCACCAGGTTATGTGCATGCTATTCATCCTGAGTTTATTTGTAGGTTGAAGAAAACCTTGTATGGCTTGAAGCAAGCTCCTAGAGTATGGTCTGACAAGATAGGACAGTATCCTGTCACTATTGGCTTTCAGATCTCCAAGGCAGATTTCTCACTTTATGTGAGAAAAATAGAGAAATGTATTATGCTGCTTGTCATTTATGTTGATGATTTGATTATCACAGGTGATAGTGATGAAGATATCCTTCATGTGAAAATGCTATTGAAGCAGAAGTTTGAGATGAAGGATTTGGGAGAGCTGCGTTATTTCTTGGGCATTGAGGTGATTAGATCACCAAGTGGGATATGGATCTTGCAGAGGCAGTATGGATTGGACATGCTATCCAAATATGGGATAACAGGCTATAAGCCTATTTCAATTCCTTTGGAGCGGAATGTGAAGCTAAGTGCAGATGCAGGTAAGCTTCTCGAAGACCCTACTATGTACAGATGCATAGTAGGAAGTTTGATTTATATGACTATTACCAGACTAGATTTGAGCTATGCTGTTGGATTAATAAGTCAGTTTATGCAGGCTCCAAGGAAACCACATTTGGATGTGGCTAGATGTATACTCAGGTGTGTGAAGTCCACATTGCAGTATGGACTATTTTATGAGACTGGGGTTCAAATACAGTTGCATGGATACACTAATGCTGATTGGACTGGTAGTATTTCTGATACACGATCTACCAGTGGATATGTATTCTCTTTTAGGAGTGCTGCAGTCACTTGGAGCAACAAGAAATAGCCTAGAGTTGCCTTATCGAGCACAGAGGCTGAGTACAGGGGTGCAGCAATGGCTGCATATGAGGTAGCTTGGTTGCATAAGCTACTTTATGATATGGATCAGCTTACAGATGGGCCAGTTGTCATTTATTGTGACAACATGAGCAGTATACACTTGGCAAATAACCAAGTCTATCATGCTAGAACAAAGCACATTGAGGTGCATTATCACTATGTGCGGGAGAGGGTTTTACTAGGTCTTATTGATCTAGTTTATGTCAGCACAGAGGATCGGGTAGCTGACATATTTACAAAGGCATTGGGCCCAGAGAAATTGTGCAAGTTCAGAGACCTGCTTGGTGTGCAGGAATTGGGATTGAGCTCGAGGAGAAGTGTTGAGATATCGAGCTCCACTCGTGATATGCAAGGATGACCGTTGTACATTTATGTCACCGACTTGTTAGCTATAGATGCGGTTGGTACACCACCCATGAATAATAGCTAGATGATAGCTATCCTTATCTACTCTAGTTCGTGGCTCAGTTAGTATGCCACCTTAGTTAGTTGAGTTTGGTTTGAGACCCATATATAGGGTTCTTCTATTTCTATGTATTTGAGTTCTTTTGGCTTACACAACTAAGAAGAGGAAAACTGTTTTCAGCCTTCACCTTTATGAGTATTCCCCCATTGTGTAAGTGAGAAAGCTACAAGTGAGACTCCATCCTTCTCTCCCACAATCTTGACACCTTGGATGTTGTCAAAGAATGAGGAAAAAATAGTGAAGGAACAAATATGTAGCTTTTGAACACCCACAAGATGTATGAGATGTCTCAAGGGAGCCTTCATAAAGAAAAAGAAAAGAGGTGTGGAGCAACTATCTGGTTTGAAGTCTTACGATTGGCACAAAATAATTCAAGTGAGGTATCTCTAACCATGAATATAATAATTAGTGGAGTAACTATGTGTAAACTTTGGGGTATGATGACTTTTTTCTCAACTAATCTTTTGATCTATGACTATTACTTACATTTAGTTCGTACTTCCTACTAGCATATCCCATTGTGTATCCAAAGATGTACGTGATATCATTTACAAGATGGGAGAGCTTGTGAGGTGTGTATACATTGTCTTTTTTCATTATATATTGCATACATCATGTAGTGAACCTCTTTGAATTTCTACACAAAAATAAACAATTGTCAAATACATCTTGACAGATACGTGAGCTTGAAGGAAATTGATCCAAACACATTGCAAGATGCTCAAGTATTATCTGTTGAGGTGGTTTGTTTGGTGGAGAAAATTTTTCCTCGGTCCATTTTGACTACTCAATTATATTTACTCGTACATTTGATTGATGGGATCGCACTTTGTGGGGTAGTTCATGCAAGGTGGATGTTTTTTCTTGAGCGCTTCATGAAAACCTTAAAAGATTTTGTGAGGCAATTGAAGCACGGCCTAAGGGAAGCATGGATGAGGGTTAGTTAGTGCAATCATCCCTTGTTTATATCTCTGAATATCTTGCTGAAGTGGACCCCTCTCAACCACGACTATGGAAAGACGATGAAGACTTGAGGATGACCTCTATAATACCTCAAGGAAAAGGAATGAGTAAAGTGCTAACAAAAGAAGAACTTCATAAGTTAAATAGTTTTTGTGTGCTCAATAGTGATGTAATGAGCAAATGGGTGACACTATATAATGAAGCAAGGGCAAGAAGAAAAAGTGAAAGACAAGTATTTTGCACCAGATATGGACGTAATGTCTCATTTCTAGATCATCTAAATGCGCTCCCACGTCATATTGATATAGATTGGTTACATGAGGAAATGGAGAGAATGAAAAAAGAGGAGAAAATGAATATATCTCAAGAAGAGTGGGAATACGCACAAGGTTTCTTATCAAAGGTGAGAAATACTATCAATTAATTTGTTTCTAGTTATATTTTATATAATAAATTGATATGTTTTATCTTAATCTTTTACTACTAGTGCACATTATTCAATGCTATTTGGTGTGAGGGTAAACATCTTCGAACTCAACGTATAGATGAAAAGAGAAATACCTAAGATTGTGGTGTCCTTGCTCACTTCGAGGATGCCAATGGTACCATGGAAGGTTATTGTGGCTTGATCCAAGATATTCTGAAGCTTGACTTCAGACAATTATTTATATATGTATTGGATGTGAAGTGGTAAGAAAGGGTGAGCATTGCACAATCAGACGTCATCCAAGTGATTTTGTAATCATTGACTCTACAAAATTTCACCAAAACAAGAATGACACATTAGTACTACCTCAACAATGCGAGCAGATATATATATAAAAGCTAAATTTTTTATATGTATACATGTGATACATATACACAATATAATAAGTATTTAAGTTTCTTGCTTTTGTTTTTCAAATACAAGTTGTGTATCATCCAATGGTAAACAATAACCGATGGTGGTATGTCATCCCTATATCTAATCGTTCAAAACCAATATATGGTAATATTACCGACATAGAGATAGCAGATGAAAATCCAACAATTAATGATGATGTACATGATGACACCATAATGGATGATGTGTGATATAGTACAAAATGAACCTCGCAAGGATGTTCAAGGAAACACACAAGAGGACAATAATGTGATTGATGATGATGAAGTTATTGAGCAATATAGCAACACATTTAATAGTGGGATAGACTTATTTGTTTCGTTACCTCTTGGTAATATAAACCTAGAAGTAGATAGTTTAGCAAGGGCTAATCTCATTGAAGATGAGATGGATCATTCACTGTAACATACTTAATTTGCTTAATGATTTAATGTGTATTCTTAATTCTATGGAAAATATCATGTGCACATGTGCATACTCAAGAATCAATAGTCAATTTTAAAGCTAAATTGAATTTTCCATAATAAAAGGAAGTATTTTTTATCACCTTCAAGTAGAGAAATTACGAGATACATGCAATGCTTGCTACTAATTGTATAATAAGGTTTGTGTTGCTTACCGCTAATTACTTATATCAGGCTTGTCAACTAGAGGAACTGCCATTCATTAGAGAGCAATGCAAAAATAATTACTAACTCTGTTTTTTTATTATATTAAGTCCAATTTTAGGTGGTTAAATAATTACGCGTCTGAAAACACATCTATTTGCACGGATATATAGACACAAAATTCGCGTCTATTTACACGCTCTTTTACACGCACATATAGACGCAATGATAGACGTGCCCGACTTTGCGCATCTAACATGCACGTCTATGCCTCGTTTCTGTTGTGGTGCCTAAACAACTCAGTCACACTTGCATCGCTCTACCCGTATCTTGCTTGCACACTTAGGAGTGCAAGCAGTGTCTTTAGGGGAGATACTCGGTGTTAGCTATATATAGTCTGTCTATATATAGTGCCCCAGGTCCCCTTTATATATTCCTATCATGTGTGCTCAGCTGACACACATGATAGGAAAATATAGAGGGGACCTGGGCGCTATATATAAATAGACTATATATAGCTAACAAGCTAAGCACACATGATAGGAATATTTAAAGGGGACCTGGGGCGCTATATATAGACAGACTATATATAGCTAACAAGAAGAGGGGGATAGGAGAGAGAGAGAGTAGAGAGCAAAGAGCAGAGAGTAGAGAGTAGAGAGAGGATAGCGGAGAGAAGAGAGAAAAACAGAACAAAGAGAGGGTCGGTGAGAGAAGAGAGGGAGTAGACAGAGGAGAGAGGAGAGAGGAGAGAGGAGAGAGAGCAACTAGAGAGTGTGAAGAGAAAAGAAAGGAAGAGAGAGGAGAGAGATAAGAATATAGATAATAGAGAAGACAAAAGTGAGAACAAAGAGAAGACATGGGAGAGAAGAGAAAAAGTAGAGTAGAAAAGAGAGTAGATAGAGGATAAATAAGAGAAAGGAGAGTAGATAACGAAGAGTATAAAGAGTAGAGGGAGGTGAGAGAGGAGAGAGAAAGGAAGAGAGAATAGGTAGTAGAAGAGTAGAGGAAAGAGAAGAGAAAAAAAGTAGAGAGTAGAGTGAATAGAGGAAGAGTATGTAAAGAGAGAGTAGAGGAGTAAAGAGAATAGAGAGAGAGAAGAAGAAGAAGAAAATAGAGAGTAGATGAGTAAAGAGAGAGAGAGGGAGAGAGAGAGAGAAGACGAGTAGAGAGAGAGTAGGGAGAGTACAAATAGGAGAGAGAAAAGAGAGTAGAAAAGTAGGGAGAGAGTAGGCTGAGTAGAGAGAGGAGAGAGAAAAATAGCAAAAGAGTAGAGAGGGAGGAGAGAAAGGAGAGAAGAGAGAAGAGAGTAAATGAGAGATGTGAAGAGAGAAAGACCAAATGGAGAGAGGAGTGACAGAAAATAGAAAATAAAGAAGAGAGTAAAAGAGAGAAGAGAAGAGAGAATGAGAGAGAGGGTAGAGAGAGAGAGAGAGAGAGAGAGAGAGAGAGAGAGAGAAAGAGAGGGACAAGATTCTCTTATTTGAGAAGATTATATAGCTAAGGAAGAGTGGGAGAGGAAGCACTAGATGAGGGAAGAGATAGAGAGGAAATCTAGTAAACATACTCATGAATTTATTCTTGTAGGTTGAGAAGAGAGTTGACACTATGAACCAAGGTCACCAAGCGTTCGTTAATTAGATATTCTCATTCTTACAAAGCCTTGATGTCAACAATAAAGGGTAGATCGTTCAAGCTATATAGCATTATCACATTGACTATTATGAGGAGTAGAGCCAAAGCACTTGATTTATACCAAGCAAAGCTAGCAAGCTTAGCGTCATACTTCTTGGGTTGTGTGGTTGCACTTGTGGCAAGGAGGATAACTAAGCCTTTCTACATTAGTTCCATAGTTCATTTCTCAACCCATTGGGAAATCAAAAGGCCCCTTTTCTACACTCATTATGGGAAAAAATAAGATTAGTTTGACTATAGCTTTGTGAATTTTGGTAGTTTTGCTTAATAGTCTTGACTCTCTAGGATTCAAGTCAAACCACACTAGATCCACCTTCTACTCTCCCACCCATAGCCACATCCTCACTCTCCTAGCTATATCAACATCAACACGATGGCTTATGAGAGGTAGATGGACATAGCAAAGAGTATATCCCATCCCATAGTTTGCCCATTCCATAGTGATCTTGCATCCTAGTTAGAGATGTCTACACCATGTAGGCTTATGACTCTTGTGACTACTTCTAGCTTCTTGTACATGACCAACAATTGGACACATTTATTGGTCATGAAAAAGTAAAGTAAGAGTGTTATGAATCAGATGAATGAGCTTGTTGTGTTGACATATAGACATAACATTGCAATAGGATGGAAAGTGCAGGACCCCCACAAAAGGAATCAAATGATAAGGGCTCTCCAAAACTTTGACATGATATACTTAAATATACTTCCTCTAGTAGAGTCAAAATCCTTTTGCAATCAACAATGTGATTGGAAATAAAAAACTTCTAGCCATTTTCATCCAACTCCTCATTTTTGTTATACACCACATAGCCCTTAATACGCACATAATAAAAAAACAGCATAGGAAGCTATGGGATGTAGTCTTTCAAGACCTTATTCATCGTGTTCATCAAATGGGCTACAAAATTTGTTGCCCCTTGTGGAAGGATACACATACACACTAATCTTAAGGGTGCCTTCATAGTGATGGCATCTCTATTTTCCATAGCCAATCAAAACTAATCATAAACTAAGTACAAATCCCTAAATGAGTAGACAGCCTTTCCCGAAAATGCTTCTAAACTCATCTACTACTGGCCTAGCTCCAATATTTCTTATCATTACTTTGTTAACTAGCTACATGTCCTAAATGAATTGCAATGTACCATTCTTCTTAGGCATGGTAAACCAAATATTTGAATATGAAGTTGATGATGGCTTCAAAGTTTTTGTCTTGATCTTCTCATTTAACAACTCGATCAACTTAGGCAAGTATTCCTAAGGCACAAGAATTGGTCTTAGATACCATCGAACATGTAGTAATGTAAAAGAAACCATTGAAGCCACAACCTCGCCACAACATTTAGATCAATGCAACCAATTTCAATAGGCTAAAATGCAAAAGCCTTTACATGCTTTGATAACATTTGTACAAAACAGTCTCTTTCTATTGGAAAGAGAAGCCCATCACATCCAATCTTCAACTCTTTCACTTATTCAATAGTAAACTTATATAGAACACCCTTTGAATCTCTTAAACTTGACTACTATGACACTTTCTCAAACATCTTATCACTAGAAGGGGATAAAGTCATAGCAATTGGCTTAATATTTTTATCAACTATCTCATACTTGATTTACACAAGTGCTTCAGCCCAATCTAGCTACCATTTACATTCCTTTTTAGAAAATACTTCTATGGCTTGATACATATCCAATATGCATACATGTAAGACTTATTTTTCATCTATATTTTTTGGGTTAATGATTGCTGTAATTTTAGCCATAGTGTGAGCAAAAATCAACTATCCAATATCCCTAAAATGTAGTCATTTAGCCAAAACCCCATATTTTCTAAGCTCTTTTTCAATTTTATGTATATACAACCTTTTAGTCCTACAGATGATCTCAACCCTCTTGAATCTTCCCAAATAGTTTGCTACCCATACATGAAAACCAACATTAAATTTGTTTTCCCCTTTACTAGAGGAAGCAAGAACATCCTCTAAGCAGCACTACGATAGCCTCCCATTATAGTAATGGCTTCTAAAAACCCTTACATTCTTTGACATTTGACAACACCCAGATAATCCCTAAGAATATCCCTATTTCGTTGATGCTCTTCCATCATCTTTTCTCCTAACACAAGCATATGTTGATCCATCATCAAGCACTTTAGTCTCCATTCTCATTACAACAATATATGGTTGTCCCAATATAACCAGATAACTGCATGTATCATGCACGAAGTAGTGCTAGTCACCCTATATATCCCCAATAGTTACCCAAACATTTGGACATGCAACATAAAGATTCCCAAATGAGTTGGCCAACCACCATTCTCATATAAACTATGTGTCATGACATTTATTTCAAACCCATGATTGCATGAATAATTTCTTCTAGGAATGAAGTCAAATTCCTCATCCTCATGAGATTGTAGCTATATAACACCTTTTTTAGTAGTGATATTCATAACAACATTTTCAGCCAACGCAATGACCTTTGCACCCTCAAGTAGCCTATTTTTAGCCTTCGTTTTAAAACAATAATTGATTCATCAATAGGGAGAGGGAAAAAAGTAAGCTTTTTGAGTGATTATTTGAGCAAGCTTTTCTAGGAAACCTGCATTTCTTGTTCCACACAGTCCACTTATTCCATTCCTAGATATTTCCACCTCGACCACCACCACCACTACGATCCCCATTGCTGCCACTGCCACTACGGCTACCTCCACCTCCACCACCACTACCACCATTGTTGTCATTACCACCATCGCCACCTCCACCATCACTACCACTACACTCACCACATCTACAACTGCTACTATTACCTTCATGCTATCTATCTCTCTTCTCTCTCTCTCTCTCTCTCTCTCTCTCTCTCTCATTCTCAGTTTCTCTCTCTACTTGTATATTTCATTCTTCTCTTTCTAACAAGCTCGCTCAAATTACACTCTATCTTGTGTAAATGATCCTCTTTCTCTCTAACACGTAACATGGATACATTCATGCAATCATCCCATAATGGTACACCACGGCCCACACCTTTCTCTCTCTCTCTCAAATTGCTTCATCTCTTTATACTCTCTTAGTTTCTCTATACATGCAATTTCTCCCTCTCACTCTACATTCTCTCTCTCTTTGTGTTGTGTAAACACCTATATATATATATGTATATAAATCTCAGTCACACACTCACTCTATGTTTGACTCCCTCTCTCTCTCTCACTCACGTTCTCTCTCTCATGCATGTGATCAGTCTACATTGTATAATAATGTCTCACATCAGATTATGACATGTGTTGTAACAAAATATTTTCTTAAATTGTAAATCTCTCTCTCTCTCTCTCTCTCTCTCTCTCTCTCTCTCTCTCTCTCTATCTATCTATCTATCTCTCTCATAATGTGAATGCTCACGCAACCACTCTATGTTTTTAGTTTAATTGAAATGGATTGATAGCTCCCTCCCCTTCCCCCCTCTCTCTCCCTTCCCCCTCCTCCCAATGAATTGGATACAAGAGAATTCATACAAGCAATCCAAATGTACATTTATAGTGCGTTAACTTTGGCAATAGTGCTTTTGCTTGACAAACTAAGAGAGACAAGGTTATCAAAGGCTTGTCAAATTTATTGACATAAGCTATCCAATTGAATCGTAATTGAATTGTATAATAGTACTTACTTTAAAAAATAAAAAAATGCAATTATGCTAAGGGGTAGTGTTGGTATTGCATTGCTGGTCATAGTATAGGTGATGTTGGAATAGTTCTTTTGCTTCCAAATACAATGTGCAAGTTTTCTTTAATGAGTATGGGTTGGTGTATAAACATGTTGGCATTTGCATCCATTCCAAACACTCGGAGGTACACATAGTATAGGTGATTGCATACCAAATACGCTTTTTCTTCAGTGACACAGTCCATGAAATCCTTGCAATTACATGTTGAATTCTTTGCAATGAGCACATCATGACACTCTTGCAAAGCACTTGAGTTAAATGTCTCTATTTTGAAAAGCTCATGCTCTAAGGGCGTCACCACACTGTGGACCTTCATAATTGCATCTAGAGGCAATGTCAAGTCTATCCTTTTCCTTGTAGCTTGTGAAACACCTCTTTGATATCTACATGAGTCCTCATTAGTATCCACCTCTCATGCCACCTTTTCTAAAACAAACCCACAACTCTCCAACATGTGGATTTCTTCTATTGTCAAATTTTTGCCTTGTGCCACTAGCTATACTTTTGGAACTTTGGGCAATGCATGATGAATGGAAGAACAAATGTTCCACGTATGGTCCACACTATCATTACAGAACAAAATGAATTGGCACTGCACTCCATGTTGATTGCAAGCTTCTCCTCTTGGGTTGGACCACTCCATGATGCCCCAAAATGAAGGTGTTGTCACCCTAGGGAGTCCACCTATAAGAAATCATCTATATAACATGCGTTCAAAGGATATTAAGAAATACCCTTTCTTTACATACTATAAGGTCCTAAATGACCCCTTTGACTTTACTAAACTTACAGATTTTTTTCAAATTGTAATTTAAAAATACGTTTTCTAAATATAATGTTGTACATTTTACAAGTATAATATCCTTTCTTTTGAACTTACATGGTATCTTACATGTTCTATAAGGTGGACTCCCTGGGGTTGGCACCCCATACATCATGTTTTTTATTGGTTTTTTGCATTTTCTTTGTCTAGATCTCAACCACCCTTGACATTGCACATGACCATGACCTAGAATCCTTCTTATAGCCCAAACAATGTCGTTAAGGACTCTCTTCACCATCATTTCCTTTGAAGAATTTGGTGATACTACCCTTGGCAAAGGGTCCTCAAAGTTTAGTTTTATTGTGCTCTTTCTTCTAAGTATGTTTTCAATCACATACTGAAGCCTTTAAGAGGCATTCACTTCCTCTGACCCCACTTTCCCATCAACATTGTGTTTTCTCGTCTACAGTCACATTGTCCCCTTGAAAATCAGGGAGATGGTAATGCAACTCAGATTTTCGTGCCACCTTCTCAACCAGCCTTGCTATTGCTTAAGGTCTGGGGTTGATTTCTTGTGGCACTCAACTCAAAAGCTTCTCTGCACTGGGTGCTGCACCATGGAACTTTCTGCCAATGAATGCATGTCGTTTTGTGCTCTATAGTTGTCGAGCATTGACTAATTCACTAACACAACAAGCTTAGATCCTTTGAATTCCTCCCTTGCCAACCAACTTGTATACATTGACTCTGCCAAGTTTGTGGTTGGAGCAATGTCCTCCACCACATGGGCAAAAATGCAACATGAGAGGGTATGGTGCATGAGAAAATAATTGCATCACAAATCACATCCTACCATTATGAATTAGTCTTACCTCAACGAATTGTCACCTTCAACGTGGATATGTGATATGGCACCAACTAAACCAAAAATCCATTGCTAGTATATTGCAATCTACAACTTTCCCTGAGGCCTATCAAGCCCAAATGAATTGATATTGCACTATTGCACCATCTTCCTTGGCCACACACCTCCACATGCGGTACAAATGCTTATGCTCTTGTCTTTGGAAAATCTTGTACACATATTGTGCTGTATGTGTTTGGATACTTTGTTCCCAATGAAATAAGTAAGATCTCTCCCTTTCTTGCATTATGTTGTTTGAACCACCATTGAACACTATGCAAATGGCCCTCCAGTTAGCAGTTGCCTCGTCTGCCACCATGAATCCTCAGAAATTTGTGCTTGGAATGAGGGCACTCATGAGTGGCCTTTTAGCCATAGTCATTTGCAAGTGTCGAGGTCTAGCAGCACTAAAGTCTCTTAACATTTCCTTACGTTCTTTTGCACCTTGTTGACATAAGCTCTACATGTGCCTCTTTGCACCTCATGGTTATGTGTGCCTTGATGGATGAACAATCTTGACATTGTGCTCATTGACATCACATAATACACCACACACTTGAAGTTTGAGAGCAAGATGGGGGAGTTCTTATTGTAGGAGCATCCAAGGATTCTAAGACCATTAGTTGACATTCTGACAGTCAATATGTTGGTATTAATTTTACCTACATGGCATGTACTGGGACTTTATTAGTATGATTTACTTGTAATAGGGTACCAAATCCAAGTCATGCTACTCCGCAATCATTTTAATGATAGTGGAGCAAATGAAGTCACATACATGTCCATGCCACCTAGTTTGGGGAGCTAGAAATCGACCATGGCCAGCACAATTTCTATTTGGACACTTTAGCTCTCCACTGCATTTTCTTTGGCAAACAGTGCCAGGAAATGCCATCGATGTTGACATGGGCTTTGTCCAACAACCAATGTCCATCGTATTTTTTCCCCATACCCTCCATTGGATGCATATTGTTTACTACCTGTTGAAGCTTGTACGCCACATTGCCATCATATAAAATTGGGATCTTCTCCACTCTCTCTATAATGCTTATATTCTAAAGAAAATGATATAACACTTAGTGTTGACCCCTCGAAGACATTATGTACTCAACCACACTTACAACATAAGAGAATGGTTCTATCCCATCCTCTTCCACATCAAGCGTGATAGGGATGGTTTTTTTTTTTTTTTGGCAATGTCCAAGGGGGGTGGTGAGGCTACAATGTAGGTCCATTTCCTTGTTTGACAACAAGATAGTCTTGTGAGACCAAGGTGTCCAAAACATACACTTAGCAAGCCTCATGGTCATTGTTGCAATGGATCAGCATGCTTTGTATTCGGTCATTCGTATGGCTGATAGTAAGAACACATGAGACATTGCTATTGCAAATGTCTTCCTTCTTCAACATCAAGAATTGACTACTTGTGTAGTGCATAACACGTTTGGTAGAGAGGGAGTATACATATATGCGGACCTGGATGTTTGGTGTAGATTCCTTTCCAAAGCTATCTACATGTACAAATACGAATGTCAGATATGGGTAACATTGAAATACATAGTGTGGGGGTGTATGTCATATATGAGAGAGAGAGAGAGAGAGAGAGGGAGAGAGATAGAGTGTGTGTGTGTATGTGTGGGTGCCATATATAAAGTGTGTGTACATGATATATATATATATATATATATATATATATATATATATATATATATATATATATATATATATGTATGTATGTATGTATGTATGTATGTATGTATGTATGTATGTATGTATGTATATATGTATATATATATATATATATATGTATGTATATATGTATATATATATATATATATATATATATAGAGAGAGAGAGAGAGAGAGAAAGAGAGAGTATATGTGTGTGTGGGGAGGGATGGAGGCCAGAAAGAGGGAGCCAAGGAGAGAGGGGGTGATGGATAGAGCGAGGGAGGGGAGGGGAGATAGAGAGGGGGGGAGGGGGTGAGAGAGAGGGAGAGCTGCACAGACCTACAAGATCAAGTAAATATTCCACAACTTGGGGGAGGGGGCACTATATCATAAGGGGTATAAGGCTTTATATAACCACTTTGAGATAGTGGATCATTAAATGCATATTAGATAGAGAGAGAGAGAGAGAGAGAGAAATGGAGAAAGGAATACTTAGAGACATGTGTCGTATGAAGAGAGAGCTATGAGAGGGGGGGAGGGGTGTTTGGCATATTTTTCTTTACCAAATATAGGGGCATCGATGATCCCTTCTTTGGTGACAGAATGATCCTGGTCCACATGCACCTCAACCATCTTGGCCCACATGCACTCTTTCTCACATACTCTAGACCCTAAACCTAAATAACTAAGATAGATGCGCACGTCAGCCTCAAAAAGATCCTAATTCACATGCATTCACACTCTCTCTTCATCCCCTCCAAAAAAAAATCCCATACAACTAAGATAATAATATAGTATCATATTAACCAATTAATATTACTATGCTAACATAATGATTTATATGAAATAATTAATACTAATATATAAATTAATTAATATTAATATACTACGGGATCACTTCATACTAATTGATTACTATACTCACATGTTAATCAATATAGTTACTATTTAATATATAAATATATACTAATTATTATTAACTATTAATAATATGTATATTAATTAATGATAATTATAATGAAATAAATACACATAATATTCTTATTAAAACACTAACTAATATTGTAAGAAGTTGGAAATAGTTAAAATGTTGATAATATGCCATGTCACACTTACATTGGTATATAAGGAGATAAGTTGTAAATTTCCACATCTTTTTGACATATCAATACAAGTACAATCTTTCTCTTCCTTCTTGCTCCAAGCTTCCATGGCTTCTACATCTTTCCTGTCTTTCTCTCTCCAATTCTAGTCTTTCTCTCTCCTCGTCACTCTATTTCTCTCTCTTCCTGCAGTCTTTCTCTCTCCTCTGCAGTATTTCTCTCTCTTCTTTCTCTCTCCCTAGTTCTCTCTCTGACAAGTGGTATCAGAGCTTCAGTCTTTGATCCATTATTTTCTTCCATTTTCACTCTCATTTTCCTATTTCAAAACCAATTTCAGACAAAAATGGTACAAGACAGTGACTAGTGGAGTGCTGCAGGACAACTACAGTTAGCAATGACTACATCTGGAGATATCCAAGGTCAGATATGGCGGGTAAAGGCTTAAATGGCTGGACGTCATCAAATTTCATGCAAAAATGGAGGTACACAAGTACGGGAGCAGTAGGGGAGTTTCCAAAGCATCTCTGGACCACAAGGATTGCATGCAGAAGCATTAATGGTAGCTTTTCTTGGGGGTTTACACCTCTAGACCACAAGGACTGCATGCAGAAGCATTAATGACAGCTTTTCTTGGGAGTTTACACCTCCAGACCACAAGGACTGCATGCAGAAGCATTAATGGCAGCTTTCATGAAGACCACAACAAAAAGCTTTTACAGATTTTCCCTCTTTTCCACTTCAAATAGTCAGTGCACCCAAATTTTGTGAAAACCCATTTTCTAATGACTATAATCTTCTGTCGATCTAGGAACTTGAACTTAGCATGTCGAAGACCCTCTTGTGCATGGTTGCCATTGTTATCTTTGCAGCGTATTGACAATAAGGCTTGCCCAATGGCAACTCGAGCACAGGTTCCCTGAGGCTTTCCAAAAGCACCTCTCATTTCTATCTAAAGCCTATCAACTCCAACACAAGAAAGCATCTTGTTGATGCCGAGAACGTGAAAAGGATGCACCCTCACTCTCAAATGGAAGGCATCTTTCCCAGCATACTTGGTCATGTACTTGCTGCAGGCAGTTCGAGCGGCTTCTAGAGCTTCACTGGCAGGAAGCATGGAGTAATCAACAGGCAAAGCCATGAAGTTGCCACCATGTCCAAGCAACATCACGACTGAAGTTTTCGTGCATACGGAGGAACATTAGCAGTGTGCCCTCCCTTGGCATCGGCCCTATTTGCCCGTCTTTCCTCCATCCGGACCACCTACATTTGACCTTTGACCTGCCTTGGTAACACTAACAGTCCTTTTAATAGCAGGAGAAGCTTGCCTATACTTGGATTGGGCCTCAGCTGGAGCAGTTGCGAGTGTGATACTTCTCTGGTATGATTTCCTCACATCAGGGCTGCCTTTCACACTGGATGGCTCACTTAGAAGCCCTTCTCTATCCAAGAAGAGTGAGCTGCGGACTAAGTAGTCTCAGGCGGGAGATGCAGAAACAGACCGGGGGTGAGGCACGGGCGAAAACTCAGGAAAAATCTTAGTTCTTACTGGCCTTCCTCTTTGAGCATCATCCTTCTTCTCAACCCTTTCAGAAACTAGGACCCACGATGCTCTCTCTCCTGCTTGTGTCTGCCTATGCCCTTGGTTGCCTGTTAATAAATGTTCCTCTTTCCTCAGAGGCTTAGGAACATAGAAACCTGTATCACCTTTAGTTTTTCTTGTTTCAAGTTTTGCATTATTTGTATTCACTTTAGCTGTGGTAGCATGCTCCTGATGCTCATTCTGATAAGACAAGTCCATTGCAGCTTCACCCTGCCCTTGCTGACAGCTAATTGCAGAATGGGGGCTGCATTTTCCGGACATGCACTTGAGACATGTTCATTGGAGTGCGAAATTGTCCCTGCTCTGGAAGCTCTTGAAACCTGATTTCAGCAGACTGTGTTGGAAGTTGCTTGGGACATGATTCAGCATCAGCTGCTTTCCTGGTTTTTCCAGACCGAGCCTCTTCCTCTTTCCTGCTCTGTTCTTGAACAACAACATTTGGACTTGATGAATTTTGAACAGGAGCCCAAACCAGGCCTTCAGTTACATTCGGCCTGTCCAAGTTGCATGATCCGGGTACAGGGCGATCCCTATTAAAGCGGCGTGGTAAGTTGGATTTTCTCTTGCCCTTCTTTCAACAGACCTTCTGTCGGCAATAAGCTTGTTGGCAAGGCTTGGCCCCAGTGCAAGACTGGAGTGATCAGTACAATTACATGAGATAGCTGGGTTGAAAGCACAAACAGATGTGGGTCTTTACTGGGCTCTTTAGTTTCACATTGGCTTGGATGGCTCTTCTTGCCCCCTAAAGGATTCCAAAAGGTTGCAAGTTCTGAGCCTTCTTTTAGAATTTTTGGAGCTGTCCCAGGCTTCTAAAATTCTACAAATTTTGCAGCTAGTTGCTGCTTTTCAGATGTGCTTGAGGTTCCATTCCAGAGAAAGAAGCCATTGTTTTGCAATAGAAAGAGGTAGCAGTGAGGCAGCAGTATGGACTCGGTGACTATATGGAGGGAGACGAGGGTGAAATCACCTGGTTCAATGCTGGTGTACGTGTTGGTGTGGGCCTTGGCTTGGGCATGTGTGTAGGTCTTGGCATTGGTGTTGGATTGATGATGAGGGCTTACCAGTCAACTACAAGGACTTTCAGAAGGCGATTTCTGTAGCCATGGATGTGTTGTGCTTTTTCTGGGGAGTCCAATTGCAACAACGATTGTTTATATTGAGTTTGCTCAATAACCCAACTTAAAAGGATGTGATAGTCTGCTTCAGGTCTTGGCATTCAGCTTGCCATGTTGTTGGCCTGGGCTTTATTTTGTGAGGCCTGGAGGATTGGTTTTAGCTTTTCCAGTTATACATTCTGGAGCCTGCTACAACATTGGAAAGAGCTTTAACTTCACAGAAGCAATACGAATTCATTATCCCACAATTTTTTCTGGAAATGTCAAGAGGGCTACATAGTTCAAGTTTCTGAAAACTTAAAACTCCTTGAAGGACGACTGGTTTTAATACAATGGGCTTGTGATGAAACAGACTGAAAAGAAATTGTGAGCTCCTCACAAGAATGATTTGTACCAGCCTGATCAGTTGCACCAAAAAGTGGCAAGGAGGTTATCTTGCACATTCCAAGTTTGATTTGTGCATCTGTTGATACACCGGTGTCCACGCTTGTGAAGCTTGAACAAAATCATGCATCCGTGTTAACCAGCTCTTCCTCATTTAACAGTGCATTCAACACTTCACTCCTACTGGGGAGTCTCATAAGGATTTACAGTGTGCATTGTGGTAGGATTTGCAGTGTGCAGTGTATTGTAGGGTAAGGGACCTCTTTACCAAGCAGTGTTGCATCAGCTTTGATGATATGCAAAAAGGGAAGAAGTTCCAACCACGAGGCATCCTCTGCAGCATTTGCTACTACTTTTGCTACAATGTCACATAGCTTTTGAGGACACTTTGGCTTTCTTCTTGATGAACATAGTAAAGAAGCTGTTCTTTGATAGTCGCCTGTGATTGCAGACTAAGTTGTGACTCTTTCCAGCTCCAGTTGGGCCATACATTTTGATGGTGCACCTGCCTCCCAGTTTGACAATTTCAATACGACTCTCCACGTACTTCTTATAGAAGCTTTGCATATCTTCCATTTCCTAATTGAACTCTTAGAGGATGAGGATCAAGGATGTAGGCCTGATATTCGGGAGGGGCTGTGGGTAGTAATAAGGGTGGTGCTATGGCCTATGGGATTTTTATCGCTATGGCAAGGGGCTTGTTCCCCTATTGGGGGTCTTCTTCTTGTAGGTGCTTCTATCCCTTTGACTTCATAAGGGAGTGTTTGGTGGAGATTTTGGTGGCAAAGGTGGCCTTCTTAGGCAAGGAGTGCACCCTTCATGGCCAGTTAGAAGAGTTTGTGGGTGTGGCTGGTAAATTTTCTATCTAGGGAGGTGATGTCTTGTCCCAAGGAGTGCACCCTTCATGGCCAGTTAGAAGAGTTTGTGGGTGTGCGATGGATGGAGTCCCTGAGCCAATCCACCACTTGGAAGGTACTACCCAATCTATACCATCAATACTAGAGGAGACAGGCAGCCTTCCAAACTTACCTACAATCTTGGAGCCTGAGATGGAGGCAATGATTGATGCATTGATGCCCATGGATGTCGAGACTTTTGATCTGCTTAGAGAGGAAGTATCAATACCATTATATGATGGGTGCCGAGTGTTAGCTATATATAGTCTGTCTATATATAGTGCCCCAGGTCCCCTCTATATATTCCTATCATGTGTGCTTAGCTGACACACTTCTGGGGTTCCACTTCTGGTGTCGTGTCTCTCTTCTCCTCTCTCTTCCTCTGTTCCTCATCTCCCTCGCACATTGTTCAACATGGTATCAAAGCGAGGTTTCACAATTACGCAAAGATAAGTTTTTGTTCTTTGTTCATTCTTAGATCTTACTTTCATGTATATGGTTTCATATTTATGTTGCTCATATATATTGCTTTTATATCATATATATATGTTAATAAATATTTATGGCTATACTTTGTTGCAATTTTTGACTTGAGTTATGGCTTTGAAGATGTGATATAATCATGGTAATTATGGCTTTAGGTTGTTCTCTCTGAGAGAAGAGCAGAGCCTTGCGTTCTCTCTCTCTCTCAAGAGCCTGGCACATGTCTCCCTTTGATTGGCATATTGCATGTTCATGTGACAGTCTGTTATCCAAGGACCTCTACGGTGTTAGCTATATATAGTCTGTCTATATATAGCACCCGAGGTCCCCTGACACACATGATAGGAATATATAGAGGGGACCTTGGGTGCTATATATAGACAGACTATATATAGCTAACACTTCTTCCCTCTTTCTACTTTAGTTTCTCTCTCCTCTCTCCTCTTTCTCTTCTTTTTTTCCTCTCTTCTCTATCGTCTCTCTACTCCTCTCCTCTTCTCTCCTCTACCCCTACCCTCTCTCCCCTCTCCTCTCTCATCTCTCTACCATACTTTCTCTCTTCTCCATACTCTTTTCCTAGTCTCCTTTGTCAAATCTCCACTCTCTACTCTACTTTCTCTCTCTCCATTCTAGTCTACTTTCTCTCTCCTCTTTCCTCTCTCTACTACACACTCTCTCTCCTCTCTTATCTTTTTTCTCTTCTCTCTACTCTCTTCCTACTTTATTCTTTTATATCAAGTAAATAATTTGTTATTTAATTAAGTAATATTCTTTTCTCTTTGTCCTCTCTCTTTTCTATATATATTCTCTCTCTTCTCTCTTTTATCTCTCCTCTCTACTCCTAGCATTTCTCTATCGTTTACTTTCTCTCTTCTCTCTCTCTTCTCTCCCCTCTCATCTTCTCTTTCTACTCCACTCTCTCTCATCTGTCTGCTCCCTCTACTCTCTCCCCTTTCCTCTTCTCTTTCTACTCCTCTCCCCTCTCCCTCTCCTCTCTCCTCTCTCTCCACTCTCCTTTTCTCTATCCTCTCTCTACTCCCTCTCTTTTCTATTATCTATTATCTCTCTACAATATGTTCTCTCTCCTCCCTACTCTCCTTTCTCAAATCTACTCTCTACTCTCTACTCTCTACTCTCTACTCTCTACTCTCTACTCCCTCTTTCTTTTCTTCTATCTTCTCTCTCTATCTCTCTATCTCTATCTCTCTGTCTCTCTATGCATACCTCTCTCTCTCTCTCCACAATAGATGGTGGATATACCAACAAAGTTTAAGAGGGGAATGTGCATGATACAATTTTCAAATGTTAGGCCTTGCTATTGGAATAAGCATCGATAAATGCTTTGGAGTGAGTACACTAGTATATGCATCAAAATAGGCAACAGAAAAACATCAAAGACAACAAATGTCATATATCAAGGATGAACCATGTATTTCAAGGATTTCATAGAAGAATATATCGATAGTTATAATGATGGGGATACAAGAAAAAGGAACAAGTAGGTATTTTGGCCCTAAGGATCAAATCCGTGCTATTTATATTTGCTATCTGATTAGACATAGGCCATAAGGAAAAAACATTAGAAACAATAAATGTCATATATTAAGGATTATACGAACATGTATTTTGATGATTGCAGAGAAGAATACATCGATAATTATAGTAATGGGTGTACAAGAAAAAGGAACAAGTAGGGATTTTGGCCCTAAGGATAAAATCCTTACTATCTATGTTTGCTATCTAATCATTATAAGGAAAAGAAGTGTAAGACATGATATATGCATCCATATATAGGGAAAAATGCACATGATGAGACTTTCAATCAAAGATATTGACCTTCTATAATTGCTCAACATAGCAATCTTGCAATAAAAAAAAAGATATAGAACTAAAGTTAATTCCATCAAACATTATGTGTAAGCATGTATAGAACCATACGTTCTTGGATTGAAGATTGCTACCTCTCCTTCAAGTTGGAATAACTTGTTCACAAGATGCTTCATTCCATCTTGCTACCTATACTCCCTCTCTACTCTTAACTTGGCTTGCATATGAGAACTAGTAAGAACAACCCATGCAATAAATTAGTATGTCTTAAAAAACTAAACATATAAATTTAAAAAAAACTAATTAAATAAGGTTATCTTTAGAAAGTTTATTTCAAAGGTAGCATAACCACCACTTCCAAGGTTTTATGTCAAGCCAAACTCAACTCGCATGCATGCATGCCTCCTCCTTCTATTTCTTCCACTTATTAGTATTTTCCTTAGTTTCCCCCCTTACTAATTTCAATTGCTTTTTTCAAATTAGGTGGGATGAGACATGCCATTGATATAGGCATCTCATGCCTTTGAGTGAAGGTATGAGATATGTTTCATGGTGGACATTTGCATATAATCAACTGAAAATCTATCTTCTATAGATGGCTATGGAAACTCTCTATGGAGAGTTCTTATGACCATACCCTTTTTCTCAAGTCACAAGATTTTGTGCCTTCCATAGCATAGTAATGTTATATCAATATTTGAAGACAACAAGGTCATGCATATGATTTATAAGTTCTTTCCTCTCCTTATTCATGACCACTACCATGTTTGCATATTGATAATGTAGGAGAAGCCAAGAGGAGTCACTAATGTCCTAGTCCTATGTGTTGTAGACACCTCGAACATGGATGGTAGTTGCTATTGGATAGACCACCATTGTGCGATGAGTTCTCCTCTTTGATATGTATTGTTGGCTCATAAACCTTTGTAATGATGTCATAAAATGGGAGAGCAAGGATATAGTTAGGGGGGAGGGAGTAGGCAGTGGATCTAAGGTAGTAGGATCTAAACCTTTGAGATTACTCGGTGGAACTATTAAAGCTCCCAAAGCCATGATCGAATGTGTCTAGTATCTATCTCCTTATTAAGTGTGGGGAAGGGGCCATTGATGGCTCAATAGAATAAAAATTGGATTGGGAAGATGACTTGAGGGATAGGCCGAGGAATGGATTGGGGAAGGTCACTATGTCAAGTAGTGGGTCATTGTCTCTATGGTGTCAAGGCATCACTACCACTGCAAGGATTCCAACCACAAGCAAGGTTGCAACCTGAGTGAGGACGAGAGCATGTGCTCTACTCGATATGAGCAAAGTGCTTTGACTCTGCTCATATGATATAATGATATTTTGAGTTTAAGGTGTGAATATCCTTGTCTAGATTGAGAAAAGAAAACTTCTATGTATGGTAGAGTTTGGTGAATTTGTTACTTGTCTTGCTTGAGATAACAAAGGAAAGCACTTGATAGTAGGTGAATAAGATGTTGTTCAACTTTTCCATCTACCATTCATTTTGATTGGGATGGGTCATGATTTTACCTAATCAAGATTGAGCAACATATCAAAACAAGATGAGTTTTCTTTATGTGTTGCAAATCCAATATGTAAAGTGCGCTTTTTAGGAAAAGAAAAAGCATTGAGCTGAGCTAGATTAAGAAAAAAGGGGCAATCTAAAAAGAGGAGGAACTTCATGATGAAGGGGGGAAGGGGGAGAAAATTCTAGCTAGGCAATATTTGTACGGGGGATGCATTGTCCTCTCTATCATTACGAGTCCCCATTGATAACAAGGGAGGAGTTGTTGTGATGAGCCATAGCTAGCTGTGTATCTTGATTGATGTGGGAAGGTAGCGATGCAATGATTCATGAAGAGGTGACAATTTTTTTCAATCGATCATTTTGGTTGAAGATGAATAGAGGAAATAATATTCTTGAAGGCATGTATGTGTTTTGTACATGAAAGCTAGTGATGGCAAGGTTAAAAGGTAGAGTTTGTATCAAATTCTGGTAGCCATAGACAAATAATAATTTGTAGAGTAGACTTTGGTGCTGAGTGATATTGTATATGGTGATGGTAACCTATCAAACATAAATTGTAGTGTGTTCCTAAAAGAGCAAAAGGAGGTGACCTGCTTGATGTAAGCTGCTATATAATCTTGTATCTTATCTACTAGGAAGCTTGGGACTGTAGTTAAGAAGAGGTTTTAGCTAGGACTATAGTCAAGAAGAGTTTTCTCATGGAATTATAGGATGAAGGCTGGATCTTCATTGTGGGCAACAGTGTGAGTCTAAAGGGACTTAGGAGCTTGCATATATAATGTAGGTAGCATGGTTACTATTGAAGGAAAACTTGGCAATTAGAAAGGTCCACTATAAATGTGTCTATTAGAGTAGAAAAGAACTTATATAAGCCTCATCCTAACAAGTCATGGCTGTTGATAGAACGGCTAGACCTTCATTGTGGGCAACAATGTGATTCTAAGCGATAAGTCATTAGATCAGGAGCTAGCATAGATATTGTAGGTATTGTGGTGACTATTGAAGGAAAACCTAGCAATTAGAGAGACCGACTATTAACATGTCTATTGGAGTAGAAAAGAACCATTATAAGCCTCATATTAACAAGTCATGACTATTTGATAAAGAGATTATGAAGACTAGAGTACTATTCACCATTGAGAAAGCACACTTTATGTAGCTAAGTAGGTGAGTTTTGGGCTACAATTGTAGCATGATTGGGAGACAAAGATGGAAATCAGTGCAAATTGAGGCGTTTGGTCCATGTGAAATTGCATTATGGATTTTTTCCTTTCATGTCCTCTATGATACCAAGATTGAATAGGAGACAAAGACTGCAATTTGTGAGCTAACTAAAAGTAATAATAGTAGAGACATGAAGACCATGTGATCATAGATAGCTTCCATGTTTGATTGTTGCATGAAGACTTGACAACAGCAATATTGGAATAGCCAATGTGATTACTAAAGGTGGAAAAGAATTTGATAGTCAGTTAAAGAGGCTAGCAATGAGTGGAAGGTCATTGTTGGGATTTCTTTCACTTCTTCAGGTGATCCACTCAATTCTTTTAGTGCCAGTTTGAGTTTGATTGTATGGGACACAACCAACAATCCTTCTAGAGATGTTGATGGGAAAGAGAATATATGGAGGCATCTTTGCTCCAATTCTAGGATTCATAACTAAAATATATTTTCAGTGTATTGATCCATGTCTACTAGGATAATTGCCATGGCAACATTCATGTCTATCCAACTAGTTTAGCACTTGAAGAGGTTGCAAGGGTATTGAAAGATCATGTTTCTATTTTCCTTGGTAAGGAAAAATCCTCCATGTAAACTTGGAGAAGAAAAGATTGTGTATATCTCTCTCTCATATAGGGTAAAAATTTGAAAGGAAATTAGAATCTTACATCTAGATCTTTAGAACATATCTATATGATGATTTTTTGGATTGGAAGAGTTTCAATGAAAATAGACAAAGGGGTGAGAAGATGACACTTATGTATAGGGTGATGATTAAATGCCAAGTAATTGATCACACGGGTTTTGGATATATGGATCCATGTTTCATGATGAAAAGTGAAACTTGAGATAGTGTTATTAATAGGTTTTGGATATTGATTTTGTCAATAAAAAGTTTCTACTTCATCATCTTCTCTTCTTGGTTCTTCGCTTTTTGAACTCTCACAACCAAAGGTCCACAAGCCGCATACACATAAAAATCTTCCCCACATCTTTGGCAAACCCAATGTGAAATTGACTAGGGTAAGTTTTCTAATATGGAATTCCAATTGGATGTAGATGGCATTTGCAAGGATTTAAGAACCCAATTGAATCCAGACATGGTTTATAAAGTGGATGTCATGTAGCTATTTCATACATTTGCAACATATATGTAGCAACAAGAAGTTGCAAAAGCTACTAAAAGAATGGAGGATTTGGCCATAGAGGTGTCTGTATTAATAGAAAATGAGTTGGATATCTTTGATGAGTGGGATATGACAAAATATTTCAAAATTTATGATAGGGAGATGCAACTACAAGGTTTCCTAGAAGATCAAAGGATAGTGTATTTTGAACGAATTGTGAAAAGAAAAATTAGGACGCAAGTTTAAGACATATGGTTCAACTTGGGAGAATTTCAAGCATACTCTTAAAAAATAGTAGTTTAGGTTGGATCTACAAGAAGATGAAGATCTAGAGTTGGGTTGTGAAGATGATTTAGAATAGCATGTAATAAAGATTGTGCATGATAACCTTGGAAATTTGCTACTTGCTTCTTATGATGCTATTTTGGATACTAAAGATCTAGATGACTTGCATAATATAGATGTGGTCTTTATAGATGCTTGTGCTAAATTTTCTAATGATACATGGATGCAAATACCTTCTCAAGGTGCTTACCATATGGAGGAGTTATTCAATGATACAATCATACTATTTGAAGGTGTGCAAGGTATGCATGCTTTATTTGTTGATGCAAATATGCTATCTATTGATGCTAAAGAATGTGGAAGATATCATGATAGTAGTTGCTTTGTTTAATAATGTAAATGAGGCAATGGCTTGCATGCCAATGATGCTTAGTTTATGAGTACACATGATAGCTTGTATAGAATGCATATGATGTTTTCAATAGGGATGCAGAAGATATGGATGTTATGAATGAGGATACAATTGTGAAGATTGCATATGTTAGTCAATCTGTACAAGACACCAAAGAAGGTGCTCTTCAAGGTCTATTAGTGCACTGTGTCAAGGGACATATGTGGTAGGCCCTAAACCATATGGGTTTGAGTAAAGAGACAAGATAGAAGCGACTCATGAAATTCTATAATTCAAATCAAATAAAACTCTAACAATTTCTCTCAACAACAATTCCACATTGTTGAGAGATAGGCATGTGAACCCTACGTATGCAAGGGTAGATAAAGGTAATTGGGTGTGAATGAATTAGAGGGCAGGGGGAAACCCTAACTTTCGCCATCTAGAGGCTATATAAACAACCTAAAGGCCACTCTCAATGTAGAGGATAGTGTACTAGTTATACTTGTGAAGAACTCACTAAGCAAGATCTTCTTCTTGTACTTGAGCTCTCTCTCTCCCTCTTGTGCACACTCTCATGCTCTCACTCTTATATTTCAACAGGGTATCATAGCCATCTCTAATCGAACAAGCTTCCTTCTACTCCATTTCCCACTAAGTGCACATGAGCACGCCATTTTCTCATTATACATCTTTACCTCCATAGTTGCATGCCATACCCACTTTTGTTGGAGGACCTGGGGTGAACAAAAGAGAGCATATTTTTCCTTAATTTCTCCTAGCTCAAGGCACTTTAGCATGCCACAACAATCCTCAACATTAGGCAGCCAAAAGGACACCGTTATTAGAATTTCTGAATCTATAGTGATACAACAATGGCAATGGCAATTTCCAAGCATAGTAATGGATTACTTGAGATTAGGATACCTATAGTGATACTTTTCTCTTTTTCTTGTGGCATCAACATGTTTCCATAAAAATTGAGCACATCACATCAAGAAATTCCAAGTATAGTAGAGGATTACTTGAGATTAGGATAATTTTGGGACCTAGGTGGTTTTACACCAGGCCCCCATTGACCACATGTTATATGTTCAAATGAGGATATTTTCTCTTTTTGTTGTGGCATCAACATGTTTTCATATAGAATTGAGAACATCACATTAAGAAATTCCAAGCATAGTAGTGGATTACTTGAGATTAGGATAAATTTTAAAAATTTCCAAGCCTAATGGATTACTTGAGATTAGGATACCTATAGTGATATGTAAAACCAGTTGCCTCACATTGTAGGAAAAGAGTAAGGAAACATCCTACTACATGAGGTAAAGTAACTATCTAATGTTGTCATATGCTTACTCATGAGATCATCTTATCTTCCTCTGAGAATTTTTTTCTCATTGTTGTGATGCCACTTTCATTTGGATAATTTTAGGCCAGAAATACTTTTCCAAAAGATAGGAATGTGAAAATGGAAGATGACATTGGCTAGAGAGTCTTGTGTATAGTGCATATCAAGAATCAAATAATAATAACTTGATTAGAAAGTAAATGAAAGAATCATATGCAATCTTTTCTTGAGAAGTGATGTCAAACATTCATAGAGTGATTGACTCTACTTGCACCACTAATGAGGGATATTGAAAGGATCTACCAGTAATATTTGAAATTTTTGCTTTTTTTAATAGATCTATTGCATGCTCCAATATAATGAGATAAAATCTCGATTTTATAATTTGAGAAATAATTGTCACTTTTTATTTGGAAGAGCTCGCACATGAATTAAGATTTAGGACCCTATTGACACATGCATGATACCACAAAGTTATATTGAAATAAAAATTATATATAAAATTATCACACTATAATATATGAAGGATATGCCAATGAAATTGAATACAAAAATATGCACAAAATTTTTAAAATGTTAGGCACCACCATCAAAATAGGCATCGATAAAAGATTCACTCTCTATATGCTAGTATATGCATCTAAATAAGTGTAATGGAATAAATCTTGAGAAAATATATTATATATAGACACAAATTATTGATGCAAATTTTGACGATTGCAAGAAAACATACCCACATGTACATTGGCAAATACGATTTAAAAAATGAAGGGATTTGACACTTTCTAGTGTAGAAAAAAAATAAAATCAAGGATTTGGCTCTTTGCAAGGCCAAATTCCTATTATACATGTAGACACAAGCCTAATTGGAATTGTGTGGGTAGTTGGATAGGACGATGAAAAGAGTGATAGATATGCTATGAGACTTTGTGTGAAGGTGCTAATAAATGAGAAGCAAAGAAGATAGCCACAAGTGAGCATTGGGGCATTATAACGACCCTCAAATATGATAGAGACACTACAAGGAAACACATGTATAGTGACGGCAAGTAGCCCCACAGGGAAAAAAAAGAGGGCCGAAACCTGAGCGCGTTTTACTTCACGCATTCGTGAGACATTTTGAGAGGGAGAGCGATTGTTTTGCATAGAGGGTTAGAGAGGGAGAGGAAGAAGGCTTGCTGCCACCACTGCCACTGTTCACGAAGGAGAGGAGGAGCCGCCGTCGCGAAGAGGAGCCGCCAAATCTTTACGGTGAGTTCATTCTGTCTCTCTTTTACTTGTTTAGGGTTTTGATTTGTGTATATTGAGAGAGAGAGAGGAAATGAGAGAGAAAGAGAGGGAGAGGGAGAGGGAGGGAGAGAAAGATAAAGAGAGGGAGAGGAAGGGGGAGGGAATAAGAGAGGGAGAGGGAGGGAGAGTGCATTCTCTCTCTCTCTTACTTTTTTTATATAATTTGTGTATATATATTGAGAGAGGGAGAGGAAATGAGAGAGAAAGAGAGGGAGAGGGAGAGGGAGGAAATGGGAGAGGGAGGGGGAGGGAGGGAGAGAGATAGAAAGAGAGGGAGAGGGAGGAAACGAGAGAGGGAGAGGGAGGGAGAGAGAGAGAAAGAGAGGGAGAGGGAGAGGGAGAGATAGAAAGAGAGGGAAATTAAAGAGAGGGAGAGGGAGGGGGAGGAAATGAGAGAGGGAGAGGGAGGAAGAGAGCGAGAAAGAGAGGGAGAGGGAGAGGGGGAGGAAATGGGAAAGGAAGAGGGAGGGAGAGAGAAAGAGAGGGGGAGGGAGAGGAAATGAGAGAGGGAGAGGGAGGGAGTGAGAGAAAAAGAGAGGGAGAGGGAGAGGGGGAGGAAATGGGAAAGGAAGAAGGAGGGAGAGGGAGAGGGGGGGAGAGGCGAAAACATAATAGGGAAATGAGAGAGGGAGAGGGAGGGAGAAGAAATGAGAGAAGGAGAGGAAGGGAGAAAAAGAAAATGAGAGAGGGAGAGGAGAGAGAAAAAAGAGAGAATGATAGGAGAGAGAAAAAGAGATAAGATGTTAAACATAATAGGAAAAGAGAGAAAGAGAGTGTGTGGGTGAGGATGAGGACGAGGGAGGGAGAGGAAATAAAAGAGGGAGAGGAGAGAGAAAAAGAAATGAGAGAGGGAGAGGAGAGAGAAAAAGATCATTAAACCTAATGGGAAAAGAGAGAAAGAGAGGGTCAGGGTGAGGGAGGGAGAGAAAATGAGAGAGGGAGAGAAAGAAAGAAAGGGAAATAAGAGAGGAAGAGGTGAGAGAGAAAAAATGAGAGAGGGAGAGGAGAGAGAAAAAGAGAAAAAAATCATTAAATCCAATAGAGAAAGAAAGAAAGAGAGGGTCAGGGTGAGGGAGGGAGAGGAAATGAGAGAGGGAGAGAAAGAGAGAAAGGTAAATGATAGAGCGAGAGGAGAGAGAAAAAGAAATGAGAGAGAGAGAAGAGAGAAAAAGAGTTATATCATTAAACCTAATAGGGAAAGAGAGAATGAGAGGGTTAGGGTGAGGGAGAGAGAGGAAATGAGAGAGGGGGAGAAAGAGAGAAAGGGAATTGAGAGAGGGAGAGGAGAGAGAAAAAGAGAAAAAAATTATTAAACCTAATAGAGAAAGAGAGAAAGAGAGGGTGAGGGTGAGAGAGGGAGAGGAAGTGAGAGAGGGAGAAAGAGAGAAAGGGAATTAATGAGAGATGGAGAGGAGAGAGAAAAAGAAATACGAGAGAGAGAGAGAGAGGAGAGAGAAAAAGAGAGAAAAATCATTAAACCTAATAGGGAAAGAGAGAAAGAGAGGGTCAGGGTGAGAAAGGGAGAGGAAATGAGAGAGGGAGAGAAAGAGGGATTGCTGATTTACCTCACTAAGAATAGGATTGGCAATTCACCTCACTAAGAATGAGTCCACGTACCTAGCACATACCATCATAGTACTCTCTTTGCATCATCCCCATAGCCTCATAGTATCCTAGAATCAAGCTTTCACTTGTGTCAGCACAAGGGTACCATCGTATTTTACCCTCCTACTCTCTATATTTGTGTATGCATCTAGGTACAAAGGGTACAAATACATTATCCTAGAAACTACATTATACAAGCTTCCACTTGTGTTGGAACAAGGGTACCATCATATTTCAACCTCCCCCTCTCTATATTTGTGTATGCATCTACGTACAAAGGGTACATATAAAAACAAACAGAAGAGAAGCCAAATTACCTAGTAGCAAAGTACCCTAGTAGCTAGTACCTAGTGCCCTATCTAGCATACACTCTCATAGTAGCCTTGTCCTTAGAACCTAGTGCCTAGTACCTAGCACATGGTGTGATAAAAATCTAAGAAAAAAAAGAATGATAACAAAAATAAAATGTTTGTTGTAACGTAGACAAAATGGAAAACTATGTAGGTCCTGTTGTTCAAGATTGTGAGGCGTATCTTAATCAGCGTGTCCCATGTCCTTGCTCTCAATGCAAGCTGGCAATTAGACGAAAACACCGATTGTCTATAGAACACATACGACGATTTGGCAAGTTTGAATCTGAGATCATTGATCAGGAGATTGTGGATTTTTAGTAAACGGTTAGAAAATTTAATATCAATCATGCATTGTACTCGCAAGCTAATTGAATACCATATACAATAAGATTGGGTCTCGCTGGAAAATTTTCTACCCAGGGAGGTGATGTCTCATCCCAAGGAGGAGTGCACCCTTTGCAGCCAATTATAAGAGTTCCGTGGGCATGCGATGGATGGAGTGTAGGAGCCAATCCACCATTTGCAAGGCCAATCTATACCATCAATGCCAGAGGAGACATGCAACTTTCCAAACCTACCTACAATCTTGGAGCCTGAGATGGAGGCAATGATTGATACATTGATTCCCATGGATGTCAAGACTTTTGATCTGCTTAGAGAGGAAGCATCCATACCATTATATGATGGGTGCCAAGTATCTTGCCTAAAGACACTGCTTGCACTCTTAAGTGTGCAAGCAAAATATGGGTGGAGCGATACGAGTGTGACTGAGTTGTTCAGGTACCTTGTACATACGCTTCGTTAATTTTTTTTTCAACACTATTATTAAAAACATTTGTGCTTTTTCAAGGTGTTTATGATTTTTTTTCAAGTTATTGAAATATCATATATTACCACCTACAAATACCATGCCAGAGTCTCGTGATGATGCACGACATGTTATACGAAAGCTTGGCATGGACTACAATAACATCCATGCATGTATCAACGATTGCATATTGTTTTGAGGAGAATACGAGACTATGGACACATGTCTAAAGTGTGGTGCTCACAGGTATCGACAGGACTTGCAAGAGCAAACCATCCCTTAAAAAGTTCTCAGACACTTTCCGCTTATCCCCCGCATAAACCACATGCTTCGTACGTCCGGCATGGCGAGCTTGACAACGTGGCATGCGCAGAATAGGTCCACGGATGGAGTTCAACAAATATGAGCAGATTCACGCGCATGGAGCCACATTGACTCTACCTTCCCAGGCTTTCCCCGAGAGCCAAGGAATCTTCGGCTCGGTCTTGCAATGGATGGTGTGAACCCATTCGGTCTGCGCTCAACTTCTTACAGTGTGTGGCCTATAGTCCTTGTCAACTACAATATCCCTCCATGGCTTTCTACGAAGAAAGGACATCTCATCCTTAGCTTACTCGTCCCCGGCCGCTACAAAGTCAAAAATATGGACGTATATCTTCGTCCATTAGTTGATGAGCTTAAGATTTTGTGGAAGAAGAGGGTCAACGTGCAAGATATGAGCAGGCGCGATAGTCAATGGTTAGCCAATATTCGAGCCATTCTCATGTGGAAAATGCATGAATTTTTTGGATTTGGAGAGTGCTCAGGTGAACAAGCCTCCGTCCTCATTGGTAATATCTATATTTTATCTCGTTCAAGCAAGTATTCACTGGGTCGTGGTGTTGGCATAGGTCTAGTTACCTCAGGTTATCATGCATGTCCATTGTGCGGGCCGGAGTTAGACTCCCGAGGGTCACGAACCATGAAGAAGATGGTATATCAAGGACACGTTGCTTTCCTGCCAGAGAATCATGAACTCAAGGAAGGTTTCCTTGGACGACCTCCAACACTATGAACGCCGCAAGCTGGTATGAGCTGAAAATGGTCCACGCGGAATCACATCCAAATGGAATGCAACAGTTCTCAGTTTTCTACGAGTTGCCATATTGGACCCACTTATAGGTCAACCACTTGTTGGATCCCATGCATATTTTCAAGAATGTGGGTAGCTTGCTATGGGACCACATCACAGGAAAGAGAGACACTATAGGGGCACGAATGGATTTGAAGGACGTAGGTAAGATGGAGGCGCTTTGTCCGTAATCGAGTATTGATGGTCGCATGTAGCTTCCTCGCACTCCTTGGGTTTTGTCCACTAAAGAAGAGTGCATTGCGAAGCAAGTAGTCAAGTCTATCCGCACTCCGACGGGTATGATGCTTTCTCTCAGGTCTCCATTTTCTAAAGACAACCAATTATCAGGGCTAAAATCCCATGACTAGCATAAGATATGTCAGGTTTGTACTACGAATGGATTGTAATTGGCGTGCGCATTTTGCTATTTGGAGTGTAGCCATTATTCATAATGCTTTCTCATTTATGGCAGTTTGTACTACCGATCGCGATCGTAGGACGTCTTACTCCAAAAATACGCGGGGCCATTTATAAGTTGTCGACTTTGGTGCTATGGATCTCATAGAAGGAGATTAAGAGGTCCTCTATTGAATCCGCGAGGCGGGGAGTAGTGGATACGGTCTGTCTCTTTGAGAAATACTTGCCCACCAGCATGCTCATGATACAAATCCACCTTCTTGTCCATCTTGTAGATGAAGTGGAGATCGTTGGACCTGTCCATACGTGATGGATGTTCTTCTTGGAGTACTTCATGAAAACCCTGAAAGGCTTTATGTGACAATGAGCTCGGCCAAAAGGTAGTATGGTTGAAGGTTGGTTGGTATCTAAGGCGGTAGCGCATATTTCACAATGGCTACCAACGGTGGATCTAGACAACGAAATGTTATGGTCGCTGAAGGATGATGATAGAATGACTAGAGATGTGGTGGTTGGAAATGGGGTAGAAAAAAGAATGGATGCCTCAATGAGGAGAAGTTGAATCGCTTTTGTATGTTGCACCATGTCTCTATGGAGACGTGGCTCGCCAAGTACCAGATTGCTAGGCAAGATCGAGAGGAAGCGTGAGCTGAATTCCAATGTAGTACACATTATCGACCGATTCGATATCTCGAGGGCATGGAGGAGATGCCGCGGTTCATGTCAACATGATGGTTGCATGGAGCTTTGACCGCATCGTCTCGCGAAGGGACAGAGGTCTTAATGGAGGAGTGGGAATTCTTGAGAGGATGTAGTCCAAAGGTGATGAGGGGTTTAGGATTTTTCGTATCTAAATTTTATATGCAACATCTAATTTGAGTGTTTCAATGTACAGTATAAAATATATAGTGTAGCATGGTCACACGAACAGCATTTTTACGTGGAGCATATTGACAAAATGCGCTCCACAATGGACTATGGTATCATGGCAAGGTTTGAGCAAGAGAGCTGGCGACGAGCAACGGATCCAAACACAATTGTGGATAAGATGGAGTATTTTGGAAACTTGCAAAGTTTTGTTATGGTGGATTACCATAGCTTCTCCATGATATTATTCGATGTGCAGTGGTACTTGGAGAAGCTGGAGCAACAGTTCGACGAGGTCCATCTCGATTTCTCAAAATAGATTCCGAAAAAAAATGGGCGGATTTGCGCGACACCTTTTTGTTACCGGCCCATTGTGAACAAGTGCATGGACTCATTTGTTTGCTAATTGTATTACGACATGGTTTATGTCACAATGGTTTGAACTTTCTTGTACGTGTTTGTGAACATGTAATCCTCTATCCAAACCCTTGACAACCTCAATGGTAGTATGTTATATCTTCAACTCCCCGAAGTGCAAGAGTATATGATCAAAGCGATGTTCCGAGCATAGATGAAGATAATATGCAAATAGAGGGGTTGATATTGCAAGGGGTGAAGGCCACCGAAAGCTTGGAGCCAGCATCGGCTAACAATGATAGAAATACAGGAGTCCAAGAATTCTTTGAGAATGAGGTGGACTCATCCTTTTGTGGTGACATGTCTATCGACCTTTCAGTATATACGAAGTTGTGTCAGGAGATTGACATGGGACCATAGAATACTTCATACTTGGAGCATCCACTTACTCAATTCATTGACCAATTGCTTATAAGGGTACATAAGATATACATTTTAAGTGAGATATTTTTTTAAAGGATTTATATTAATGTGCTTTGTATGATTTAAATTGATTATTCTAACATCATTTTTTGTTTGTGTAGGTGACATTTTCAGGATGAGTTGAGAGATGAGCGATGAGGAGTTACAAGATATCTTCACACGCATGTCTCTAGACCAGATTGAAAGATTCAGAGATATGGTAGACCAAGAGCTGTCTCGGTCTTCTTCAGGGCGCTCTGGTAGATCTACTTCAGTACGATCGGATGCTTCAGCTTTGAGCAGATGAGCTCGACGCTCCAGACTTGGGCCAGAGGGAGGGAGTGCTTTGGGGTCGCAATCGACACGGGATACATGTGCAACTCCTCGCTCTAGTGGCCCTTCAAGGGAGCGTGGCTCAGGCTCAGGTGGATACTGTGGAGGCACGGATGTGGTGTCTCCATCTCATCGTTCAGTTGGAGTTGCGTCACCTCAGGGATTTGTCACACCTATGGGGACGTCTACTCTAGTTACTCCGGCTTTTGCTCAGCCATCAGGTGGCACCCCTATGGATGCCACTCTGAGAGATATTACCTCAGTCGATACAACAGATGCACAGGGGTCTCCTAGATATACCCAGAAGCGTGGACGCAGATGGGAGAGGACCCATCTTAGGCAGACTCCAGGGGGATATGGATATCTAGTCGATGATAGGTCATGAGCCATCATCATGAATGATGAGGAGAGGAGGGTGATGGCTTGCATGAGACAGTTGTGCCAACAAGTTTTTCGGCACAACGTCTTAGATAATTGGAAGAACATACCGGAGGGGAGTAAGGACTACATAGTAGCATCCTTGCATGGGGAGTTTCCGGTTTCAGCCTGAGTAGATAGATTTTCTACAGGCTGGATGATGGATTGCATGGGTGCATATATGTCACACAGACGATCCGACGTATGCAAGGCAATCAAGAGTGGGGCTGCAAAGCCCGAGTGGTTAGATGCAAATGACTGGTGCCGACTAAAGGAGGAGGCTACAGATTCTCCAGGACGTTGGAGTCAGTAGCGCGAGGCGGTGAGGGCACAACTCGAGGCCGGAGTGATCCATCATCTTGGAAGTGGCAGCCATACGACATATTTGGAGGACTTTATAAGTTTTTCTTTTGTTTTGCTTTTTTATTTTTTTGCAATATCCTTTGTACTGACAATCATGTTTCTAACAGTTAGCATTTTGTTTTCTTTGCAGCACTCGATTACAAATCGCGATCCGACCAGCCTTGAGACTCAATATGCAGAGAGGCACAGTCTCACTTCATTGATCGACCGATTGTATAGACGCAGTGGCCCTGTAAGTCACTCATCTTGATCTTTCTTATCCATAGTTACCATGTTTAATTAGAATGCATTATGGTATGGTGGACTGATATGTTGTTTCTTTTTTTGCAGACTCCGTTGGATGCTCCTTTGCGGCGAGATGAGCTTTCAGTGGGGGCGACGATATGTAGCTCACCCTTGGAACCCTGGAGCTCACACACCTTTATTTTTGGATCGCCTGATCTATGTAGACATTTTCTATGTATTAGTGATATCTTGTCATGATTGTACCAATCGCTTATTATACGATCATGTATTTATTTCATGTATCAGTGTTATGATTTCAGTATACTTTTTTTTTGTTTGCAAGCGCATTGTACACAGTGCATATACTATTTTGTATGGTTGTAATAAAGCATACAATGCTATATGTGGCAGGGCAGCTTGCTGCCCTGCCACAATTTTTTTTTTCCTTGTTACCGTTGCTATTAGCGTCGCAAATTTTACTGCTCGCGTTGTTATTTTCGTTGCAAACCGTCGCTATCAGCGTCAATATCGACGCCAATACCGACGCTGATACCGACTACTACCATCTACTATGCGTCCAACAATCTCAATGGATTTCGAGTCGTGTACAGCAATAGCACCACCGTGTTGCACAACAATGCCAATGGTATCGCCGTGGAGGTATGTACGTCGTAAAATTACTAGCCAAGTTGTGGTGCATTGCTTTGATATTGCTATACGTTAATAGTACATACTAGTACATCGACTATACGTTCGTTCACTGACGACGTGGATGTGGACGACTTTGGATATTATGGGTTGACTTTGGCTCCAACTAGGTCGCAGCCCCAGCATTGACATCTCTCTGACCGTGGGTGAGAACAAGAGCATCTTCCATCCCAACTCCAACTACAAGGGAGTGCTAGTGATGGGCGTCTCCTCTGCACATGCGCCTAAACTAAAACCCTCTAGCATGAACGGTCACATTGTTTACCCACAAATCCTTGACTTCTTCAGCCGTCAGGGTACCAAAATCGATAGCTTGGGCTTCTAGATCTCCGATCCTCGCTTTAAGTAATTTATAAGAAGCCGGCTCGCCTCTTTGTATAATTATGCCCTGGTGGAGGCATGCATGAATAAATAACTTCCCTTGTCATATTGTGAATGCTAATTTGGAATTTCTTTGTTGAGAAATCCTCAATGTTTGAGCCATCGCAATGCGTAGAACACGACATTTGTCTTTTCACGGTTCAGCGTACTAGAAACTTCTAGAGGAATTAGAGACCGGTCACGCCTAAGGCCAGTGCGGGGAGCGGGACCGCACTACCCCCCCCATTTCCCCCACTCGTCTAAGGGTTGCAATTAGTGTAAAAAATGGGAGTGGGGGTTCCTTACCCCTCACTTCCTACCACTTACACTTGCCAAAAATTGAGTGCTAACATTGGGTTATTAGGGTTATCTCATTTCATTGGGGGATGACATGTTTACACGGATTAGCAACTAGTCAACACTACACTTCTAATAGAAAACGTGGGACTGATTTTGTCATTTCTCATGACTATTATATAGCTAGGACATGGTGCGACCCCTATGTGTGGGCAAGCTAGAGACATGCAATCTTTCTCTTCTTCTATGCTTCTTCACAAGCGCAGTAACAGCTTCCTTGACATGTCTCCACTCTGTTTTCAAACCTGTCTCTATAGTTTGATCCTCCAGCAAATCATTGAGATTTTCTTGAAGCTTAGGATCAGCTGCCTATAGAAACAATTTAATTTTCTAACTTGCAAGAGCTTGATGTTCTACAAGATCAAACTACTCAAATCTACTTTCAAATTCTCTTAACAATTCTATAGCGACAAGACCCTTATTGGGTTGTATAACTCACTCCTGAAAAGTCTTGCGTGTAATCAAACTGGTGTCCTCAATGTAAAACTCTTCCCTGAGTGTCTTCCTGAAGGATACCCAGTCAGCATCCTACGAGTATATTTCAGTAATCTGTACTTTCAGTTCATAAACAGTAACAGGTACAAAATACTTGCTCCATGCAAATTGAGCCATTCCAAAGAATTCCATCTTCTGAGCATAGGTATGTACATATGCAGATACATTCCTACCATTAAATAACTTCACCTCACGCTCAACTGCTTGTAAAGCATTCATCACAATACTTTCTATTTGAGTTGAAGCTTGCATCACCTATTGTTGTTGTTGTACCTATTATTGATTTCTTTTGTCTACCTAAGACGGGTGAGGTTTATATCCTATAGTGCATTGAAACCCTCTAAAATGCTACTATCTCTTAGAATATTGGAGGGACCCATTGTGTGTAAAGCAGCATATATTTTTGTGGAAATAATCGAGGGCATTCCTACATTATATCATGGAGTTAAAATTAGGGAGCACCACATTACCCTCTTGAGCTTGTAGGCAGTAGATTAGTTCTTAAAGCAACCTCAATTTCTCACTATGCCACTTGATTTGTGAGCATATAGCCAACATTCCTTGTATGCATGCGTTTCAACCCTGCTTATAGCTCATCTAATATTTTCCATCAATAAAATGCCTAGATATTGGGCGATGGAGATGGTAGAAAGGGTGTGCTACTCAATAATACTTCCTTGTACCCTCTTCTGAGCTCCTAGGGTCCACTTAAGAGAAAATTTTCAACTTTAGGTCTTTGTGCACTATTGCAATTTAGATTTGCCTCCCATCCAATTAGAGAAGTCTATGCTTCTCTATTCTATAATACAAAAGTTGCTATAGCTAGAGAGGAGCATTTCTAGGGCATTTGTTTGAGATCTACCATTAAAGCCTAAGACTACCCATTCTATTCCTTATATTATTATTCCTTAGAAATAGTATCATTTTAAAGTACAAGGAAATATTATGTTGAAGTAAATCAATGCATTTTATATACTAAGAAAATCGAGTCTATTTATAAGCATATTTCTACATGTATTCATGGATATCTATGTATAATTATGTCCAATGTGTAGGTGCTTAGATGTGCAAATAAAGTCTGGAACATGTTTATGCATATAACTTGGGTAAAAATACAAATGAGACGCACGTGTATAAATTTACCTATAAAAACAGATATAGAGGTGACCTTAAAAATGTTTATATAATCTACATCGATAGCAAGAATGCATTCACTATGACATATGAGGGATAGATCAGTGAAAACTAAAAAACGGAATGACATGTAAAAAGGGATTAAAATGTCAAGTCTAATGATCAAAATGTTCATTTATTTATCAATTGGAGAGAGTACCTTAATATACTTGATGGTATAGGCATGGAAATAAGCATTGGAAAATATGCCAAGGAATATTCATGCTTACATTGATGCATATATTGACAAGTATAGAAAATTATACTATCTATAACAAAGATATACGAGGATCTATCCCCTTTGTCCACATTTGTTATCTTGTCAGAGATGGACCACTTTTTTTGCAAATATACATAATGCACAATATGATTTGATAACATGTTCTTTGTGTAATTAAATTCATACTAATATATATTGGGAAGATACATATAGAAAATTAAACTATTTCCCATATGCATATACATAATGCCAAATGTTGCACGTGCCTTGCTAGCACCTATGAAGGTTATACTAAAGGAAACTATTGTGGAACATGAGAATCCCCTCATGAAGATGTACATGTTTTTTGTGATTTAATAAGATGACCCTCTAGGTCCTAGATTCTCTTGATAGCTCCTTATATGAACTGGCATACAAAACATGACAAGTATGAGAATCATACCAATGATAATAAACACTATCACATAGGCCTCCATGTACATATGTAAGCACCTCATAATTTAAAATACCTTAATCCTAATAAATAACATATTAAACCCTAGCTAGAATATGGTTTTAGTATTACTGACTTACTAGTCTACATTTATAATATTGTTATTAATTTTCTACTCTATACATATTTGTTCATTCATTAGTTCATAAGTCATTAGGTATATTCAATAATGTATGTTTTTATTATTCTTAGTTGTATTGAATCTTATATATTCTAATTATTATTAGAAATCATTTGACATATTCAATTTCATATTAATAGGATCAATTTTAGAGTTTGACTTAATTGATTTACAATCACGAGGTAATTTAATTACTCTAATCAATCAAATATAATATAACGTAGACTAGGAGACATAGAACTACTTGACTTATAATTGTCCTATGATGTGTTGAGGTCTATATGATAATTGACATTCCAAATTTTTATGCTTTTTCTAAGTGCATGCAATCATCAAGAACTAATTAAAACTAATTAATCTTCATTTTACCCTCCAACAAGATAAGTCAATATGAATATTACTATAAGGAATAGTTATATTACACCTAAGATTTAATAGTAGTTCACACTCACTCACACACACATAGACACACACACACACATATTATAGTGGTTGTAGTTTTGTATATATATTCACCTACCTACTGTAAGAGAGAGGACGGGAGAGAGAGAAGGAAAGGAGAGAGAGAAAGAAGAGATAGAAGAGGTGCAGGAGGAGAGATAAATACTTTAGAGAGGAGAGAAGGAGAGAGAAATGGCTGTCAGCCACCATGGAAGGACAGGAGAGAAGGTGAAGAAGGTGAAAGGATAGATGTATATTACAAATTGGTACCATGCCAATGTCATTCACACCTTTTATACCTAGGTCATTGCGACACTAGGTATTTCCCTCCATTACAATCCATCCCCACTCAAAATAAAGTTTTTGTCCTCAAAAACAAAGATTAGACTTATTGGTAGGGCCAGGTAGTGGGCTACAGAGTACTACTTTATTCATAATCATCTCCATCATAGCTATCTCGAGTACGAGCTCCATATCTGTTGGTTCTGTTTAGACTATGTTTGAATGCCTAGAGTAGTCACGATCCACATCACGACAACCCTCCCTACTGGATCGACGGAACTACCCCTAAAATCCACGACTCATCACTGAAAAAGGAGGAATCAGCAGAAGAGGAGGAGGAGGAAAAACGAGTGAGATAAAGGAGGCATAGCACCTCTGTCCTCGGGACGTTGTGATCTCAGCTACTCAGAGGTCCAGACAGTCATTGATTTTTGAATGATGAGGATGGTCTAATGGGTCTAGAGACTGGCTGCTCTAGAAGATCAAAGAATTCAATCAAATCATCTTCTACGGTGCTCTATGATCTTGTTGCATGTATTAAAGACTAGAAACAACAAATCAAGGTCTTGACAGAGGAAGACAACTGTGAGTTTCCTTCACAGAGCAAATTAGCAGAGGAGCTACGCCAAATAGGTGTTGAAAAGGTGGAATTTCTGAACTTGTGGCTGTGGAGGATCATTATTTCTATTCCTTGAATTATATGCACTTTGGCTCTCCAAAGGCGTGGTATGGTGTGCCAAGCAGTGGTGCCCGTATCTTTGAGGAAGCTATGAAGCATCACTTGCCACATCTTTTCAAAGAACAACCTGATCTTCTTCATAAGCTGGTGACCCTGCTATCACCATCTATTTTGAGGGTAACAAGCGTTCCAATTTATAGAACAGTGCAAAGGGCTGGTGAATTTGTTGTGACATTTCCCAGAGCTTAACATGCTGGTTTTAAATGTGACTTCAACTGTGCGGAGGCTGTGAATGTTGCACCTATCGACTGGCTACCCTTTGGGTAGAATGCAGTAAAGCTATACAAAGAACAGAAACGTAAAAGCTCTGTTTCACATGATAAGCTTCTATTAGGGGCTTTGAAGCAAACTCTAAGGAGTGCATGCCATGGTTGACAAGACAGTAATGATGCAGTTGATAATGTGTGGCAAGAGCTCCTTGCTGAGTATGGGATTGTGTTGAAAGTCTTAAAGAATCGAGTGGATTTGGAACGTGTTAGACGTTTCAGGATAGCAAATACCATACAAACAAGGAAAATGGATACAAGTTTTGATGCAGTGGATGCAAGAGTGTGCCCTATATGCCATTATGGACTGCATCTCTCTGCAATAGGTTTCAGCTTGCTGACCTGAGCAGTATACATGTCTGGAGCTTATGCATGCACTTATCAGATGCTTTATCCGTTGGACCTGGAGTTTGATCAAGCTGTTTATGACTAAGTCCTCAATCTGGTTGAATTATTTGGTGCCCTAAAAACCAAGCTCATACGCTTATTGTAAAGCAGTGGACAGATTGTCATGCTTTGTCATTTATGTTGACTCTTCTTTTGTAATGTACTTGACAAACAATATAGTGATCTTTGGCATCAAATATTGAGTTATTGAGATCTTCTGGTTAGCCTCTTTCCTTGTTGTACCTTGAACCCCGTGTTCTGCAGCTCTTGCACGAACTCTACGACAACGTTGCCCAAAAAAGGGGAGGCACCAAAAGCTCAAGATTCAAATGCTGAAGATGACCCAAAAGCAAGAGTACTTTGGGCTCGAAATGGAGAAACAACAGGATGTCCCTCCAAAAGGACTTGACGTTGCTCCAAAAATTCCAGTGGCAGGTTACTTTGCAGCAATGCTAGTCCAGCATTTGGTAACCTTCACACACAGTGGGGCCACAGGCTAGTCGTGTGGGGATCCAAGCCCCCTCTAGGAGCCTATGATCAAATATGAAGTGGGAGAAAGAGAGCGCTCTTCACAACAATTGATGCATAGCATGTTCCTTGCTTCACCCATCCCTCCCCTTCTTCCCCACCCTCAGCCTATGTAACCCTAGCCTTGTCATCACTTCCTTCCCCCATAGCTGCTAACTTCCCATGGGCTTCTTCAGCACCATTTTTGGCCTCTTTGGCTACTTCCTCTTCATCTAGGGGCAGCCTTCAGATGTCAAGGATCCTATCATAAGAGCTTTGAGCGAGCTAGATTCTAGAAGTCTTCAAAGCCTCCTTTCAGATATACCTTTATGGGTCAAGAATCTAGATTATGTGAGGGTGGATTGGTTGAAAAGATTCATAGGTGAGTTATGGCCATATCTTAATAAGGCTATGGAGGCTACTCTGATCTCATGGTGGTGGATGAGAAATCAGCTTTGTGTGTTCCGGAAAGCCTACCAATGGACGTTGCTGCGCCTTTATTGTGTGCTGGTATTACTGTCTATAGCCCCATGGTGTACTTTTGTATGATAGAAAGAGGTAAGAAATTTGGTGTGGCTGTTGGGATTCTTCAATGTTGTACCACTGTAAGAGAGCTTGCTTCTCAGAGTTCCAAGCTTTTTCTTCGGATGATCAGCAGGCTCTGGTTTCTCTCCTCCTTTGTGATCGGGATGCAACTTTCAACTTCTGAAAATGCCTTCAATGCAGCGTGTTTTCTCCTTGGGAATGTCCACTGGTTAATGCATTACTGCGTGTAAGTCTGTACTCCTCATACTTGTCTACCATAGATGACCTGACTAAAGAAATAGGGAAAATTAGTTGAAATGTAACCAAACTGAGATCAAGAAGCCTAGGCTCTGATACCACTGTAAGAGAGAGGACGGGAGAGAGAGAAGGAAAGGAGAGAGAGAGGGTGCAAAAGAGAGAGAAGAGGTGTAGGAGGAGAGAGAAAGACTGTAGAGAGGAGAGAAGGAGAGAGAAATGGCTATCAGCCACCATGCAAGGATAGGAGAGAAGGTGAAAGGACATATGTATATTAAAAATTGGTACCATGCCAATATCCTTCACACCTTTTATACCTAGGTTAGTGTGACACTAGGTATTTCCCTCCATTACACCTATAGTAATGTTTATCAATATTATTACTTTTTATGTACTTTTGATAACCATCATGGAATGTAGCAATACAATTTTTGGTTGCTTATGATCATGCCACTTAATGCCTATTCCTTCTAGTATGCATGCCATTATTGTTTTTTCTTTTCTTAGTATATTGCATTATAAAGAAACCTTATGATTATTTGTATGTGTATGTATATATATGTGTGCATATGCTTATACAAGTATTCATGCATATAGATACACATGCACTTGTATGTAGCTACATGCTTACCAATCTTTTTGACCACCCATGCATCAGTAGGACCAATCTCATTGGTCCAATGACCATCTACTTTGAAACCATTCTGTAAGCTATTTTGCACTGAGTGTACATGCCTATGACCATTACTGAAGCTATTTTGTATTAGGAGAGTGAGTGGCCTTAGGGGTCCATTCTCTTTATGTGAAATAAGAATTAAAGAATGGTATTGCAACCATTTCTTTCGTTGTTGCTCCTTGTCTATATGGTTTCCTTGTTTCTATCTCTTCCCTTCCTCTCACTCTGATTCTCAAGCACCTCTATCCCCTTTTCTTAATACCTTCCTTTGTGGGGTGCACATATAAGAAGCCATCCACATCTCATGGATTCAAAGGATATTTACAATACTCTGCAAGGGCATCTCATAAATATGTAACTATATCACATGGGTAAAGGATTCTAACAATTAAGTTTCTACATATTTTATATACATTGAAAGGTAATATACATACATACATACATACATACATACATACATACATACATACATACATACATACATACATATATATATATATATATATATATATATATATATATATAATGTTCCATAAAAAACCAAATATATCAATTCGTTTTAAATTTTATTTGTACATTAAAAATCCTGATGAGCTTGTTTTGGGAGTTTTATCTAGCGAGGTATTGAAAAGTCATTTGTTAAGTAGGTGTCGTAGTAATGGAAAGACTCAATGAGCTTAAGTTGTGAAATCCTAAGAATTTGGTACTTGTGTGCCATGCAAATTTATTGGAATATCGATCAAAATCCTTAGGGGGGAGCCAACACCTTGAATGATGGAGATTTACACATAGTGGTGTAGGAGTGGGGGTACCATTGATAAAGTCCCATCAATATAATAAATATGTGGAATCTATTGTGAAAAAACTAGATTAGAATAGCACATATGTGTGTGTGTGTGTGCACGTGTGCACGTGTGTTTCCCCCTTAAAAAAAATATGTGCTTTGCTCTATATTTGAAGGGAAAAGGTAAAGACAAACAATTCTCCTTCCCCCCTTCAAATTTTTCCTCCCTCCCCCTCCCTATCATGCCACCCTCCAACTAATGGCCACCTAGGTGCAAGGCCTCTAGCATCTCTATTGACAAGACTTTTTAGCTCTATTCAGGTCTGAACCATGTACCATTTGAATATTATAGATCATTAATAATGTCCCTACAAAGAGGAGATGCTATTTGTTGTTGTGCAATGAGCTACTCTACTATGGTACATAAATGCCTCATCTTTGTCCATGGGGGTGAAAACATGTGTGGATGTCCCAAACTAAATGGTGATGAGTGTATGGATGTTATTGAGAACTGTGTTGGGAAAAATTTGGGAGCATCCTTTTAATGAAGAATATCATCTTGATTCATAGAATAGGTGTAAATAACACTCATGAACTTGAACTATCGATGACACGAAGTGTATTGGTAAGTGCAATAGTGGCTCTATGATAGAAATCACATTAGTATTATATTATAATTGAAAATTCATGCATAAGATAATAAGCTCTATAATTTTCATCATTGATTAGTGTGAAAAATACACAATAGCTACCTATCATTACTATGTGATATCCTAATAGATAAACAAAAGTGGAAATACACACTAAACTTGAGTTGGAAAGCTTGGAAATAAAGCCACCTCAAAATTTTCCTTGCCTAAGAAGGCCACCTTCACCACCAACCTCTCCACAAATATGCCCTTTTGAAGTCAAAGGGCTAGAAATGCCTATTAGAAGAAGACCCCAATAGGAGAACAATCCCCTTTCCATAGCAATCAAAAATCCCATAGACCATAGCACCACCCTTATTTACTCCATAACCCCTCCCCAATAGAGATAAAACACAAATTGCCAACTTTCCAAGCTTTTCAACTCAAGTCTAGTGTGTATTCCCACTTATGTTTTTCTATTAGGATATCACATAGTAATCATAGGTAGCTATTGTGTATTTTTTACACCAATCAATGATGAAAATTATAGAGATTATTATCTTATGCATGAATTTTCAATTATAATATAATACCAATGTGATTTCTATCATAGGGCCACTATTGCACTTATCAATACAGTTCGTCTCATCGATAGTTCAAGTTCATGAGTGTTATTTACACCTATTCTATGAATCAAGATGATACTCTTCATTAAGAGGATGCTCCCAAAATTTTCCCAACATGGTTCTCAATAACATCCATACACTCATCACCATCTAGTTTGGGACATCCACACATGTTTTCACCCCCATGGACAAAGATAAGGCATGCATGTACCATAGTAGAGTAGCTAATTTCACAACAACAATAAAAATAATAGCATCTCATTTTCATAGTGATATTATTAGTGATCTATAATATTCAAATGGTACATTGTTCAGACCCGAATAGAGCTAAAAGTCTCGTCAATAAAGATGCTAGAGGCCTTGCACCTAGGTGGCCATTAGTTGGAGGGTGGCATGCTGGGGAGCAGGGAGGGAGGAAAACTTTGAAGGGGGGAAGGAGAATTGTTGGTCTTTACCTTCTCCTTTCAATATAGAGCAAAGCACTTTTTTTTTAAAGGGGGAAACACGCACACACATGCATGTGCGTGCCCACACACACACACACACACACACACATAGATGTGCGATTCTGATCTACTGTTTTCACAATAGATTCCACATCTTTATTATATTGATGGGACTTTATCAATGATACCCCCACTCCTACACCACTATGTGTAAATCTCCATCATTCAAGGTGTTGGCTCCCCCTTAAGGATTTTGATCGATATTCCAATAAATTTGCATGGCACACAAGTACCAAATTCTTAGGATTTCACAAATTAAGCTCATTGGGTCTTTCCATTACTACGACACCTACTTAACAGATGACTTTTAAATACCTCGTTAGATAAAAATCCCAAAACAAGCTCATCACTATTTTTAATGTAGAAATAGAGTTTAAAATGAATTGATATATTTTGGTTTTTATGGAACATTATATATATATATATATATATATATATATATATATATAGTACCCTTCAATGTGTATAAAATATGTAGAAACTTAATTGTTAGAATCCTTTTTTGGAACTCATGTGATATACTTACATATTTATGAGATGCCCTTGCAAAGTATTATAAATATCCTTTGAATGCATGAGATGTGGATGGCTTCTTATATGTGCACCCCACAAAGGAAGGTATTAAGAAAAGGGTAAAGAGGTGCTTGAGAATTAGAGTGAGAGGAAGGGAAGAGATAGAGACAAGGAAACCATATAGAGAAGGAGCAACGACGAAAGAAATGGCCGCAATACCATTCTTTAATTCTTATTTCACATAAGAGAATGGACCCCTAAGGCCACTCACTCTCCTAATACAAAATAGCTTCAGTAATGGTCATAGGCATGTACACTCTAGGCAAGATAGAGAGGAAGCGCAATCTAAATTTCGACATAATACACGCCATCGACCGACTCGATATCTCGAGGGCATGGAGGAGACGCCACGGTTCATGTCAATGCGATGGTTGCATGAAGCTTTGATTGCAACGTCTCGAGAAGGGGCAGAGATCTCAACTGAGGAGTTGGAATTCTAGAGGGGATGTAGTCCAAAGATGATGATGTGTTTAGAAGTTATCATATCTATATTTTATATGCGACAACTAATTTGAGTGTTTCAATGTACAGTACAAAATATATAGTGCAGCGTGGTCGCATGGTACATGTCACAATAGTTTAATCTCTCTTGCATGTGTTTGTGAACAGATAATCTTCTATCCAAACCCGCGACAACCTCGATGGTGGTATGTTATACCTTCAGCTTTCCGAAGTACGAGAGTATATGATCAAAGCAATGTTCTGAGCATAGATGAGGACACCGAAAGCTTGGAGTATGTAGAGGAGCCATCATTCGATAACAATGATGGAAATACAAGAGTCCAACAATTCTTTGAGAAGGAGGTGGACTCATCCTTTTGTGGTGACATGTCTATCGACCTTCCAGTATATACGGAGTTGTGTTAGACGATTGACATGGGACCATAGGATACTTCATACTTGGAGCATCCACTTACTCAATTCGTTGACTAATCACTTATAAGGGTACCGTGCTTTGTATTATTTAAATTGATTTATATTAACGTGCTCTGTATGATTTAAATTAATTATGCTCACATCATTTTTTGTCTGTACAGGTGACCTTTGTGGATACTTAGATCATCAAGATGAGTCGAGGGATGAGCGATGAGGAGTTGTAGAATATCTTCACGTGCATATCTCTAGATCAGATGGCGAGATTGAGAGACATGGCAGATCGGGAGCTATCTCGGACATTGTCAGGCTGCTCTATTAGATCTACTTCAGTGCGATCAGAAGCTTCAACTTTGAGAAGATGAGGTCGACGCTCCAAACTTGGGCCAGAGGGAGGGAGTGCTTCATGGTCAGAGGGATGCTGCAGAGATATGGAGACAATGAGTCCACGGTCGGCACAGGATACATGTGCTACTCCTCGCTCTCGTGGCGGTTCTAGAGAGCATGGCTCAAGTGGTTGCTGTGGAGGCACAGGCGCGGTATCTCCATCTCATCGTCCTACTGGAGTTGTGTCACCTCCACGATTTATCACACCTATGGGGATGTCTACTTTAGTTACTCTGGCTTTTGCTCAATAGTCCGCAGGTGGCGCCCCTATGGGTGCTATACCGATAGATACTACCCCTGTCGGTACACCGGATGTATAGGAGTCTCGTGGATATGCCCCAGGAGCATGGTCGCAAGTTGGAGAGGACCCATCTTAGGCATACCCTAGAGGGGTATGCCTATCTTGTCAATGATAGGTTAGGAGCCATCATCATGAATGATAAGGGGAGGAGGGCGATGGCTCGCATGATAGAGTTGCACCAATAAGTTTTTTGGCACAACGTCTTAGATAATTGGAAAAACATATCGGAGGGGAGCAAGGACTACATAGTAGCATCCTTGCATGAGGAGTTTCCAGTTCTAGCCACAACAGATAGGTTTTCTATGGGCTGGATGATAGAGTGCATGTGTGCATATATGTCACACAGATGATCGGACGCATGCAAGGCACTCAAGGGTGGGATTGTAAAGCCCAAGTGGCTGTTAGCTATATCTATATATAGCGCCTATCTATATAAAGCGCATGTCTATATATAGCGCCCCAAGTCCCCTCTATATATTCCTATCATGTGTGCTCAGTTGACACACTTCTAGGGTTCCACTTTCGGTGTCTTGTGTCTCTCTTTGCCTCTCTCTTCCTCTGTTCATCGTCTCCCTCGCACACTATTCAACATGGTATCAGAGCATATTGCCAACCCCTCACTATGCTTCCATGGCCGTTATTCCCCTAGCCGTGATGCCGTTCCCCGTGACCAGGTCATTGCCACGACTCCTCCCCCTCCATCTTCATGGTAGCAGCAGCAGCAGCGAATCCTTTTACGTGAAGTGCTATATTTTGACGATGGGAGGAATTCAGCGTGACACCCAGAGCCAGAAGTAGGTCAAGCGATGGAGATCCGCAGTTTGTGGAGGTAATGCTGGATGTAACGGATGACGTCCTTGTTGCGAGAAGCATGGCCTCAGGAGCGTTGACAGCCACTACTGCGTGAGGAAAATAATTTGAGGGACATCAACGATCCGGTTTGTGAAATCAGGCTTGGGGGATCCAAGAAATGATCTCCTCTTCGCAGGAACGAGTCGAGGGCTTCGCAGAAACGGAGAGATGTCTGTTCTCTCCAGATGGCTACGAGAAAATCAACCCGTTCCCTCCAAGGGCATTGCTTCTAATTTTCGGGTCTGTGGGGGTTGAGCCTCTTTTTCTTTGCTTTTATTTGTTTGCTCTTCAATACGTACGAGGAGAGCTTCGTCTTTAGCTTCCATCTGGCCGATGGCCTTAGCAGACAGTCGACCAGCTGTGCAGAAATTTCGTTGTCGCCTTGTAGTCTTTAGCTTGTTCGACTTCTCAGCACAGTTGACATGCTATTGCACCCCCCGCCATGGAGATAGAAGCTGAAAATGAAGCTTAGAGTAGGCACAGGCACCAGGCAGCATGCACGGGATATGATTTTACTCAACCATCTCGGGAAACGGCTATTGCTGCTACTCAACCATCTCTTGAGTAGACTGATGCAAGCATATCAGAACCTATTCCATTGTTCTGATTCCAACTCGCCATCAAAGGCCATATCTCCAGTCCTTAGTTCTAACAAGGTCCAAAAGCCTTACAGTAAAGGATGGATACCGAAACCTGCTTTATGGAAGTGGAAGAGTTTTAATTCTGAGCAGCAACAAAATGAACTTCTTCCACCAACCTCCAGTCGAGGTCACAAACTCAAAACATCTTCTTTAAAGTGATTGGATATTGGAACGTGTTCAATAAGAGTCAGTGCTGGGCATATATCATCTCTGGGTTGATTCAGATTTTGAGTTTTATTTCAGAAGTGGTCTGAGGCTGGTTTCGTGACACTGCAAGATTCTCAGGAGATCAAGTGCAAGCAGTCAAATGGGCTGAAACAGTCAGAGCTCCCATGTCTCAGTTAGGCTCACAACCAAGAGGCACCAGCTTGACAAAATACAGGCTAATACTCCCTCTCAGATCCTGGGGAGTGTCTGGAGATTCAAAGACCTCATGTGATGAAGCATAGAAGCTTGAGATATTTGACAAAGGCTTCGTAAAAAGGTATGTTGCATTGTCCCTCAATTGTTTCGTTTATATTCTTTCTAGTTGATGAGGGTCTATATTCCAGCTGATCATACATTATTTCGTTTATATTCTTTCCAGCTGATGACACATTATTTCGTTTATATTCTTTCCAACTGATGAGCATCTATATTCCAGCGGATGACAAATTGTTTTATTTATATTCTGTTCATGGGGCCCCACATGTGTTATGTTGTCTATAGAGCGGCGTCGCGAACCGTCTCTATAGACCTGGTGTTGTTCTAATGTCACTGTAACGTTTTTATTTAAGTTTTGATGTGACATATATATTGCTTACATCCCAAGTTTACTTGCAGGAATTTCTTCGAGATTTTATCAAGTTCAGTTGTAGGAATTTCTTGGAGATTTTATCTTTTGTAGTGATGTCGCTTATCCTTATTTTACATTTTGTATATTTAGGAGTGATAAGCTCTTTTGATGCCTCTAAATAGGCTGTTGTAATTCAGGAGTGATGTAGCTCCTTTGATGCCTATGAATAGGCTCTTGTAAGTTCAACTTTGTAATTTTATATTTTAAATATTAATATAATGGTAGGCCTATATGGAGCTATGGGTTTTTCCCTTGAGCCCCCAAGGGTTTTTTCATCCATAGTAAGGGACCTTTATTTGAGAGGGGGTGTTAGCTATATCTATATATAGCGCCCCAGGTCCCCTCTATATATTCCTATCATGTGTGCTCAGTTGACACACTTCTAGGGTTCCACTTTCGGTGTCTTGTGTCTCTCTTCGCCTCTCTCTTCCTCTATTCCTCATCTTGCTCGCGCACTGTTCAACAGTGGCTAGACGTGGACAACTGGCGCCGATTGAGGGAGGAGGATACAGATTATCTAGGACATTGCAGTCAACCAGCGCGAGGCGGCGAGGGCATGTCTAGAGGCCGGAGTGGTCCATCATCTTGGGAGTGGCGGCCACAGGACATATCTGGAGGACTTTGTAAGTTTTTCTTTTGTTTTGCTTGCTCTTTTTTTTGCACTATCCTTTGTACTGACAATCATGTTTCTAATAGTTAGTGTTTTGTTTTCTTTGCAGTACTCCATTACAAATCGCGATCCGATCGGCCTTGAGACTCGATATGCAGAGAGGCATGGTCTCACTGTGGTATTGATCGACTGATTATATAGACGCGATGGCCCGGTAAGTCACTCATCTTTCTTGTGCGTAGTTACCATGTTTAATTAGAATGCATTATTGTATGGTGGACTAATGTGTAGTTGTTTCTTTTTTTGCAATTTCCGTTCGATGCTTCTTTGCGGCGGGATGAGCTTTCCAATGGCGAGGATGTATAGCTTGCCCTTGGATCCCTGGAGCTCACACACCCTTCTTTTTTGGTCACCTGATCTGTGTAGACATTTTCTATGTAGTAGTGATATCTTGCCATGATTGTACTACTCACTTTTATTATGCGATCATGTATTTATTTCATGTATCAGTGTTATGATTTAAGTACACTTTGTCTTTATTTACACAAGTATTATATACAGTGCCGAAACTATTTTGTATGGCCCAAATAAAGCACATAGTACTATATGCTGCCCTGCCACAAAATTCTTTTTTTCTCTGTTACCATCGCTATTAGCGTCACAAATTTACATGCACACATCGTTATTGGCATCGTTATTAGCGTCACAAAGCGTTGTTATCAGCATCGTTATTTGCATTGGTTGCGATGCTGATACCGATGCAAATAGTGACGTTGATAACGACAGCAATACGGATTGTTCTATGGCATTGCCAATAACGACACTTTTTGCGATGATAGGGGCAAATTTCTTTATTTACATTTTGGTCCCTTTTAACATCGATATAAGGCCTATATCTTGTAGTAAGTAATAATATTGATAAACATTACGTAGGTGAATATATATACAAAACTACAACCACTATAATATATGGGGGGTATTGTGATGCAAAATTCAAGCACAATTTATATACAATTTCATGTCATGGGTATGTATGTCTAAGTGTAGATGAATCTATTGGAATGTGCATCAATACATAGCCCTTGTATATAGTAAAGTGCATATTGATGCTATTTAGAAAAACTATTGATATATATATCAATGATTTTATTGATGCATATTTTGACATTAATTGAAAATATCTAAACTTGAAACTTACCCTACCTCTTGCTCAGTCTTGTTGGTGACATCAAGCTTGAGAGTTAAGTACTTCACTCACTTTCATTTCTTCTTCTTTCCTATTTTATGCTTTTGTATTACTTATTGACAATATCATTATGCAATGTAGCTATGTTTAACTTGTTTTCTTTCCAATTTTTGCAAGTATTAATTCATGTGTTCTTACACACACACACACACACAATGTGTGTGTGTGTCTGTGTGTGTGTCTCAGTGTGTGAACTACTATTAAATCTTAGGTGTAATATAACTATTCCACATAGTAATATTTATATTGACTTATCTTGTTTGAGGGTAAAATGAAGATTAATTAATTTTAATTAGTTCTTGATGATTGCATGCACTTAGAAAAATCATGAAATTTTGGAATGTCGATTATCATATAGACCTCAATACATTAATTGTAGGACAATTATAAGTCAAGTAGTTCTATGTCTCCTTGTCTACGTTATATTATATTTGATTGATTAGAGTAATTAAATTAGCTCATGCTTGTAAATCAATTAAGTTTAACTCTAAAATTGATCCTATTAATACGAAATTGAATATGTCAAATGATTTCTATAAAATATATAAGATTCAATACAACTAAGAATAATAAAAAGATACATTATTGAATATACCTAATGACATATGAACTAATGAATGAACAAATATGTATAGAGTAGAAAATTAATAACAATATTATAAATGTAGACTAGTAAGTCAATAATACTAAAACCATATTCTAGCTAGGGTTTAATATGTTATTTATTAAGATTAAGGTATTTTAAATTATGAGGTGCTTACATATGTACACGGAGGCCTATGTGATAGTGTATATTATCATTGGTAGGATTCTCATTTGTGCCAACATGTCATGTTTTGTAAGCCAGTTCATATAAATGGCTATCAAGAGAATCTAGGACCTACAAGGTCTTCTTATTAAATCACAAAAAACATGTACATCTTCATGAGGGGATTCTCATGGTCCACAATAGTCGACTCTTCCTATAGTATGACCTTCATAGGTGCTAGCAAGGCACGTGCAACATTTGGCATTATGTATATGCATATGGGCAGTAGTATAATTTTCTGTATGTATCTTGCCAATATATATTAGTGCGAATTGAATTACATAGAGAATATGTTATCAAATCATATTGTGCATTATGTATATTTGCAAAACAAGTGGTCCATCTCTAACAAGATAACAAATGTGGACAAAGGGGATAGATCCTTGTATATCTTTGTTATAGATAGTATAATTTTCTATACTTGTCAATATATGCATCAATGTAAGCATGAATATACCTTGGCATATTTTCCAATGCTTATTTTCGTGCCTCTACCATCAAACATATTAAGGTTCTCTCTCCAATGGATAAATAAATGAACATTTTGATCATCAGACTTGACATTTTAATCCCTTTTTACATGTCATTCCATTTTTTAGTTCTCATTGATGTATCCCTCATATGTCGTAGTGAATGCATTCTTGCTATAGATGTAGATTACATAAACATTTTTAAGGTCACCTCTATATCCATGTTTATAGGTGAATTTATACACGTGCATCTCATTTGTATTTTTACCCTAGTTATATGTATAAACATGTTCCAGACTTTATTTGCACTTCTAAGCACCTACACATTGGACATAATTATACATAAATATCCATGAATACATGTAGAAATATGCTTATAAATAGACTTGATTTTCTTAGTATATAAAATGCATTGATTTACTTCAACATACTATTTCCTTGTACTTTAAAATGATATCATTTTAAAGGAATAATAATATAAGGAATAGAATGGGCAGTCTTAGGCTTTAATGGTAGGTCTCAAACAAATGCCCTAGAAATGCTCCTCTTGAGCTATAGCAACTTTTGTATTATAGAATAGGGAAGCATAGACTTCTCTAATTGGATGGGAGGCAAATCTAAATTGGAATAGTGCATAAAGTCCTAAAGTTGGAAAAGTTCTCTTAAGTGGACCCTAGGAGCTCGAAAGAGGGTACAAGGAAGTACTATTGAGTAGCACACCCTTCCTACCATCTCCATCACCCAAAATCTAGGCATTTTATTTATGGCAAATATCAGATGAGCTATGAAGCAGGGTTGAAATGCATGCATGGAACGAATGTTGGCTACAGGCTCACAAATCAAGTGGCATAGTGAGAAATTGAGGTTGCTTTAAGACCTAATCTAACGCCTACAAGCTCAAGAGGGTAACGTGGTGCTCCCTAATTTGAACTCCATGATATAATGTAGGAATGCCCTGGATTCTTTCCACAAAAATATATGTACTTTACACACGATGGGTCCCTCCAATATTCTAAGAGATAGTAGCATTTTAGAGGGTTTGAATACACTATACGATGTAAATCTCACCTTTATTAGGTAGACAAAAGGAATCAATAAACTAGGTATAATTTATAGGGATGAGGGGATGATGTACATTGCTATTTGCTCAATTAAAATCCTATTTTGCAAAGGCCACATCATGGAACAAGCCTTTGAGGGGTGGTATAGTATGCATTACCCTATAGTGCACATTACAAGTCATAACACATTTATTCAAAGGCCTTGTTAGCCAATGGAGGCAGTAATCAAATGCTGCAAATCAAATGTGATGAATATATTTCAAGATACACTTAAGGTGGGTCATGTAAAATCCTTAATCTAACACATGATCTTGAGGGTGTGGCTCAAAAATATGTAAGCACATCATGCGGGCTCAAAAGAAGGTATTGATTATACATTATTTTTATAAAATGTTTATGTACAAAGGGGTGTCATATAGAGGGGAAATTTATTGATTGACTAAAAAAGGGTGTGTTTTATTTCAAGAAAATTCATAGATGAGGGTATTATTAAAAAGACCTTGAATGCATGTGATATAGAGGGTTTACATATATTGAACCCCTATAACACACAATAATATCTCATTTATAGGCTACATACAGAAGGTACGTAAGTATATCGCTACTTGTGGAAACACGGAGTGAGGTATTGCCAATAATGTTCTCAATGTGAAAAGATTGAAAAAATGATTGTCTTTGGATCTTGAATTGATGTGGGGTTTCTTCCAGAGAAGACATGGTGTATCTTTTGGGATGTAAAACCCTCGTTTTGATGAACATTTGATCTTTCTTGATTGGCATGTTGCTTTTAGAAAAATTAAGAATAGCCATTGATTATAGTTGACACCATTCGAATTTGTGAACATTTGATCTTTCTTGATTGGTATGTTGCTTTTAAAAAAATTAAGGATAGCGATTGATTATAGTTGACACCATTCGAATTTGTGATGTGCTTGATGAGCCAATTCCTCTGAAGAAGAGAAAGAAGAAGACATTTGATTTTCCATTTGTAAATTGCTAGTTTATTAGACTTGTAAAATTTTTAGGACTAGGAGACCACATGATCTTTTTTAAGGGTTCTTAGTACTTCTTCATGTGTGTATGTGTGTGCATTCGTGGTGTGCGTCGGTGCAAATGAGAGCGTGAGTGAGAGAAAGCAAGCTGAAGTATATGTGATCTTTGGGTTCCATTCTAAGGGCCCTAGCACACCCAGGGGCAATGGGGCGAATGGGGCTTTTGGGATCTTAGTATCACATGGGGGTCGCACCATGTCCCAACTATATACTAGTCATGAGAAATGACAAAATGAGTCCTACGTTTTCTATCAAAAGTGCACTGTTGACTTGTTGCTAATCCGTGCAAACATGTCATCCCCCAATGAAATGCAATAATCCTAGTAACCCATTGTTAGCACTCAGTTTTTGGCAAGTGTAAGTTGTAGGAAGAGAGGGGTAAGGAACCCCCACTCCCCTTGTTTGCACTAAGTGCAACCCTCAGAGGAGTAGGGGCAATGTGTGTGTGGGGGGGGGGTCGGAGGGGAAGTGCGGTCCCACTCCCCGCACTAGCCTTGGGTGTGACCGGTCTCTAATTCCTCAAGAAGTTTCTGGTACGCTGAACCGTGAAAAGACAACTGTCATGTTCTACCCGTTGCGGTGGCTCAAACATTGAGGATTTCTCAACGAAGAAATTCCAAATTAGCATTCACAAGACGACAACGGAAGTTCCAAATTAGCATTCACAAGACGACAACGGAAGTTATTTATTCATGCATGCCTCCACTAGGGCATAGTTATACAAAGAGGCGGGCCGGCTTCTTATAAATTAGTTGCAGTGGGGATCGGAGATGTAGAAGCCCAGGCTATCGATATGGGTACCCTGACGGCCGAAGAAGCCAAGGATTTGTGGGCGAACAACGTGACCGTTCATGCCAGAGGGTTTCAGTTGAGGTGCATGTGCGGAGGAGACGCCCATCGCTAGCACTCCCTTGTAGTTGGAGTCGGGATGGAAGATGCTCTTGTTCTCACCCACGGTCAGAGAGATGTCAGCTGCTGCGACCCCGTTGGAGCCAAAGTCGACCTAAAATATCCAAAGCCGTCCACGTCCACGTCGTCAGTGAACGAACGTATAGTCGATGTACGACTGCGCACTATTAACGCATAGCAATATCAAAGCAATGCGCCATGACTTGGCTAGTAATTTTACGACGTACATACCTCCGCGGCGGTACCGTTGGCATTGCCGTGCAACACGGTGGTCCCGTTGCCGTACACGACTCGAAAGCCATTGAGATTGTTGGACGCGTAGTAGATGGTGAGGTTGCACACCCCACCGTTGCTCCAACCGTCGTCGAAGGGGCTACCGCCCGCGAAGCCCCCCCACGGCCCAACTATGGCTGCCATAGACAATATTGCTGTATTGAAGGTATAAAGGGCGTTGTTTGTGCGTGAGCCTGTGTTTTTTGCGTGTGCTACCTCTGGCGCCGGGCCTGCGCTCTCCATTTATAGGTGTCGCTCCCACCAGTACTACGTCTCCGAGGGTGAAAAGCTCTCTAGAGTTTTTAGAAACCTCTCTCTCTTTCTCTCTCTGTGTCTCGAGTCCCCCGAAGCATCCGTCGAATAAACACGTCTCGCGACGTGCTCTCGTGTGCCTTATTGTAACCCCGACACCTCAGCGTGCCTGTCTGCTCCTCGATAACACAAAAACGTGTCCATCGGAAACGGGCCTTAGGACATGAGGGAACCTTGACTCTTCTTAAGGGTTGGAGAGCCCTTCTAGAGGCATTTTGACCTTCAACAGAAGGCAAATATTTTTAAAACCTTGTTATTCAAGGGAAGTAAAAAGATTTGCCCTTCATAGAGAAGGGTATGATTTTACAAACCTTGTTATAGAAGGATAGTTATGACATGCGTGCTTGGTCATTGTTGCAAGCACGATTGATTATGAGAGAGGTTTCTCCAGAATGAATCATATTAAGTCCAATGATCATGCCATCTATACAACGTGGGATGAATTAAAAGCTCATCGCAATGTTAATGTGGTAGCAACAAAGTTGATATAAGAAAGTATAAGTAATGGTGTGCTTTGATTGTATTGCTATTTCATTTGAGACTATGGATGATTGCAAAGCTATCTTGTTGCCTTTCTAGACTATCTTAATTGATTGAGCTTTAGCTTCAATCAAGCATTGCAACTTTATTTTTGGTGATAGCATTATAAATTTTTAAATGCTTAAATAATTACTCATATGTTGTACTAAGTTATAAATATTCTATCATCATATCATGTCGATATTAGATTTTTGTAAATTAATGGACACGAAAAACCAACAAGATGGCTTATATAAATGTCATAATTTTTTTTTCTCTAATACTATTCTATTAGCTAGAAATATAAATTTTAGAATACATGTCTATCGAAGGTTAAAATTTTGAAAAAGCCCTTCCACAAGAAAGGCACTTGTTCATGAGCCCTTCAATGGAAAAAACATAGGGGACTTTCAAAAATGCATCAAGCCTCGTGCTCTGGATTCTACTGGGGACTATCAATATCATGCTCTCAAACCTCTGCTCCTCCAAGGCCTACATTTGATAAGATTTGCCCATTATTTCATGTGACAGTTGAAGTTTATTGAAGTACCTTCTATTGATCTACATTATAAAACTCAAACTATCTACAATTTTTGGTATGTTATAAGTAATGTTTAAAAAAAAAACAAGATGTGTTGTTTGACAGATAGAGCACTTTTTTGACTTGTTTTGATGGGCAAAATAGCCAAAGCAAGCATGACATCGATCAAATGAGTCAAGGAAAAACAAGAGCTAGCTTACATTTCAAAAAAGCTTTTCAAAATTGAAAAAAAGTTCTAAACATCACACTATGAAATTAGATGGATTTATGTATGGTTGAGAAAAAAGTTCCAGACAAGATGAGATGTCTATTCCTTGACAATGATAAATTTACTCTCTTGAAAGAAGGGCATACTTCCAATTCTTCACAAACAAATTGAGGTTATACTCCTGCCGTAGAAAGTAAAGCTTTGGGTTGTCCTTCGATTCTCGCATGCATTCACTCTCACTCCACCCACCACCTTATTGTAGGGATCCTTGGGATCCCATGATCATATGCCTCTCTCTTTGGTATTGCATGTGGCCCACTTTAGTTTTTCCAATAGGAAGAAGATGGATTTTCTCCCACCAACCAACAACTTGAAGCCTAGCCGGTCCTCTCGATGAATGCAAATTTTGCTACTAGCTAGCTTTAAAACTAAAAGTGTACAATCTTTGTTGGTTCTCTTAAGTTTGAAGTACATTTCTTACCAAAAAATATCCATTTTCGCTGGTTAGAAATAGAATAAAGGCCATTTCCTCGAGAGCCTCCTTTGCCCTCTCTGCCATTGTATGAATTTGAGATTTTTTTGAACTATGAATGGGAACCGACTCAATACCTGAGGTACATAATGGAAGCCTTTTTGACTTGGAAGCTCGACTGCCTAATACGAAGCTCTCAAAACTTTGACTATGATTATGTGGGCAAAAGTGTTACTCGAGCTCGTTATGATTTTGTAATGAATTTTTGCCAAGGAAACCCTGAGGATCACAGTTCTGGTTCTTTCTCTAGAGAGAGAGAGAGAGTACGAGAGAGATACACAAGACATGCTCCCAAAGAATGATTCATATTGATATAGAGTTAGTATATATAGGTGAGACCCAAGTCAAGTGAGAGATGATATATATAGTTGTAACATCCCCACTCAAACAAAAGTCTCTGGCTGCGAGTGAAAAAACCCTTGGGGAGAACAAGGGAAAAACCCGAGCCCCTACACATACCTACAATACAAAAATGATTTACTATAAAGTTTTCTTGAATACAATGATACATGCCTCAATCAGTGAGACAAGAACTTGGAGCAATACCAAGTTCATTTCTTAATAAGCTAAAGGGAGCTTCACTAAGAGATTTTTTGAAGATGTCTGCAACCATTTGATCACTGGGACAATGCTCCACCATAATGGAACCTTTCTTGACTTCATGTCGAACATAATGATAATAAATAGCAATATGCTTTGATTTACTATGTTGTATATAGTCTTTGGTAAGACTAATAGCACTTTGGTTATCACATCGAAGAGGTGTACTAGATGATGAAGGATGTCCCAAATCTGCAAGTAGTTGTCGAAGCCAAACTAGCTCGCGAGCTGCTAATGATGCAGCAACATATTCGGCTTCAGTTGTAGAAACCGCAACACATCATTGTTTCTTGCTGGACCAAGAAACCAAACATCCATTTACAAAGAAACAATTCCCACTTGTAGATCGAATGGATAAGTGTGAACTTGCCCAATCAGCGTCTCTATATCCAATAAGGTCAAGAGAAGTTGAAGAAGATAAAGAAGAATCCTCTCGACGATGATAAATAAGACCAAATTTCTTAGTACCCTTGAGGTACTTAAGAATACGTTTTGCAGCACTCCAATGAATAGTGGAAGGGAAAGAAAGATACTGTCCCAAAAAGTTAGCTGCAAATAAAATATCAGGTCTTGTGTTTAAACCAATAAATTGAAGACAACCAACAAGATTAGCAAAAGGTTGATGAATGGCTAATTCTTCATTGTGTGTTGTAGATGTACCCTTGGTAGAGCTTGAAAGAATGGGAGTGTTAGTAGAGTGCGCATTTGTCAACCCAAACTTCTTAACAATATCATTAATAAACTTTGTCTGGCGAAGAAGAAGAATGCCCTGTTGTCGGTGTCATTCAATTTGAATACCCAAACAAAAATGTATCTCACCAAGATCCACCATTTCAAATGTAGTCGATAAAAGCTTCTTCATAGCATCCAAGAAAGCAATATTATTTGACACAAGAATAGTATCATCAACATATAGAGCAAGAATAATAAAATATTTATCCTCCCTTTTGATGTAAAGATTTGGGTCAGCAAAACATGCAACAAAACCTTTAGATGTGAGGAACTGATCAATCTTAATATACCAAGCATGAGAGGCTTGCTTCAATCCATATAATGCACGATGAAGCTGACATACAAGATGCTCTTTTCCTGCAATCATAAAACCTTCAGGTTGCTCCATATAGATTTCTTCTTCAAGATCTCCATTGAGAAAAGCCATTTTAACATCCATTTGGTGAATTTCTAGATCAAATAGTGTTGCAAAAGCCAAAATCATACGAACAGTTGTGGAGCGCACAACGGGAGAAAATATTTCTTGATAATCTACTCCTGCAATCTGTGAGTAACCTTTTGCAACAAGTCGTGCTTTGAACTTATCAAACAAGCCATCAACTTTGGTCTTGGTTTTATAAACCCATTTACATTTGATAGGAACACGATTTGGGGGGAGTTCAGTAAGAATCCATGTACCTTTGGAGATTAAAGAATCGTACTCAGCTTGCATAGCTTCTTGCCATTGATCCCTTTGAGACGAATTGATAGCTTCCATATACGATATTGGATCCTCTTGGACAGACATAACATCATCAAAGACATCATATTCAATAGAATAGAATCCATGCTATATCTCAATAGGAAGATCAACATAGATCTCCAAATTTTCATCAATCTTCTTTGTAGGTGAAGGAGGTTTATGATCATCAGAATTAGTAGAATCACAAAGCAAGTAAGGAAATGCACTAAGAAAAGATTGTGTATCATCTGAAACATCTGACGACCATGTGCCACCCATAGTCTTCTCATCAAATATAGCATCACGACTAATGATAACCTTTTGAGAAGAAGGATCATAAAATTTGTAACCTTTGGAATGATTTGAATAACCAAGAAAAATAACCTTCAAACCTGGAGGATCCAACTTATGTCGAGTGTCCTTGGGCACATGAATATAAGCAATGCAGCCAAATGTGCGAAAGTGAGAGATTGAAGGTGTCTTCCCTTGATTCTTACAGAAGTCATCAAATAGATTGGATACATATTCACCGCCGTTGTCACTGCGAAGCGTCTTTATAGAGAATCCAGTTTGAAGCTCCACACTTATCTTGTATTGTTTAAATATAGATAAAGCCTCAGACTTATGTTGAAGAAGATAGACATGTGTGTACCGTGAGAAATCATCAATGAAAGTTATAAAATATCGATATTGAGACTTTGAGGCAGGAAAAGGACCGCTGTCGTATTGCTGCGCATTCGTGACGTGAAAACCACCCGAAAGTTGTGTGTGCAATTTAGTACTTTATGCACACTTAGTTTTTGTGATTACATTTATTCTCTGCGTATGAGTATAGTAGCAAGTATGAAGGGTTGCTTTCAGTCTATGTTGAACAGGATCAAGGAGACAAGACAATACAATTATTCAAACAAATGCATGAGGAGGATATCTTTTTGGATAGTATCACACTTGTCTGCACCTTAAAAGCTTGTGGCATGGCTGGAGCTATAAACAAGGGCCAAGAAATACATGCTGAGATTGATAGGATAGGGCTATTGAAGACAAATGTGGATGTGGGCATTGCATTAGTTGATATGTATGCTAAATGTGGCTGGCAGAGGCACAAGCAGTGTTTGATATGTTTCCTAATCGAGATCTAGGCACATGAATGCCCTAATCACAGGATATGCATAACTTGGAAAGGCTAAAGATGTATTTTATATATTTGACAAAATGAGGGCATAAGGCATAAAACCAAACTTGATAATATTCAGTAGTGTGCTTAAAGCATGCAATCACACAGGTCAACTGGGTAAGGCACAAATCGCCGTGCTTTGAGGGGAAAAAGAGAAGCCTTTGGGCTATTTTTAAAAGAAGGCTTTTTGGGGAGGAAACAGAGGAAGTCGAGAACGGAAAAGAAGGGAAGATACAGGATGCTCGGGGAAAAAGGAGTCGAGGGGGTGAGGAGGCGTCATCAATGAGAACCATTTGGGGGAAGTCCTACACTCTGCTTTTTCAGGATATACTGGCGCACGATGTTTCTGAATTGGTACCTTATGCATTTCAAATTCATGCTCAGCTCATGGAAGCTCACAATCCACCACTTCCTGTAACTTATAATGCAATCTTCCCACCGTTACTGTTTCCGTCGTGATCTTCATAAGCACAATTGCTTCTTCTGCATAGGAAAAATTGGTTTCTTCTGCGTTTAATATGTGAAGTAAATAATCAAAGGAATTCTCTGTTCCTATCTCCTGCGGCCATGAATTGTGAAAGAGAGGGTGCACCAAAACTTTCGTGAAGACCTCAAGAATATATTTTCCACCGAAACGACCAAAGGAAACAGGGTGACGGTAGTCCTTGAGCTAAATCTTGATGTCTGTTGTCGTTGAAGGCTTCAGATCCCTTGATGGTGATTTTGGATAGAGTTGGAGGTGATTTTGTGTCCTGTTGCCCAAGAAAGCTTCAAGAGTAGCTTGTCGAATCTACATACAAGATTGTTGAAGGCAGAACCATGGTGCAGGACTCGGGCCTCCTCGTGCACACAGGCAGCCGCTCTGTTGACCATGCCTTAATTCTGACCCGGTCGTTCACCTGTCAAGTGTTTTATGAATCACAGCAAGTGGATTCAACAAGCTAAGTCTGGCCTGGCAACATCGTTTTTAAGGAAAATCCAATCTCGAGTTTGTGATTGCATTGTGGCAACTAGCTGAATTCATCGACAAAACAGTTCCAATAAGTTTGTGATCAGCAAAGCTGCAGTTGAAGTAGAGGAGACTTTAAAACGCTTGCTATATGAAAAATTTGAACTACAAGCCTGTTGGAGGGAGTGGAGGTGATCTACATAAACCATGGACGTGGGAAATTGGGTTGGATTGGCAAGATACAGAAGAGCAGGTTGATTTTTTTTCAGTTGGAACAACAATTGAAGGCTTTTGACAAGGATTTACAGAAAATTGAAGAAGTCTTGTCCAAGCTGGAAGAGTTGTTGAAAGATTCTGAGCTGTCAAAGTTTCAAAATGGACGAGTCCAGCTTACAGCTATAAACATCAACCTTCAAAAGATCAGGCGTTTAAAGAAGAAGCACAAGCAATTGAAGCATCTTTAAAACAAAAGGCATTTTCTAAGGATCCTGAAATAAGCAAGCTAGAGTCTCAGTTTCCTTTGGAAAGCTTTGAAGGTGTCATTGAGAAACCGATTTATCAGAGCAAAGATCAAGAGTAAATTTGGCTTTTGATGATGCAAAGGATATGGCCTGGGAGTTTGCAAAGAAGCTGTCATTTTTGCCATCTGCCACTGAAAACTTAATCTAAAAGAGAGACCTTTTAGCAAACGTTGATGATGCTTTTGACAGGGCTGCTGCTGCTGCTTTAGATCAGGCTTCTATTCCAACTGAAGTTGCACAATTTGAGGCCTTGCGTCGAGAATTGTTGCAGCTTGACTCTCCCATCCGTGCTTGTGCTAGAGAGGGCTCTTTGGAAAATGGAGAAGATACCATTAGAAGCTTATCTCAGATTGACAAAACTGCTGAGGAGAAAGGAAAAATATGGGATTTTATTCACTGAAGATCTTGAAACTGTTATCTACAGCTTAATCATTCATAAGAGTTATTGATGTTGCAAACTTATCGGATATAACAGAGGAAGATGTCATCCCTTGCTCTATTTCGGAGGGTGATTTTTGGATCATGCTGATATTGTATGAGCTCAGTTTTTTAGCTCTTGGGGGGTGGAAAAGCTTGAATTGCTTAATCGGAAAGTTCTGAATGTTGCTGTTATAGAGTTACCCTTTTATGCAACCATTATTGGCTGATTGTCAGGATTGTTGAAGAATCAAGACCTTTTTGTGGAAAGACACGGAAGCCTTGGTCCAAAAAAGTAAAACAAAGTTGACATCATTTTCTCATCTTGATTATTTGCTTAATTGAACTTCTATCCTGAAATTTTCCAAAGTCCTCTGTGGTTGCGACATTGTTTTCCAAGTGCACAGTACTCACATATTCCCATACGTGGATGAGATTTAAGATCCATACCTTGCACAAGACCATGACGATGAAGATCAAGAATTTTGGCAAAATCGGAGTGTGCAAATCGTTGATGCCATAATTTGCAAACTGCATCTCTAGGGGCAGTAACAACATTTGCAACTATATCATTCAATGATAGCTCAAATAGATTACCATGTCGAGGAGCCACTGCTATAGTATGCCCTTCTTTCTCTATACGATATTGATTATGATCAAAGCCAACAAACAAACCAAGATCTACTAGACAAGCAACAGAAAGAAGATTTCTTTGCAAATCTGGAACATGAAGAACTCCTCTTAATATTCTAGTGGATGAAACAGTCCCCAGATATAAATCACCCACTCCTTTGACTTAACAAGTCGTATCATCTGCAAGGTAAACAAACTTCTTGACAGGAAGAGAATGATAATTGTGAAGCCACTGCGATTGGAATGTCATGTTGCCAGTGGCACCTAAATCAACGATAAATAGAGAACCATCATGAACATGAAGTACCTTTTCTAGAGAGATATCATAATGGACAAAATTGAGCTCCTGATGAGTATGATCATCATCAGTTGTAGTTTGTTGAACAATATAAGCTCGAGAACGTTCTTCATCATATCTGCGTTTATAACACTTTCACCATGCGGGGAGTGGCACAAAACAAAGAGAGGGAGGGATGGGGTGGAGAGACAGACAGACAGACAAAAAGAAGCTCATTTATATTATATACTACAAGATACAAGCCTTATACCAATGCTCAAAGTGATATAAACATTCATTTAAAAAATAATCCCCATCATTGCTAAACACATCGATATTAGCGTCTCTACAAAGCTATCACTATTTTTATCACTTTTGTGATGCAAAAAGCGACACATTAAGCGATGGTTTGTGACATATATTGCAATGCCAATAAGGACACATGCAATAACTTTGTGATGTTAATAGTGATGGTCATAGAGAAAAAAAATATGTGTGGCAGGTATGCAATGGTCGTCAAGATGAGCACAAAATGTACTTGAACCCACAAGACTGATATATAGAATAAGTACAAGTTAGCTGACGAAAACTCATGGAAATATGGCAAGATACAAAGGATGATAAGTACATCTAAGAAATAGTACATGGAAGATGCCTGCACAGATCACATGACCAAAAAGAAACAGGGTGTGCGCTCTATGAATCCAAGTGCGAGCTACACATCCTCAGCATTAGAAAGCTCATTCTGATGCAAAGGAGCATCGAACACACTTTGCAAAAATGAATGACTACACATCAATCCACCATACATAATACATTTAAAAAAAATTAACTACATATAAGAAAGATGATTGACTTATCGGGCCATCTTGTACATACATTCCATCGATCAATACAATGAGATTGTGTCTCTCTACATATCGAGTCTCCAAGCTGGTGGGATTGGGGTTTGTACTAGAGTGCTGTAAAGAAAACATAATAAAAATTTTAGAAACAGGATTGTCAGTACAAGTGATATTGCAAATAAAGAAAGTCAGAAGAACAAAAGAAAAACTTACAAAGTCCTCCAAATAAGCCTTGTGGCTACCACTCCCCAGATGATGCATGACCCCTACTTCCAATTCACTACAAGATATAGGCCTTATACCGACGTTCAAAGCGATGTAAATGTTCATAAAGAAATTTGCCCTTGTCATCACAAAAAATGTCGATATTAGTGATGCCATAAAATAGTAATAGTGACGTGTGTAGTAAATTTGTGATGCTAATAACGATACCTGCAGTAAATTTGCGACGTTAATAGCGATGATAATAGGGAAAAAAATTAGTAGCAAGGCAGCATAAATATAGCTATGTGCTTTATTTGGGCCATACAAAAGAGTCTCAGTAATGTGTACAATGCTCGTCTGAATGAAGGAAAAGTGTACTTAAATCCATAAGAGTGATACATAAAATAAATACAAGATCGCGTAATGAAAGTGACGGTACAATCATGGCAAGATACAAAATATGATAATAACATAGTGCATAGAAAATGCATACATAAATCACATGACCAAAAAACAAGAGTATGTGCAATGCATGGATCCAAGGGCGAGCTATAGATCCTCGCCATCTAAAAGCTCATCCCTCCATAAAGGAGGATCGAACGGACTCTGCAAAAAGAGAACAAACTACACATCAATCCACCATACAATAATGTATTTTAACTAAAATTAGTAATTACGAACAAGAAAGATAAGTGGAAGAGCCATGCTACCTTCTGGCCGAGCTCATTGTTGCACAAAGCCTCTTAGGGTTTTCATGAAGCGCTCCAAGAAGAACATCCATTGCGTATGGACAGGTCCAGTAATCTTCACTTCATCTACAAGGTTCACAAGAAGTGAATTTGTATTATGAGCATGTTGGTGGGTAAGTATTTCTCAAAGAGATAGATCCTCTCCACTACTCCCCGCCTTGTGGATTCAATAGAGGACGCCTTAATCTCCTTCTGTGAGATCCATTGCACTAAAGTTAACAACCTGTAAATCATCTTGCGTATTTTTGGAATAAGGCATCCTACGATTGCGTTCGGTAGTATAAACTACCACAAATGAAGAAGCATTATGAACAACGACTACACTCCAAATAGCAAAATATGCAGACCAGTTACAATCCATTTGTAGTACAAAATTGATTTATCTTATACCAATCATGGAATTTTAGTACTAATAATTGGTTATCTTGAGAAAAAGTACTTTTCTTTAGTGGATAATGTACTCTTCTTTAGTGGATAAAACCCAAGGAGCACGAGGTAGCTGCAAGCGACTATGAATACTCGACTGCAGCCAAAACGTCTCCATCTTGCCTATCTCCTTCTCAAATCCATTTGTGCCCCTACAGTTTCTCTCTTTCCTATGATGTAGTCCCATAATAATCGTCTCCTACAGTTAGGCAAGAAAACAATGTGTCCTTGATATACCATATTCTTCATGGTCCATGACCTTCGACAGTCTAACTATGGCCCACACAATGGACATGCATGATAACTTAAGATAACTAGACCTATCCCAACACCTCTATCCAATGAATACAAACTTGAACGAGCTATAATAGATAAAACCAATGAGAATGGAAGCCTACTTACCTGAGCACTCCCCGAATCCTAGAATGTCATGCATGGTTCACATGAGAATGGCTCAAATATTGGCGGACCCTGGAATATTGCACTTACTCATATCTTCCACGATGACCCCCCCTCCTACAAAATCTTAAGCTCATCGACTTATGGATGAAGATAGACGTCCATATTTTTTACTTTGTAGCAGCCAAGAACGAGCAAGCTAAGGATGAGGTGTCATTTCTTCAAAGAAAGTGATGGACAGATGTTGTAGTTGACAAGGACTATAGGCCACACATTGTAAGTAGTTAAGTATAGACCAAATGGGTTCACGCCATCCATAGCAAGATCGAGCCGAAGATTTCTTGGCTCTCGAGAAAAGCCTAGAAAGGTAGAGTCGATGTGGCTCAATGCATGTGAATCAGTTGATATCTATTGAACTCTATTTGTGGATCTATTCTACGCATGCCACGCTGTCAAGCTCACCATGTTGGATGTACAAAATATGTGATTTATGTGTGGAGGATAAGTGAAAAGTGTCTAAGAAATTTTTGAGGGATAAGCGGTACACACACACACACTCTCTCTCTCTCTCTCAATCTCCCTTGTATTGATCTCTCTCTATTCTTCTCTCTATACATCACTTCATCAACAAAAATAAAGAGAAAAGTAAAAAAAAGAGAAAAACAAAGAGAGAAGAGAGAATGCACTTACCTCAAAGCTTGAAGAAGAATCCTTTCGTGTTTCTCTCCTTCTTCTTCTTCTTCTCCTTCACGGGTTCCCTCCTTCTTCTTTGCAGTTTTTCCCTCTCTTTTTGTGGTGGATTGGCAATGGTAGTGCCCTCTCTCTTTTTCTCTCTCCATCTCCCTTCTTGCGTTGATCTCTCTCACTTCTTGTCTCTATACATCTCTTCATCAACAAAAAGAAAGAGAGAAGTAAAGAAAAGAGAAAAACAAAGAGAGAAAAGATAATGCACTTACCTCAAATCTTGAAGAAGAATCCCTTCGTACTTCTCTCCTTTTTCTTCTCCTTCCTTAAGTTTCTTCCTTTTCCTTTACACTTGTCTCCTCCATCTTCGTGGATGGCAATGGTGGTGGTGGTGGTGGCCTCTCTCTCTCTCTCTCTCTCTCTCTCACTTGTTTACAAACCTGTAAAATGCCATGCTCGCATTTCAACACTTTTTTATAAAGCCCAATGAATAGGAGATATTCAATTAAAAATAATCTAGGCATGTTTACTTTCAGAAAGAAAACATCCCATTGCCTTTTAATTGGCGGCACGATCTCTCCCCTTTTTTATTTCTCCACAAGACTCTCTTCCTTTCTGTCCCTTGTTCTCTCTATTTCTCTCTCTCCTTCCCTCTGCACTCTCACTCAATGCATCTCATTGCAAAGACAATCATATATAGAAAATAAAAAGCTTAAAAAACAAAGATATTGAAGGAAATGTCACCCTACCTCTCTTTATCTCTTTCTCCCCCCTCTCCCTTTACTTTTCTTTCTTAACCTTCTCTCTCATTCTCTCATTGTTTTCCCATTCCTCTCTCTCTCTCTCTCGATCTATATATTTTTCTCTCTATCGCTCTTTCTCCCTCTCTCTCTCTCTCTTTTTCACTCTCCTTCCTCTTTTTACCTCACCCTTCTTTTCTACCTTCTCCTCCTCTCTTCCAACTCAGACAAATCTGCCATGCATTTCGCAGATTCAATCGGCAATATGAACTGTGAAAACCATGTAATTAATATTGTGTATAAACAAACGGAGATTCTAAAATCTAATATGCAGAATCATGCCATACGTAGCCTCATACCGTACATACCTGACACATCTTATGCCAATCATGGAATTTGAGTCTTGTCAGTTGGTCATTCTTTGTGAATGCTGTCTTGAGAGAACGCATTAGGCCAGTTGGCGTGCAAAAGGACTTGATGTTTTCCTTTACTTGTCGCACTTCATTGCCAGACAAAACCCAAGGAGTGCGCGGCAATTGCACTCGACTCTCGACGCCACTTACATGCCAATATGGTTCCATCTTTTCCACTGCTTTCAAATCCATCCTCACTCCTAGTGTATCTTGCTGCCCAGTGAGGTGGTCCCATAGCAAGCTACCCACATTCTTAAAAATGTGCATGGGATCTAAAAGGTGGTTAATTTTCAAATTTTTCCAATAAGTCAGCTCATAGAAAATTGAGAAGCGTCGCATTCCACTGGGAAGCGAGTCTTGGTCCACCATCCTGCGATCAAACCAGCTCAATGCGTTCATTCTCGCAGGAGGGCGACCAAGAAATCCTTCTCTCATGACATGACCCTCTAGCAAAAAAGCCCGATGTCCCTCAAATACCATCTTCTTCATAAATTTTGACTTACGAGAATTCAACCTTGGTCCACATAGAGGACATGCATGGTAACCTGACGTGACTAGCCCTAAAGAACACACATGTACAATGAGGCATGCACTACAAGATATAGACCTTATACCGACGTTTAAAGCGACGAAAATACAAACAAACAATAAAATTTGCCCCCGTCGTCGCAAAAAGCGTCGTTATTGACGATGCCATAGAAACGTCGCTATTGGCGTCGCTATTGGCGTCGCTATATGCATCGCTATATGCGTCGCATTTGCGACGCATATAGCGACGCCAATAGCAACGCATATAGCGACGCAACCAGTAAATTTGCGACGCACATAGCGAGGCCAATAGGGACGAGAGCAGTAAATTTGCGACGCAAATAGCGACGGTAACAGGGAAAAAAAATTTTGTGGCAGGGCAGCTATATAGCACTGTGTATTGTATGAGAGCCATACAAAATAGTTTCTGCACTACTGCATACAAAGCGGTTGCAAACAAAAAGAATGTATACTAAAATTATAAAACTGATACATGAAATAAATACATGATCGCATGAAATGCGATTGGTACAATTATGAAAGGATATCACTAATACATAGAAAATGTCTACATAGATCAGGCAACTAAAAACTAAAGGTGTGTGCTGCAGAAAAAGAAACAACATATCAATCCACCATACAATAATGCATTCAAATATCTCATGGTAACTACGGACAAGAAAGATGAGTGACTTATAGGGCCGCCACGTCTATACAATCGGTCGATCAATGCATTGAGACCGTGCCTCTCTACATATCGAGTCTCAAGGCCTTGCGGATCGTGATTTGTAATGAAGTGCTGCAAAGAAAACAAAATGCTAACTGTTAGAAACATGATTGTTAGTACAAAGAATATTTCAAAAAAACAAATAAGCAAAACAAAAGAGAAACTTACAAAGTCCTCCAAATATGTCCTGTGGCCGCCACTCCCAAGATGATGGACCACTCTGGCCTCGAGTCGTGCCCTCGCCGCCTCCCGCTGACTACTGACTCCAACGTCGTGGCAAATTTGTAGCCTCCTCCCTCAGTCAGCGCCAGTCGTCTGTATCTAACCACTCGGGCTTTGCAGTCCCACTCTTGATTGCCTTGTGTGCGTCGGATCGTCTATGTGACATGTATGCACGCATGCAATCCATCATCCAGCCCGTAGATAATCTATTTACTACGGCTAGCACCGAAAACTCCTCGTGCAAGGATGCTACTATGTAGTCCTTGCTCCCATCCGGTATGCTCTTCCAATGATCCAAGACGTTGTGCCCAAAAAATTATTGGCACAACTCTCTCATGCGAGCCATCACCCTCCTCCCCTCATCATTGATGATGATGGCTCCTGACCTACTATCAACTAGGTATCCATAACCCCTAGGAGTCTGCCTAAGATGGATCCTCTCCCATCTCCGTCCACGCTCCTGGGCATATCCAAGAGACCCCTGTACATCTGGTGTACCGACGGGGGTAACCTCTCTCGGAGTGGCACTCAAAGGGGTGCCACCAAAGGGGGTGCCACCAAAAGGGATGCCACCTGCTGATGGCTGCGCAAAAGCCGAAGTAACTAGAGTAGACGTCCCCATAGGTGTGACAAATCCTTGAGGTGACGCAGCTCCAACTGAACGACAAGACGGAGACATCACATTCGTATCTCCACAGCAGCATCCCCTGATCCCGATGCAGTCCCTCCCTCTGGCCCCAGTCGTGAGCGTCGAGGTCGTCTGCTCGAAGCTGAAGCATCTGATCGCGCTGAAGCAAATCTAGTAGAGCGCCCTGACGAAGAACGAGATAGCTCCTGGTCTGCCATCTCTCTGAATCTCGCGAGTTGGTCTGGAGACATGCATGCCATCATGTCTTGAAACTCCTCATCGCTCATCCCTGGACTCATCCTGAAAATGTCACCTATAAAAAAAAAAATGGTGTTAGAATAATCAATTTAAACTATACAAAGCACAGTAATATAAATCATTTTTGAAAAATCCCTCTTAAAATGCATATCTTATGTACCTTTATGGAAGATCTAAACAATGAATTGAGTAATACCATTCTCCAAGAATGAAGTATTCTATGGTCCCATGTTAATCTCCTGATACAACTCTGCATACACTGGAAGGTCGATAGACAGGTCACCACAAAAGAACGAGTCTGCCTCGTTCTCAAAAAATTCGTGGACTACTGTATTTCCATCATTGTTAGCCGATGCGGGCTCCAAGCTTGCGGTGGCCTCCACCCCTTGTAATATCGACCCCTCTATTTGCATATTATCTTCATCTATGCCCAGAACATCGCTTTGATTATATACTCTTGCACTTCGAGGAGTTGAAGGTATAACATACCACCATCGAGGTTGTCGGAGGTTTGGATAGAAGATTACCTGTTCACAAACACGTACAAAGCAAGTTTAAACCATTGTGACATAAACCATGTCGTATTACAATTAGCAAGCAAATGACTCTATGCACCTGTTCACAATGGGCCGGCAACACAAAGGTGTCGCGCAAATCCATCCATTTTTTTTCGGAATCTATTTCGAGAAATCTAGATGGACCTCATCGAACTGTTGCTCCAAATCCTCCAAGTACCACTTTGAACCACTACACATTAAATAGTATCATGGAGAAGCTGCGGTAATCCACCGTAATAATACTTTGCAGGTTCCCAAAATACTCCATCTCATTCACAAGCGTGTTTGGATCCGTTGCACGTCGCCGGCTCTCTTGCTCAAATCTTGCCATGACACCACAGTCCATTGTGGAGCACATTTTGTCAATACGCTCAACGCGAAAATGCCGTCCGCACGACCACGCTGCACTATATATTTTGTACTGTACATTGAAACACTCAAATTAGATGTCGCATATAAAATTTAGATACGACATATTCTAAACCCCTCATCACCTTTGGACTACATCCCCTCGAGAACTCCCACTCCTCCATTGAGACCTCTGTCCCTTCAATGGATGCTGCGATCAAGGCTCCATGCAACCATCGTGTTGACATAAACCGTGGCATCTCCTCCATGCCTTTCCTTTGGGATATTAAATCGGTCGATGACGCGTACTGGGTCGGAATTTAGCTCGCGCTTCCTCTCGATCTTGCCTTGCAATCTAGTACTTGGCGAGCCACGTCTCCATGGAGGCATGGTGCAACATACAAAAGCGATTCACCTTCTCTTCCATTGAGGCATCCATTCTTTTTTCTACACTCCCCCTTCAGCAGTCGATTGTGGCCAAAGCGCCTCCATCTTACCTACCTCCTTCAAATCCATTCGTGACCCTATAGTGTCTCTCTTTCTTGTGATGTGGTCCCATAGCAAGCTGCCCACATTATTGAAAACATGCATGGGATCCAACAAGTGGTTGACCTATAAGTGGGTCCAATATGGCAACTCGTAGAAAACTGAGAACCATCGCATTCCATTTGGATGTGATTCCGGGTTCACCATTTTCAGCTCGTACCAGCTTGCAGCGTTCATACGTGTTGGAGGTCGTCCAAGAAAACCTTCCTTGAGTTCATGATCCTCCAGCAAGAAAGCGGTGTGTCCTTGATATACCATCTTCTTCATGGTTTGTGACCTGTGGGGATCTAACTGTGGCCCACACAATGGACATGCATGATAACCTGAGGTAACCAGACCTATAAGGTGAGCCAGGACTCAGTGAATACTTGATTGAATGAAATAAAATATAGATATTACCAACGAGAAGGGAGGTCTGCTCACCTGAGCACTCTCCCAATCCCGAAAAGTCATGCATCGTCCACATGAGAATGGCTCGAATGTTGGTTGACCGTCGACCATCGCGCCTACTCATATCTTGCACAGTGACCCCCTCCTCCCACAAAATCTTAAGCTCATCGACTAATGGACGAAGATACACGTCGATATTTTTTACTTTGTAGCGGCCTGGGACGAGCAAGCTAAGGATGAGATGTCCTTTCTTCGTAGAAATCCATGGAGAGATATTGTAGTTGACAAGCATTATATGCCACACACTGTAAGAGGTCGAGCGCAGACTGAATGGGTTCACACCACCCATGGTGCGACCGAGCCGAAGATTCCTTGGCTCTCGCGCAAAGCCTGGGAAGGTAGAGTCAATGTGGCTCCATGCGCGCGAATCTGCTGATATTCATTGAACTCCATCCGTGGACCTATTCTGCACATGCCACGTTGTCGAGCTTGCCATGCCAGACGTGCAAAACATGTGGTTTATGCGGGGGATGAGCGGAAAGTGTCTAAGAACTTTTTGAGGGATGGTTTGCCCTTGCAAGTCCTGTCGATACCTGTCAGCACCACACTTTGGACATGTCTCCATAGTCTTGTACTCATCTCAAAACAGTATGCAGTCGTTGATACATGTGTGGATGTTATTGTAGTCCATGCCAAGCTTCCGTAAAACATGTCGTGCATCATCACGAGACTCAGGCATGGTATTTGCAGGTGGTAATATATGATATTTCAATAACCTGAAAAAAATCATAAAACACCTTGAAAAAGCACAAATGTTTATAATAATACTGTAAAAAATAAAAATCAATGAAGCCTATGTGCAAGTTACATGAATAACTTAGTCACACTCATATCGCTCCAACTGTATTTTGCTTGCACAATTAAGAGTGCAAGCAATGTCTTCAACCGAGATACTCGGCACCCATCATATAATGGTATGGATGCTTCCTCTCTAAGCTAGTCAGATGTCTCAACATCCATGGGAATCAATGCATCGATCATTGCCTCCATCTCAGGCTCCAAGCTTGTAGGTAGGTCGAGAAGGTTGTCTGTCTGCTCTGGCATTGACGGTATAGATGGGCCTTGCGAGTGGTGGATTGGCTCCTGCAATCCATCCATCGCACATCCACGAACTCTTCTAATTGGCTGCAAAGGGTGCACTCCCCCTTGGGTCGAGACATCACCCCCCTGGATAGAAAATTTGCCAACAAGACCCAATCTTATTGTGTATGGCTTTCAATTAGATTGTGAGTACAATGCTGAGAGAGTGCATCACCAGCAAAGAAAAAGTGCGAATGGCCTCCCGTCTACGAGCTACAAGCCTTTGAATCATGAAAAATGATTATAGAAAGTGCTTGATTTTAATTGTGCTTGATTTCTTATATTGCATTCCCTTTAAAACATAAAAGAAAACCAAGAATAATAATGATATAATAATTTTTCACAAAACCCGCAAGTTGCGGTTTTTATAAAAATACTAGAATTTGGGATTTTGTTTTGTGTTTTGGGGTCATATGGGATAAAAATGGATATGAAAATAATGCTAATTGTCCTTGATCACTAACAACTTATAATTCTGAAATATCTCATATTTATGAAGAAAGAAATGAAAAAAATAAAAAAATGTGAAATTTAGTTTTTTTTTGCTAAAACAATTAGGAAAAAATACATTTCATATTTGTGAGCGTAAAACGAGGCTGGAGAATGAGAATCCAGCCTTATTGAATCCTTGTTTCCATGGTATAGTGTGTTTTTATCACTTTTTATATGAAAATTACATAGAAAATGAACCCTAAACCTTCTCCACGAATGCAAAATCTAAACAGTAGGAGAGATGAGGGTTTGGGAAAGTGGTTAGTTGCTGAAAATGATTCAAATTATGATCTATTTGTCTATGCACAACATATAGGACGGATTATCGTTTGAATAGGGAGACTAGTAGCACGAACAAATTTGGTATTAGTCTCTAGCAACGCCACATGGACGCTTGGTTGGAAAATCATTGAAGGGTTATATTTGCACTTTACCTAGCTCGTTTGAAATGATAAAATTCTTGAGCACAATGGTTATCCACATTTTCATTGAGCATAAGACGCATTGCAATTCCTTTCCAAATATTGACCTACATGGAGTGTGTAAGGAAACCCAAGCTATAGGGTAGAGGAACGATTTCTTCGGGCAAGCTTGGTAAGGAAATCTTAAATCTCTTGGATCATTCAAATTATATAAGAGTCGAGACTCTTCGTATGTTCTTTATGTTAGAGCAACGCATAGAGGGGGCCAATCCTATCGGTGTGGGAGGGCTGTAGTGAGGTCATGTCATTCAGTGGAAGGGGTGCCTCCTCTATGTGTGTGTTACCTAGTATATTATACTAAGACATGTGGGATATTCCTTTGAGGAGTAGGGAAGGGTAATCATTGGACTACAGTTCATTACAAACACAATATCTTTAGTAGTGATTAGGGTAGTGTGCCCTTGGATGGTCTTGGCCACGAGGCCATGTGGGGTTGTCTTGTGAGTGTTATAGAGGCCCAGCTAGTGCCTATAGCTAGTTTTAGGCTCGTTTTAGGTCCTGACATTTGACCATGTGGCTAAATCTTAATCTCTTTTTTGAAGATGGAACTTGATACTATCACCTATATAGTATCTAGAAAAAGTTTCACCTTCAAGAAAGGGGGTAACAATTTGACCATGTAACCAAATATTCACCGTCTTCTAAATTCCAAAAGAATATGAAAATTCCTAAACTCCCTAATATAGTGTTTAGTCAACATCACACACTTAAGTTACACATTTGAAAGATCTGCCAAGTATGATTTCCTTCCTCACATTCTCTCTATTGTAGGGAGCACATAAAACATAGATGACTAGCTTTTGGACACATGCGTGTGTAGTTAGATGCCCATGCATAGATGGATGCACACATGTGTATTTGAATGCTCACATGGATGCACATATATGTGAATCTAAAAAATTTAGCAAGCCAATCTATGGTGGCCAACTATGTATGATAATGTTTGCAAGTGGATCGAGTACTGTGATTCCTATCAATGGGGTTGAGCTAGAGATCTCTTACCATTCCAACCAACCCTACCACTCGAACCTTTTGAGAAGTGGGGATTGGACTTTGTTGTGGTCCCATCTCTCCAGTTGCTACCTACACCCACAAAAAGTACATTATGATGGCAATTGACTACTGTACCAAATGGGTAGAAGCTGATGGATAGAAGCTACACAATACCACCAAGCCAGTAGCTAAATGTTCATTATGGGATATCTTCACAAGGTATGGCATGCCAATAAATTTGTTTAGTGATCAAGGTACACACTTTGTAAATAAGGTCATCAAAGAGATCACCTCATTCTTTCTAATTATACATTAAAAATTATATCCTTACTATCTTCAAGTCAATGGTTTAGCAGATCCACCAACAAAGTTCTATGCAAGATTCTAACCAAATTGGTAGATTAGAATTGAGAATATTGGGATACTAAGCTTCCCACTACACTTTGTGCCTTCCAAACATCCTTGAAGATTGCAACCAGTATGACTCCCTACAAGTTAGCCTTTAGGTTGGAAGCCATTACACCACTGGAATTTATAGTCCCTAATTTTTTTATTGGCGATATGAGATCACCTCATTCTAGAGGAATAACTCCCATTCCATGTGGAAGTCATAATCTATCTCAAAGAAGTTTGGACCTATATCCAATCCTCAGTCTAAGGCCAGTAAAAATACCAAGTCAATCGACTATCCAAGAATCCATTGTTCTGGAAGGGCCAACTTGACTTGGTTTTCAGAACCCAGATGGGAAAAATCCTCGGCAAGCTCACATTTTGGTGGAGTGGTCTTTTTAGGTATTTCATGACTTTGATACTAATTTGTTTTATATAATTAACTTACAAGACAAGTCAAAGTAGGAGGCCCTCAAGTTCTTATTCGAGCATCTTTACTTGCAGGCCAAACTCCTTCAGCATTTTTAGGAAGGTAGGCTTTCTCTTTTTCTTCCTTCTTCTCCTATTGAACAGCCCCCATAAAGCCACCTCAAAATTTCCCTTGCCTAAAAAGGCCACCTTCGCCACCAACCTCTCCACCAAATAAGCCCTTCTGAAGTCAAAGGGCTAGAAACGCCTACAAGAAAAAGACCCCCAATAGGAGAACAAGCCCCTTGCCATAGCGATCACAAATGCCATAGGCCATAGCACCACCCTTATTATTACCCACAGCCCCTCCCCAATATTAAGCCTACACCCTTGATCCTCATTCTCTAAGAGTTCAACTAGGAAATGACTCTCTAGTCATCAAAATTCATCAATTGGTTCTTTACTTGTAGAAATACTAGTGGTAAGAGCTCTCTATGCACATCGACCCCCTAAAAAAGGTGAGCACTTCCCTCTTCAAGTAGCTTACTAGAGAGATGCTACCCTCCATGACCATTGGCAATGGTTGAAAGCATGTCAAAATTCCCACCTCACCTTTGTCAATGATTCCTGAGAGTAAAACCCAGAAGTAGGAGAGAATGTGTTTCTCCAAGCTTGAGTGGATGGAGTGAAGAATTTGTGATAGTGTGACCCCACTTGCCCTAGAGATCATTAGGGAAATCTAGTAGAAGTACAAGCGGGAGTGGATCAACCCACTGGAAGAAGCTAAAACATGAACTCTAGGCCACCATGATAGACTCTTGCTCCAATCTCCCATCTGTTTCATGACAAACTAGATGAGCCAGTGGACTTTGCTAAGTTTCTTCCTCCCAAACTATTTTCTCTTTTCATTCTATCTATTGATTCGTGTTTTTTATAAAATTGGATCTCTACCACAAAATTTGGCCAAAACCCCTATCAAGAGCCTTACCATATCACTTTGGGTTTACTCTTCAAGCACTAGGTAAGCTACATTGCTTCTCGATTATGATAACTCGAGGAAATGGGGGGAACAAGTTCCTAGGATAGATGCCAATGTAAAGGGTAAAATGGATTGTTATCTTAGTGAAGATGGAAATGGATTATACCTAGGAGTTGAGTGAGTGCATAGATTTTTCAAAAGACAAGCCCCCAACTACACGTGGGTTCCGCCTGCATTACTAAGATTTGGAATCTATCACCATCATTAGAGGACACCTCACCTTAGTACACAAGTCAATATCCACATCATGGTGTCAGTTGGATCTTACACAAAAGCTTACAAGCATGGACCCCTTCTGTCACATGCTTAGATATATTTATATATATTAAAGGAACTAAAGTCAAAGTAACTTTTGGAATCCATTTTTTATAATCTCAATAACTCCCAAGGGAAAGCAAATTTCAAGAAAATTCTTGCACTACCCGATCGGATTCGACCTAGTCTACAAAGTTGTAGAAGAAACTTTTTTTAGATTCTTCACCGGTTTGAAGTTACGAAGGCACAAACTGCTCACTACATGCAAGTTTTTTCTCTCTTTCACCACATCAACTTTCCATTCTATCCCTCTTGTAAATATATTATAATAATGTGCTTTGGGCATCCACCTCTTGTAATCTAGCTCCCTTTCTCTATTTTGTCTACCACCACCCTTGGCTTCTTGCATGTTGACCAAGGTGAGGACTTGTCCCATCCACTATTCTCCATATTTTCAAAGATGCCATACATCATCTAGGATTATGTTAATCAAGAAGATTAGCTTAATCAATCCCTCTCACAGAGGCTATACAAGGAACCCATGGAGATGTAAAGAGACAAGGAGAATGACAAGTACATGAGAGCACTCTAGAATACCCTGATGCTAGTCTATCTTTTTTATGTAAGTTATGAGTGAGTCTCTTTTATTATGTAGCATAATGGCAAGCTCCCTCTACCTCTTCTCCTATCGTCTCTCTCTCTTCTCATCTTCTCATTCCATGAATATATAATGGCAACCTTCCTCTACTTCTTCTTCTCTTGTCTCCCTCTCTTCTCATCTCTCTCTCTCATATTCTAATATGGTTTCTAGTACATATATTCTCTCTCGTGAAGTTGTGTCTTGGCTATTTCCATTCTCTTTGAGGAAAGGGATGTCATATCCCATCCTCCCTTTGGCTAGGTGGTGCCTCTCTTTAGTTCTCTTAGTGAGGATTGGAGGTTGGGTGGGTAAGATGCAACCCATTCATCTTTTCAGCTCTCATTTTTTGTGCCCCCACCGAGGAGTTCTCAAGCTATGCTCTACAATTTCTATGAAGGAAGAAACATCAAAGGAGTTGTCCTCTTCTTCAATGAGTGTCTATTAAGGAATCACTAAGGAGGAATATTCATCAAACCCTATTAAAGGGATTCATTGCTCAAGATGTAACGTGTCCACCTCTTCCCTTTCAGGACATGTCTTAATAGTCCATCGGAAAGAGAGTCTAGAAAGCTTCGCCCAGCACTTCCATGGAATGTTACGAGGTTTGTGATCTAGGACATTCCGTGTCTGCCATGTAGCGAAAGTATTCCGGCCATTCCCACTTAGAACCGACCTGAATCAGGGTTTCTCCTAATGGTAGTTTTTCTAAACGGCAACTAGCATCAAACCCCAAGCGAACTACCTATGCAGAAACTATGCAGAAACGCCAGGGCCGAAGTGGATTCACGCAGTACTTGGTTCAAGGAGAATGGGAAACGAGAGGGATGTAAGGCTCGACCTCTCTACCATAAGGCATAGTCCCATTCCATTTCCCTAAAACAACATAAATTGGGATTATTGTAACCTAGACTCTAGGTCAGCGCCCTTGCTATTCATTTCCTTTGAGAATATCTCCTTGTTGTCCATCATGATGAGAAAAGTTCCCGGCCAACCGGGACCACCCATCCGTAGGACGCAGACCCATGGCCACATCCACTGCACTTTCCTCCAGGTTGCTTTAGTTGTCTAATTACCTACCACATTTAGTTGGACATGCATCAAGCAGCTTCCTTAATTAGCTCATTAGACACTGGTTCCTTATGTAATCTTAGCACTTGACATATAAAAACAATGTCAAACAAGTTCCTTTTTAACAGGTTATCTTATTTATCTTTGGAATACATCCATAAAGTCTAGCCCGCAGGCTAATCCATAATCCGCCCTAAGGCTATCCATAATCCGCTCAAAGGCTCTCCAGAAATCCACAGGGATTACTAATCCAAGATTCCACCCGTAGACTAGTATGCGGGCCTCAAGATCCAATCCCAAGTTACATTGGCCTCTTGGGCAGGGCCCGGAAGGTGAGGGACTTACGGCCAGAGTCCCCCCTGGCACCCAAGCGTCCACGTTCCCGACGCGGCTAAAAATCCCCTTAGTTAGGGTCAGGCAGACAGTTCGGGGTAACTAAGGCTGCCTCTCCCTTCAAGCCTTCGACCTAAAGCATTAGATATCTTTCCATCCTTTAGTTCCTTGAGCAAACAAAGCAAATAGTGCTCTCTAAACTGTTACAAGCACAATCATTTCCAGTGGTCGTTATTTGGCCAACTACTAAGGAGTGAATCCTTCTCATTGAATGCATCCAGCATTCAATCCGGGATCAATTGTGACTTGGCAAGATCCCCAAGAGTTTGTCTGTTCTCCCTTTTTTCCTTGGGTTAAGGCCATACCCTATTAACCCAACTTAACCAATACCTTAGGTTTTATTAACAATAAATCATGGCGACCATGTCACTCCAAATTATGAATTGGTCCTTTGCTTCCAAGCAAATACCTAATTCCCTTATCTTGGCAAAATTTCCCCCCAAGAAAGGTGTTGTAGCAGGAGGGCTACTCATCCTCTTGCAAGTTAAACTTGCGCAAGAATCTGCCAATGTCATTCTAGGGAAATGGCAATTCTCTTGTGATCAAACCACAAGATCATGCGACGTTGCAACTTGTTGCACAAGTGTCACATCTATTCCATGGGATCTTTTCACCCATCAAACGACATCTTCTGGTCACGGAATCATGATTAGACAAGAAGCAGGGTTCATGGTGTCTTCTTATCCAACCCATTCCCAATTGCACTAGGCCAACAACGTTCCGTCCTAGGGGTTCCAACTCAATCCGAGTTTCAACATTTGATCGAGTGATCCCTAGTGTAGAAACCCTAGATTGTTTCTTGAAAGCACATCCAATTGTCCCTACATTCCGTGAATGTGGGTAGGACCTTTGGGTATGAGGATTTCGACTTGGTAGCAAGTGCGAAACTAGGTCAAGTCCTCAATGTGCTAAACCCTAGTTAGCACTTGGAGTATTTTATTATATCCATTTAATCATCCTAAGCGAATCCAATGCAATTTAGGTGTTTTAGGTAATCCAGTTTACTTGTCTTATGACAAGGATGAATCATTCCTAAAGATGTTGTCTTGATCTAAAAGGGGGAAAACTAGTTGCATTACAACACAATTCTCGTAAGCACACCATTCATTGCCTCTATGTACGATTAGATTCACAAACCCTAACTTTTCTTGTTAAGACCAAAGCGCATGTTAAATTTTGGCATAACTTTCATTGATCCTACTAGGACATGCATTCATGATTCATGCCACTAAGATTTTAAGATTTTATGCTTAAATGAACCATGCAGCCTTTCCCTAACTACATCTCTTGATGAATGAAATTATTCGTACGATGGATGTGCATTATGCAACCTTTCCTAACTACTACGTAGTTAAATTAGATTCATGCCAATTGAAGCTAGAGTTAACCTACTTTATGCAACCCTTAGAATCTTTTCCATGCTTTGCTATTTCCTACGGTTGATAACGACTTCCTTAATGAATCCTTACAAAGGAGATTTTCAAAAAAAAAAGCAACATGCAATTTAATCTTTCCATGCCTAATCAAAGGTGTACTTTAATCATTTTGACCTTGTAAAGCTAGGCAATAGGCATTCTAGACCGTCACTTTGAAATGCACAAAAGGCAACTTGCTAATAAGGTCCTAAAATGCATAGACACCTTATATTTTTTTTTCATTCATTCCATTGAAAGTACCAATGACCAATTTTCATATCGTGAGTTACTTTTAGTAAATTTCAAATAGCCAATTTATTTCCATCGCATTTTAGCTAGGTGGATTTGACAAGCATAAGTGCATCCTAGTTCCATGAAATAACCATGCATAATAGAAATACTTCTACGTAAATAAAAAATAGGAAGAAAACCTAGAGTTGTGGGCTCGGTTTGATATCCACATGAATACTAGGAGATGATCCTCCTGTAGGCACGTGTTGTGACTTTTTAGGGGCCATCACAGACGTGATTTCAGCTTCTAGTATGCCTTCGCAGTCTACAAATTACTCGCCTCGGTATGCAGCCTTAAAATCTTTGCCCGTCTCCCTCATATGCGGAGATTTCCTATGAAGTACAGATCCTTGACAGAAGTACCAACTTGCAGGATTTTGCTTATGGAAGGCCTTAGGGTTTGGAGCTTGGGCCTTCTTTATTTTGGAAAAAGAGGGGTTCACGAAAGGGTTCTTGTGAAGGGCCTTGCGGGAATGGAGACTTTAAATCCCAGGCTAGGAATGGGCTTGTGGGTGATTGGTGGAAAAGGGGCTTTATAGACATCCTCTTCTTCAAAGTCCCGGGGTGGGCTTGTGGGTGATTGGTGGGAAGGGGCTTTATAGACCTCCTCTTCTTCTCTTCAAAGTCTCGGGGGGTGTAGGAATGGACTTATTGGGGAATCTAGTGGGAAGGGGGGCTTAGGGAAGCCCCCTTAGAAGCTTCTTACAACGATCAGAGGACTGCGTGGATGAGAGGAGGGGGTAGTAATGGGTGGAAGATGACATCTTGAAGGTGGCCCAGAATCAGCACACTGAAACGGCGGCCGTTAGATGGGATGGCGGCAACAAACTCAGCTAACAGCTGGTGGCATCTCGGCAATGGCAGTAGGCCGGCGCAACTTCCCTCTCTCTCTCTATGCAACACTGCCTGTCCCTCAGCCAGCGACCTCTAGTCTCTCTCTTCCTTCCTCCACGCAACCTCTCTGCTTCCTCCCTTTTTTCCACCCCCCTCCACTAAGGGAGGTTTTATTTAGGTCAAGGGGGGAGAGGGGACCTCCCCCACGTGGCTATGCATGTAGTCCACGTCTCCCCCTTGTAATCACCTCTCCCACCTAGCCATCCCCTTCCCTCAGCCACGCATCGTCTGGGGGAAAATAAGTAAAAAAATTTGCTACAAATTTCACCTTTATCCACTTAACCTCCTCCCAAGTGGGAGTTTTCCTGCGCTTTATGCAGTTTTGAATCCTGGTCCCGGTTTGCCAATGTGGAGGCCTTGATTCTCACGTGCGGTTTACAGTTTACACTACTGGTATTTCCAATACTGAGAATAATCTTTGCATGAATTTCACGCGATGTGCAGGAAGTCGGTCTAGTAATATTTTTATGTGAAAATATTACATTCGCTCCCCCTTGGAGGAATTGAGATGTCCTCATCTCGAGATGAACTGGGGATATAGTTGAATGAGAGTGCTTTCATCCATCCAAGTGGCATTCTCCTTGGGATAATCTTTCCACTGGACGAGGCATTCTCTCAAGGTTCTGGATCTCAGTTGTCTCTCCCTAACATTTAAGATCCTATTAGGCTGTAGCTAAAGGACTCCTTGGCTAGGCATTAAAACTTGTTGGTCATCAAGTACATGGCTAGGATTAGGTACATACTTCTTCAATAGGCTGATATGGAATACATTATGAACCTTTAGGTTCTCAGGGAGTTGTAGTCTATAAGCATTGGGTCCTAGGCACTTGAGAATCTTGTATGGCCCACAATACCTAGGACTTAGCTTCTTGCAATCTCCTAAGGATAGGGAACTCTTCTTTGGCCGTACGCAAATGAAGACCATGTCTCCTTTCTCGAAGGTTCTATCTTGATGCTTCAAATCCACATATGCCTTTTGTCTCGTTCTATACTCCATTATCTTCTACTTGAGTGACTCCACTATGCCGGTATGCATAATCTCGTTCTATACTAGACAACTCCACTATTGATAGAGAATTCATGATACTTAGCCTGTAGCTTTTGATCCTGATCCTTGATAGGGATCTCCCTTAGCATCTTTTGATAGGTTGGATCATGGTATGCTTCTTCTCTAGCTAATTCAAGTATTGGGTTGTTTGGCATGGATACCTTTGTGGCTAGAGATCTAGCTGTTGATGGATTTTGCAAGATTAGAGAATTAAGGAATGCCTTGCAACTAAGTGCATTGGCAACTACATTCTTATTTCCAGGTCGGTATTTGATTTCAAAATCATACTCCTCCAGCACTTCAATCCACTAATGTTGCCTCATGTTGAGCTCGTTCTGGGTAAAGATCCACTTGAGGCTTTTATGATCCGTTACTAGAGTAAAGTTGTTACCCAATATGTAGTGTCTCCAAAGCTTTAGATCATGGATGGTAGCTAACAGTTCTAGATCATGGGGAGCATAATTCTTATCATGGCTCTTCAGTTTCCTTGAAGAGTATGCTACAAGATGACCTTCTTGCATGAGCACACATCCTAAGGTAAGCGTGCTAACATCAGTTACTACTTCGAACTCCTTTTCCTGAGGTCCAAAAGTTTCAGGATAGGTGCTGATACCAAACTTTTCTTTAATCTATCAAAGCTAGATTGTTCGGAAGCTGACCATGAAATGGATGTTTGCTTCTTCAGTAGATCCGTCAGAGGTGTTGCAATCAAAGCATAGTTTTTTATAAAGACCCTATACCATCCTTTCAATCCAAGAAAACTGTGTATTTCTTTGATAGTTATTGGTATTGGCCATTCTAGAATATCTCTAACTTTGGCCAAATCCACTGAGATTCCTTCCACTGATACGATGAAGCCCAAATATTCAATTTGACGTTTGAAGAATGCACACTTCTTCATCTTAGCATAGAGCTTGTGTGCCCTCATTATCTCAAGGACAATCCAAAGCTAGGGTTCATGATCTTCTTTTTTTTTAGAATAGACTAAGGTGTCATCAAAGAATACGAGTACGAAGTCATCAAGATATGGCCTAAAGATATCCTGCATCTACCTATTGAAGGTGGCAAGTGCATTCGTCAGCCCGAATGACATGACTAGGAACTCAAAGTGTCCATATCTTGTGCTGAAGGCTGTCTTTGGGATATCTTCTTCCTTGATCCTTATCTGATAGTAACCAGACCTGAGATCAATCTTGGAGAAAATCTTCGCACCCTAAAGATAGTCAAGAAGCTCGTCTATTCTAGGAATAGGGTATTTGTTCTTAATGGTTGATTGATTCAACCCTCTGTAATCAATACACAGTCGAAGTGTTCCATCTTTCTTTTTCTGGAACAACACTGGAGCTCCCCATGGTGAACTGCTAGGACGGATGTAGCCTCTAACAGTTGCTTGAGTTGCTCCTTCAACTCAGTTGCTTCTGGGATGGACATTCTATAAGGCCTCTTTGCGATTGGCGCAACTCCTGGCACTAGCTTGATCTCATGATCCACTTCTCTTTGAGGTGGGAGTTCTGTCAGCTCTTCCGAAAATACGTCTGTGTACTCCTTTAGCCATGGGGGTTCTTCACTAGACTCGTGCTTCTGATCTAGCTTATTAAGCTTAATAAAGTAGAGAGGTAGTCCCTTTCTAACTCCCTTTATAATCCGAGATGCTTTAGCCAATTGAATTTTCGGCTTTACAGCCTCTCCTTGAGTTGTTACCAATTCCCCTTCAAAATTTCAAAAGGAAACTTGACCCTTTCCACAATGAATGTGGACATCCTTAGGTTTAAGGTAATCCATTCCAAGTAAACACTCATGGATACCTAGGTTCATGACCCTGAATTTGACCGAAGTCGTCTTTCCTCCCAGAAAGAATTCCACCTTAGCAGTTTTCCTGGTACAAGTGACCTCACGACCATTTGGTAATTCCACAAGCAAGGTAGGTGCTTCTACTGTGGCTATTCCTAATCTTCTTGCACAAGCTCGTGAGATAAAGGAATGTGTACTGCCACAATCAATCAAGGTTTTGAAATCTTTACCTTGATAGTCCGATGGTGTCTGAATCACCGAAAATTGGCTATTCAGGCCTTTCTTGTGAAGCGCGGCATGGACTGTTGCCCTTTCAAACTTTACTTCCATGGTCTGATCTTCTTCTTCACACATTTCCTTATTGGCAACACAGGCGATTCTTCCTCTGCCTTGGGTGGCTACTCCCTGGTGGCCACAACCAATTTCTTGGAAAGGAGCTTGACGATGTCCTCCACCAAGCTTGGGACATTGCCTTTTGAAATGACCGGGCTCGTTGCAGTGGAAAGAACAGAGATTTTGGCCATTGCTTTGGGTAGGGACAAAGTTGTTCACATTGTTGGTCCTTGCTTTCTTTCTTTTTCCCCGGTTTTGACCTTGAACTCTCTTCACTTGGGGCCTATATGATCCTCTATTCTGGTCATTATAAGACCAAGTTTTGTTACTTCTTGGCCTAGCTTGCACCTCCTGAATTATGGGCACAACTCGAATGAGTGCATCCTGTAGATATGTTGGGAGCATAGATTCGAGGCGGGTATTCACTAGTGGGTTTAAACCAGCACAAAATTTTGACACTTGCTATGTCATATCCATTTGTGGCGCATACTTCAGAAGTGAGACAAATTTTAAGTAGTATGCGTTAAGAGTGAGATCCACCTATTTCAGCTCATAGAGCTCATTCATTTTCTGCATGTAATACATAGGTGGTAAGTATCTTCCTTGCACAGCTTTCTTCAGCTTTTCCCAAGTAATGGATCCTTCCGAGATCCCTTGATCTTTGCACCATTGCTTCCACCAAAGCTTGGCTTCGCCGATGAGCTTCAGCTTGGCGAGCATAGCTTGGTTGGTGAGTGTAGTACCGGCCGCTTCAAAGTAATCTTTCATGGACTCTATTCAAATCTTAGCATCCGCTTGGACAGTCCTACATTTCCTGTCAAATTTTGGCGGCTTCATCTACTTGAGAAGAAACGTCTTCTCCTAGATCACAACTGTACTTCATGTAGGGGGCGGACTGGGAATCTATACCTGGGGTTGTGCCTGGATAGAGGATTCTTAACGTTATAACTTGCTAATCGTTATGATTTATATTTCATACCCAATTCAGCTATCAACCAAGAACCCTAGCCACTTAACTTTTTATCAATTCTCATAGACAAGACAAACATTGATAAAAAGAAGTCTTATTTTATTTATATGGACATAACCCTTTCAGAGTATAATAATTCTTGGGATGATAGAGCAAGTATTACATTAGTTCGAGGAGAATAATGTTGTGTTACATCTAGCTACGAAAACTGGATAATAGTATGGTTTCAGGTCATGGATCTTCAGGAATCGATAAGTCATCGAAAGATTAGGGTATCCTTTCCTTTGGTACACATTCTTCTCATAGCATCCGAGCACCTTGATCTTGTCGGCGAGGATTATGCGGGTCACTTCCTCGTATACATATGAGTTCAGCTCAACCCTCTGACCTGCGATATGTAAAGTTGAGTTTACGTGAGCCTCCACAAAAATTAACAGCTTCACAATCTTCAGGTCCTCCAACCACTTGATCCTCTTTAGGTTGGTTCGAAGGTATGCAAACCGGTAGGCAGCTATGTAATAGATTCCTGAGTCACCCGTCGCCGTTCCACGTACAAAGGCGATGGATTATAAATACAGTCTAGCACTATAACAGAAACGAAGCGTAGACACGCATGTTAGACGCGCAAAGTCGGGCGCATCTAAACGTGCGTGTAAACGTGTGTGTAAATAGACACGAATTTTGCGTCTATATATCCATGCAAATAGACGCACTAGCAGACACACAATTATTTAACCACCTAAAATTAGCAATTCACATAATTAAAAAACCAAAATTAATAATTATTTAACCACTTGAAATTGATTCTTGAGCATGCACATGTGCGCATGATAAAAACCATAGAATTAAGAATACACATTGAATCATTGAATTAAAAAAATAGTTAATAGCCTGATCAAGAAGTATTTTCTTTTAACACATTTTTTCTTTTAGGTTTTTTGATTGATTCTTCCATACTCCGGCATGTAAAAAGGAGGGAGCTGAGCATAGTGACCTAAGGAGAATAGGGCATCGGCCTCAGGTTCTGTCTCGGTACCCAAGAAGCCACCAAGCCCTCACAAGGCGACAATTAATCATTTTCTGACGCTCACTTTTATTTTCACTCCAACCTTCCTTACTTTCTTCTTTTCCAGCAAGATGCCACCCCTAGGAAGACAAGGCATCGACCCCGGGTCAGACTCATCCCGAGGAACCTACCAGGCCTTCACAAGGCGATGATCAACTGCTTATAAATTTTCATTTCATTTCTTTTCTATTGTTATGGGGGGTTAGAACCCCTTTCTACACACTTTGTATATATTTATTTTCTTTGAGATATTCAGGGGTTTTTTCTCTCTATCATCATCATTTTTCCTCTGGTAGGCTTCTCTAATTGCCTCACAACTAACAAGAACTCCTAGAATGGCCGCCTAGAAGGCTAGCAGAGCAGGATCACTAGGACTACCTTCTAAAATAGGTCTTTCGATGCCTGGAAATGTCTTTACGGGAGGCAACAACTACTCAAACCTCCCCCAGACATACCTAACCTAAACCTGGGACTTCATGCCTTGAACGCCGGTTCCCCAATAGGAAAAGAAAATCACCTACAAGTACACAGACATATATAGCATAAAAACACGTTACTCACAAAGGAGAGATATCACCTAGATAGGGCCACGAGAAGCTTCCGCGCAACAAAAGGCTCCTTCCAAGCTCTTCTTTGAACCTGTCTAGCACAAGACTAAAACAAGAAACCATTAACTGCACCCGCACTAAACAAACAACTGGCCCTCTTGGCCTAACGAAATAAAACACTTCACTTGAAAAACTGATCGACCCTCTTGGCCTAATGCAATAAAGAATTTAAAACCTCGCAAAACTGGCCCTCTTGGCCTAACGAGATCAAACGGAATAGCACCTACACATCCCTACCCAAAATAATGCTGATATACAATAATATACTCCTTTCCAAGGAGGAAAAATAGGGCTCACAACCCTAAACTAAATGCATAAGGTTATGACCCATCCCTCCTGCATATATAGCAAGAGGCGTACGCATAACATATTGTCTAATCAGCCTATGGGTCCAGGATGACAATGGTAGATTAGTCTCGACTACTCTTTGCATCATCCATATCAACCATCGCCTGCCATATATTGCATGCTCTGATAACATTCCCCACAAGCGACCGGGTCCTATCTCATTATTGATAGCAATATCCAAACTAGGACCACAGTTGAAGAAAAGGTCTTCTTCATAAGCAAGATTTTCCAGTGAATCTGCAAACTGATTCTAGTAACCTAGAATCAGTTGAAAAGATACTCTCTCAAACTCCTCAAGTAGGGTCATCGCAGTTCGATGATACATACAAAGGATGGGATTCCGCACTGTGTATGTCCCATCTAGCTGATTCAGGATCAACTGGGAATCCCCTTTTACTAACAATCGCCGAATACCACCTTGTTTGGCAATATGCAGTCCCATAATCAAGACTTTATGCTCCACCATATTGTTAGTGAATCCTACCCCGAGATAAGCAGTTAACTTCATCGTAACTCTACGTCGGGGATCTCAGATTAATACTCCAATACTCCCTTTTTTATTAGGGCCCCTGGACGCTCCGTCAAAATATAATGTGTACGTCCACAATGGGTTTACATAGCCTACCATTACGAACTCCTCTACTCGTAATTATGATAGTCAAAATTTAGCATGTTGAGAGGATGAACTGACGGCCCCTTCCCACCTTCTTCATTAAACTCAACAGGGATACTTGTCAACATTCGTAAGCAGTGATGGTAGAAGAATTTGATCTCCCACACAAAGGTTCCGTCTTCTTGCTCAATCACTTTGTATCCTTTGCTCCACCAGATGAGTTTCCCCTGATGGTATCTCTGCTCCAGACATGGGTGCTCCAAATAAGGAATTAGCTGCCCCATCAACCAGCTTTAAGCTCTTTTGCAGGTCTCAAATCATCCCCAGCATGGACCTGCAATGCGTTTTACTGTATTAGCATACTTAGAAATAATAAGGTTTAATCTTATTAAGATTAACCTTATTGTTAAACTCTACTCCCTATAGATCAGCTAGTAGAATAGACCTATTTTTCCCTAGCCTAACAATCTTGTAGGGGCCATCCCATTTAGGTTCCAGCTTCCTTCGAAACAGCTCCCTACGAGCATCATAATACAAAAATAATTGCCATTTTTTAAAGGTATACTTCTTTGCTTTAAGGTCATGCAACTGCTTCATCCGACGTTTAGCTACCTCCTGATGTAATAAGCTCTGCAATTTCAACTCATCCAGGTGGGCTATGGTCATGAAACGTTCAAAGAGTGAATCCTCATCTCCCAAAGAGTGGTTAATTGCAAACCGTATGGTTGGTAACTCGATTTCAAGGGGTAACACACACTCTTCCCCATAAACCAATTTAAATTAAGTATGGCAGGTAGCCCGCTTGAACGTTGTATTGTACGCCCATGCTGCCACATACAACTTCTTGTCCCAGTCTCGTTTCTTCTCAGAGACTATTTTAGACAAGATACCCACAAGCTGCTTATTAGTACTCTCAACTTGTCCATTTGCTTGCAGATTATAAGGGGTTGTTTTATTATGCTTGATTTGCCAAGCTTCAGTCAAACTTTTGATCACTTTATTCAAAAAGTGGGTTCCACGGTCCCCGACACTAGTTCCTTTAATGGACCGAAACGGCAGATAATCTACTCTAAAAGGAAACTTGCAGTCTCTTTTGCATTGTCCAGCCTCGTCACCTGCGCTTCTGACCATTTTGTAAAATAATTAGTTGCTACTATAATGTATCTCTTCTGGGTAGTAGACAACGGGGTGATAGGACCCACAAAGTCAATGCTCCACTTCTCAAATGGAAGGACAACCATGATAGGCGTAAGTGGGTGTTTCCTATTCTCTGTACTGTCATGTCTTTGACAAGTATCACATCTCTTAACGTACTCAAAGGCATCTTGGAAGATGGATGGCCACCAATATCTAGCTCTTAAAGCTTTCTGTGCCGTCAACCATCCCACAAAGTGCCCTCCACATGCAGAGTCATGGCACTCTTCCAAAATAAAAGGAACCTCGTCAGGCATCACACATCGGTGGTAGATATCATCAACACCCTACCGATATAGTATTCCTGCGATCAAGGAAAACTTCAAAGCCTGCTGTTTAATTTTCCTCTTTTCAGATTTCGATAAACCAACTTCAATCTCCCCTATTGATAGATAATGTGTAATAGCAGCATATCAAGATGGGATAGAAGCTGTATCAATTTTAAACATTTCTTCAATATCACTTCCTTCAGCCAAAGTCTCTTTCGACTCCTCGAAATCCACAAGGCATTCCACAATACCCTGAAACCTTGGTGGCTTACTCTTAATCTCATAATTGAACTCCTGCAAAGTGATTAACCACTTTGCCAAACAATCAGGCGGTTGCAGCTTGTTCATAAGCAACCTAAGCCCTTCCACCTTCGTATAGAACACTACCTTCTCATAGACGATGTAGTACCTGAATTTCTTAGTCCCAAAGACCATCTCAAGACACAACTTCTCCATGTAGGTGTAGTTAATTTCTGAAATGCTCAATTTTCGACTAGCAAAAGCTATCGGATGATACCACTTTTCCTTCCAAATTTGGGCTAAACAGCAGGCTGATACTATGCATGGTGGCTGCTAAAAATATATAAAATACCTCACCTCTTTTAGGTTCTTTTAAGACTAGCGTTTTTAACAGCTCCTGTTTCACATCCTCAAAAGCTACCTTACAAGGGTCGCTCCATTCAAACAGATAGCTAAAGGATAATAAATTTGTTAATGGCAATGTCCTTTTTGCCAAGGAATTTATAAACCTCCGATAGTACCCTATCGATGACAGAAAGCTATGTACCTCTTTCGGAGTGCGTGGTGGACTCATAACAGTTATAACCTTGATCTTTTCAGGGTCAGTTGCAATCCCGACTGAACTGATCACATGACCTAGCAATAGCCCATAAGGCACTCCAAAGACACACTTCCGTGGGTTAAGAGCAATACAAAATTGTCTGTAGCGCTCAAAGCACTTTCTTAAAATAATCAACATCCTTTCCCTTACAACGGCTGCCCCCAGGTCATCGATAAATACTTTCAATTCATCTGGGGAGATGTCACCAAAGGTCTTCTCTGTTGTTCGTTGCCATGATCCAGGTGCATTTTGTACAAACCAAAGGTGATCACATGGTATGCAAAAGTACCAAAGACAGTAATAAAAGTCATTTTTAACTTGTCCTCTTCTACAATTGCCATTTTGGTTGTATCCTGCAAAGCAATCCATAAATGAATATATTTCCTTACCCGCTAATTGATCCAAAATCTGGTCAATAAACGGCAATGGGTAGTAATCCTTAACCGTATGCTTATTCAGCTCTTTAAAATCTACACATATTCGGATTTGGTTATTTTTCTTCTTCCTGATAATAACTGGTGAACACCATTCCGTGTGTTGTACAGGGAAGATTAAACCAGCTTTTCTTAACTTCTGTAACTCCTCAAACAGCTCGTCCCTCAATTCAAAAGGCATATGCCTTACTTTCTAACACACAGGACGATTGCCTTCTTTTACATGAATAGTATGAACGGCAAGGCTGGGAGGAATACCTCTCAGCTCATCATAACTCCAAGCAAAGATATCGCGGAATTCTTGAATCAAGGACACATGGTCCTCTCTTTGTGCTAAACTGAGCATGGAACAAAATTTAATTGGCTGCGAATCATTCAGCGTGCCAAGGACTAACTCAATCACATCCGCATCTCTTATCCTATCTTGCGGCTCTATTGGCTCATTTAGAGTTACCTGATAAATATCCTCTGTAGTGGACCCTTCTTTAGATTCATCACTGGATGATGTCTCACTACCAGATGGATCATCTGCTGTCTCTAATTCAATAGAGGATAAAGCAGCTCTCTCACTCTGAGGAGACTGAGGGTAAGCATCAACTATTACTCGATTAGCACCTCTACTTAGAACCACTCGACCGGTGGGTATATCGACTTGACAATCTTTTCGTAAGATCCAAGGCCTACCTAGCAAAACTCGATAGCTAGGACGTCCTGCAAATCTTATCACCCTAAAGTCCAAGAAGCATTCTACACTTGCAACTGTAACATGGACTTTAGTAACACAACCTTCTGGTTGCCTTAGACTGTTATCAGCCATTCTAAGAAGGGTGGAGCTATCTTTTTGGATGCCTAGACCCAACCTCTCCATCAACTCTGAACTCATGATATTGACGTAGGACCAAGTGTCTACAATAGCATGAACCACTAATATTCCATCCACATATACTGGAACCCTAGGGCAATTCTTTTCAGCATGATCAAACCAATCTTCCCCTACTCGTGCTATGCCCAAAGGTTCTACAATATACTCGATACGCAGGATCTTCTTAAATTTCTTGCATACTCCTAGAGATAATTTAATCAATTGTAAGAGGTTTATATCTGGTTTGACTTCGCAAAGAAAACTTGCTAAATCAAAATCATGATAGGTAGCCAAAGCTCTCTTTTCTCGCCAGACCATTCTTTCTTTTGGTCTCAGGACCGGCTTTGGTGCTTCTTTTTTAGCTCTTGCCTTCTTTCTTGGTACTTCCTCATCCTTCTTAGGATCGATTTTCCTGTCAACAAGCCTTAGAGGTCCCCCTTCCACGCTAGGATTCTTGACTTGCGTCCCCTTATCCCCTTGCTTAGGGTTTTCCTCGACCGGTTTTGCATTATCTTTATCAAACTCTTTAGCCTTTTGGCCTCTTATCATGGCTCGTAGGTTAGAAGTTTCACTGACATTGATGCGTACAGCCTCGATAAGGCTGACTCCATTGCCTTGTGGCAACTCTTCTATCGTAGTCTTTTCCCTTTGCAGCATTTGTCTTGGTCCATCATTTTGCTGCAGGTTATTACCTTGTGCTCTATGATTAACTGGACCTGGCTGTTTACTCCCTTGTTGGAGGGAACTAATCTTACTCCAAGAGGTAGCGGCTAAGTGGCCCGACTTTCCACAAATATCACATTTAACATTTGGACAATTTCTAGGAAAATATTATCCGCCACACCACTTACAAGTGAATCTTGAGGGACCACCTTCTTTAAGGAGTCGACTCCCTATCAGATTCTACTGCTTCTTCAAGAAATTGACGTCAACAGCTATTTTCTGATATTGTTCAGAAATCATGTCGGTGTAATGCTTCATCAAATTGGCAATAGGAGCTTAAAATGATGGAATCACACCCCCACCTGAAGTGGCTTGACTTGGTGGAAGAGAGGAAGAACTTACGCTTCCTCCTACACCTAAAGGACTATGTGTAGCAGTTGGGTTACTAATACCAGTGCCTCTTATGCGTATCGAGCTACTCCTTTGAGGAGAATAGTGACTTATGATCTCCAACCACCATCTAGCCCTCTCAATACGTTCTGCTTTTCGTATTTCGGCTTGACGGTCCTTGTCAGAGGACATAAACCAACTTTCTTGGTCCCTAAAAACCCTAGATTCGAGAACCACCACTTGTTGGTAGCTCTCGGCATACGCACCACTGATGGGACCTGAAATGGGCTAGCATTGGTTATGGCACTAGCTAGACCTCATGCTCATGACACACAAACACCCTCACTGCCTCGCGGAGTAGGAGCGTCAATCTAATGCTAAAGAACAAACTGTCCTAAAGCCTAATTTATGCATTTATAGTTTATAGTTTTGTATTCCAACGTTTCCCTCTCTATAAACTCCACAGAAGGAGAACCCATACATATCGGCAATGCCACAATCACATACATACATGGAGGCAACCTCTCGGTAGAAACACTGCGGCCCCACTGCAGCTCTCCTACATCGCAGGAATTGGCCCCTTGATGCGCTGCTCAACATATAACATAAACGAACACAAACTCCTCTTTTTTATATTTCTCGTCCAAGAGATATACTATGTTTCCTCACTTAACATCCCTTAGGAAACCGACCCTCTATCCTACGGCAAGGGATAACCTTACACTCTCAATCGTGAGTCAAAGTCCTAAGAAAACAATTGTTATGTAGTCCAGGAGCTTTTCCTTTGATACCATGAACTATGCATAGTACATAATGTGAGTGGTTTAGTGCACAAACAGAAGAAAATCGGCATTGTGTATCGTGGGAAACCAATCTTTTCATGATTTCCATGCTAGCGTTTATGTACTGAAACGAGGAGAGACACCGAGCCTCATGCTCATGCTGCCTTCCCCTTTATTTTAAAACAACGTCCTATAGGTATGATGCAACACATAAACTAGATTTTAGTTGATATTTTGACGCTCAACCTCCCCTCTCACCCTACCATTTAATGTTTTGCATTCGTTGATAGGTGAAAGAGTCATTTTACGTGCTTTTCCTTATAAAGAAAGCGATAAACATGAACAAAAACATAGAAGCGAGGGTAAACCGAGGCCAAGCTCGTGCTCTACCTTCATTATACATTACACAAACACACATGTAATTTTTTGGAAATTTCCTTTTGCCGTTTCCTTATTTTTTCCCATTTAAAACCCATTTTTCACAATTTTTTGTATTTTTTCTCTATTTTCTTCAATAAAAAATGACTAGAAATTAAGATTAATTGTGGGTTGTGGCTCTTAGGTTCCTTGACAGCAAAATTTCATGGTTTTATAGGTATTATGTCTCATATTTCCTATTTATTTTGCAAAAACCCTGTTTTTACCCCTTAAACACGTGTTTTTTGAGTTTTATACCATTAATTTCAACCATATCACTTATGATTTTCTAATTTTCAGATTATAAATTGATAAAACTCATAGAAAACAACATCATAATGCATAATCAGCCCATGCAAACAATGTTTCATCAACCAAATAGCATAAAAACTCATTTTTTCTTCATAAAATTTGAATTACTGCTTAGGCTTTGTGTCTCAAGATCTCGGTTTTGGTGCGGGACTGTGGGTCAGCCCACATTCAATGTCCAACATCTTCATAATCAGCAATCTTTATGTCTACATTAATCCGGGAGCAATCTGGTGCCAACCGGACAAGCTTTCCTTCACCATTCTTCATTTTCCTCTTGCACACAAGAACAGCCCCTGAGGGGAGAGAGAGGGAGGAGAGAGAAAGACTAGAATTGGCTCTCTTCATTCAGGCCACCATTGGACGAGTGAAGGACGATCGATTGCATAGGTTGTTTGCAGGCAGGCATCTCCATCATGATGGCATCAAGCGAAAAAATCGGGCGCAAACAGCATCACGTTGCCTTCTTCATGCTCACGTTTTTTTCATCTTGTTGGTTAAAAAATTTGAGGAGGGGGGTCAAGCTCCCAAAGGTAATGCACAATTTGGCCTCCCAAGTGTCCACCCTTTCATATCTTGACTGATCCTTGGCTCCTTCCTTGTTCGGGCTTCGATTCGAGTGTTGTAAATTTTTGTGCATCTGGCTTGACATCCTGCATTGACTAGCAACTCCTGACAACCCACATGATAGTTAGAATAATTATAAAAAATTTACAAGTGTCGCTCGGGCGTCTTTTAAAAGTCGTCTTTCACTTGGTGCTTAAAATCGTCCTAGCTAGAGCCACCGCCTTCGATGTTGAATATTTTTCCTCTAAATTCTCAAATTTTTGGCAAATTTTTGGCTCATCCCAGGCTCAAAACTCCGCTCTCAGAGCCTTCTCTTTATCTATAAAGGGCGATTCTCGAGTGTGGTATCAAGCTCTCCCGGAGGCTACAAGGGGTAACTGGGAGGATCTCAAGACCGCATTCATGCATGAGTGCCAAGATACAAAGCCTCCTGAAGATATTCGGAGATAGCTCCTAGATCTTTGCCAAACCTTACTAGGGGAGTACCAAGCATATGAAGGCATGTTTATAGAATTATGGGATAAATGGACAACCTCCTTAGCCAAGGGAGAGAAAGTACTTGATTTCCTTAAGAAAGATTGTTTTCTGGCCGGACTCCACCCTCTACTAAGGAAGAAGGTCAAAGGAAAGTTTCCCACATCCTATGAAGAATCGGTCACTTATGCTGGGGAGAAAGATAGAATATTGAAGTATCAATCTCAGTTGAAGGAGGGAGTTGAGCCCATGTAGGTTTTACCAACTATGCCAAGGCCTAGAAAAATAGCAAAGGCCCCACTTGAACCAGAGATGCCACAATAAGACCTCCTACAACGCATTACTAATCAACTTGAAAGCCTTTCATTGAATTTGGTGCAAGGAGTACGGCCCCCTCCCCTCACAAATGAAGGCAATCCACGTCCAAGAGACAAGAATTAGAGTATATTTGCTATAATTGTGGGGAGAAGGCCATGGTATGTACTTTTTTTCCTCATTCGAGGCACTTGCCAAGAAATGGGTTCCAACCAAGAAGGAGGGGACAACAAGTGACACCACCTAGGGAGAGGCTTGTTCCATTGAATCCAAGACCTCCACTACCAGTTCAAGTTCTCCATCATCCTCAACCACTTGTAGAGGTGCCGCCCTTGCTTGTCCAGTCGCTAGAGAATCATGATATGAGGATGATTAGTTTGAATGATAGTGATGTCAACAAAGAGAAGGCCAAAGTAGGGGAGGTTGAAGCAGTGCCGGTGAAGAAAGCCTGCAGAATTGAGAGGTTGGAGCCTACACTACTAGAGGAGGTTGAAATTATGGAAGAGGAGGCAGAGTCTTCAAAGGGTGCAAAGACACGCAGCAGTAAAAAGGGGAGAGCTCACTCACATCGACACACTCAACTAGATGATTTTTCCCTGGGTAAAGGTACTAGAGCTTATGATTTTCTTATTGATGTGAGGAATCAAGGGCCAAAATTTTCATGGCCACAATTACTACATCTATCTTCAACAATGCGTGAACAATGGTCAAAGATGATAAGCATTAGACCCATGAAGAATAGACACGTGAATGCAATCTAGGCTAGAAAGACGAAAGATATTGTGCCTCTAGTGGAAGCCGAAATCAATGGGCAGAGAGTATCAAAGATATATGTGGATGGAGGTGCAGAGATTTGTGTCATGGCAGAAAAGTTGATGGATCGTTTGGGATTAGAGGTAAATGAAACTACTGAATTTGGGGCCAAAATGGCTAACAACATAGTAGTAATTTGTTTGGGAGTTATAAAGAAAGTCAAGGTAAAGGTGTGTGGAGTGCAATTGGAGCTTGACATGTATATGATGCTAGTGAAGGGGAATGGCTATCCACTCATTCTCGGGCGACCATGGCTAATGGGAATGAAAGCCAGAAAATATTGGGAGACAGGGGCTTTAGAGCTAAGGCTACAAAAGGGGCTGCAGAAAAAATGGAAGAGCACTATCTACAACATGAAGGAGGGCCGACAAGAGGATCTTGTGTTAAAGACCACCGCTGATGAATGGAGTTCTAGCGAGGATTGGTCATCTACGAAAGAGGGGGAGTCTTCTAATGAGGAGGAAGAAAGCTCTCTAGAAGTGATGGGGATTACATTAAAAGGGCCTTCTACTAGTGAAATTCCGTAGCAGCTTCCAAACGTCGAAAAGGAGGGGTTACAGAAAATGTTGGCTAAGGATCTATCAATTGAGGAGAAGGAAACCTACATGGAAGTGGTGATAAAACACTCTGCACTTTTTATTTCTGATTATGAACATATCATAAGTGTGACAACATTACAACGTCACATTAATCTAAAAGAGGGAGCAAGGCCAGTGGTACAGTGACTATGACGATTGGGAGTAGCTCAACGAAATACTCTACTCACAGAGGTGCAACGACTTTTGAAGGCAGGTTTCATCTATCCAATAGGGGACTCAGAGTGGGTTTCACCTGTAGTGGTAACACCCAAGAAGAATGAAAAAGTGAGGATTTGTGTGGACTACAAGCCGCTAAATGTTGCAATAAAGAGAGATCACTTTCCTCTTCTCTTTCAGGATAAAATACTCAACGAGGTGGCCGGGCATGAGAGATATAGTGTTTATGATGGGTATTCAGGTTATTTTTAGATTTGAATAGCTGAGGAGGATCAATAGAAGACCACCTTCATCACACCTTGGGGGTATTTTTCTTACAAAGTAAGGCCATTTGGATTAACAAATGCCCTGGCTACCTTCCAACGATTCATGAATTATGTCTTCCAAACATATTTTGGTAAGTTCATCAGGGTCTTTATTGATGATTTTTGTATTTATATCTCTAAGGCTCTACATTTAGGAAAGATGGATGAATGTTTCAACCACCTCGCACAAATGGGAGGGTAGCTAAACCATGAGAAGTGTCATATTGGTGAAAGTAGTGTAACTCTGTTAGGGCATGTCATAAGTGAGAGGGGCATTGAAGCGGATCCAAACAAAATTAAGGCCCTATTGGCGGTGCTGTCACCATCTTCTGTGAAGCAACTAATCTCTTTCATTCAGAAGGTGCGATATATGGGGCAGTTCATTCATCTCCTCTCCCAATTAGTATTTCCATTATAACAATTGTCCCACTTTGAGGAGTTCCTGTGGAGTGACGAAAGCGAAAGGTGCTTTCACGAGGTAAAGAAGGCTCTCAGCATCTTCCTATAATTTTACAGCCTTGCTAAGATCAAGGGTTTTTTTTCAACTCGAGTTTTGGGAAAGATGTTCTAGGAAAAGCACCAATACAAAAGGATGCTAAAACTGGCGTGATGAGGCTGATTTACTTTTTTAGCAGAGTAACGACAGCATCAGAACGAGGGTACAAGATGGTGGAGGTGATGGTTTTGTCTCTAATGTTTGCTGTAAGAAATTTTTGTCCTTATCTTCTCCCTAGGCTATTCACAATGATCACGACAAAAGAGCATTTTCCCTATGCCTTACAACACATGGATGTTTCAGCCAGAATCACTAAGTGGGTGATATAACTCCAAGAGTTTGACTATACCTTCAAGGTGGAGGATTCTACTCAAGCATGCCTAGCTCATTTGTTGACTATCAAAAGAAGGAAAAAGAGAAGGGAAAGGTAAAAGAGGAGACACCTCCTGTTGAGGACCCGCCACGGGTGAAGAATGCCCATGCCCTCTACTTGAATGGGGCGTACAAGCGTATTAAAGAGAGAGCGGCAGCAGGAATAGTGGTGTTCAGTCCCGAAGGTGAAAAACTTTATGGAGAATGTATCAGCTTGGAGGATGTAGGATGTCCATTCTGACAATGAGGCAAAATATCAAGCCTTGCTTTTAGGTTTGAGGTGGTGTCTCTCACATGGTGTCACTCGACTTAATGTTTTTGGAGATTCTATGCTAATTGTTAAGCAAATGAAAGGAATATGGACTTGTAAAAATGATAACTTAGCAGTGAAAATGAGAGAAGCTAAAACTCTCATGAGGAAGCTACAAAAAGCCCAAATCTATTTTGTGCCAAGGCACACAAATGGCGACGCAGGTGCTCTAGCAGCTAAGAAATTGAAAGAGGTAATGGTGGGCATGATTACAACAAAGATTCCCTTGTTTCAGGGTAAGTTTCAACTACAAGATGTGCTTTATTTTCATGAGCATGGTGAGGCATCTACACATATGAGTAAGAGTGAGAAAAGGTGGCAAGCTACTAAGGCCACTAAATACCACTTGATAAATGATGTGTTGTATTGCAAAGGAAAGGATGCAGTGCTTAGAAGGGTGCCAACAGCAAAGGAGATTATGGATGTGATTAAAAGCTGTCCTGAGGGGGTTTGTGGTGGACATTTTTCTCAAGAAATAACCAACAGAAAGATTCTCCAAGTCGGTTTTGTGTGGCCTAGTCTACATTGAGATGTACAACATTGGTGCCGCACTTGTGATGATTGCCAAAAGGCTAGACCAAGGAAGATAGTGCATGAGGAACAAAATCCCATAACTACATATGGCCCATTTGAGAAATGTGGGATTGATGCAATAGAGCTACTCCCATGAACTCAATATGGCAAGGAATACATCATAATGGGTGTGGACTACATGACGAGGTGGGCAGAGGCTTCAGCAACTAGTAGGATCACAGCCCAAGAAGTGGAAAATTTTGTGTTTGAAAACATTTGTTCCAGGTTTGGCACGCCTTTGTAATTATCTTTGGCCGGGGTTCTAGTTTTAGGGCCAATCTAGTAGGTGAGCTAATGGAAATGCTAAAAATCAAGCGCATGCATTCTACTCCCTACTACCACAGTGTAATGGTTTGGTAAAAAAAGTGAATGGGTTGATTTGTAAGATAATTACCAAGCAAGTACACGTGCTTGGGATAAAAAATTGAGTGCAGCTCTTTCGGCCTATATAGGACTTCATTCAGAACCTCACTTGGCTATACTCCATTTCACCTCATCTATGGCCAAGAGCCTTTTCTTCCTATAGAGGTGGAATTGGCCAGCTTACGTGTTTTAGTAGCCGATTGAGAGAAGAATCAAGATAAGAAGTTAAAGAAAATTATATTGGATCTAGGGAGGCTAGAGTTCGATAGAGAAGCAACAATCCAACACTATTCCATGCAGGCTGAAGAGAGGAGAAAGACATTTAAAAAGAAGCTAGCTAGCAAACACATAAGGGAAGGATCACTTGTGCTATGCTATGATAACCGCTTTGATAATAGAAAGGATGCTAAACTTGTGTTCAAGTGGGAAGGGCCATTCATAGTCATAAGGAGATATCCAAATGGTAGCTACAAGCTAGGTGACATGGATGGGAGAGTTCACAAGACAAGGGTAAATGGATGGTGACTCGAGCCTTATTTTCAAAGAGAGAGGAACACTTTGGAGCAATCATTTGATGAAGAGCCAACAATGAGGGAGTGTAGTCCTCCTTGCTCTATTGGTCCATCATTAGCAAGCTAGAGGCATAAATGCATCTAGCCTAAGGGGAGGACTAATGATCTAGGTATTTTACAAAATCGGATTTTTACCACAAAATTTGGCCAAAACCCCTATCAAGAGCCTTACCATATCACTTTGGGTTTACTCTTCAAGTACTAGGTATGCTACATTACTTCTCGATTATGATAACTCTAGCAAATGGTGAGAACAAGTTCTTAGGAGGGATGTCAATGTAAAGGGTAAAAGGGATGGTTATCTTAGTGAAGATGGAAATGTATTACACCTAGGAGTTGAGTGATGCATATATTTTTCAAAGGACTATCCTCCAACTACACATGGGTTTTGCTTGTATCACTAAGATTTGGAATCTATCACCATCATTAGAGGACACCTCACCCTAGTACACAAGTCAATATCCACATCATGGTGTCATTTGAATCTTACACAAAAGCTTACAATAATGGATTCCTTCTGTCACATGCTTATATGTATTTATATATATAAAAGGAACTAAAGTCAAAGCAACTTTTGGAAGCCATTTTTTCTAATCTCAATAACTCCCAAGGGAAAGAAAATTTTAAAAAAATTCTCATGCTACCTGATCTGGTCTACAAAGTTGCAGAGGAAATATTTCTCAGATCCTTCACCGATTTGAAGTTACGAACGCGCAGACTGCTGGCTACATGCAAATTTCTTCTCTCTTTCACCACATAAAATTTTCATTCTATCCTTCTTATAAATATATTATAATAATGTGCTTTGGGCACCCACCTCTTGTAATCTAGCTCCCTTTCTCTATTTTGTCTACCATCACCCTTGGCTTCTTGCATGATAACCAAGGTGGGGACTTGTCCCATCCACTATTCTCCATATTTTCAAAGATACCATACATCATCTAGGATTATGTTAATCAAGAAGATTATCCTAATCTAATCTCTCGTGGAAGCTATATAAGGAGCCCATGGAGATGTAAAGAGACAAGGAGAATGACAAGCACATGAGAGCACTCTAGAATAGCCTCATGCTAGTCCATCTCTTTGAGGTAAGTTATGAGTGAGTCTCTTTTATTATGTAGCATAATGGAAAACTTCCTCTACCTCTTCTCCTCTTGTCTCCCTCTCTTCTCATCTTATTATTCCATGAATGCATAATGACAAGCTTCCTCTACTTCTTCTCCTCTTGTCTCCCTCTCTTCTCATATCTCTCTCTCTCATATTCTAATATGGTTTCTAGTACATATATTCTCTCTTGTGAACTTGTGTCTTGGTTATTTTCATTATCTTTGAGGAAAGGGATGTCCTAGCCCATCTTCGCTTTGGCTAGGTGGTGCCCCTCTTTAGTTCTCTTAGTGAGGATTGGAGGTTGGGTGGGTAAGAGGCGACCCATTCATGTTTTCAGCCCTCACTATGATCTCATCCACCTCAAAAGCTTTGGCTTTCATTGGCTATTGATGCATTTCTTCTTCCTATTTTTTGAGATGCTCACCATATCAACCTTTTGGAATACCATCATGTATGATGACTATTCTCTATCTTTATGAAAACCTTAGATTATTTAGCTCTTGCATTAATTGAATCTTTGATACTTCATTGCCAAGTGTAGGAGCACCAAAACACTGAGGCAAAAGAGTGGATTCAAGTCTTATAGCAGGTTGTCTAGACTTAAATCAAGAGTTAAAGGTAGAATTTGATCTTCTTTGGTGGAACATCCCAGAGGAATAGTGAGTCAGAGTAGCTTGGGATAGATGAAGAAAGTTGATATCCCTTGGCTGGTGGTCTTGGATTCAGTTGAGACTCTCACCCTCCACCAAGCACCATCAGAGTTGTCACCTCTATCTCAAGCTTAGGATCAAGCATAAGCCACACTCTGATCAAGGGGGATAGATCCCCCCTGATCATTAGGATTCGGGGATAAATCCCCAAATCCTAATGATCCAAGCTAGGGTCAAGTAGGTGGAGATCCTAACACTGATGATGAATAGCTATTTAAAAATACCTCTCGTCCCACCTAGGACGTAATGAAATTAGCCACTAATGCTCAGCTTTAGGCTTAATTGATCAAATTCAAGGCCCTCTCCCTCAAGTGATTGCACCACATTCATGCCCTCCATAGTGCCGAGATCATGCACAAGCAGGAGTTGAATGGCATGCATGCCTGCCTTACTTGAGTGTCCTTTGAGGAACAAATGGCCAATAAGTAAAGAGTCTCTTCATATTCTCTCTCTCTTGCATGAGTCTTTATTTTTGTATTTCCCTATTTGGGGTTTGGGGATGGTAAACTTCCATCACCCCTAAACACTTTGGTGATCACATATAACGTTCCTTTGACCTTTCAAGATGCAGTCCATGGCATTGTCCTTGATGCCTTGTCATAGCAGTATGGCAGTGCTCCCTACAATTGTCTTCTTCCTCATTGTTGCCATTGTCAAATTCCACTGAGGGTGGTTCTGGCCTTATTCCACTCTATCCATATGCCCTTTTGGAGGCAGGTTCACTTCCACCTCTTGGCTCATCAATCTTGTTATAAGCCTTTTACACGGTAGTCTATGTCATTGTGTGGGATGCTAAGAGTTGATAAAATATCTCTCCTTTACCTTATGTGTTGGCTTCAACACATCATGCATTTTGTACTATGACCAAGATATGTGTTGAAGCAAGGAGAAGTTACCTCCCACTTGAGTGTGGTTGAAAGCTCGGACCTTGGTCCAGAGCCTTTGGTTAGTTTAGAGGCAACTAGCTAGATTCCAATTTCCCACCAATCCAAAATCTTGACTTCCAACCATTCAGGATCTGAAATCCAAAATCTAGATTCTGTAATGTGACTTTTGACTTTTGACTAGTTTGGAATTCGGAATTCCAGTGACTAGTCTGCATTTTTTACCAATCCAAAATCTCGATTTCTAACCTATTTGCATTCATTTTTGGGTTTTTCCTCCTCCACTCCTTTCCCATTACCATGGAATAACTCCAATCTCTTTGGGAAAATTTCTTAAAGTCACAAATTTATCAAGATGAAGACTTGGAGCAGTTGTTGTGTTGCCATCAACAAAATAGGGATATTCTTAGAGATTATCTAGGTGTTGTCAAATGTCAAAGAATGTAAGGGTTTTAGAAGGCATTACTTTAATCAGAGGCTATGGTAGTGCTACTTAGAGGATGTTCTTGCCTCCTCTAGTAAAGGGGAAAACATTTTTAATGTTGGTTTTCATCTATGGATAGCAAACTATTTGGGAAGATTCAAGAGAGTTGAGATCATCTGTAGGACTAAAAGGTTGTATATACATAAAATTGAAAAATATCTTAGAAAATATGAGGTTTGGGGTGCAAATGACTACATTTCAGGGATATTGGATGGCTGATTTTTGCTCATACTATGGCTAAAATTACAGTAATCATTAACCCAAAAAATATAGATGAAAAATAAGTCTTACATGTATGCACATTGGATATGTATCAAGCCATAGAAGTATTTTCTCAAAAGGATTGTAAATGGTAGCTAGATTGGGCTGAAGCACTTGTGAAAATCAAGTATAAGATAGTTGATAAAAAAGTTATGTCAATTGCTATGACTTTACCCCCTTCTAGTGATGATAAGATGTTTGAGAAAGTGTCATAGTAGTCGAGTTTAAGAGATTCGAAGGGTGTTCTGCATAAGTTTACTATTGAATAAGTGAAAGAGTTGAAGATTGGATGTGATGGGCTTCTCTTGTGAATAGAAAGAGACTATTCTGTACAAATGTTATCAAAGCATATAAAGGCTTTTGCATTTTAGCCTATTGAAATTGGTTGCATTGATTTGAATGTTGTGGTGAGGTTGTGGCTTCAATGGTTGCTTTTACATTACTACATGTTCCATGGAATCTAAGACCAATTCTTATGCCTTCGGAATACTTGCCTAAGTTGATCGAGTTGTTAAATGAGAATATCAAGAAAAAAAATTTGGAGCCGTCATCAAATTCATATTCAAATATTTGATTTACCATGCCTAAGAAGAATGGTACATTGCGGTTCATTTAGGACATGTAGCTAGTTAACAAAGTAATGATAAGAAATATTAGAGCTAGGCCAGTAGTAGATGAGTTTAGAAGCATTTATGGAAAGGCTGTCTACTCATTTAGGGATTTGTACTTAGGTTATGATTAGTTTTGATTGGCTATGGAAAATAGAGATGCAATCACTATGAAGGCACCCTTAAGATCGGTGTGTATGTGTATCCTTTCACAAGGGGCAACAAATTTTGTAGCCCATTTGATGAACACGATGAATAAGGTCTTGAAAGACTATATCCCATAGCTTCCTACGTTGTTTTTTGATTATGTGTCTATTAATGGCTATGTGGTATATAACAAAAATGAGGAGTTGGATGCAAATGGCTACAATTTATTTGTTTCCAATCACATTGCTGATTGCAAAGAGATTTTTACTCTACTAGAGGAGGTATATTTAAGTGTATAAGGTCAAAGTTTGTATTGGTGTTGATTATAGGTCATATGTGTGGACCCTATGGTAGAAAGCCTTCACCAGTTAAGATTAATGGTATTTACAAGTTGTAGGAGACATGCTCTAGTATGTTAGAAGTCATGAGGTTTTTTGGTGCATGAGTTTTTAATCTCATATGGATTCCTCACATTGAACATGTTGTTGATGACCTCTATCAGCTCCTGATGATAGGACATAAGTTCCATTGGAAAAAGAAGCACAATAAACCTATGAAGACGTTGAAAAGATAATCAAAGTCTCCATCAACATTAAAGAAGGTAGATTACTTGCATGGAAAACCTACATAGACTAGTACTTGGACCTATATAAAACCTAATGGAAACTCATCATCATGGAGAGCCCTTATGATTCGATTCCTTTTGTGGGGGTCATGCACTTTCCGTCCTATTGCAATGTTATGTTTATATGTCAACACAAAAAGCTCATTCATCTTATTCATAACACTCTTACTTTACTTGTTCATGACCAATAAATGTGTCCATGGTCATGTGCAAGAAGCTAGAAGCAGTCAGAAGATTCCTAAGCCTACATGGTGTAGACATCTCTGACTAGGATGCAAGATCACTATGGAATGGGAAAACTATGGGATGGGATCTACTCTTTGATATGTGCATCTACCTCTCATAAACCATCGTGTTGATGTTGATATAGCTAGGAGAGTGAGGATGTGGCTAGGGGTGGGAGAGTAGAAGGTGGATCTAGCATGGTTTGAGTTGAATCCTAGAGAGTCAAGACTACTAAGAAAAACTACCAAAATTCACAAAGCTATAGTCAAACTAATCTTATTTTTTTCCTTAGTGAGTGTAGAAAAGGGGCCTTTTGATTTCCCAATGGGTTGAGAAATGGACTATGGAACTAATGTAGAACGGCTTAGTTATCCTACTTGCCACAAGTGCAGCCACACAACCCAAGTCGAAGTATGACGCTAAGCTTGCTGGCTTTGCTTGGTGTAAATCAAGTGTTGTGGCTCTACTCATAATAATTAATGTGATAATGCTATATAGCTTGAACGATCTACTCTTTATTGTTGACATCAAGGCTTTGTAAGAACGAGAATATCCAATTAACGAACATTTGGTGACCTTGGTTCATAGTGTCAACTCTCTTCTCAACCTACAAGAATAAATTCATGAGTATTTTTACTAGATTTCCTCTCTATTTCTTCCCTCATCTAGCGCTTCCTCTCCCACTCTTCCTTAGCTATATAATCTTCTCAAATAAGAGAATCTTGTCCCTCTCTTTCTCTCTCTCTCTCTCATTCTCTCTTCTCTTCTCTCTTTTACTCTCTTCTTTATTTTCTATTTTCGATCACTCCTCTCTCCATTTGGTCTTTCTCTCTTCACTTCTCTCTTTTACTCTTTTACTCTCTTCTCTCCTTTCTCTCCTCCCTCTCTACTCTTTTTCTATTTTCTCTCTCCTCTCTCTACTCAGCCTACTCTCTCCCTACTCTTCTGCTCTCTCTACTCTCTTTTCTCTCTCCTACTTGTACTCTCCCTACTCTCTCTCTACTCGTCTACTCTCTCTCTCTCTCTCTCTCTCTCTACTCTTCTACTCTCTATTCTCTTCTTCTTCTTCTCTCTCTCTATTCTCTCTACTCCTATACTCTCTCTTTACATACTCTTCCTCTATTCACTCTACTCTCTATTTTTTTCTCTTCTCTTTCCTCTACTCTCTCTACTCTTCTACTACCTATTCTCTCTTCCTTTCTCTCTCCTCTCTCCTCTCTCACCTCCCTCTACTCTTTATACTCTTCATTGTCTACTCTCCTTTCTCTTCTTTATCCTCTCTCTACTATCTTTTGTACTCTACTTTTTCTCTTCTTTCCGACGTCTTCTCTTTGTTCTCACTTTTGTCTTCTCTCTTTTTCTCTTCTCTGTTATCTGTTTTCTTATCTCTCGCCTCCCTCTTCATTTATTTTCTCTCCACACTCTCTAGTTGCTCTCTCTCCTCTCTCCTCTATCTATTCCCTCTCTTGTCTCACTGACCGTCTCTTTGTTCTATTTTTCTCTCTTCTCTCTTTGCTATCCTCTCTCTACTCTCTACTCTCTGCTCTTTGTTCTCTTATCTCTCTCCTATCTACAATCCCCCTCTTCTTTCCTCTTTCTACTTTACTTTCTCTCTCCTCTTTCTCTTCTTTTTTTCTCTCTACTTCTCTCCTCTCCTCTCCTCTACCCCTACCCTCTCTCTACCCTCTCTTCCCTCTCCTCTCTCATCTCTCTACCATACTTTCTCTCTCCTCCATACTCTTTTCCTAGTCTCCTTTGCCAAATCACCCCTCTCTACTCTACTAATTTCTCTCTCTCTCTACTCTAGTCTAATTTCTCTCTCCTCTTTCCTCTCTCTACTACACACACTCTCTCCTCTCTTATCTTTTTTCTCTTCTCTCTACTCTCTTCCTAGTTTATTCTTTTATATCAAATAAATGATTAGTTATTTAATTAGGTAATATTCTTTTCTCATTGTCCTCTCTTTTCTATATATTCTCTCTCTTCTTTCTTTTCTCTCTCCTCTCTACTCCTAGCATTTCTCTATCTAGTTTGCTTTCTCTCTTCTCTCTCTCTTCTCTCCCCTCTCATCTTCTCTTTCTACTCCACTCTCTCTCATCTCTCTGCTCCCTCTGCTCTCTCCCCTTTCCTCTTCTCTTTCTGCTCCTCTCCCCTCTCCCTCTCCTCTCTCCTCTCTCTCCACTCTCCTTTTCTCTATCCTCTCTCTACTCCCTCTCTTTTCTATTCTCTATTCTCTCTCTAAAATATGTTCTCTCTCCTCCCTACTCTCCTCTCTCAAATCTCTACTCTCTACTCTCTACTCCCTCTACCCTCTTTCTTTCCTTCTATCTTCTCTCTCTATCTCTCTATCTCTATGTCTCTCTGTCTCTCTATCTCTACCTCTTTCTATCTCTCTCCACAATAGATGGTGGATATACCAACAAATTTTAAGAGGGGAATGTGCATGATACAATTTTCAAATGTTAGGCCTTGCTATTGGAATAAGCATCGATAAATGCTTTGGAGTGAGTACACTAGTATATGCATCAAAATAGGCAATACAAAAACATCAAAGACAACAAATGTCATATATCAAGGATTAACCAACATGTATTTCAAGGATTTCATAGAAGAGTATATCGATAGTTATAGTGATGGGCATACAAGAAAAAGGAAAAAGTAGGTATTTTGGCCCTAAGGATCAAATCCCTACTATTTATGTTTGCTATCCGATCAAACATAGGCCATAAGGAAAAAACATTAGAAACAATAAATTCCATATATTAAGGATTATACCAACATGTATTTCGATGATTGCAGAGAAGAATGCATCGATAGTTATAGTGATGGGTGTACAAGAAAAAGGAACAGGTAGGGATTTTGGCCCTAAGGATAAAATCCTTGCTATCTATGTTTGCTATCTAATCAGACATAGACTATGAGGAAAAGAAGTGTAAGATATGATATGTATGTGCATCCATATATAGGGGAAAATGCACATGATGATACCTTCAATCAAAGATATTGTCCTTCTATAACTGATCAACATAGCAATCCTGCAACAAAAAAAAAGATATGAAACTAAAGTTAATTCCATCAAACATGATGTGTAAGCACGTATAGAACCATAAGTTCTTGGATTAAAGATTGCTGCCTCTCCTTCAAGTTGGAATAGCTTGTTCACAAGATGCTTCATGCCATGTTGCTACCTATACTCCCTCTCTACTCTTGACTTGGCTTGCATATGAGAACTAGTAAGAACAACCCATGCAATAAATTAGTATGTCTTAAAAAACTAAACATATAATTTTTTTAAAAACTAATTAAATAAGGTCATATTTAGAAAGTTTATTTCAAAGGTAGCATAGCCACCACTTCCAAGGTTTTATGTCAAGCCAAACTCAACTCGCATGCATGCATGCCTCCTCCTTCTATTTCTTCCACTGATTAGTATTTTCCTTAGTTTCCTCCCTTACTAATTTCAATTGATTTTTTCAAATTAGGTGGGATGAGACATGCCATTGATATAGACATCTCATGCCTTTGAGTGAAGGTAGGAGAGATGTTTCATGGTGGACATTTGCATATAATCAATTGAAAATCTATCTTCTATAGATGGCTATGGAAACTCTCTATGGAGAGTTCTTATGGCCATACCCTTTTTCTCAAGTCACAAGATTTTGCGCCTTCCATAGCATAGTAATGTTATATCAATATTTGAAGAAAACAAGGTCATGCATATGATTGATAAGTTCTTTTCCCCTCCTTATTCATGACCACTACCATGTCTGCATATTGATGATGTAGGAGAAGCCAAGAGGAGTCACTAGTGTCCTAGTCCTATCTGTTGTAGACACCTCGAACATGGATGGTAGTTGCTATGGGATAGAACACCACTGTGGGATGCACTCTCCTCTCTGATATGTATAGTTGGCTCATAAACCTTTATGTTGATGTCGTAAAATGGGAGAGCAAGGATATAGTTAGGGGGCAAGGGAGTAGGCAGTGGATCTAAGGTAGTAGGATCTAAACCTTTGAGATTACTCGGTGGAACTATTAAAGCTCCCAAAGCCATGATCGAATGTGTCTAGTATCTGTCTCCTTATTAAGTGTGGAGAAGGGGCCTTTGATGGCTCAATAGCGTAAAAATTGGGTTGGGAAGGACTTGAGGGATAGGCCGAGGAATGGATTGGGGAAGGTCACTCTGTCAGGTATTGGGTCATTGTCTCTATGGTGTCAAGGCATCACTACCACTGCAAGGATTCCAACCACAAGCAAGGTTACAACCTAAGGAGTGAGGACGAGAGCACTGGCTCTGCTCGATATGAGCAAAGTGCTTTGACTCTGCTCATATGATATAATGATATTTTGAGTTCAAGGTGTGAATATCCTTGTCTAGACTAAGAAAAGAAAACTTCTATGTATGGTAGAGTTTGGTGAAATTGTTTTTTGTCTTGCTTGAGATGATAAAGGAAAGCACTTGATAGTAGGTGGATTAGATGTTGTTCAACTTTTCCATCTACCACATTTTGATTGGGATTGGTCATGATTTTACCTAATCAAGATTGAGCAACATATCAAAAAAAGATGAGTTTTCTTTATGTGTTGCAAATCCAATATTTAAAGTGCGCCTTTTAGGAAAAGAGAAAGCATTGAGCTGAGCTGGATTAGGAAAAAAGAGGCCATCTGAAAAGAAGAGGAACTTCATGAATATGAAGGGGGGAAGGGGGAGAAAATGCTAGCTAGGCAATGTGTGGAAGGGGAATGCATTGTCCTCTCTATCATTAGGAGTCCCCATTGATAACAAGGGAGGAGTTGTTGTGGTGAGCCATAGCTAGCTATGTATCTTGATTAATGTGGGAAGGTAGCGATGCAATGATTCATGAAGAGGAAAACATAATTTTTTTCAATTGATCATTTTGGTTGAAGATGAAGAGAGGAAATAATATTCTTGAAGGCATGTATGTGTTTTGTACATGAATGCTGGTGATGGCAAGGTTAAAAGGCAGAGTTTGTATCAAATTATAGTAACCATAGACAAATAATAATTTGTAGAGTAGACTTTGGTGCTGAGTGATATTGTATATGGTGATGGTACCCTATCAGACATAAATTGTAGTGTGTTCCTAAAAGAGCAAAAGGAGGTAAACTGCTTGATGTAAGCTACTATATAATATTGTATCTTATCTACTAGGAAGCTGGGACTGCAGTCAAGAAGAGGTTTTAGCTAGGACTATATCAAGAAGAGGTTTTTCATGGAATTATAGGATGAAGGCTCGATCTTCATTTGGGCAAGAGTGTGAGTCTAAGGGACTTAGGAGCTTGCATATATAATGTAGGTAGCATGGTTACTATTGAAGGAAAACTTGGCAATTAGAAAGGTCCACTATTAACGTGTCTATTAGAGTAGAAAAGAACTTCTATAAGCCTCATCTTGACAAGTCATGGTTATTGATAGAAAGGTTAGACCTTCATTGTGGGAAACAGTGTGATTCTAAGGGATAAGTCATTAGTTCAGGAGCTAGCATAGATATTGTAGGTATTGTGGTGACTATTGAAGGAAAACCTAGCAATTAGAGAGACCGACTATTAACATGTCTATTGGAGTAGAAAAGAACCACTATAAGCCTCATATTGACAAGTCATGGATGTTTGATAAAGAGATTATGCATGAAGACTAGAGTATGATTCACCATTGAGAAAGCACACTTTGTGTAGCTAAGTAGGTGAGTTTTGGGCTACAGTTGTAGCATGATTGGGAGACAAAGATGGCAATCAGTGCAAATTGAGGCGTTTGGTCCATGTGAAATTGCATTATGGAATTTTTTCTTTCATGTCCTCTATGATACCAAGATTGAATAGGAGTCAAAGACTACAATTTGTGAGCTAACTAAAAGTAATAATAGTACAGACTTGAAGACCATGTGATCATAGATAGCTTCCATGTTTGATTGTTGCATGAAGACATTGACTGCAAAAATATTGAAATAGCCAATGTGATTACTAAAGGTGGAAAAGAATTTGATAGTCGGTTAGAGAGGCTAGCAATGAGTGGAAGGCCATTGTTGGGATTTCTTTCACTTCTTCAGGTGATCCACTCAATTCTTCTAGTGCCAGTTTGAGTTTGATTGTATGGGACACAACCAACAATCCTTCTATAGATGTTGATGAGGAAGAGAAGTTATGGAGGCATCTTTTCTCCAATTCTAGGATTCATAACTAAACTATATTTTTAGTGTAGTGATCCATGTCTACTAGGATAATTGCCATGGCAACGTTCATGTCTATCCAACTAGTTTAGCACTTGAAGAGGTTGCAAGGGTATTGAAAGATCATGTTTCTATTTTTCTTGGTAAGGAAAAATCCTCCATGTAAACTTGGGAAAGAAAAGACTGTGTGTATCTCTCTCTCATATAGGGTACAAATTTGAAATGAAATTAGAATCTTACATCTAGATCTTTAGAACATATCTATATGATGATTTTTTGGATTGGAAGAGTTTCAATGAAAATAGACAAAGGGGTGAGAAGATGACACTTATGTATAGTGTGATGATTAAATGCCAAGTAATTGATCATGGGTTTTGGATATATGGACCCATGTTTCATGATGAAAAATGAAACTTGAGATAGTGTTATTAATAGGGTTTGGATATTGATTGTCAATAAAAAGTTTCTACTTCATCATCTTCTCTTCTTGGTTCTTCACTTTTTGAACTCTCACAACCAAAGGTCCACTGGCCACATACAAATAAAAATATTTCCCACATCTTTGGCAAACCCAATGTGAAATCGACTATGGAAAGGGTTCTAAAATGGAATTCCAATTGTATGTAGATGTCATTCGCAAGGATTTAAGAACCCAATTGAATCGAGACATGGTTTATAAAGCGGATGTGATGTAGCTATTTCATACATTTACAACATGTATGTAGCAACAAGAAGTTGCAAAAGCTACTAAAAGGATGGAGGATTTGGCCATAGAGGTGTTTGTATTGATAGAAAATGAGTTGGATCTATTTGATGAGTGGGATATGACAAAATATTTCAGAATGTATGATAGGGAGATGCAACTACAAGGTTTCCTAGAAGATCAAAGGATACTGTATTTTGAATGAATTGTGAAAAGAAAATTAGGATGCAAATTTAAGACATATGGTTCAACTTGGGAGAATTTCAAGAATACTCTTAAAAAATAGTAGTCTAGGTTGGATCTAGAGGAAGATGAAGATCTAGAGTTGGGTTGTGAAGATGCTTTACAATAGCATGTAATAAAGATTGTGCATGATAACCTTGGAAATTTGCTACTTGCTTCTTAGGATGCTATTTTGGATACTAAAGATCTAGGTGACTTGCATAATATAGATGTAATATAGATGTGGTCTTTATAGATGCTAGTGCTAAATTTTCTAATGATAAATATATGCAAATACCTTCTCAAGATGCTTATGATATGGACGAGTTATTCAATGATACAATCATACTATTTGAAGGTGTGCAAGGTATGCATGCTTTATTTGTTGATGAAAATATGCTATCTATTGATGCTTAAGAATGTGGAAGGTTTAATAATGTAAATGAGGCAATGACATTGCATGCCAATGATGCTTAGTTTATGAGTACACATGATAGCTTGTATAGAATGCATATGATGTTTTCAATAGGGATGCAGAAGATATGGATGTTATGAATGAGGATGCAATTGTGAAGATTGCATATGCTAGTCAACCTGTGCACTTCACCAAAGAAGGTGCTTTTCAAGGTCTATTAGTGCACTGTGTCAAGGGACATAACTGGTAGGCCATAAACCATATGGGTTTGAGTAAAGAGACAAGATAGAAGAGATTCATGAAATTCTATGATTCAAATTAAAGAAAACTCTAACAATTTCTCTCAACAACAATTCCACATTGTTGAGAGATAGGCATGTGAACCCTACATATGCAAGGATGGATTAGGGTAGTTGGGTGTGAATAACTGGAGGGCAGGGGGAAACCCTAACCCTAGCCATCTAGAGGCTATATAAATAGCCTAAAGGCTACTCTCAATGTAGAGGATAGTGCACTAGTTATACTTGTGAACAACTCACTGAGCAAGATCTTCTTGTACTTGAGCTCTCTATCTCCCTCTTGTGCACACTCTCATGCTCTCACTCTTATATTTCAACATGGTATCATAGCCATCTCTAATCCAACAAGCTTCCTTCTATTCCATTTCCCACTAAGTGCACATGAGCATGCCATTTTCTCATTATACATCTTTACCTGCATAGCTGCAAGCCGTACCCACCTTTGTTGGAGGACCCGGGGTGAACAAAAGAGAGCATATTTTTCCTTAATTTCTCCTAGCTCAAGTCACTTTAGCATGCCACAACAATCCTCAACATTAGGCAACCAGAAGGACACCATTACAGAATTTGTGAATCTGGTGTAGATTTCACTGAGTTTAGCTCAACGGCGCAACCTGTTGAGGGCATAATCATCCAAGCTACCATAGGGCTTTGTTAGCCCCCCAAGTGAGCTATCTCCACCTAAGAATATTTGGAAAAATTCCATCCCTACTGCTCACACAAAGCAAAAACCTAACTAGGTATCCTACTAGCCACCATAGCCACAAGCTTGAAAGCTTGACTTTCTTGTTTTTTTCATCTTTTACTGTCATCAACAGTGATTTTAATCACTGAATCAATGCCTCCATAGTCATTTAATGACCTATGGTATTCATTTCAATGAAGATTCTTCATTTGGTGGGCATCATTAAGCTTGCCAAGATGGATATAACATCTCAAGTGGTCTTAACTTTGAGATGAGTGCTTCTTAGCACTAAAATGAATTTAGTTGTCATTAGTTGCTATTGTTTTATGATAAAATAGAAATATGGATGTAATTGAAATCTCCTTGGACTCCTCTACAAGTATTGAAGTTCTCGGTCAACCTTCTTCAACCAAACACTCATCCACTAGACCACAAGATTGGGAGGAGCCAAAAGTTCAATCCAAGTTTACTTCATTAAAGCCCAAGAAGACAATCAAACCAAACAAAGGGTTGTCCAAAGGAAAGTACCACCAAAGTATTATTTTGAATTACTCCACATGTAAAACTTTCAACCTTTCTCATCCTTGCACAATTTTAAGTCTACACAAGTCCTCCATTTGGTTTGCACATATTGGCCATTGTGTAAAGGACTAGACACTGCCATTGCCTAGAGCAATCGATAAGACCTTCCAATCATGGTCATGGCTTATGGCGATGTTAGACCTTGAATTTGTAAGTTTGATGGAAAATACTTTCATCCATGGCAAGCACTGGTGAAGTATAAAATGATGGAATGGGGCTACTAGCCCTTCATCAAAGGGACCAAGGTTCTTGATCCATCAAACCCACTTGATGTAGAAGATGATGAAAGAGCCCAAGCCATCATCATGCTTCATCTAGATGAGTCTGTAATTCATCATATTGACCAATTTTTCACTAAGGAGAAATGGGACGAGCTTGAAAAGCTTTATGATGCTAGAAGAAAGAACTATAAAATTTTCCTTAAGATCAAATTTTTTAGCTTGGAGTATAAACAAGGAGGAGACCTAGGTAAGTTCATTCCTCAAATGAAGGGGCTCATGGCATAGCTAGCCTTAGTTCAAGCTCCAATTCATGATGAAGATGCCATTGCAATTCTCTTGAAGGCTATAAAGAAGGTATTTTCAACCCTTATAAATACTCTTACAAAGATCCCTAATCTGAATTTGGAAAGCACCATCCAATCTTGTTTAGAGGAGGAGAAAAGAAATCAAAAAGAAGATAGCACTAGTCAAGCATCCACTTCAACAGCCCCCGTGACTAAGTCTTGGTTCACACTGTATCCACTAAATGCTCCTTCTGCAACAAAAAGGGACATCTTGTCAGAAATTGTTTGAAAAAATATCTTGACAAAATGAAATGCAACAAATGTAAGAAGACATGGCATATTACTAGTAAATGTCCTACCAACCTTGGAGTACCAAAAGCATTGGAGGACAACTTTGTCTCCAACCCACCTGATGATTGAATTTTCTAAATCTATAATAGGCATGTGAACCCTATGTATGCAATGGTGGATAAGGGTAGTTGGGTGTGAATGAACTGGAGGGCAGGGGGAAACCCAAACCCTAGCCATCTAGAGGCTATATAAATAGCCTAAAGGGGTCACTCTCAATGTAGAGGAGAGTATACTAGTTGTACTTGTAAACAACTCACTGAGCAAGATCTTCTTCTTGTAGTTGAGCTTTCTCTCGCTCCCTCTTGCACACACTCTCATGCTCTCATTCTGATATTTCAACACACAGAATGCACTATAACTCTTAGTAATCTCTTCTCTATACAACTAAACAAACTCAATTTGGCCAAGAGACTTTGTATCTAAGTTGATGGACTAAACAAAACTCTTCCTACTAAGACAATAACTCAAGATCTTATCTCTAGTCAAAAGGAATTTATACTAGTAATACAAAGTACTTAGCTCAAAACAATGCTTCTAGATCACTCTAAATAGCTTGAATGATGCATGTAGTCACTCCAATGATACTATTCAGACCAAGATCTCTTGAATTACCTATCAAAAACCCTCTCTTTTCACAGTCAAGGTTCACATATAGTAGTACATATTCGGCCATAAATATGGCATGTTTACTCTCTTTCCCAAACACTAAGTTTACCTTTCAAAACTAAAGTGGGACTTGCCTCTCCTTTGGTTCTTGCTTATTATAAAGCTTTGATTCCCTTCAAACATAGTAGAATGGTGACCTCAACACATTAGTTTTCTTCATGTTTCATTCAATGTAGATTCTCCTCCTTTTATCCCTACTCCTCCAATCTTAATCTTGGGCACTATGTCTTTTCAATTGGTCCCTTGGTCACTTCTTTGGACTCCTAAAATGTTTTGAACCCCTTTCCTACTTGGTTCACCACTTTAGACATGAGGACTAACTTAAGAATCTCTTGAAATACTAGTACTAACTTACTCTTGGAAAGTCTTGACATACCCTGTTACTCTTGTCAGGTCATGTTAATGCCCACCGTATGAACTCTTGGGACAAGCATTCTCCATTATTTTTTTAGTTTGGAATTCCTTATATACTTGAATTATTGCTTGAACCTATAAACTAGCTCTAATTTACCCAACATACACTAGATAGGATACAACTCTCATAGATTCACATGCAAAATGGATTGGGAGCTTATAAAGAGGCCTCATTACTTGAAGCAAAGTCCAAAATCAACATGAATTTAAAGAGATCATTTAGCTATGAAGAAAAATCTAAAATAAATGTATGCTTATAGCCAACATGTCATACGTGTCTTTAACCATGCTTATACTTAGATGGCAAGGGAGGTTTAAATTTTATTTTTATCACCTAAACATCACTAGAAATGTTGTTCTTATAATATTCACTCATAAACATGTAAACCTATTGCATGAATTCAAAAATATATATATTTTTAAATCTCATTAAATACATTTTACATTCATAATGGGGCCAATTTCATGGACGTATTCACAAGTTATAGAAGAGTATGATTTAATGGGGCCTTTACATCTATAAAGGGTTATGTAGTGAAGCCTCCATGGGTCAAAGATAACCCAATTAGTGGCAAAAGTATTTTTGGTGATCCTTTGAGTGAGTTTTCACTTTATTGTGTATAGAAAAACATTTGAAACCTAGATGATTTTACACTAGGCACCCACTTGAGCGCATGTTATATGTCCAAAAGAGGATACTTTTCTCTTTTTGTTGTGGCATCAACATGTTTTTATAAAAATTGAGCACATCACATCAAGAAATTCCAAGCATAGTAGTGGATTACTTGAGATTAGGATAAATTTGGGACCTAGGTGGTTTTACACCAGGCCCCCACTGACCACATGTTATATGTTCAAAAGAGGATATTTTCTCTTTTTGTTGTGGCATCAACATGTTTTCATATAGAATTGAGAACATCGCGTTAAGAAATTCCAAGCATAGTAGTGGATTACTTGAGATTAGGATAAATTTTAAAAATTTCCAAGCATAGTAATGGATTACTTGAGATTAGGATACCTATAGTGATATGTAAAACCAATTGCCTCACATTGTAGAAAAAGAGTAAGGAAACAACCTACTACATGAGGTAAAGTAACTATCTAATGTTGTCATATGCTTACTCATGAGATCATCTTATCTTGCTCTGAGAAAAGTTTCTCATTGTTGTGATGCCACTTTCATTTGGATAATTTTAGGGCAAGACTTTTCCAAAAGATAGGAATGTGAAAATGGAAGGTGACTTTGGCTAGAGAGTCTTGTGTACAGTGCATATCGAGAATCAAATAATAATAACTTGATTAGAAAGTAAATGAAAGAATCATATGCAATCTTTTCTTGAGAAGTGATGTCAAACATTCATAGAGTGATTGACTATACTTGCACTACCAATGAGGGATATTGAAAGGATCTACCAATAATATTGTAAATTTTTGCTTTTTTTAAAAATAGATCTATTGCATGCTCCAATATAACGAGATAAAAGCTCAATTTTCTAATTTGAGAAATAATTGTCACTTTTTATTTGGAAGGGCTCCCACATGAATTAAGATTTAGGACCCTGTTGACACAAGCATGATACCACAAAGTTATATTGAAAGAGAAATTATTTATAAAATTATCACACTATAATATATGAAGGATATGCCAATGAAATTGAATACAAAAATATGCACAACTTTTTTAAAATGCTAGGCACCACCATCGAAATAGGCATTGATAAAAGATTCACTCTCTATATGCTAGTATATGCATCTAAATAAGTGTAATGGAATAAATCTTGAGAAAATAGATGATATATAGACACAATTTATTGATGCAAATTTTTACGATTGCAAGAAAACATACCCACATGTACATTGGCAAATACAAAGAAAAAAAAGAAGGGATTTGACACTTTCTAGTGTAGAAAAAAAAGAAAATCAAGGATTTGGCTCTTTGCAAGGCCAGATTCCTATTATACATGTAGACACAAGCCTGATTGGAACTGTGTGGGTAGTTGGATGGGATGATGAAAAGAGTGATAGATATGCTATGAGACTTTGTGTGAAGGTGCTAAATGAGAAGCAAAGAAGATAGCCACAAGTGAGAAGAGAGCATTGGGGCATTATAACGACCCTCAAATGCGATACAGACTACTTTATGGGTGCTAATATTGTTATTGTTGAAACAAATTCCTTACCATTATTTGGAATGATTACCAGTTGTGCCATATCGGATATTGGTATGTTGTGATGGATAGCATATATTAAGTCATTAAACCTTGAATTATATCATATAGCAAGAAGGGATAATCCAATTGTTGTTGACATGTTATCAAGGGCACAATTTGAGGATGAAGAGGGAATGATGGAGGATGAAGAGGAAAATGAATTTGCTATTGAAAATGCTTGTTTTACAATAGGGACTTAAGTTATAGTAGCTATAATTGCAAGTATAGGTGTCATAAATGCTAGTACAACTATCATAAATGCAAGGATAATAGTAAATACAACAAGTGCAACATGTAGATTGATAGGAAGTGTTGGTGTAGTAGTAAATTCAATAGCGAATAAAGTGGGTTTAGCTATGGAAAAACCTTGTACAATAGAGAGAAGTCATTACAAATGTTATCTCTCAACCATGGAGATATTTTTGGAGGATTTATATGTAGGTGACTGGTTGAAAACAAGACAGTGTCTCAGTATGCTATCTAAGAAAGACAAGTGGTTTGAAGAGGAATTCAAGAGGATAAAAAGGAAGGTAAATGGGTTCTTCTTGAAAGATAGATATTTTAAAAGTATATGAAGAAGACGAAAGGGGCTCCATTAAGAGTCCTTGGTGATAGAGCTACTCTACTCGAGTGTTTATTTTCGAAAGTCCCCTATGTTTATTCCATTGAAGGTTTCGTGAACCAGTGTCTTTCTTGTGGAAGGGCCTTTTCAAAATGTTGACCTTCAATAGATATGCATTCTAAAGTTTGCATTTCTAGCTAATAGAATAGTATTTGAGAAAAAAAAAACTATGACATTTATATAAGCCATCTTGTTGGTTTTTCATGTCCATTAATTTACAAAAATCTAATATCGACATGATATGATGATAGAATATTTATAACTTAGTACAACATATGAGTAATTATTTAAGCGCTTAAAAAATTATAATGCTATCACCAAAAATAAAATTGCAATGCTCGGTTGAGGCTAAAGCTCAATCAATTAAGATAGTCTAGAAAGGCAACAAGATAGCTTTGCAATCATCCATAGTCTCAAATGAAATAGCAATACAATCAAATCACACCATTACTTATACTTTTTTATATCAACTTTGTTGCTACCACATAAACATTGCGATGAGCTTTTAATTCATCCCACGTTGTATAGATGGCATCCCAATCAACATTTGTAGGATCCTTAGCACCATTGTGTATGAAAGGAACATGAGTTGATTCAAGCTCTAAAGTGACAATCTGTTGTGATCATTGGACTTAATATGATTCATTTTGGGGAAACCTCTCTCATATAATCAATCGTGCTTGCAATAATGACCAAGCACGCATGCCATGACTACCCTTCTATAGCAAGGTTTGTAAAATCATACCCTTCTCTAGGAAGGGCAAATTTTTTTACTTGCCCTTGGATAACAAGGTTTTAAAAATATTTGCCTTCTCTTGAAGGTCAAAACGCCTTAGAAGGGCTCTCCAACCCTAAAAAAGAGTCAAGGCTCCGTCATGTCCTAAGGCCCGTTCCCGATGGACACGTTTTTGTGTTATCGAGGAGCAGACAGGCACGCTGAGGTGTCGGGCTTACAATAAGGCACACGAGAGCACGTCGCGAGACGTGTTTATTCGACGGATGCTTCGGGGGACCCGAGACACAGAGAGAGAGAGAGAGAGAGAGAGAGAGAGAGAGAGAGAGAGAGAGAGGGAGGTTTCTAAAAACTCTGGAGAGCTTTTCACCCTCGGAGACGTAGTACCGGTGGGAGCGACACCTATAAATGGTGAGCGCAGGCCCGGCGCCAGAGGTAGCACACGCAAAAAACACAGGCTTACGCACAAACAGCGCCCTTTATACCTTCAATACAGCAATATTGTCTATGGCAGCCATAGTTGGGCCGTGGGGGGGCTTCGCGGGCGGTAGCCCCTTCGACGACGGTTGGAGCAACGGTGGGGTGTGCAACCTCACCATCTACTACGCGTCCAACAATCTCAATGGCTTTCGAGTCGTGTACGGCAACGGCACCACCGTGTTGCACGGCAGTGCCAACGGTACCGTCGTGGAGGTATGTACGTCGTAAAATTACTAGCCAAGTCGTGGCGCATTGCTTTGATATTGCTATACGTTAATAGTGCGTAGTAGTACATCGACTATACGTTCTTTCACTGACGACGTGGACGTGGACGGCTTTGGATATTGTAGGTCGACTTTGGCTCCAATGGGGTCGCAGCCGCTGACATCTCTCTGACCGTGGGTGAGAACAAGAACATCTTCCATCCCGACTCCAACTACAAGGGAGTGCTAGCGATGGGCGTCTCCTCCGCACAAGCGCCTCAACTGAAACCCTCTGGCATGAACGGTCACGTTGTTCGCCCACAAATCCTTGGCTTCTTCGGCCGTCAGGGTACCCATATTGATAGCCTGGGCTTCTACATCTCCGATCCCCGCTTCAACTAATTTATAAGAAGCCGGCCCGCCTCTTTGTATAACTATGCCCTGGTTGAGGCATGCATGAATAAATAACTTCCGTTGTCGTCTTGTGAATGCCAATTTGGAATTTCTTCGTTCAGAAATCCTCAATGTTTGAGCCACCGCAACGGGTAGACCACGACGGTTGTCTTTTCACGGTTCAGCGTACTAGAAACTTCTGGAGGAATTAGAGACCGGTCACGCCCAAGGCCAGTGCGGGGAGCAGGAACCCCCCCCCCCCCCCCCCCTTTGCCCCCACTCCTCATAGGGTTGCAATTAGTGGGAGTGGGGGGTTCCTTACCCCTCTCTTCCTACCACTTACACTTGCCAAAAACTGAGTGCTAACACTGGGTTACTAGGGTTATCGCATTTCATTGGGGGATGACATGTTTACACGGATTAGCAACCAGACAGTGCACTTCTCATAGAAAACGTGGGACTGATTTTGTCATTTCTCATGACTAGTATATAGCTGGGACATGGTGCGACCCCTATGTGATACTAGGATCCCAAAAGCCCCGTTCGTCCCATTGCCCCTGGGTGTGCTGGGGCCCTTAGAATGGAACCCAAAGATCACATATACTTCAGCTTGCTTTCTCTCACTCATGCTCTCATTCGCATCGATGCACACCCACGCATGCACACACATATACACATGAAGAAGTATTGAGAACCCTTAAAAGAGATCATGTGGTCTCCTAGTCCTAAAAGTTTTGCAAGTCTATCAAACTAGTGATTTACAAATGCAAAATCAAATGTCTTCTTCTTCCTCTTCTTTAGAGGAATTGGCTCATCAAGCACATCACAAATTCGAATGGTGTCAACTATAATCAATGGCTATCCTTAAATTTTCTAAAAGCAACATGCCAATCAAGAAAGATCAAATGTTCTTCAAAATGAGGGTTGTACATCCCAGAAGATACACCATGTCTTCTCTAGAAGAAACCCCACATCAATTCAAGATCCAAAGTCAATCATTTTTTCAATCTTTTCACATTGAGAATATTATTGGCAATACCTCACTGTGTTTCCACAAGTAGCGATATAGTTATGTACCTTCTGTATGTAGCCTATAAATTAGATATTATTTTGTGTTACGGGGGTTCAGTATATGTAAACCCTCTATATCACATGCATTCAAGGTCTTTTTAATAATACACTCATCTATGAATTTTCTTGAAATAAAACACACCCTTTTTTAGTCAATCAATAAATTGGCCCTCTATATGGCACCCTTTTGTACGTAAAATTTTATAAAAATAGTGTATAGTCAATACCTTCTTTTGAGCCCGCATGATGTGCTTACATATTTTTGAGCCACACCCTCGAGATCGTGTGTTAGATTAAGGATTTTGCATGACCCACCCTACGTGTATCTTGAAATTTATTCATCACATTTGATTTGCAACAATTGATTACTGCCTCCTTTGGCTAACAAGGCCTTTGAATAAATGTGTTATGACTTGTAATGTGCACTATAGGGTAATGCATACTATACCACCACTCATAGGCATGTTCCATGATGTGGCCTTTGCATAATAGGATTTTAATTGAGCAAATAGCAATGCACATCATCCCCTCATCCCTATATATTATACCTAGTTTTTGATTCCTTTTGTCTACCTAATAAAGGTGAGATTTACATCCTATAGTGCATTGAAACCCTCTAAAATGCTACTATCTGTTAGAATATTGGAGGGACCCATCCTGTGTAAAGTGCATATATTTTTGTGGAAAGAATCGAGGGCATTCCTACATTATATCATGGAGTTCAAATTAGGGAGCACCAGGGTACCCTCTTGAGCTTTTAGGCGGTAGATTAGTTCTTAAAGTAACCTCAATTTCTCACTATGCCACTTGATTTGTTAGCTTGTAGCCAACATTCGTTGCATGCATGCGTTTCAACCCTGCTTTATAGCTCACCTGATATTTGCCATAAATAAAATGCCTAGATATTGGGTGATGGAGATGGTAGGAAGGGTGTGCTACTCAATAGTACTTCCTTGTACCATGTTTCGAGCTCCTAGGGTCCACTTAAGAGAACTTTTCCAACTTTAGGTCTTTGTGCACTATTCCAATTTAGATTTGCCTCCCATCCAACTAGAGAAGTCTATGCTTCCCTATTCTATAATACAAAAGTTGCTATAGCTCGCGAGGAGCATTTCTAGGGCATTTGTTTGAGACCTACCATTAAAGCCTAAGACTACCCATTGTATTCCTTATATTATTATTCCTTAAAACTAGTATCATTTTAAAGTACAAGGAAATAGTATGTTGAAGTAAATCAATGAATTTTATACGCTAAGAAAATCGAGTCTATTTATGAGCATATTTCTACATGTATTCATGGATATCTATGTATAATTATGTCCAATGTGTAGGTGCTTAGATGTGCAAATAAAGTCTAGAACATGTTTATGCATATAACTGGGGTTAAAATACAAATGAGATGCACGTGTATAAATCCACCTATAAACACAGATATACAAGTGACCTTAAAAATGTTTATATAATCTACATCTATAGAAAGAATGCATTCACTACGACATATGAGGGATACATAAGTGAAAACTCAAAAATGGAATTACATGTAAAAAGGGATTAAAATGTCAAGTCTGATGATCAAAATGTTTATTTATTTATCTATTGGAGAGAGTACCTTAATATATTTGATGGTATAGGCATGGAAATAAGCATTGGAAAGTATGCCAAGGTATATTCATGCTTACATTGATGCATATATTGACAAGTATAGAAAATTATACTATCTATAACAAACATATATGAGGATCTATCCCCATTTTCCACATTTGTTATCTTGTCAGAGATGTACCACTTTTTTTTGCAAATATACATAATGCACAATGTGATTTGATAACATATTCTCTATGTAATTCCATTTGTACTAATATATATTGGCAAGATACATACATAAAATTATATTATTGCTCGTATGCATATACATAATGCCAAATGTTGCATGTGCCTTGCTAGCACCTATGAAGGTCATACTATAGGAAGAGTCGACTATTGTGGAACATGAGAATCCCCTCATGAAGATGTACATGTTTTTTGTGATTTTATAAGAAGACCTTGTAGGTCCTAGATTCTCTTGATAGCTCCTTATATGAACTTGCTTACAAAGCATTACAAGTTGGCACAGATGAGAATTGTACCAATGATAATATACACTATCACATAGGCCTCCATGTACATATGTAAGCACCTCATAATTAAAAATACCTTAATCCTAATAAATAACATATTAAACCCTAACTAGAATATGGTTTTAGTATTACTGGCTTACTAGTCTACATTCATAATATTGTTATTAATTTTCTACTCCATACATATTTGTTCATTCATTAGTTCATAAGTCATTAGGTATATTCAATAATGTATGTTTTAATTATGCTTAATTGTATTGAATCTTATATATTCTAATTGTTATTAGAAATCATTTGACATATTCAATTTCGTCTTAATAGGATCAATTTTAGAGTTTGACTTGATTGATTTACAAGCATGAGCTAATATTATTACTCTAATCAATCAAATATAATATAGCGTAGACAAGGAGACATAGAACTACTTGACTTATAATTGTCCTATGATTAATTTGTTGAGGTTTATATGATAGTCAACATTCCAAATTTTTATGCTTTTTCTAAGTGCATGCAATCATCAAGGACTAATTAAAATTAATTAATCTTCATTTTACCCTAAAAAAGGATAAGTCAATATGAATATTACTATGTGAGATAGTTATATTACACCTAAGATTTAATAGTAGTTCACACACACACACACACACACACACACACACACACACACACACACACACATTATGTGTGTGTGTGTAAGAACACATGCATTAATACTTGCAAAAATTGGAAAGAAAACAATTTTAACATAGCTACATTGCATAATGATATTGCCGATAAGTAATAGAAAATCATAAAATAAGAAAGAAGAAGAAATGAAAGTGAGTGAAGTACTTATCTCTCGAGCTCGATGTCACCAATAAGAATGAGCAAGGTAGGGTAAGTTTCAAGTTTAGATATTTTTAACTAATGTCAAAATATGCATCAATAAAAGCATTGATATCTATCAATAGTTTTTCTAAATAGCATCAATATGCACTTTACTATATAGAGGGCTATGTATTGATGCACATTCCAATAGATTCATCGATACTTAGACATATTTACCCATGACATGAAATTGTATGTAAATTGTGCTCGAATTTTGCATCACAATACCCCTCATATATTATAGTGGTTATAGTTTTGTATATATATTCACCTAGCTATAGTAAATTTTATCAATATTATTACTTTTTATGTACTTTTCATAACCATCATGGGATGTAGCAATACAAATTTTGGTTGGTTATGATCATGCCATTTAATACCTATTCCTTCTAGTATGCATGCCATTATTGTTTTTTCTTTTCTTGGTATATTGCAATATAAAGAAACCCTATGATTATTTGTATGTGTATGTGTATATGTGTGCATATGCGTAATATACAAGTATTCATCCATATAGATAGACATGCACCAATCTCATTGGTCCAATGACCATCTACTTTGAAACCATTCTGTAAGCTATTTTGCATTGAGTGTACATGCCTATGACCATTACTGAAGTTATTTTGTATTAGGAGAGTGAGTGGCCTTAGGGGTCCATTCTTTTTATGTGAAATAAGAATTAAAGAATGGTAGTGCTCCTAGTCTATATGGTTTTCTTGTCTCTATCTCTTCCCTTCCTCTCACTCTGATTCTCAAGCACCTCTATCCCCTTTTCTCAATACCTTCCTTTGCGGGGTGCACATATAAGAAGCCATCCACATCTCATGCATTCAAAGGATATTTATAATACTTTGCAAGGGCATCTCATAAATATCTAAGTATATCACATGAGTTCCAAAAAATGATTCTAACAATTAAGTTTCTACATATTTTATACACATTGAAGGGTACTATATATATATATATATATATATATATATATATAATGTTCTATTCAAAACAAAATATATCAATTCATTTTAAATTTTATTTCTACATTAAAAATAGTGATGAGCTTGTTTTGGGAGTTTTATCTAATGAGGTATTGAAAAGTCATTTGTTAAGTAGGTGTCATAGTAATGGAAAGACCCAATGAGCTTAATTTGTGAAATCCTAAGAATTTGGTACTTGTGTGCCATGAAATTTATTGGAATATCCCATAGGCCATAGCACCACCCTTATAACTACCCATAGCCCCTCCCCAATATCGGGCCTACACCCTTGATCGTCCTCCTCTAAGAGTTCAACTAGGAAATGGCTCTCTAGACATTGAAATTCATCAATTGGTTCTTCAATTGGTAGTAGCACTAGTGGTAGGAGCTCTCCATGCACGTTAACCCCCTAAAAAAGGTGAGCACTACCCTCTTCGAGCAGTTTACTAGAGAGATGCCACCCTCCACGACCATTGGCAATGGTTGAAAGCATGTCAAAATGCCCACCTCACCTTTGTCAATGATGCATGAGAGTAAAACCCAGAAGTAGGAGAGAATATGTTTCTCCAAGCTTAAGTGGCTAGAGAGAAGAATTTGGATACCCCACTTGCCTCTTAGAGATCATTAAGGAAATCTAGTAAAACTACGAGCGGGAGTGGATTGACCCACTGGAAGAAGCTAAAACATGAACACTAGGCTGCCATGACAAAATCTTGCTCCAAACTCCCATCTATGTCATGACAAACTAGATGAGCCGGTGGACTTTTCTAAGTTCCTTCCTCCCAAACTATTTCTTATCTTTATTCTATCTATGATCTCATCCACCTCAAAAGCTTTGGCTTTCATTGGCTATTGATGCATTTCTTCTTCTTATTTTTTGAGATACTCACCATATCAACCTTTTGGAATACCATCATGTATGATGATTGTTCTCCATCTTTATGAAAACCTTAGATTATTTAGCTCTTGTGTTAGTTGAATCTTTGATACTTCATTTCCAAGTGTAGGAACACCAAAACACTGAGGAAAAGATGTGGATTCAAGTCCTACAGTAGGTTGTCTATACTTAAATCAAGAGTCAAAGGTAGAATTTGATATTGTTTGGTGGAACATCCCAGAGGAATAGTGAGTCACAGTAGCTTGGGAGATGAAGAAAGTTGATATCCCTTGGCTGGCGGTCTTGGATTCAATCAAGACTCTCGCCCTCCACCAAGCACCATCAGAGTGCTCACCTCTATCCCAAGCTCACGATCAAGCACAAGCCACACTCTGATCAAGGGGGATAGATCCCCCCAATCATTAGGATTTGGGGATAAATCTAATGATCCAAGCTAGGGTCAAGGAGGTGGAGATCCTAACATTGATGACTTGTTGTTTAAAAACACCTCTGCTCCCACCCATGACATAATGAAATTAGCCACTAATGCTCAGCTTCAGGCTTAATTGATAAAATTCAAGGCCCTCTCCATCAAGTGATTGCACCAAATTCATGCCCTCCATAGTGCCGAGACGAAGCACAAGTAGGAGTTGAATGGCATGCATGCCCGCCTTACTCGAGTGTCCTTTGAGGTACGGATGGCCAATTAGCAAAGAGTCTCTTCATATTCTCTCTCTTGCATGAGTCTTTGTTTTTTTATTTCCCTATTTGGGGTTTGGGGATGGTAAACTTCCCTCACCCCTAAACACTTTGGTGATCACATATAACATTCCTTTGACCTTTCAAGATACAATCCATGGCATTGTCCTTGATGACTTGTCATAGCAGTATGGCAGTGCTCCCTACTATTGTCTTCTTCCTCATTGTTGCTATTGTCAAATTCCATTGAGGGTGGTTCTAGCCTTATTCCACTCTATCCATATGCCCTTTTGGAGGCAGGTTCACTTGCACCTCTTGGCTCATCAATCTTGTTATAAGCCTTCTACATGATAGTCTATGTCATTGTGTGGGATGCTAATAGTTGAGAAAATCTCTCTCCTTTTCCTTATGTGTTGGCTTCAACACATCATGCATTTTGTTCTATGACCAAGATATGTGTTGAAGGAAGGAGAAGTTGCCTCCCACTTGAGTGTGGCTGAAAGATGGGACCTTGCTCCAAAGCCTTTGGGTAGTCTAGAGACAACTGGCTAGATTCCACATTTTCCACCAATCCAAAATCTTGACTTCCAACCATTCAGGATCTGAAATCCAAAATCTAGATTTTGTGATGTGACTTCTGACTTTTGACTAGTTCGGAATTTAGAATTTCATTGAGTAGTCTGCATTTTTTACCAATCCAAAAACTCGATTTCTAGCATATTTGCATTCATTTTTGGGTTTTTCCTCCTCCACTCCTTTCCCATTACCATGGCATAACTCCAATCTCTTCGGGAAAAGTTCTTAAATTAAAAAAGTTATCAAGATGAAGACTTGAAGTAGTTGCTGTGTGGCCGATGATGGAAGATCATATAGGAGAAATCGGTGTATAGGGAGGTGCAAGGCCAAAAGATACCTAAGGAGAGTGACCTTAGCCAACAACATGCCCATGGATGAAGGGCTATACCAGTTCCAAGCTATTATTCACCTGTTTTACCTTTATCTCTTTGGGATAATTGTACTTGTGATGCACAATAACTCACTACAAATTTTTTTGCACTTGGGATTTGCACTATAAAATGGATAAGACATTTGATCTTTATCAAGGGACACCATTGTAGGATTCAAGTCCTCTGTGCCTGTCGTGTGTAGGAGGCAAGGAAAATGGGATGTGAAAAAGCTCTAAGAATTCGAGGTGTGGAATTAGGGTTTTGTGGCTATAAAATGTAAGGTAGGAAAAACCCTAAGTATACATATTAATCATCTTTTGTTTTGAGTCTCTTCATGTTCTCTCTCTCACGCTCAAGTCTCACTTTCTATATTTCCCTATTTGGGGATGGGGGAGGGTAAACCCTTCCCTCACCCCTAAATAATGTGTAAAATGATTTTTTTCAATGTTATCATATATCAATACTTTCAATAATCCAAAAAAAAAAACCCATCAAATACTAACCACTCACAAAAATATTTTAGGGTTCGTAACACAATGCCCCCTATTCCACATTACAATATACGTACTAGATCATGTGGTTGACATGTCCTTGGTCCCAAGAAAGGAATTAAAATGTTATGCTATACCAGCTCAATGTAGTGGGACATTGGACATATCCTTATTCCTTCAAGCACTTCAATACACAAGAATTAGCACTCTCCCATAGTTTGTTGCACATGAATGCAAGCATTCATTTGTAGTGAGTGACATGGCCTTCCTTCAATCTCATGAAGGATATGCTTTATACACTCCATGATCCAAGTGAGTGCTCCTTGAACTCTCAACCCTTTATAATTTCCACATGCAAAAGAGAAGCATGGGTATGGCAAGAGAGAGTGCTTGGAGAGAAGATGAGTAGAGCTTCATCCTCTTGGCCCTCAACTTTACTCACTCTCTTGCTCTCAATCTCTCACTCTCACCATTACACACACTCTCTCACAACGAAAGTAGAAAAAGAAGTGCACAAAGTTTTAACACACATAAATAACTTGTTCTATTCATTCTCATCCTTTTTATGTATGATTTCTACGATTAGGGTTTCCCCATCCCTCTACGATTAGGGTTTCCAACCCACTTTTGAGCCTTAAGGTTGGTTACCTCTCATTGCATGCTTCTCCTATGGTGAGGATATACTAGAACCTTTGAGGTTTTTCCACAGGAGCCTATGCTATCATTACAACTTGCATGGGATCATGCCCACCTTGGGGATTTATATAATAAATCAATAAAATTATTGCAACCATTTGGCAATTCAAATATGCATATGATTCATACACATTATACTGTGATTGATAATCCAAAATTTGTTTACAAAACATTAGGCTCTTTCTTGTGCTTGCTTGCATGTTGTATGCTTCTAACTTCTTGCAATTAACATTACTATAAAAATTAATATATATAATTACCATAAATAAAGTAGGGAAAGAATGGAGTGTTAAAAATATAATTTATAAATATTTTAATTACTTTTTAAAATTTACTGTCAAATCAATTTATGTATTATGTATATTTTGGAAACACTCAATCCATGTTTGATAGGACAACAAACTTGGACAACATGAATAATAGAGATCTGACCCCTTAGGAGGGTGATATCATTTCTAATTTTGTTTTATTTGTTATCATTGATATGATTTTTTTCTCTTGTTGATGTATAGATGGACGTATGCACGAATAAGTTTTAATATAGGTTCCATTGCTTTTTTGATGCATATAAACTAGTGAATATAACGGCTTACTCCCTCCAACAAACATACTGACAAATATATTGATATTGGGGCTTAGTATTTGAAACCATTTTCCTATGTAATTTTGTCTAGTGTATTCCTTATATGTTGTAGTGAAAGTAATGTGGCTATAGGTGTGTGCTACAAAAATGATGTTATGGGCATGCCTATAATCATGTCTATAGATATGTTTATGCATATGTTTCATCGATGTTTTCACCCCACCCTTACACTTGCTTATAACAATACTCTTAAGTTTATTTTCACATTTAACAAGGTGCACATTTAACGTGATAATAGATATAGATCTATTAATGCACATATAAAATCATCTATGGGTAGATGCAAGAGTTTTTTTTCCTTAATACATAAAATGCATGTATTTACTTATGAACATGCTCCTTTTCTTGATGTGCACAGATGCATTAGGCATACAATTAACAACCAATAATATGATAAGCAGATCATGGAGATGGTTTTCTTATATGTATAGTTGATGTTGAAAGGTCTAACTACCCATGTTTCTTCTACAACGTGAAATTTGTGGAAGGTTGTCACTTAGTGATAAACAACATCACTTGTACAATGCAAGAATCGCATATACTAGGACAAGTATTGCATTAGTAATTTCTACAACTAAAGTATCACATAAGCAATGGTACTAGTATGGTTTTTTTCTAGAAAACCCTACTACATTTACTTTTGCTCATAGTCTCTCTCTCTCTCTCTCTCTCTCTCTTTCTTTCCCTCTCTCATCCTTGCTTGTACAAACACACACTACTAAATAGGTACAACAGGAGAGCCACATCATGCACTTGGATAGTTGGAGAATGCATGCATGATAGGTTATTGACAATTCACATACTTTTCTATTATTTTAGTACATTTTAAAACTAATGATCATAAACCATATAATTGTATCAAATGTGACTACTATGAAATATTTTCTATTATTTTAATGTAGATTGCAAAACCAATGTTTATGCAACATATAATTGTGTGAAGGACAATTTCAAGTGCATCCTTTTTGCACCTAGCTTAAGTACATCTCTTCTACATGAGTACGACAAAGGCAAGTAGATTAGCTACCCTTAAATCTTAGACCCAATATCCCTTATATTATTTCCATTATCATTGAGGTTGCAAGTGCACCTCTCTTAGGATCTCACCCTTGTGAGAGATAGGACATGTACACATGCACCTTATATATACGTGTAAAACCCATTACAATTTGTGACACCTCATTCGTGTCTCATAGGAAATCCACCATAAACGCATCCACATCAACCTTAGGATAGATCCATATTGTTTGTCAAAACCCTTGCATATACCAATGTATGTATATACATATATATAAACCACATAACCTCAGGCAAGACATACCCATTCCATCCAATTCTACTAGCATCTAGAACATCTTGTACACTTGCTTAGATTGCACTAAGTTTGGCATTGTAACTTGGACAGGTTTAGGCCACAACTTAGGAACCCTTGGATTTTTTCACTTTCACATTTGATTCCTAAATACTTTAGGACACTCGCCACCATATCCCAGAGTCTTAAGGCCATGTTGCACAAGGAAACTAGGTCCACCCTAGTTGGTCTTGCCCACAACTTGTAGGATCTTCTAGTTCACACCATGGCTCTTAGTAGTTCCTCAAGCACATAACAATTTTGTATGAAATCTAGTCTTCACCCTAAGAGGCCAAGGACAATCCCTTCAGCATGTATCTCCCTTGAACCTATCCTTGGAAACATAGGCCCTTAAGAACCACCAAAACATTATTAGATCCGTCTATAACAACATTATTCTAAAAGGTTTACGTCTAGCCTAGGTCAATACCATCCACTACATATTAATGTAGCTCATAGGACAAGAACCTCACCTTAGGTCACAAGAGTCATAGGCTAGTATTGCAATAAAATCTTTGTAGTGTGAGAAAAGCTCATGCCAAGGATCTTTAAGTGGAACTCTTAACAAATGTCACTTTATAGTCACAAATGTCACTTTGAAAGGTTGGTTTGTACTTGAGAGAGCAGTCATATAAACAAGCATAATAGATCTATCTATAATTAAATGAATATATCAAGTTAATGATGCTCATTGGGGAAGATTGCATATCAAAAATTCAAACTTAAAAGTCCATCTATTTATTCATCTAGTTCAATTTCAAAGAGTTAAATTCAAGACACAATGATTATTGTACATGAATATTCCACCAAGTGTATCAACCACCATCATGACAATTTCTAAGAGTACCCAATTTTAGAATTTCTTGAGTTGTTGTGCAAAAGAGTGTAATCTCTTTGAATGTTTTCCATTTCAAGCTAATACTCTTGACCCTAACCTATACTTTTCCAATTCATATTCAAAATTCTCTAATGTAAAATCTATCAAGATTGACCATGTAAGAAAATAGAGAAATTTTGGTTATTATTAGGAGGAGGTAAGAGGGGTAGGATTTTTTTTTTGTTAATGATAAAACCTTTCTTTGCTAGGGGTCTAGTTGTGGATGTGAGGGGGTAAAAGGTATAGGAACCAAGTAGGAGGGTGATGATGTAGTAGGGTCTTAAATAGAGGATTTCACTGAGAGAAAGCGACAAGAAGATGAAGACTAGGTGGCACTATGGTCATTTCTATTGATGAGGGCATGGAAGAACTTAAGGTCCTTGGACCATGGCCACAACAAAGCATGTGTGATGTGACCTATATTTGGCTAGCAGCTCAAATTGAATGATATCAAGTGATAGTTAGAACTTGATTTCAATTAGGATGGTAGCTTAGGTGACATGAGCTTGATGGTAACTAGCAATTTAAACATAAAAATGGTAGGTTCTTGAGGGGATGTAATTCCTATAGTCAATGGTTTTGGAACACTATATTGGTAAGTGCAATATGGCCCTATGATAAGAATCACCTTGATATTATATTTTTATTGAAAAATGCATGCATAAGAGAATCATGTCTATAAGTTTCATCATTTATTGGTGTGGAAAATAATTATTTAGCTTTCATGACTAACTTTCTGTGATAAGCTTTACATTATCTTTGCGATGCAACTATCCAATCGGTAAAGCACAAAAGCCAATTTCTAATGATCTCATGTTAATAGGTAGTTGATCCTAAATGAATATCAATACAGGTATAGAGAAATAATTGCACTTTTCATCTTATGTATATAAAAACTAGTATGAAATTATATTTATTGAAAGCCTAAATTGAATTTATGGGAAAGAGAAGTTGAGCCATGCATAAATATTTTGGCATAGTGTCCATTGTACAAAATATAATACAAGCATCAACTAGTAGCCTTCATAGGGACATCCATTGAAATTGCATCAGGTCATGCTATTAGATATGTCCTTGAAAGTCCTTTGGAATTTTTTGTAGAGATAAAACACAAATTGTGTATAGATGAAACAAAAATTGCCAACTTTCCAAGCTTTTCAACTCAAGTTTAGTGTGTATTCCCACTTTTGTTTTTCTATTAGGATATCACATAGTAATCATAGGTAGCTATTGTGTATTTTTCACATTAATCAATGATGAAAGTTGAAGAGATTATTATCTTATGCATGAATTTTCAATTATAATATAATACCAATGTGATTTCTATCATAGGGCCACTATTGCACTTACCAATACAGTTTATGTCATCGATAGTTTAAGTTCATGAGTGTTATTTACACCTATTCTATGAATCAAGATGATATTCTTCATTAAGAGGATGGTCCCAAATTTTTCCCAACACGGTTCTCAATAACATGCATACACTCATCACCATCTAGTTTGGGACATCCACACATGCTTTCATTCTCATGGACAAAGATGAGGCATGCATGTACCATAGTAGAGTAGCTGATTGCACAACAACAACAACAACAACAACAACAACAATAGCATCTCCTCTTCGTAGCAACATTATTAGTGATCTATAATATTCAAATGGTACATGGTTCATACCCGAATAGAGCTAAAAAGTCTCGTCAATGGAGATGCTAGAGGCCTTGCACCTAGGTGGCCATTAGTTGGAGGGTGGCATCGGGGGAGGGGGGAGGGAGGAAAACTTTGAAGGGGGGGAAGGAGAATTGTTGGCCTTTAACTTTTCCCTTCAATGTAGAGCAAAGCACATTTTTTTTAAAGGGGGAAACACATGCACACACATGCATACACACACAAAGATATGCTATTCTAATCTAATCTAGTGTTTTCACAATAAATTCCACATCTTTATTATATGGATGGGACTTTATCAATGGTAACCCCACTTGATGCATGGGTGGTCAAAAAGATTGGTAAGCATGTAGCTACATACAAGTGCATGTGTATCTATATGCATGAATGCTTGTATACGCATATGCACACATATATACACATACACATACAAATAATCATAGGGTTTCCTTATATTGCAATATACTAAGAAAAGAAAAAAAAAATGGTATGCATATTAAAAGGAATAGATATTAAATGGCATGATTATAAGCAACCAAAAATTGTATTGCTACATCCCATGATGGTTATCAAAAGTACATAAAAATTCACTACAAGGATATGGAGGTATAGCGACAGCGATTTGCAACGTAAAATAGTGGCGTCGCTATTTGCGTCGTATTTGGGACGCAAATAGCGATGGTACTTAGTTGGAAAAAACACAGGCCGAAACCTGAGTGCATCATTTTGTACGCATGTACGAAAGAGAGAGCCAAAGGGAGAGTGAGAGGGAGAGCTAACATCTTGCATTTGAGAGGGAGAGGGAGAGAAAGAGGGAGAAAGAAGGCTTCTCATCACCGCAGCTGTCGTTCGCGAAGAAGAGGAGGAGGTGTATGGAGGGCAAAGAGGAGCTACTGTCATGAAGAGGAGCTGCCAAACCCTTCTTCGAGCCTTTGCGGTGAGTGCATTGTTCATTCTTGCTTTGCTTTTGTGTTTTCTCTCTCTCTTTTACTTGTTTTTTGTATAATTTGTGTATTGAGAGAGGGAGAGGAAATGAGAGAGAAAGAGAGGAAAAGGGAGGGAGAGGGAGAGGGAGAGGGAGAGGGAGGGAGAGGAAATGAGAGAGAGAGAGGAAGAGGGAAAGGGAGAGGGAAAGGGAGAGGGAGAGGGAGAGAGGGAAACATTAAACATAATAATGAAAGAGAGAAAGAGAGGGAGAGAGAGGGAGAGAGAAAGAGAGGGAGAGGGAAAGGGGGAGGGAGAGGAAATGACAGAGGGAGAGGGAGGAAGAGGGAAACATTAAATATAATAGGAAAAGAGAGAAAGAGAGAGAGAGGGAGGGAGAGGAAATGAGAGAAGAAGAGAGGGAGAGGAGAGAGAAAAAACATAAAACATAATAGGGAAAGAGAGAAAGAGAGGGAGAGGGTGAGAGAGGGAGAAGAAATGAGGGAGGGAGAGAAAATGAGAGAGGGAGAGGAGAGAGAAAAAAAGAGAAAAAACATTAAACATAATAGGGAAAGATATGAGAGGGTGATGGAGGGAGAGGAAATGAGAGACTGAGAAGAAGAGAGAAAATAAAATGAGAGAGGGAGAGGAGAGAGAAAAAATATTAAACATAATAGGGAAAGAGAGAAAGAGAGGGAGAGGGTAAGGGAGCGAGAGACAATGAGAGAGGAAGAAGAAGAGAGAAAATGAAATGTGAGAGGGAGAGGAGAGAGAAAAAACATTAAACATAATAGGAAAAGAGAGAAAGAGAGGGAGAGGGTGAGGGAGGGAGAGGAAATGAGAGAGAGAGAGGAGAGAGAAAAAGAAATTAGAGAGGGAGAGGAGAGAGAAAAAGAGAGAAAGAGTTTAAAATCATTAACTATAATAGGGAAAGAGAGAAAGAGAGGGAGAGGGTGAGGGAGGGAGAGGAAATGAGAGAGGGAGAGGAAGAGAGAAAAGGAAGTGAGAGAAAATGAGAGAGGGAGAATAAGAGAGAAAAGGAAATGAGAGAGAGAGGAGAGAGAAAAAGAGAGAGAAAGAGTTAAAAAACATTAACCATAATAGGAAAAGAGAGAAAGAGAGAGAGAGGGAGAGGAAGAGAGAAAAGGAAATGAGAGAGAGGGAGAGGAGAGAGAAAAAGAGAGAGAAAGAGTTTAAAAACATTAACTATAATAGGGAAAGAGAGAAAGAGAGAGAAAGGGTGAGGGAGGGAGAGAAAATGAGAGAGGGAGAGGAAGAGAAAAAAGGAAATGAGAGAGGAGAGAGAAAAAACATTAAACATAATAGGGAAAGAGAGAAAGAGAGGGAGAGGAAGAGAGAAAAGGAAATGAGAGAGGGAGAGGAGATAGGAGGAAAAACATTAAACATAATAGAGAAAGAGAGAAAGAGAGGGAGAGGGAGAGGGAGGGAGAGGGAGAGGAAATGAGAGAGGGAAAGGAGATAAGAGAAAAAACATTAAACATAATAGGGAAAGAGAGAAAGAGAGAGGGAGGGAGAGGAAATGAGAGAGGGAGAGGAAGAGAGAAAAGGAAAGAAAGAACGAGAGAGAGAGGGAGAAAACATTAAACATAATAGGGAAAGAGAGAAAGAGAGAGAGAGGGAGAGGGAGGGAGAGAGAGAATGAGAGAGAGGTTGTTGTTTTCTTGTTTGTTGTAGTAGTAGTAGTTTTTTTTCTTTTCTTGTTATTGTTGTTTAGTTTTCTTGTTTTTTGTTGTTGTAGTAGTACTTTTTTTTTCTTTTCTTGTTTATTGTAGTAGTAGTAGTTGTTGTTGTTTTTGTTTTTGTTTTTGTTTTTTCTTCTTCTTTTCTTGTTTATTATAGTGGTAGTGGTAGTGGTAGTGGTGGTTGTGGTCGTGGTAGTAGTAGTAGTAGTAGTAGTAGTAGTAGTTGTTGTTTTTGTTGTTATTTTTTCTTCTTTTCTTGTTTATTATATTGGTAGTGGTAGTGGTAGTCGTGGTCATGGTTGTAGTCGTTGTCATGGCTGTGGTCATGATCGCGATCGTGGTCATGGTTGTGGTCGTGGTCATAGTCATAGTCGTGATTGTTGTCGTCGTCGTAGTTGTAGTCCTAGTTGTAGTCATAGTCATGGTCGTGGTCGTGGTCGTGGTCATGGTCGTAGTCGTATTCGTGATCGTGGTCATCGTCGTAGTTGTAGTCGTAGTCATGGTTGTGGTCATGGTCATAGTAATTGTGGTCGTGGTCGTGGTTGTGGTTGTGGTCGTGGTCGTGGTCCGATGCAACACCACGAGACGGGAAACACTCCGACATATATACATTAATTTGTGAGTGGGTGGGTGGAGACTTTACATACGTAAATTTTTTGCTAAGTCACAAGAGAAGAAATTCCTTCTCAAACAATTAAAGAAAGAAAAAAAGAAATGATAACAAAAACAAATTGTTTGTCGTAACGTAGACAAAATGAAAAACGATGAAGGTCTTGTTATTCAAGGTCACAAGGCGTATCTTAATCAGCGTGTCTCATGTCCTTGCTCTCAATGTAAGCTTGCAATTAGATGAAAACGTAGATTGTCTATAGAACACGTACGACGTTTCGGCGAGTTTCAATCTGAGATCATTGATCAGGCGATCTTGGATTTTCAGCAAATAGTAAGAAAAGTTAATATCTATCATGCATTGTACTCGCAAGCTAATTGAACGCCATATACAAGAAGATTGGGTGTGCCTGTAAAATTTTCTATCCAGGGAGATAACGTCTCGTCCTAAGGAGGAGTGCACCCTTTGCGGCCAATTAGAAGAGTTCGTGGGCGTGCGATGGATGGAGTACTTGAGCCAATCCACCACTTGGAAGGTACTATCCAATCTATATCGTCAATACTAGAGGAGATAGGCAGCCTTCCAGACCTACCTACAATCTTGGAGCCTGAGATGGAGGCAATGATCGATGCATTGAGTCCCATGGATGTCGAGACTTCTGTTCCGCTTGGAGAGGAAGCATCCATACCATTATATGATGGGTGCCGAGTATCTCGCCTGAAGACACTGCTTGCACTCCTAAGTGTGCAAGCAAAATACAAATGGAGCGATGTGAGTGTGATTGAGTTGTTCAGATACCTTGTACGTACGCTTCCTTGATTTCTTTTCGGCATTATCATTAAAAATATTTGTGCTTTTTCAGGGTGTTTTATGATTTTTTCAAGTTACTAAAATATCATATATTACCACCTGCAAATACCATGCCTGAGTCTCGTGATGATGCTCGATATGCTTTACGAAAGCTTGGCATGGACTACAACAACATTTGTGCATGTATCAACGATTGCATATACTGTTTCGAGGAGAACACAAGACTATGGAGACATGTTCAAAGTGTGGTGCTCATAGGTATCGACAGGACTTACAAGGGAAAACCATCCCTCAAAAAGTTCTTAGACACTTTTCGCTTGTTCCCTGTATAAACCACATGTTTTGTACGTCTGTCATGGTGAGCTTTACAATGTGGCATGCATAGAATAGGTCCACAGATGGAGTTCAACGAATATCAGCGGATTCAGGCGCATGGAGCCACATTGACTCTACCTTCCTAGGCTTTGCCCAAGAGCCAATGAATCTTCAGCTCGGTCTTGCAATGGATGGCATGAATCCATTCGGTCTACGCTCAATTTCTTATAGTGTGTGGCCTATAGTCCTTGTCAACTACAATATCCCTCCATGGCTTTTCACGAAGAAAGAACATCTCATCCTTAGCTTACTCATCCCCAGCCACTACAAAGTCACAAATATGGACATGTATCTTTTTCCATTAGTCGATGAACTTAAGATTTTGTGGGAGGAGGGGGTCACTATGTAAGATATGAGCAAGCGCGATGGTCGACGGTCCGCCAATATTCGAGCCATTCTCATGTGGATGATACACGACTTTCTGGGATTCCAAGAGTGCTCAGGTAAATAGGCTTCCGTTCTCGTTGGTAATATCTATCATAGCTCATTCAAGTTTATATTCATTGGATAGAGGTGTTGGAACATGTCTGGTTATCTCAAGTTATCATGCATGTCCATTGTGTGGGTCACAATTAGACTCCCGAAGGTCACGAACCATGAAGAAGATGGTATATCAAGGACACGTCGCTTTCTTGCCAAAGGGTCATGAACTCAGCAAAGGTTTTCTTGGATGACCTCCAACATGCATAAATGTCGCAAGCTGGTACGAGCTGAAAATGGTCCACGCAAAGTCACATCCAAACGGAATGTGACAGTTCTCAGTTTTCTACAAGTTACCATATTGGACCCACTTACAGATCAACCACTTATTGAATCCCATGCATATTTTCAAGAATGTTGGTAGCTTGCTATGGGACCATATCACATGAAAGAGAGACACTATAGGGGCACAAATGGATTTGAAGGAGATAGGCAAGATGAATGCGCTTTGGCCGCAGTCGAGTGCTGATGGTCGCATGCAGCTACCTCGCGCTCCTTGGGTTTTATCCACTAAAGAAGAGCACATTATGAAGCAAAAAGTCAAGTCTATCAACACTCCGATGGGTATGATGTATTCTCTCAGGTCTGTTTTTTCTAAAGACGACAAATTATCAGGGCTAAAATCCCTTGATTGACATAAGATATGTGAGGTTTGTACTACGAATGGATTGTAATTGGCATGCGCATTTTGCTTTTTGGAGTGTATTCATTGTTCATAATGCTTTCTCATTTGTGGCAGTTTGTACTCCGATCACGATTGTAGGATGCCTTACTCTAGAAATACGCGAGACCATTTACAGGTTTTCGACTTTAGTGTAATGGATCTCACAGAAGGAGATTAAGACATCCTCTATTGAATCCGCGAGGTGGGGAGCAGTGGAGACGGTCTGTCTCTTTGAGAAATACCTGCCTACCAGTATGCTCACGATACAAATCCAACTTCTTGTGTATCTTGTAGATGAAGTGGAGATTACTGGACTTGTCCATACGTGATGGATGTTTTTCTTAGAGCGCTTCATGAAAACCCTGAAAGGCTTTGTGCGACAATGAGCTCAGCCAAAAGGTAGTATGGCTAAAGATTGGTTGGTGTCTGAGGTGCTAGTGCATATTTCACAATGGCTACCAACGGTGGATCCAGACAACAATATGCTATGGTTGTTGAAGGGCAATGATAGACTAATCGGAGATGTGGTGGTTGGAAATGGGATAGAAAAAATAATGGTTGCTGCAATGGAGGAGAAGGTGAGTCGCTTTTGTATGTTATACCATGCCTCTATGGAGACGTGGCTCGCCAGGTACCAACAAGCTAGGCAAGATCGAGAGGAAGCGCAATCTGAATTTCAATGTAATACGCGCCATCAACTGATTAGATATCTCAAGGGCATGGAGGAGATGCTGCGGTTCATGTCAACGCGATGGTTGCATGGAGCTTTGATTCCGCAGTGTCTCGCGAAGGGGTGCAGGTCTCAACTGAGGAGTTGGAATTCTCGAGGAGATGTAGTCTAAATGTAATGACGTGTTTAGGATTTGCCATATCTATATTTTATATGTAATAACTAATTTGAGTGTTTCAATGTACAATACAAAATATTTAGTGCAGCGTGGTTGCACGGACGACATTTTGGCGTGGAGCGTATTGACAAAATGCACTCCACAACAGACTATGGTATCATAGCAAGGTTCGAGCAAGAGAGCCGACAACGAGCAATAGATCCAAACACGGTTATAGATGAGATGGAGTATTTTGGAAACTTGCAAAGTATTGTTATGGTGGATTACCATAGCTTCTCCATGATACTATTCGATGTGCAATGGTTTAAAGTGGTACTTGAAGGAGCTGGAGTAATAGTTCGAGGAGGTCCATCTAGATTTCTCAAAAAAGATTTCGAAAAAAAATGGACGGATTTGCGCGACACCTTTGTGTTGCCGGCCCATTGTGACCTTTGTGTTGCCGGCCCATTGTGAACAGGTGCATGAACTCATTTGTTTGTTAATTGTATTACGACATGGTACATGTCACAATAGTTTAATCTCTCTTGTACGTGTTTGTGAACATGTAATCTTCTATCCAAACCTCGGATAACCTTGATGGTGGTATGTTATACCTTCAACTCCCTGAAGTGCGAGAGTATATGATCAAAGCGATGTTTTGAGCATAGATGAGGACAATATGCAAATAGAGGGGTTGATATTGCAAGGGGTGGAGGCCAGCGAAAGCTTGGAGCATGCAGAGGAGCCAGCATCGGGTAACAATGATGGAAATACAGGAGTCCAAGAATTCTTTGAGAATGAGGTGGACTCATTCTTTTGTGGTGACATGTCTATCGACCTTTCAGTATATGCGTTGTGTCAGGAGATTGACATGGACCATAGGATATTTCATACTTGGAGCATCCACTTACTCAATTCATGGACTAATTTCTTATAAGGGTATATAAGATATGCATTTTAAGTGAGATCATTTTTTAAAGATTTATATTGCTATGATTTGTATAATTTAAATTGATTATATTCACATCATTTTTTGTCTGTGCAGGTGACCTTTGTGGATACTTAGATCATCAAGATGAGTCGAGGGATGAGCGATGAGGAGTTATAGGATATCTTCACACGCATGTCTCCAAATCAGATGGCAAGATTCAGAGACATGGCAGACCAGGAGCTGTCTCGGACATTGTTAGGCCGCTCTATTAGATCTACTTCGACGAGATCAGATGCTTCAGCTTTGAGCATACAATGTTGACATTCCAGACTTGGGCCAGAGGGAGGGAGTGCTTCAGGGTCAGGGGGATGCTGCAAAGATATGGAGGAAGTGAGCCTGCGATTGGCACGGGATACTGGTGCTACTCCTTGCTCTCGTGGCGGTTCCAAAGAGTGTAGCTCAGGTGGTTGGTGTGGAGACACAGACGCGGTGTCTCCATCTCGTCGTTCTGCTGGAGTTGTGTTACCTCCAAGACACACCTGTGGGGACGTCTACTCCAATTACTCTGGCTTTTGCTCAGTCATCCGCAGATGGCACCCCTATGGGTGCTATACTAATAGATACTACCCTAGTCTGTACATCAGATATACAAGGATCTCGTGGATATGCCTAAGAGCGTGGTCGCAGGTGGGAGAGGATCCATCTTAGGCATACCCCAGAGGGGTATACCTATCTTGTCGATGATAGGTCAAGAGCCATCATCATGAATGATGAGGGGAGGAGGGTGATGGCTCGCATGAGAGAGTTGTGCCAACAAATTTTTTGGCACAATGTCTTAGATCATTGGAAAAATATACTAGAGGGGAGAAAGGACTACATAGTAGCATTCTTGCATGAGGAGTTTCCAGTTCTAGCCACAACAGATAGATTTTCTACGGGCTGGATGATGGAGTGCATAAGTGCATATATGTCACATAGATGATCGAATGCATGCAAGGCACTCAAGAGTGGGGCTGCAAAGCCCAAGTGGCTAGATGCGGATGATTGTCGCCAATTGAGGGAGGAGGATACAGATTCTCCAGGACATTGGAGTCAGCACAGCGCGAGACGGAGTGGTCCATCATTCTGGGAGTGGCGGTCACATGATATATCTAGAGAACTTTGTAAGTTTTTCTTTTATTTTGCTTGCTTTTTTTTTTGCAATATCCTTTGTACTAGCAATCATGTTTCTAATAGTTAGTATTTTGTTTTCTTTGCAGCACTCCATTACAAATCGCGATCCGACCGGCTTTGAGACTGGATATGCAGAGAGGCACGGTCTCACTGCATTCATCGACCGATTATATAAACTCGGTGGCCCTGTAAGTCACTCATCTTTCTTGTCTGTAGTTACCATGTTTAAATAGAATGCATTATTGTATGGTGGATTGATGTATAGTTGTTTCTTTTTTTGTAGAGTCTGTTTGATGCTCCTTTGTGGTGGGACGAGCTTTCGGATGGGAGGATGTATAGCTTGCCCTTCGATCCCTAGAGCTCACACACCCTTCTTTTTTCGTCTCCTGATCTGTGTAGACATTTTCTATGTAGTAGTGATATCCTGCCATGATTGTACCAGTCGCTTTCATTATGCGATCATGTATTTATTTCATGTATGAGTGTTATGATTTAAGTACACTTTGTCTTTATTTACACAAGCATTGTACATAGTGCCGAAACTATTTTGTATGGCCCAATTGCCACAAATTTTTTTTCCATGTTACCGTTGCTATTAGCATCACAAATTTACTTGTACGCATCGTTATTAGCATCACAAAGAGTCGTTATCAGCATCGTTATTTGTGTTGGTTGCGACACTGATACCGATGCAAATAGTGATGCTGATAACGATGGTAATACTGACTATTCTATGGTGTCTTTAATAACAACGCTTTTTGCGACGACGGGGGAAAATTTTTTTATTTACATTTTCATAGCTTTTAACGTCGGTATAAGGCCTATATCTTGTAGTGAGTAATAATATCGATAAACTTACTATAGGTAGGTGAATATATATACAAAACTACAACCACTATAATATATGAGGGGTATTGTGATGCAAAATTTGAGCACAATTTACATAAAATTTCATGTCATGGGTATATATGTCTAAGTGTAGATGAATCTATTGGAATGCGCATCAATACATAGCCCTCATATATAGTAAAGTGCATATTGATACTATTTAGAAAAACTATTGATATATATATCAATGCTTTTATTGATGCATATTTTGACATTAATTGAAAATATCTAAACTTGAAACTTACCCTACCTTGCTCATTCTTGTTGGTGACATCGAGCTCAAGAGATAAGTACTTCACTCACTTTCACTTCTTCTTCTTTCTTATTTTATGCTTTTGTATTACTTATCGACAAGATCATTATGCAATGTAGCTATGTTTAACTTGTTTTCTTTCAAATTTTTGCAAGTATTAATGCATGTGTTCTTACACACACACACACACACAATGTGTGTGTGTGTGTGAGTGTGTGTGTGTGTGTGTGTGAACTACTATTAAATCTTAGCTGTAATATAACTATTCTACATAGTAATATTCATATTGACTTATCTTGTTTGAGGGTAAAATGAAGATTAATTCATGTTAATTAGTTTTTGATGATTGCATGCACTTACAAAAATCATAAAAAATTGGAATGTCGATTATTATATAGATCTCAACACATTAATCATAGAACAATTATAAGTCAAGTAGTTCTATGTCTCCTTGTCTACATTATATTATATTTGATTGATTATAGTAATTAAATTAGCTCATGCTTGTAAATCAATTAAGTCAAACTCTAAAATTGATCCTATTAATATGAAATTGAATATGTCAAATGATTTCTAATAATAATTAGAGTATATAAGATTAAATACAACTAAGAATAATAAAAGCATACATTATTGAATATACCTAATGACTTATGAACTAATGAATGAACAAATATGTATAGAGTAGAAAATTAATAACAATCTTATAAATGTAGACTAGTAAGTCAATAATACTAAAACCATATTCTAGCTAGGGTTTAATATGTTATTTATTAGGATTAAGGTATTTTAAATTATGAGGTGCTTACATATGTACATGGAGGCCTATGTGATAGTGTATATTATCATTGGTACGATTCTCATTTGTGCCAACTTATTATGTTTTGTAAGCCAGTTCATATAAGGAGCTATCAAGAGAATCTAGGACCTAGAGGGTCTTCTTATTAAATCACAAAAAACATGTGCATCTTCATGAGGGGATTCTCATGTTCCACAATAGTCGACTCTTCCTATAGTATGACCTTCAGAGGTGCTAGCAAGGCATATGCAACATTTGGCATTATGTATATGCATACGGGCAATAGTATACTTTTCTATTTGTATCTTGCCAATATATATTAGTACGAATTGAATTACATAGAGAATATGTTATCAAATCATATTGTGTATTATGTATATTTGCAAAACAAGTGGTCCATCTCTAACAAGATAACAAATGTGGACAAAGGGGATAGATCCTCGTATATCTTTGTTATAGATAGTATAATTTTCTATACTTGTCAATATATGCATCAATGTAAGCATGAATATACCTTGGCGTATTCTCCAGTGCTTATTTCCATGCCTATACCATCAAATATATTAAGGTACTCTCTCCAATGGACAAATAAATGAACATTTTGATCATCAGATTTGACATTTTGATCCCTTTTAACATGCAATTCCATTTTTTAGTTTTCATTAATGTATCCCTCATATGTCGTAGTGAATGCATTCTTGCTATAGATGTAGATTATATAAACATTTTTAAGGTCACCTCTATATTCGTGTTTATAGGTGAATTTATACATGTACATCTCATTTGTATTTTTACCCCAGTTATATGTATAAACATGTTCCAGACTTTATTTGCACATCTAAGCACCTACACATTGGACATAATTATACATAGATATCCATGAATACATGTAGAAATATGCTTATAAATAGACTCTATTTTTTTAGTATATAAAATGCATTGATTCACTTCAACATACTATTTCCTTGTACTTTAAAATGATACTATTTTTAAGGAATAATAATATAAGGAACAGAATGGGTAGTCTTAGGCTTTAATGGTAGGTCTCAAACAAATGCCCTAGAAATGCTCCTCTTGAGCTATAGCAACTTTTGTATTATAGAATAGGGAAGCATAGGCTTATCTAATTGGATGGGAGGCAAATCTAAATTGGAATAGTACACAAAGACCTAAAGTTGGAAAAGTTCTCTTAAGTGGACCCGAGGAGCTCAGAAGAGGGTACCAGGAACTACTATTGAGTAGCACACCCTTCCTACCATCTCCATCACCCAATATCTAGGCATTTTATTTATGGAAAATATCAGATGAGCTATAAAGTAGGGTTGAAACGCATGCATGCAATGAATGTTGGCTACAAGCTCACAAATCAAGTGGCATAGTGAGAAATTGAGGTTGCTTTAAGAACTAATCTACCGCCTACAAGCTCAAGAGGGTAACGTGGTGCTCCCTAATTTGAACTCCATGATATAATGTAGGAATGCCCTCGATTATTTCCAGAAAAATATATGCACTTTACACACGATGGGTCCCTCCAATATCCTAAGAGATAGTAGCATTTTAGAGGATTTCAATGCACTATAGGATGTAAATCTCACCTTTATTAGGTAGACAAAAGGAATCAATAAGCTAGGTATAATCTATAGGGATGAGGGGATGATGTGCATTGCTATTTGCTCAATTAAAATCCTATTCTGCAAAGGCCACATCATGGAACAGGCCTTTGAGTGGTGGTATAGTATGCATTACCCTATATTGCACATTACAAGTCTTAACACATTTATTCAAAGGCCTTGTTAGCCAATGGAGGTAGTAATCAAATGCTGCATATCAAATGTGATGAATATATTTCAAGATACACTTAAGGTGGGATGAATTAAAAGCTCATCGCAATGTTAATGTGGTAGCAACAAAGTTGATATAAGAAAGTATAAGTAATGGTGTGCTTGGATTGTATTGCTATTTCATTTGAGACTATGGATGATTGCAAAGCTATCTTTTTGCCTTTCTAGACTATCTTAATTGATTGAGCTTTAGCTTCAATCGGGCATTGCAATTTTATTTTTTGGTGATAGCATTATATATTTTTAAATGCTTAAAGAATTAGTCATATGTTGTACTAAGCTATAAATATTCTATCATCATATCATGGAAATATTATATTTTTGTAAATTAATGGACACGAAAAACCAACAAGATGGCTTATATAAATGTCATATTTTTTTTTCTCTAATACTATTCTATTAGCTAGAAATGCAAATTTTAGAACACATGTCTGTCGAAGGTTAAAAATTTGAAAAAGCCCTTCCACAAGAAAGGCACTTATTCACAAATCCTTCAATGGAAAAAACATAGGGGACTATCAATATCATGCTCTTGGACCTGTGCTTCTCCAAGGCCTACATTTGACAAGATTTGCCCATTATTTCATGTGACAGTTGAAGTTTATTGAAGTAACTTCAATTGATCTACATTATAAAACTCAAACTATCTATAATTTTTGATATGTTATAAGTAATGTTAAAAAAAAAAAACAAGATGTGTTGTTTGACAGATACAGCACTTTTTTGACTTGTTTTGATGGGCAACATAGCCAAAGCAAGCATGACATCGATCAAATGAGTCGAGAAAAAACGAGAGCTAGCTTACATTTCAAAAAAGCTTTTCAAAACTAAAAAAAAGTTCTAAACATCACACTATGAAATTAGATGGATTTATGTATGGTTGAGAAAAAAGTTCTAGACAAGATGAGACGTCTATTCCTTGACAAATATGATAAATTTACTCTCTTGAAAGAAGGGCATACTTCCAATTCTTCACAAATAAATTGAGCTTATGCTCCTGCCCTAGAAAGTAAAGCCTTGGGTTGCCCTTCGATTCTTGCAAGCATTCACTCTCACTCCACCCACCACCTTATTGTAGGGATCCTTGGGGTCCCATGATCATATGCCTCTCTCTTGGTATTGCATGTGGCCCACTTTACTTTTTCTAATAGGAAGAAGATGGCTTTTCTCCCACCAACCAACAACTTGAAGCCTAGCTGGTCCTCGCGATGAATGCAAATTTTGCTACTAGCTAGCTTTATAACTAAAAATGTACAATCTTTGCTGGTTCTCTTAAGTTTGAAGTACATTTCTTACCAAAAAAATCCATTTTTGCTAGTTAGAAATAGAATAAAGGCCAATTTCTCGAGAGCCCCCTTTGCCCTCTTTGCCATTGTATGAATTTGAGATTTTTTCGAAAACTATGAATGGGAACCGACTCAATACCTTGAGGTACATAATGGAAGCCTTTTTTACTTGGAAGCTCGACTGCCTAATATGAAGCTCTCAAAACTTTGACTATGATTATGTGGGCACAAGGGTTACTCAAGCTCGTTATGATTTTATAATGAATTTTTGCCAAGGAAACCCTGAGGATCATGGTTCTGGTTCTTTCACCATGAGGGGAGTGGCACGAGACAAAGAGAGGGAGGGATGGGGTGGAGAGAGAGACAGACAGACAGATAGAAGTTCATTTATGCTGTATACTACAAGATACAAGCCTTATACCAATGCTCAAAGTGACATAAACATTCATTAAAAAAATTGTCCCCGTCATTGCTAAACACATCGATATTAGCATCTCTACAAAGTTGTCACTATTTTTATCACTTTTATGATGCAAAAAGTGACACATTAAGTGATGGTTTGTGACATATATTGCAATGCCAATAAGGACACATGCAATAAATTTGTGATGCTAATATCGATGGTCACAGAGAAAAAAAAAAGTGTGGCAGGTACGCAATGGTCGTCAAGATGAGCGCAAAATGTACTTGAACCCACAAGACTGATATACAGAATAAGTACAAGTTTGCTAACGAAAACTCATGGAAATATGGCAAGATACAAAGGATGATAAGTGCATCTAAGAAATAGTATATGGAAGATGCCTGCACAAATCACATGACCAAAAAGAAAGAGGGTGTGTGCTCTATGAATGCAAGCGCAAGCTACAGATCCTCAGCATTAGAAAGCTCATCCCGATGCAAAGGAGCATCGAACGGACTGTGCAAAATGAATGACTACAGATCAATCCACCATACATAATGCATTTAAAAAAAATTAACTATGGATAAGAAAGATGATTGACTTATTGGGCCATCACATACATACATTCTATTGATCAATAGTGAGACCGTGTCTCTCTACATATCGAGTCTCCAAGCTAGTGGGATTGGGGTTTGTACTAGAGTGCTACAAACAAAATAGAATAAAAATGTTAGAAACACGATTGTCACTACAAGTGATATTGCAAATAAAGAAAGTGAGAAGAACAAAAGAAAAACTTACAAAGTCCTTCAAATAAGCCTTGTGGCTACCACTCCCCAGATGATGCATGACCCCTACCTCCAATTCACTACAAGATATAGGCCTTATATTGACGTTCAAAGCGACGAAAATGTTCATAAAGAAAAATTTCCCTGTCATCACAAAAACCATCAATATTAGTGATGCTATAAAATAGTAATAGCGACGTGTGCAGTAGATACGTGTAGAAAATTTGTGATGTTAATAGCAACGATAATAGGGAAAAAAATTTGTTGCAAGGCACCACAAATAGCACTATGTGCTTTATTTGGGCCATACAAAAGAGTTTTAGTAATGTGTACAATGCTCGTCTGAATGAAGGCAAAGTGTACTTGAATCCATAAGAGTGATACATAAAATAAATACAAGATCCGTAATGAAAGCGACGGTACAATCATGCCAAGATACAAAGAATGATAATAATATAGTGCATAGAAAATGCTCATCCCGCCACAAAGGAGGATCGAACGGACTCTGCAAAAAGAGAAAAAACTACACATCAGTCCACCATACAATAATATATTTTAATTAAATTAGTAATTACGGACAAGAAAGATAAGTGGAAGAGCCATGCTACCTTCTGGCCGAGCTGGTTGTCACACAAAGCCTCTCAGGGTTTTCATGAAGCGCTCCAAGAAGAACATCCATTGCGTATGGACAGGTGCAGTAATCTCCACTTCATCTACAAGATTCACAAGAAGTGGATTTGTATTGTGAGCATGTTGGTGGGCAAGTATTTCTCAAAGAGACATATCGTCACCACTACTCCCCGCCTTGTGGATTCAATAGAGGACGTCTTAATCTCCTTCTGTGAGATCCATTGCACTAAAGTTGACAACTTATAAATCACCTTGCATATTTCTGGAGTAAGGCATCCTACGATCACGTTCGGTAGTACAAACTACCACAAATGAAGAAGCATTATGAACAACGACTACACTCCAAATAGCAAAATACGCAAGCCAGTTACAATCTATTCGTAGTAAAAACCTGACCTATCTTATGCCAATCATGGAATTTTAGCACTGATAATTGGTTGTCTTTAGAAAATGTGCTCTTCTTTAGTGGATAATGTGCTCTTCTTTAGTGGAAAAAACCCAAGGAGTACGAGGTAGCTGCAAGCGACTATCAACACTCGACTGCGGCCAAAGCGCTTCCATCTTGTCTATCTCCTTCTCAAATCCATTCGTACCCCTACAGTTTCTCTCTTTCCCATGTGGTCCCATAACAAGCTACCCACATTCTTGAAAATATGCATAGGATTCAATAAGTAGTTGATCTTTAAGTGGGTCCAATAAGGCAAGTAGTATAAAATTGAGGACTGTAACATTTCATTTGGATGTGACTCAATGTCGACCATTTTGAGCTTCTACTAGCTTTGGGCATTCATACATGCTAGAGGTCGTCCAAGAAAACCTTCCCTCAGTTCATGACCCTTCGGCAAGAAAGCGATGTGTACTTGATATACCATCTTCTTCATGGTCCATGACCTTCCACAGTCTAACTGTGGCCCACACAATGGACATGCATAATAACTTAAGATAACCAGACCTATCCCAACACCTCTATCCAATGAATACAAACTTGAATAGGATATATTTGATAAAACCAATGAGAACGGAAGTCTACTTACCTGAGCACTCCCTGAATCCCAGAAATTCATACATGGTTCACATGAGAATGGCTCAAATATTGGTGGATCCTCACTATCACACTTGCTCATATCTTCCACGATGACCCCCTCCTTCTACAAAATCTTAAGCTCATCGACTGATGGACGAAGATGCACGTCCATATTTTTGACATTTTAGTGACCGAGAACAAGCAAGCTAAGGATGAGGTGTCATTTCTTCATAGAACGCCACGGAGGGATGTTGTAGTTGACGAGGACTACATGCCACACATTGTAAGAAGTTGAGTATAGACCAAATGGGTTCATGCCATCCATAGAAAGATCAAGCCAAAGATTCCTTCACTCTCACGCAAAGCCTAGAAAGGTAGAGTCAATGTGGCTCAATGCGTGTGAATCCGCTGATATTCGTTGAACTCCACCTGTGGATCTATTCTGCACATGCCACGTTGTCAACCTCGCTATGCTAGATGTACGAAATATGTGATTTATGCATGGGATAAGTGGAAAGTGTTTAAGAAATTTTTGAGGGATAAGCGGCACACACACACACACACATACACACACACATACTCACTCTCTCTCTCTTAATCTCCTTGCGTTGATCTCTCTCTACTCTTCTCTCTATACATCACTTCATCAACAAAAATAAAGAGAGAAGTAAAGAAAAGAGAAAAACAAAGAGAGAAAAGAGAATGCACTTACCTCAAATCTTAAAGAAAAATCCTTTTGTGTTTCTCTCCTTCTTTTTCTTCTTCTCCTTCACAGGTTCCCTTCTTCTTCTTTGCAGTTTTTCCCTCTCTTTTTGTGGTGGATTGGCAGTGGTAGCGGCCTCTCTCTTTCTCTCTCTCCATCTCCCTTGTGTTGATCTCTCTCACTTCTTCTCTCTATATATCTCTTCATCAACAAAAAGAAACAGAGAAGTAAAGAAAAGAGAAAAACAAGGAAAGAAGAGATAATGCACTTACCTCAAAGCTTGAAGAAGAATCCCTTCGTACTTCCCTCCTTTTTCTTCTCCTTCATTGATTTTCTTCCTTTTCCTTTACACTTGTCTCCTCCCTCTTCGTGGATGGCAATGGTGGTGGTGGCCTCTCTCTCCTCTCTATCTCTTACTTGTTTACAAACCTGTAAAATGAAATGCTCGCATTTCAACACTTTTTTATGAAGCCCAATCAACAGGTGATAGTTCATTAAAAATAATCTAGGCATGTTTACTTTTAGAAAGACAAAATCCCATTGCCTTTTAATTGGCAGCGGGATCTCTCCCCTTTTTTATTTCTCCACAAGACACTCTTCCTTCCCCTCCCTTGTTCTCTCTATTTCTCTCTCTCCTTCCCTCTCCACTCTCACTCAACACATGTCATTGCAAAGATAATCAAAGATAGAAAATAAAAAGCTTAAAAAACAAAGATATTGAAGGAAATCTCACCCTACCTCTCTTTATCTCTTTCTCCCCCCTCTCCCTTTACTTTTCTTTCTTAACCTGCTCTCTCATTCTCTCATTTTTTTCCTATTCTTCTTCCTCTCTCTCACTCTATATTTTTTTCTCTCTATCTCTCTCTCTCCCTCTCTCTCTCTCTCTCTCTTTTTCACTCTCCTTCCTCTTTTTACCTCACCCTTCTTTTCTACCTTCTCCTTCTCTCTTCCTTCCCTCTCCCTCTCTTTATTTCTCTCCTCCTCTATTTCTCTCTATTTCCCTTTCTTTGTTTCCTCTCTTTGTTTCTCCCTCCTCTTTCTGTCTCATTGTTTCTCTCACTCATCTTCCTCCCTTCATCTCTCATTTCTCTCTTCCTCTTTCTCCGTGTTTCTTTTCTTCCCTTTCTCTTCCTCTTTCTCTCTTCCTCTCTCTTCCTTCTCCCTCCCTCTCTTTCCATGCATCTCTTTGTAAAGAAAAACAAACAAAGAAAAGAAGATAATACAAAAATAAAGCAAGAAGAGGCAATGCAATTGCCTCAAAGGCCTAAATATGAAACCCTTTGTACATTCTCTTCACACCTTCCCTCCCTTCTTCCTTGCACACTTCTCTTTCTTCTTCATGCATAGCATGGCGACGGTGACGGTGGTGATGAGCTCCCCCCTCTCTCTCTCTCCCTCTCAAAGCTTTAAGCTTTCTCGCTCTCTTTCATTCTTTTTTATAAATGTTTTCTCGGTAAATGTCACACTCAGGTTTTTGAAACCTTTTTCTCAGACCGGCGTCGCTATTCATATCGCTATTAGCATCTCTATATGCGTCACTATTTGCATCTCTATGAGCATCGCTATTTGCATTGCTAGTAGAATTAGTGATGCTAATAGTGAGACATATAGCAATGCAAATAGCCACGCTAATAAAAATGCCACTTTTTTGCATCACAAATGGCCGTCATTATTGCCCCATTCCCTTGTAGTGATTGTGCCCTCATTCCCTCTCGTTGCTATCACCAATGTCCTCAAGAATCATCTGCATCTAGCCACTCGAGCTTTGAGGCGCCACTCTTGAGTGCTTTGCAGGGGTTCGATTGTCTATGTGACATGTATGCATGCATACACTCCATCATCCACCCAGTGGAAAACCTCTCTACCATATTAGATACCGGAAACTCCTCGTGCAAGGATGCTACTATATAGTCCATTCTCCCCTTGGGTATATTTTTAAATGGTCCAAGATGTTGTGCCAAAAAACTTGTTGGTACAACTCTCTCATGCGAGACATTACCTTCCTCCCCTCATCATTCATGATCACAATACATATGCTATCATCTACGAGATAACTATCCCCTTTGTGGTACATCTAAGGTGTGTCCTCTCCCACCTATGACCACACTCTTGGGCATAACTAGGAGACCTATGTACATCTGGTGTACCCATGGAGGTAGTATCTCTTGAAGTAGCACCTAGGGGTGCCACTTGCGAACGACTAAGCAAGGTTGGAGTCGTTGGAGTAGATGTCCCCACAAGTGTGAGAAATCCTACAGGTGACATGTCTCCACCAGTACCAAGAGACGGAGACACTACATCGGTGCCTCCAGAACACCCACCTGAGCCATCCTCTCTAGAATCTGCACAAGAGTAAGGAGTAGCACCCCTATCTAAAGGCCACCACAGGCTCACAACATCCACATCTCTACAGCACCCCCTAGAACCACTCCCTTCGTCTGAGCCAGTCTCAAGCATTGATATTCTCTACTAAAAACAGAAGCATTTGAGCATGCCAAAGTAGATATCATGGTATGGCATCCCAATGGTGTCCAGAGATCTCTTAGTCCACCATATCTCTGAATCAAGCCATTTGATCTAGAGACATACATATAAATATCTTCTACAACTTCTCGTCACTCATCCCTCGACTCGTCCTACTCTCCAAATATAATCAAAGGTAATCTACACAGATAGAAAATAATGTTAGCATAATCAACATAAATATTTAAGTAAATCATGGTGATATCAATTTGAAAAAAATGATACCATTTAAAATGCATATTATAGAGTACCCTTAAAATGCATGTTCTAGAGTGCTTCTTCAAATATCAAATTGATTGATGGTACGTATTGTGTTACAATTCCAATCGCACTTCTCCTGAATCTTTCTTGGCCTGCTCGTACCTAGCCAGCCATGTCTCCATGGATGCATGATGCAACATACAAAAATGATTCATTGTCTCCTCCATTGCAACATCCATCCCTTTTTCTACCCCATTTTCAACCACCACATCTCTGGTTAGTCTATCATCCTCCTTCAGTGACCATAGCATACTGTTGTTTGAATCCATCGTTGGTAGCCACTGTGAAATATGTACTAATGCCTCAAACACCAACCAACCTTTAGCCATGCTACCTTTTGGCTTAGCTCATTGTCACACAAATCCTTTTCAGGGTTTTCATGAAGTGCTCCAAGAAGAACATCCATCATGTATGGGTGGGTCCCGAAATCTCCACTATATCTACAAGGTGCACCATGAGCTGGGTTTGTATCATGAGTATGATGGTAGGAAAGTACCTCTCAAAGAGACAAAATGTCTCCATTGCTCCCCACCTTGTGGATTCAATAGAGGATGTATTGATCTCCTTCTGTGAGATCCATTGCACTAGATTCGACAACTTGTAAATCGTCCCATATATTTCTAAAGTGAGGCATCCTGCAATCACGATCGGTAGTACAAACTGCCACAAATGAAGAAGCATTACGAACATTGACTAGACACTAAATAGCAAAATACATAGACCACTTACAATCAAGGCTAGTAGAAACCTGACATATCTTATGCCAATCATGGAATTTCAGCCCTAATAGTTGGTCGCCTTTAGAAAAAGTGGATATGAGAGAATGCTTCATACTCGTCATGGGTGTGTGGATAGACCTGATAATTTGCTTCACAATGTGCTCTTCTTTAATAGGCACAACCCAAGGAGCACAAGGTAGTTGCAAGTGACCATAAGTGCTCGACTATGGCCAAAGTGCCTCCATCTTGCCTACCTCCTTCAAATCCATTCATGCCCCTGTAGTGTCTCTCTTTACTATGATGGGTCTCATAATAAGCTGTCCACATTCTTGGAAATATGCATGGGATCCAACAAGTGGTTGATCTGTAAGTGGGTCCATTACAATAACTCCATGTGGAATATTTTTAACTCATACCAGCTTTGGGCATTCATTCATGTTGGAGGTTATCCAAGAAAACTGCCACATATAGCACTGTGTGCTGTATGAGAGCCATACAAAATAGTTTCTGCACTGCTACATACAAAGCGTTTGCAAACAAAAAGAATCTATACTGAAATCATAAAACTGATAGATGAAATAAATACATGATATCGCATAAAATGCAATTGGTACAATCATAAAACAATATCACTAATACATAGAAAATGTCTACATAGATCGGGCGACTAAAAACTAAAGGTATGTGAGCGCTAAGGATCCGAGGGTGAGCTACAAATCGTCGTCCCCCGAAAGCTCGTCCCTCTGCAAAGGAGCATCAAACGGATTCTGCAGAAAAAGAAACAACATATCAATCCACCATACAATAATGCATTCAAATATCTCATGGTAACTACGGACATGAAAGATGAGAGACTTACTGGGCCGCCGCGTCTGTACAATCGGTCGATCAATGATCTGAGACCGTGCCTCTCTGCATATTGAGTCTCAAGGCCTTGCGGATCACGATTTGTAATGGAGTGCTGCAAAGAAAACAAAATGCTAACTGTTAGAAACATGATTGTCAGTACAAATAATATCTCAAAAAAACTAATAAGCAAAACAAAAGAGAAACTTACAAAGTCCTCCAAATATGTCCTGTGGCCGCCACTCCCAAGATGATGTACCGATCCGGCCTCGATTCATGCCCTTGCCGCCTCCCGCTGCTGACTCCAACGTCCTGGCGAATTTGTAGCCTCCTCCCTCAGTCGGCGCCAGTCCTCTGCATCTAACCACTCGGGCTTTGGAGCCCCACTCTTGATTGCCTTGCGTGCGTCGGATCGTCTATGTGACATGTATGCACGCATGCAATCCATCATCCAGCCCGTAGAGAGTCTATCCACTGCGGCTGGCACCGGGAACTCCTCGTGCAAGGATGCTACTATGTACTCCTTGCTCCCCTCCGGTATGTTCCTCCAATGATCCAGGACGTTGTGCCGAAAAACTTGTTGGCACAACTCCCTCATGCGAGCTATCACCCTCCTCCCCTCATCATTCATGATGATAGCTCCTGACCTGCCATCCACTAGGTATCCATAATCCCTAGGAGTGTGCCTCGTATGGGCCCTCTCCCATCTCCGTCCACGCTCCTGGGCATATCCAGGAGACCCCTGAACATCCGGTGTACCGACGGGGGTACCCTCTCCCGGAGTGCCACTGAAAGGGGTGCCACTAGAGGGGGTGCCACCAAAAGGAGTGCCACCAGAGGGGGTGCCACCAAAAGGAGTGCCACCAAAAGGCGTGACATCTACCGACGGCTGCGCAAAAGCCGGAGTAACTGGAGTGGACGTCCCCACAGGTGTGACAAATCCTGGAGGTGACCGAGCTCTAGCTGAACGACGAGACGGAGACACCGCGTCCCTGTCTCCACAGCAGCACCCCCCTGATCCTCCTGCAGTCGCAGTCCCTCCCTCTGGCCCAAGTCGCGAGCGTCGAGATCGTCTGCTCGAAGCTGAAGCATCTGATCGCACTGAAGCTGATCTAGCAGAGCGCCCTGACGAAGAACGAGACAGCTCCTGATCTGCTATCTCTCTGAATCTCGCGAGCTGATCTGGAGACATACGTGCCATCATCTCCTGAAACTCCTCATCGCTCATCCCTCGACTCATCCTGAAAATATCGATACCTGCAGAGATAATAAATAATGTTAGAATAATCAATTGAAACTATACGAAGCGCATTAATATAAATCATTTTTGAAAAAATCCATCTTAAAATGCATATCTTATCTACCTTTATGGAAGATCTAAACAACGAATTGAGTAATACAATTCTCCAAGAATGAAGTATTCTATGGTCCCATGTTAATCTCCTGACATAACTCTGCATACACTGGAAGGTCGATAGACATGTCACCACAGAAGAACGAGTCTGCCTCGTTCTCAAAAAATTCTACGACTTCTGTATTTCCATCATTGTTAGCCGATGCGGGCTCCAAGCTTGCGGTGGCCTCCACCCCTTGTAATTTCGATCCCTCTATTTGCATATATTCTTCATCTATGCCTGGAACATCGCTTTGATCGTATACTCTCGCACCTCTAGGAGTTGAAGGTATAACATACCACCATCGAGGTTGTCGGGGATTTGGATAGAAGATTACCTGTTCACAAACACTTACAAACCGTCTTCAAACCATTGTGACATAAAGCATGTCGTATTACAATTAGCAAGCAAATGACTAGAAGATTACCTGTTCACAATGTGCCGGCAACACAAAGGTCTCCATGGAGGCATGGTGCAACATACAAAAGCGATTCACTTTCTCTTTCATTGAGGCATCCATTCTTTTTTCTACCCCATTTTCAACCACCACATCTCCAGTCAGCCTGTCATCGTCCTTGAGCGTCCATAGCATTTCATTGTCTGGTTCCACCGTTGGTAGCCATTGTGAGATATGCACTAATGCCTCTGACACCAACCAACCCTCCGCCATGCTACCTTCCGGACGAGCTCGTTGTCGCACAAAGCCTTTCAGGGTTTTCATGAAGCGCTCCAGGAAGAACATCCATCGCGTATGGACAGGTCCGGCAATCTCCACTTCGTCCACAAGATGCACAAGAAGGTGAACTTGTATCGTGAGCATGCTAGTGGGCAGGTATTTCTCAAAGAGACAGACCGTCTCAACTGCTCCCCGCCTTGCGGATTCAATAGAGGACGTCTTAATCTCTTTCTGTGAGATCCATTGCACCAAAGTCGACAGCTTGTAAATGGCCCCGCGAATTTCTGGAGTTAGGCATCCCGCGATCGCGATCGGTAGGACAAACTGCCACAAATGAGAAAGCATTAAGAATAATGGTCACTTTTCAAATTTCAAAATGTCCACGCTAATTAAAATCCATTCTGTTCACAAACCTGACATATCTTATGCCAATCATGGGATTTTAGCCCAGACATTTGGTCATCTTTAGAAAATGCGGACCTGAGAGAACACATCATACCCGTCGGAGTGCGGATAGACTTGATTACTTGCTTCACAATGCGCTCTTCTTTGGTAGACAAAACCCAGGGAGCGCGAGGAAGCTGCACTCCCCCTTCAGCACTCGACTGCGGCCAAAGCGCCTCCATCTTACCTACCTCCTTTAAATCCATTCGTGACCCTATAGTGTCTCTCTTTCCTGTGATGTGGTCCCATAGCAAGCTGCCCACATTTTTGAAAATATGCATGGGATCCAACAAGTGGTTGACCTGTAAGTGGGTCCAATATGGCAACTCGTAGAAAACTGAGAACCGTCGCATTCCATTTGGATGTGATTCCGGGTTTACCATTTTCAGCTCGTACCAGCTTGCAGCGTTCATACGTGCTGGAGGTCGTCCAAGAAAACCTTCCCTGAGTTCATGATCCTCCGGCAAGAAAGTGGCGTGTCCTTGATATACCATCTTCTTCATGGTTCGTGACCTTCGGGAGTCTAACTGTGGCCCACACAATGGACATGCATGATAACCTGAGGTAACGAGACCTGCAAGGCGATCCACGACCTAGTGAATACTTGATTGAATGAAATAAAATATAGATATTACCGGTGTGAACAAAGGTCTGCTCACCTGAGCACTCTCCCAATCCCGGAAAGTCATGCATCGTCCACATGAGAATGGCTCGAATGTTGGCTGACTGCCGACCATCGCGCCTGCTCATATCTTGCACCGTGACCCCCTCCTCCCACAAAATCTTAAGCTCATCGACTAATGGACGAAGATACACGTCCATATTTTTTACTTTGTAGCGGCCCGGGACGAGCAAGCTAAGGATGAGATGTCCTTTCTTCGTAGAAAGCCATGGAGGAATGTTGTAGTTGACAAGCACTATAGGCCACACACTGTAAGAAGTCGAGCGCAGACCGAATGGGTTCACACCATCCATGGCGAGACCGAGCCGAAGATTCCTTGGCTCTCGCGCAAAGCCTGGGAAGGTAGAGTCAATGTGGCTCCATGCGCGCGAATCTGCTGATATTCGTTGCACTCCATCCGTAGACCTATTCTGCACATGCCACGTTGTCAAGCTTGCCATGGCAGACGTGCGAAACATGTGGTTTATGCGGGGGATGAGCGGAAAGTGTCTGAGGACTTTTTGAGGGATGGTCTGCCCTTGCAAGTCTTGTCGATACCTGTGAGCACCACACTTTGGACATGTCTCCATAGTCTCGTATTCATCTCGAAACAATATGCAGTCGTTGATACATGCATGGATGTTATTGTAGTCCATGCCAAGCTTCCGTAAAACATGTCGTGCATCATCACGAGACTCAGGCATGGTGTTTGCAGGTGGCAATATATGATATTTCAATAACCTAAAAAAATCATAAAACACCTTGAAAAATCCATCCATATTTACAATAATACTGTTTTTAAAAAAAACAATGAAGTCTGTATGCAAGGTACCTGAATAACTCAGTCACACTCGTATCGCTCCAACCGTATTTTGCTTGCACAGTTAAGAGTGCAAGTAATGTCTTCAACCGAGATACTCGGCACCCATCATATAATGGTATGGATGCTTCCTCTCTAAGCGGGTCAGATGTCTCAACATCCATGGGAATCAATGCATCGATCATTGCCTCCATCTCAGGCTCCAAGATTGTAGGCAAGTCGGGAAGGTTGTCTGTCTCCTCTGGCATTGACGATATAGATGGGCCTTGCGAGTGGTCTATTGGCTCCTGCCATCCATCCATCTCACGTCCACGAACTCTTCTAATTGGCCGCAAAGGGTGTGCTCCCCCTTGGGTCGAGACATCACCCCCCTGGACACAAAATTTGCCAACAAGACCCAATCTTATTGTGTATGGTTTTCAATTAGCTTGAGAGTACAATGCATGAAAAATGCTAACTTGAAAATACCGTTTGCTGAAAATCTGCAATCGCCTGATCAATAATCTCAGGTTGAAACTCGCCAAATCGTCGTACGTGTTCTATAGACAATCGGCGTTTTCGTCTAATTGCCAACTTGCATTGAGAGCAAGGACATGGGACACGCTGATTAAGATACGACTCGCGGTCTTGAACAATAGGACCTTCTTCGTTTGCCATCTTATCTACATTACAGCAAACGAGGCTTAAATGGATAGCTTTTTGGAGATGTACGTCAACTTGCAAGTTGACCATAAACCTTGCATTGTATATAGTAGTCGAGAGATTTTCCGATGTTATATCTCGGCCTTGTATCATGCTCAACGATTTGTTTGTCCCGGTAGATAATTTTTTGTTATATCTCGGCTTTGAGTATAAGTAATCCATTTTAAAATTAATACGCGCCATCTATGAAATTTTACAACTATAGTAATAAAATTTATTTCAATCAATTCTACTCATAGTCATAAGACCTGAGAGAAATTATCCTATACTCAATTTAAGGGATCTCCACTTCTATAACAATAATTTTGGGTTAATTTTGATGAAGTACGTGGCCGTATGCAAAGCACATTGCATACCATTATCGATACGTATATTATCTTAAATTTCATTCCCTTCCCTCTCCCTCTCCCTCTCCCTCTCTTCCTCTCTTTCTCTCACCCTCTCCCTCACCCTCTCGTTCTCTTTCTCTCCCTCTCTCATTTCCTCCCTCCTCCTCCCTCTCCCTCTCCCTCCCTCTTTCTCCCTCTCCCTCGCTCCCTCGCTCCCTCTCCCTTCCCCTCCCTCTTTCTCTCCCTCTCTCATTTCCTTTCCCTCCCCCTCCCTCTCCCTCTCCCTCTCCCTCTCCATCTCCCTCTCTTTCTCTTTTTCTCCCTCTCCCTCTCTATCTCTCTTTCTCTCTCATTTCCTAAACAAGCAAAAAATAAAGTGATTTAAACATCCTCCAAGCAAAAGGGAGAGGGAGAGATACAATGCACTCTCCCTCTCTTTCTCTTTCTATCCCTCTCTCATTTCCTTCCCCTTCCTCTCCCTCTCACTCTCTTTCTCTCTCATTTCCTCTCCTAAACAAGCAAAAAATAAAGTGATTCAAACATTAAACAAGCAAAAGGGAGAGGGAGGGAGAGAGAGAATGCACTCTCCCTCCTTCTCCCTCTCTTTCTCTTTCTCTCCCTCTCCTATTTCCTCCCCCTCCCTCTCCCTCTCCCTCTATTTCTCTTTCTCTTTCTTTCCCTTTCCCTCTCCCTCTCCCTCTCTTTCTCTCTTACTCTCTCGTTTCCTCTCCTAAACAAGCAAAGAAGAAAGTAATTTAAACATTAAACAAGCAAAAGGGAGAGAGAGAGAGAGAATGCACTCTCACTCTCTTTCTCTCCCTCTCCCTCTCTTTCTCTCCCTCTCTCTCCCTCTCCCTCCCTCTCCCTCTCCTTCTCTTTCTTTTCCTCTCCTAAATAAACAAAAGAGAACGATTTAAACCTTCAACAAGTAAAAGAAAGAGAGAGGGAGACTCACCAATGAGATATGGCGAGCGTGGGAGGCTTCTCTTTGCAACGAGGGCTCCTCCTCTCCTTCGCAAACAACGACGGTGGCGGTAGCGGTGGCGGCGGCAGCAGCAGCAAGTCTCTTCCTCCTCTTCTTTCACAAAGCCTTGGCTCTCTCCCTCGCTCTCGCTCTCAAAAGGCGAAGAAAACAAAATGAAAACAGCGCTCTGGTCTCGGCCGCGCTTTTTTTCCCTGCGGCGTCACTATTGGCGTCACTATTAGCGTCGCTATATGCGTCGCTATTTGCGTCGCATTTGCAAATGCGATGCAAATAGCGACGCTAATAGCGACGCCAATAGCGACGCCGATAAACGCCGTCGCTAATCGGCGTCGCTATTGCCCCAGTCCCTTGTAGTGATGGTCCATAGAATCTAGGGGCTAATTTCACAACTGGGTGTCTATCTACACTTTGTAGTCTACGTTTTTCTATTCTCAACCAAACATAGTCATCAACTTTGAAATTCATTGCTTGTCTTTTCTTATTGGCTTATTTGGTATATGATTGCTAGGCTTTGGCAATCATGGCTTTTACCTTATCAAAAATAGTATTATGTATACTAGCAATATCATCAGCACTTTGAATTCTATTTGACAAAGATGCAACATGTGTAGATAATCTATAACCATAAATCACTTCAAACGGTGCTTTCTTTGTAGATGTGTGTGGTGTATTGTTATATGCAAATTGTAATAAATGCAAATGTGTATCCCATGTCTGTGGTTTAGAAATAGTATAAGCACGTAAAAGATCTAGAATAGTGCTATTAGTGGCTTATGTTTGTCCATTAGTTTCAGGATGAAATGCAGATGAGAAATCAATTTTTGTGCCTAGGTTAGCAAACAGAGTAATCCAAAAGTTGTTACAAAATCTAGAATCACGATCTGAAATAATAACTTTTGGTAATCCATGGTTAGTGAAAATAGTTTTCAAAAACAATTGTGCTGCTTGTGATGCTGTTAAAGTTTTCTTACATGGAATGAAATATGCTTGTTTACTAAACCTATCTACTACTGTCCAAATCATATCATGGTTAGATTTAGTATTAGGTAAACCAATAATAAAATCCATAGAAATTTGTTCCCATGGTCTAGATGGAATAGACAAAGGCATAAGTAATCCATACTGTTTACCATAATGTCTCTTAACTCTTTGACAAATCAAACATTCAGAAACAAAGTTAGATACATCAGTGTCCATATGCGGCCAATAAAAATCTTCAGTTAATGTACGTAAAGTAAATATGATACTTCTACGACCTTGATATGGAGGACAATGAATCTCATTCAAAACAAAAGATTGGAATGGAACTGTAACACATAATCTATTTTCATAAAACATAAATCCATCGTTATAAGATAGTGAATCAATAGGAATCAAGTTATTTTGAACTAATTTATTCCAATCAGTATGAAAAGTAATGTCCTGATGATAAGTATCTTTCATAGCAATCAAAGAATCAAAAGATATAACAGAAATATTATGAATGGCAGGTCTTCTACTTAATGCCAATCAGTATGAAAAGTAATGTCCTGATGATAAGTATCTTTCATAGGAATCAAGTTATTTTGAACTAATTTATTCCAATCAGTATGAAAAGTAATGTCCTGATGATAAGTATCTTTCATAGCAATCAAAGAATCAAAAGATATAACAGAAATATTATGAATGGCAGGTCTTCTACTTAATGCATTCAGCCACTACATTTTATTTACCGGGTTGGTATTGAATGATAGGATGAAAAATCTGAATAAAGGATGCCCATTTGATATGTCGGTCAAATATTTGGGGTTAGCTAAGTAAATGCCTTATACTTTGCTGATCGGTCTTAATCATAAATTCTGAACCCATTAAGTAGTGTTTCCACTATCTTAAGGCTTGCACAACAGCTAATAATTCTTTGTCATATGTGGAATATTTCAGTTTAGAGGGTTTCAACTTACAACTAGAATAGGCTATAGAAATATTTGAGTTTAGAGGGTTTTACTTACTACTAAAAAGAATGGTCTATTAAAATCGGGCAACTGTAGGACAGGGGCATGGGTTAATGCATGTTTCAATAAGTCAAAGGATTTCTGTTGATTATCGGACCAATGATAAACAATACCTTTCTTCAGAAGTTTAGTCAGTGGTAAAGCAAGTAATGAAAAATTACGCACAAACTTCCTATAGAAACTAGTAAGACCTAGGAATGATCGTAACTCATGCACATTTTTAGGTATAGGCCAATTCAATATTGCATCTATTTTCTTAGGGTCAACTTTAATTCCATCAGATGATACAATATGACCTAAATACTCAATTTCTATTTTAAAGAATTCACTCTTTTCCGGATTTGCATACAGTTGATTATCTTTTAATAACTGGAAAACCAATGACAAATCCTCATAATGTTCTTTCTCATTTTGACTAAACACCAAAATATCATCAAAGAAGACAATTACACAAATATAGCATGTGCATTAGTCAATCCAAAAGGCATCACTAAAAATTCGTAATGACCAAACTGTGTCCTAAATGCAGTCTTGAATATGTCTAACTTATCTAGTCTCACCTGATGATAATCAGATTTAAGGTCTATTTTACTAAATATGGTAGAACCTTGCAGTTTGTGCATAAGGTCATCAACTCTAGGAATTGGATATCTATTCTTTACTGTGATCTTATTTAAAGCTCGATAGTCAATGCACATACGATAGGTATTATTCTTTTTCTTGACTAACAGAATAGGTGCACCAAATGGAGAACTACTAGGTCTAATCAATCCTCTATTTAGTAATTCCTCAAGTTGACTTTGAATTTATTTTTGCTCTATCTGGTTATGCCTATATGGTGCTTTGCAAGGTGGTTGTATACCAGGAATCAAATCTATTTTATGGTCTTTTGGACGTGAAGGAGGTAAAGCAGGTGGTAGATCTTCGGCAAAAAAGTCTTTAAAATGTACAAGAAATTCTTTATGCCTAGGACGCATATGATTTTCTTTAACTTGCAGTTCATTCACCCAAATGAGATAAGATTTACTACTCTTGCGTAATGCACGTTTAGCTTGAGTATGCGAAAGCAGTGGAAAAGCATTAGATGCATGCATACCATACAATGTAATATGTTTTCCTTGAAATTTAAGATTAATTGAATGCGTGGAATAATCTATATCAGGGTTATACTGATGACGCCAAGGAATACCTAAAATAATGTCACTGGATTGTAATGGTACAACTAGAAAATTTCTTTTTTCAATGTATTGACCAATTTGAATTTCTAAGTCATCCACTTCCTATGTACCATTATACCTAGTGCCTAAGAATGTTGCTTTAATGCGATAATGTGTAGGTATAGTCTGTAACTTCAATTCTTTTACTAGCTTTGCAGAAATAAAATCATGAGTACTACCGTCATCATGCAAAATAATCTTTTCCTTTCCATGCACTAAACATTTCATAGTTAATAAAGAATGTGGAGTTGGCATACCTGGTAAAGTATCTGAAGGAATAGTAGTGTCGTCCTCATCTTCCGTGAAATCAGGCATCTTCATGTTCTTCATCTTCCATTGCTCCAAGGTAGTTGATATGGACAGGTGGCTTCTTCGAATGGCAATTTGTTGCTAGATGTCTAGGCTGGTGGCATTTATAACACACTATAGGCTTGGCTTTGGTTACGTTGTTTGCAATGGCAGGAAGTCTAGGTACATTAGGATTTGGCTGTGGAATAGCGTTGGAGTTTTGATTGACATTAGATGGTAAAGCATGTGGTTTTGCCCAATTCTTACGGAAAGATGATGAAGAGAAACGACCTTGATTAAATCTTCTAAAATTTGAGTTGAATTGTTTAGATCAATAATTACCATTGACTTGGAATTGCTGTGGACGTCTATCTCTACCTCGCAGCTTGTCTTCAGTGTCATCAGCTAGTGAAATTGCGTCTTCAAGAGTTTCAGGCTTGAACATGTTAACTTTAGCGTAGTAATGTCGAAGGAGTCCAGACATATACTTGCGCTTGTGTGTCGCTTCAAGTACGTCTTCAAGCATGCGTAATTGGAGTAATGCATTCCAAAAACGCTATGTGTACTGAGGAATAGGCTCACGATCCCATTGCTGAAGAAGGTCCCATTGCTTTATAGCTTTTTCATGAAATTGTGGAGGAAGGAAATTCTGCATAAACTTCTTCTTGAAATTCTCCCAGGTAGTGGGACAATCTATACTCTTGCGAATCACTGTCCACCAAAGAGATGCTCTATCCATTAAATGATTAGTGACACACTTGATTTTATCTTTTTCTGCATAGGTTTTCTCATGAAAGTAGTCATCAAACTGACTAATGAATGCAAGAACAGTTTTTTCTCTCGAGTGCCATTGAAAGTACGGAATTTGAAATTTCTTTTACTTATCTTTGCTTCCTTGCGGATAGTTTGAGCTTTGAGAGTCGCGTTGATGGTACGTCAAATAATATCTTTAGATTGAGGTTCCTCTTTATCAGTAGACGATCTTTGTAAATTTGCCAATTGAACTTGCAATGGTTGCCTAGCTTGTCGTTCTTCATCCAATTGCATCATAATTAAGTCCAGCTTTTGCTCCATCATAGGTTCAGGTAGGTAGTCTTCAGCCATTAAATCATCCATATGTGGTTCCATCATCCTGTAAAACTCAAAAGACCTCTCACTCTCAAAATCAAGTTAGCGGCATGAGCGTAGCTCAAGTTCGGGAATACAAGGCTTATATATTTTTGGGTATGGCTTTCACAATCTTTGAAAAATCTGTGTTTTATCCTTCTTCGTATGCTGAAAATGCTTCAGCAAAACTTGCGTATGCGTAGAGTACCTTCTAATGAACAACTTTGCAGTTCGGAGTTTTTACGCAGGAACAACCCTTCTATGAGTTTTGAACAGAAGTCAGTTTTGACTTCAGGTGACTTGTCTGACTTGTAGAGTACCATACTTATGTGACTTGCAGAGTTTGTAGACTTGTAGAACTTGGTTGCTTTATCTGACTTGCAGAACTTCGACTTAAGAAACTTGCAGAACTTGGACTTTGCAGGCTTGCAGTACTTGAGAACTTTTGTGTGACCTGTAGCTTAAGTAACTTGGAGCTTAGGTGATTAAGCTTATGAGCTTAATCAATAAAAACAACGAAATCGTGGGGGGGGCCGTTTTTCAGCGCGGTGAAATTTGCGCTAACATCCTCAGAGGCGCCAAGGTGAAATTTAGAAGCATTAAGCTTCTTTTAAGCTTATAAAGCTTTAGTTTTTAAAGCTTGGAAGATATGGAAATTGTGACTTATCTCTGGTTCTTGATGACTTGAAGAAGAAGAGATAGGAGTGGTCCTCACCCTCTGCCAGCTGGTCCTTCACAGTTTGATGATGGAAACAGAGGTTCTTGATCGCCAAGAATCCACTCGTATCGACCGTTCGCGACGAGATTGAGCGTAGAGTCGGATCGTCCCAGGAGCTATGTCTTCGCACAAGATGGGTAGCGATTGGAAGCTCTTGATCTCAACTTCGCTCTGATACCACTGGTGCGCAGATCGGATGCTGAACGCTCACGTAGTGAATGCCGGAAGGTCCCCAAGAACAATAGAACTCTTCTTTTTGCACAAAATACAAGGTAAAAAGCATGCACGACATGAATAAGAGACCAATTGTGTGCAATCTCCCCCCATGCCTTGTGTGAGTGCTCCACAAAGCATGTATTTTATGTATTAGTCATCTTCAAGCTCAAATAATAGCCCAAATTACAAAATAGCAAGCTTTTAGCTTTTGAGTTTGCTTTAGCACAAAATAGGAATAAAGCTAACGGATGGTGCCCAAAGAGTCTGGCATGCCCAATACAATGTCCAAGTACAAATAACATAATCGTGCGCCCATGCGGATACAAAATAATAATAAATATCCAACGCCTAAATAAATAGGTGTGACAAAATATAGGCGCCATGCCTAAGATATACGCCCATCAAAATATAAGTGATAAATCGAATACTCGCTATCCTCCAATGCTTTCCTCCGCCACTACTGCTATATCTACACATGAACTGAATCATTCACATTCGTTAGTAAAAAAATACAATTAAACCGACAAAAGTGAATACCTAGCAGTCTCCAACTACATAAATAAATCAAGTGGTTAGAAATCAATCCTAACCTTAATTTATTACGAGTGCGCACTCTAAACTCATAAACATTTATTAATTTAATATGCATTTTGTGGAATCACCCGCTATGGAATCACCCATGTACACACTAAATTAATGAAACGCCCTAAAAGGACAAGCGTTCCCATCACCTTCTCGCACAAAGAATCCACTTTGTGTATGAGCCCTGGTCATCAAAGTTTACGGAATCCAGCGTAAAACCTCACGAAATCCATCGTGGCACGGAATCCACCTTGAAATATGCCTCCTGGCATCAGTTGGATTTTAGGAGCCGCTTTTGAGCTATGCTCGAAGTGTTTGAGGCCTTTTTTGGAGCAGAAAAGTGCATAGGAGATTCCAAAGACCAAATTTTTATGAAAAATCAAACAGTGGCGGATGGTCGAGCTAGAGTTTTCCCAGATGCATTTCGACATCAAGAATCCAACGCAAGTCTCCGTCTATTAATTGAAGGTTGTTTAATCCCCCATTTAATCCGCACAAGGTTTAGCGTTATAAAGTAGCTACTAGATTTGGGGGCCAAAAAGAGCGCAATAGAGATGAAGCTAATAGATTATGATGCTGCAAAGCCACCTGTCTAGATAGATCTCGAATCCAAGTCCGTTTGCCCACCTTAATCAAAATATTGACTTGTAGAACAATGTGAATACAAAGAGATGAGCTGATTATTTTAAAATTTTTAGCCTTAATCTTAATAAAATCCTAAAAAAGTCATGAAAATTTAATGAACAGAGGGGGGGCACAAATTTTTCTACGCCCCTTCCAAATCGCTGAATGTCTCTCCGATTTACATCCGCTTGGAGAGAGAGAGAGAGAGAGAGAGAGAGAGAGAGCGATTCTTGATCAGGAGAGAGGAAGGAAGGAGATGATTGTAATCTGCCTAATTTTCATGGAGGATTAATAAATCTGATTTTCTAGTTTTTCTCTCTCCTCTTTCCTCTCCCCTCTTAGTGGTTATTCATATGCATCAATTCAAGAGAGAAGGGGGAGGGTTGTGATGAAGAATCCGGAGCAAATGATGATGCTAGAGCGATGGATGATGTAGATCAGGCTGAAAGAGTGTGTCAGCGGCAACGAAGAAGCGTCAATAGCCTTCCGTCTACGAGAGCTATGAGCCTCAGAATTGTAGTTTTTATGCGTAAGTGAGCGGTTCTTGTGTTTTTATGAGAAATAATTGGAGAGAGTGCTTGATTTTGATTGTTTTTTATTTTCTATGTTGCATTCTCTCTGAAAAATGAAAGAAAACCAAAAAATATAATGATATAATAATTTCTTGCAAAACACGCAAAACCCGTAAGTTGTAGTTTTTATAAGAATAATAGAAATTGAGATTTCTATTTAGTGTTTTGGGGATCATATGGGATAAAAATGGATATCAAAATAATGTTGAGTGTCCTTGAATAATAACAACTCATAGTTTTAGAATATCTCATGTTTATGGAGAAATAAATGGAAAAAAATAGGAAAAATAAGGAGAAATTTAGTTTTTTTTCTTAAAAATTTAGAAAAATTTGCAATTCATATTTTTGAAGGTATAACAAGGCTGGAGCATGAGGATCAAGCCTCATTCAAAGCCTTGTTTACATGTTATAATGTGTTTTTATTGCTTTTTATATGAAAATTACATAGAAAATGAACCCTAAACCTATTCCACAAATGCAAAATCTAAATGGTAGGAGGAAGGAGGTTTGGAAAAGTGGTTAGTTGCTGAAAATGATTCAAAATATAACCTATTTGTCTATGCACAAGCTATAGGACATATTATCGTTTAAATTAGAGAGACTAGTAGCACGAAGAAATTGGGTGCTAGTCTCTAGTACCACCCCACGTATGCTTAGTTGAATAATCATTGAAGGGTTATTTTTGCACTTCACCTAGCTGGTTTCAAATGATAAAATGCTTGAGCACAATGGTCATCCATATTTTCATTGAGCATAACATGGTATCAAACCTAGATGCATTGCAATTGCTTTCCAAATATTGACCTACGTGGAGTGTGTAAGGAAACCCGAGCTATAGGGTAGAGGAACCGTTTCTTGGGCAAGCTTGGTAAGGAAATATGAAATCTCTTGGATCGTTCAAAGTATATAAGAGTGAAGAATCTTTGTATATTCTTTATGTTAGATGAGCACATCGAGGGCTAATCCTCTTGGTGTAGGAGAGCTGCAGTGGAGCCAGTGCATTCGGTCGGAGGGGTGTCTCCTCTATGTGTATGTTACATGGTATATTATACTAAGATGTGTGGGATCTCCCTTTGAGGACTAGGGAAGGGTAATCATTGGACTACGGTTCATTACAAACACAATATCTTTAGTAGTGATTAGGGCAGCATGTCTTTGGATGCTCCTGGTGTGGCAAAGCCATGTAGGGTTCTCTTGTGAGTGTTATAGAGGCCCGGCTACTAGCTTTAGCCAGTGTTAGGCCCATTTTAGGTCTCGAAATTTGACCATGTGGCTAAATCTTAATCTTTTTTTAAACATGAAACTTGGTACTAACATCTATATAGTATCTAGAAAAAGTTTCACCTTCAAGGAAGGGGGTAACAATTTGACCATGTGACCAAATACTCATCACCATCTTGTAAATTCCCAAAGTATATGAAAATTCCCAAACTCCCTAATATAGTGTTTAGTCAACATCGCACACTTAGTTGCATGCTTAAAAGATCTTCCAAGTACGATTACCTTCATGACATTCTCTCTATTAGGGAGCACATAAAACATAAATGGCCAGCTTTTGGATACATGCGTGTGTAGTTAGATGCACATGCATAGATGGATGCACACATGTATAGTTAAATGCTCACACGAATTCACATGTATGTGAATCTGAAAATTTTAGTAAGCCAATCTATGGTGGCCAACTATGCATGATGATGTTTGCAAGTGGATCGAGTATTGTGATTCCTATCAGCGGGCCAAAGATCTCTTACCATTCCAACAAACCCTACCCCTCAAATTTTTTGAGAAGTGGGGATTTGAATTTTTTGTGGTCCCATCTCTCCGGTTGCTACCTACACTCACAAAAAGTACATATACTGATGGCAATCTACTATTGTACCAAATGGGTAGAAGCTGATGAATAAAAGCTACAAAATACCACCAAGTCACTAGCTAAATGTTCATTGCGGGATATCTTTACTAGGTATGGCATGCCAATAAATTTGCTTAGTGATCAAGGTACACACTTTGCAAATAAAGTCATCAAAGAGCTCACCTCATTCTTTCTAATTATACATTAAAATTTGTATCCTTACTATCTTCAAGCCAATGGTTTAGCAGATCCACCAACAAAGTTCTATGCAAGATCTTAACCAAATTGGTAGATTAGAATTGAGAAGATTGAGATACTAAGATTCCTACTACACTTTGGGCCTTCCAAATATCCTTGAAGATTGCAACCGGTATGACTCCCTACAAGCTAGCCTTTAGGTTGGAAGCCATTATACCACTGCAATTTATAGTCCCTAATTTTTTATTGGTGATATGAGATTGGCTCATTCTAGAGGAATCACTCCCATTCTAGATGAAAGTCATCACCTAGCTCAAAGAAAATACCAAGTCAATTGACTATCCAAGACACTACAAGATATAGGTCTTATACCGACGTTAAAAGCGACAAAAATGTTCATAAAGAAATTTGCCCTTATTGTCGCAAAAAACGTCATTATTGGCGATGCCATAGAACAATTGGTATTAGCGTCGCTATTTGCGATGGTATCAGTCAGGACGCAAATAGCAACGCTGATACCGAAACAAATAGCGACAATGATAACTACGCTTTGCGACACATTTTGCGATGCTAATAGCGACACGTGCCGTAAATTTGCGACGCTAATAGCAATGCTAATAGCAAGCTACCCTACCACATATCGCACTATGTGCTTTATTTGAGCCATACAAAATAGTTTCAGTAATGTATACAATGCTCGTGTAAATAAAGGTAAAGTGTACTTAAATCATAACACTGATACATGAAATAAATATATGATCGCATAATGAAAGCGACTGGTACAATCATGGGAAGATACTACTACTATATAGAAAATTTCTACATAGATCATATGACCAAAAAAGAAGGGTATATGAGCTCCAAGGATCCAAGGGCGAGCTATAGATCCTCGCCATCCGAAACCGCGTCCCGTTGCAAAGGAGCATGGAACGGACTCTGCAAAAAAAGAAATAGCTACATATCAATCCACCATACAATAATGCATTCTAATTAAACTTAGTAACTACGGATAAGAAAGATGAGTGACTTATAGGACCGCCGCATCCATATAATCGGTCGGTCCATGTAGTGAGACCGTACCTCACTACATATCAAGTCTCAAGGCCGATGGGATCGCGGTTTGTAATGGAGTGCTGCAAAGAAAACAAAATACAACTATTAGAAACATGATTGCCAGTACAAAGGATATTGCAAAAAAAAAGCAAGCAAAACAAAAGAAAAACTTACAAACTCCAGATATGTCCTGTGGCCGCCAGTCCGAAGATGATGGACCACTCCGGTCTCTAGTAGTGCCCTCGCTGCCTCACACTATTGTCTCCAATTTCTTGGAGAATCTGTAGCCTCCTCCCTAAGTTAGCACCAGTCATCCGCATCTAGCCTCTCGATCTTTAAAGCCCCACTCTTGAGTACCTTGTGTGCATCCTGATCGTTTGCATGACATGTATGCACGCATGCACTCGATCATCCAGCCTATAGAAAACCTATCTGCTGCGGTTGGTACCATAAACTCCTCATGAAAGGATGCTACTATGTAGTCCTTGCTCCCCTCTGGTATGTACTTCTAAGATCCAAGACGTTGTGCCGAAAAACTTGTTGGCACAACTCTCTCATGCGAGCCATAACCCTCCTCCCCTCATCATTCATGATGATGGCTCTTGATCTATCATCTACAAGGTAGGCATACCCCTCTAGGGTATGCCTAAGATGGGTCCTCTCCAACCTGCGACCATGCTCTTGGGCATATCTAGGAGACCCCAGTACATCTGATGTACCTATCGCGGTAGTATATCTAGGAGGAGTACCCATAGGGGTGCCACTTACAGATGGATGTGAGCAAAAGTCGGAGCAATTAAAGACTAAGTGACTAGAGTAGATGTCCCCACAGGTGTGACAAATCCTGGAGATGACGCAACTCCAGCAGAATGACGAGACGGAGACACTGTGTTAGTACCTCCATAGCAACCACCTCAGCCACGCTATCTTAAACTGCCATGACAGCGAGGAGTAGCACCTATATCCTGAGCTGACTACTAGCTCACTATATCCGGATCTTCGCAGCATCCCCCTGAACCACTCCCTCTGTCTGGCCCAAGTCTGAAGCGTCGACCTTGTTTGCTAGAAACTAAAGCATCAAAGCGCACCAAAGTAGATCTAGTAGAGCGGTCTGATGGTGTTTGAGACATCTCATGGTCTGCCATATCTCTGAATCTCGCCATCTAATTTACAGACATACGCGTGAAGATATCTTGTAGCTCCTCGTTCGCCGCTGATCCCTTGACTCATTGTGATGATCTAAATATCCACAAAGGTCACCTGCACAGACAAAAATTGATATTAGCATAATCAATATAAATCATACAAAACACAGTAATATAAATCTTTAAAAAATGATCTTACTTAAAATGCATATCTTATGTACCCTTATAAGCGATTCGTTAATGAATTGAGTAGGTGGATGCTCCAAGTATGAAGTACTCTATAGTCCCATGTCAATCTCTTGACACAACTCTGTATACATTGGAAGGTCCATAGACATGTCACCACAAAAGGATGAGTCCATCTCGTTCTCAAAGAATTCTTGGACTCTTATATTTTCATCATTGTTACTTGATGTTGGCTCCTCTATATACTCCAGGCTTTCGGTGGCCTCCACCCCTTGCAATATTGACCCCTCTATTTGCATATTGTCCTCATCTATGCTTGGAACATCGCTTTGATCATATACTCCTGCACTTCGGGGAGTTGAAGGTATAACATACCACCATTGAGGTTGTCGGGGGTTTGGATAGAAAATTACATATTCACAATCACGTACAAGAGATATTTAACTATTGTGACATGTTCCATGTTGTAATACAATTAAAAAACACATGAACTCATACACCTTTTCACAATGGCCCAGCAACACAAAAGTGTCATGCAAATCCGTCCATTTTTTTTCGGAATCTATTTCAAGAAATCCAGATGGACCTCATCGAACTATTGCTCCAGCTCCTTCAAGTAACACTTTGAACCACTGCACATCGAATATGTTCATGGAGAAGGTACGGTAATCCACTGTGACAATACTTTGAAAGTTTCCAAAATACTCCATCTCATCTATAACCATGTTTGGATCCATTGCTCGTCATTGGCTCTCTTGTTCGAACCTTGCAATGATACCGCAATCTGTTGTGGAGCGTATTTTGTCAATACTCTCCACGCAAAAATGTCGTCCGTGTGACCACGCCACACTATATATTTTGTACTATACATTGAAACACTCAATTAGTTATCGCATATAAAATATAGATATGACAAACCCTAAACACATTATCACCTGTGGACTACATCCCCTCGAGAATTCCCACTTCTTGGTTGAGACCTCTGCCCCTTCGCGAGACGCTGGGTCAAAGATCCATGCAACTATCACGTTGACATAAACCACGACATCTCCTCCATGCCCTCAGGATATCAAATCAATCGATGGCACATACTACGTCAAAATTCAAATCCCACTTCCTCTCGATTTTTTCTAGCTTCTTGGTACCTAGCGAGCCACGTCTCCATAGAGGCATGGTACAACATACAAAAACGATTCAATTTCTCCTGTGTTGTAACATCCATTATTTTTTCTACCCATTTCCAACTACCACATCTCCGATCAGTCTATCATCGTCCTTCAACAACCATAGCATACTATTTTCTGAATCCACCATTGGTAGCCATTCTAAAATAAGCAGTAACACCTCAGGCACCAAGTAACCTTCAGCCATGCTTCCTTCTAGCTGAGCTCGTTGTTGCACAAAGTCTTTCAGGGTTTTCATGAAGCGCTCTAAGAAGAACATCCATCGTGTATGGACAGGTCCAACAATTTGCACTTCATCTACAAGATGCACAAGAAGGTGGATTTGTATTAAGAGCATGCTAGTAGGCAGGTATTTCTCAAAGAGACATACTGTCTCCACTGCTCCCCGCCTCTTGTGGACTCAATAGAGGACATCTTAATCTCCTTCTATAAGATCTATTGTACTAAAGTCGACAACCTGTAAATTATTGAGATGGCAAGCTCAACACGTGTGGACATTGATGATGGACGACCTAGCTAGATGGGTCCGCACGTCTACAGTGTGTGTTTGGTGTAGCACCTCAAGTAAATCCTACCATCACGCTATTATTGACATGGTATTAGAGTCGCGCCACTGAGAGAGGCTAATTTTGAAGGCTAAAGTGAAGGAGAAGAAGCAAGGTTCGAGCAAACAAGGAATGGGTAAGAAGCTCTCCCATTCTTCCAATCTCTCTCTTGGATAGTGCCTGTGGAGACACCGGAAGCAGGGTAGAGTGAAAATCTTAGATTGCTGTGAGATTTGGTATGCAAGCAAAGCATTGTATATTTTGGGCGTTTGAGGCCATTTCAGGCCCTATTTTAGAGTCACAAGGTTGTAGACAACAGTTTCAGGGTACACTATGATTTCGGCTCTATTGACCGAAAGTGGGTGCACAGGTTACAGATTTTGAATCTGTAATTTTTGAGGTGTTTGCAAGAAGCAAACATAAGGTTTATTTGCAAACAAGTTACAATTTACATGTACTATTGAGCAATCAGTTAAAAAGGTTACTTGGTGTAGTGTTGTGCATGTGTTGTGAAAGATTACAGAAGACTAGCTTGTTGTGTTGTATTCTTGTTTGTGATAATGGGAGAGAATAGTGGAAATTCCATTATTGAGAAGCTAGACAAGAACAACTACCCTTCATGGAAGTTCCATGTGACAAACTTCCTCATTGGAAAGGGTCTTTATGAGTTTATTTTAGGTGAAGAAAAGGAGCCAGAGCTGGGTATCCCTCTGATTGCAAATGAATTAAAAGCATGGAAAGAATGGAATGCGAAAGACAAAAATGTGATGTACTGGTTATTAATAGTCATTGATAATATGATGTTGGGACATATCAGGAATGCAGAAACTTTAAATGCAACTTGGACAAATTTTGAGAACATGTTTTCAATAGATACAAAGGCAGAAAAGATACAACTCAAGCAAGAGTTCAATGCCTTGAAGAAAGGAAAAATGTCTATCAATGAGTATGTTTTAAAGGTGAGAAGCATTGCCAATGCTTTAAAAACAATTGATGCAATGCCTGATGATGATGCTTTGGTTTCATCCACTTTGAGTGGCCTTAATAATGAGAAGGCATAAAAATCACTTGTTACTTCAGTATATGTGCGGAAGCCATTTCCAGATTTTGATGAGCTAATCTCTCTCATGATTATCGAAGAGATCAATATGCAGGGTGACTAATCTTAAAAAAATGGTGAATAGGTTCAAGTATTTTATTTAAGTTCAAGAAGGGAACGTGATAGATCCTTTTTGAGAGGCCGTGGTATGGGACGTATTGGCGATAACTAGCAAAACATATTAAATGAGCAATTTGGTGAAATGTAGGTTTCAGGAGGTCAAGGAAACTTTAGAGGCAAGGGGAGCTCTAGAGGAAGAGATGGATGGAAAAATAGAGGTTCTGAAAATTCTTCCATTGTTTTCCATTATTGTGGCAAAACACGCGATATTGCAGCCCATTGCTATGCTAAGAAGGATGATATTCACAGTGGTAAATTGCAACAAGGAAACTATGCGTCGTCTTCAAAGACAGAATGAAGACAAAAATGAGCATCTATTTGTTATGTAGCATATGATGAATGTAATTATAGGAAAGGGGACACATGATGATGTATGGTATGTCAATTCAGGTGCATCTAATCATATGACCACTCATGTTGAATGGTTTGGAGGTATGTAGGACTTACAAGATCCAGGCTATGTGTAGACGAGTGATGATTCATGCCACCCAATTTCACACATTGGAAATGTTCTCTTGTCCTTGTATGATGGCCAGACAAAGAGTCTGACACATGTATTACATGTGCCATCAATCATAAAGAATCTAGTGTCTATTGGTCAAATGGTAGAGTAGGGGTTGGAGGTCTGATTCAATGCAAAATGTTATTTTGTAGAAGATTTTAATGATAAGTGCAAGTTGATCGCAAAAGGAAGTAGAGTTGGTCAAATGTTCACTTTAGATGTTGGAATTCCTGCAATGGATGCTTCTATGTATGCTAAAGGAAAATAAGTAGTTACAGATATTGAAATATGGCATAAACGTATTGGACATGCAAATGTGCAAAGGATAAAATTAATGCAGTCCAAAGGAGGGTTGACTTATTTTAGAGTTGTAGAATTGCATAAAGTCTATGAAGCATGCCAGTTTGGTAAGCAAACAAGACAACCCTTCTTGCATGACAAAGAAGTGAGTAGAAAAATACTTGATGTAGTGTATAAAAATGTTTGGGAGCCTACACATAATATATCTCTTGGTGGCAGCAAATACTTTGTCACATTTATTGATGACTGTTCAAGGAAGCTATGGATATACTTCATGAAGGAAAAGAGTGGTGTTTGAGCATTTCAAATATTTTAAGGGAGCTGTTGAAACAGAAAAGGCTTAAAAGTGAAGTGCTTGAGATCAGATGGAGGGGGAGAGTACCCCTTCAATGAGTTTACTAGCTTCTTGAGGACTCATGGAATAAAGAGGCAATTTACTTACAGGTATACCCCACAACAAAATGGGGTTGCAGAAAGAAAAAATTGGCATATTGTAGAAGTCGCACATGCATTAATGGCTGAAAAGAATATGCCCAAACATTTTTGGTCTGAGACTGTCCATACTGTTGTCTACATTATTAACAAAACTCCCACAGTTGCAGTTCATGATGGGATGACTCCAGAAGAATGCTTTACTAGCAAGAAGCCTGATGTATCACACTTGAAGGTATTTGGTTGCATTGCATATGTTCATGTGCCAGATGAGCTACGGAAGAAGCTTGATCCAAAGGTAGAAAAATGTATTTTAGAGTAGAAGGAGTATCACTATTATAACCCTATCACATGTGAGTTCAAAGTGAGCAGGGATGTTATCTTTAATGAGATGAGAAGTTGGTATGAACTTATTGTGGTGATGTATTATATAATGATAATGATCAGGATAGCTATGTGTAGAAATAAAATTAATAATCAAGGAGTCTTAGAGTACCAAAAATATCATCAAAGCGTTGGATGGTGTATCTACCATTCATTTGGGATTTGATGGAGATTGTAGTGATTTATAGAGTTTGGATGATGAGCTTGGTATTCCTTCAGTCAGGATACCAGGTGTATAGAGATCTCATAGTAATGTAAAGGCTCCATTGAGTGATCCGATGGTACCCAGATCTAGCAGGGTCAGATGCCCTGTTAAAAGATTTAGTTTTGAAGGTTATGCACCTCACCATTATTCTTATATGGTAAAACTAGTTGAGGATGTTGAGCGCACTTGTTTTGAGGATGCTGTTCGTCATGCTCATTGGGATGCAGCAATGGATGAGGAGATGGCTGCATTAGAAGCCAATAGGACTTGGGATTTGATACCCTTACCTAAGGGTAAGAAAGCTATTGGATGTAAGTGGATTTACAAAGTCAAGCCTAATGCAGATGGTTCAGTTAGCAGGCATAAAGCTAGTTGCAAAAGGCTATGCTCAAACATATGGCATAGATTATGAAGAGACATTCAGTCCAATTGCTAGGATGGCAACTGTTAGATGTGTGATTGCCTTGGCAGCATCCAAAGGTTGGAGTTTGCAGCAAATAGATATTAAGAATGCCTTCTTGCATGGTGAATTGCAAGAAGAAGCGTATATGGAGCAGCCAGCAGGTTATGAGGATTTAGAGCATCCCACATATGTGTGCAGGTTAAAGAAGGAGCTCTATGGACTGAAGCAAGCACCTAGAGTATGGTCTGACAAGATTGGAGAGTATCTTATCAATATTGGATTTTGTATTTCTGATGTTGATCACTCACTTTATGTGAGAAAGGGAGATGCAGGTTTCGTCATCATAGGCATCTATGTGGATGACTTGATTATTACAGGTGACAATGACAATGGGATTGCTGAAGTTAAGGAATTCTTGAAGAAGAAGTTTGAGATGAAAGATTTGGGTGAGCTGAGATACTTTCTTGGTATTGAGGTGATCAGATGTGATGATGGTATATGGCTATCCCAAAGGTAGTATGACTTGGATATGGACAGCATATAAGCCTCTTTTAGTACCATTGGAGCAAAATGTGAAGTTGTGTGCCGACTTTGGGGATGAGATAGAAGACCCTACTATGTTTAGGAGGATAGTAGGGAGTTTGTTTTACATAACTACCACAAGGCCAGACTTGAGCTATGCTGTTGGCCTTGTCAGTCAGTTTATGTAGATGCCTAGAAAGCCTCATTTGGATGCAATCAGACGGATATTAAGGTATGTGAAGTCCACTTTACATTATGGATATTTTTATGAGGCAAGTAAGGACATATAGATCTTTGGATACACAGATGCAGATTGGGTTGGTAGTATGTCAGACAGAAGGGGATGAGATAGAAGACCCTACTATGTTTAGGAGGATAGTAGGGAGTTTGTTTTACATAACTACCACAAGGCCAGACTTGAGCTATGCTGTTGGCCTTGTCAGTCAGTTTATGTAGATGCCTAGAAAGCCTCATTTGGATGCAATTAGATGGATATTGAGGTATGTGAAGTCCACTTTACATTATGGACATTTTTATGAGGCAGGTAAGGACATATAGATCTTTGGATACATAGATGCAGATTGGGTTGGTAGTATGTCAGACAGAAGATCTACTAGTGGATTCATATTTTCCCTTGGTAGTGCAACAATTACATGGAGTAGCAAAAAGAAACCTACAACTGCTTTATCGAGTATAGAGGCTGAGTATAGAGGTGTTCATAGGGTAGCATGTGAGGCAGTATGGCTGCAAAAGTTATTATGCGATTTGGATGTACAAGGAGATGGTCCAATTGTCATTCATTGTGACAACATGAGTAGCATATAGCTACCTAGGAATCCAGTGTTCCATGGTAGGATAAAACATATTAAGGTACACTACCACTTTTCGAGAGAGAAGGTACTTGCAGGAGAGATTGACTTGGTATATGTCAGCACATAGGATCAGATAACTGACATTTTCACAAAGGCATTAGGTTCAGAGAAGCTTCGAAAGTTCTCAAGCTTACTTGGAGTTGCAGAGATAGAGTTGAGCTTGAGAGGGAGTGTTGAGATGGCAAGCTCAACACATGCGAATATTGATGATCGACCGCCTGGCTAGATGGGTCTGCATGTCTATACTTAGCATGTTGGTGGTCATTATGATACTCAAATGGCCATTGACTTATCACTTATTATATTTAGGTTGTTACACCTACCTACAGCTGGCAAAGATATAGCGCCAACCGATTAGTGTAGTCAGTTATGCACTGTTTGACTTAAAAGGCCACTTTCCTTTATGTTGTATCTTATCTATACTTTGTGTACATTGTATAGTGTGTGGAAGAAGAAGAAGAAATCAACAAGAAAACATTGTTTGCCTCTTTATTTCTTCTTGTATTCGTGAGTGAGCTTCCTCTTGTGTATACAGTGTCCGTTTGGCACACTAGCTCAAGCAAATCCCCCCATCACGCGATTATTGACATAAATTGCCCCGTGTATTTCTAGAGTAAGGCATCACGCGATCGCGATTGGTAGTACAAACTGCCACAGACGAGGAAGCATTATGAGCAATGACTACACTCCAAATAGCAAAATACGCATGCCACTTATAATCCATTCGTAGTACAAACCTAATATATATTATGCCAATCATGGGATTCTAGCCCTGATGATTAGTCGTCTTTAGAAAACGTGGACATGAGAGAATGCATCATACCCGTTAAAGTGCAGATAGACTTGACAGTTTGCTTCACAATGTGCTCTTCTTTAGTGGACAAAACCCAAGGAGCGTGAGGTAGCTGCAAGTGACCATCAGCACTCGGCTGTGGCCAAAACGCCTCCATCTTGCCTACCTCCTTCAAATCCATTCGTGCCCCTACAGTGTCTCTCTTTCCTGTGATATGGTCCCATAGCAAGCTGCCCACATTCTTCAAAATATGCATGGGATCCAACAAGTGGTTGATCTATAAGTGGGTCCAATATGGAAACTCGTAGAAAACTGAGAACCGTTGCATTCTGTTTAGATGTGACTCCATGTGGACCATTTTTAGCTTGTACCAGCTTTGGGTATTCATATGTGCTGGAGTTCGTCCAATGAAAGCTTCCCTGAGTTCATGACCCTCTGGTAGGAAAGCAGTGTCTCCTTGATGTACCATCTTCTTCATGATTCGTGACCTTCGGGAGTCTAACTGTGGCCCACACAATGGACATACATGATAACTTGAGGTAACCAGACCTGTCCCAACATATCTATCCAGTGAATACAAACTTGAACGAGCTATGATAGATATTACCAATGAGAACATAAGCCTACTTATATGAGCACTCTCCGAATCCCGGAAAGTCATGCACGGTCCACATGAGAATGGCTCGAATATTAGCAGACCGTCGACCATCATGCTTGCTCATATCTTGCACGGTGACCCCTTCTTGCCACAAAATTTTAAGCTCATCAACTAATGGACGAAGAGACATCCATATCTTTGACTTTGTAGCGGCCAGGAACGAGCAAGCTAAGGATGAGATGTCCTTTTTTCATAAAAAGCCATGGATGGATATTGTAGTTGACAAGGACTATAGGCCACACACTGTAAGAAGTTGAGCACAGACTGAATGGGTTCACACCATCTATAACAGGACTGAACCAAAGATTCCTTGGCTCTCGAGAAAAGCCTAGAAAGGTAGAGTCAATGTGGCTCCATACGTGTGAATCCGCTGATATTCGTTGAACTCCATCTGTGGACCTATTCTGTGCATGCCATGTTGTCAAGCTCACCATGCCAGATGTACGAAACATGTGGTTTATGTGGGGGATAAGTGAAAAGTGTCTAAGAACTTTTTGAGGGATGGTCCACATGTGAGCACCACACTTTGGACATGTCTCCATAGTCTCGTATTCTCCTCGAAACAGTATGCAATCATTGATACATGCATGGATGCTATTGTAGTCCATGCCAAGCTTTCATAAAACATGTTGCATATCATCACGAGACTGAGGTACGGTATTTGCAAGTGGTAATATATGATACTTTAGTAACCTGAAAAAAAATCATAAAACACCTTGAAAAAGTGCAAATATTTTTAATGATAGTGTTAAAAAGAAATCAACGAAGCATACGTACAAGGTATCTAAACAACTCAGTCACACTCGCATTGCTCCATCCATATCTTGCTTGCACACTTAGGAGTGCAAGCAGTGTCTTTAGGTGAGATACACGGCATCTATCATATAATGGTATTGATACTTCCTCTCTAAGCAGATCAAAAGTCTCGACATCCATGGGTATCAATGCATCAATCATTGCCTCCATCTCAAGCTCCAAGATTGTAGGTAAGTCTGGAAGGCTGTCTGTCTCCTCTAGTATTGATGGTATAGATTGGGTAGTACCTTCCAAGTGGTGGATTGGCTCAAGCACTCCATCCATTGTAAACCCACAAACTCTTCTAACTGGCCATGAAGGGTGCACTCCTCCTTGGGACAAGACGCCACCTCCTTGGATAAAAAATTTTCCAACCACACCCAATGTTTTTGTATATGTTATTCAATTAGCTTGCGAATACAACGCATGATTGATATACACTTTTCTTACTATTTGCTCAAAATCTGAGATCCCCTGATCAATGATCTCAAATTGAAACTCACTAAAGCGTCGTACGTATTCTATAGACAATATACATTTTTGTCTAATTGCCAGCTTGCATTGAGAGCAAGGACATAGGACACGCTGATTAAGATATGCCTCGCGATCTTGAACATCACGACCTTCATCATTTTCCATTTAGTCTACATTACAACAAACAATTTGTTTTTTTTATCATTCTTTTTTTCTTTCCTAAATTGTTTAAGAAGGGATTTATTCTCTTGTAACTCAACAAAATTAACGTATGTAAAGTCTCCACCCACCCACAAATTAATGTATGTTGGAGTGTTTTCCATCTCGTGGTATTGCAGCGGACCTCGCCACCACTCTCTCTTTGTTTTTTATTCATTCATTCTCTTCTCTCCTTCCATCTCTCTCTCTTTTCTCTTTTATTATTATGTTGTATGTTTATTCCCTCTCTCTCGTTCCTTTTTCATTTTTCTCTTCCTCTCCCTCTCTCATTTCCTTTGACAAAACATCTCTCTCTCTCTACTGCTATCACTACCACTACCACTACCACTACAATAAACAAGAAAAAAAAAAAAACAACAACTACTACTACTACTAGTAGTACTACAACAACAACAACCAAGAAAATAAGAAACAACAACTACTACTACCACTACTACAACAACAACAATAAACAAGAAAAGAAAAAAAACTACTACTACAACAATAACAACAACAACAAACAAGAAAACCACTACCACTACCACTACAATAAACAAGAAAAGAAGAAAAAATAACAACAACAACAACTACTACTACTACAATAACAACAAACAAGAAAATAAGAAAAAACTACTACTACTACTACTACTACTATTACAACAATAACAACAACAACAACAAACAAGAAAACTAAAAAACAATAAACAAGAAAATAAAAAAAACTACTACTACTACAACAACAACAAACAAGAAAAATGCTATTACTACTACTAGTACTACTACTACAATCATGATTATGATGACTACGACTACGACTACAACTACCATAACAACAACAAATAAGAAAAGAAGAAATTAAACAGCTACTACTACTACTATCACTACCACTACCACTACTACTACTACGACTACCATAATAGCAACAAACAAGAAAATAAGAAATTAAACAACAACTACCATTACCGCTACCACTACCACTACTGCTATCACTACCACTACCACTATTACCACTACCACAATAACAACAAATAAGAAAAAAAGAAAAGCAGAAATAAAATAACAACAACAATAACAACAACCTCTCCCTCCCTCTCTCCCTCCCTTTCTCCCTCCCTCCCTTCCTCCCTCTCCCTCTCTTTCTCTCTTTTTCTATTATGTTTAATATTTTCTTCCTCTCTCTCTCGTTCCTTCTTTCCTTTTCTCTCTTCCTCTCCCTCTCTCATTTCCTCTCTTTCTCTCTCAATATACATGTTTTTAAACAAAAATACGTAAAAGAAAAGGAGAAAAAAAAAACAAAGAAAGAAGGAACAATGCACTCACCGTAAAGGCCCGAGGATGGATTCGGTGGCTCCTCTTTACGATGGCGGCTCCTCTTCGCCCTCCATACACTTCGTCCTCTTCTTTGCAAATGGCAGTGGCGGCAGTGAGAAGCTTTCCTTCTTTCTCTTTCTCTCCCTCTCCCTCTCAAATGCAAGATGGAGTTCCCTCTCCCTCTTTCTCTCTCTTTTGTTCATTCGCGCAAAATAACATGCTCCGGTTTAGGCCCGCGTTTTTTCGTCTGAGCACCATTGCTATTTGTGTCACATTTGCGATGCAAATAGTGATGCTTCTATTTTGCGTCGGAAAGCACCGTCGCTATGCATCCGTATCCTTGTAGTGAGAATTTGCATAGGACCTACATCCAATCCTTAGACTAAGCCTAGTAAAAATACCAAGTCAATCGACTGTTCAAGAATCCATTGTTCTATAACGGCCAATTCGATTTGGTTTTCAAAACCCGGATGGGAATAATCCTCGGCAAGCTCATATTTTGATGAGTGGTCTTTTTGGGTATTTCATGACATTGATATTAATTTATTTTATTTAATTGACTTACAAGAAAAGTTGAAGCAGGAGGCCCAACCCTATCAAGGAGCTCATGGAAGGCAAGGAAGGACAAAGAATCAAAGATGAGGTCTTGATTACCATACAAAGCATCAAAGATGAAGTCCTAAAAGAGGAGGACCTCGCAAAGAGTAACCCTCAGCAAGAAGGCCACCACCCAAGAATAGCCCCCATAAAGCTGCCTCAAAAATTTCCTTGCCTAAAAAAGCCACCTTCGCCACCAACATCTCCACCAAACACTCCCTTCTGAAGTCAAAGGGACAGAAGCACCTACAAGAAGAAGACCCCCAATAGGGGAACAAGCCCCTTACCATAGCGATAAAAAATCCCATAGGCCATAGCACCACCCTTATTACTACCCACAGCCCCTCCCCAATATCAGGCCTACATCCTTGATCCTCATCCTCTAAGAGTTCAATTAGGAAATGGCTCTCTAGTCATTGAAATTCATGAATCAGTTCTTTACTTGGTAGCAACACTAGTGGTAGGAGCTTGCCATGCACGTCGACCCCCTAAAAAAGGTGAATATTGCCCTCTTGGGGCAGCTTACTACTACCCTCCATGACCATTGGCAATGGCTGAAAGCATGCCAAATTTCCCAACTCACCTTTGTCAATGATGCTAGAGAGTAGAACCCAACAGTAGGAGAGAATGTGTTTCTCCAAGCTTGAATGGTTGGAGGGAAGAATTCGGATAGTGTGATCCCACTTGCCCTAGAGATCATTAAGGAAATCTAATAGAACTATGAGTGGGAGTGGATCGACCCACTCAAAGAAGCTAAAACATGAGCTCTACGCCGCCATGACAGACTCTTACTCCAAGCTCCCCTCTCTATCTTTATCAAAACCTTAGATTTTTTAGCTCTTGTGTTAGTTGAATCTTTGATACTTCATTGCCAAGTGTAGGAGCACCAAAACACTGAGGAAGAGCAGTGGATTCAAGTCCTACAACAAGTTGTCTAGACTTAAATCATGACTTGAAGGCAGAATTCAATCTTCTTTGGTGGAATATCCCAGAGGAATAGTGGGTTAGAGTAGCTTGGGAGATGAAGAAAGTCAATATCTATTGGCCTGCGGTCTGGATTCAACTAAGACTCTCGCCCTCCACCAAGCACCATCAGAGTGCTTACCTCTATCGCAAGCTTAGGATCAAGCACAAGCCACACTCTGATCAAGCGGGATAGATCCTCCTGATCATTAGGATTTGAAAATAAATCTCCAAATCCTAATGATCAAAGCTAGGGTCAAGGAGGTGGAGATCCTCGTCTTTATGACTTGTTGTTTAAAAACACCTCTACTCCCACCCATGACATAATGAAATTAGCCTCTAATGCTTAGCTTTAGGCTTAATTGATCAAATTCAAAGCCATCTCCTTTAAGTGATCGCACCACATTCATGCCCTCCATAGTACCAAGACCATGCACAAGCAAGAGTTGAATGGCATGCATGCATGCCTTACTCGAGTGTCCTTTGAGGTACAGATGGCCAATTTGCAAAGAGTCTCATCATATTCTCTCTCTCTTGCAGGAGTCTTTTTTTTAAATTTCCTTGTTTGGTGTTTGGGGACGGCAAACTTCCCTCACTCCTAAACACTTTCTTGATAACATATAACGTTCCTTCACTACAAGTTATAGGCCTCATACCGACGTTCAAAGCAACAAAAATGTTTATAAAAAAATTTTCCCCCGTCGTCGCTAAAATTGTCAATATTAGCAATGCCATAGAATCCTCACTATAAGTGTCATTATGGGTGTCGCTATTTGCATTGCTATCAGTGTCGCAAATACGACGCTGATAGCAATGCAAATAAGGATGCCCATGTTGGAAATTGCGAGGAAAACGAGAGACGAAAGGAAGAGAGGAGAGAAGAGAGATATGTGACACCGGAAGTGGAACCCTAGAAGTGTGTCAATTGAGCACACATGATAGGAATATATAGAGGGGACCTGGGACACTATATATAGACAGACTATATATAGTGGACCTAGGGCGCTATATATAGACAGACTATATATAGCTAACAGCCCATAGCAATGATTTACGATTCTAATAGCGATGCATGTAGTAAATTTGTGACACTAATAGCGATAGTTATAGAGGTTTTTTTTGTGGTAGGGTAGTAAGCTATCCTACCACAAATAGCACTATGTGCTTTATTTGGGCAATACCAAATATTTATAGTAAAGTATACAATGCTTGTCAAAATGAAGGTAAAGTGTACTTGAAACCATAAGACTCATACATAAATAAAGACAAGATCGCGTAATGAAAGCGAAGGTAGAATCATGGCAAGATACAAATGATGATAATAACATAGTGCATAGAAAATGCCTACATAAATCACATAACCATAAAAGAAGAGGATGTGCACTCCACAAATCCAAGGGTGAGCTATAGATCCTTGCCATCCGAAAGCTCGTCCTACCACAAAGGAGCATCGAATGGACTCTACAAAAAAAGAAACAACTACACATCAATCCACCATACAATAATGCATTTTAATTAAAATTAGTAACTATCGACAAGAAAGATGAGTAACTACACATCAATCCACCATACAATAATGAATTTTAATTAAAATTAGTAACTATGGACAAGAAAGATGAGTGACTTACTGGGCGACCGTGTGTATACAATGGGTCGATCAATGGAGTGAGACCATATCTCTCTGCATATCGAGTCTTTAGGCTAGTGGGATCGCGGTTTGTAATGAAGTGCTGCAAAGAAAACAAAATAGAAGAGTTAGAAACAAGATTGTCAATACAAGGGATATTGCAAAAAAATAAGCGAGAAGAACAAAAGAAAATCTTACAAAGTCCTCTAGATAAGTCCTGTGGTCGCCACTTCCAAGATTATGGACCACTCTTACGTCCACTCATACCCTCGCTACCTTGCACTATTATATTCAACGTCCTAGAGAATCTATAGCCTCCTCCATGAGTTGGTGCTATTCATCTATATCTAGCCACTTAGGCTTTGAGGCCCCACTCTTAAGTGCCTTCCGTGCATCTAATCGTCTGTGTGACATGTACGTACACATGCGCTCCATCATCCAGCCCTATGGAAAACCTATCTGCTATGGTGGGTATCAGAAACTCCTCATGCAAGGATGTATTATGTAGTCCTTACTCCCCTTCGGTATGTTCTTCCAATGATCCAAGACATTGTGCCAAAAAACTTATTGGTACAACTCTCTCATACAAGCCATCACCCTTCTCCCCTCATCATTCATGATGATGGCTCCTATCCTATTATCTACAAGGTATCCATACCCCTCTAGGATATATCTAAGATGTGTCCTCTCGCACCTACGACCATGCTCTTGAGTATATCCAGGAGACCCCTTTATATTTGGTGTACCTACAGGGGTGGTATCTCTCAGAGTAGCACCCATAAGGGTGCCACCTTACGGATGGCTGAGTAGAAGCTGGAGTGATTAGAGTAGACATTCCCACAGGTGTGACAAATCCCACAGGTGTCGCAACTCTAGCAGAATGACAAGAAAAAGACATTGTTGGTACATCCACAACAACCACCTCAGTCACCCTCTCTCTAACCTGCACGAGAGCGAGGAGTAGCACCTGTATCTCAAGTCAACCGCGAGCACACTGAATCCACGTCTCTGCAGCATCCCCCAGAACTACTCCCTCCATCCGGCCTAGGTCTGGAATGTCAATCTCGTCTATTGGAAACTGAAGCATCAGAGCCTACCAAAGTAGATCTAATAGAACAGCTTGATCATGTCCGAGACAGCTCTTGGTCTGCCATATCTCTGAATCGAGCCATCTGATTTGAAAAAATACGTGGAAAAATCTCATGTAGCTCCTCATCGCTCATCCCTTGGCTCATAGTGCAGATCCAAATATCCATAAAGATCACCCACACAAAAGAAATTGATGTTAGCATAATCATTATAAATAAAGAAAAATATGGTAATATAAATCTTTAAAAAATGATCTTACTTAAAATGCATATCTTATGTACCCTTATAAGGGATTCATCAATGAATTGAGTAGGTGGATCCTCCAAGTATAACATACCCTATGGTCCCATGTCAATCTCCTAACGCAACTCCACATACACTAGAAGGTCGATAGAAATGTCACCACAAAAGGATAAGTCCACCTCATTCTCAAAGAATTCTTGGTCTCTTATCTTTCCATCATTGTTAAGCGATTTTGGCTCCTCTACATGCTCCAAGATTTTGCGACTTCCACCCCTTGCAATATCGACCCCTCCATTTGCATATTGTCCTCATCTACGCTGGGAATATTGCTTTCATTATATACTCTCACACTTCAGGGACCTAAAGATACAACATACCACCATCGAGGTTGTCATGGGTTCGGATAGAAAATTACCTGTTTAAAATCATGTATAAGAGAGATTTAACTTTTGTGACATGTACCATGTCATAATAAAATTAAAAATAACATGAGTTCATGCACATGTTCACAATGGGCCGTAATACAAATGTATTGTGCAAATCCATCCATCTTTTTTTTGGAATCTATTTCGAGAAATCAAGATTGACCTTGTCAAACTCTTGCCCTGGCTCCTTGTAGTACCACTTTGAACCACTACAGATCGAATAGGATCATGGAGAAGCTACGATAATTCCACAGTGATAAATACTTTGAAAAATTTCAAAATACTGCATCTCATCTATAACGGTGTTTGGATCCATTGCTCTCCTTGGTTCTTTTACTCAAACTTTGCCATGATACCACAATTTGTTGTGGAGCGCATTTTGTTTATATGCTCCACACGGTAATGTCATCCGCGTGACCATGCCACACTATATATTTTATACTGCACATTGAAATAGTTAATTAATTGTCACATATAAAATCTAGATATGATAGCGTATAAAACATGTCATTACCATTGGACTATATCCCCTTGAGAATTTCCACTCCTTAGTTGAGACCTCTGCTCCTTTGCGAGAGACTATGGTTAAAGCTCCATGCAACCATCGTATTAACATAAACCGCAGTATCTCCTCTATGCCCTCCGGCTATCAAATCAGTTGATGGCGCGTACTACATCGAAATTTAGATCGTGCTTCTTTTCGATCTTTCCTGGCTTCCTCGTACATAGCGAGCTACGTCTCCATGGAGTATTGGTGCAACATACAAAAACGATTCACTTTCTCCTCCATTGCAGCATCCATCATTTTTTCTACCAATCATAGGATTTTAGCCCTGAATTGATCTCATCTTAAGAAAATGCAGACCTGAGAGAATGCATCATACCCGTCAGAGTGTAGAGAGACTTGATAATTTACTTCATAATGCGCTCTTCTTTAGTCGACGAAACCCAAGGATCATGAGATAATTATAAGCGACCATCAGTACTCAATCACGGCCAAAATGCCTCCATCTTGCCTGCCTCCTTCAAATCCATTCGTGCCCCTGCAGTATCTCTCTTTCCTGTGATGTGGTCATATAGTAAGTTGCCCATATTCTTAAAAATATACATGGGGTTGATCTTTAAGTGGATCCAATATGGCAACTCGTTGAAAACTGAGAGCCATCGCATTCCATTTGGATGCTACTCCGTGTGGACCATTTTTTAACTCATACCAACTTTGGGTGTTCATTCGTATTGGTGGTCATCTAAGAAAACCTTCCCTCAGTTCATGACCCTCCGGTAAGAAAGCGGCGTATCCTTGATATATCATCTTTTTCATGGTTTGTGACCTTCAAGAGTCTAACTATGGCCCACACAATGGATATGCACGATAACCTCAGGCAACAAAACCTATCCCAATACTTCTATCGAGTGAATACAAACTTGAAGAAGCTATGATAGATATTACCAATGAGACCAGAAGCCTACTTACCTGAGCACTCCCCGAATCCCGAAAAGTCATACATGGTCCACATGAGAATGGCTCGTATATTGGTGGACCGTCGATCATCACGCTTACTCATATCTTCCACGCTGACCCCCTTCTCCCACAAAATCTTAAGCTTATCGACTAATGGACGAAGATACATGTCCATATTGTTGACTTTGTAGTAGCTAGGAACAAGCAAGCTAAGGATGAGGTCCAAGTAGTGTCTTCAGGTGAGATACTTGCCACCCATCATATAATGGTATGGATGCTTCCTCTTTAAGAAGATCAGATGTCTAGACATCCATGGGCATCAATGCATTGATCATTGCCTCCATCTAAAGCTCCAAGATTGTAGAAAAGTCTGAAAGGCTGCATGTCTCCTTTGGTATCGACGATATAGATTAGGTAGTGCCTTCCAAGTGGTGGATTGGCTCAAGCACTCCATCCATCGCACACCCACAAACTCGTCTAACTGGTTGCGAATGGTGCACTCCTCCATGCGATGAGACGTCACCTCCCTTTAATAAATTTTACGGCCATATCCAATGTCTTTGTATATGATATTTAATTAGTTTGTGAATACAATACATGATTGATATATATGGGATCTCAAATGGGCTGGCACTGGCTATGGCACTAATCGGACCCCATACTTATGACAGACAAACATACCCACACGGCCTCATGAGCCAGGAGTGTCTATTTGCTGCTAAAGGACTAACTACCCTAAAGCCTAATCTATGTGTTTATAGTTTTATAGTTTTATAGTTTTGTAGTTCAACGTTTCCCTTTCTATAAACTCCACAGAGGGAGAACCCTTACACATTGGCAATAAATGCCACGATAATCACATACATGGGAGCCAGCCTCTCGGTTGAAATCACCGCGGTCTCACTGAAGCTCTCCTACACCGCAGGGATTAGCCCCTTGATGCATTGCTCAACATATAGAACAAACAAACAAATTCCACTCTTTCATCTTGAACGCATTCTAGGAGATACCATGTTTCCTTACCAAATAATCCCCTAAGAAATGAACGTCTATCCTATGGCTTAGGATGCCTTTCCACACTCAAGCGTGGGTCATTGTAATCGAAAATATGTGCTATGCATCCAGTCTTTTGTATTCTGATACCATGGTTGACATGCACATGCAAAGTGAATGATCCTAAAGTACTCAAACATAATTTTCAAATCAGAAACGTGTGGTGTACAACCAGGATTTCCAATGCATTTACTAACATGTTGCGGCGATGTAAGGATAGCACCGAGATAACACTCGTGCTACTATCCTTTTAATTAAAATATCACGAACTCTATGTCATGATATGCATAAAAAAATCAGCAACAATCAGTACGCGAATCATACCATTCAAACATCCCAATCCCCTGCGTTTAGATATTGCTTTCGTTGCATAAGTGTAGAGGTTCATTTTGTCATGTTTTGATATATAAAACACGGTAAATCATAAACTTTGACAAGGAGGTAGGGAAAACTGAGGCTAAACCTCATGCTTTAGCTCTACCACACATCCACAAATAATCATTATATTTTTTCTTATTTTTGTAACACTTATTCTATTTTTCACCTTTTTTTTTATTTTCTTAATTTATTTATCAATAAAATATGCTATTTTTTTATTTTTCTTGTTCAAATGACTTCAACATACTAACATTCAATTTATCTTCCATTTTTCTCCCATGGGAACACATTTTACCCACCTGAAATAGAAAAACTACTATTTTACCGCTTAAAAATCCCATTTCGGGTTTACGGGAATTAAATAGAGCATATAAATCATTGCAAAATCAAATTTTTCTGATACAAGTAATTACTCATGATGCAAACAACACACAAATAAATTTTCATCCAATAAGAACATAATTATCATCAGAAACTATAAAAAAACCTTCATTTTTCTTCACAAAAATGATCATACCGTGTTTTTACGTAACCGGAGATGCCTTGAATGACTGCATAACCAGCAAATGGAGCCTCCATTTCTCTCAATCCAATGTTGTACATCAATCTTCAGCATCTCCATTAATCTTCATCACCATTTCCTTTATTCTCCCTTCTCGATTCCTCCTTCAAGATGGTACACATGAACAACCCACACAGAAGAGAGAGAGGGAGGAGAGAGAAAGACTAGATTCTGTTCTCTTCATCCGGACAGCCATTCCTTGCATGAAAACCGGCGATATGATTAGCCAAGAGGGAGAAGTTGCCAGGTATCATCGGTAAGATAGGTTGCATTCAACCTCCATTCATGGGGGGGGATGATAGCGCATTTTTCGGTGCATGTTGCTATCGCCTTCCTCCACGCCATCACGTTTTTTTTCCATCAAAAAATAAAGTGGAGGGGAGGTCAAGGTCCCAAAGGGCACCCCCCTTTTAGTCTAAAATTTTATCCACCTCTTCGAATCTTTGCCAATTTTTTGCCTCTTTCTCGTCTGGGCTCCGTTTTGAGCTCTGAAAAATCCTGCACGTCCTTCTTGGAATCCCGCACTGACTGGCAGCTCCTGACATCCCTCATGTCAGTCAGAAAAATTATAAAAAATCCAAAGTGTCGCTCAGACGCCTTTTAAAAGCCATCTTTCACTTAGTGCTTAAAATCGTCCTAGCTGCAGCCGCCGCCTTCGATGTCTAATATTTTTCCCCTAAATTCCAGATGTTTTGGCAAATTTTAGGCACATCCCAGGCTCAAAACTCTACTCTCATTGGCAACCATGGGAAAGGGAGACTCAGCCCGTTGAATACCACAGCAGATCTACACAAAACAACCAAAGGAACCATCAAGCTGATACAAAATAGACACATATTAAAACACAACACAATGCTCATCTACCCCCTGACAAAACCAAGGCATGAAATCCACAAGGAGTAGGCCTAGCATAATTTGATAAAAGGTCCGAAGCTAGTCACTAACTGACTGCTTCAACACGGCCAAACTAAAAAGAACTATCAAAGAGGTCGCCCTAAATGGTGGTTTGAACTACCTGCCTAACTAAGGACAACACAACTAGGAGCTCCTATTAGGTGAGGACTCCTATAGCCTGATCAAGAAATATTTTCTTTTAGTGCATTTCTTCTTTTAGGTTTTTATTTTTTCATACTTGGGCATGCAAAAAGGAGGGAGCTGAGCGTAGTGACCCAAGGAGAACAGGGCATCGGCCTCAAGTCCTGCCTCGGTACCCAAGAACCTACCAAGCCCTCGCTAGGCGACACTTAATCCTTTTCTGACGCTCACTTTTATTTTTGCTCCAACCTTCCTTACTTTCTTCTTTTCCAGCAAGACGCCACCCCCAGGAAGACAAGGCATCGGCCCCGGGTCTGACTCATCCCCAAGAACCTACCAGGCCTTCACAAGGCCATGATCAACTGCTTATAAAATTTCATTTCTTTCCTATTATATTTTTATAGGGGTTAGAACCCCTTTTTACACACCTTTGTATATATCTATTTCTTTGTGATATTCAGGGTTTTTTTCCTCTACCACCATCATTTTCCTCTAGCAGGCTTCTCTAACTGTCTCATAACTAACAAGAACTCCTAGAACGGCTGCCTAGCAGGCTAGTAGAATAGGGTCACTAGGACTGCCTTCTAAAATAGGTCTTCCAATGCCTGGCAATGTCTTTATAGGAGGCAACAACTACTCAGACCTCCCTCATACATACCTAACCTAAACTTGGGATTTCATGCCTCAGACCCCGATCCCCAACAAGAAAAGAAAATCCCCTACAAGTATACACACACATATAGCATAAAAACCACGGTACAAGAAGTCTCCACGCGACACAGGCTCCTTCCAAGCTCTTCTTTGAACGTGTCTAGCACAGGACTAAAACAAGAAACCATTAACTGCACATGTACTAAACAAACGACTGGCCCTCTTGGCCTAATGAAATAAAGCATTTCACTACAAACACTGATTGGCCCTCTTGGCCTAATGAGACAAACCACTTAAAACCTCACAAAACTGGCCCTCTTGGCCTAACAAGATCAAATAGAATAGCACCTACACATTCCTCCCCGAAATAGTACAGATATACAATAATATGCTCCTTTCTAAGGAGGAAAAATAGGGCTCGCAGCCCTAAGCTAAATGCATAAGGTTATGACCCATCCCTCCTGCATATATAGCAAGAGGCGTATGCATAGCATGTTGTCCAATCATCCTATGGGTCCAGGATAATAACGGTAGATGGGTCTCGGCTACTCTTTGTATCACCTATATCAACCATTGCCTACCATATATTGCATGCTCCGATAACATTCCCCACAACCGACCGAGTCCTGTCTCATTATTGATAGCAATATCCAAACTAGGACCACAGTTGAAGAAAAGGTCTTCCTCATAAGCAAGATTTGCCAGCGAATTCGCAAACTGATTCCAATGACGTGGAATCAATTGAAGAGATACTCTCTCAAACTCCTCAAGTAGGGTCATCACAGTTCGATGATACATACAAAGGATGGGATTCCGCATTGTCCCATCTAGCTGATTCAAGATCAACTAAGAATCCCCTTTTACTAACAACCGTTGAATATCACCTTGTTTGGCAATATGCAGTCCCATAATCAAGGCTCTATACTCCGCCATATTGTTAGTGAATCCTACCTCGAGATAAGCAGCTAACTTCATTGTAACTCTACGTCAGGGATCTCGGATTACTACTCCAACACTCTCTTTTTTATTAGGGCCCCTGGACGCTCCATCAAAATATAATGTGTACGTCCACAATGGGTCTACATAGCCTACCATCACAAACTCCTCTATTCGTAATTATGATAGTCCAAATTTAACATGTTTAGAGAGTGAACTGACGGCTCCATCCCACCTTCTTCATTAAACTCAACAGGAATACTTGTTAACACTCATAAGTAGTGATGGCAGAAGACTTTGATCTCCCACACAAAGATTACATCTTCTTGCTCAATCACTTTGTATCCTTTGCTCCACCAACTAAGTTTCCCCTGATGGTATCTCTGCTCCAGATATGGATGCTCCAAAAAAGCAATTAACCGCCTCATTAACCAGCTTTAAGCTCTTTCGCAAGTCTCAAATCAGCCCTAGCATGGATCTACAATGCATTGCTCCGTGTTAGTATACTTAGAAATAATAAGGCTTAATCTTATTAAGATTAACCTTATTTTTAAATTCTACTCCATGCAGATTAGCTAGTAGAGCCGTAGACCTATTTTTTCCTATCCTGACAATCTTGTAGGGGCCATCCCATCTAGGTTCCAACTTCCTTGGAAACAGCTCCCTATGTGCATCATAGTACAGAACTAATTGCCATTTTTTAAAGGTATACTTCTTTGCTTTAAGGTCGTGCAACTACTTCATCCAATGTTTAGCTACCTCCTGGTGTAATAAGCTCTGCAATTTCAGCTCATCCAGGTGGGCTATGGTCATGAAACGTTCAAAGAGTGCATCCTCATCTCCCAAAGAGTGGTTAATTGCAAACCGTATGGTTGGCAACTCAATTTCGAGGGATAACACACCTTTTCCCCATAAACTAATTTAAATGGAGTATGGCCAATAGCTCGCTTGAACGTTGTATTGTATGCCCATACTGCCACATACAACTTCATGTCCTAGTCTCGTTTCTTCTCCGAGACTATTTTAGGCAAGCTACCCACAAGTTGCTTATTAGTACTTTCGACTTTCCTGTTGGCTTACGGATTATAGGGGGTCGTTTTGTTGTGCTTGATTTGCCAAGCTTCAATCAGGCTTTTGATCACTTTATTCAAAAAGTGGGTTCCATGGTCCAACACTAGTTCCTTTGGTGGACCGAAACGATAGATAATCTGCTCTAAAAGAAAACTTGCAGTATCTTTTGCATTGTCTTGCCTCATCGCCCGCGCTTCTAACCATTTTGTAAAATAATCAGTTACTACTATAATGTACCTCTTCTGGGTCGTAGACGACGGCATAATAGGCGTAAGTGGGCATTTCCTATTCTCTCTGCTGTCATCTCTTTGATAGGTATCACATCTCTTAACGTACTCAAAGGAATCTTGGAAGATGGATGGCCACCAATATCTAGCTCTTAAAGCTTTCTGTGCCGTTAACCGTCCAACAAAGTGCCCTCCATATGCAGAGTCATGGCACTCTTCCAAGACGAAAGAAACCTCGTCAAGCATCACACATCGGTGATAGATATCATCAACACCCTGCCAATATAGTGTTCCTATGATCAAAGAAAACTTCAAAGCCTGTTGTCTGATTTTCCTCTTTTTAGATTTTGATAGACCAGCTCCAGTCTCTCCCATTGATAGATAATGCGTGATAGCAGCATACCAACATGGGATACAAGCTGTATCAATTTCAAACATTTCTTCAATATCACTTCCTTTAGCCAAAGTCTCTTTCGACTCCCCGAAATCCACAAAGCATTCCACAATCCCCTGCAACCTTGGTGGCTTACTCTTAATCTCATAATCGAACTCCTCCAAAGTGATTAACCACTTTGCCAGATGATCAGGCGGTGGTAGCTTGTTCATAAGCAATCTAAGCCCTTTCGCCTTCGTATAGAAAACTACCTTCTTATAGAGGATGTAGTGCCTGAATTTTTTAGTCACAAAGACCATCGCAAGGCACAACTTCTCCATGTAGGTGTAGTTAATTTATGATATGCCCAATTTTTTACTAGCAAAAGCTATCGGATGATACAACTTTTCCTCTCGGATTTGGGCTAAACAACAGCTAATATTATGCATGGTGGCTGCTAAAAATATGTAAAATACCTCGCCTCTTTTAGGTGCTTTTAAAATTGGTGCTTTTACTAGCTCCTTTTTCACATCCTCGAAAGCCACCTTACAAGGGTCGCTACAAATAGACAGCTAAAGGATAATAAGTTCATTAGTGGCAACGTCCTTTCTACCAAGGCATTTATAAACCTCCGATAGTACCCTATCGATGACAGAAAGTTATGTACCTCTTTTGGAGTGCGTGGTAGACTCATAGCGACTATAACCTTGATCTATTCGGGTCAGTTGCGATCCCTACTGAACTGACCACATGGCCTAGCAATAGCCCATATGGAACTCCAAAGACACACTTCCGTGGGTTAAGAGCGATACAAAATTGTCTGCAGCACTCAAAGCACTTTCTTAAAATAATCAACATCCTTTCCCTTACAGTGGTTGCCCCCCCCAAGTTATCGATAAATACTTTCAACTCATCTGGGGAGATGTCACTAAAGGTCTTGTCTGTTGTTTGTTGCCATCATCCAAGTGCATTGCACAATCCAAAGGCCATCACATGGTACGTAACAGTACCAACGACGGTAATGAAAGTCGTTTTTAACTTTTTCTCTTCTACAATTGCCATTTGGTTATATACTGCAAAGCAATCCATAAACAAATATATTTCCCTACCCGCTAATTGATCCAAAATCTGGTCAATAAATGGCAATGGGTAGAAATCCTTAACCATCTGCTTATTCAGCTCTCTAAAATCTACACATAGTCGGATCTGGTTGTTTTTCTTCTTCCTGATGACAACTTGTGAACATAATTCTGTGTGTTGTATAGGAAAAATTAAACCAGCTTTCCATAACTTCTGTAACTCCTCAAACAGCCTGTCCCTCAATTCAAAAGGGATATGCCGACTTTTTGACGCACAGGATGAGTGCCTTCTTTTACATGAATAGTATGAATAGCCAGGTTGGGAGGAATGCCTCTCAGCTCGTCATAACTCCAAGCAAAGATGTAGCGGAATTCTTGGATTAGGGACACATAGTCCTCCCTTTCTGCTGAACTGCGCATGGAACCTAATTTAATTGGCCGCGAATCATTCAGCGTGCCAAGTTCCGACTCAATCACATCCGCGTCTCTTATCCAAGTTCCTATCTCTAACACTGAGGAGACTCGGGGTAAGCATCCACTATTACTCGATTAGCGCCTCTACCTAGAACCACTGGACCGGTAGGTATATCGACTTGGCAGTCTGTTCATAAGATCCAAGGCCTACCTAGCATGACTCGATAGCTAGGACATCCAGAAAATCTTATTACCCTAAAGTCCAAGAAGCATTCTACACTTGCAACTGTAACATGGACTTTAGTAACGCAACCTTCTGGTTACCCTAGACTATCATCAGCCATTCTAAGAAGGGTGGAGCTATCTTTTTGGATGCCTAGACCCAACCTCTCCATCAACTAGAGAACGCATGATATTGACGGAGGACCCAGTGTCTACGATACCATGCTCTACTAATATTCCATCCACGTATGCTGGAACCCTAGGGCAATTCTTTTCAGCATGATCAAACCAATCTTCCCCTACTCATGCTATGCCCAAAGGTTCTACAATATACCCAATATGCAGGATCTTCTTGAATTCCTTGCGTACTCCTGGAGATAATTTAATCAACTGTAAGAGGTTTACATCTAGTTTGACTTCGCAAAGAGAACTTGCTAAATCAAAATCATGCTAGGTAGCCAAAGCTCTCTTTTCTCGCCAAACCATTCTCTCTTTCGGTCTCGGGACCGGCTTTGGTGCTTCTTTTTTAGCTCTTGCCTTCTTTCTTGGCACTTTCTCATCCTTCTTAGGATTGTGTCTTTTGTCAACAGGCCTTAGAGGTCCACCTTCCACGCCAGGATTCAGGACTTGCGTCCCTTTATCCCCTTGCTTAGGGTTTTCCTCGACCGGTTTTGCATTATCTTTATCACCCTCTTTAGCCTTTTGGCCTCTTGTCACAGCTCGTAAATTAGAGGTTTTAGCGCCATTGACGTGTACAGCCTCGATAAGACTAACTCCATTTCCTTGTGGCAACTCTTCTAGAGAGGTCTTTCTCCTTTGCAATATTTGCCTTGGTCCATCATTTTGCTGGAGGTTATTACCTTGCACTCTATGATTAAGTGGACCTCGCTATTTACTCCCTTGTTGGAGGGAACTAATCTTATTCCAACAAGTAGCAGCTAAGTGGCCTGATTTCCCACAAATATCAGATTTAACATTTAGACAGTTTTTAGGGAAATGTTGTCCACCACACCACTTACAACTGAATCTTGAGGGACCACCCTCTTCAGGGCGTCGACTCCCTATCAGATTCTGCTGCTTCTTCAGGAAATTGACGTCAACAGCTATTTGTTGATATTGTTCAGAAATCATATCAGGGTAGTGCTTCATCATATCCTTAACTTTGCCAAGGACATTAGATGCACTCGACTCATAGCCTTGATTGTCTATCCATTGTTCCATTGGCCTAACAATTTGATTGGGCACTGGTTGTTGACTCACAGGAACAACATTAGGGTTCGAAACTTGGCCTCCAACATTTGGTGGAGCCAACTGACTAGCCATAGGCATAGTCACAGTGGGAGAAGCTGGCAGCAAAGGTACATTTTGAACCATGATTCCTCTCCCATTAGGGTTATTCATAGACATCCCTTGATTTCCATTTATCAATGGTAAATTGCCTCCATATACTAAACTTGCATTAAGATTTATCCGAGAGGAGTAGGCTGTTTGTAATCATGACTTTACTCCTTCTGCCTGCGCAATGGCGATGTCTATATCAGCTAAAGCCACACTGCTCAATTGTACCTGAATATTGAGATCCAATCCATGCAAGAACTATTGCAATTGGGTAGCCACGGTGGAATGGGAATGTAAGTTTGTAACTTACGAAACACTTTCCTAAGCTTCTTGGCATAGGCTTTCACATTCTCATGGGGGTCTTGGCGTGTTACATTCAAAACACCCAACCAGTATTAGCCACCTCTTTCATGGGCATATTCTCCTCGAAAAGCTGCATAAAATTGGTCGATTGTAGTGATGGTTCCAGTCTCTATGCTATGATACCATACTGCAGCCATTTCTTTTAACATCGTGTTAAAGAACATCATGAGATGTTCCTCATCTTGGATATGGTAATTAAACATTAATCTTTGGAATTCACAAATGTGAAACTCCCCGTCTTCTTCGGCTAACCCATTAAAAATGGACAAAGGAACTCCTAAAGCTGGCAAATTCGGTGTCCCTGAAGGAATTGCAATGGGTTGTGCCATGACAACAATCAGATTGACAATAGGAGTTTGGACTGATGGAATCACTCCCCCACTTGAAGTGGGTTTACTTTTGCTGGAAGAGAGAAAGAACTTGCGCTTCCTCCTGCACCTGAAGGACTATGTGCAGCAAATGGGTTACTAAGACTACTGTCTTTTATGCATATAGGGCTACTCCTTTGAGGAGAATAGTGACTTACAATCTCCGACTGCCATCTAGCCCTCTCAGCATGTTCTTCTTTTTGTATTTTGGCTTGACGGTCCTTGTCAGAGGACATAAACCAACTTTCTGGTCCCTAAAAACCCTAGATTCGAAAACCACCACTTGTTGGCAGCTCCCCGGCTACGCACCACTGATGGAACCTCAAATGGGCCGGCACTGACTATGGCACTAGTCGGACCTCATACTCATGATAGAAAAACACACCCACATGGCCTCGCGGGCCATGAGCATCTATCTATTGCTAAAGGACGAACTGTCCTAAAGCCTAATCTATGTGTTTATAGTTTTATAGTTTTGTAGTTCAACGTTTCCCTTTCTATAAACTCCACAGAGGGAGAACCCTTACATATTGGCAATAAATGCCATGATAATAACATACATGGGAGGCACCCTCTCGGTGGAAATTACCGTGGCCTCACTGTAGCTCTCCTACACCGCAAGGATTAGCCCCTTGATGCACTACTCAACATATAGAACAAATGAACAAACTCCACTCTCTCATCTTGAACACATTCCAAGAGATACCATGTTTCCTTACCAAATAATCCCCCAAGAAACCAACATCTATCCTACGGCTTAGGATACCTTTCCACGCTCAAGCGTGGGTCATTGTAATCGAAAACAAGTGCTATGCATCCAGTCTTTTGTATTCTGATACCATAGTTGACATGCACATGCAAAGTGAATGATCCTAAAGTGCTCAAACATAATTTTCAAATCAAAAACATGTGGTGTACAACCAGGCTTTCCAATGCATTTACTAACCCGTTGCGACGATGTAAGGATAGCACCGAGACAATACTCGTGCTACTATCCTTTTAATTAAAATAGCACGAACTCTATGTCATGATATGCATTAAAAAATCAACAAAAATCATCATGCAAATCACACCATTCAAACATCCCAACCCCCTATGTTTAGGTATTGCTTTTGTTGCATAGATGTAGAGGTTCATTTTGTCATGTTTTGATGTATAAAAAGTGGTAAATCACAAACTTTGACAAGGAGGTAGGGCAAACTAAGGCTAAACCTCATGCTTTACCACTACCACATATCCACAAACAATCATTATATTTTTTCTTATTTTTGTAAGACGTATTTTTATTTTTTCCATTATTTTCTCAATTTTTGATTTATTTATTAATAAAATATGCTATTTTTTTATTTTTCTTGTTTCAATCACTTCAGCATACTAACATTCAATCTATCTTCCATTTTCCCCCCATGGGAACACATTTTACCCACCCGAAACGGAAAAACTACCATTTTACCGCTTAAAAATCCCATTTTGGGTTTACGAGAATTAAATGAAGCATGTAAATCATTGCAAAATCAAAATTTTCTGATACATAACAATTACTCATGATGCAAACAGCACACATAAATTTTCATCCAATAAGAACATAATTATCATCATAAACTATAAAAATTTATTTATTTTCTTTCATAAAAATGGTCATACCATATTTTTACGTAACCCTAGACGCCTTGAATGACTACATAACCAGTAGATGGAGCCTCCATTGCTCTCAATCCAATGCTGTACATCAATCTTCAGCATCTCTATGAATCTTCATCACCATTTCCTTTATTCTCCCTTCCTGATTCCTCCTTCAAGATGGTATACATGAACAGCCCATAGGGAAGAGAGAGAGGGAGGAGAGAGAAATACTAGATTCTGTTATCTTCATCCAGACAGCCACTCCTCGTGCGAAGACTGGCGATATGATCAGCCAAGAGGGAGAAGTTGCCTGGTATCATCAGTTAGATAGGTTGCATTCAGTCTCCATTCATGGGGGGGGAGGGGGGGGGGATGATGGCGCATTTTTCGGTGCCTGTTGCTGCCGCCTTCCTCCACGCCATCACATTTTTTTTCCACCAAAAAATTTAAGGGGGGGGGGAGGGGTCAAGGTCCCAAAGTGCACCCCCCCTTTATTCTAAAATCTTGTCCACCTCTTTGAATCTTGTCCAATTTTTGGCCTCTTCCTCGTTCGGGCTCCGTTTCGAGCTCTGAAAAATCCTGCACGTCCGTCTTGGCATCCCGCATTGACTGGCATCTCTTGACATCCCTCACGTCAGTTGAAAAAATTATCAAAAATCCACAAGTGTCACTCTGGCACCTTTTAAAAGCCGTCTTTCACTTGGTGCTTAAAATCGTCCTAGCTGCAACCGCCGCCTTCGTTGTCGAATATTTTTTCCCTAAATTTCAAAATTTTTGGCAAATTTTAGGCACATTGCGGGCTCAAAACTCCGCTCTCAATATACACTTTTCTTATCGTTTGCTCAAAATCTGAGATCGTGTGATTAATGATCTCTGATTGAAACTCGCCGAAACTCGCCGAAGCGTTGTACGTGTTTTATAGACAATCGACATTTTCGTCTAATTGCCAACTTACATTGAGATCAAAGACATGGGACACGTTGATTGATATATGCCTCTCGATCCTAAACATCACGGCCTTCATCGTTTTCCATTTGGTCTATGTTACTACAAACAATTTCTTTTTGTTATCATTCTTTTTTTCTTTCTTAAATTATTTGAGAAGGGATTTTTCTCTTGTAACTCAACAAAATTAACATATGTAAAGTCTCAACCCACCTACGGATGGGCTGACAGTATATAAAGTCTAATATGCTATGTATAGGGGTGAGGGACTAGCTATCCTATGTCGAAGTGTTCCCCGTCTCATAGTATTGCACCAGACCTCGCCACCTTTTTTCCTTTGTATGCGACTTGATATGTAGAGCATAGGAGGAGGTAGCGCAAAGCATGTCAATAAAACTATCCGTTCACCTCTGAGTTGTGGCTTCCCAAAGCATTGAGCACACCTAAGGTACACCCTTAACAATATATATATATATATATATATATATATATATATATATATATATATATATATATATATATATATATATATATATATATATATATATATATATATATATATATATATCTACTACTACTACTACTACTACTACTAGTGCTTGCCTTTCCAAAGCGTCGAGCACACCCAAGGTGCACCTTTAACAAAAGCTCTCTCTCTCTCTCTACTACTACCACTACTACTATTAGTACTCGCCTTCCCAAAGCGTCGAATACACCCAAGGTGCATCTTTAACAAAACCTCTCTCTCTCTCTCTCTCTCTTCTACTACTACTACTACTGCTACTGCTATTGCTACTGCTACTGCTACTGCTACTGCTACTGCTACTGCTACTGCTACTGCTATTGCTACTGCTACTGCTACTGCTACTACTACTACTACTACTACTCACCTTCGTGAAGTGTCAAACACACCCAAGGTGCACCTTTAACAAAATGTCTCTTTCTCTCTCTCTCTACTACTACTACTACTACTACAAATAAGAAAAGAAGAAATTAAAGAACAAGATCTTCCCCTCGCTTTGTTTTTCATCCATCCCTTCTTCTCTCTCCCTCCCTCCCTCTCTCTCTCGTTTTTTCTTTCTTTTTCTCTCTTCCTCTCGCTTAGGCTCATTTTCTCTCTTTCTCCCTCAATACACATCATTCCTAACAAAAACAAACAAAAGAAAATGATTTTAAAAAAAACAAACTTAGAGGGAGAAATGTAGTCACCGCAAAAGATCTGAGGATGGATTCGGTAGCTCCTCTTCGCTATGGTGGCTTCTCTTCATCATTCGTGCACTTCCTCCTCTTCTTCGCAAATGGCAGTGGCAGTGATGAGAAGCTCTCCTTCTCCCTCTTTCTCTCCATCTCTCTCCCAAACACACGATGTAGTTTGCTCTCTCTTTCACTCTTTTGCTCAAAATGCGGCGCTTGGGTTTTGTCCCGCTTTTTTTCGTCTGAGTACCATCACCATTTGTCACAAATGCATTGCAAATAGCAACAACCATTTGTGACGCGAATAGCGACACAAATAGCGACGCCGCTAATTTGTGTCACAAATTATGACCATCGCTATTTCCCTTATATCCTTGTAGTGCTTTGACCTTTCAAGATACAGTCCATGGTGTTGTCCTCGATGCCTTGTCATAGTAGTATGGCAGTGCTCCCTACTATTGTCTTCTTCCTCATTGTTGCTTTTATCAAATGCCATTGAGGATGGTTTTGGCCTTATTTCACTCTATTCATATGCCCTTTTGGAGGCAGTTCACTTGCACCTCTTTGCTCATCAATCTTGTTATAGGCCTTCTACAGTAGTCTATGGCATTGTGTGGGATGCTAACGGTTGAGAAAATCTCTCTCCTTTACCTTACGTACTATCTTCAACACATCATGCATTTTGTACTATGACCAAGATGTGAGTTGAAGCAAGGAGAAGTTGTCTCCCACTTGAGTGTGGTTGAAAGTTGGGACCTTGGTCGAGAGTCTTTGGGTAGTCTAGAGGCAACTAGCTAGATTTCATATTTCCCACTAATCCAGATCTTGAGTTCCAATCATTCTGGATCTGAAATCCAAAATCTAGATTGTGTAATGTGACTTTGGACTTTTCGCTAGTTCAGAATTTGGAATTCCATTGACCAGTCTGCATTTTCAACCAATCTGAAATCTCGAATTTTAACATATTTGCATTCATTTTTGGATTCTTCCTCCTCCACTCCTTTCCCATTACCATGGCTTCGGGAAAAGTTCTCAAATTCATGAATTTATCAAGATGAAGTCTTGTAGTAGTTGTTGTGTGGCCAATGATGGAATATCATATAGAAGAAATGGGTGTATAGGGAGGTGCAAGGCCAAAAGATGCCTAAGGAGAGTGACCCTAGCCAACAACATGCCCACAGATGAAGGGCTATACCAGTGCCAAGATATTGTTCACCTGCTTTACCTTTATCTCTTTGGGATATTGTATTTGAACATTATATTTAGCTTAGTGATGCATTGTAACTCACTACAAATTTTTTTGCACTTGGGATTTTCACTATAGAATGGATAAGACATTTGATCTTTATCAAGGAACACCATTGTAGGGTTCAAGCCCTTTGTGCATGCCATGTGTAGGAGGCAAGGAAAAGCGGATGTGAAAAAGCTCTAAGAATTCGAGGTGTGGCATTAGGGTTTTGTGACTATAAAATGTAAGGTACGAAAAACCCTAAGAATACATATTAATCATCTTTTGTTTTGAGTCTCTTCATGTTCTCTCTTTCACACTTAAGTCTCACTTTCTATATTTCCTTGTTTGGGGATGGGGGAGGGTATACCCTTCCCTCACCCCTAAACAATGTGTAAAATGATTTTTTTCAATGTTATCATAAATCAATACTCTCAATAATCCAAAAAAAAACCCATCAAGTACTAACCACTCACAAAAATATTTTAGGGTTCATAACACAATGCCCCCTATTCCACATTACAATATACGTAGGAGATCACGTGGTTGATGTGTCCTTGGTCCCTAGAAAGGAATTAACATGTTATGCTATACCAGCTCAATATAATGGGACATTGGACATATCCTTATTCCTTCAAGAACTTCAATACACAAGAATGAGAAACTACCTCCCCCATAGTCTGTTGCACATGAATGCAAGCATTCATTTGTAGTGAGTGACATGGCCTTCCTTCAATCTCATGAAGGATATGCTTTATACACTCCACCATCCAAGTGAGTGGTCCTTCAACTCTCAACCCTCTATGACTTCCACATACAAAAGAGAAGCATGGGCATGGCAAGAGAGAGTGATTGGAGAGAAGATGAGTAGAGGCTCATCCTCTTGGCCCCTCACCCTCACTCACTCTCTTGCTCTCAATATCTCACTCTCACCATTACACACACTCTCACAACGAAAGTAGAAAAAAAAGCGCACAAAGTTTACACACACATGAATTGTTTGTTTTATTCATTCTCATCCTTTTTATGTATGATTTTTAGGGTTAGGGTTTCCCCATCCCTCTTGGGTATCCAACCCACTTTTGGGTCTTAAGATTGGTTACCTCTCATTGCATTCTTTTCCTATGGTGAGGATGTACTAGAACCTTTGAGGTTTTTCCACAGGAGCCTATGCTATCATTACAACTTGCATGGGATCATGCCCAACTTGGGGATTTATATAATACATAAATAAAAATTTTGCAACCATTTGGCAATTCAAATATGCATATGATTCATACACATTATATTGTGGTTAATAATCCAAAGATTGTTTACAAAAAATTAGGCTCTTTCTTGTGGTTGCTTGCATGTTATATGCTTCTAACTCCTTGCAATTAACATTATTATAAATATTAATATATATAATTACCATAAATAAAGTGGAAAAATAATGGAGTGCTAAAAGTATAATTTCGAAATATTTTTAATTACTTTTTAAAATTTATTTTCAAATCATTTTATGTAATATGTATATTTGGGAAACACGTGATCCATGTCTAAGAGGATAGCAAGCTTGGACAACATGAATAATAGAGATTTGACCCCTTGAGAGGGTGATATCATTTCTATTTTTTTAAATTTGTAATCATTGATATGATTTTTTTCTCTTGTTGATGTATAATAGATGGATGTATGCACATATAGGTTTTAATATAAATTCCATTACTTTTTTAATGCATATAAACTAGTGAATATAACAACTTACTGCCTCCAACAAACATACCAACAAATATGTTGATATTTGGGATTAGAATTTGAAACCATTTTCCTATGTAATTTTGTGTAAGGTTTGTTTAGTGTATTCCTTATATGCTGTAGTGAAAGTAATGTGGCTATAGGTGTGTGTTACAAAAATGCTTTTATGGGCATGCCTATAATCATGTTTATAGAAATGTTTATGCATATGTTTCATCGATGTTTTTACCCCACCCTTACACTTGCTTATAAGAATACTCTTAAGTTTATTTTCACATTTAACAAGGTGCACATTTAACGTGATAATAGATATAGATCTATTAATGCAATAGTTTTCTTTTTCTTAATACATAAAATGTATGTATTTACTTATGAACATGCTTCTTTTCTTGATGTGCACAAATGCATTAGGCATAAAACTAACAACCACTAATATGATAAGTAGGTAATGGAGATGGTTTTTTTAAACGTATAATTGATGTTGAAAGGTCTAAGTACCCATGTTTCTTGTACAATGTGAAATTTGTGGAATGCTGTCACTAAGTGATAAAGAACATCACTTATACAATGTAAGCATCACATATAATATGACAAGTATTGCATAAGCAATTTCTACAACTAATGTGTCACATGAGCAATGGTACTAGTATGGGTGTTTTCTAGAAAACCCTACTGCATTTACTTTTGCTCATAGTCTAGCTCTCTCTCTCTCTCTCTCTCTCATCCTTGCTTGTACAAACACACACTACTAAATAGGTACAACAGGAGAGCCACATCATGCACTTGGCTAGTTGGAGAATGCATGCACAATAGGTTATTGACAATTCACATACTTTTGTATTATTTCAGTGCATTTTAAAACTAATGATCATGAACCATATAATTGTATCAAATGTGACTACTATGAAATATTTGCTATTATTTTAATGTATATTGAAAAACCAATGTTTATGGACTATATAATTGGATGAAGAAAAATTTCAAGTGCATCTCTTTTGCACCTAGTTTAAGTACATCTCTTCTACATGAGTAAGACAAAGGCACTTAGCTACCCTTAAATATTAGACCCAATATCCCTTAGATTATTTCCATTATCATTGAGGTTGCAAGCATACCTCTATTAGGATCTCACCCTTGTGAGAGCTAGGACATGTACACATGCACCTTATATATTGGTGTAAAACCCATTACAATTTGTGACACCTTATCCATGTCTCATAGGAAATCCAGCATAAACACATCCACATCAACCTTAGAATAGATCCATAGCATCTATTGTAGGTCAAAACCCTTGCATATACCAATGTATGCATACACATCTATATAAACTACATAATCCCATGCAAGGCATACCCATTCCATCCAATTCTACTAGCATCTAAAACATCTTGTACAGTTGCTTTGATTGCAGTATGTTTGCCTTTGTAGCATGGATAGGTTTAGGCCACAACTTAAGAACCCTTGGATTTTGTCACTTTCACATTGGATTCTTAAATATTTTAGGACACTCACCACCATATCCTAGAGTCCTAAGGCCATGCTGCACCATAATGGAAATCAACCATTGGCACAAGGAAACTAGGTCCACCCTAGTTGGTCTTGCCCACAACTTGTAGGATCATCTAATTCACACCATGGCTCTTAGTAGTTCCTCAAGTACATAACTTGTAGGATCTTCTAATTCACACCATGGCTCTTAGTAGTTCCTTAAGCACATAATAATTTTTTAGGAAATCTAGTCTTCACCACCTTAGGAGGACAAGGACAATCTGTTCAACATGCATCTCCCTTAAACCTATGCTTGGAAACATAGACCCTTATGAACCACAAAAACATTATTAGATCCGTCTATAACAACATTATCCTAAAAGGTTTACATCTAGCCTATGCCAATACCATCCACTACATATTAATGTAGCTCATAGGATAAGAACCCCACCTTAGGTCACAAGAGTCATTGGCCAGTATTGCAATAAAATCCTTGTAGTGTGAGAAAATCTCATGCCAAGGATCTTTAACTGGAACTCTTAACAAATGTCACTTTATAGTCACAAATGTCACTTTGAAAGGTTGGTTTGTGCTTGAGACACCAATCATAACAAGCATAATAGATCTACCTATAATTAAATGAATATATCAAGTTAATGATGCTCATTGGGGGAGATTGAATATCAAAAATTTAAACTAAAAAGTCCATCTATTTATTCATCTAGTAATGATCTATTGATGACATGCACAGCTATAGTCACTACCTCAGCCCAAAAGCTATGTGTCATAGGCCTACATGGCTAAGAATACTGCATACACACTCCTAGATGGTTCTATTCATCCGCTCAACCAAACCAATGTGGGGTGTGGTATAGGGGGCAGTCAATTGACGCTTAATACCCCTCTTGTCACATTGTTGCTCAAGGGTACATGACACATATTCTCCCCCATTGTTAGTCCTAATGTATTTTAGCCTATGCCCACTCTAGTTCTTAACCAATGCAAACCATCTCTGAAACACAACCAAGACATCTAACTTAAGATTAATGGGGTAAGCCCGGACTTTACGCCAAAAATCGTCAATGAACATCACAAAATACTTTGCTCCACCCATAGACTGACAGGGCATGGGCCCACAGACATTCGAATGTACCAATTCTAGGGGCTCACTCATGCATGTCCTACTAGACTTCTTATGTGTATTCCTAGTCTTTCTACCATAAAGACAATGCTCACATGAATCAAAACATGCATAGTCAAGGGGCGGTAAGTACTGCAAACCAGAAAGCATTTTCATTCCCTTCAAGGACATATGGACCAAACGAGCATGCCAAAGAGATACATGTGGGATGGAATTGATTGATAAAACATGGTCAACAGTGGACCCATCAACTATAAGAGGATAGAGGCTTCCAGCCTTGTCACCTCTAGTAAGCACAAGTCTACCACGGGTAATCTTTGAGGTAGAATCCCCAAAAGAAACATGAAACCCAATATCATCAAGTTTCCCTACAGACATAAGATTGCATGTAAGCACAGGTACATGATGTACATCTTGTAACACAAAAGTACTACTAGTAGAGAAGTGCAATCGTACATTCCCAATGCCAACAATAGTAAGTGACTTATCATCACCTAAGCAAACTGAACCAGAGACAATGCGGTAGGAGAGAAACACCTCAAGACATGGTGTGACATGAATTGAAGCACGCGAATCCAAAATCCAATACTGTGCATACATAGAGTGAACCTCAATCAATGGCGTAGCATCACAAGAACTAGCTGCAAGTATGTACTCCCCATCAGTGTCATCAGTGTGCATAACATTTATCTCCTCGTTTTTCACACTGGATTTCGCAAGTACCAAGCTACAATCAGAGGACTTTTCATGTACTTTGTCTTTCCCCTTCTCTTTGTGCTTCTCATTGTCCAATTCATGACATTGTGGGCGTATATGACCCTTTTTACCACAATGATGACATGTCACATTAGCATTTCTTCCACGAGACTTGCAGCGCGACTTACCATGCAACTTAGACCTAGACTTATGCGAGTCTCTGCCACGTCCATACCCACAATCATTTCTTTCTATTACCATCTCTGCCTCTAACAGCCAAAGCATGTGACATACGAGAGGCATCCAAATTCGTACAGTTGATCTCTTCCTATAGAAGAGCACTCTCTACATCAAGCAAGTTCAAAATAGTAGCAAGAGCACATAAGGCTTTGCGGAATACATCCCATGACTCACTTAGAGTCCCAAGAAAAAACAATGGAGTAACCTCATCATTAAAGATAATATCCTCCAAATTCAAGTTTTGGAGAATAGCATGGAACTAGCTCAAATGAGCAGGCATTGTCATATTCTCCTTCATGCGCAGGTCCATAAGCTATTTCAGCCAATATATTTGACTTGCTTGACTTTTCTTGTCATAGAGGTTCTTAATTTTATCCAAAAAGTACCAAGCACAATGTGCTTCCTCAATTATATTGTAATACACCTATTCAATGAGAGATAAGATGAGGGTGGACTTGCATAACTCATTAAGCTCATCCCATTCGTCATCATTAGTCATAGTATCAGGCTGCTTGCCATGCATCCTTAGTGCCTTTATCTGTGATTTCGACACCAATACCTTCCAAACTTGGCTTTTCCAATAGGCATCATTTGCACCATCAAGCTTATTGATGTTGAAGATAGCACTATTAGTTATAAAATAGCTACTAGATCTGGGGGACCGAAAAGAGTGCGGTAGAGATGAAGCTAATAGATTGTGATGCTGCAAAGCCACCTGTCCAGACTGATCTTGAATCCAAGTCCGTTTGCCCACCCTAAATCAAAATATCGACTTGTAGGACAATGTGAACACAAAGAGATGAGCTTATTATTTTAAAATTTTTAGCCTTAATCTTAATCAAATCCTAAAAAAGTCATGAAAATTTAATGAATAGAGGGGGGGCACAAATTTTTCTACACCCCTTCCAAATCACTCAATGCCTCTCTGATTTACATCCGCTTGGAGAGAGAGAGAGAGAGAGAGAGAGAGAGCGAGTGAGATTCTTGATCAGGACAGAGGGAGGAAGGAGATGATTGTAATCTGCCTAATTTTCATGGAGGATTAATAAATCTAATTTTCTAGTTTTTCTATCTCCTGTTTTCTCTCCCCTCTGAGCGGTTATTCATATGCATCAATTTAAGAGAGAAGGGGGAGGGTTGTGATGAAGAATCCGGAGCAAATGATGATGCTAGAGCGATGGAGGATGTAGATCAGGCTGAGAGAGTGTGTTAGCGGCAATGAAGAAGCATCAGCAGAGCCTTTCGTCTATGAGAGCTATGAGCCTCACAATTGTAGTTTTTATGCGTAAGTGAGCGGTTCTTGTGTTTTTATGAGAAATAATTGGAGAGAGTGCTTGATTTTGATTGTTTTTTATTTTCTATATTGCATTCTCTCTAAAAAATGAAAGAAAACCAAAAAATATAATGATATAATAATTTCTCGCAGAACACGCAAAACCCATAAGTTGCAGTTTTTATAAGAATAATGGAAATTAAGATTTCTATTTGGTGTTTTGGGATCATATGGGATAAAAATGGATATCAAAATAATGTTGAGTGTCCTTGAACAGTAACAACTCATGGTTTTAGAATATCTCATGTTTATGAAAAAATAAATGAAAAAAATAGGAAAAATAAGGAGTTTTTTTTTGGCTTGAAAAATTAGGAAAATTTGCATTTCATATTTTTGAACGTATAACAAGGCTAGAGCATGAGGATCAAGCCTCATTCAAAGCCTTGTTTACATGTTATAGTGTGTTTTTATTGCTTTTTATATGAAAATTACATAGAAAATGAACCCTAAACCTACTCCACAAATGCAAAATCTAAACGGTAGGAGGGAGGAGGTTTGGAAAAGTGGTTAGTTGCTGAAAATGATTCAAAATATAACCTATTTGTCTATGCACAACATATAGGACAGATTATCGTTTGAATTAGGGAGACTAGTAGCACGAAGAAATTGGGTGGTAGTCTCTAGTACCACCCCACGTACGCTTAGTTGGAAAATCATTGAAGGGTTATTTTTGCACTTCACCTAGTTGGTTTCAAATGATAAAATTCTTGAGCACAATGGTCATCCTATTTTCATTGAGCATAACATGGTATCAAACCTAGATGCATTGCAATTGTTTTCCAAATATTGACCTACATGGAGTGTGTAAGGAAACCCGAGCTATAGGGTAGAGGAATGGTTTCTCAGGCAAGCTTGGTAAGGAAATATGAAATCTCTTAGATCATTGAAAGTATATAAGAATGGAGACTCTTTGTATATTCTTTATGTTAGATGAGCACATCGACGGCTAATCCTCTTGGTGTAGGAGAGTTGCAGTGGAGCCACTGCATTCGATCGGAGGGGTGTCTCCTCTATGTGTGTGTTACGTGGTATATTATACTAAGCAGTGTGGGATCTCCCTTTGAGGAGTAGGAAAGGGTAATCATTGGACTACGGTTCATTATAAACACAATATCTTTAATAGTGATTAGGGCAGTGTGTCTTTGGATGCTCCTGGTGTGGCAAAGGCGTGTAGGGTTGTCTTGTGAGTGTTATAGAGGCCCGGCTACTACCTATAGCTAGTGTTAGGCCCATTTTAGGTCTCGAAATTTGACCATGTGGCTAAATCTTAATCTTGTTTTAAACATGAAACTTGGTACTATCATCTATATAGTATCTAGTAAAAGTTTCACCTTCAAGGAAGGAGGTAACAATTTGACCATGTGACAAAATATTCACCATCTTGTAAATTCCCAAAGTATATGAAAATTCCCAAACTCCCTAATATAGTGTTTAGTCAACATCACACACTTAGTTGCATGTTTAAAAGATCTTCCAAGTACGATTACCTTCATGACATTCTCTCTATTAGGGAGCACATAAACCATAAGTGGCCAACTTTTGAATACATGTGTGTGTAATCAGATGCACATGCATAGATGGATGCACACATGTATAGTTAAATGCTCACATGGATTCACATGTATGTGAATCCGAAAAATTTAGTAAGCCAATCTATGGTGGCCAACTATGCATGATGACGTTTGCAACTGAATCCAGTATTGTGATTCCTATCAACGGGCCAAAGATCTCTTACCATTCCAACAAACCCTACCCCTCAAATCTTTTGAGAAGTGGGGATTGGACTTTGTTGTGGTCCCATCTCTCCGGTTGCTACCTACACTCACAAAAAGTACATATACTGATGGCAATTGACTATTGTACCAAATGGGTAGAAGCTGATGGATAAAAGCTACACAATACCACCAAGTCACTAGCTAAATGTTCATTGTGGGATATATTTACTAGATATGGCATGCCAATAAATTTGCTTAGTGATCAAGGTACACACTTTGCAAATAAATTCATCAAAGAGATCACCTCATTCTTTCTAATTACACATTAAAAACTGTATCCTTACTATCTTCAAGCCAATGGTTTAGTAGATCCACCAACAAAGTTCTATGCAAGATCTTAACCAAATTGGTAGATTAGAATTGAGAAGATTGAGATACTAAGATTCCAACTACACTTTGGGCCTTCCAAATATCCTTGAAGATTGCAACCAGTATGACTCCCTACAAGCTAGCCTTTAGGTTGGAAGCCATTATACCACTGCAATTTATAGTCCCTAAATTTTTATTAGTGATATGAGATTGCCTCATTCTAGAGGAATCACTCCCATTCTAGATGGAAGTCATCACCTAGCTCAAAGAAAATACCAAGTCAATCGACTATCCAAGACACTACAAGATATAGGCCTTATATCGACGTTAAAAGTGACGAAAATGTTCATAAAGAAATTTGACCTCGTCATCACAAAAAGCGTCATTATTGGCGATGCCATAGAACAATTGGTATTAATGTTGTTATCAGCGTCTCTATTTGCGATGGTATCAGTCAGGATGTAAATAGCAACGCTGATACTGAAACAAATAGCGACGATGATAATGATGCTTTGCGATGCATTTTGTGATGCTAATAGCGACACGTGCAGTAAATTTGTGATGCTATTATTTGGGCCATACAAAATAGTTTTAGTAATGTGTACAATGCTTGTGTAAATAAAGGTAAAGTGTACTTAAATCATAACACTGATACATGAAATAAATACATGATCGCATAATGAAAGTGACTGGTACAATCATGGCAAGATACTACTACTATACATAAAATGTCTACATAGATCACGTGACCAAAAAAGAAGGGTATATGAGCTCTAGGGATCCAAGGGCGAGATATAAATCCTCGCCATCCGAAACCACATCCTATCACAAAGGAGCATGGAACGAACTCTACAAAAAAAGAAATAGCTACACATTAGTCCACCATACAATAATGCATTCTAATTAAACTTAGTAACTATGGACAAGAAAGATGAGTGACTTACAGGGCCGCCGCGTCCATATAATCGGTTGATCAATGCAGTGAGACCATACCTCTCTACATATTAAGTCTCAAGGCCGACGGGATCGCGGCTTGTAATAGAGTGCTGCAAAGAAAACAAAATACAACTATTAGAAACATGATTGTCAATACAAAGGATATTGCAAAAAAAAAAGCAAGAAGAACCAAAAAAAAACTTACAAAGTCCTCCATATATTTCATGTGGCCGCCAAGATGATGGACCACTCCGGTCTCTAGTCGTGCCCTCACCGCCTCAGGCTATTGTCTCCAATGTCTTGGAGAATCTATAGCCTCCTCCTTGAGTCAGCACTAGTCATCCGCATCTAGCCACTCGAGCTTTGAAGCCCCACTCTTGAGTACCTTGTGTGCATCCCGATCGTCTACATGACATGTATGCACGCATGCACTCGATCATCTAGCCTCTAGAAAACCTATCAATTGCGGCTGGTACCATAAACTCCTCATGCAAGGATGCTACTATGTAGTCCTTGCTCCCCTCTGGTATTTACTTCCAATGATCCAAGACATTGTGCCGAAAAACTTGTTGACACATTCTCTCATACGAGCCATAACCCTCCTCCCCTCATCATTCATGATGATGGCTCTTGCTCTATCATCTACAAGGTAGGCATACCCCTCTGGGGTATGCGTAAGATGGGTCCTCTCCAACTTGCGACCACGCTCCTAGGCATACCCAGAGACCTTTGTACATTTGGTATACCTATTGAGGTAGTATCTCTAGGAGTAGTACCCATAGGGGTGCCACCTGTGGATGGCTATGAGAAAAAGTCGGAGCAAAAGATGGAGTGACTAGAGTAGACATCCCCATAGGTGTGACAAATCCTAGAGGTGATGCAACTCTAGCAGAACGACGAGATGGAGACATTGCGTCAGTACCTCCATAGCAACCACCTGAGCCACACTCTCTCAAACTGCCACGAGAGTGAGGAGTAGCACCTGTATCCCGAGCTGACTGCTCACTCACTATATCCGGATCTTCGCAGCATCCCTCTAAACCACTCTCTCCATCAGGCCCAAGTCTAGAGCGTCGACCTCGTCTGCGAGAAAGTAAAGCATCAGAGCGCGCCAAAGTAGATCTAGTAGAGCGTCCTGATGGTGTCTCAGACATCTCATGGTCTGCCATATCTCTAAATCTTGCCATCTGATCTGGAGAGATACACGTGAAGATCTCTTGACTCATCCCTTGACTCATCGTGATGATCTAAATATCCACAAAGGTCACCTCCACAGACAAAAAATGATGTTAGCATAATCAATATAAATCTGTAACGTGTCTACTTGTATTTTCAAGACACATCTTAGCAATCCATCGGAAAGGATGTCTAGAAAGCTTTGCCCGGCACTCCCATGGAATGTTACCGGGTTTGCGATCTAGGGCTTTCAGTGTCTACCATGTAGCGGAAGTATTTCGGCCGTTCCCACTTAGGATTGACCTGAATTAGGGTTTTTCTGATTGGTCATTTCCTAACAGCAACTAGTGTCGGACCCAAGCGAACTACTTTACGCAGAAACGCCAGGTCTGAAGCGGATTCTTGCTGCACTTGGTTCAAGGAGAATGGGAAACGAGAGGGATGCAAAGCTCAACCTCTCTGCCATAAGGTATAGTCCCATTCCGTTTCCCTAAAACAGCGTAAATCGGGCTTAATCATAACTCTAGGTCAACGCTTTTGTTGTTCGTGTTCTTTGACGATCTTCCTACTATCCATCGCAATTTGAGAAAAGTTCCCGGCCAACGAGGACCACCCATCCGTAGGATAGACCTATGGCCCATCCTCTGCACTTTCCTCGGGTTGTTTTAGTTATTTAATTACCTAACACATTAGTTGGACATGTAACAACCAGTTTCTTTAATTAACCCGTTAGATACTGGTTCCTTCACGTAATTTTATCACTTGACATAGAAAAAAAATATCAGACAAGTTCCTTATTAACAAGTTATCATATTTATCTTTGAAATACAAAGAGTCCAGCTCGTAGGCTTATCCACAATCCGCCCGAAGGTTATCGAGCAATCCACAAGGATCACTATTCCAAGTTTCTACCCGTAGACTAGTATGCGGGCCTCGAGATCCAATCCTGAGTCACGTTAGCCTCTTGTGCAAGGCTCGAAAGGTGAGGGATTTATAGCCAGAGCCCCCCTGGCACCCAAGCGGCCTCCTGCTCCAAGTAGCGCTCAACGGAGAGACCTCTTGCGGCGGGTTCAATCCACTTTCCCGGCGCAGTTAACAACCCCCTTGGTTAGGGTCAGGCAAGCAGTCGAGGGTAACTGAAGCTGCCTCTCCCTTCACGCCTTCAACCTGAAGTATAGATATTCATTTATCTTTTAATTCATTGAACAAACAAAGCCAAACAGTGCTCTAAAATCTGTAGCAAGCACAAACATTTCCATTGTTCGTTTTTGTTGGCAAACTGCTAAGGAATGAATCCTTCCTTTTGAATGCATCCAACACTCGATCCGGGATAACTTGCAACTTGGCAAGATCCCCTATATCCTAGGTTAGGGTGTACCCTTGGTCAAACCTTAAGTTCATTGGGTACTTTAGTTTATCGGCTGGTCTTTAGTTTCCAATCAATCTTCTTTACTCAAGAAAGACCACTAAATTAGGATGATTATTCATCCCCTTGCAAGATAACTTGCGTAAGGACATACCAACTTCATTGCGAGAACTTGGCCATCCCCTTGTGATCCAATCACAAGATCGTATGACTCCACACTTGTTGTGCAAGTGCTCCATCGAACTATGAGACTATGGAGTCACAAAACAATCTATTTTAGGTTCTTTAGGCCGACGTCGTTAGACCTAGGGTTTCCAAGTTTCATCTTTGTAAGTTTCTCAAGGACAAACCCTAGTTCACTTTACGATTACAATTCATTATCCCTACATTCAGTGAATGTGGGCAAGTATTTAAGGTATAGGTGTTTCTTGGAATTTAACTCATTACAAACGAGTATTCCGCGGTTTAGGTGTTATAGGTTTATGCTAATTTATTTAACTCTAGAAAATAATTACGAGATCATTTCTACATGACTTGTTGTCTATGCGTAAATTGATTTTTCAACCCTAAATTATCGATTTGAGGTCAGGCATAGGTTAGGTTAATTCCAACTAATCTTCTTATAATCTTGCGAATAAAATTCATGCTACCAAGCAACCTTTTTCTTGCTAACTTATGCAGTTGACAACGATAATTTCATAGAGTTTATGCATCGTAGGAATCATTTCATGCTTTGCACTTTCCATGATGATTCATTGCGATATGGGTTAATAGTGCGAGATGCAGTTTATACTTCTAGGCTTAACCGAAGTATACTATTTTAATGGATAATAATCTAGCTTATAATTCATTTCAATGCATAAGCTATTTACTAAAAATACGTTTTATACTTTCTTAATTTGCATGTTTCATTTAAAAGTATTGATATCTAAGTTCCTTCGTCATGAACAAGTAGGACGAAAATATATCCTATTTCTAATAATTAACCTTGCATGATTGAATTACAACAATATCAAATAAAAATTTAGGGAGGAAAACCTGGGTTTGGGGTGAGATATCCACATGGATGCTGGGAGACGACCCTCCCACTGCGCCTTGGACTTTCTTAGGAGACATTGCAATTGTAGTTTTTTGGACGTGGAAGCAGCTTTACAACTCCTCTTTGGAATTCCACCATTGCTCCCTCGCACTGTCCGTCGAAAGTAGTTTTAGAGGGCTCCCTCGAGGCTTTTGAGTGAGAAAGGAAGGTGTTTAAAAAAAACCTCAATACTCTCTTCTTTTTTTTCGAGTGGGGGAAAAGAACAAAGCTCCAAGGGTATTTTTCGTGGGTTTCAAGAGCACAAAGGAAGGGCTTGAGGGGGTTTTTCAAATAGGGGGTTTCAAGATGCCTCAAGGGAAGGGCCTTAAGGAGGATTTAAAGGAAAACCGGGGAGATAAGACCTTAAAGGTCAAAAACCTTTTATGGGGGAAAACCCTAAGGGGGGGAAACTCCAAGGGAGATAGAACCTTAAAGGTTATAAGTAAGGGTCTAAGGACCCTTAGGCAAATTAGGAGAAAAAAGGGACTTATGAGGGTTTACACACGGAGGGGGGGATGATTCCAAGGCCAATGAGGAAGGGGCTAGAGGAAAATTAAAAACACGGGAGTTGGGTTCCAACTATGGGAAGGGCATATAATGCTTTAAACATAGGGGGGGGTGGGTGACTCCAAAGTCAAGGAAAAGGGGGCTTAAGGGTTAAACACCGGGGGGGGGGGGGGGGGGGGGGTGAGGTGGTTTTGAAGCCAAGGAAAAAGGGGGCTTAAGGGATTTTAAAACCCGAGGCAGGGGTTTCTTAAGCCCCAAAGTTCAGAACTTCCAAGGGGGGGGCCTCCTTAACCCCCTTCCTGTGCCTCATCAAATCCCCCTTCCCCGAGTTTAATATCCTCTTAAGCCCCCTTTCTTTTGGGCTTAACAACCCCCTTCCCCGGGTTTTAAAATCCCTTAAGCCCCCTTTTTCCAGCTCGACTATCGGCGACAGGAGGATAAGAGAAAAAAATTTCCCCTTTAACCTTAATACGAGGTGAATTTTTAGTATTTGATATATTACAAATTCATACAAAGCACAGTAATATAAATCTTTAAAAAATGAACTTATTTAAAATGCATATCTTATGTACCCTTATTAGTGATTTGTTAACGAATTGAGTAGGTGGATGCACCGGAAGCAGGGTGGAGTGAAAATCTTAGATTGCTATGAGATTTGGTGTGTGAGAAGAGCATTGTATATTCTCGGCATCTAAGGCCATTTCAGGCCCTATTTTAGAGTCACAAGGTTGCAGACAACAGTTTCAAGATACACTATGATTTCGACTGTATTGACCGAAAGTGGGTGCATAGGTTATAGATTTCGAATCTGTAAATTTTTAGGTGTTTGCAGGAAGCAAACATAAGGTTTATTTGTAAATAGGTTACAGATCACATGTACTATTGAGCAATCAGTGAAAAAGGTTGCTTGGTGTATTGCTGTGCATGTGTTGTGAAAGATTACAAAAGACTAGCTTGCTATGTTGTATCCTTGTTTGTGATAATGGGAGAGAATAGTGGAAATTTCATTATTGAGAAGTTGGACAAGAAAAACTACCCTTCATGGAAGTTCCATGTGACGAACTTCCTCATTGGAAAGGGCCTTTATGAGTTTATTTTAGGTGAAGAAAAGGAGCCAGAGCTGGGTATCCCTCTGATTGCAAATGAATTAAAAGCATGGAAAGAATGGAATGCGAAAGATAAAAATGTGATGTACTGGTTATTAATAGTCATTGATAATATGATGTTGGGACATATCAGGAATGCAGAAACTTTAAATGCAACTTGGATAATTTTTTAGAACATATTTTCAATAAATACAAAGGCACAAAAGATACAACTCAAGCAAGAGTTCAATGTCTTGAAGAAAGGAAAAATGTCTATCAATGAGTATGTTTTAAAGGTGAGAATCATTGCCGATGCTTTAGCAACATTTGATGCAATGCCTGATGATGATGCTTTGGTTTCATCCACTTTGAGTGGCCTTAATAATGAGAAGGCATGAAAATCATTTGTTACTTCACTATACGTGCGGAAGCCATTTCCAGATTTTGATGAGCTGATCTCTCTCATGATTACCGAAGAGATCAATATCCAGGGTGACTCATCTGAAAAAAATGGTGAACAGGTTCAAGCATTTTACTCAAGTTCAGGAAGGGGACGTGGTGGATCCTCTTCGAGAGGCCGTGGTATGGGACATACTGGCGATAACTAGCAAAATAGATTCAATGAACAATTTGGTGAAATGCAGGTTTTAGGAGGTCGAGGAAACTTTAGAGGCAAGGGGAGCTCTAGAGGAAGAGGTGGATGGCAAAATAGAGGTTTTGGAAATTCTGCTATTGTTTGCCATTATTGTGGCAAAACAGGCCACATTGCAGCCCATTGCTATGCTAAGAAAGATGATATTCAGAGTGGTAAATTGCAACAAGGAAACTATGCATCACCTTCAAGACAGAATGAAGACAAAAATGAGCATCTCTTTGTTATGCAGCATATGATGAATGCAATTATAGGAAAGGGGACACATGATGATGTATGGTATGTCAATTCAAGTGCATCTAATCATATGACCACTCATGTTGAATGGTTTGAAGAGATGTAGGACTTACAAAATCTAGGTTATGTGCAGACAGGTGACGATTCATGCCACCCAATTTCACACATTGGAAAGGTTCCCTTGTCCTTGTATGATGGCCAGACAAAGAGTCTGACAGATGCATTACATATGCCATCAATCACAAAGAATCTAGTGTCTATTGGCCAAATGGTAGAGTAGGGGTTGAAGGTTCGATTCAATGCAAAAGGTTCTTTTGTAGAAGACTTTAATGATAAGTGCAGGTTGATTGCAAAAGGAAGTAGAGTTGGCCGAATGTTCACTTTAGATGGTGGAATTCCTGCAATGGATGCTTCTATGTATGCTAAAGGAAAATAACTAGTTGCAGATATTGAAATATGGCATAAACATATTGGACATGCAAATGTGCAAAGGCGCCTGAAATTAATACAGTCTAGAGGATTGGTTACAGGGTTGCCTTCTTTTAGAGTTCTAGAATTGCATAAAGTCTGTGAAGCATGCCAGTTTGGTAAGCAGGCAAGACAACCCTTCTTGCATGAGAGAGAAGTGAGTAGAAAAATACTTGATGTAGTGCATAAAAATGTTTGGGGGCCTACACAGAATGTATCTCTTGGTGGCAACAAATACTTTGTCACATTTATTGATGACTATTCAAGGAAGCTATGGATATACTTCATGAAGGAAAAGAGTGATGTGTTTGAGCACTTCAAATATTTTAAGGCAACTGTTGAAATAGAAACATACTTAAAAGTGAAGTGCTTGAGATCAGATGCAAGGGGAGAGTACCTCTTCAATGAGTTTACTGGCTTCTTGAGGACTCATGGGATAAAGAGGCAATTTACTTGCAGGTATACCCCACAACAAAATGGGGTTACATAAAGAAAAAATTGGTATATTGTAGAAGTCACACGTGCATTAATGGCTGAAAAGAATATGCCCAAACATTTTTTGTCTGAGGCTGTCCATACTGTTGTCCACATTATGAACAAAACTCCCACAGCTGCAGTTCATGATGGGATGACTCCTAAAGAATGCTTTACTGGCAAGAAGCCTGATGTCTCACACTTGAAGGTATTTAGTTGCATTGCATATGTTCATGTACCAAATGAGCTACGGAAGAAGCTTGATCCAAAGGCAAAAAAATGCATTTTTATTGGATACTCTTTAGAGCAGAAGGAGTATCACTGTTATAACCCTTTCACATGTGAGTTCAAAGTGAGCAGGGATGTTATCTTTAATGAGATGAGCACCTGGTATGCACTTACTGTGGTGATGTATTATATAATGATAATGACCAGGATAGATATGTGCAGAAATAAAAATAATAATCAGGGAGTCTTAGTGTACCAAAAACATCATCTGGTACTATATCTACAGTGAGCCCTTGGTCTGCGAGACTAAGGAGTAGCCCCACATCTTCAGGTGGATCTATAAGTGTTGCAGAGAAGGACAAAGGAAAGAAAAAAGTGATGAATCGTAATGATGTATCTACCATTCATTTGGGATTTGATGGAGATTGTAGTGGTTCAGAGAGTTTGGATGATGAGCTTGGTATTCCTTCAGTGAGGACACCAGGTGTACAGAGAGCTCATAGTCATGTAAAGGCTCCATTGAGTGATCCGGTGGTACGCAGATCTAGCAAGGTCAGATACCCTGTTAAAAGATTCGGTTTTGAAGGTTATGCACCTCACCATTATGCTTATATGGTAAAACTAGTTGAGGATGTTGAGTGCACTTGTTTTGAGGATGCTGTTGGTCATGCTCATTGGGATGCAGCAATGGATGAGGAGATGGCTACATTAGAAGCCAATAGGACTTGGGATTTGATACCCTTACCTAAGGGTAAGAAAGCTATTGGTTATAAGTGGATTTACAAAGTCAAGCATAATGCAGATGGTTCAGTTAGTAGGTATAAAGCTAGTTGAAAAGGCTATGCTTAAACATATGGCATAGATTATGAAGAGACATTCAGTCCAGTTGCTAGGATGGCAACTATTAGATGTGTGATTGCCATGGCAGCAGCCAAAGGTTGGAGTTTGTAGCAAATGGATATTGAGAATGCCTTCTTGCATGGTGAATTGCAAGAGAAGCGTACATGAAGCAGCCAGCAGGTTATGAGAATTTAGAGCATTCCACATATGTGTGCAGGTTAAAGAAGGAGCTCTATGGACTGAAGCAAGCACCTACAGCATGGTCTGACAAGATTGGAGAGTATCTTATCAATATTGGATTTTGTATTTCTGATGTTGATCACTCACTTTATGTGAGAAAGGGAGAAGCATGTTTGGTCATCATAGTCATCTATGTGGATGACTTGATTATTACAGGTGACAATGACAATGGGATTCCTAAAGTTAAGGAATTATTGAAGAAGAAGTTTGAGATGAAAGATTTGGGTGAGCTCAGATACTTTCTTGGTATTGAGGTGATCAGATGTGATGATGGTATATGGGTATCCCAAAGGCAGTATGACTTGGATATGGACAACATGTAAGTCTCTTTTAGTACCATTGGAGCAAAATGTAAAGTTGAGTGCCGACTTTGGGGATGAGATAGAAGACCCTACTATGTTCAAGAGGATACTAGGGAGTTTGATTTACATGACTATCACAAGACCAAACTTGAGCTATGCTATTGGCCTTGTCAATCAGTTTATGTAGATGCCTAGAAAGCCTCATTTGGATGCAGTTAGACGTATATTGAGGTATGTCAGGTCCACTTTACATTATGGACTTTTTAATGAGGTAGGTAAGGACATTCAGGTCTTTGGATACACAGATGTAGATTGGGTTGGTAGTATGTCAGACAGAAGATCTATTAGTGGATTCATGTTTTCCCTTAGTAGTGCAGCAGTTACATGGAGCATAAAAAAGAAACCTATAACTGCTTTATCGAGTATAGAGGCTGAGTATAGAGATGTTCATAGGGCAGCATGTGAGGTGGTATGGCTGCAAAAGTTATTAGGCGATCTGGACGTGCAGGGAGATGGTCCAGTTGTCATTCATTGTGACAACATGAGCAGCATACAGCTAGCTAGGAATTAAGTGTTCCATGCTAGGACAAAACACATTGAGGTCAGCACACAGGATCAGTTAGCTGACATTTTCACGAAGGCATTGGGTGTAGAGAAGCTTCAAAAGTTCGAAAGCTTAGTTGGAGTTACAAAGATAGAGCTGAGCTTCAGGGGGAGTGTTGAGATGGCAAGCGCTACACGTGCGGACATTGATGATGGACTGTCTGGCTAGATAGGTCTGCTGTAACATGTCCACTAGTATCATCCAGGACACATCTTAGCAGTCCATCGAAAAGGATGTCTAGAAAGCTCCGCTCCGCACTGCCATGGAAAGTTACAGAATTTGCGATCTAGGGCTTTCTGCGTCTGCCATGTAGTGAAAGTATTCTAGCCATTCCCACTTAGGATCGACCGGAATTAGGGTTTTCCTGGTTGGTCATTTCCTAACAGCAACTAGCGTCGGACCCAAGAGAACTACTTTACGCAGAAACGCCAGGTCCAAAGCGGATTCACACTACACTTGGTTCAAGGAGAATGGGAAACGAGAGGGATGCAAAGCTCAATCTATCTGCCATAAGGCATAGTCCCATTCTGTTCCCCTAAAATAGCATAAATCGGTTAAGACATAACTCTAGGTCAACGCTTTTGTTGTTCGTGTCCTTTGATGATCATCCCATTGTTCTTTGAGATTTGAGAAAAGTTCCCGGCCAATCGAGACCACCTAACTGTAGGACGGACCCATGGCCCATCCTCCGCACCTTTCTCGGTTTGTTTTAGTTATGTAATTATCTAGCACATTAATTGGACATGTAACAACCAGCTTCTTTAATTAATCCGTTAAGCAATGGTTCCTTCACATAATCTTATCACGTGACATACAAAAAACAATATCAAACAAGTTCTTTATCAACATATCATCATATTTATCTTTGAAATACAAGGAGTTCCGCCCGTAGGATTGTCCACAATCAGCCCGAAGGCTATCCAGCAATCCACAGGGATTACTATTCTAAGTTTCCGCCCGTAGACTAGTATGCGGGACTCGAGATCCAATCTCGAGTCACGTTAGCCTCTTGTGCAGGACTCGAAAGGCGAGGGATTTATGGCCAGAGCCCCCCCGGCACCCAAACATCCTCCTGCTCCAAGTAGTGCTCAACGGAGAGACCTCTCGCGGCAGGTTCGGTCCACAATCCTCGGCGCGGTCAACAACCCCCTTGGTTAGGGTTAGGTAGGCAGTCGGGGGTAACTGAAGCTCCCTCTCCCTTTAGGCCTTCAACCTGAAGTATAGATATTCATTTAATTTGTAATTCATAAGTCAAACAGTGCTCTAAAATCTCTAGCAAGCACAAACATTTCCTTTGATCATTTTTTTGTTTTTGGCAAACTGCTAAGGAAGGAATCTTTCCTTTCGAATGCATCCAACACACGATCTAGGGTGTCTTGCAACTTGGCAAGATCCCTTATATTCTGGGTGAGGACATACCCTATTAACCCAACTTGGTCAACCCTAAAGTTCATTGGATACTTCAATTTTTGGTTTTTAACCTTCCTTACTTAGAAGGATATCAAAGTATACATCCTCTTGCAAGATAACTTGCGTAAGGATCCGCCATCCTGGTTGCGAGAATTTAGCCTTTCTTCTTGTGAATTAATCACAAGACCATATGACTTCATACTTGCCATGCAAGTCCTGTATCGTACTATGCAATAATGGAGTTACGAAACAATCATTTTCAGTTCTTCAAGCTGACATTGTTACCTAGGGATTTTCTAGCTTTATTATTTTCTTTTAAGAAACTCAGGGACGAACCCTAATTTCTTTTACGTTTACAATTTATTGACCCTACAATTAGGGAATGTGGGCAAGTATTTAAGGTATAAACGTTTCTTGGATTTTAATTCATTCCCAATGAATATTTCACAGCATAGGTATTTCTAAGTTTATATTAATTTGGTTAACTTTTAGAAGGTAATATCGAGATCACCTCCGCATAATTTGTTATCTATGTGTCAATTGATTTTTCAATCCTAAACTTTATCGATTTGAGGTTAGGTAAATTCAATTAATCTTCCTTTTTCCTTGCGAACAAAACTCATGCCAAATAAGCAATCTTTCCCTTGCTAAGTTATGTAGTTAGCAATGATAACTTCCTAGAGTTTAAGCATCATAAGAAACCTTTCATGATTCGCACCTTCCATGATGATTCGTTGTAAAAAGAATAGGGGTTAATAGTGCAAGATGTAGTTTTATACCTTCTAGGATTAACCGAAGTATACTACTTTAGTGGGTAAATAATCTTGCCCATAATTCGTTTCAATGTATAATGTTATTTGAAGGAAAACTATGTTTATACTTTATTTATTTTGCATGTTCAATTAAACTAAATTCCTTCGTCGTAAATAACTAGGACAAAATATATCTTATCCCTAACAATTCATCTTGCACGACTGAATTAAAACCAATATAAAATTAAGAAGGAAAAACTTGGTTTGGGGTGAGATATCCACATGGATACCGGGAGATGACCCTCCCGCAACTACTCCTTGGACGTTTGTTAGGAGGCATCACAATTGTAGTCCTTCGAATGTGGAAGCAGCTTTACACTCTTTTTCGGAATTCCAACGTCACTCCCTTGCACGTCAATACTCTTCTTCTTTTTTCCGAGTAGGAAAAAAAAACTAAGTCCCAAGGGTATTTTGGAAAGGCACAGAACAGTTAAGGGTTTATCCACGAGGAGGGGTAATAAGACCTTAAAGGTCTTAGTTTCTTTGGGAGGGAAAGGTTTACAAAGCCTAAAGAAAAGGCCCTATAGAGGTATATACACGGGGAAAAGGGTGTGTGTGTGTGTGGTTCCCAAAAGGCGTAAGAAGAGGTCTTGGGAGATTTTTGGGCACGGGATTTAAAGGTATAGGAAGGGGGTCTTGCAGGGGTTTTAGGACACGGGGGGATGGGATGTGTGGACACGGGGGTGAAAAAGGCTTAGGGGTTTAAAACCCAGGGGGGGAAAGATGAAGGGTAATACAAGGGGGGGTGAAAAGGGCTTAGGAGAAATTTAAAAAAAAAACCCGGGGGTGAAAGGGTAAAAGGGGAAAGGTGAAGTGTGAAAGGGGGCTTATAGCATGGGGGGGGGGGGGGGGGCGAAAAGGGTGTGTAAAAAGGGGACACGAGGGAGGGTGAAAGGGGGCTGAATTAGGCCCCCCTTAAGAAGCTTCTTTTAAGAAGCTTCTATGCTTCACATGGAGGGGGGGTATTTAACCCTCCGACGGCGATGATGGCATGATGGTCGACGGCGAGGCCTGTGACTCGGCAGCTCCACGTCCTCTCTTCTCAATGGCGAGGCCTGTGACTCAGCAGCTCCATGTCCTCTCTTCTCGACGGCGAGGCTTGTGACTCGGCCTCTCTTCTCAATCTCTCCCTTCCCTCCTAACCCATTTAGGGCTTACTGAAGTGGGCAGAGCCGGCCGTAGCCAAGCTCTCCAAAACCCACAACGTCGAAGAGCAAATGCCTAGCTTGTAGCCCCATCCCCTCTAACTGGTAGCAGCAGGCCATCCCTTTTCCTTCCTTCCACTAGCGACAGCATCCTCTATTTAAATAGGGGAGGGGAGGGGGATCCTCCCTCTCCTATGTGTCGACTTGCATGGCTTTCAATTGTGAGCAAGCTCCAGCAAGGAGCTTGCTGGACCTACTATTCCCCTCTCCCACTCCAGCATGACCGTCGATTGGGGGGGGATAAGAAAGAAAAAAAATTCCCATTATCCTTAGAAAGAAAAAAAATTGCTATATCATTATCCTTATTTCCTATAAGAGGTAGTCCACGCAAAGAAGATATTTTTAGAACGTTACATTCTCTCCCCCTTAGAGGAATCGAGATGTCCTCATCTCAAGATAAACTAGGGATATTGATGGTTGAGAGTGCCTTCATTTATCCAAGTGGCATCCTCTTCGGGATAATCTTTCCATTAGACGAGGCATTCTCTCAGGGTTCTGGATCTTAGTTGTCTCTCCCTAACATCTAAGACCCTATCAGGCCTTAGTTTAAGAACTCCTTGACTAGGCATTACAATTTGTGGATCATCAAGTACGTGGTTAGGATTAGGTACATACTTTTTCAATAGGCTGATATGGAATACATTATGAACTTTTAGGCTCTCAGGGAGTTGCAATTTATAAGCATTAGGTCCTAGGCATTTGAGAACTTTGTATGGCCCACAATACCTTGGACTTAGCTTCTTGCAATCTCCTAAGGATAGAGAACTCGTTTTAGGGCATACGTGAATGAAGACCATGTCTCCTTCTTCGAAGACCCTTTCTTGATGCTTCAAATCCGTGTATGCCTTCTGTCTATCCTTGGCCGCTTGTATGTCCTGTCTTATTGACTTTATTTGATCATCCATGTCTTCCAACATTAGCCTTGAAGCTTCAACCCTTAGGGTTGGATTAGAAAAGTTTAGGGGACTTCTACAATCATGACCATATAATGCTTGAAAAGGGGTCATCTAAATGCTCTGCTGATAAGAAGCATTGTAGGAAAATTCAACCGAAGGCAAGTATTAAATCCACCTCCTCGGCTCACGATAGCAGTATGCCCTAAGTATATCCTGGATGACTTGATTTACTCGTTCTATTTGGCTATCCGTTTGGGGATGGTAAGCGGTGCTAAAACAGAGTTGAGTCCCAAAAAATAGCTTCAAAGATAGCTCTCCAGAAGTGTGATGTGAAAAGAGAATCACGATCACTAATGATTCTTTTGGGTAAACCATGTAGCTTGAATACCTCCTTGATAAACAATCTTGCAATGTCTGAGGCTTTATAGTTTGTCTTTACTAGAATAAGGTGTGCAACCTTAGTAAGCATGTCAACCACAACCATGATGGAGTTGTATCCTCCCTGGACTTGGGATAGGCCTACAACAAAATCCATACTGATGAATTGCCATTTCATTTAGGGAATGTCAAGCGGTTGCAGTTTTCCTGGCATCATGACATGTTCGGCTTTGATACGTTGGCAAGACAAACACTCAATGACATATTTGAGAACGTCACCTTTGAGCCTCTCCCAATGGTAGCTCTTCCTAACTGCATTAAGAGTTTTAGCATAGCCAGGATGTCTTGCAAAAGGAGAATTGTGAGCTTCCCACAATATCTTCTGCTTGAGTGACATAGCCTTGTTCTATATTAGACAAGTCCACTATTAATGGAAAATTCTTGATACTTAGCCTGCAACTTTTGATTTTGATCCTTGATAGAGATATTCTTTAGCATTGATTGGTAGGCCAAATCATGGGATGCTTCCTCTCTAGCTAACTCAAGTATAGGGTTGTTTGGCATAGATACTTTTGTAGCTAGAGATCTGGCCGTTGATGGATTCTGCAACATTAGGGATTTTAGGAATGCCTTGTGACTAAGTGCATCGGCAACTACATTCTCTTTCCCTGGTCGGTACTTGATTTCAAAGTCATATTCCTCCAACACTTCAATCCACCAACGTTGCCTCATGTTGAGCTCGTTCTGGGTAAAGATCCATTTGAGACTCTTATGGTCTGTTACTAGAGTAAACTTGTTACCCGACAGGTAGTGTCTCCAAATCTTTAGAGCATGGATGACAGCTAGTAATTCCAAATCATGCGTAGCATAATTCCTTTCATGACTCTTTAATTTCCTTGAAGAGTACGCTATTGGATGACCTTTGTGCATAAGTACACACCCCAAGGCAAGAATGCTAGCATCAGTTACTACCTCGAACTCCTTATTGAGGTCTTGAAGTTTTAGAATAGGTGCTGATACCAAACTTTGCTTCAATCTGTCAAAGCTATTTTGTTCGAGATTTGACCATGCAATGGAAGTTTACTTCTTTAGTAAGTCCGTTAGAGGTGCTGCAATCAAAGCATAGTTTTTGATGAAGATCCTATACCATCCTGTCAATCAAAGAAAGCTACGTATCTCTTTGACGAATACTAGTGTTGGCCACTCAAGCACATCTCTGACCTTAGTTGGGTCCACTGATATTCCTTTTGATGATACTATGAATCCCAGATATTCAATCTGACGCTTGAAGAATGCACACTGCTTCATTTTTGCATACAGCTTATGTGACCTCATTGTCTCAAGGACAATCTGAAGTTGAGGTTCATGATCTTCTTCATGTTTAGAATAGACTAAAGTGTCATCGAAGAAGACAAGCACGAAATCATCAAGATATGGCCTAAAGATATCTTGCATTAACCTATTGAAGGTGGTAGGTGCATTCGTAAGCCCGAATGACATAACCAGGAACTCAAAGTGCCCATATCTTGTATTGAAGGCCGTCTTTGGGATATCTTCTTCCTTGATCCTTATCTAATAGTAACCTAACCTGTGATGAATCTTGGAGAAGATCTTTGCACCCTGAAGATGATCAAGAAGCTCATCTATTCTAGGAATAGGATACTTGTTCTTGACTGTTGATTGATTCAACCCTCGGTAATCAATACATACTCGAAGTGTCCCATCTTTCTTTTTCTGGAATAGTACTAGAGCTCCCTAGGGTTAATTGCTAGGATGGATATAGCCTTGCTCTAGCAATTGCTTGCGTTATTCCTTCAGCTCAATTCCTTCTGGTATGGACATTCTATAAGGTCTCTTTGAATTGGCGCAGTTCCAGGTACTAACCTAATCTCATGATCCACTTCCCTTTGAGGCGGAAGTTCAGTCAACTCTTCAGGGAATACATCCGCGTATTCCTTTAGCCAAGAAGGTCCTTCATGAGACTCTTGCTTTTGATCTAGTTTGTTGAGTTTGATCAAGTAAACAGGTAATCCTTTTCTGACTCCTTTTATGATTCGAGATACTTTGGCCAATCGGATTCTCGGCACTCCAGCCTCACCTTGAGTTGTGACTAATTCCATTTCAGAGTTTCGAAAGGAAACTTGACCCTTTCCACAGTGAATGTGGGCGTCGTTAGGCTTAAGCCAATCCATTCCGAGTAGATACTCATGGATACCTAAATTCATGACTCTGAATTTGACCGAAGTCTTCTTTCCTCCCAGAAAGAATTCCACCTTAGCAGTTTGCCTGGTACAAGTAACCTCACGACCATTTGCCAATTCCACAAGCAGGGTAGGTGCTTCTACTGTGGCTATTCCTAATCTTTTTGCACATGCTGGTGAGATAAAGGAATGTGTACTGCCACAATCAATCAAGGTCTTGAAACCTTTACCTTGATAGTCCGGACGGTGTCTGAATCACCGAGAACTGGCAATTCGGCCCTTTCTTATGTAAAGCGGCATGGACTGTCTCTCTTTCAAGTTTTGCTTCCATGGTCGGATCTTCTTCTTCTCCTTCTTTGCACATTTGCCTATTGGCAACACAAGCGGTTCTTCCTCTTCCTCAGGTAGCGACTCCTTGACCATGGCTTGTTCCTTGGAAAGGCACTTAGCGATGTCCTCCACCAAGCTTGGGACATTGCCTCTTGAAGTGATTGAGTTCGTTGCAGTGGAAACAATGGGAGGTTTTGGCCATTACTTTGAGTAGGAACAAAGTTGTTGACGTTATTCGTTCTTTCTTTATTTCTTTGTTCCTGATTATGACCTTGAACTCTCTTCATTTGAGCTCTAAATGCTCCTCTGTTCAGGTCATTGTAAGACCAAGCTTTGTTACCCCTTGGTCTAGAGTGCACCTCCTGAATTATAGGCGGTACTCAAATGAGTGCATCTTGAAGATCTGATGGACGCATAGATTCAAGACGGGTATTGATTGGTGGATCTAAACCCGCACAAAATTTGGACACCTGCTGTGTCATGTCGATCTGTGGCACATACTTTATAAGTGAGACGAATTTAGAGTAGTATGCGTCAAGAGTGAGTCCCAGCTGTTTTAGCTCGTAGAACTCATTCATCTTCTGAGTGCGATATGCAGGTCACAAGTATCTTCCTTGCACAGTTTTCTTCAACTTCTCCCAGGTAACGGATCCCTCTACGATCCTTAAATCCCTGCACCATTGCTTCTACCAAATTTTGGCTTCGTCGGTGAGCTTTAACTTGGCAAGCATAGCCTGATTGGCGGGTGCAGTACCAACTGCTTCGAAGTAATCCTCCATGGACTCAATCCAAATTTCAGCATCAGCTTGGACGAATCTGCCTTTCCCATCAAACTAGGGTGGCTTAATCTGCTTGAGAAGGAACTTCTTCTCCTGGATTACAACAGTACTTGATGTAGGAGGCGAATTAGGAACCTGTACCTGGGGTTGTGCCTGAATAAAGGTTTTCTTAACGTTATTATATGATAATCGTCGTTAATTTATATTGCATCTTCAATTCCGCTATCATGTAACCAATGTAGCTACTTAACTTTTTATCAACTCTTATGCACAATAAAACATAAAAAGAAGTCTTTATTTGTATTTATATAGGCATAGCCTTACAACGTTTCATGCAAGGATAAGCCAATTGTTACATTTAGTTTGGGGAGAACAACTTTGTATTACATTTATCTACAGGGACTGTATAATAATAAGGTTTCGGGTCATGGATCTTTAGGAATCGGTAAGTCATTGGAAGTTCAAGATATCCTTTCCGTTGGAATCCATACTTCTCATGGTAGCCCAATACTTTAATCCTGTGCGGGGATTGCACGGGTTACTTCCTCATATACATATGAGTTCATCTCAACCCTCCGACCTCGAATATGTAAAGTCGAATTTACGTGAGCTTCCACAAAAATGAACAGCTTCACGACTTTCAGGTCTTTCAACCACTTGATCCTCTTTAGGTTGGTCTGTAGATAAGCAAACCGGTGGGCGGCTATATAGTAGATTCCTGAAGCACCCGTCCATCTTTGTTCCATGTACAAAGGTGATGGATTATAGATCTGCTCTAGGATGTTCATCATCCCAATCCTTTGTCTATAAAGCGGAGAATGCATTGCAGTCATAAACATGACTTGAAATACCAAGAACTTGTTCCACGCTTCGTAATTCTGCAAGACAACATTGAAGGTAAGGAAATGTTTGGACAGCAACATTTGCTTTGCTTCATTTTATTATAATTTCATAAAAACAATTCCATTGTTGGTCAGCTCTGATACCAACTGTAACGTGTCCACTAGTATCATCCAGGACTTGTCTTAGCAGTCCATCGGAAACGATGTCTAGAAAGCTCCGCTTGGCACTCCCATGGAATGTTACGGGATTTTCGATCTAGGGCTTTCCATGTTTGCCACGTAGCAGAAGTATTCTGGCCGTTCCCACTTAGGATCGATCAAAATTAGGGTTTTCCTGATTGGTCATTTCCTAACAGCAACTAGCGTCAGACCCAAGCGAACTACTTTATGCAGAAACGCCAGGTCCGAAGCGGATTCACGCTGCACTTGGTTCAAGGAAAATGGGAAATGAGAGGGATGCAAAGCTCAACCTCTCTACCATAAGGCATAGTCCCATTCCGTTCCCCTAAAATAACGTAAATGGGTTAAGACATAACTCTAGGTCAACACTTTCATTGTTCGTGTCCTTTGACGATCATCCCGCTGTTCTTCGAGATTTAAGAAAAGTTCCCGGCCAACCGGGACCACCCAACCGTAGGACGGACCCATGGCCCATCCTCTGCACTTTCCTCAGTTTGTTTTAGTTATGTAATTATCTAACACATTAATTGGACATGTAACAACCAGCTTCTTTAATTAATCCGTTAAGCACTGGTTCCTTCACACAATCTTATCACGTGACATAGAAAAACAATATGAAACAAGTTCTTTATTAACATATCATCATATTTATCTTTGAAATACAAGGAGTTCTGCCCGTAGGCTTGTCCACAATCCGCCCGAAGGCTATCCTGTAATCTATAGGGATCACTATTCCAAGTTTCTGCCCGTAGACTAGTATGCGGGCCTCGAGATCCAATCCTGAGTCAGGTTAGCCTCTTGTGCAGGACCCGAAAGGCGAGGGATTTACAGCTAGAGCCCCCGCTGCCACCCAAACGTCCTCCTCCTCCAAGTAGTCCTCAACGGAGAGACCTCTCGCGGCGGGTTCGGTCCATAATCCCTGACGCGATCAACAACCCCCTTGCTTAGGGTTAGGCAGGCAGTCGGGGGTAACTGAAGCTGCCTCTCCCTTCAGGCCTTCAACTTGAAGTATAGATATTCATTTAATTTGTAATTCATAAGTGAAAAAGTGCTCTAAAATCTCTAGCAAGCACAAACATTTCCTTTGATCATTTTTTTGTTATTGGCAAACTGCTAAGGAAGGAATCTTTCCTTTCGAATGCATCCAACACTCGATCCGGGGTGTCTTGCAACTTGGCAAGATCCCTTATATTCTGGGTTAGGGCGTACTCTATTAACCCAGCTTGGTCAACCCTAAAGTTCATTGGATACTTCAGTTTCTGGTTTTTAGCCTTCCTTACTTAGAAGGATATCAAAGTATACATCCTCTTACAAGATAACTTGCGTAAGGATCCGCCATCCTTGTTGCGAGAATTTAGCCTTTCTTCTTGTGAATCAATCACAAGACCATATAACTTCGTACTTGTCGCGCAAGTCCTGTATCATACTATGCGATAATGGAGTTACGAAACAATCCGTTTCAGTTGACGTTGTTACCTAGGGATTTTCTAGCTTTATTATTTTCTTTTAAGAAACTCAGGGACGAACCCTAATTTCTTTTACGTTTACAATTTATTGACCCTACAATTAGGGAATGTGGGCAAGTATTTAAGGTATAAACGTTTCTTGGATTTTAATTCATTCCCAATGAATATTTTGCAGCATAGGTATTTCTAAGTTTATATTAATTTGGTTAACTTTTAGAAGGTAATATCGAGATCACCTCCGCACGATTTGTTATCTATGTGTCAATTGATTTTTCAATCCTAAACTTTATCGATTTGAGGTTAGGTAAATTCAATTAATCTTCCTTTTTCCTTGCGAACAAAACTCATGCCAAAAAGGCAATCTTTCCCTTGCTAAGTTATGCAATTAGCAATGATAACTTCCTAGAGTTTAAGCATCGTAAGAAACCTTTCATGATTCACACCTTCCATGATGATTCGTTGTAAAAAGAATAGGGGTTAATAAAGCAAGATGCAGTTTTATACCTTCTAGGCTTAACCGAAGTATACTACTTTAGTGGGTGAATAATCTTGCTGATAATTCGTTTCAATGCATAATGCTATTTGAAGGAAAACTATGTTTATACTTTATTTATTTTGCATGTTCAATTAAACTAAATTCTTTCGTCGTAAATAACTAGGAGAAAATATATCTTATCCCTAACAATTCATCTTGCACGATTGAATTAAAACCAATATAAAATTAAGAAGGAAAAACCTAGGTTTGGGGTGAGATATCCACATGGATACCGAGAGATGACCCTCCCGCAGCTACTCCTTGGACTTTCTTCGAATGCATTGCAATTGTAGTCCTTCGAATGTGAAAGCAGCTTTACACTCTTTTTCGGAATTCCAATGTCACTCCCTTGCACGTCAATACTCTTCTTCTCTTTTTCGAGTAGGAAAAAGAAACCAAGTCCCAAGGGTATTTTGGAAAGGCATGGAACAGTTAAGGGTTTATCCACGAGGAGGGGTAATAAGACCTTTAAGGTCTTAGTTTCTTTGGGAGGGAAAGGTTTACAAAGCCTAAAGAAAAGGTCCTATAGGGGTATATACACGAGGAAAAGGGTGTGTGTGTGTGTGGTTCCCAAAAGGCGTAAGAAGAGGTCTTGGGAGATTTTTAGACACGGGAATAAAAGGTATAGGAAGGGGGTCTTGGAGGGGTTTTAGGACACGGGGGGATGGGGTGCGTGGACACGGGGGTGAAAAAGGCTTAGGGGTTTAAAACCCAGGGGAGGGAAAGATGAAGGGTAACACAAGGGGGGGTAAAAAGGGCTTAGGAGAATTTTTTTTTTTTAAAAACGGGGGTAAAAGGGTAAAAGGGGAAAGGTGAAGGGTGAAAGGGGGCTTATAGCACGGGGGGGAAAGGGTGTCCCCCCTTAAGAAGCTTCTTTTAAGAAGCTTCTATGCTTCACGTGGAGGGGAGAGGGGGGGTATTTAACCCTCCGACGGCGACGACGGCGTGATGGTCGACGGCGAGGCCTGTGACTCGGCAGCTCCACGTCCTCTCTTCTCAGCGGCGAGGCATGTGACTCGGCCTCTCTTCTCGATCTCTCCCTTTCCTCCTAACCGGTTTAGGGCTTACTGAAGTGGGCAGAGCCGGCCGTACACTCTCCAAAACCCACATTATCGAAGAGCAAATGCCTAGCTTGTAGCCCCATCCCCTCTAAGTGGTAGCAGCAGGATGTCCCTTTTCCTCCCTTCCACTGGTGACAGCGTCCTCTATTTAAATAGGGGAGGGGAGGGGGATCCTCCCTCTCCTATGTGTCAACTTGCATTGCTTTCAAATGTGAGCAAGCTCTAGCAAGGAGCTTGCTGGACCTACTATTCCCCTCTCCCCCTCCAACATGACCGTCGGGGCTGGGGGGGATAAGGAAGAAAAATTTTTCCCATTATCCTTAGAAAGAAAAAAAAATGTTACATCATTATCCTTATTTCCTATAAGAGGTAGTCCACGCGAAGAAAATATTTTTTGAACGTTACATCTGCATGTCTAAACTTAGCACGTTGGTGGTCATTATGATACTCACATGGCCATTAACTTATCACTTATTATATTTAGGTTGTTACACCTACCTACAACTGGCAAAGATATAGTGCCAACCGATTAGTGTAGTCGGTTATGCACTGTTTGACTTAAAATGCCACTTTCTTTTATGTTGTATCTTATCTATACTTTGTGTACATTGTATAGTCTATGGAAGAAGAAGAAGAAATCAGCAAGAAAATGTTTCTGGCCTCTTTCTTTCTTCTTGTGTTCTTGAGTGAGCTTCCTCTTGTGTATACAGTGTGTGTTTGGCGTAGTATCTCAAGCAATTCCCCCCATCACACAATTATTGACATAAATTGCCCCGCGTATTTTTGGAGTAAGGCATCATGCGATCGTGATCGGTAGTACAAACTGCCACAAATGAGGAAGCATTATGAATAATGACTACACTCCAAATAGCAAAATACGCAAGCCACTTACAATCCATTCATAGTACAAACGTGACATATCTTATGCCAATCATGGGATTTTAGCCATGATGATTAGTTGTCTTTAGAAAACGTGGACTTGAGAGAATGCATCATACCCGTTGAAGTGCAGATAGACTTGACTATTTGCTTCACAATGTGCTTTTCTTTAGTGGACAAAACCTAAGGAGCGCGAGGTAGCTGCAAGTGACCATCAGCACTCGACTGCAGCCAAAGTGCCTCCATCTTTCCTACCTTCTTCAAATCCATTTCTGCCCCTACACTGTCTCTCTTTCCTGTGATATGGTCCCATAGCAAGCTGCCCACATTCTTGAAAATATGCATTGGATCCAACAAGTGGTTGATCTGTAAGTGGGTCCAATATAGCAACTTGTAGAAAATTGAGAACCATTAGATTCCATTTGGATGTGACTCCATGTGGACCATTTTCAGCTCGTACTGGCTTTGGGTATTCATATGTGCTGGAGTTTGTCCAAGGAAACCTTCCCTGAGTTCATGACCCTTTGGCAAGAAAGAGGCGTGTCCTTGATATACCATCTTCTTCATGATTCGTGACTTTCGGGAGTCTAACTGTGGCCCACACAATGGACATACATGATAACCTGAGGTAACTAGACCTGTCCCAACATCTCTATCTAGTGAATATAAACTTGAATGAGCTATGATAGATATTACCAATGAGAACGGAAGCCTACTTACATGAGCACTCTTTGAATCCCAGAAAGTCATACATGGTCCATATGAGAATGGCTCGAATATTGGTGGACCTTCGATCATCACGCTTGCTTATATCTTGCATGGTGACCCCCTCCTCCCACAAAATCTTAAGCTCATCGACTAATGGACGAAGATACACGTCCATATTTTTGACTTTGTAGCGGCCAAGAATGAGCAAGCTAAGGATGAGATGTCATTTTTTCGTAGAAAGCCATGGAGGGATATTGTAGTTGACAAGGACTATAGGCCACACATTGTAAGAAGTTGAGCGCAGACCGAATGGGTTCATGCCATCCATAAGAAGACCGAGCCAAAGATTCATTGGCTCTCGAGCAAAGCCTAGGAAGGTAGAGTCAATGTGGCTCCATACACGTGAATCCGCTGATATTCGTTGAACTCAATCTGTGGACCTATTTTGTACGTGCCACGTTGTCAAGCTCGCCATGCCAGACGTACGAAACATGTGATTTATGTGGGGGATAAGCGAAATGTGTCTAAGAACTTTTTGAGAGATGGTTTGCCCTTGCAAGTCCTGTCAATACATGTGAGCACCACACTTTGGACATGTCTCCATAGTCTTGTATTCTCCTCGAAACAGTATGCAATCATTGATACATGCATGGATGCTATTGTAGTCCATGCCAAGATTTTGTAAAACATGTTGCGTATCATCACGAGGCTAAGGTATGGTATTTGCAAGTGGTAATATATGATACTTTAGTAACCTGAAAAAAATCATAAAACACCTTGAAAAAGTGCAAATGTTTTTAATGATAGTGTTGAAAAGAAATCAACGAAGCGTACGTACAAGGTACCTCACTACAACAAAAAGGCCTCTTAGACGCACTTTTAGACGCAATTTTTGAATTGAGAGAAAATCTTACGGGCACGTCTACCAGCCCGTCTATTTGTGCATCTACCATTTCGAGTCTATAATCGCATGTATGAGGAAATTCACACGCACTAATAGACACCCTTTAGACGTGCATATACACGTATGAATACAAGCGCATACAAAAACCAAAATTTTTATTTATTTAATTTCTTTTGTGTATCTACAAGCGTGTCTACATGAAAATTTAGGTGGGCATATAGACACGTTCATAGACGCACTTTTACAAGCGCTAGTAGATGCGAACGCAAAACCAAAAATCTCATTTTAAAAAAATATATATTTAATTTCTTTTTATTAATTTGAATTATATAGCGCGTGTATGAGCGCATGTACTCTGCATTTTAGACGTGAGTATAAACACGTATTTTTTTTAATTTAGACGCGCATATAGATGCGAAGCACAGAACTGGAAATTTTTTCCCCTTCCATAAATCAAATTGGGCATTTGGGAAAAACACAATGGATCTGAAGGCATGAGAATTGAAAACAAAAATCCATGTATTCATTATAGATAAAATGCATTTACATGGAGAGTTTAAGTGCTTGCAACCTAAAGCGTGGTCGCAAGCAGTAGGCTCAAGGATGGATAATAGATATACAAGGAAACAAGGCCATAGAGGAGGTATAGTGCTCCTCTACGAATCTGAAGAAAAAACATCTTTGCTAGCACCATCATAGCTATTAGCGTCGCTATCCCCCTCCTCGCTATGCTCCACATCAGGGTTCGCCTACACACACAAAAGATCAAGGTTGCTTACGTACAATTGCAAAGAAAAAGTTATAATTAGCTATACTTTTAATAGGAAAGTAAGAAAAACATACCTCCTTTGGCTGTCGAATCCTCATAGCTCGGTTGTATTGCTCCTCAGTGATGAGACCCTCCTCATAGAAGTGAAGCCATGTGGCTGCGCGGTTATGGCCTCGATGGTAACCTATCTTTATAGGAGTAGATATTCTACGAACGATAGTAGTCTGCAAAACAATTATGATATATACAAACAATTATGGGACGTAATATATTAGAACAAATTATATAAAGAATTGAAAGAAATATAAATTTTAAAAAACTAGAAATCAAAATATACTTACAAACTCTGCCTCCCATGACTCTCTGCCACCCGATCCATAATGCGACGATCCCATGGTTTCCATTTGGATGCGTTGTGCCTCTGCGTGCTAGCGGCTCTTCACTTTCTCTGCTGCTTTTTTCTTGGCTTTCTTCCACTCTATACGGTGGCACATAGGTGGTTGGCTATAGGCTCCATGCCCCTCCTGTCTCCACAGTGACTCCCTGGCGTGTGTCATGAGGTGGGATATTTTGTTGTGAAGCAAATCCCTTACTTGTGTGCATCCCTAATCATCCGAGAATCACTGACCCTTAGGATTTGGGTACCTCCTATGGACTGCCCTCAACACCTTTTGCCACAAGCCACTTTTCTGATTCTTCAAGTAAACGAAACAATCTTTATACATCACATGCACGATGCTCCTCATGTACGCCATTACATCCCTTCCTTCATCATCATGGAAGATGCCACCGGTATCTGTAACTCAATAGTACTTGCGTAGTGGCTTCTCTACGTGATCTTCTAGTGAGGGTGATCGCTCGCCACCTCGTAGGAAACCCCCACACAAGCCTCGTCCTCCCCCTCAACTCTCCCTCCTCCCTCTCTGTCGACTACCCTTTGCCTCGCTGGATGCACGTGCTTCTGCAAATGCACGTGCTTCTGCAAATGCACGTGCATCGGTTAACTCTTGTCCTTCAATCGATGCATGTACAAGCGCTACACGTGGAGTACCTGCAATTGGAGTTTGGGAAGCACTACCAGGCAAAGACGTCAGAGGCATTCCAGACATGACGCTGAACACCTCGTCTACTGTGGGAGAGTAGCCAAGGTGTCTAGTCATCTCTCCCATGAAGTCTTCCTTACTAGGAAAACCTCCAAAAAAATCATTGATCCCTCTGCCGAATAAGCCCAATGTATCATTCATGCGATCCAAATCTGGATCATTGCTAGATGAACCATGATGTGACATCTGCAAACAAAACACAAGAATAAGACAGATTTGCTAAACTACAATATTGTGTAAACTGTACTATTGCGTAACATATTCGTACAATTTTAGAAATAAAAATTTGTTTTTTATCAGAGCTGGCATATATAAAATCGCGTTTGAGATGTAGAATAGACGCGCTCTCAAACATTTCCCTGAGATCAAACCCTCTGGTTAGAGCGTGTGTATATTCACGTCTGAGATGCAGAATAGACGCACTCTCAAATGCATCTCTGAAGTCAAAGCTTCTGGGCAAAGCGCGTGTATTCTCGCATCTAAGATACAGAATACACGCACCTGGAGATGCGACTCTAAAGTCAAAGCTTCTGGGTAGAGTGCGTGTATTTTTGCATCTAAGATACATAATACACGTGCTTGGAGACGCGACTCTGAAGTCAAAGCTTCTGGACAGAGTTCTTATATTCTCGCGTCTGAGATACAGAATACACGCGCTTGGAGACGCGACTGCAGACGCGATGATAACAAACATAGCTGCACGTCTATGTCTGCGTCTGCACTGAAATCTACACGCACTGTCAAACGCGCTCAGTCGACTACTTTCAATCCAACAACCACCATCTATGATTTATTTGTGATATAAGAAGTTCAATCATAGATCCTAATACACACACACAGAGAGAGAGAGAGAGAGAGAGAGAGAAAGAGGACTCACCTTGGGTCTTTGGTGTGGACAGGTGGTGGCGCTGCTTCCTTCCCCTTCTTCCTCTCCTTGGTGAGTTACTCTCCCTTGATGCTTGCTGCTTGTTGTCTCCTCTCTTTGCTTCTTCTTCCTCTTGTTCTCCTCTTTTTTATTCTCTCTTTCTTCCTCGCCTCGGCTTTCTTCTTTCCCCTCTTGTCTCTTTGAAGTGAAAGAAGAGGTGAGTCATGAGGAGGTGAGGCATGAAGAGACTAGTGGAGGTAGATTGGATGTCGGCTGAACTCGAGCTTCAAAACTCGTAAAAAACGCAAGAAAGGAAAGACACAGTTTGAAAAGAAATGATTCAAGTATCTTTTGAATTTTGACTTTTGCATCTATTTTTGCGTGTATATGTGCATCTACGTTTACGTAAACGCGCTTATAGATGCGAATTTAGACGCGCAAATAGACGCAGGTTTAGATGCATAGTTAAACGCAGGTATAGACGTGCATTTAGTGCACTTACATTTTTTTAATGAGTTTTTGTATTTAAGATAAGTTTTGATAGTAAGTTCTTATAATACGTTTTTATGTATTTATGATAAGTTTTGTTTATTTAAAATTGAGATCTTAGAATAATTAATACACCTTGAAGTTTTTATGTAAACATATGAATAACAAATTTAATGTTGTCATGAATTAGGTTTAATCATGTCATTGTCATCACCTAGTGCGGTGCATGCTGATGAGTCAACGAGCACATCCTCAAGTGAGGATGAAACATTACAACTTCATAATTGAGATGCATGGCTACGACAAAAAATTAAATGCATGTGTGATCGTTGTCGAGGGTGTATTTTTCGAGTACATCAAGTTGCAATGTCATATCTCAACATGTATGGAGAATGGAACGGATAAAAATCATCGGTATTCATTATTTTTAACACTAAGATTGCTAGTCTATGTTACTCAATATATATCAACGTACATGTAACTCCCTTTTGTGGTTGAGCAGGATGCGGTGCCACATCCTCAGATACTCCCTCTCGGGCATCGAGAGGCTGCAAAACATCGAAACGAGGAGGGAGAGTCTTCAAGAAGAGTGGAGACTGATGACCATGATAGTAGCCCTCATGAAATGCCCCATCAAGTTGTAGAGGATGAGATTTTGCACAACATGGTACACAATCTATTTTCGCAACCGGTTCAGGGAGAAGGTCACTCTACGAAGCCGGATGACCCACTATACGTAGCGTCATCTACTCCGTTGTATGAAGGTTGTGCGTACTCCGTTCTTCCTGCATCCCTCGAGATACTTAACTTGCAAACAATTTATGGATGGAGTAATGTCAGTTTGAATGCGTTATTGAAGTAGGTATCAATTTTGTTTGGCTTATGAATCATAATATTAATTGTTCTATTTTGAAATCAGACACAAAGATATGTTGGTGGTTTTTTAACTCACTTTTAAAAATATATGTAGGTTATTATCACAAATGCTTCCAAAAGGAAACAAATTGCCAACTAAGAGAGAGCAAGCAAGACATTACTTGACATCTCTGAGAGGCCTCAATTATGTCAAGATCCATGCATGTGTCAATGATTGTGTCTTATTTCGTGGGATTCATGAGTTCGCATGAGAGTGTCTTGTTTGTGGCGAATCAAGATACGAAGTGGAGATGAAGTCAATGGATGTGCCTCGTAAGGTTTTGCGACATTTTTTTATTGTTCCACGTATTCAACTTATGTTCAAGTGTAAGTCTATTGGAAAGCTCATATCATGGCATGCTAGTCATCATTCAAGTGATGGAAAATGGAGGATCCCTGCAGACACACCGGGATGGCAACATATAGACAATTTGTGGCCCCTTTTCAAAGAAGAGCCAAGAAATTTGAGATTTGGTTTAGGTATAAATGGAACCAATCCATTTGGCATCAAAAGCACATCATACAATGTATGGCCAGTGGTATTGGTGAACTATAATATTCCTCCATCCATGGCAATTAAAAAGAGACATGTAATGTTGTCCCTTCTGATTCTTGGAAGGAACAAGGTAAAAAACATGGATATTTACTTACAGCCTTTTATTGAAGAGTTAGAAATGTTATGGGAAGGTATTGAGATGCAAGATACAAGCGCATCTACATCCTTTAGAGATTTCACGTTGAAGGCCATGTTGTTGTGGACCATGCATGAGTTTCCAAGATATGGAGAGTGTTCAGGTATATGTATATAACTCTATATTTGAAATTTAAGACTTGAATCAATTGCATGTTATTAATTCACTTGTTTGTTCAGGTTTAACCACATCAGGATATCATGCATGACCTATATGCGGTCCCTCTCTAGTTTCCTCTAGGCCGGCACGTTTAAAGAATGTTATCTATGACAATCATCATCGATTTCTTCCTATTGACCATCCCAAATATGTTCTCCTTACTAATGGAATGACTCCACAATCTCTAACCATTCGAGATTGGAAGGAGAGATGGATTAATGCCGACAGCCACCCTCCACTCCGCATGAGTCGGTAAGAAGTATATTTCTCTTGATTGACTTTAAAGTATTTAGCATGATGAATTGTTTACATAATATATTGTTTGTTTGTTAGGTTCTCTATATATTTTTGTCTTTCGTATTGGACTAAACTCAAGATCAATCACCTATTGGACCCCATGCACACATTCAAAAATGTTATATCTACATTATGGGATCACTTGATAGGGGCTCGTGATTCAATCAATGTAAGGGAGGATTTACGTAACATTGGTCGCATGTGATGAGCCTGGCCACGCATTGGACCCAAAGGAAAGATTGAGCTACCCCATGCAACCTGTGTGGAGATATCGAGCTCCACTCGTGATATGCCAAGGTGACCATTGTGCATTTATGTCACCGACTTGTTAGCTGTAGATGCGGTTGGTACACTGCCCATGAATAATAGCTAGATGACATTTATCCTTATCTACTCTAGTTCATGGCTCAGTTAGTATGCCACCTTAGTTAGTTGAGTTTGGTTTGAGACCCATATATAGGGTTCTTCTATTTCTATATACTTGATTTATTTTGGCTTACATAACTAAGAAGAGGAAAACTATTTTTAGCCTCCACCTTTACGTGTATTCCCCCATTGTGTAAGTGAGAAAGCTACAAGTGAGACTCCATCCTTCTTTCCCACAATCTTGACATGGTATCAGAGCCTGGTTCGTGGTAAGGAGCTCAAGAAAGTAAACCAAGTTTGCGGCGTTCTGGTAAGAGGAAAAGTGTTGCTTTCATTTTTTGAGTTTGGGAGCAAGTCTCTGTAGGTAGCATAGCCAGGAAGTGCAAGAGTGCATTGTCTAAGATTGAGACATCCTTCGCGGTGTAGCAAGAGGGCAGTATATGCTACGGGAGAAGGGCTTTAGCCCTAGGTTGCCCTTTTTTTTTTATTCGAGGCCATTTCGGGGCCTGTTTTGGAGGCGGAAGGTTTCCGCACGCACTCAGAAAAAGGCCCAGTTTTTTGCTCTGCGACCACTATTCTACAGGTCGGTGAAAAGTTACTGTAGAAATTGCATCGTATGCTTGTGGGCAGAGACATTGGGAGTTACAAAATCATCCTTGTTGCATGTTGATGCAAAATCATCACTAGGAAGTGACTGTGTGGTCAAATACCACTTTCATAAGTTTTGCAAATTTGCCCTTGTGAGGCTGAAGCTGTGTTTTTTGCAGTGACATAATTTTTTACAGTGTTTTGTAATGGTGTCTGATTCTCTTTCATAGATTGTCACTGAAAAGCTTGACAAGAACAACTTCCAAGCATGGAAGTTTAGAATTACAAATTTCCTTATGGGAAAAGGATATTGGGAATTCGTTGCAGAAAATGAAGAAGAACCAGTTCTTCTTGATATTTCCAATCAACAGCAAATGTAGGCATTTAAAGGATGGCATGAGAGAGCCAAAAAAGTTATGTACTGGCTGTCTATCAGTATTTCAGACTCTATGATTGTGCATATTCAGGATGCAATTACGCCAAAGGAGGCACGGGATACTTTGTCAAAAATGTATAGCACAAATACGCAAGCCAGGAAAATGCAGCTCAAGCAAGAGTTGCACAATATGCAAAGAGAAAGTATGAGCATCAATGACTACCACATGAAGGTGAAGAAGATTGCAGATGCACTTGCTTCCATTGGGTCGCTAGTGGAAGATGATGATTTAGTTTCTGTGACATTGAATGGTCTGGGAATGGATTATGCACAGTTTCGAACATCTATTTCCGTCCGTAAAAGATTTCCTGATTTTGAGGAGTTAATTGCTCTTCTAATTTCTGAGCAGAGAAATGGTGGTGCATCTTCTTCATGAGGAACTTCAAAAGAAGCTGTATTCTACTCAAATGCTAGAAAAGGTAGAGGTAGAGGTAGAGGTAGAGGAGGCCGATTTGGAGGCCGTGGTAGAAATCAGAATATGTAGCAAACTCAAGAAAACCAGTCCTATGGAGGAGGATGTGGTAACTCTAGAGGCAAGGGGAGCCAAAGAGATCATGGTGGATGGCAAAGAGGCCAAAATGCAAACAACAATGCTGAATGCTACTACTCTGGTAAAATGGGTCATATGGCTAAAGACTGCTATAAAAAGCAGAATGACATCATGAATGGAAAATTGCAATAAGGGAATTATGCATCTTCTAGTAGATAGGGTGATGACAGAAATGAGCATTTGTTTATGGTGCAGCACATGACCAATTCTATGACAAGTGAAGAAGAAAGCAACGATGTGTGGTATGTTGACTCAGGTGCTTCAAACCACACGACACGTCATGCAGAATGGATGCGGGATGCAAGGAAAATGGAAAAACTAGGATTTGTGGAGACTGGTGATGATACTGCACATCCTATTGTGCAGATTGGAAAAATTCCTTTGTCTATGCAGGATGGGAAAAAGAAATACCTGTCGGATGTATTCCATGGCCTGAATATCACCAAGAACCTGATTTCTTTTGGTCAAATGGTTGAGCAAGGCTTGCAAGTCAGATTTAATTCTCATGAATGCTTTGTCGAGGGTATGAAAAATAAAGGTTGCTTGATAGCAAAAGGAAAGAAGAAGGGCATAATGTTTACGTTGGATGCAGACATGCCTGAATTGAGTGTAGCAATGTTTGCACATGGGATCAGTGTAGTTGCAGATATTGATATCTGGTATAAACGCATTGGTCATGTTAATGTACAGTGACTTAAATCAATGCAAGCCCAAAATATTGTTGTAGGATTGCCTAAATTCAAGGTTGCAAAAATGTATAAGGTATGTGAAGCTTTTCAGTTTAGAAAACAGGCAAGGAAACCATTTCCTAGACATGTTCAAGAGAGTAAGAAGCCATTGGAATTAATCCACTTTAATGTGTGGACTACTAAAGCTGCATCTCTTAGAGGCTGTCATTATTTTGTCACTTTTATTGATGACTATAGTAGAAAAGTTTGGGTGTATTTTATGAAAAAGAAAAGTGAAGTTTTTGGGCATTTCAAAACTCTTAAAGCTATGGTTGAAAAAGAAACAGGCCTGCAAATAAAATGCCTAAGGTCAGATGGAGGGGGAGAGTACCTCTCAAATGAGCTTGCAAGGTTCCTGCAGGAGCATGGCATAAAGCAGCAATATTCATGCAATCATACCCCACAAAAAAATGGAATTGCAGAAAGGAAAAACATGCATATTGGAGAGGTATCTCGTGCCATGCTAAACGAAAAAGACTTGCCAGATTTTTACTGGGCTGAAGCAGTTGCTACAGCAATCTACATAATGAACAGGACTCCCACTGCAGCAATACATGGGATGACTCGAGAGGAGAGGTATATTAGTAGGAAACCAGATATTTCTCATTTGAAGATTTTTTGTTGCATTGCCTATGTTCATGTGCTAGATGAGTTGAGATCCAAGTTGGATCCAAAAGCTGAGAAGTGCATCTTTATTGGTTATTCTCTGCAGCAAAAAGGGTATAGATGCTATAACCCTTCTACTCGTAAGTTTACAGTGAGCAGAGATGTTTTTTATGAGATGAGTAGCTGGTATAAACCAATAAATGTGATTGATAATGTAGATGCATAAAATGGTAATGCTACATAGAATTCACAATAGTAGTCACAAGATATTAGTGGACTTGGAGCGTCCTCTAGCAATGGTTCACATTCTTCGCCATGGACAGGCAAATTGAGATCAGGAGAATCTCCCTAAAACAATGCAGATAGTGGTATGCAAGTTTCACGAAAAGAAAAAGAGAAGGTAGATCAGCTCATGTTTGATGTGAATGCAGGTCACTCTTATGTGGATGGTGAATCCAGTGGCTCAGAACAGAGCATTGATGATGAGTTGGGTATTCATTCTATTGTTACACCTGGAGTAAGAAAGACCAGGGATGTTTTGAGAGCACCTGGGAGTGAACCTACTTTGCGCAGGTCTACAAGAGCTAGGTATCCTGTGGATATGCTGAAATATGATGGGTTTATAGCCATTCACTATGCCTATATGGTCAAAGTGAAACAGAAACCAGAACCCACTTCTTTTGAGCAAGCCATGGGAAAAGAAAAATGGGAGAAAGCCATGGATGAAGAAATGGATGCCTTGGAAGCAAATGCTACATGGAAATTGATACCTTTGCCTAAAGATAAGAATGCAATTGGTTGTAAATGGGTTTATCAGGTGAAGCACAATGCAGATGGTTCTGTGAATAGATACAAGACAAGATTAGTAGTCAAGGGATATGCATAAACATATGACATTGATTATGAAGAAACATTGAGTTTGGTTGCAAGGATGGCCACTGTAAGAGCAGTCATTGCTATGGCTGCATCAAAGGGATGGTCTTTACATCAGATGGATGTAAAGAATGCCTTCTTGCATGGTGATTTGCAAGAAGAGATCTATATCGAGCAGCCACCAGGTTATGTGCATGCTATTCATCCTGAGTTTATTTGTAGGTTGAAGAAAACCTTGTATGGCTTGAAGCAAGCTCCTAGAGTATGGTCTGACAAGATAGGACAGTATCCTGTCACTATTGGCTTTCAGATCTCCAAGGCAGATTTCTCACTTTATGTGAGAAAAATAGAGAAATGTATTATGCTGCTTGTCATTTATGTTGATGATTTGATTATCACAGGTGATAGTGATGAAGATATCCTTCATGTGAAAATGCTATTGAAGTAGAAGTTTGAGATGAAGGATTTGGGAGAGCTGCGTTATTTCTTGGGCATTGAGGTGATTAGATCACCAAGTGGGATATGGATCTTGCAGAGGCAGTATGGATTGGACATGCTATCCAAATATGGGATAACAGGCTATAAGCCTATTTCAATTCCTTTGGAGCGGAATGTGAAGCTAAGTGCAGATGCAGGTAAGCTTCTCGAAGACCCTACTATGTACAGATGCATAGTAGGAAGTTTGATTTATATGACTATTACCAGACCAGATTTGAGCTATGCTGTTGGATTAATAAGTCAGTTTATGCAGGCTCCAAGGAAACCACATTTGGATGTGGCTAGATGTATACTCAGGTGTGTGAAGTCCACATTGCAGTATGGACTATTTTATGAGACTGGGGTTCAAATACAGTTGCATGGATACACTAATGCTGATTGGACTGGTAGTATTTCTGATACACGATCTACCAGTGGATATGTATTCTCTTTTAGGAGTGCTGCAGTCACTTGGAGCAACAAGAAATAGCCTAGAGTTGCCTTATCGAGCACAGAGGCTGAGTACAGGGGTGCAGCAATGGCTGCATATGAGGTAGCTTGGTTGCATAAGCTACTTTATGATATGGATCAGCTTACAGATGGGCCAGTTGTCATTTATTGTGACAACATGAGCAGTATACACTTGGCAAATAACCAAGTCTATCATGCTAGAACAAAGCACATTGAGGTGCATTATCACTATGTGCGGGAGAGGGTTTTACTAGGTCTTATTGATCTAGTTTATGTCAGCACAGAGGATCGGGTAGCTGACATATTTACAAAGGCATTGGGCCCAGAGAAATTGTGCAAGTTCAGAGACCTGCTTGGTGTGCAGGAATTGGGATTGAGCTCGAGGAGAAGTGTTGAGATATCGAGCTCCACTCGTGATATGCAAGGATGACCGTTGTACATTTATGTCACCGACTTGTTAGCTATAGATGCGGTTGGTACACCACCCATGAATAATAGCTAGATGATAGCTATCCTTATCTACTCTAGTTCGTGGCTCAGTTAGTATGCCACCTTAGTTAGTTGAGTTTGGTTTGAGACCCATATATAGGGTTCTTCTATTTCTATGTATTTGAGTTCTTTTGGCTTACACAACTAAGAAGAGGAAAACTGTTTTCAGCCTTCACCTTTATGAGTATTCCCCCATTGTGTAAGTGAGAAAGCTACAAGTGAGACTCCATCCTTCTCTCCCACAATCTTGACACCTTGGATGTTGTCAAAGAATGAGGAAAAAATAGTGAAGGAACAAATATGTAGCTTTTGAACACCCACAAGATGTATGAGATGTCTCAAGGGAGCCTTCATAAAGAAAAAGAAAAGAGGTGTGGAGCAACTATCTGGTTTGAAGTCTTACGATTGGCACAAAATAATTCAAGTGAGGTATCTCTAACCATGAATATAATAATTAGTGGAGTAACTATGTGTAAACTTTGGGGTATGATGACTTTTTTCTCAACTAATCATTTGATCTATGACTATTACTTACATTTAGTTCGTACTTCCTACTAGCATATCCCATTGTGTATCCAAAGATGTACGTGATATCATTTACAAGATGGGAGAGCTTGTGAGGTGTGTATACATTGTCTTTTTTCATTATATATTGCATACATCATGTAGTGAACCTCTTTGAATTTCTACACAAAAATAAACAATTGTCAAATACATATTGACAGATACGTGAGCTTGAAGGAAATTGATCCAAACACATTGCAAGATGCTCAAGTATTATCTGTTGAGGTGGTTTGTTTGGTGGAGAAAATTTTTCCTCGGTCCATTTTGACTACTCAATTATATTTACTCGTACATTTGATTGATGGGATCGCACTTTGTGGGGTAGTTCATGCAAGGTGGATGTTTTTTCTTGAGCGCTTCATGAAAACCTTAAAAGATTTTGTGAGGCAATTGAAGCACGGCCTAAGGGAAGCATGGATGAGGGTTAGTTAGTGCAATCATCCCTTGTTTATATCTCTGAATATCTTGCTGAAGTGGACCCCTCTCAACCACGACTATGGAAAGACGATGAAGACTTGAGGATGACCTCTATAATACCTCAAGGAAAAGGAATGAGTAAAGTGCTAACAAAAGAAGAACTTCATAAGTTAAATAGTTTTTGTGTGCTCAATAGTGATGTAATGAGCAAATGGGTGACACTATATAATGAAGCAAGGGCAAGAAGAAAAAGTGAAAGACAAGTATTTTGCACCAGATATGGACGTAATGTCTCATTTCTAGATCATCTAAATGCGCTCCCACGTCATATTGATATAGATTGGTTACATGAGGAAATGGAGAGAATGAAAAAAGAGGAGAAAATGAATATATCTCAAGAAGAGTGGGAATACGCACAAGGTTTCTTATCAAAGGTGAGAAATACTATCAATTAATTTGTTTCTAGTTATATTTTATATAATAAATTGATATGTTTTATCTTAATCTTTTACTACTAGTGCACATTATTCAATGCTATTTGGTGTGAGGGTAAACATCTTCGAACTCAACGTATAGATGAAAAGAGAAATACCTAAGATTGTGGTGTCCTTGCTCACTTCGAGGATGCCAATGGTACCATGGAAGGTTATTGTGGCTTGATCCAAGATATTCTGAAGCTTGACTTCAGACAATTATTTATATATGTATTGGATGTGAAGTGGTAAGAAATGGTGAGCATTGCACAATCAGACGTCATCCAAGTGATTTTGTAATCATTGACTCTACAAAATTTCACCAAAACAAGAATGACACATTAGTACTACCTCAACAATGCGAGCAGGTATATATATAAAAGCTAAATTTTTTATATGTATACATGTGATACATATACACAATATAATAAGTATTTAAGTTTCTTGCTTTTGTTTTTCAAATACAAGTTGTGTATCATCCAATGGTAAACAATAACCGATGGTGGTATGTCATCCCTATATCTAATCGTTCAAAACCAATATATGGTAATATTACCGACATAGAGATAGCAGATGAAAATCCAACAATTAATGATGATGTACATGATGACACCATAATGGATGATGTGTGATATAGTACAAAATGAACCTCGCAAGGATGTTCAAGGAAACACACAAGAGGACAATAATGTGATTGATGATGATGAAGTTATTGAGCAATATAGCAACACATTTAATAGTGGGATAGACTTATTTGTTTCGTTACCTCTTGGTAATATAAACCTAGAAGTAGATAGTTTAGCAAGGGCTAATCTCATTGAAGATGAGATGGATCATTCACTGTAACATACTTAATTTGCTTAATGATTTAATGTGTATTCTTAATTCTATGGAAAATATCATGTGCACATGTGCATACTCAAGAATCAATAGTCAATTTTAAAGCTAAATTGAATTTTCCATAATAAAAGGAAGTATTTTTTATCACCTTCAAGTAGAGAAATTACGAGATACATGCAATGCTTGCTACTAATTGTATAATAAGGTTTGTGTTGCTTGCCGCTAATTACTTATATCAGGCTTGTCAACTAGAGGAACTGCCATTCATTAGAGAGCAATGCAAAAATAATTACTAACTCTGTTTTTTTATTATATTAAGTCCAATTTTAGGTGGTTAAATAATTACGCGTCTGAAAACACATCTATTTGCACGGATATATAGACACAAAATTCGCGTCTATTTACACGCTCTTTTACACGCACATATAGACGCAATGATAGACGTGCCCGACTTTGCGCATCTAACATGCACGTCTATGCCTCGTTTCTGTTGTGGTGCCTAAACAACTCAGTCACACTCGCATCGCTCTACCCGTATCTTGCTTGCACACTTAGGAGTGCAAGCAGTGTCTTTAGGGGAGATACTCGGTGTTAGCTATATATAGTCTGTCTATATATAGTGCCCCAGGTCCCCTCTATATATTCCTATCATGTGTGCTCAGCTGACACACATGATAGGAAAATATAGAGGGGACCTGGGCGCTATATATAAATAGACTATATATAGCTAACAAGCTAAGCACACATGATAGGAATATTTAAAGGGGACCTGGGGCGCTATATATAGACAGACTATATATAGCTAACAAGAAGAGGGGGATAGGAGAGAGAGAGAGTAGAGAGCAAAGAGCAGAGAGTAGAGAGTAGAGAGTAGAGAGAGGATAGCGGAGAGAAGAGAGAAAAACAGAACAAAGAGAGGGTCGGTGAGAGAAGAGAGGGAGTAGACAGAGGAGAGAGGAGAGAGGAGAGAGAGCAACTAGAGAGTGTGAAGAGAAAAGAAAGGAAGAGAGAGGAGAGAGATAAGAATATAGATAATAGAGAAGACAAAAGTGAGAACAAAGAGAAGACATGGGAGAGAAGAGAAAAAGTAGAGTAGAAAAGAGAGTAGATAGAGGATAAATAAGAGAAAGGAGAGTAGATAACGAAGAGTATAAAGAGTAGAGGGAGGTGAGAGAGGAGAGAGAAAGGAAGAGAGAATAGGTAGTAGAAGAGTAGAGGAAAGAGAAGAGAAAAAAAGTAGAGAGTAGAGTGAATAGAGGAAGAGTATGTAAAGAGAGAGTAGAGGAGTAAAGAGAATAGAGAGAGAGAAGAAGAAGAAGAAAATAGAGAGTAGATGAGTAAAGAGAGAGAGAGGGAGAGAGAGAGAGAAGACAAGTAGAGAGAGAGTAGGGAGAGTACAAATAGGAGAGAGAAAAGAGAGTAGAAAAGTAGGGAGAGAGTAGGCTGAGTAGAGAGAGGAGAGAGAAAAATAGCAAAAGAGTAGAGAGGGAGGAGAGAAAGGAGAGAAGAGAGAAGAGAGTAAACGAGAGATGTGAAGAGAGAAAGACCAAATGGAGAGAGGAGTGACAGAAAATAGAAAATAAAGAAGAGAGTAAAAGAGAGAAGAGAAGAGAGAATGAGAGAGAGGGTAGAGAGAGAGAGAGAGAGAAAGAGAGGGACAAGATTCTCTTATTTGAGAAGATTATATAGCTAAGGAAGAGTGGGAGAGGAAGCACTAGATGAGGGAAGAGATAGAGAGGAAATCTAGTAAACATACTCATGAATTTATTCTTGTAGGTTGAGAAGAGAGTTGACACTATGAACCAAGGTCACCAAGCGTTCGTTAATTAGATATTCTCATTCTTACAAAGCCTTGATGTCAACAATAAAGGGTAGATCGTTCAAGCTATATAGCATTATCACATTGACTATTATGAGGAGTAGAGCCAAAGCACTTGATTTATACCAAGCAAAGCTAGCAAGCTTAGCGTCATACTTCTTGGGTTGTGTGGTTGCACTTGTGGCAAGGAGGATAACTAAGCCTTTCTACATTAGTTCCATAGTTCATTTCTCAACCCATTGGGAAATCAAAAGGCCCCTTTTCTACACTCATTATGGGAAAAAATAAGATTAGTTTGACTATAGCTTTGTGAATTTTGGTAGTTTTGCTTAATAGTCTTGACTCTCTAGGATTCAAGTCAAACCACACTAGATCCACCTTCTACTCTCCCACCCATAGCCACATCCTCACTCTCCTAGCTATATCAACATCAACACGATGGCTTATGAGAGGTAGATGCACATAGCAAAGAGTATATCCCATCCCATAGTTTGCCCATTCCATAGTGATCTTGCATCCTAGTTAGAGATGTCTACACCATGTAGGCTTATGACTCTTGTGACTACTTCTAGCTTCTTGTACATGACCAACAATTGGACACATTTATTGGTCATGAAAAAGTAAAGTAAGAGTGTTATGAATCAGATGAATGAGCTTGTTGTGTTGACATATAGACATAACATTGCAATAGGATGGAAAGTGCAGGACCCCCACAAAAGGAATCAAATGATAAGGGCTCTCCAAAACTTTGACATGATATACTTAAATATACTTCCTCTAGTAGAGTCAAAATCCTTTTGCAATCAACAATGTGATTGGAAATAAAAAACTTCTAGCCATTTTCATCCAACTCCTCATTTTTGTTATACACCACATAGCTCTTAATACGCACATAATAAAAAAACAGCATAGGAAGCTATGGGATGTAGTCTTTCAAGACCTTATTCATCGTGTTCATCAAATGGGCTACAAAATTTGTTGCCCCTTGTGGAAGGATACACATACACACTAATCTTAAGGGTGCCTTCATAGTGATGGCATCTCTATTTTCCATAGCCAATCAAAACTAATCATAAACTAAGTACAAATCCCTAAATGAGTAGACAGCCTTTCCCGAAAATGCTTCTAAACTCATCTACTACTGGCCTAGCTCCAATATTTCTTATCATTACTTTGTTAACTAGCTACATGTCCTAAATGAATTGCAATGTACCATTCTTCTTAGGCATGGTAAACCAAATATTTGAATATGAAGTTGATGATGGCTTCAAAGTTTTTGTCTTGATCTTCTCATTTAACAACTCGATCAACTTAGGCAAGTATTCCTAAGGCACAAGAATTGGTCTTAGATTCCATCGAACATGTAGTAATGTAAAAGAAACCATTGAAGCCACAACCTCGCCACAACATTTAGATCAATGCAACCAATTTCAATAGGCTAAAATGCAAAAGCCTTTACATGCTTTGATAACATTTGTACAAAACAGTCTCTTTCTATTGGAAAGAGAAGCCCATCACATCCAATCTTCAACTCTTTCACTTATTCAATAGTAAACTTATATAGAACACCCTTTGAATCTCTTAAACTTGACTACTATGACACTTTCTCAAACATCTTATCACTAGAAGGGGATAAAGTCATAGCAATTGGCTTAATATTTTTATCAACTATCTCATACTTGATTTACACAAGTGCTTCAGCCCAATCTAGCTACCATTTACATTCCTTTTTAGAAAATACTTCTATGGCTTGATACATATCCAATATGCATACATGTAAGACTTATTTTTCATCTATATTTTTTGGGTTAATGATTGCTGTAATTTTAGCCATAGTATGAGCAAAAATCAACTATCCAATATCCCTAAAATGTAGTCATTTAGCCAAAACCCCATATTTTCTAAGCTCTTTTTCAATTTTATGTATATACAACCTTTTAGTCCTACAGATGATCTCAACCCTCTTGAATCTTCCCAAATAGTTTGCTACCCATACATGAAAACCAACATTAAATTTGTTTTCCCCTTTACTAGAGGAAGCAAGAACATCCTCTAAGCAGCACTACGATAGCCTCCCATTATAGTAATGGCTTCTAAAAACCCTTACATTCTTTGACATTTGACAACACCCAGATAATCCCTAAGAATATCCCTATTTCGTTGATGCTCTTCCATCATCTTTTCTCCTAACACAAGCATATGTTGATCCATCATCAAGCACTTTAGTCTCCATTCTCATTACAACAATATATGGTTGTCCCAATATAACCAGATAACTACATGTATCATGCACGAAGTAGTGCTAGTCACCCTATATATCCCCAATAGTTACCCAAACATTTGGACATGCAACATAAAGATTCCCAAATGAGTTGGCCAACCACCATTCTCATATAAACTATGTGTCATGACATTTATTTCAAACCCATGATTGCATGAATAATTTCTTCTAGGAATGAAGTCAAATTCCTCATCCTCATGAGATTGTAGCTATATAACACCTTTTTTAGTAGTGATATTCATAACAACATTTTCAGCCAACGCAATGACCTTTGCACCCTCAAGTAGCCTATTTTTAGCCTTCGTTTTAAAACAATAATTGATTCATCAATAGGGAGAGGGAAAAAAGTAAGCTTTTTGAGTGAGTATTTGAGCAAGCTTTTCTAGGAAACCTGCATTTCTTGTTCCACACAGTCCACTTATTCCATTCCTAGATATTTCCACCTCGACCACCACCACCACTACCATCCCCATTGCTGCCACTGCCACTACGGCTACCTCCACCTCCACCACCACTACCACCATTGTTGTCATTACCACCATCGCCACCTCCACCATCACTACCACTACACTCACCACATCTACAACTGCTACTATTACCTTCATGCTATCTATCTCTCTTTCTCTCTCTCTCTCTCTCTCTCTCTCTCATTCTCAGTTTCTCTCTCTACTTGTATATTTCATTCTTCTCTTTCTAACAAGCTCGCTCAAATTACACTCTATCTTGTGTAAATGATCCTCTTTCTCTCTAACACGTAACATGGATACATTCATGCAATCATCCCATAATGGTACACCACGGCCCACACCTTTCTCTCTCTCTCTCAAATTGCTTCATCTCTTTATACTCTCTTAGTTTCTCTATACATGCAATTTCTCCCTCTCACTCTACATTCTCTCTCTCTTTGTGTTGTGTAAACACCTATATATATATATGTATATAAATCTCAGTCACACACTCACTCTATGTTTGACTCCCTCTCTCTCTCTCACTCACGTTCTCTCTCTCATGCATGTGATCAGTCTACATTGTATAATAATGTCTCACAGCAGATTATGACATGTGTTGTAACAAAATATTTTCTTAAATTGTAAATCTCTCTCTCTCTCTCTCTCTCTCTCTCTCTCTCTCTCTCTCTCTCTCTCTCTCTCTCTCTCTCTCTCTCTATCTATCTATCTCTCTCATAATGTGAATGCTCACGCAACCACTCTATGTTTTTAGTTTAATTGAAATGGATTGATAGCTCCCTCCCCTTCCCCCCTCTCTCTCCCTTCCCCCTCCTCCCAATGAATTGGATACAAGAGAATTCATACAAGCAATCCAAATGTACATTTATAGTGCGTTAACTTTGGCAATAGTGCTTTTGCTTGACAAACTAAGAGAGACAAGGTTATCAAAGGCTTGTCAAATTTATTGACATAAGCTATCCAATTGAATCGTAATTGAATTGTATAATAGTACTTACTTTAAAAAATAAAAAAATGCAATTATGCTAAGGGGTAGTGTTGGTATTGCATTGCTGGTCATAGTATAGGTGATGTTGGAATAGTTCTTTTGCTTCCAAATACAATGTGCAAGTTTTCTTTAATGAGTATGGGTTGGTGTATAAACATGTTGGCATTTGCATCCATTCCAAACACTCGGAGGTACACATAGTATAGGTGATTGCATACCAAATACGCTTTTTCTTCAGTGACACAGTCCATGAAATCCTTGCAATTACATGTTGAATTCTTTGCAATGAGCACATCATGACACTCTTGCAAAGCACTTGAGTTAAATGTCTCTATTTTGAAAAGCTCATGCTCTAAGGGCGTCACCACACTGTGGACCTTCATAATTGCATCTAGAGGCAATGTCAAGTCTATCCTTTTCCTTGTAGCTTGTGAAACACCTCTTTGATATCTACATGAGTCCTCATTAGTATCCACCTCTCATGCCACCTTTTCTAAAACAAACCCACAACTCTCCAACATGTGGATTTCTTCTATTGTCAAATTTTTGCCTTGTGCCACTAGCTATACTTTTGGAACTTTGGGCAATGCATGATGAATGGAAGAACAAATGTTCCACGTATGGTCCACACTATCATTACAGAACAAAATGAATTGGCACTGCACTCCATGTTGATTGCAAGCTTCTCCTCTTGGGTTGGACCACTCCATGATGCCCCAAAATGAAGGTGTTGTCACCCTAGGGAGTCCACCTATAAGAAATCATCTATATAACATGCGTTCAAAGGATATTAAGAAATACCCTTTCTTTACATACTATAAGGTCCTAAATGACCCCTTTGACTTTACTAAACTTACAGATTTTTTTCAAATTGTAATTTAAAAATACGTTTTCTAAATATAATGTTGTACATTTTACAAGTATAATATCCTTTCTTTTGAACTTACATGGTATCTTACATGTTCTATAAGGTGGACTCCCTGGGGTTGGCACCCCATACATCATGTTTTTTATTGGTTTTTTGCATTTTCTTTGTCTAGATCTCAACCACCCTTGACATTGCACATGACCATGACCTAGAATCGTTCTTATAGCCCAAACAATGTCGTTAAGGACTCTCTTCACCATCATTTCCTTTGAAGAATTTGGTGATACTACCCTTGGCAAAGGGTCCTCAAAGTTTAGTTTTATTGTGCTCTTTCTTCTAAGTATGTTTTCAATCACATACTGAAGCCTTTAAGAGGCATTCACTTCCTCTGACCCCACTTTCCCATCAACATTGTGTTTTCTCGTCTACAATCACATTGTCCCCTTGAAAATCAGGGAGATGGTAATGCAACTCAGATTTTCGTGCCACCTTCTCAACCAGCCTTGCTATTGCTTAAGGTCTGGGGTTGATTTCTTGTGGTACTCAACTCAAAAGCTTCTCTGCACTGGGTGCTGCACCATGGAACTTTCTGCCAATGAATGCATGTCGTTTTGTGCTCTATAGTTGTCGAGCATTGACTAATTCACTAACACAACAAGCTTAGATCCTTTGAATTCCTCCCTTGCCAACCAACTTGTATACATTGACTCTGCCAAGTTTGTGGTTGGAGCAATGTCCTCCACCACATGGACAAAAATGCAACATGAGAGGGTATGGTGCATGAGAAAATAATTGCATCACAAATCACATCCTACCATTATGAATTAGTCTTACCTCAACGAATTGTCACCTTCAACGTGGATATGTGATATGGCACCAACTAAACCAAAAATCCATTGCTAGTATATTGCAATCTACAACTTTCCCTGAGGCCTATCAAGCCCAAATGAATTGATATTGCACTATTGCACCATCTTCCTTGGCCACACACCTCCACATGCGGTACAAATGCTTACGCTCTTGTCTTTGGAAAATCTTGTACACATATTGTGCTGTATGTGTTTGGATACTTTGTTCCCAATGAAATAAGTAAGATCTCTCCCTTTCTTGCATTATGTTGTTTGAACCACCATTGAACACTATGCAAATGGCCCTCTAGTTAGCAGTTGCCTCGTCTGCCACCATGAATCCTCAGAAATTTGTGCTTGGAATGAGGGCACTCATGAGTGGCCTTTTAGCCATAGTCATTTGCAAGTGTCGAGGTCTAGCAGCACTAAAGTCTCTTAACATTTCCTTACGTTCTTTTGCACCTTGTTGACATAAGCTCTACATGTGCCTCTTTGCACCTCATGGTTATGTGTGCCTTGATGGATGAACAATCTTGACATTGTGCTCATTGACATCACATAATACACCACACACTTGAAGTTTGAGAGCAAGATGGGGGAGTTCTTATTGTAGGAGCATCCAAGGATTCTAAGACCATTAGTTGACATTCTGACAGTCAATATGTTGGTATTAATTTTACCTACATGGCATGTACTGGGACTTTATTAGTATGATTTACTTGTAATAGGGTACCAAATCCAAGTCATGCTACTCCGCAATCATTTTAATGATAGTGGAGCAAATGAAGTCACATACATGTCCATGCCACCTAGTTTGGGGAGCTAGAAATCGACCATGGCCAGCACAATTTCTATTTGGACACTTTAGCTCTCCGCTGCATTTTCTTTGGCAAACAGTGCCAGGAAATGCCATCGATGTTGACATGGGCTTTGTCCAACAACCAATGTCCATCGTATTTTTTCCCCATACCCTCCATTGGATGCATATTGTTTACTACCTGTTGAAGCTTGTACGCCACATTGCCATCATATAAAATTGGGATCTTCTCCACTCTCTCTATAATGCTTATATTCTAAAGAAAATGATATAACACTTAGTGTTGACCCCTCGAAGACATTATGTACTCAACCACACTTACAACATAAGAGAATGGTTCTATCCCATCCTCTTCCACATCAAGCGTGATAGGGATGGTTTTTTTTTTTTTTTGGAAATGTCCAAGGGGGGTGGTGAGGCTACAATGTAGGTCCATTTCCTTGTTTGACAACAAGATAGTCTTGTGAGACCAAGGTGTCCAAAACATACACTTAGCAAGCCTCATGGTCATTGTTGCAATGGATCAGCATGCTTTGTATTCGGTCATTCGTATGGCTGATAGTAAGAACACATGAGACATTGCTATTGCAAATGTCTTCCTTCTTCAACATCAAGAATTGACTACTTGTGTAGTGCATAACACGTTTGGTAGAGAGGGAGTATACATATATGCGGACCTGGATGTTTGGTGTAGATTCCTTTCCAAAGCTATCTACATGTACAAATACAAATGTCAGATATGGGTGACATTGAAATACATAGTGTGGGGGTGTATGTCATATATGAGAGAGAGAGAGAGAGAGAGAGGGAGAGAGATAGAGTGTGTGTGTGTATGTGTGGGTGCCATATATAAAGTGTGTGTACATGATATATATATATATATATATATATATATATGTATGTATGTATGTATGTATGTATGTATATATGTATATATATATATATATATGTATGTATATATGTATATATATATATATATATATATATATATATATATATATATATATATATATATATATAGAGAGAGAGAGAGAGAGAGAAAGAGAGAGTATATGTGTGTGTGGGGAGGGATGGAGGCCAGAAAGAGGGAGCCAAGGAGAGAGGGGGTGATGGATAGAGCGAGGGAGGGGAGGGGAGATAGAGAGGGGGGGAGGGGGTGAGAGAGAGGGAGAGCTGCACAGACCTACAAGATCAAGTAAATATTCCACAACTTGGGGGAGGGGGCACTATATCATAAGGGGTATAAGGCTTTATATAACCACTTTGAGATAGTGGATCATTAAATGCATATTAGATAGAGAGAGAGAGAGAGAGAGAGAGAAATGGAGAAAGGAATACTTAGAGACATGTGCCGTATGAAGAGAGAGCTATGAGAGGGGGGGAGGGTTGTTTGGCATATTTTTCTTTACCAAATATAGGGGCATCGATGATCCCTTCTTTGGTGATAGAATGATCCTGGTCCACATGCACCTCAACCATCTTGGCCCACATGCACTCTTTCTCACATACTCTAGACCCTAAACCTAAATAACTAAGATAGATGCGCACATCAGCCTCAAAAAGATCCTAATTCACATGCATTCACACTCTCTCTTCATCCCCTCCAAAAAAAAATCCCATACAACTAAGATAATAATATAGTATCATATTAACCAATTAATATTACTATGCTAACATAATGATTTATATGAAATAATTAATACTAATATATAAATTAATTAATATTAATATACTACGGGATCACTTCATACTAATTGATTACTATACTCACATGTTAATCAATATAGTTACTATTTAATATATAAATATATACTAATTATTATTAACTATTAATAATATGTATATTAATTAATGATAATTATAATGAAATAAATACACATAATATTCTTATTAAAACACTAACTAATATTGTAAGAAGTTGGAAATAGTTAAAATGTTGATAATATGCCATGTCACACTTACATTGGTATATAAGGAGATAAGTTGTAAATTTCCACATCTTTTTGACATATCAATACAAGTACAATCTTTCTCTTCCTTCTTGCTCCAAGCTTCCATGGCTTCTACATCTTTCCTGTCTTTCTCTCTCCAATTCTAGTCTTTCTCTCTCCTCGTCACTCTATTTCTCTCTCTTCCTGCAGTCTTTCTCTCTCCTCTGCAGTATTTCTCTCTCTTCTTTCTCTCTCCCTAGTTCTCTCTCTGACAAGTGGTATCAGAGCTTCAGTCTTTGATCCATTATTTTCTTCCATTTTCACTCTCATTTTCCTATTTCAAAACCAATTTCAGACAAAAATGGTACAAGACAGTGACTAGTGGAGCGCTGCAGGACAACTACAATTAGCAATGACTACATCTGGAGATATCCAAGGTCAGATATGGCGGGTAAAGGCTTAAATGGCTGGACGTCATCAAATTTCATGCAAAAATGGAGGTACACAAGTACGGGAGCAGTAGGGGAGTTTCCAAAGCATCTCTGGACCACAAGGATTGCATGCAGAAGCATTAATGGTAGCTTTTCTTGGGGGTTTACACCTCTAGACCACAAGGACTGCATGCAGAAGCATTAATGACAGCTTTTCTTGGGAGTTTACACCTCCAGACCACAAGGACTGCATGCAGAAGCATTAATGGCAGCTTTCATGAAGACCACAACAAAAAGCTTTTACAGATTTTCCCTCTTTTCCACTTCAAATAGTCAGTGCACCCAAATTTTGTGAAAACCCATTTTCTAATGACTATAATCTTCTGTCGATCTAGGAACTTGAACTTAGCATGTCGAAGACCCTCTTGTGCATGGTTGCCATTGTTATCTTTGCAGCGTATTGACAATAAGGCTTGCCCAATGGCAACTCGAGCACAGGTTCCCTGAGGCTTTCCAAAAGCACCTCTCATTTCTATCTAAAGCCTATCAGCTCCAGCACAAGAAAGCATCTTGTTGATGCCGAGAACGTGAAAAGGATGCACCCTCACTCTCAAATGGAAGGCATCTTTCCCAGCATACTTGGTCATGTACTTGCTGCAGGCAGTTCGAGCGGCTTCTAGAGCTTCACTGGCAGGAAGCATGGAGTAATCAACAGGCAAAGCCATGAAGTTGCCACCATGTCCAAGCAACATCACGACTGAAGTTTTCGTGCATGCGGAGGAACATTAGCAGTGTGCCCTCCCTTGGCATTGGCCCTATTTGCCCGTCTTTCCTCCATCCGGACCACCTACATTTGACCTTTGACCTGCCTTGGTAACACTAACAGTCCTTTTAATAGCAGGAGAAGCTTGCCTATACTTGGATTGGGCCTCAGCTGGAGCAGTTGCGAGTGTGATACTTCTCTGGTATGATTTCCTCACATCAGGGCTGCCTTTCACACTGGATGGCTCACTTAGAAGCCCTTCTCTATCCAAGAAGAGTGAGCTGCGGACTGAGTAGTCTCAGGCGGGAGATGCAGAAACAGACCGGGGGTGAGGCACGGGCGAAAACTCAGGAAAAATCTTAGTTCTTACTGGCCTTCCTCTTTGAGCATCATCCTTCTTCTCAACCCTTTCAGAAACTAGGACCCACGATGCTCTCTCTCCTGCTTGTGTCTGCCTATGCCCTTGGTTGCCTGTTAATAAATGTTCCTCTTTCCTCAGAGGCTTAGGAACATAGAAACCTGTATCACCTTTAGTTTTTCTTGTTTCAAGTTTTGCATTATTTGTATTCACTTTAGCTGTGGTAGCATGCTCCTGATGCTCATTCTGATAAGACAAGTCCATTGCAGCTTCACCCTGCCCTTGCTGACAGCTAATTGCAGAATGGGGGCTGCATTTTCCGGACATGCACTTGAGACATGTTCATTGGAGTGCGAAATTGTCCCTGCTCTGGAAGCTCTTGAAACCTGATTTCAGCAGATTGTGTTGGAAGTTGCTTGGGACATGATTCAGCATCAGCTGCTTTCCTGGTTTTTCCAGACCGAGCCTCTTCCTCTTTCCTGCTCTGTTCTTGAACAACAACATTTGGACTTGATGAATTTTGAACAGGAGCCCAAACCAGGCCTTCAGTTACATTCGGCCTGTCCAAGTTGCATGATCCGGGTACAGGGCGATCCCTATTAAAGCGGCGTGGTAAGTTGGATTTTCTCTTGCCCTTCTTTCAACAGACCTTCTGTCGGCAATAAGCTTGTTGGCAAGGCTTGGCCCCAGTGCAGGACTGGAGTGATCAGTACAATTACATGAGATAGCTGGGTTGAAAGCACAAACAGATGTGGGTCTTTACTGGGCTCTTTAGTTTCACATTGGCTTGGATGGCTCTTCTTGCCCCCTAAAGGATTCCAAAAGGTTGCAGGTTCTGAGCCTTCTTTTAGAATTTTTGGAGCTGTCCCAGGCTTCTAAAATTCTACAAATTTTGCAGCTAGTTGCTGCTTTTCAGATGTGCTTGAGGTTCCATTCCAGAGAAAGAAGCCATTGTTTTGCAATAGAAAGAGGTAGCAGTGAGGCAGCAGTATGGACTCGGTGACTATATGGAGGGAGACGAGGGTGAAATCACCTGGTTCAATGCTGGTGTACGTGTTGGTGTGGGCCTTGGCTTGGGCATGTGTGTAGGTCTTGGCATTGGTGTTGGATTGATGATGAGGGCTTACCAGTCAACTACAAGGACTTTCAGAAGGCGATTTCTGTAGCCATGGATGTGTTGTGCTTTTTCTGGGGAGTCCAATTGCAACAACGATTGTTTATATTGAGTTTGCTCAATAACCCAACTTAAAAGGATGTGACAGTCTGCTTCAGGTCTTGGCATTCAGCTTGCCATGTTGTTGGCCTGGGCTTTATTTTGTGAGGCCTGGAGGATTGGTTTTAGCTTTTCCAGTTATACATTCTGGAGCCTGCTACAGCATTGGAAAGAGCTTTAACTTCACAGAAGCAATACGAATTCATTATCCCACAATTTTTTCTGGAAATGTCAAGAGGGCTGCATAGTTCAAGTTTCTGAAAACTCAAAACTCCTTGAAGGACGACTGGTTTTAATACAATGGGCTTGTGATGAAACAGACTGAAAAGAAATTGTGAGCTCCTCACAAGAATGATTTGTACCAGCCTGATCAGTTGCACCAAAAAGTGGCAAGGAGGTTATCTTGCACATTCCAAGTTTGATTTGTGCATCTGTTGATACACCGGTGTCCACGCTTGTGAAGCTTGAACAAAATCATGCATCCGTGTTAACCAGCTCTTCCTCATTTAACAGTGCATTCAACACTTCACTCCTACTGGGGAGTCTCATAAGGATTTACAGTGTGCATTGTGGTAGGATTTGCAGTGTGCAGTGTATTGTAGGGTAAGGGACCTCTTTACCAAGCAGTGTTGCATCAGCTTTGATGATATGCAAAAAGGGAAGAAGTTCCAACCACGAGGCATCCTCTGCAGCATTTGCTACTACTTTTGCTACAATGTCACATAGCTTTTGAGGACACTTTGGCTTTCTTCTTGATGAACATAGTAAAGAAGCTGTTCTTTGATAGTCGCCTGTGATTGCAGACTAAGTTGTGACTCTTTCCAGCTCCAGTTGGGCCATACATTTTGATGGTGCACCTGCCTCCCAGTTTGACAATTTCAATACGACTCTCCACGTACTTCTTATAGAAGCTTTGCATATCTTCCATTGCCGCAAGGGAGACCCCATCCAAACCAAAAATCCCGATAGCCTTGCTCTGTTCTTACTCTCATAGTGTGTCCATTCTGAAGGAACTTGTCCACTCTCCATTGCATCATTACCACTGAAGTCTAAAGTAACTATTCTGCTCAAATTCCCATCTCTGCGAGCTGTCCATACATTCTGTATACCTGATCCTGTGCCATTAATCTACTCAGCTAGTTGATCAACTGCCAGATTGCTAGGAGCACAAACCAGCACCTGGTCCTGATTTTCTTGGCAAGATGATATACAATTGCAGCTGATGTTACAGTCAGTTTTTTTTCCCAATTCCAGGAGTCTTGGCTGTTGCTACAGCTGTTGTAAGGACAATGGCTCCTGAGATGACAGCCTGCTGCTTAACATAGAGATGATCTCTTTGAGCTATGAGCTGTGCATGAGGGTATAGTTGGGTTACTGCCTACAACTTTGTTAGATTAACCAATATCAGCAGTGGTTTTGACATCCATTACATTAGGATTGGTGTTTATACTTGGAACTGGCCACTTTCATCATAGCTTTGTGAGCAGGGTTTAAATCTCCAGACTTGTTAAGTGAAGGAAAATTGACAGCCAAGTTGAGCTACGAAATTGACTGAAGATTACAGATTTGGAGCCCAACACAGACATGGACAGGAACAACATATCTCTTGTTTGTAAAGTTTGGTACAAGAACCACAAGATACCTCTGCATTCTTGAGAATTTATGATTCATGATATTGCTATAGCTGACTTCTGTTATGCTTTGGAATATTTTGAAAGCAACTTGACTACAATGGCAGTAGCTAAGAACAATAGCTCCAGCTCTAGTGAACAATTTTGGCTTCAAATACATGCTAAAATGGACAAATTTGGACAAGGTTGGTTTCAAACACAGGTTAAAATGGACAAACTTGTACAAGATCAGCTTCAAATACAAGCTAATATTGACAAACTTGTAGCTTCGAATGAACAGTGTATTGCTCTTATAAAGGCATATATGGAAAAAATAGCAAGACCTGAACCAAATGCTTATGCTCATGGCCAGCATCAATATGCTGATGGTACACTTGGATCAAATGTTTATACTTATGGACAACATGTATATGCTGAAGAGTATCATTTCATTGAACCTTGGCAGCAAAATGGTTATTATGGTCAACATGCTTATGCTTATGAGCATCCATCTCTTCAGCAACATAGTTCTTATGGATGTAACAGAAATGGTTATGCTTATCAATACACTTCTAGCTTTGATCAATAGCAAGCAAGTGATTATGACCAATACAGTGGGATCAATGATCAAAGGCAACATGCTTATGTATATGAGCAGCAAACATCAGTAGAAGCAAATGTATATGCTCAACCTAACTATTCCTCTGATGTGCAACAGGGCTATTGTCACCAAATGCAGTATGAACATCATGAGCAATATGGTTATGAGTATGGACAACCATCTGTTGTACATGATGAGCATGGACAGCTATCTGTTGTACATGATGAGCATGGACAACCATCTGTTGTACATGTTGAGCATGGACAGCCATCTGTTATGCATGAGCAGCAAGATTACTATGAGCAGCATGTCAAAAATATCATAGAGCTGACTAATGGTGATGAACAGGTGTGTAAATTGCTATCTAAAGCTAAACGTGTTAGACACCTTACTAGTGATACAATACGGGAACTGCATGCTGCGGGCTTATGCTATCGTTGTGCGAAGCCACTATCTTGTAATCACCAAGCCACATGTAGGGCAAAGTCTGCCAAAATAATCTTGCTATTTGAATATTATGATGTAAATGATGGAGAACATCTTGTTGAAGACCATTCTGGTATGAGTCCACAACAAGAAGTTCAACAACAAGAAGTTCAGTTCAAGAAGGAAGATTATGGACAGCATGTGGACTTGGAAGATCATCATGCAATGGAGACTTTGTTAGTGAGTACTATCATGATGATCGTGTTTCCAGCAGTATTTGATTTCGATCTTATGAAAGTTGATCCTATGCATGGCAAAGATACAACTTTTCCTTTTGATTTGGGAGGCTACAGGCTGATTTTGACCTCCTGTATAGATTAGTACTACTATTGAGTATTAGGTAATCTTTTCCTTTATCCCCTGTAATGCTGTACAGAGTAGTACTCTGTTCTATCCATCTCCTCTTTAGCTTGTTTCTAGGTTTGTTTTTGAGGACAAAAACTTTTGGGAAGGGATGGATTGTAAGAAGTTGGAAATAGTTAAAATGTTGATAATATGCCATGTCACACTGACATTGGTATATAAGGAGATAAGTTGTAAATTTCCACATCTTTTTGACATATCAATACAATCACAATCTTTCTCTCCCTTCTTGCTCCAAGCTTCCATGGCTTCTACATCTTTCCTGTCTTTCTCTCTCCAATTCTAGTCTTTCTCTCTCCTCGTCACTCTATTTCTCTCTCTTCCTGCAGTCTTTCTCTCTCCTCTGCAGTCTTTCTCTCTCTTCTTTCTCTCTCCCTAGTTCTCTCTCTAACAAATATGACTAATTGATTAACGAAACAAAATACTATCAATTTAAAGTAAGTGATACTAAAGAATTAATTAATTATAATAAAATACTTGATATTCATGAACTATTAAAATTGATATATAATAACATATTAATTAATTAACCAATTGATCTACATTTACTAATGAGCAAGTTAATAATTTTATTTTATGTATTATTTAGTTTTAATATAGCTAATTAATTAATTTTTAAAAAATTAAAATATATACCTCTTATATATATACATACATACATACATACATATATATATATATATATATAAAGAGAGAGAGGGGGGGGGGAGGTAGCTTCAAATTCCCCCCAATAATTAAGGAAGCGTAGGTATTCCCTTACAAGTTAAAATTTTTTAAAACCTCCCTCCTAGTAAATTAACTAATTATTAGCTCATTAGTTACTAGTTAATTATTCATAATTACTTAATAATTATTCAGTTAACTAATTATTGATTCATTAACTCATTAATAGTTATTTCGTCAATTATTAGTTAGTTAATTACTAATTAGTTAATTAGTTATTAATTACATAATACTGCTTAATAATTATTATTATTACTACTTATAATTAAATAACTAATTAATTATTAGTAAATAATTTTATTTGTATTATTTTGAATTATAAAATAACAAAAAATATTAAATAATTAATTAATAATTAATGAGTACTAATAGTAACAATTAAAATGTATGAGTTACTTGTAATTAAATACATAATATTAGCTATTAAATTGAAATAATATTTTTAATTACTAATAAACAAATCATTAATACTAACGAATAAATACTAATAATTAGAATATAAATATTTAAAATAAATAAAATCAAATAAATAGCTAACACTAGTTAATTATCTATTATTATTTGTTACTTAGTTATTTAGTTAAATAACTAGTTATTTAGTTATTTATTTAGTGATTTGTTAATAAGTAATTAGTAGTTAGTTAACTATTAATTAATTTACTTAATAATTATTGAATTTATATATTTTCAAATATTCAATTATTTTGTTATTTATTACTTAGTTATTAATAAGCAATATTGATTTTCTTACTATTAACCAAGCTAATTAAGAGAAAGTAATCTAATTAATACTAACTAATTAAGTTAATACCATGTAAATTAATACTCTCTATATAATAACTATGCATTTTTGTTAACTAAGTAATTCATATATTTTTTATTAATTGACTCACATGAGAGAGAGAGAGAGAGAGAGAGAGAGAGAGCATCGGAATTGTGGAAATTCTCTTCTCTCAGAAGTGGGTGAAATGGACTTGTGGATTTATTTTTCACTCAAGAAGGGGTTATTGACGACTGCTTCTTGACAAAAAAAATAAATTCGCAAGTTCGAGAATAGAGATCATGGAGGGAAGAGAGAGTAAAAGAGTGATGAGAGAGAGGAGGAGAGAGAGCATGTAATATGTACTATTTTTTCTCATAAAAAACGTATCGCCACAGCAACCCCTTCTTGGGTCAGAAAGAAAGCCACAAATCCACCAATGTACTATTTTTTTATGCTCGAGAAGGGGCTATCAGCAGTCCCTTCTTAGGGGAAAAAAAGTCATAAGTGGACTTGTGGCTTTCTTTTTTCACCCAAGAAGGGGCTACCATTGATGCCTTCTTGGTGAGAAAAAATAGTACATATTACATGCTCTCTCTCTCCACCTCTCTCTTATCACTCGTTTACTCTCTCTTTCCCCATGTTCTTTATTCTTGGACCTATGGAATTTTTTTCACAAAGAAGGGATTGCCAATAGCCCCTTCTTGGGCGAAAAATAATGGCAAAAATCCACTTGTGACTTTTTTTCCGCTCGAAAAGGGGCTGCTACCAGCAACCCTTTTTCGGCGAGGAAAAAATCCACAAGTGGACTTGTGATTTTCTTCACCACTCAAGAAAGGATTGTTGATGATCCCTAGTTGGACAAAAATTTTAGTCTTGCCAAGAATGGGTCACTAAGAGCCCCTTATTGGAGGCCTAAGACCTGTGACGTTAATTTTCATCTGATAAAAGGCTACCGGTGACACCTTCTTGACAAGAAAACATTACACATCTTGCATACTCTCTCTCTTTATCCCCCTCTCTTTTATCACTTTTTCTCTCTCCCCCCATTTTCTCTCTCCTTGACCTATAAAAGGATCCACCCCCCTTTTCACATTGTGAATTGTTCCCATGACTCTTGATATGTGGCTCCCTCTCTCTAACCCTCCCTCGCTCTCTCCCCTTTCTCTCTCCTTAATCTATAAAAGGACTGCCCCCTTGCAATTAAAGTTTGCATTTTCTATCCCATGCGCTCACTATGGTTCTCTCTCTCTCTCTCTCTCTCTCTCTCTTTGTATAGGAGAGTCTATATTTGGATTTGTTCCTACTCAGCCACTATGTTTATGCATATCACAATTGATATTTGATGGCATGAAATCGAGGAAGCAATATATCTACAAGAAGTAACCCTAAAAGGCCAAATCGAATTTCAAAAGACAAGATCATGTCACCCTTTTCAAGGGTGATGAAAGCATAGGAGAAGGTTTAATCCAATAAATGTTTCTCTCACCGAGCTTGCTCCTTGGATGAGTGAGACTTCTTGTCACAGTTGGGCATCAAAGAGGTGTGAAGGCCCATGGTATAGGCAATACTAAGATTGACATTGAGGAAAATGCAATTGTGCAATGGGTAATGGAACAGATGATAAATAGCCCCTTTGATTTTTGTTATGGCTGCTTTATCTCCACCTCTTATCCTATTTTAGATCATTCTTTGTAGGAAAGAGAGGGACAGCTGGATGAGTCTCCCAAGAACTTCTTGCCTCCATGACCTGGAGCAGGAAAGCATGTTGTCACCATCAATATGCAATCACAAGGGGGGAGTCACCCTCCAAGAGAGTGAGGGGGAGAGCAACACAAACATGATCATTGGCATCCATCGAGCTACAGGGCAACCATTGCACTTACATGTGGGGAAGGAGTGACATCAAGAGAAGGCGGAGACGCTTTGATGATGCGGATGAGGAAGGGCAAGAGAAAGCTCATAGTATTGAAGAGTAATACTAAAAGGAAAGTGAGGACCATCAAAGCATCGATTCCTTCAGTGCACAATAGGGACATGGCCATATGCAAAGAAAACTGAAGCAAACACAAAAAGTTGAAAAGGAACGCATGACAAAGGCCCTAGCAAGACTGCTCTCACTATCACTTGTCATAAATGTATTGTGCAAGCATGTATCGAAGACCAGTTGGAAACATTGACAGTGAATACTTATAAGAGATGGTGACATGATACTGATTCTGGTTTTTATTTTGTTATGTTGATGTGGATATTACTTCATTGTTTTATATAGATGTGGGCATCCACTCCTTTGCCACCCATCCCATTATGTCGTTTGGTTTCTATGCCTAGAATAATACAAGACACATCAAGGTACAAATAACCCTCAAATACCTTTTTTAACAACAAGTAAATTAGAGGGATGGGTATATTCATAGTATCATTAGAGACTCCAAGGCACCAATGATGTTGAGATTTGCAATCACATCCCATGCTACCTCTTTGTATGAAGCAGATGGGTAGAGGATATGCAGGCTACTTGAATCCCATAGATATAGAGGGGAAGACTACCACCTACCCTATTCTATATAACATTGTACTTGGATGTCACTTTCATATATGATGAATGCAATGCCATTGTCCTTTTTTTCTTTAGCTTAGTATACTTTATTTTCTTGTGTTTGTACTTCCAGCCAAGTCTTGAATTATGTCATGTTCAAGTACTCATGAGTCTAGTGTTGCTCTATGAGCCAGCATAGCTACCATGCTCTAGATCTGTGTTTTTCACATGGTATCCAAGCATAGATGAGCATGGCTTAGCATGTTTTAGCTCACCTCTTTGCTCCTATAGGTCTCCTCTTGCTCTTCTTAGCTCATGTCCAACTTGGTTTGAGTGTAGGAACTCATTTTACACCTCCATCTTTAATTTGCCCTCTTGTCTACCATAGTTAGATAGTACCCTGCTCACTTGGAGCTTCTTGATCTACTCGTGTAGCCCATATTTATTAACTCTTCCTTTTAGAGAGACATTCCATGACTCTGGGCACTTCTCTATGCCACATAAAACCTTGACATTGGTGCCTTCCTAGCCCAACATTGCAAAAATTGGAGGTCACTGCCCATTATGCACCATATTTTGATGGTACAGTTTGTGTTGCCTCTGCGTGCTATGATGGTACACAACTGATGGTGCATTAGTGCGTCCAACACGGTGTGCTGGCATAGGTGCAAGTAGGAAGGCCAGGGAGCCTTGTTGTGCAGTGTACAAAACAGGATAACGTGTCCTGTGATGATGGCAGAGATCCATCCTGTGGGTGCATAGGGAAATGAGAACATATCTAACTCCAATTGTTATAACATCCCTCAATCCTCACCTCACAATGATTGTTTTGAGGACACACCAGTCACATTCTAACCCCCCTCTATCTCACGCGCTATTGATGAATACAGGAGGGTAGCTCGTTCCTTACAGCCATTGATGTTAGCCTCATAGTAACTTTTGTAGAGGTTGTATGCCTTGTGTGCATTTAATGGTGCAACTGTGCATCCCACCGAATGTCAGCATACAATGCAAGAAGAAAGGCCAGGGAGCCTTATAGTGCTGCACATGAATAGATCGTGCTTTGTGCATTGAGAGGCCCAACCCATACATACAATACTCCATTCACACATCACACCTCTCACTTGAACTAAATGGAAAGGACTGGTTACTCACCCAACCCTCTGTCTCACACTTAGTGATAGATACAAAGGGCAAACCATACTCACATCCCCATCCAGTTAGGATGAAAGCTCGCATCACTCAAGGGGTTATCGATGAAGATCACTTTATCTATTATTGTCATCAAGGTGTTGAAGATGAGGCATACCCAGGGAGGGAGTCAACATGTCTGGTACTTTGATGATTTGTATTAGGATTGTTGGTTAAAGAGGGTCAGATGGATTGATGAAATTGTAGAGATAGTGCACCAAGGGAGGTGGCTTGGAATCGTATTTGAAGAAGTTCTACTAGTGAGTCAACTATCTTTAATGTGGTGTTACCACCTTTTCCATAGCCAGCTTCCCGCCCAAGAGTGTTTGTCACATTGTCTTGGAACGAGGCCTACTATGATAGGAAATTGCTTCCTTTTTTCCCATAACAATTTGTTCAAGAAATTGCTTCCTTCTCTCTCGTAACAATTTGTTTGTTTTTTTTCTTTTTTTCTCTTTCCTACTCCTAAGAGTATTTCCACCTTTTCTCGAAGAATAGGTCGATATGACAGGGACGTAAGTCCTTTTCTCCCATACCTATATTTGTTTTTTTCTCTCTTTTTTCATTTTAATAAATGGAATGATTGAACTACCAAGTTTTAGAGCCATCCTCACCCAAATTGTTGGTTGAAAATGGAAGAGAGGAGATCAGGGGCATGAGGTGGAGTTGAAGGGATAGAGGGATCAGGCCACATCATCAGCAAGAACTGAATTGCTATTAGAAATAATGTCATGAACAAAAAGTGACATCCTGGAGGGGGAGGGACTGCCAACTATGATTGTCAAGATCCCTAGGGAGGGAAGTACTTCTTCAGATGGTAGCCATTAATCAGGAAGGGATCATCAAAGGCATCAATGTCTGGACTTGGACTAAGCCATTCAGATTGACGGCAAGTATCTTGTAAGGGTCCATCCAGCATTGTTGAAGCTTGCCATGAAACTTCCCAAATCACGAATCATAGACAAGGACAAGATCACCTTCTTTGAACTCCTTGTACTTGATGAAGCTGTCATGATAGGCCTTGCGTCACACTTGAGTGGTTTCCATGCACTATAGGGCCATCCACCGAATCTCATCCAAACATTCCAAATGCAGCAGGCGCCATTGGAGAGACTTATAATCTCCGAGATATTCTTTGATTGCCACTCGCAAAGACGAAAACTCCAACTCAACAAGGAAGACTGCTTCTGTGCCATACACTAACTAGAAAGGGGTTTGTTCTATAGCAGCCTTGTAAGAGGTTTTGTACATCCACAGGGCCTTTGTAAGTCAATCATCTCAATCACGGTGATGTGCAGTAATCATTCTTGTCAGGATCGAGCAGAGGATGCAATTGGTGACTTCAACTTGGTCGTTGGATCTAGGGTAATAAGGGGTGGACTTGCGATGGAGGATCTTATACAATTTTGTCAACTCTTCCATAATCATGTTAAGAAAGTGCGTACCTTGGTCACTTACAAGCTCTAGGGGACTGCCAAAACAGGTGATGATATTCTCACACAGGAACAATGCCATGCTATTTTCATCATCCCGCTTCAAAGCTTTTGCTTCACACCACTTGGTGACATAATCTGTACATAATACTAGAATGTATCTCTTCTTCTTCCATCTGGTGGACGGATCAATGGGACCTACAAAATCAATCCCCCACTTCTAAAGGGTTGGCAACCAATATCGTGCAAGTAAGGCCTTTCTGGCTATCGCTTCTCCTGGGAAGTTTCCACCACATGGCTTGTCATGAAAAGCCTTAAGAACAATCCTAATCTTGTCTCCTACAACACATCTTTGCAACACTTCATCTTTTTCCTTCTTGTACAATACATCGCCTAGCAAGGTGTAGGGGGGCATAGTGATTCCAACAGAAGCTTCTTCTTCTCTTTGCTAGAGAGGCCAGGGGGGTACTCTTGAGTTTCCAGGAGGTTGGCTATGTCTGCATACCAAGGAGTTATAGTCTCAACCAAAAATAAGGAAGCATCAAGGAGGTCCGGATCATCCTGTTCCTCTTCTCTAATTTGAGGGATCCATGACAAATGATCGGCTAGGATATGGGAACGGCTAGGCTTAGTGACCACTTCAAAATAAAACTCCTAGAATAGGAGCAATCATCTTATCATTCATCCTTTGATATATGCTTTGTTCATTAGGAAGGACAGGGCTTCATGGACCACGTAGAATTTGAAATGCGTCAACAACACATACTATCAAAACTTCTCCAATACAAACACCATTGCTAAGCACTTAAGCTCTGTTACTGTATAGTTCCATTATCTATTAGTGACCTTTTGTCTTGCATAATATATTGGTTGATCCAACTTGGAAGAACCCTTCTAGCATAAGACAACACCTAGCCCTTCGACCGATGCATCTATTTGCACATGGAACTCCTTTGTTTAGCCAGGAGGCTGTAAGATGGGTTCTCTGATGAGGCACTATTTTAGGGTACTAAAGGCTTCTTTGCAGTCATCAGTTCAAAGGAAATTTACATCTTTCCTTAGGAGCTTGTGCAGAGGGGCTGCCTTGGTCGCAAAATGTGCAATAAATCTTTTGTACTAGCCCACATGGCCAAGAAATCCCCTTAATTTCTTGAGGGCTGTTGGTGTTGTTTATGCTACAATCTTCTCAAGGTCTATTGCGATCCCTTGTGTAGAGACAATATGGCCCATAAGAACTCCTTATGAGCTGCCAAAGACATCTTTGTCGGGTTTGAGAGAAATCCCATACTCTCAGCATCTATCAAAACATTGCTCTAGGTGTCCCCAATGCTCATGGATTAGGCTATCTACTTTGGTACACTCTGATGCTTCGATTTCCAATAGACGAGATCGACATTCCAAACCTGGGCCGGATGGAGGGAGTGGTTATGGGGGATGCTGCGGAGACATGGATGCAATGTGCCCACGGTTGACTTAAGATACAGGTGCTACTCCTCGCTCTCGTGCAGGTTCGAGAGAGGGTGGCTGAGGTGGTTGTTGTGGATGTACCGACAATGTCTTTGTCTTGTCATTCTGCTAGAGTTGGGACACTTGTGGGATTTGTCACACCTGTGGGAACATCTACTTTAGTCACTCCAGCTTTTGCTTAGCCGTCTATAAGGTGGCACCCTTATGGGTGCTACTTTGAGAGATACCACCTCTATAGGTACACCAAATATAAAGGGGTCTTCTGGACATGCCTAAGAGCATGGTCGCAGGTGCGAGAGGACACATCTTAGATATATCCTAGAGGGGTATGGATACCTTGTAGATAATAGGATAGGAGCCATCATCATGAATGATGAGGGGAGGAGGGTGATGGCTTGTATGAGAGAGTTGTGCCAATAAGTTTTTCGGCACAATGTATTGGATCATTGGAAGAACATACTGAATGGGAGTAAGGACTATATAGTACATCCTTGCATGAGGAGTTTCCGATACCCACCACAGTAGATAGGTTTTCCATAGGTTGGATGATGAAGCGCACGTGTGCGTACATGTCACACAGACGATTGGATGCACGGAAGGCACTTAAGAGTGGGGCCTCAAAGCCCGAGTAGCTAGACGTAGATGAATAGCACCAACTCATGGAGGAGGCTACAGATTCTCCAAGACGTTGAAGATAACAGTGCAAGGTAGCGATGGTATGAGTGGACGTAGGAGTGGTCCATCATCTTGGAAGTGGCGACCACATGACTTATCTAGAAGACTTTGTAAGATTTTCTTTTGTTCTTCTCGCTTTTTTTTTTTGCAATATCCCTTGTACTGAAAATCCTGTTTCTAACAATTGTATTCTGTTTTCTTTGTAGCACTTCATTACGAACCGTGATCGCACTAGCCTAGAGACTCGATATGCAGAGAGACACGGTCTCACTCCATTGATCGACCGATTGTATGCACATGGTCGCCCAATAAGTCACTCATCTTTCTTGTCCATAGTTACTAATTTTAATTAAAATGCATTATTGTATGGTGGATTAATATGTAGTTGTTTCTATTTTTGTAGAGTCCATTTGATGCTCCTTTGTAGTAGGACGAGCTTTGGGATGGCAAGGATCTATAGCTCACCCTTGGATTCGTGGAGTACACATCCTCTTCTTTTTTGGTCATGTGATTTATGTAGGCATTTTCTATGCACTATGTTATTATCATCATTTGTATCTTGGCATGATTCTACCGTCGCTTTTATTACGCGATCTTGTCTTTATTTATGTATAAATCTTATGGTTTCAAGTACACTTTACCTTCATTTTGACGAGCATTGTATACTTTACTATAAATATTTGGTATGGCCCAAATAAAGCACATAGTGCTATTTGTGGTAGGGTAGCTTACTGCCCTGCCACAAAAAAAAAACCTCTACAACTATCGCTATTAGTGTCACAAATTTACTGCATGCATCGCTATCAGCATCGTAAATCATTGCTATGGGCATCCGCCAATAGATATTGACTTTATTCATCTACCAAGCTACTCTAGCCCACTATTCCTCTGGGATGTTCCAACAAAGAAGATTGAATTCAGCCTTCGAGTCATGATTTAAGTCTAGAAAACTTGTTGTAGGACTTGAATCCACTGCTCTTCCTCAGTGTTTTGGTGCTCCTACACTTGGCAATGAAGTATCAAAGATTCAACTAACACAAGAGATAAATAATGTAAGGTTTTGATAGAGATAGAGAATATTCATCATATATGATGGTATTCCAAAAGGTTCATATGGTGAGCATCTCAAAAAAGAAGAAGAAGAAATGCAACAATAGCGAATGAAAGCCAAATCTTTTGAGCTGGATGAGATCGTAGATAGAATAAAGATAAAAAATAGTTTGGGAGAAAGGAAATTAGCAAAGTCCACCATCTCATTTAGTTTGTCATGATAGAGATGGGAGCTTGGAGCAAGAGTCTGTCATGGCGGCGTAGAGATCATGTTTTAGCTTCTTCTAGTGGGTCGATCCACTCGCGCTCGTAGTTCTACTAGATTTCCTTAATGATCTCTAGGGCAAGTGCGATCACACTATCTGAATTCTTCCCTCCAACCACTCAAGCTTGGAGAAACACATTCTCTCCTGCTGTTGGGTTCTACTCTACAACATCATTGACAAAGGTGAGTTGGGAAAATTGGCATGCTTTCAGCCATTGCTGATGGTCATGGAGGGTAGCATCTCTCTAGTAAGTTGTCCCAAGAGGGAAATGTTCACCTTTTTTAGGGGTCGAGGTGCATGGCGAGCTCCTACCACTAGTGTTTCTACCAAGTAAAGAACTGATTGATGGATTTCAATGACTAGAGAGCCATTTCCTAATTGAACTCTTAGAGGATGAGGATCAAGGATGTAGGCCTGATATTCGGGAGGGGCTGTGGGTAGTAATAAGGGTGGTGCTATGGCCTGTGGGATTTTTATCGCTATGGCAAGGGGCTTGTTCCCCTATTGGGGGTCTTCTTCTTGTAGGTGCTTCTGTCCCTTTGACTTCATAAGGGAGTGTTTGGTGGAGATTTTGGTGGCGAAGGTGGCCTTCTTAGGCAAGGAAAATTTTGAGGTGGCTTTTTGGGGGCTGTTCTTGGGTGGTGGCCTTCTTGTTGAGGGTTACTCTTTGAGAGGTCCTTCTCTTTTAGGACTTCATCTTTGATGCTTTGTATGGCAATCAGGACCTCATCTTTGATTCTTTGTCCTTCCTGGCCTTCTATGAGCTCCTTGATAGGGTTGGGCCTCCTACTTTAACTTTTCTTCTAAGTCAATTAAATAAAACAAATTAATATCAAATTCATGAAATACCTAAAAAGACCACTCCACCAAAATGTGAGCTTGGCAAGGATTATTTCCATCCAGGTTTTGAAAACCAAATCAAGTTGGCCCTTGTAGAACAATGGATTCTTGTACAGTTGACTGACTTGGTATTTTTACTAGGCTTAGACTAAGGATTGGATGTAGGTCCTATGCAAATTCTCACTACAAGGATGCGGAGGCATAGCGACGGCGCTTTCTGATGCAAAATAGCGGCATCACTATTTTGCATCGCAAATGCGACACAAATAACGAAGGTGCTCAGACGAAAAAACGCAGGCCGAAACCCGAGCACGTTATTTTGTGTAAACGAACAAAAGAGAGAGCGAAAGGGAGAGGGAGCTCCATCTTGCATTTGAGAGGGAGAGGGAGAGAAAGAGAGAAAGAGGGAGAAGGAAAGCTTCTTTTTACCGCCGTTGCCGTTTGCAAACAAGAGGACAAAGTGTATGGAGGGTGAAGAGGAGCCACTGTCGTGAAGAGGAGCCGCTGAATCCATCCTCGGGCCTTTGCGGTGAGTGCATTGTTCCTTCTTGCCTTGTTTTTTTTTCTCCTTTTATTTTATTTATTTTTATTAAAAATCGTGTATATTGAAAGAGAAAGAGAGGAAATGAGAGAGGGAGAGGAAGAGAGAAAAGGAAAGAAGGAATGAGAGAGAGAGAAAGAAAACATTAAGCATAATAGGGAAAGAGAGAAAGAGAGGGAGAGAGAGGAAGGGAGGGAGGGAGAGAGGGAGGGAGAGGTTGTTGTTATTATTGTTGTTGTTTGATTTCTTCCTTTCTTTTTTTCTTGTTTGTTGTTGTTGTGGTAGTAGTAATAGTGGTAGTGGTAGTGGTAGCGATAACGATAACGATAGTGGTAGTGGTAGTGGTAGTGGTAGTGGTAGTGGTAGTGGTAGTGGTAGTAGTAGTAGTTGTTGTTTAATTTCTTCTTTTCTTATTTGTTGTTGTTATGGTAGTCGTAGTCATGATTATAGTAGTAGTACTAGTAGTAGTAATAGCAGTTTTCTTGTTTGTTGTTGTTGTTGTTGTTGTAGTTTTTTTTCTTTTCTTGTTTATTGTTGTTTAGTTTTCTTGTTTGTTGTTGTTTTTGTTATTTTTGTAATAGTATTTCTTGTTTGTTGTTATTGTAGTAGTAGTAGTTGTTGTTGTTGTTGTTCTTTCTTCTTTTCTTGTTTATTATAGTGGTAGTGGTAGTGGTGGTTTTCTTGTTTGTTGTTGTAGTAGTTTTTCTTTTTTTTTCTTGTTTATTTTTGTTTAGTTTTCTTATTTGTTGGTGTTGTAATAGTGGTAGTAGTAGTTGTTGTTTCTTCTTTTCTTGTTTATTGTTGTTGTAGTACTAGTAGTAGTAGTTGTGGTTACTGTTGTTTTTTCTTCTTTTCTTGTTTATTGTAGTGGTAGTGGTAGTGGTAGTAGTAGAGAGAGAGAGATGTCTGGTTAAAGAAAATTGGTAGTAGAGAGAGAGAGATGTTTTGTTAAAGGAAATGAGAGAGGGAGAGGAAGAGGAAAATGAAGAAGGAATGAGAGAGAGGGAATAAAAATACAACATAATAAAAAAAGAGAAAAGAGAGAGAGATGGAAGGAGAGAAGACAATGAATGGATAAAAAACAAAGAGAGAGTGGTGGCGAGGTCCGATGCAATACCACGAGACGGAAAACACTCCAACATACATTAATTGGTGGGTGGGTGGAGAGTTTACATACGTTGATTTTGTTGAGTTACAAGAGAAGAAATCCCTTCTCAAACAATTTAGGAAAGAAAAAAAGAATGATAAAAAAAACAAATTGTTTTTCGTAACATAGACCAAATGGAAAATAATGAAGGTTGTGATGTTCAAGATCGCGAGGGGTATCTTAATCAACGTGTCCCATGTCCTTGCTCTCAATGCACACTGGCAATTAGACAAAAATGTCGATTGTCTATAGAACACGTATGACGCTTCGGTGAGTTTCAATTTGAGATCATTGATCAGGCAATCTCAGATTTTGAGCAAGCAGTAAGAAAAGTGTATAACAATCATGCATTGTATTTGCAAGCTTATTGAATACCATATACAAAAACATTGGGTGTGGCTGGTAAATTTTCTATCTAGGGAGGTGATGTCTTGTCCCAAGGAGTGCACCCTTCATGGCCAGTTAGAAGAGTTTGTGGGTGTGCGATGGATGGAGTTCCTGAGCCAATCCACCACTTGGAAGGTACTACCCAATCTATACCATCAATACTAGAGGAGACAGGCAGCCTTCCAAACTTACCTACAATCTTGGAGCCTGAGATGGAGGCAATGATTGATTCATTGATGCCCATGGATGTCGAGACTTTTGATCTGCTTAGAGAGGAAGTATCAATACCATTATATGATGGGTGCCGAGTGTTAGCTATATATAGTCTGTCTATATATAGCGCCCCAGGTCCCCTCTATATATTCCTATCATGTGTGCTTAGCTGACACACTTCTGGGGTTCCACTTCTGGTGTCTCGTGTCTCTCTTCTCCTCTCTCTTCCTCTGTTCCTCATCTCCCTCGCACATTGTTCAACATGGTATCAAAGCGAGGTTTCACAATTACGCAAAGATAAGTTTTTGTTCTTTGTTCATTCTTAGATCTTACTTTCATGTATATGGTTTCATATTTATGTTGCTCATATATATTACTTTTATATCATATATATATGTTAATAAATCTTTATGGCTATACTTTGTTGCAATTTTTGACTTGAGTTATGGCTTTGAAGATGTGATATAATCATGGTAATTATGGCTTTAGGTTGTTCTCTCTGAGAGAAGAGCAGAGCCTTGCGTTCTCTCTCTCTCTCAAGAGCCTGGCACATGTCTCCCTTTGTTTGGCATACTGCATGTTCATGTGACAGTCTATTATCCAAGGACCTCTACGGTGTTAGCTATATATAGTCTGTCTATATATAGCACCCGAGGTCCCCTCCCCTGACACACATGATAGGAATATATAGAGGGGACCTGGGGTGCTATATATAGACAGACTATATATAGCTAACACTTCTTCCCTCTTTCTACTTTAGTTTCTCTCTCCTCTCTCCTCTTTCTCTTCTTTTTTTCCTCTCTTCTCTATCGTCTCTCTACTCCTCTCCTCTTCTCTCCTCTACCCCTACCCTCTCTCCCCTCTCCTCTCTCATCTCTCTACCATACTTTCTCTCTTCTCCATACTCTTTTCCTAGTCTCCTTTGTCAAATCTCCACTCTCTACTCTACTTTCTCTCTCTCCATTCTAGTCTACTTTCTCTCTCCTCTTTCCTCTCTCTACTACACACTCTCTCTCCTCTCTTATCTTTTTTCTCTTCTCTCTACTCTCTTCCTACTTTATTCTTTTATATCAAGTAAATAATTTGTTATTTAATTAAGTAATATTCTTTTCTCTTTGTCCTCTCTCTTTTCTATATATATTCTCTCTCTTCTCTCTTTTATCTCTCCTCTCTACTCCTAGCATTTCTCTATCGTTTACTTTCTCTCTTCTCTCTCTCTTCTCTCCCCTCTCATCTTCTCTTTCTACTCCACTCTCTCTCATCTGTCTGCTCCCTATACTCTCTCCCCTTTCCTCTTCTCTTTCTACTCCTCTCCCCTCTCCCTCTCCTCTCTCCTCTCTCTTCACTCTCCTTTTCTCTATCCTCTCTCTACTCCCTCTCTTTTCTATTATCTATTATCTCTCTACAATATGTTCTCTCTCCTCCCTACTCTCCTCTCTCAAATCTACTCTCTACTCTCTACTCTCTACTCCCTCTTTCTTTTCTTCTATCTTCTCTCTCTATCTCTCTATCTCTCTATCTCTATCTCTCTGTCTCTCTATGCATACCTCTCTCTCTCTCTCCACAATAGATGGTGGATATACCAACAAAGTTTAAGAGGGGAATGTGCATGATACAATTTTCAAATGTTAGGCCTTGCTATTGGAATAAGCATCGATAAATGCTTTGGAGTGAGTACACTAGTATATGCATCAAAATAGGCAACAGAAAAACATCAAAGACAACCAATGTCATATATCAAGGATTAACCATGTATTTCAAGGATTTCATAGAAGAATATATCGATAGTTATAATGATGGGGATACAAGAAAAAGGAACAGGTAGGTATTTTGGCCCTAAGGATCAAATCCGTGCTATTTATATTTGCTATCTGATTAGACATAGGCCATAAGGAAAAAACATTAGAAACAATAAATGTCATATATTAAGGATTATACGAACATGTATTTTGATGATTGCAGAGAAGAATACATCGATAATTATAGTAATGGGTGTACAAGAAAAAGGAACCAGTAGGGATTTTGGCCCTAAGGATAAAATCCTTACTATCTATGTTTGCTATCTAATCATTATAAGGAAAAGAAGTGTAAGACATGATATATGCATCCATATATAGGGAAAAATGCACATGATGAGACTTTCAATCAAAGATATTGACCTTCTATAATTGCTCAACATAGCAATCTTGCAATAAAAAAAAAGATATAGAACTAAAGTTAATTCCATCAAATATTATGTGTAAGCATGTATAGAACCATACATTCTTGGATTGAAGATTGCTACCTCTCCTTCAAGTTGGAATAACTTGTTCACAAGATGCTTCATTCCATCTTGCTACCTATACTCCCTCTCTACTCTTAACTTGGCTTGCATATGAGAACTAGTAAGAACAACCCATGCAATAAATTAGTATGTCTTAAAAAACTAAACATATAAATTTTAAAAAAACTAATTAAATAAGGTTATCTTTAGAAAGTTTATTTCAAAGGTAGCATAACCACCACTTCCAAGGTTTTATGTCAAGCCAAACTCAACTCGCATGCATGCATGCCTCCTCCTTCTATTTCTTCCACTTATTAGTATTTTCCTTAGTTTCCCCCCTTACTAATTTCAATTGCTTTTTTCAAATTAGGTGGGATGAGACATGCCATTGATATAGGCATCTCATGCCTTTGAGTGAAGGTACGAGATAGGTTTCATGGTGGACATTTGCATATAATCAACTGAAAATCTATCTTCTATAGATGGCTATGGAAACTCTCTATGGAGAGTTCTTATGACCATACCCTTTTTCTCAAGTCACAAGATTTTGCGCCTTCCATAGCATAGTAATGTTATATCAATATTTGAAGACAACAAGGTCATGCATATGATTTATAAGTTCTTTCCCCTCCTTATTCATGACCACTACCATGTTTGCATATTGATAATGTAGGAGAAGCCAAGAGGAGTCACTAATGTCCTAGTCCTATGTGTTGTAGACACCTCGAACATGGATGGTAGTTGCTATTGGATAGACCACCATTGTGCGATGAGTTCTCCTCTTTGATATGTATTGTTGGCTCATAAACCTTTGTAATGATGTCATAAAATGGGAGAGCAAGGATATAGTTAGGGGGGAGGGAGTAGGTAGTGGATCTAAGGTAGTAGGATCTAAACCTTTGAGATTACTCGGTGGAACTATTAAAGCTCCCAAAGCCATGATCGAATGTGTCTAGTATCTATCTCCTTATTAAGTGTGGGGAAGGGGCCATTGATGGCTCAATAGAATAAAAATTGGATTGGGAAGATGACTTGAAGGATAGGCCGAGGAATGGATTGGGGAAGGTCACTCTGACAAGTAGTGGGTCATTGTCTCTATGGTGTCAAGGCATCACTACCACTGCAAGGATTCCAACCACAAGCAAGGTTGCAACCTGAGTGAGGACGAGAGCATGTGCTCTACTCGATATGAGCAAAGTGCTTTGACTCTGCTCATATGATATAATGATATTTTGAGTTTAAGGTGTGAGTATCCTTGTCTAGATTGAGAAAAGAAAACTTCTATGTATGGTAGAGTTTGGTGAATTTGTTACTTGTCTTGCTTGAGATAACAAAGGAAAGCACTTGATAGTAGGTGAATAAGATGTTGTTCAACTTTTCCATCTACCATTCATTTTGATTGGGATGGGTCATGATTTTACCTAATCAAGATTGAGCAACATATCAAAACAAGATGAGTTTTCTTTATGTGTTGCAAATCCAATATGTAAAGTGCGCTTTTTAGGAAAAGAAAAAGCATTGAGCTGAGCTAGATTGAGAAAAAAGGGGCAATCTAAAAAGAGGAGGAACTTCATGATGAAGGGGGGAAGGGGGAGAAATTTCTAGCTAGGCAATACTTGTACGGGGGATGCATTGTCCTCTCTATCATTACGAGTCCCCATTGATAACAAGGGAGGAGTTGTTGTGATGAGCCATAGCTAGCTGTGTATCTTGATTGATGTGGGAAGGTAGCGATGCAATGATTCATGAAGAGGTGACAATTTTTTTCAATCGATCATTTTGGTTGAAGATGAATAGAGGAAATAATATTCTTGAAGGCATGTATGTGTTTTGTACATGAAAGCTAGTGATGGCAAGGTTAAAAGGTAGAGTTTGTATCAAATTATGGTAGCCATAGACAAATAATAATTTGTAGAGTAGACTTTGGTGCTGAGTGATATTGTATATGGTGATGGTAACCTATCAAACATAAATTGTAGTGTGTTCCTAAAAGAGCAAAAGGAGGTGACCTGCTTGATGTAAGCTGCTATATAATCTTGTATCTTATCTACTAGGAAGCTTGGGACTGTAGTTAAGAAGAGGTTTTAGCTAGGACTATAGTCAAGAAGAGTTTTCTCATGGAATTATAGGATGAAGGCTGGATCTTCATTGTGGGCAACAGTGTGAGTCTAAAGGGACTTAGGAGCTTGCATATATAATGTAGGTAGCATGGTTACTATTGAAGGAAAACTTGGCAATTAGAAAGGTCCACTATAAATGTGTCTATTAGAGTAGAAAAGAACTTATATAAGCCTCACCCTAACAAGTCATGGCTGTTGATAGAAAGGCTAGACCTTCATTGTGGGCAACAATGTGATTCTAAGCGATAAGTCATTAGATCAGGAGCTAACATAGATATTGTAGGTATTGTGGTGACTATTGAAGGAAAACCTAGCAATTAGAGAGACCGACTATTAACATGTCTATTGGAGTAGAAAAGAACCACTATAAGCCTCATATTAACAAGTCATGACTATTTGATAAAGAGATTATGAAGACTAGAGTACTATTCACCATTGAGAAAGCACACTTTATGTAGCTAAGTAGGTGAGTTTTGGGCTACAATTGTAGCATGATTGGGAGACAAAGATGGAAATCAGTGCAAATTGAGGCGTTTGGTCCATGTGAAATTGCATTATGGATTTTTTCCTTTCATGTCCTCTATGATACCAAGATTGAATAGGAGACAAAGACTGCAATTTGTGAGCTAACTAAAAGTAATAATAGTAGAGACATGAAGACCATGTGATCATAGATAGCTTCCATGTTTGATTGTTGCATGAAGACTTGACAACAGCAATATTGGAATAGCCAATGTGATTACTAAAGGTGGAAAAGAATTTGATAGTCAGTTAGAGAGGCTAGCAATGAGTGGAAGGTCATTGTTGGGATTTCTTTCACTTCTTGAGGTGATCCACTCAATTCTTTTAGTGCCAGTTTGAGTTTGATTGTATGGGACACAACCAACAATCCTTCTAGAGATGTTGATGGGAAAGAGAATATATGGAGGCATCTTTGCTCCAATTCTAGGATTCATAACTAAAATATATTTTCAGTGTATTGATCCATGTCTACTAGGATAATTGCCATGGCAACATTCATGTCTATCCAACTAGTTTAGCAGTGGTGCGCAGATCGGACGCAGATAGCTCACGTGGTGAATCCCGGAAGGTCCCCAAGAACAAAGTACTCTACTTTTTAGCACAAAAACCCATGTAAAAGCAAGCATGACATGAGACAAGAGACAAATTGGGTTCAATCTCCCCCATGCCTTGTGTGAGCGCTTCACAAAGCATGTATTTAATGTATATTTCCAATCTTCATGCTCAAAAATAGCCCAATTACAAAAATATGACAAGCTTTTTAGCTTTTGAGTTTGCTTTCTACCAAAAATAGGAAAATAAAGCTAATGGACGGTGCCCATAGAGTCTGGCACGCCCAATCTCAATGTCCAAATAGAAATAACATATCCAGGCGCATAAGCGCATACAAAATAATAAATAATCGATGTCTCTATAGACATAACAAAATATAGGCGTGGCGCCTATCAAAATATAGTCCAAAGGTCGAAAACCCGCTAGACTCCAATGCTTTCCTCCGCCACTGCTGCTATCTCTACACATCAACTGAAGCATTCACAATCGTTAGTAAAATAACACAATTAAACCGACAAAAGTGAATACCTAGCAGTCTTCAGCTACATAAATAAATCAACTGGTTAGAAATAAATCCTAACCTTAATTTATTACGAGTGCGCACTCTAAACTCATAAACGTTTATTAATTTAATATGCATTTTGCGGAATCACCCGCTATGGAATCACCCATGTACACACTAAATTAATGAAACGCCCGAAAAGGACAGGCGTCCCCATCAACTTCTCGCACAAAGAATCCTCTTTGCGTATGAGCCCCGGTCATCTAAGTTTACGGAATCCACCGTAAAACCTCACGGAATCCACCGTGGAATATGCCTCCTGGCATCATACCCCCGGGGTGGGATAGCAATTGACCTCAATTGCTATTAGCTCAATGTGGAGCTAACAGAGTGGGGAAAGCATTTAGGTCTCTAGCGTGCATCCATTGTGCTTCCTCTACAGGATGGTTCTTAAATTTCACGAGATATCTAGAGTACCTTCGGCCAGTTCTAGTAGTCATGTAGTCAGTGTCTATGATGGCTTCTGGTTCAAGTATTTCAGTCTCTTCTTCTAGTAAAGGTGGGTTTTCATAGACAGGGTGGATAGGTAATTGTCCTCTAAATGGTCTCAATAAACTAATATGAAATGTATTATGAATTTTCCAATGTGATGGCAGTTCTAACTTGAATGCATTGTCATTAATCTTATGAATAATTCTAAATGGTCCGTAGAATCTAGGAGCTAATTTGACAACTGGATGTCTATCTACACTTTGCAGTCTACGCTTTTCTATTCTAAGCCAAACATAATCATCAACTTTGAAATTCATGGCTTGTCTTTTCTTGTTGGCTTGTTTGGTATATGATTGTTGGGCTTTAGCAATCATATCCTTGACCTCATCAAAAATAGTGTTATGCATAACAGCAATATCATCGGCACTTTGTATTTTATTAGACAAAGATGCAACAGGTGTAGATAATCTATGTCCATAAATAACTTCAAAAGGTGCTTTCTTTGTAGATGTGTGCGGTGTATTATTGTAAGCAAACTGTAATAAATGTAAATGAGTATCCCATGTCTGAGGTTTAGAGATAGTGTATGCACGTAAAAGATCTAGAATGGTGCTATTTGTGGCTTCTGTTTGTCCATTTGTTTCTGGGTGAAATGCAGATGAGAAATCAATCTTTGTGCCTAGATTTGCAAACAGTGTAATCCAAAAATTATTACAAAATCTAGAATCTCTATCTGAAATAATCACTTTCGGCAATCCATGGTTAGTAAAGACAGTTTTCAAAAATAACTGTGCTGCTTGTGATGCTGTTAAAGTTTTCTTACATGCAATGAAATATGCTTGCTTACTAAATCTATCTACAATTGTCCAAATCATGTCATGGTTAGATTTAGTATTTGGTAAACCAGTAATGAAATCCATAGATATATGTTCCCAAGGTTTAGATGGAATAGATAAAGGCATTGATAACCCATACTGTTTACCATGATGTCTTTTTATTCTTTGACAAATCAAACATTCAGAAACAAAATTAGATACATCTGCATCCATATGCGGCCAATAAAAATCTTCAGTTAACATGCGTAATGTAGAAATGATACCTCTATGACCTTGATATGGGGGACAATGAATTTCATTCAAAACAAAAGATCGGAATGGAATAGTAACACACAGTCTCTTTTCAAAGAGCAGGAATCCATCATTATATGACAATGAATCAACAGGAATGAAATTATTTTGAACTAATTTTTGCCAATCAGAATGAAAAGTAATATCCTGGTGATATGTGTCTTTCATAGCAATCAAAGAATCAAAAGATATGATAGAAATGTTATGAATTGCAGGTCTTCTACTCAATGCATCAGCAACTACATTTTCTTTTCCAGGTTGGTATTGAATGATAGGATGGAAACTTTGAATGAATGAAGCCCATTTGATATGACGGTCAGAAATTTGGGGTTGGCTAAGTAGATGTCTAATGCTTTGCTGATCGGTCTTTATCATGAATTCTGAACCCATTAAATAATGCTTCCATTGTTTTAATGCTTGGACAACTGCTAAGAGTTCCTTGTCATAAGTGGAATATTTGAGCTCAGAGGGTTTCAGCTTAGAACTAGAATATGCTATTGGATGGTTGTCTTGCATAAGCACGGCTCCGATTCCTGATCCGCTAGCATCGGTCACAACTAGAAAGAATGGTCTGTTAAAGTCAGGCAATTGTAGAACAGGGGCTTTGGTCAATGCACGTTTGAGTAAATCAAAGGATTTCTGCTGGTTTTCAGTCCATTGATAAACAATGCCTTTCTTAAGAAGTTTGGTCAGTGGTAAAGCAAGTAATGAGAAGTTACGTACAAACTTCCTATAGAAACTACCAAGACCAAGGAATGAGCGTAATTCATGTACATTTTTAGGAACAGGCCAATGCAATATTGCATCAATTTTCTTAGGATCAACTTTAATTCCTTCTTTTGATACAATATGACCTAGATATTCTATTTCTGTCTTAAAGAATTCACTCTTGTCAGGATTTGCAAACAATTGATTTTCTTTTAGTAATTGAAAAACTAATGATAAATGCTCATAATGCTCTTTTTCACTTTGACTGAACACTAAAATATCATCAAAGAAAACAATCACACAGTATTGATATTTTAGAAAAATACGGTTCATCATTCTACTGAAAGTAGCAGGTGCATTAGTTAATCCAAATGGCATAACTAAAAATTTGTAATGGCCAAACTGTGTCCTGAATGCAGTCTTAAATATGTCGGATCTATCTAGCCTCACCTGATGATATCCAGACTTAAGGTCAATTTTACTAAATATAGAAGATCCTTGCAGTTTGTCCATAAGGTCATCAACTCTAGGTATAGGATACCTATTCTTTACAGTGATCTTGTTTAATGCTCGGTAGTCAATACACATCCGATAAGTATTATTCTTTTTCTTGACTAGGAGCACAGGTGCACCGAATGGAGAACTGCTAGGTCGAATTAAGCCTCTATTTAGTAATTCTTCTACTTGACTCTGGATTTCTTTTTGCTCTATTTGATTGTGCCTATATGGGGCTTTGCAAGGTGGTTGTGTGCCAGGTATTAGGTCAATCTTATGGTCTTCTGGTCGTGATGGTGGTAAACCTGGTGGTAGGTCTTCTGCAAAACAATCCTTAAAATATGCAAGAAATTCCTTATGCCTAGGGTGCGTATGATTTTCCTTTGCATGCAATTCATTCACCCAAATGAGATATGATTTAGTATTCTTGCGTAGTGCACGTTTTGCTTGAGTATGCGAAAGCAGTGGAAACATATGAGATGCATGCATACCAAATAATGTAATAGATTTTCCTTGAAAATTTATATTCATTGTGTGTGTGGAATAATCTATATTGGGATTATGTTGGTGTCTCCATGGCATTCCTAGAATAATGTCGCTAGATTGTAATGGGACAACTAAGAAATTTCTTCTTTCAATATATGGACCAATTTGAATTTCTAAATCTTGAACTTCTTGTGTGCCATTGTACCTAGTGCCTAAAAATGTAGCTTTTATGCGATAGTGCGTAGGTACAGTATGCAATTTCAATTCCTTTACCAATTTTGCTGAAATAAAGTCATGGGTACTACCGTCATCATGCAATATAATTCTTTCTTTTCCATGCACCATACATTTCATAGTCAACAATGAATGTAAAGTAGGCATACCTGGTAAAGTGTCGGAAGTAGTAGTAGGATCATCTTCTTCTTCAGTGAAATCCGGCATATCCTCATGCTCGTCTTCGTCCATAGCTCCAAGGTAGTTGATATGTGCTGATGGCTTCTTTGAATGACAATTTGCTGCGAGATGCCCTGGCTGGTGACACTTATAGCATACGATGGGCTTGGCTTTGGTCACATTATTTGCAATGGCTGGGAGTCTGGGTATATTTGGATTTGATTGTGGAATAGGCTTAGGATTTGGATTGACAGTGGATGGTAATGCAGGTGGTTTAGGCCGATTCTTGCGGAAAGATGGTGATGAGAAACGACCTGGATTAAACCTTCTGAAATTGGAATTGAATTGTTTAGATCCATAATTACCGTTTGCTTGGAATGGCTGTGGTCGTCGATCTCTTCCACGTAACTTATCTTCAGTGTCGTGAGCTAAGGAGATAGCATCTTCAAGGGTAGCAGGCTTGAACATATTCACCTCAGCGTAGTAATGTCCAAGAAGTCGAGACATGTACTTCCGCTTATGTGTCGTCTCTGGTACGTCTTCAAGCATGCGTAGCTGTAGGAGTGCATTCCAAAAACGCTCTGTATACTGTGGAATAGGCTCACGATCGCGCTGTTGAAGTAAATCCCATTGCTTGATAGCCTTCTCATGAAATTGCGGTGGTAGGAAATTTTGCATGAACTTCTTCTTGAAATCTTCCCATGTAGCAGGACATTCTATGCTCTTACGGACTACAGTCCACCAAAGTGATGCTCTATCTATCAGATGATTAGTAACACACTTGATTTTATCTTTCTCAGGATAAGTTTCCTCATGGAAATAGTCATCAAACTGGCTAATGAATGATAAAACAGTCTTTCCTTCTCTTATGCCATTGAAAGTGCGAAACTTGAAACTTCGTTTACTTATCTTGGATTCCTTGCGAATGGTTTGTGCTTCAAGAGTGGCGTCGATGGTACGGCGAATCAGATCTTCAGCTTGAGGTTCTTCTTTATCAGTGGACGCTCCTTGTAGCTTTGTCAATTGCGCTTGCAAGGCTTGCCTAGCTCTTCGCTCTTCGTCCAATTGCAGCATGATAAGATCCAGCTTTTGTTCCATGGTAGGCTCGGGTAGGTCGTCTTCAGCCATAGGATCATCCATATGTGGGGTAGTCATCCTGTAAAACTCAACAAACCTTTCTCACTCAAAATCAGTTAGCGGGATGAGCGTAGCTCAAATTTGGGGTTACAAGGCTATGTATATATATATATATTTTGGGTATTTTCTTCTTCAATTTTCAGAAATTCTACAATATTTCTGTCTCCGTTTGCTGAAAGTACTTCAACGAACTTGTAGATAGGTAGAACAGCTTGCTGCGAACAACTTTCCAGTTCAGAGTTTTTGCATACGAACAAGTCTTCTATGAGTTTTAAGAGTTAGTCAGTTCTGATTTAGTCTGACTTGCAGAGTTGCAGACTTAGCAGACTTGCAGAGTTGTTGACTTGCTAGACTTATCCGATTTGCAGAACTTGCAGGACTTGTTTACAAGTGACTTGCTGAACTTGACTTCTGTAGTGCGAGACCCGGAGTTTATCGACTTGTCAGATCTGTGTGACTTGCAGAGAAAGCTTAATGATTTAAGCTTTGTATTAAGGATTAAGCTTAGAGAGCTTAATGATGGAGTACAGAGGCTGCCGTTTTTGATCGTGGGGGGGGGGGTTCCGTTTTTTCCGCCGTAATTTTCGGGGGCTCCTTCTTGCAAGTCGATTTGAAGATTGGAAGCTTAATAAGCTTCTTAAGCTTTGTTTTAAGCTTTTAAACTAAGCTTTTTTGAAGAAATAGATATGGCTTCTTACTGTTTTATCACGACTTATTCATGGAGATGAGGGAGTGGTCCTCTGCCTGCAGAGATTGGTCCTTCACGATCTGACAGTGGAAATAGGGGTTCTTGATCGCCAGAAGTCTGCCTGTATTGATGGTTCGCGACGAGATTGTCTGTAGAGGCCGTTTGTTCCTGGAGCTCCGCCTTCGCCCGAGATTGGTAGCGATTGGAAGCCCTTGATCTCTGCTCCGCTCTGATACCACTGGTGCGCAGATCGGACGCAGATAGCTCACGTGGTGAATCCCGGAAGGTCCCCAAGAACAAAGTACTCTACTTTTTAGCACAAAAACCCATGTAAAAGCAAGCACGACATGAGACAAGAGACAAATTGGGTTCAATCTCCCCCATGCCTTGTGTGAGCGCTTCACAAAGCATGTATTTAATGTATATTTCCAATCTTCATGCTAAAAAATAGCCCAATTACAAAAATATGACAAGCTTTTTAGCTTTTGAGTTTGCTTTCTACCAAAAATAGGAAAATAAAGCTAATGGACGGTGCCCATAGAGTCTGGCACGCCCAATCTCAATGTCCAAATAGAAATAACATATCCAGGCGCATAAGCGCATACAAAATAATAAATAATCGATGTCTCTATAGACATAACAAAATATAGGCGTGGCGCCTATCAAAATATAGTCCAAAGGTCGAAAACCCGCTAGACTCCAATGCTTTCCTCCGCCACTGCTGCTATCTCTACACATCAACTGAAGCATTCACAATCGTTAGTAAAATAACACAATTAAACCGACAAAAGTGAATACCTAGCAGTCTTCAGCTACATAAATAAATCAACTGGTTAGAAATAAATCCTAACCTTAATTTATTACGAGTGCGCACTCTAAACTCATAAACGTTTATTAATTTAATATGCATTTTGCAGAATCACCCGCTATGGAATCACCCATGTACACACTAAATTAATGAAACGCCCGAAAAGGACAGGCGTCCCCATCAACTTCTCACACAAAGAATCCTCTTTGCGTATGAGCCCCGGTCATCTAAGTTTACGGAATCCACCGTAAAGCCTCACGGAATCCACCGTGGAATATGCCTCCTGGCATCAAGCACTTGAAGAGGTTGCAAGGGTATTGAAAGATCATGTTTCTATTTTCCTTGGTAAGGAAAAATCCTCCATGTAAACTTGGAGAAGAAAAGATTGTGTATATCTCTCTCTCATATAGGGTAAAAATTTGAAAGGAAATTAGAATCTTACATCTAGATCTTTAGAACATATCTATATGATGATTTTTTGGATTGGAAGAGTTTCAATGAAAATAGACAAAGGGGTGAGAAGATGACACTTATGTATAGGGTGATGATTAAATGCCAAGTAATTGATCACACGGGTTTTGGATATATGGACCCATGTTTCATGATGAAAAGTGAAACTTGAGATAGTGTTATTAATAAATTTTGGATATTGATTTTGTCAATAAAAAGTTTCTACTTCATCATCTTCTCTTCTTGGTTCTTCACTTTTTGAACTCTCACAACCAAAGGTCCACAAGCCGCATACACATAAAAATCTTCCCCACATCTTTGGCAAACCCAATGTGAAATTGACTAGGGTAAGTTTTCTAATATGGAATTCCAATTGGATGTAGATGGCATTTTCAAGGATTTAAGAACCCAATTGAATCCAGACATGGTTTATAAAGTGGATGTCATGTAGCTATTTCATACATTTGCAACATGTATGTAGCAATAAGAAGTTGCAAAAGCTACTAAAAGGATGGAGGATTTGGCCATAGAGGTGTCTGTATTAATAGAAAATGAGTTGGATATCTTTGATGAGTGGGATATGACAAAATATTTCAAAATTTATGATAGGGAGATGCAACTACAAGGTTTCCTAGAAGATCAAAGGATAGTGTATTTTGAACGAATTGTGAAAAGAAAAATTAGGACGCAAGTTTAAGACATATGGTTCAACTTGGGAGAATTTCAAGCATACTCTTAAAAAATAGTAGTTTAGGTTGGATCTACAAGAAGATGAAGATCTAGAGTTGGGTTGTGAAGATGATTTAGAATAGCATGTAATAAAGATTGTGCATGATAACCTTGGAAATTTGCTACTTGCTTCTTATGATGCTATTTTGGATACTAAAGATCTAGATGACTTGCATAATATAGATGTGGTCTTTATAGATGCTTGTGCTAAATTTTCTAATGATACATAGATGCAAATACCTTCTCAAGGTGCTTACCATATGGAGGAGTTATTCAATGATACAATCATACTATTTGAAGGTGTGCAAGGTATGCATGCTTTATTTGTTGATGCAAATATGCTATCTATTGATGCTAAAGAATGTGGAAGATATCATGATAGTAGTTGCTTTGTTTAATAATGTAAATGAGGCAATGGCTTGCATGCCAATGATGCTTAGTTTATGAGTACACATGATAGCTTGTATAGAATGCATATGATGTTTTCAATAGGGATGCAGAAGATATGGATGTTATGAATGAGGATACAATTGTGAAGATTGCATATGTTAGTCAATCTGTGCAAGACACCAAAGAAGGTGCTCTTCAAGGTCTATTAGTGCACTGTGTCAAGGGACATATGTGGTAGGCCCTAAACCATATGGGTTTGAGTAAAGAGACAAGATAGAAGCGACTCATGAAATTCTATAATTCAAATCAAATAAAACTCTAACAATTTCTCTCAACAACAATTCCACATTGTTGAGAGATAGGCATGTGAACCCTACGTATGCAAGGGTGGATAAAGGTAATTGGGTGTGAATGAATTAGAGGGCAGGGGGAAACCCTAACTCTAGCCATCTAGAGGCTATATAAACAACCTAAAGGCCACTCTCAATGTAGAGGATAGTGTACTAGTTATACTTGTGAAGAACTCACTAAGCAAGATCTTCTTCTTGTACTTGAGCTCTCTCTCTCCCTCTTGTGCACACTCTCATGCTCTCACTCTTATATTTCAACAGGGTATCATAGCCATCTCTAATCGAACAAGCTTTGTTCTACTCCATTTCCCACTAAGTGCACATGAGCATGCCATTTTCTCATTATACATCTTTACCTCCATAGTTGCATGCCATACCCGCTTTTGTTGGAGGACCTGGGGTGAACAAAAGAGAGCATATTTTTCCTTAATTTCTCCTAGCTCAAGGCACTTTAGCATGCCACAACAATCCTCAACATTAGGCATCCAAAAGGACACCGTTATTAGAATTTCTGAATTTATAGTGATACAACAATGGCAATGGCAATTTCCAAGCATAGTAATGGATTACTTGAGATTAGGATACCTATAGTGATACTTTTCTCTTTTTCTTGTGGCATCAACATGTTTCCATAAAAATTGAGCACATCACATCAAGAAATTCCAAGCATAGTAGAGGATTACTTGAGATTAGGATAATTTTGGGACCTAGGTGGTTTTACACCAGGCCCCCATTGACCACATGTTATATGTTCAAATGAGGATATTTTCTCTTTTTGTTGTGGCATCAACATGTTTTCATATAGAATTGACCACATGTTATATGTTTCAGGATATTTTCTCTTTTTGTTGTGGCATCAACATGTTTTCATATAGAATTGAGAACATCACATTAAGAAATTCCAAGCATAGTAGTGGATTACTTGAGATTAGGATAAATTTTAAAAATTTCCAAGCCTAATGGATTACTTGAGATTAGGATACCTATAGTGATATGTAAAACCAGTTGCCTTACATTGTAGGAAAAGAGTAAGGAAACATCCTACTACATGAGGTGAAGTAACTATCTAATGTTGTCATATGCTTACTCATGAGATCATCTTATCTTCCTCTAAGAATTTTTTTCTCATTGTTGTGATGCCACTTTCATTTGGATAATTTTAGGCTAGAAAGACTTTTCCAAAAGATAGGAATGTGAAAATGGAAGATGACATTGGCTAGAGAGTCTTGTGTATAGTGCATATCAAGAATCAAATAATAATAACTTGATTAGAAAGTAAATGAAAGAATCATATGCAATCTTTTCTTGAGAAGTGATGTCAAACATTCATAGAGTGATTGACTATACTTGCACTACTAATGAGGGATATTGAAAGGATCTACCAGTAATATTTGAAATTTTCGCTTTTTTTTATAGATCTATTGCATGCTCCAATATAATGAGATAAAATCTCGATTTTATAATTCGAGAAATAATTGTCACTTTTTATTTGGAAGAGCTCGCACATGAATTAAGATTTAGGACCCTATTGACACATGCATGATACCACAAAGTTATATTGAAATAAAAATTATATATAAAATTATCACACTATAATATATGAAGGATATGCCAATGAAATTGAATACAAAAATATGCACAAAATTTTTAAAATGTTAGGCACCACCATCAAAATAGGCATCGATAAAAGATTCACTCTCTATATGCTAGTATATGCATCTAAATAAGTGTAATGGAATAAATCTTGAGAAAATATATTATATATAGACACAAATTATTGATGCAAATTTTGACGATTGCAAGAAAACATACCTGTAACGTGTCCACTAGAATCCTCTAGGACACGTCTTAGCAGTCCATCGGAAAGGTTGTCTAGAAAACTCCACCCGGCACTCCCACGGAATGTTGCGGGTTTTGCAATCTAGGACTTTCCGCGTCTGCCACGTAACGGAAGCGTCCTGGCCGTTCCCACTAGGATCGACTGGGATTGTTTGGTCATTTTACTAACAGCGACTAGCGTCAGACCTGATCGAACTACTTTACGCAGAAACGCTAGGTCTGAAGCGGATTCATGCTGCACTTGGTTCAAGGAGAATGGGAAACGAGAGGGATGCAAGGCTCAACCTCTCTGCCAAAAGGCATAGTCCCATTCCGTTCCCCTAAAACAGCTTGAATCGGGTAATCGATAACTCCGAGTCATCGTTCTCATTACTTGTTTCGGTGATGTCGATCGTCCTTCTGTTCGTCGAATGCTTTGAGAAAAGTTCCTGGCTAACCGGGACCACCCATCCATAGGACGGACCCATGGTCCATCCTCCGCACTTTCCTCGGTTTGTTTTAGTTATGTAATTACCTACCACATCAGTTTGCAATATACAAGCAGCTTCTTTGATTAACCCTGTTATGCACTGGTTCCTTCACGTAATCTTATCACAGGACATAAAGAAAACAATGCCAAACAACTTCTTTATTATCATTTTATCCTTTTATCTTTGAAGTACAAGGAGTTCCCGCCTGTAGGCGTATTCATAATCCGCCCGAAGGCTATCCAGTAATCCACCAGGGATCACTAACCCAAGTTTCCGCCCATAGACTAGTATGCGGGCCTCGAGATCCAATCCCGAGTCACGTTAGTCTCTTGTGCAGGACCCGGAAGGCGAGGGATTTACAGCCAGAGCCCCCCCTGGCACCCAAGCGTCCTCCTGCTCCAAGCAGAACTCAACGGAGAGACCTCTCACGGCGGGTTCGGTCCACGTTCCCCGCGCGGTTAACAACCCCCTTGGTTAGGGTTAGGCAGGCAGTCGGGGGTAACTGAAGCTGCCTCTCCCTTCAGGCTTCAACGTGAAGTATTTAGATATGTTTTCCTCCTTTAGTTCATTGAGCAAACAATGCAAACAGTGCTTTCTAAACTACTACAAGCACAATCAAATTCCAATGGTCGTTTGGTTGGCAAACTGTTAAGGAGTGACTCCTTTCCTCCGAATGCAACCTGCATTCGATCCGGAATCAATTGCAACTTGGCAAGATTCCTATCATTCTTGGGTTAGGGTCATACCCTACCAATGCTTAAGGTTTTTCTTTGGCAGGATCCAGCGACCATGTCACTTTAGTTTATTGTCGGGTCATTCGCAAATACCTAACTTTCCTTTTCCTTGGCAATTATTCCCCAAGAAAAGTGAGTAACAGGATGATTACTCATCCTCTTGTAAATTAACTTGCCAACCTCATTTCGAGAGATGACAAAACACTCTTATGGACAACTCTCAAGTCTATACAATGTTGCAGCTTTTTGCACATGTATTGCATCTAATTCCACGGAATCATTCCATTGCTTAGTGTTTTCCGTTCACGGAATTTACCCCAGTCGAGTAACAGGGTTTTAGGGTATCCCCAAATCATTCCTAATTAGGTTGGCCCATGGTTCTAGAAATATGCAAATCCGTCGGAGTTTCATCATGATCCTTAGGATAAAACCTTAGATCATTTCATACATGAACATCCAATTGCTTCGACATTTTGTGAACGTGTGTAGGATCTTTAGATTCACGTTTTTTGTCTAAAGCTAGGTCAAATTATTATTGCACTAAATCCTAGTTAGCAATTGGAATACCTATCATACCGACGGAGCCATACCCATATGAGTCCCTTGTGGTTTAGGTTACTTAGTCACTTCAATTATACCTATCTTGCGATGAGGATGATCCTTCTAAAGGTAATAAACTAAATCTAACGGAGAGCAATAGATACAATTCCACCAATATGCGTAAACATGCGATTGATTGCCTCTACGTATCACATGGTTCATGATAACTTTATCTTTCCTTGGTAAGGTAAAATGCTTGCCAATCTGTACGCTAACTTTCCTAGGTCCTGCTAGGATTTACCAATTAATCATGCCTACTACTTTGTAGTCTATACTTTCGAATCCTATGCTTTGACGAACCATGCAATCTTTCCTAAATGCGGTTTCTAATGAATGACGTTATCGCATGATGACTATGCAATATGCAACATTCTCCTAGCTACGAAGTAGTTAATGAAACTTATACAAAGCTAGTGTTAACTTATTCCATCTTACAGGCTATTTGCAAGATCATACGTTCATTTTAGTATTCTATTATTTCTTTCCGGATAATACCTTATGGTGCTAACCTTTTCCTATGAAATCATTGCGAGAAGTATGTTGCCTAATGTGCGGCACACACTTATTCCTACCATGTCTAGGACGAAAGAGAATGCATTTACAAATTCCATTTCTTTGCCTAATTTTAGACTCATTACTTTGATAATGCACCAAAAACTACATGCCACTAGCCTTCTAAGGTGGATAACTCGTTCAAATTCATGATATTTTTCAATCTTGCCTAATGTTCAGGAGATGCTTTATCACATGTATTTCTTTCCAATTTCCGTATGCATTAAAATTAAACGTAAAAATTCAATTTCCTCTATGAGCTAAGCGCGTCTAATCATGCGAGAATAACTCGAAAGAACCTGGACTTGTGGGCTCGGGGAGATGTCCACTTGTACATTCGGAGATGAGCCTTCCGCGGTCGCACCTTGTGATCTTTTTGGAGCCATCGTAGTCGTAAATTTGACTTCCGATTTTCCTTTGTGGTCTACGGAGTGACGGCCCTCGGAATGCGGCCTTCCGACCTCTGCCTTTATCCTTGTATGCGGGAGATTTCCTTTTCGGGATGGTGCTTTCGGCAAAGGCTTTAGGAGTCTTTCAAGAAAACTCGAATCGGCACGGAATTTAATCTCGGACGGCTTGCGGCTTTAAAATCTTCTTGCGAAAGCCTTTTCGATGGGTCTTGCGGGGGTCTTTATGACTTCACCGTCCCCTCTTGAAAGTCCCGGGAAGGGTATGAAGAGATCTTCTTGGAAATGGGGTGGGAAGGGGCCTTAAGGAGGCCCCCCCTCTTAGAAGCTTCTAAAGAAGCTTCTAAGAAGCTTCTGAGCTTCCACAGAAGCACGTGGGGGGGGGGGGGGGGTCGTGATCAGCGTGGCGGGGCGGCCTGAGCGGGCCGGCGATCTGAGCGGCAGCGATGGCGGCTGGCGGACAAGGCTGGGCGACTGTAGCGCGGCGTCGGCGGCGACCTCACCTTCTTCTCCTCCACGGCTCGTCCTCTCCTTCAGCTCCTCTCCCACAGTCCTCCCTTCCAACACACCCCCTTGATGGGGGGTGTTTATATAGGCATGGGGGTGGGGAAGAGGGCCTCCACACACGTGGAGGACTCCCCTCATGCAGTCCCTCACTTGGCCATCCCCCCTCCACACTCCCTCTCCTCCAGCCATGCATCGGCTGGGGGAAGGGATAATAGAAAAAAAATTTGCCTTAATTTATCCTATTGCCCTTCCCAAGCGGTCGTTCCCTTGCGATTATACGGTCTTCAACCCTGGCTTTTAATTATCGACGTGGAGACCTCGTGAATGGTATGGTTTAAGTTACTAATAACTTGAGAAGTAGGGAATACCTTTGCACAGGGTTTACACCGCGTGCGGACAGTTAATATTTACGGTACGGAGTGTGCGGAAATATTACATTCTCTCCCCCTTAGAAGAATCGAGATGTCCTCATCTCGAGATAAACTGGGGATATTGAAGATTGAGAGAGCTTTCATCCATCCAGGTAGCATCCTCTTCGGGGTAATCTTTCCACTGGACGAGGCATTCTCTCAAGGTTCTAGATCTCAACTGTCTCTCCCTAACATCTAAAATCTTTTCCGGCCTTAGTTCAAGGATTCCTTGACTAGGCATTACAATTTGTTGGTCATCAAGTACATGATTTGGGTTGGGTACATACTTTTTTAAGAGACTAATATGGAATACATTGTGAACTTTTAGGTTATCAGGAAGTTGCAATTTATAAGCATTGGGTCCTAGGCATTTGAGGATTTTATACGGACCGCAATACCTTGGACTTAGCTTCTTGCATTTTCCTAGAGATAAAGAACTCTTTTTCGGCCGTACACGAATGAAGACCATGTCTCCTTCTCCGAAGATCCTCTCTTGGCGCTTCAAATCCGCATATGCCTTTTGTCTATCTTTGGCTGCTTGTATGTCTTGTCTTATTGACCTTATTTGGTCATCCATGTCCTCCAACATTTGTCTTGAAGCTTCCACCCTTAGGGTAGGATCAGAAAAATTTAGAGGACTTCGACAATCATGACCATACAATGCCTGAAAAGGAGTCATTTGAATGCTCTGCTGATAAGAAGCATTGTAAGCAAATTCTACTAACGACAAATATTAAATCCATCTCTTTGGTTCTCGACAGCAGTAAGCCCTAAGCATATCCTCAATGATTTGATTTACTCGCTCTGTTTGTCCATCTGTTTGGGGATGGTAGGCAGTGCTAAAACAGAGCTGAGTTCCAATAGCTTCAAAGATAGCTCTCCAGAAGTGAGAAGTGAAAAGAGAATCTCGATCGCTAATGATCCTTCTAGGTAACCCATGTAGCTTGAATATTTCCTTGATAAACACTCTTGCAATATCGGAAGCTTTATAGTTTGTCTTTACTGGAATCAGGTGTGCAACCTTAGTAAGCATGTCAACTACAACCATAATGGAGTTGTATCCTCCTTGGACTTGGGGTAAGCCCACCACAAAATCCATACTGATGAATTCCCATTTCATTTGGGGAATGTCAAGTGGTTGTAATTTTCCTGGCATCATGACATGTTCAGCCTTGATGCGTTGGCAAGACAAACATTCAGTGACATATTTGAGGACGTCACCTTTGAGCCTCTCCCAATGATAGCTCTTCCTGACTGCATTAAGAGTCTTTGCATAGTCGGGATGTCCTGCGAAAGGGGAGTCATGAGCTTCCCACAATATCTTCTGCTTAAGTGACTGGCTTGCTGGTATACATAGCCTTGTTCTATAGTAAATGAGTCCATTGTCAATAGAAAATTCATGATACTTTGCCTGCAACTTCGGATTCTGATCCTTGGTAGATATTTCTTTTATCATTGCTTGGTAGGCTAAGTCATGGCATGCTTCCTCTCTAGCTAATTCGAGTATAGGGTTGCTTGGCATAGATACCTTTGTAGCCAGAGATCTGGCCATTGATGGATTCTGCAAGATTAGGGAGTTTAGGAATGCCTTGCGACTGAGTGCATCGGCAACCACATTCTCCTTTCCTGGCCGATACTTGATTTCAAAATCATATTCCTCGAATACTTCAATCCATCGACGTTGCCTCATGTTGAGCTCGTTCTGGGTAAAAATCCATTTGAGACTCTTATGATCGGTTACTAGAGTGAACTTATTTCCCAACAGATAGTGTCTCCAAAGCTTTAGAGCATGGATGACAGCTAATAACTCCAGGTCATGAGTGGCATAATTCTTTTCGTGACTCTTCAATTTCCTTGAAGAATAAGCTATTGGATGACCTTCCTGCATAAGAACACACCCCAAGGCAAGAATGCTAGCATCAGTTACTACCTCGAACTCCTTACTGAGATCAGGAAGTCTCAGAATAGGTGCTGATACCAAACACTGCTTCAATTGGTCGAAACTATTTTGCTCGGGAGTTGACCATGTAATAGAAGTCTGCTTCTTTAGTAAGTCGGTAAGAGGTGCTGCAATCAAAGCATAGTTTTTGATAAAGATCCTATACCATCCTGTCAAGCCAAGAAAACTACGTATCTCTTTGACAGATACTGGTGTTGGCCATTCAAGCACATCTCTGACTTTGGCTGGATCTACTGATATTCCTTCAGATGATACGATGAATCCTAGATATTCAATCTGCCGTTTGAAGAATGCACACTTCTTCATTTTTGCATACAACTTATGAGACCTCATTGTCTCCAAAACAATCCGTAGTTGAGGTTCATGATCTTCTTCCTGTTTAGAATAGACTAAAATGTCATCGAAGAAGACAAGCACGAAATCATCAAGATATGGCCTAAAAATATCCTGCATTAACCTATTGAAAGTGGTAGGTGCATTTGTAAGTCCGAATGACATAACCAAGAATTCAAAGTGCCCATATCTTGTATTGAAGGCCGTTTTTGGAATATCCTCATCCTTGATCCTGATTTGATAGTAGCTTGACCTGAGATCAATTTTGGAGAAGATCTTTGCACCTTGAAGGTGGTCAAGAAGCTCATCTAGGAATAGGGTACTTGTTCTTGACTGTTGATTGATTCAACCCACGGTAATCAATACATAGTCGAAGTGTCCCATCTTTCTTTTTCTGAAATAGGACTAGAGCTCCCCATGGTGAATTGCTAGGCCTGATGTAGCCTTGGTTTAACAGTTGCTTGAGTTGCTCCTTCAACTCAATAGCCTCTGGAATGGACATTCTGTAAGGTCTCTTTGCAATTGGCGCAGCTCGAGGTATTAGCCTTATTTCATGATCAACTTCTCTTGGAGGTGGAAGTTCAGTTAATTCCTCAGGGAACATGTCAGCGTATTCTTTTAGCCAAGAGGGTCCCTCATGAGCCTCTTGCTTTTGATCCAACTTGTTGAGTTTGATCAAATAAACGGGTAATCCTTTCCTAACCCCTTTTATGATCCGCGATACCTTGGCTAATTGGATTCTCGGCACTCCTGCCTCACCTTGAGTCGTAACAAACTCTCTGTCAGAGTTTCGAAAGGAAACTTGACCCTTTCCACAGTGGATGTGAGCGTCATTGGGCTTAAGCCAATCCATCCCGAGTAGACACTCATGGATGCCTAAGTTCATGACTCTGAATTTGACTGAGGTTTTCTTTCCTCCCAGATAGAACTCCTCCTTAGCAGTTTGCCTAGCACAAGTTACCTCACGACCGTTTGCCAATTCCACAAGTAGGATAGGTGCTTCTATTGTGGCTATTCCTAATCTCTTAGCACACGCTGGTGAGATAAAGGAATGCGTACTGCCACAATCAATCAAGGTTTTGAAATTTTTACCTTGATAGTCCGACGGCGTTTGAATTACCGAGAACTGGCAATTCGGGCCCTTCCTGTGTAAAGCGGCATGGACTGTTGCTCTTTCGAATTTCGCTTCCATAGTCGGGTCTTCCTCTTCTTCCGCATTACATCTTTGCCTAGTGGTAATGCAGGCAGCTCTTCCTCTACCACGGGTGGCGGCTCCCTGCCCGCGGCCAGTACCTTGACGGTGTCCCTCGCTAAGCTTGGGACATTCCCTTCTGAAGTGACCGAGTCCATTGCAGTGGAAACATCGGATGTTTCGGCCATTACCGTGAGTAGGAACAAAGTTGTTGACGTTATTTGTCCTTGCTTTCTTCCTTTGTCCCTGATTGTGGCCTTGAACTCTCTTAACCTGAGGTCTGAATGCTCCTCTGCTTGGGTTGCTATAAGTCCAGTTCTTAATACTCCTTGGTTTAGCTTGCACTTCCTGAATTATAGGTGCTGCTCGAATGAGTGCATCCTGAAGATCTGATGGTCTCATAGATTCGAGACGGGTATTTACAGGTGGATTTAAGCCTGCGCAAAATTTGGACACCTGCTGTGTCGTGTCCATTTGTGGCGCATACTTCAAGAGTGAGACAAACTTAGAATAGTATGCGTTAAGAGTGAGTCCTAACTGTTTTAGCTCATATAACTCATTCATTTTCTGAGTACGATATGCGGGTGGCAGATATCTCCCTTGCACGGCTTTCTTTAACTTCTCCCAGGTAACGGACCCCTCTGAAATCCCTTGATCCCTGCACCATTGTTTCCACCATAGTCTGGCTTCACCAGTGAGTTTTAATTTGGCGAGCATGGCCTGATTGGTAGGTGCAGTGCCAGCGGCTTCGAAGTAGTCCTCCATAGATTCAATCCAAATCTCAGCGTCTGACTGGACGAATCTGCCTCTCCCGTCAAACTCGGGTGGCTTAATCTGTTTGAGGAGGAACTTCTTCTCCTGGATCACAGTCGTACTTGCTGTAGGGGGCGAATTTGGAAATTGTACCTGGGGTTGCGCCTGGGTAGAAAGTTCTTAACGTTATTATATGATAATTGACATTAGCTTATCCTTAGTTCAACTATTTCGTAACTCATGAAGCTATTTAACTTTTTTGCAACAACCTTGATGCACAATCGGATAGTGATAAAAGAAGTCCTTATTCATTTTTATATGGCGTAGCCTCATACAACATCTCGAGTGATGATAATCCAATCATTACATTTAGTTTGGGGAGAACAACATTGTATTGGATTTGTCTACAGGAACTGTGTAATAGTAGGGTTTTGGGTCATGTATCTTTAGGAATCGATAATTCATCGGAAGTTCGGGATATCCTTTCCGCTGGAAACCATACTTCCCATGGCGGCCCAATACCTTAATTCTATCAGCTGGAATTACACGGGTTACTTCCTCATAAACATATGAGTTTAATTCAACTCTACGACCTCGAATATGCAAAGTTGAATTCACGTGAGCTTCCACAAAAATGAACAGCTTCACGACTTTCAAATCTTCCAACCACTTGATCCTCTTCAGGTTGGTTTGTAGATAAGTGAACCGGTGGGCAGCTATGTAGTAGATTCCTGAAGACCCAGTCCATCTTCGCTCTATATATAGAGGTGATGGGTTATAAATCTGTTCCAAGATGTTCATCATTTCAATTCTCTGCCTATAATGCGGAGAATGCATCGCAGTCATGAACATGATCCGGAACACCAAAAACTTATTCCACGCCTCGTAATTCTGCAAGACAGTATTGAAGATGAGAATATGTTTGGACAGGAACAAATTCTTTACTTCACTTCTAATGAAATCTTATGAAAACAATTCCATTATAAGTCGGCTCTGATACCAACTGTAACGTGTCCACTAGAATCCTCTAGGACACGTCTTAGCAGTCCATCGGAAAGGTTGTCTAGAAAACTCCACCCGGCACTCCCACGGAATGTTGCGGGTTTTGCAATCTAGGACTTTCCGCGTCTGCCACGTAACGGAAGCGTCCTGGCCGTTCCCACTAGGATCGACTGGGATTGTTTGGTCATTTTACTAATAGCGACTAGCGTCAGACCTGATCGAACTACTTTACGCAGAAACGCCAGGTCTGAAGCGGATTCATGCTGCACTTGGTTCAAGGAGAATGGGAAACGAGAGGGATGCAAGGCTCAACCTCTCTGCCAAAAGGCATAGTCCCATTCCGTTCCCCTAAAACAGCTTGAATCGGGTAATCGGTAACTCCGAGTCATCGTTCTCATTACTTGTTTCGGTGATGTCGATCGTCCTTCTGTTCGTCGAATGCTTTGAGAAAAGTTCCCGGCTAACTGGGACCACCCATCCATAGGACGGACCCATGGTCCATCCTCCGCACTTTCCTCGGTTTGTTTTAGTTATGTAATTACCTACCACATTAGTTTGACATATACAAGCAGCTTCTTTGATTAACCCTGTTATGCACTGGTTCCTTCACGTAATCTTATCACAGGACATAAAGAAAACAATGCCAAACAACTTCTTTATTATCATTTTATCCTTTTATCTTTGAAGTACAAGGAGTTCGCGCCTGTAGGCGTATTCATAATCCGCCCGAAGGCTATCCAGTAATCCACCAGGGATCACTAACCCAAGTTTCCGCCCATAGACTAGTATGCGGGCCTCGAGATCCAATCCCGAGTCACGTTAGTCTCTTGTGCAGGACCCGGAAGGCGAGGGATTTACAGCCAGAGCCCCCCCTGGCACCCAAGCGTCCTCCTGCTCCAAGCAGAACTCAACGGAGAGACCTCTCACGGCGGGTTCGGTCCACGTTCCCGGCGCGGTTAACAACCCCCTTGGTTAGGGTTAGGCAGGCAGTCGGGGGTAACTGAAGCTGCCTCTCCCTTCAGGCTTCAACCTGAAGTATTTAGATATGTTTTCCTCCTTTAGTTCATTGAGCAAACAATGCAAACAGTGCTTTCTAAACTGCTACAAGCACAATCAAATTCCAATGGTCGTTTGGTTGGCAAACTGTTAAGGAGTGACTCCTTTCCTCCGAATGCAACCCGCATTCGATCCGGAATCAATTGCAACTTGGCAAGATTCCTATCATTCTTGGGTTAGGGTCATACCCTACCAATGCTTAAGGTTTTTCTGTGGCAGGATCCAGCGACCATGTCGCTTTAGTTTATTGTCGGGTCATTCGCAAATACCTAACTTTCCTTTTCCTTGGCAATTATTCCCCAAGAAAAGTGAGTAATAGGATGATTACTCATCCTCTTGTAAATTAACTTGCCAACCTCATTTCGAGAGATGACAAAACACTCTTATGGACAACTCTCAAGTCTATACAATGTTGCAGCTTTTTGCACATGTATTGCATCTAATTCCACGGAATCATTCCATTGCTTAGTGTTTTCCGTTCACGGAATTTACCCCAGCCGAGTAACAGGGTTTTAGGGTATCCCCAAATCATTCCTAATTAGGTTGGCCCATGGTTCTAGAAATATGCAACTCCGTCGGAGTTTCATCATGATCCTTAGGATAAAACCTTAGATCATTTCATACATGAACATCCAATTGCTTCGACATTTTGTGAACGTGTGTAGGATCTTTAGATTCACGTTTTTTGTCTAAAGCTAGGTCGAATTATTATTGCACTAAATCCTAGTTAGCACTTGGAATACCTATCATACCGACGGAGCCATACCCATATGAGTCCCTTGTGGTTTAGGTTACTTAGTCACTTCAATTATACCTATCTTGTGACGAGGATGATCCTTCTAAAGGTAATAAACTAAATCTAACGGAGAGCAATAGATACAATTCCACCAATACGCGTAAACATGCGATTGATTGCCTCTACGTATCACATGGTTCATGATAACTTTATCTTTCCTTGGTAAGGTAAAATGCTTGCCAATCTGTACGCTAACTTTCCTAGGTCCTGCTAGGATTTACCAATTAATCATGCCTACTACTTTGTAGTCTATACTTTCGAATCCTATGCTTTGATGAACCATGCAATCTTTCCTAAATGCGGTTTCTAATGAATGACGTTATCGCATGATGACTATGCAATATGCAACATTCTCCTAGCTACGAAGTAGTTAATGAAACTTATACAAAGCTAGTGTTAACTTATTCCATCTTATAGGCTATTTGCAAGATCATACGTTCATTTTAGTATTCTATTATTTCTTTCCGGATAATACCTTATGGTGCTAACCTTTTCCTATGAAATCATTGCGAGAAGTATGTTGCCTAATGTGCGGCACACACTTATTCCTACCATGTCTAGGACGAAAGAGAATGCATTTATAAATTCCATTTCTTTGCCTAATTTTAGACTCATTACTTTGATAATGCACCAAAAACTACATGCCACTAGCCTTCTAAGGTGGATAACTCGTTCAAATTCATGATATTTTTCAATCTTGCCTAATGTTCAAGAGATGCTTTATCACATGTATTTCTTTCCAATTTCCGTATGCATTAAAATTAAACGTAAAAATTCAATTTCCTCTATGAGCTAAGCGCGTCTAATCATGCGAGAGTAACTCGAAAGAACCTGGACTTGTGGGCTCGGGGAGATCTCCACTTGTACATTCGGAGATGAGCCTTCCGCGGTCGCACCTTGTGATCTTTTTGGGGCCATCGTAGTCGTAAATTCGACTTCCGATTTGCCTTTGTGGTCTACGGAGTGACGGCCCTCGGAATGCGGCCTTCCGACCTCTGCCTTTATTCTTGTATGCAGGAGATTTCCTTTTCGGGATGGTGCTTTCGGCAAAGGCTTTAGGAGTCTTTCAAGAAAACTCAAATCGGCACGGAATTTAATCTCGGACGGCTTGCAGCTTTAAAATCTTCTTGCAAAAGCCTTTTCGATGGGTCTTGCGGGGGTCTTTATGACTTCACCGTCCCCTCTTCAAAGTCCCGGGAAGGGTATGAAGAGATCTTCTTGGAAATGGGGTGGGAAGGGGCCTTAAGGAGGCCCCCCCTCTTAGAAGCTTCTAAGAAGCTTCTGAGCTTCCACAGAAGCACGTGGGGGGGGGGGGTCATGATCAGCGTGGCGGGGCGGCCTGAGCGGGCCGGCGATCTGAGCGGCAGCGATGGCGGCTGGCGGACAGGGCTGGGCGACTGCAGCGCGGCGTCGGCGGCGACCTCACCTTCTTCTCCTCCACGGCTCGTCCTCTCCTTCAGCTCCTCTCCCACAGTCCTCCCTTCCAACACACCCCCTTGATGGGGGGTGTTTATATAGGCATGGGGGTGGGGAAGAGGGCCTCCACACACGTGGAGGACTCCCCTCATGCAGTCCCTCACTTGGCCATCCCCCCCTCCACACTCCCTCTCCTCCATCCATGCATCGACTGGGGGAAGGGATAATAGAAAAAAAATTTGCCTTAATTTATCCTATTGCCCTTCCCAAGCGGTCGTTCCCTTGCGGTTATACGGTCTTCAACCCCGGCTTTTAATTATCGACGTGGAGACCTCGTGAATGGTATGGTTTAAGTTACTAATAACTTGCGAAGTAGGGAATACCTTTGCACAGGGTTTACACCGCGTGCGGACAGTTAATATTTACGGTACGGAGTGTGCGGAAATATTACAATACCCACATGTACATTGGCAAATACGATTTTAAAAATGAAGGGATTTGACACTTTCTAGTGTAGAAAAAAAATAAAATCAAGGATTTGGCTCTTTGCAAGGCCAAATTCCTATTATACATGTAGACACAAGCCTAATTGGAATTGTGTGGGTAGTTGGATAGGACAATGAAAAGAGTGATAGATATGCTATGAGACTTTGTGTGAAGGTGCTAATAAATGAGAAGCAAAGAAGATAGCCACAAGTGAGCATTGGGGCATTATAACGACCCTCAAATGTGATAGAGACACTACAAGGAAACACATGTATAGTGACGGCGAGTAGCGACACAGGAATAGCGGCCTCGCTATTTGCGTCGCAAATAGCGACGCCCCACAGGGAAAAAAAAGATGGCCGAAAACTGAGCGCGTTTTACTTCACGCATTCGTGAGACATTTTGAGAGGGAGAGCGATTGTTTTGCATAGAGGGTGAGAGAGGGAGAGGAAGAAGGCTTGCCGCCACCACTACCACCGTTCACGAAGGAGAGGAGGAGCCGCCGTCACGAAGAGGAGCCGCCAAGTCTTTACGGTGAGTTCATTCTGTCTCTCTTTTACTTGTTTAGGGTTTTATTTGTGTATATTGAGAGAGAGAGAGGAAATGAGAGAGAAAGAAAGGGAGTGGGAGAGGGAGGGAGAGAAAGATAAAGAGAGGGAGAGGAAGGGGGAGGGAATAAGAGAGGGAGAGGGAGGAAGAGTGCATTCTCTCTCTCTCTTACTTTTTTTATATAATTTGTGTATATATATTGAGAGAGGGAGAGGAAATGAGAGAGAAAGAGAGGGAGAGGGAGAGGGAGGAAATGGGAGAGGGAGGGGGAGGGAGGGAGAGAGATAGAAAGAGAGGGAGAGGGAGGAAACGAGAGAGGGAGAGGGAGGGAGAGAGAGAGAAAGAGAGGGAGAGGGAGAGGGAGAGGGAGGGGGAGGAAATGAGAGAGGGAGAGGGAGGAAGAGATCGAGAAAGAGAGGGAGAGGGAGAGGGGGAGGAAATGGGAAAGGAAGAGGGAGGGAGAGAGAAAGAGAGGGGGAGGGAGAGGAAATGAGAGAGGGAGAGGGAGGGAGTGAGAGAAAAAGAGAGGGAGAGGGAGAGGGGGAGGAAATGGGAAAGGAAGAGGGAGGGAGAGGGAGAGGGAGGGAGAGAGAAAGAGAGAGGGAGGGAGAGGGAGAGGGGGGGAGAGGCAAAAACATAATAGGGAAATGAGAGAGGGAGAGGGAGGGAGAAGAAATGAGAGAAGGAGAGGAAGGGAGAAAAAGAAAATGAGAGAGGGAGAGGAGAGAGAAAAAAAGAGAGAATGAGAGGAGAGAGAAAAAGAGATAAGATGTTAAACATAATAGGAAAAGAGAGAAAGAGAGTGTGTGGGTGAGGATGAGGACGAGGGAGGGAGAGGAAATAAAAGAGGGAGAGGAGAGAGAAAAAGAAATGAGAGAGAGAGGAGAGAGAAAAAGATCATTAAACCTAATGGGAAAAGAGAGAAAGAGAGGGTTAGGGTGAGGGAGGGAGAGAAAATGAGAGAGGGAGAGAAAGAAAGAAAGGGAAATAAGAGAGGAAGAGGTGAGAGAAAAAAATGAGAGAGGGAGAGGAGAGAGAAAAAGAGAAAAAAATCATTAAATCCAATAGAGAAAGAAAGAAAGAGAGGGTCAGGGTGAGGGAGGGAGAGGAAATGAGAGAGGGAGAGAAAGAGAGAAAGGTAAATGATAGAGCGAGAGGAGAGAGAAAAAGAAATGAGAGAGAGAGAGAAGAGAGAAAAAGAGTTATATCATTAAACCTAACAGGGAAAGAGAGAATGAGAGGGTTAGGGTGAGGGAGAGAGAGGAAATGAGAGAGGGGGAGAAAGAGAGAAAGGGAATTGAGAGAGGGAGAGGAGAGAGAAAAAGAGAAAAAATTTATTAAACCTAATAGAGAAAGAGAGAAAGAGAGGGTGAGGGTGAGAGAGGGAGAGGAAGTGAGAGAGGGAGAAAGAGAGAAAGGGAATTAATGAGAGATGGAGAGGAGAGAGAAAAAGAAATACGAGAGAGAGAGAGAGAGGAGAGAGAAAAAGAGAGAAAAATCATTAAACCTAATAGGGAAAGAGAGAAAGAGAGGGTCAGGGTGAGAAAGGGAGAGGAAATGAGAGAGGGAGAGAAAGAGGGATTGCTGATTTACCTCACTAAGAATAGGATTGGCAATTCACCTCACTAAGAATGAGTCCACGTACCTAGCACATACCATCATAGTACTCTCTTTGCATCATCCCCATAGCCTCATAGTATCCTAGAATCAAGCTTTCACTTGTGTCAGCACAAGGGTACCATCGTATTTTACCCTCCTACTCGCTATATTTGTGTATGCATCTAGGTACAAAGGGTACAAATACATTATCCTAGAAACTACATTATACAAGCTTCCACTTGTGTTGGAACAAGGGTACCATCATATTTCAACCTCCCCCTCTCTATATTTGTGTATGCATCTACGTACAAAGGGTACATATAAAAACAAACAGAAGAGAAGCCAAATTACCTAGTAGAAAAGTACCCTAGTAGCTAGTACCTAGTGCCCTATCTAGCATACACTCTCATAGTAGCCTTGTCCTTAGAACCTAGTGCCTAGTACCTAGCACATGGTGTGATAAAAATCTAAGAAAAAAAATAATGATAACAAAAATAAAATGTTTGTTGTAACGTAGACAAAATGGAAAACTATGTAGGTCCTGTTGTTCAAGATTGCGAGGCGTATCTTAATCAGCGTGTCCCATGTCCTTGCTCTCAATGCAAGCTGGCAATTAGACGAAAACACCGATTGTCTATAGAACACATACGACGATTTGGCAAGTTTGAATCTGAGATCATTGATCAGGAGATTGTGGATTTTTAGTAAACGGTTAGAAAATTTAATATCAATCATGCATTGTACTCGCAAGCTAATTGAATACCATATACAATAAGATTGGGTCTCGCTGGAAAATTTTCTACCTAGGGAGGTGATGTCTCATCCCAAGGAGGAGTGCACCCTTTGCATCCAATTATAAGAGTTCATGGGCATGCGATGGATGGAGTGTAGGAGCCAATCCACCATTTGCAAGGCCAATCTATACCATCAATGCCAGAGGAGATATGCAACTTTCCAAACCTACCTACAATCTTGGAGCCTGAGATGGAGGCAATGATTGATACATTGATTCCCATGGATGTCAAGACTTTTGATCTGCTTAGAGAGGAAGCATCCATACCATTATATGATGGGTGCCAAGTATCTCGCCTAAAGACACTGCTTGCACTCTTAAGTGTGCAAGCAAAATATGGGTGGAGCGATACGAGTGTGACTGAGTTGTTCAGGTACCTTGTACATACGCTTCGTTAATTATTTTTTCAACACTATTATTAAAAACATTTGTGCTTTTTCAAGGTGTTTATGATTTTTTTTCAAGTTATTGAAATATCATATATTACCACCTACAAATACCATGCCAGAGTCTCGTGATGATGCACGACATGTTATACGAAAGCTTGGCATGGACTACAATAACATCCATGCATGTATCAACGATTGCATATTGTTTTGAGGAGAATACGAGACTATGGACACATGTCCAAAGTGTGGTGCTCACAGGTATCGACAGGACTTGCAAGAGCAAACCATCCCTTAAAAAGTTCTCAGACACTTTCCGCTTATCCCCCGCATAAACCACATGCTTCGTACGTCCGGCATGGCGAGCTTGACAACGTGGCATGTGCAGAATAGGTCCACGGATGGAGTTCAACAAATATGAGCAGATTCACGCGCATGGAGCCACATTGACTCTACCTTCCCAGGCTTTCCTCAAGAGCAAAGGAATCTTCGGCTCGGTCTTGCAATGGATGGCGTGAACCCATTCGGTCTGCGCTCAACTTCTTATAGTGTGTGGCCTATAGTCCTTGTCAACTACAATATCCCTCCATGGCTTTCTACGAAGAAAGGACATCTCATCCTTAGCTTACTCGTCCCCGGTTGCTACAAAGTCAAAAATATGGACGTGTATCTTCGTCCATTAGTCGATGAGCTTAAGATTTTGTGGAAGGAGAGGGTCAACGTGCAAGATATGAGCAGGCGCGATAGTCAATGGTTAGCCAATATTCGAGCCATTCTCATGTGGACAATGCATGAATTTTTTGGATTTGGAGAGTGCTCAGGTGAACAAGCCTCCGTCCTCATTGGTAATATCTATATTTTATCTCGTTCAAGCAAGTATTCACTGGGTCGTGGTGTTGGCATAGGTCTAGTTACCTCAGGTTATCATGCATGTCCATTGTGCGGGCCGGAGTTAGACTCCCGAGGGTCACGAACCATGAAGAAGATGGTATATCAAGGACACATTGCTTTCTTGCCAGAGAATCATGAACTCAAGGAAGGTTTCCTTGGACGACCTTCAACACTATGAACGCCGCAAGCTGGTATGAGCTGAAAATGGTCCACGCGGAATCACATCCAAATGGAATGCGACAGCTCTCAGTTTTCTACAAGTTGCCATATTGGACCCACTTATAGGTCAACCACTTGTTGGATCCCATGCATATTTTCAAGAATGTGGGTAGCTTGCTATGGGACCACATCACAGGAAAGAGAGACACTATAGGGGCACGAATGGATTTGAAGGATGTAGGTAAGATGGAGGCGCTTTGTCCGTAATCGAGTGTTGATGGTCGCATGTAGCTTCCTCGCACTCCTTGGGTTTTGTCCACTAAAGAAGAGCGCATTGCGAAGCAAGTAGTCAAGTCTATCCGCACTCCGACGGGTATGATGCTTTCTCTCAGGTCTCCATTTTCTAAAGACAACCAATTATCAGGGCTAAAATCCCATGACTAGCATAAGATATGTCAGGTTTGTACTACGAATGGATTGTAATTGGCGTGTGCATTTTGCTATTTGGAGTGTAGCCATTATTCATAATGCTTTCTCATTTATGGCAGTTTGTACTATCGATCGCGATCGTAGGACGTCTTACTCCAAAAATACGCGGGGCCATTTATAAGTTGTCGACTTTGGTGCTATGGATCTCATAGAAGGAGATTAAGAGGTCCTCTATTGAATCCGCGAGGCGGGGAGTAGTGGATACGGTCTGTCTCTTTGAGAAATACTTGCCCACCAGCATGCTCATGATACAAATCCACCTTCTTGTCCATCTTGTAGATGAAGTGGAGATCGTTGGACCTGTCCATACGTGATGGATGTTCTTTTTGGAGTACTTCATGAAAACCCTGAAAGGCTTTATGTGACAATGAGCTCGGCCAAAAGGTAGTATGGTTGAAGGTTGGGTTGTATCTAAGGCGGTAGCGCATATTTCACAATGGCTACCAACGGTGGATCCAGACAACGAAATGCTATGGTCGCTGAAGGATGATGATAGAATGACTAGAGATGTGGTGGTTGGAAATGGGGTAGAAAAAAGAATGGATGCCTCAATGGAGGAGAAGTTGAATCGCTTTTGTATGTTGCACCATGTCTCTATGGAGACGTGGCTCGCCAAGTACCAGATTGCTAGGCAAGATCGAGAGGAAGCGTGAGCTGAATTCCAATGTAGTACACATTATCGACCGATTCGATATCTCGAGGGCATGGAGGAGATGCCGCGGTTCATGTCAACGTGATGGTTGCATGGAGCTTTGACCGCATCGTCTCGCGAAGGGACAGAGGCCTTAATGGAGGAGTGGGAATTCTTGAGAGGATGTAGTCCAAAGGTGATGAGGGGTTTAGGATTTTTCGTATCTAAATTTTATATGCAACATCTAATTTGAGTGTTTCAATGTACAGTACAAAATATATAGTGTAGCATGGTCATATGAACAGCATTTTTACGTGGAGCATATTGACAAAATGCGCTCCACAATGGACTACGGTATCATGGCAAGGTTCGAGCAAGAGAGCTGGCGACGAGCAACGGATCCAAACACAATTGTGGATAAGATGGAGTATTTTGGAAACTTGCAAAGTTTTGTTATGGTGGATTACCATAGCTTCTCCATGATATTATTCGATGTGCAGTGGTACTTGGAGAAGCTGGAGCAACAGTTCGACGAGGTCCATCTCGATTTCTCAAAATAGATTCCGAAAAAAAATGGGCGGATTTGCGCGACACCTTTTTGTTACCGGCCCATTGTGAACAAGTGCATGGACTCATTTGTTTGCTAATTGTATTAGGACATGGTTTATGTCACAATGGTTTGAACTTTCTTGTACGTGTTTGTGAACACGTAATCCTCTATCCAAACCCTCGACAACCTCAATGGTAGTATGTTATATCTTCAACTCCCCGAAGTGCAAGAGTATATGATCAAAGCGATGTTCTGAGCATAGATGAAGATAATATGCAAATAGAGGGGTTGATATTGCAAGGGGTGAAGGCCACCGAAAGCTTGGAGCCAGCATCGGCTAACAATGATAGAAATACAGGAGTCCAAGAATTCTTTGAGAATGAGGTGGACTCATCCTTTTGTGGTGACATGTCTATCGACCTTTCAGTATATATGAAGTTGTGTCAGGAGATTGACATGGGATCATAGAATACTTCATACTTGGAGCATCCACTTACTCAATTCATTGACCAATTGCTTATAAGGGTACATAAGATATACATTTTAAGTGAGATATTTTTTTAAAGGATTTATATTAATGTGCTTTGTATGATTTAAATTGATTATTCTAACATCATTTTTTGTTTGTGCAGGTGACATTTTCAGGATGAGTTGAGAGATGAGTGATGAGGAGTTACAAGATATCTTCACACGCATGTCTCTAGACCAGATTGAAAGATTCAGAGATATGGTAGACCAAGAGCTGTCTCGGTCTTCTTCAGGGCGCTCTGGTAGATCTACTTCAGTACGATCGGATGCTTCAGCTTCGAGCAGATGAGCTCGACGCTCCAGACTTGGGCTAGAGGGAGGGAGTGCTTTGGGGTCGCGATCGACATGGGATACATGTGCAACTCCTCGCTCTAGTGGCCCTTCAAGGGAGCGTGGCTCAGGCTCAGGTGGATACTGTGGAGGCACGGATGTGGTGTCTCCATCTCATCGTTCAGCTGGAGTTGCGTCACCTCAGGGATTTGTCACACCTATGGGGACGTCTACTCCAGTTACTCCGGCTTTTGCTCAACCATCACGTGGCACCCCTATGGATGCCACTCTGAGAGATATTACCTCAGTCGATACAACAGATGCACAAGGGTCTCCTAGATATGCCCAGGAGCGTGGACGCAGATGGGAGAGGACCCATCTTAGGCAGACTCCAGGGGGATATGGATATCTAGTCGATGATAGGTCATGAGCCATCATCATGAATGATGAGGAGAGGAGGGTGATGGCTTGCATGAGACAGTTGTGCCAACAAGTTTTTCGGCACAACGTCTTAGATAATTGGAAGAACATACCGGAGGGGAGTAATGACTACATAGTAGCATCCTTGCATGGGGAGTTTTCGGTTTCAGCCTGAGTAGATAGATTTTCTACAGGCTGGATGATGGATTGCATGTGTGCATATATGTCACACAGATGATCCGACGTATGCAAGGCAATCAAGAGTGGGGCTGCAAAGCCCGAGTGGTTAGATGCAAATGACTGGTGCCGACTGAGGGAGGAGGCTACAGATTCTCCAGGACGTTGGAGTCAGTAGCACGAGGCGGTGAGGGCACAACTCGAGGCCGGAGTGATCCATCATCTTGGAAGTGGCGGCCATAGGACATATTTGGAGGACTTTATAAGTTTTTCTTTTGTTTTGCTTTTTTATTTTTTTGCAATATCCTTTGTACTGACAATCATGTTTCTAACAGTTAGCATTTTGTTTTCTTTGCAGCACTCGATTACAAATCGTGATCCGACCAGCCTTGAGACTCAATATGCAGAGAGGCACAGTCTCACTTCATTGATCGACCGATTGTATAGACGCAGTGGCCCTGTAAGTCACTCATCTTGATCTTTCTTATCCGTAGTTACCATGTTTAATTAGAATGCATTATGGTATGGTGGACTGATGTGTTGTTTCTTTTTTTGTAGATTCCGTTGGATGCTCCTTTGCGGCGAGATGAGCTTTCAGTGGGGGCGAGGATATGTAGCTCGCCCTTGGATCCCTGGAGCTCACACACCTTTATTTTTGGATCGCCTGATCTATGTAGACATTTTCTATGTATTAGTGATATCTTGTCATGATTGTACCAATCGCTTATTATACGATCATGTATTTATTTCATGTATCAGTGTTATGATTTCAGTATACTTTTTTTTTGTTTGCAAGCGCATTGTACACAGTGCATATACTATTTTGTATGGTTGTAATAAAGCACAGAATGCTATATGTGGCAGGGCCACAAATTTTTTTTTCCTTGTTACCGTTGCTATTAGCGTCGCAAATTTTACTGCTCGCGTTGTTATTTTCGTTGCAAACCGTCGCTATCAGCGTCAATATCGACGCCAATACCGACGCTGATACCGACTACTACCATCTACTATGAGTCCAACAATCTCAATGGATTTGGAGTCGTGTACAGCAACAGCACCACCGTGTTGCACAACAATGCCAATGGTATCGCCGTGGAGGTATGTATGTCGTAAAATTACTAGCCAAGTTGTGGTGCATTGCTTTGATATTGCTATACGTTAATAGTACATACTAGTACATCGACTATATGTTCGTTCACTGACGACGTGGATGTGGACGACTTTGGATATTATGGGTTGACTTTGGCTCCAACTGGGTCGCAGCCCCAGCGTTGACATCTCTCTGACCGAGGGTGAGAACAAGAGCATCTTCCATCCCAACTCCAACTACAAGGGAGTGCTAGTGATGGGCATCTCCTCTGCACATGCGCCTAAACTAAAACCCTCTAGCATGAACGGTCACGTTGTTTACCCACAAATCCTTGACTTCTTCAGCCGTCAGGGTACCCATATCGATAGCCTGGGCTTCTAGATCTCCGATCCTCGCTTTAAGTAATTTATAAGAAGCCGGCTCGCCTCTTTGTATAATTATGCCCTGGTGGAGGCATGCATGAATAAATAACTTCCCTTGCCATCTTGTGAATGCTAATTTGGAATTTCTTTGTTGAGAAATCCTCAATGTTTGAGCCACCACAATGCGTAGATCACGACAGTTGTCTTTTCACGGTTCAGCGTACTAGAAACTTCTAGAGGAATTAGAGACCGGTCACGCCCAAGGCCAGTGCGGGGAGCGGGACCGCACTACCCCCCCCATTTCCCCCATTCGTCTAAGGGTTGCAATTAGTGTAAACAATGGGAGTGGGGGTTCCTTACCCCTCACTTCCTACCACTTACACTTGCCAAAAATTGAGTGCTAACATTGGGTTATTAGGGTTATCTCATTTCATTGGGGGATGACATGTTTACACGGATTAGCAACTAGTCAACACTACACTTCTGATAGAAAACGTGGGACTGATTTTGTCATTTCTCATGACTATTATATAGCTGGGACATGGTGCGACCCCTATGTGTGGGCAAGCTAGAGACATGCAATCTTTCTCTTCTTGTATGCTTCTTCACAAGCGTAGTAACAGCTTCCTTGACATGTCTCCACTCTGTTTTCAAACCTGTCTCTATAGTTTGATCCTCCAGCAAATCATTGAGATTTTCTTGAAGCTTAGGATCAGCTGCCTATAGAAACAATTCAATTTTCTGACTTGCAAGAGCTTGATGTTCTACAAGATCCAACTACTCAAATCTACTTTCAAATTCTCTTAACAATTCTATAGCGACAAGACCCTTATTGGGTTGTATAACTCACTCCTGAAAAGTCTTGCGTATAATCAAACTGGTGTCCTCAATGTAAAACTCTTCCCTGAGTGTCTTCCTGAAGGATACCCAGTCAGCATCCTACGAGTATATTTCAGTAATCTGTACTTTCAGTTCATAAACAGTAACAGGTACAAAATACTTGCTCCATGCAAATTGAGCCATTCCAAAGAATTCCATCTTCTGAGCATAGGTATGTACATATGCAGATACATTCCTACCATTAAATAACTTCACCTCACGCTCAACTGCTTGTAAAGCATTCATCACAATACTTTCTGTTTGAGTTGAAGCTTGCATCACCTATTGTTGTTGTTGTACCTATTATTGATTTCTTTTGTCTACCTAAGACGGGTGAGGTTTATATCCTATAGTGCATTGAAACCCTCTAAAATGCTACTATCTCTTAGAATATTGGAGGGACCCATTGTGTGTAAAGCAGCATATATTTTTGTGGAAATAATCGAGGGCATTCCTACATTATATCATGGAGTTAAAATTAGGGAGCACCACATTACCCTCTTGAGCTTGTAGGCAGTAGATTAGTTCTTAAAGTAACCTCAATTTCTCACTATGCCACTTGATTTGTGAGCATGTAGCCAACATTCCTTGTATGCATGCGTTTCAACCTTGCTTATAGCTCATCTAATATTTTCCATCAATAAAATGCCTAGATATTGGGTGATGGAGATGGTAGAAAGGGTGTGCTACTCAATAATACTTCCTTGTACCCTCTTCTGAGCTCCTAGGGTCCACTTAAGAGAACTTTTTCAACTTTAGGTCTTTGTGCACTATTGCAATTTAGATTTGCCTCCCATCCAATTAGAGAAGTCTATGCTTCTCTATTCTATAATACAAAAGTTGCTATAGCTAGAGAGGAGCATTTCTAGGGCATTTGTTTGAGATCTACCATTAAAGCCTAAGACTACTCATTCTATTCCTTATATTATTATTCCTTAGAAATAGTATCATTTTAAAGTACAAGGAAATATTATGTTGAAGTAAATCGATGCATTTTATATACTAAGAAAATCGAGTCTATTTATAAGCATATTTCTACATGTATTCATGGATATCTATGTATAATTATGTCCAATGTGTAGGTGCTTAGATGTGCAAATAAAGTTTGGAACATGTTTATGCATATAACTTGGGTAAAAATACAAATGAGACGCACGTGTATAAATTTACCTATAAACACAGATATAGAGGTGACCTTAAAAATGTTTATATAATCTACATCGATAGCAAGAATGCATTCACTATGACATATGAGGGATAGATCAGTGAAAACTAAAAAACGGAATGACATGTAAAAAGGGATTAAAATGTCAAGTCTAATGATCAAAATGTTCATTTATTTATCAATTGGAGAGAGTACCTTAATATATTTGATGGTATAGGCATGGAAATAAGCATTGGAAAATATGCCAAGGAATATTCATGCTTACGTTGATGCATATATTGACAAGTATAGAAAATTATACTATCTATAACAAAGATATACGAGGATCTATCCCCTTTGTCCACATTTGTTATCTTGTCAGAGATGGACCACTTTTTTTGCAAATATACATAATGCACAATATGATTTGATAACATGTTCTTGTGTAATTAAATTCATACTAATATATATTGGCAAGATACATATAGAAAATTAAACTATTTCCCATATGCATATACATAATGCCAAATGTTGCACGTGCCTTGCTAGCACCTATGAAGGTCATACTAAAGGAAACTATTGTGGAACATGAGAATCCCCTCATGAAGATGTACATGTTTTTTGTGATTTAATAAGATGACCCTCTAGGTCCTAGATTCTCTTGATAGCTCCTTATATGAACTGGCATACAAAACATGACAAGTATGAGAATCATACCAATGATAATAAACACTATCACATAGGCCTCCATGTACATATGTAAGCACCTCATAATTTAAAATACCTTAATCCTAATAAATAACATATTAAACCCTAGCTAGAATATGGTTTTAGTATTACTGACTTACTAGTCTACATTTATAATATTGTTATTAATTTTCTACTCTATACATATTTGTTCATTCATTAGTTCATAAGTCATTAGGTATATTCAATAATGTATGTTTTTATTATTCTTAGTTGTATTGAATCTTATATATTCTAATTATTATTAGAAATCATTTGACATATTCAATTTCATATTAATAGGATCAATTTTAGAGTTTGACTTAATTGATTTACAATCACGAGGTAATTTAATTACTCTAATCAATCAAATATAATATAACGTAGACTAGGAGACATAGAACTACTTGACTTATAATTGTCCTATGATGTGTTGAGGTCTATATGATAATTGACATTCCAAATTTTTATGCTTTTTCTAAGTGCATGCAATCATCAAGAACTAATTAAAACTAATTAATCTTCATTTTACCCTCCAACAAGATAAGTCAATATGAATATTACTATAAGGAATAGTTATATTACACCTAAGATTTAATAGTAGTTCACACTCACTCACACACACATAGACACACACACACATATTATAGTGGTTGTAGTTTTGTATATATATTCACCTACCTACTGTAAGAGAGAGGACGGGAGAGAGAGAAGGAAAGGAGAGAGAGAGGGTGAAGAAGAGATAGAAGAGGTGCAGGAGGAGAGATAAATACTTTAGAGAGGAGAGAAGGAGAGAGAAATGGCTGTCAGCCACCATGGAAGGACAGGAGAGAAGGTGAAGAAGGTGAAAGGATAGATGTATATTACAAATTGGTACCATGCCAATGTCATTCACACCTTTTATACCTAGGTCAGTGTGACACTAGGTATTTCCCTCCATTACAATCCATCCCCACTCAAAATAAAGTTTTTGTCCTCAAAAACAAAGATTAGACTTATTGGTAGGGCCAGGTAGTGGGCTACAGAGTACTACTTTATATAGTGTTACAAGTGGGAAAAGATAGTTGGGGGGGGGGGAGGCAGGGTTGAAATCATGTATGCACTATGAGCATGAGGGAAGGTGTCTCAGTACAAGAAGATCACCAATTCCAAACCTCGGGATCAAATGGATAACCTGCATGGTATGCATCACTAGTGTGCAGGTCATCCATACAAGTGTGGATCTCTGCACTGCCACCGAGATCAAAAGGAAAGTGGTGATCCCTTCCATGCAGTGGATTATCATTCATGAGTGAAGCTGGAATGATCATGACTGTTGACTTTTGCATCAAGTGTCTGATGAGCATCATATGATTAACCTTGGCATGTGCATGGGTGCTGTTGGAAACATACAATACTACATACTTTGAAAATTTTCCTGCATCATTCCCGATGTGTTGCATGTCCATGATCCCAGCATTCTTGGTAATTACCGGGCATACAAACACAACATCCTTGGACTGAAGGATCTCCTCATGGGGCTATAGTGGAATGTCCACTTGATCAATGATCTGCTCATGATCTTCATGATCCACTATGTCATCCGCTTGTTCGTCTTCCTCTTCATTGTTCTCGTCATCCAAAAACTCTAAAACAATTGCTAGTTTAGCATTCCTTTCGCTGCATGTATCCTTGTGATTGGAGGACATAGGCTCAGCACATCGATAGCATAGCCCTTGAGCATGCAGTTGTCTTATATCAGCATGGGTGAGAATCTTTCCTCGAGTAACATCATGCTACACTTTCCTCAAGTAACATCATGCTGCACTTTCCTCGAGTAACATCATGCTGAACATAATTTTCTCTATGGTACTTTTGATGACCTTTCCATATGCACACTGCTGCCCATGAGAGTAAGCATGAACATCATACATATAGGCATCTGGTGCTGCCCAAAACCGGATGATGGCTGCTGTTCGTGCATGGATTGAAGCCCATATGGGGGCCCTGTGCTCTCTGCATGCATTCCATACAATCCAAAATTACCAGCAATAGGTGATGCATGGTTGTTATTCACACCTAATATAACCATATCGCTTTAACAAGGTGCTCCTGGAGCATTGTAATAGCCATAACAGTCTAGATGCTTTGCATGCATTCCCAATCCATCTGGCAGCATATTGCTACCTATATATGACATTCCTTTTTGCACAAAAGCAGGCTGGCTGTTATAGCCGCTACTCCAATATACATGCTTTTGCCCCATGATTCTCCATATTTTGAATGATTTCCCTTCAACTGTTCTCTAGAACAAAATCAAAGCCGATAGAGCTGTACCATGTCTACAAATGTTACAAAATAAAAACCAGAAGTGTTAGAACACAATATTAGTGAGTTTGGGAATCTCCCAATTCCCATTTTTTGAATACTAAAAAGGTGGCACCTGGATAACATGCCTAAAAGTTTCTCAAAACCATATGATGTGACCTATCATTGGAAAGTACTTGAAAAATGGAATCTTTTGAGCTATGGAGCGCTCGATTTGAAGTTATAGTGTTCAAGTTATGATAAATCAAAAGATTTGACCACATGTCCCAAACTTATGGAAAATTCCCATATTTCCCAATATGGTGTTTTAGGTCAAAGTGAAAACTTAGCTACAACCTTTGGAAACCAAATAGTTGGGATTTCAAATTAGAACATGCAGTATGAAGCCAATTTCAGTAAAACTATCTCTTAGAGGTTATCATTGGGATCAATCCAGCATTGATCGAAGTTGATAGAAAACTTCTTGCTTTGCAGTAAGAATTTAAAAAAAAAACTCCACCAGTGTGTTTAGCACTGTGTCATTACGGTCAATCTGCAGGTAGACCTATGGCAGAACCAGTTATGGTGCCTTCTGGCTATGGTAGTTTTGGTGCCATTGGTTCAGGTTTTGCAACAATCACCCCAACTGTAACTGTAGGGAGTGCTTCATGCTATGATGATATGGTTGGCCAATAGTACAAGGAAAATACCTATTACACTCCGAACCAGCAAGGAGAGGGGTCTACAGTATGGATACTCGAGTGCTATCTCCCATGTGCTGCAAACAATCAGGACCTTGAATTTTTCTGCAACGTCTCACAGTGTAATGTAGATCTGCTACTGTAGAAGATCAAGGCCTGGAAATTTCGTGTGGCAAGATATGTGCAAAAGCTTCCGACACGGACATTATTGACCTGCGATCAGTTGTAAGTGAAAATCGACCTCTCCATCTTCATCGTACAGTGCCTTTTCCGTTTGTTTGACAAACCATGGCCATGGCCAATGCCTCAGATCTTCCCCTATAGCAAAACCCTCGCCAACACCGACATCTATATCGCTTGTGACAGCATACACAACTGCCCTATTGCCATTACGTTGTCGTGCTGCTTTGCATCCAAGCCGTAAACACCTCCATTTATGTTGTGCATCTGTGTTATCTTTTTGCGTGTGTTTCATTGTGTTTGACTGCTGAATTATCTTTCCTTCCTTTTCAGTACCCACATCCAATGTACATACTCCACTTGTGTGTTTGTATTTGTGTGTGTTTCTGTTTGTGTGCATGTTATGTGTGCGTCAGAAAAATATGAAAAGCTGATGCCAAAGGACATTATCAAGCTGTTAATTTCAATGATGAACTCCAAGAAAAGTGCAGGATATCATGGAATCAAAGGAAGCCTTGAAGAAGCCTCATTAAGAAGAATAGCAGAACTTGAAGAATAGGTCATGTGGCTGTAGGCAAGGCTAGAAGAAGTAAAGGATGAACTTCAAGCTGAGAATGAACAACATGTTGAGGCTTTGATTTAGTATGAAGAGGAGAGGGTTCTCATGGAAGCTTCAAGCAGCTAAGAGTGGCTTGAAATGAGATCATGCTGAAGCAGACAAAACTATTAAAGAAATGAATGATCTCTCTCTACAAGACCATGTTGAAGTTCATTTAGTTCTTAAGGAATCATTAGAAAGGAACCAGTGCTCTGACAGCCAGAGGGAACATTTGGATGATGTAGAGAACAATTTACTCTTAGAAAGGAAGCTTCGGGTTGAAGCAGAGAATAAACAGAAAGAGCTTTCCAGTGCACTAGAAAGAACTCTTACTCAGCTTTCTGTAATGGAAAGGGAATTTGACATAGAGAAGAAAAAGATTGAGCAGCTAGAGCAAGATCTGTAGTGCAATGAGAACAAGATTTTAAGGTTTTTGGAGGAAGAGAAAATGATGTAGGAAAACATTGAAATGTTGAGGCAAACTGTTCTAGAAAAGAAAGAACTTGTATCTTCTCTAATAGAGGAACTTTTCCTACAGAAAGAAGCTAATAGAAGTCTGATGATCCGTTCATCTTCACTTGAATCAGATCTTCAGGCTGTGTATAATCAACTAGTTATATGTGAGTCTCAAGCCAACGAAATGGGTTTGACTATTGCAAATTTACAAGAAGCATTGCTCCTTGAACGTATGAAGGCATCACAGGCTGAAGAGGAAACAATACTGCAGGCTAAAAGACTTAACAGGAAAGATGAGGAATATTCACATCTGAAGATGAAATATAACACTCTCTTTTCTAAATTTGAATTGCTACAGTTAAATTTATCGGAGTGCGGAAGATAAGGAGAAGGTGATTGATAGAGAGGAGCAGAGGGACAAGCGAGCAAAAAGCTGGTTGTCATTGTTGATGTCATCGACCAAAATAGGTCAGACACCAGAAATATTTAGTTTATTGGTTTTTTTTTAGAACGAGCTGTCTCTCTCTCATATAATCAACGGAAAAATCTAGTAAGAAGAATGTTCTCATTTGGCGATCACAACCAGCAATATTAGGTAGTGATTCATAAAATAAAACTAGTGCCTTCTGTGAGGAGCTGGAGGTGGAGCTGGAAGACGTCCTCTAGTGATAAGCAGTGTGGCTGGTGTAATTGTGGCCCTTGTTATTTTGACTGCTGCATTTCATGTCACATCACATGGCTCTCCCTCAACAGATAAAACCTTGTCGTTCCAAAATGCCAGCTATACCTGTGCTGACTATCAGAAAGCTATCAGTTCTTCTTGGGATTGCACAGGATGTTTGAAGATGCATTGTGGCTTTTGTGCTACACAAACCAATCAGAATGATCCTGGATCTTGTCTTATATCCTAGTCTACAATTGGTGACGGTTGCAAAGCACAATCACGGGCATGATATACAGTCGTCGTTGCTACTTCCATCTCTTCTATTGCTGTAAACACGATGTCTGTCGTCATAATCATCATCATATTCAAATTCATAATCATCTCCATCATAGCTATCTTGAGTACGAGCTCCATATCTGTTGGTTCTGTTTAGACTATGTCTGAATGCCTAGAGTAGTCACAATCCACATCACGACAACCCTCCCTACTGGATCGACGGAACTACCCCTAAAATCCACGACTCATCACTGAAAAAGGAGGAATCAACAGAAGAGGAGGAGGAGGAAAAACGAGTGAGATAAAGGAGGCATAGCTCCTCTGTCCTCGGGACGTTGTGATCTCAGCTACTCAGAGGTCCAGACAGTCATTGATTTTTGAATGATGAGGATGGTCTAATGGGTCTAGAGACTGGCTGCTTTAGAAGATCAAAGAATTCAATCAAATCATCTTCTACGGTGCTCTATGATCCTGTTGCATGTATTAAAGACTGGAAACAACAAATCAAGGTCTTGATAGAGGAAGACGACTGTGAGTTTCCTTCACAGAGCAAATTAGCAGAGGAGCTGCGCCAAATAGGTGTTGAAAAGGTGGAATTTCTAAACTTGTGGCTGTGGAGGATCATTATTTCTATTCCTTGAATTATATGCACTTTGGCTCTCCAAAGGCGTGGTATGGTGTGCCAAGCAGTGGTGCCCGTATCTTTGAGGAAGCTATGAAGCATCACTTGCCACATCTTTTCAAAGAACAACTTGATCTTCTTCATAAGCTGGTGACCCTGCTATCACCATCTATTTTGAGGGTAACAAGCGTTCCAATTTATAGAACAGTGCAAAGGGCTGGTGAATTTGTTGTGACATTTCCCAGAGCTTAACATGCTGGTTTTAAATGTGACTTCAACTGTGCGGAGGCTGTGAATGTTGCACCTATCGACTGGCTACCCTTTGGGTAGAATGCAGTAAAGCGATATAAAGAACAGAAACGTAAAAGCTCTGTTTCACATGATAAGCTTCTATTAGGGGCTTTGAAGCAAGCTCTAAGGAGTGCATGCCATGGTTGACAAGATAGTAATGATGCAGTTGATAATGTGTGGCAAGAGCTCCTTGCTGAGTATGGGATTGTGTTGAAAGTCTTAAAGAATCGAGTGGATTTGGGACGTGTTAGACGTTTCAGGATAGCGAATACCATACAAACAAGGAAAATGGATACAAGTTTTGATGCATTGGATGCAAGAGTGTGCCCTATATGCCATTATGGACTGCATCTCTCTGCAATAGGTTTCACCTTGCTGACCTGAGCAGTATACATGTCTGGAGCTTATGCATGCACTTATCAGATGCTTTATCCGTTGGACCTGGAGTTTGATCAAGCTGTTTATGACTAAGTCCTCAATCTGGTTGAATTATTTGGTGCCCTAAAAACCAAGCTCATACGCTTATTGTAAAGCAGTGGACAGATTGTCATGCTTGTCATTTATGTTGACTCTTCTTTTGTAATGTACTTGAAAAGCAATATAGTGATCTTTGGCATCAAATATTGAGTTATTGAGATCTTCTGGTTAGCCTCTTTCCTTGTTGTACCTTGAACCCCGTGTTCTGCAGCTCTTGCACGAACTCTACGACAACGTTGCCCAAAAAAGGGGAGGCACCAAAAGCTCAAGATTCAAACGCTGAAGATGACCCAAAAGCAAGAGTACTTTGGGCTCAAAATGGAGAAACAACAGGATGTCCCTCCAAAAGGACTTGACGTTGCTCCAAAAATTCCAGTGGCAAGTTACTTTGCAGCAATGCTAGTCCAGCATTTGGCAACCTTCACACACAGTGGGGCCACAGGCTAGTCGTGTGGGGATCCAAGCCCCCTCTAGGAGCCTAGGATCAAATATGAAGTGGGAGAAAGAGAGTGCTCTTCACAACAATTGATGCATAGCATGTTCCTTGCTTCACCCATCCCTCCCCTTCTTCCCCACCCTCAGCCTATGTAACCCTAGCCTTGTCATCACTTCCTTCCCCCATAGCTGCTAACTTCCCATGGGCTTCTTCAGCACCATTTTTGGCCTCTTTGGCTACTTCCTCTTCATCTAGGGGCAGCCTTCAGATGTCAAGGATCCTATCATAAGAGCTTTGAGCGAGATAGATTCTAGAAGTCTTCAAAGCCTCCTTTCAGATATACCTTTATGGGTCAAGAATCTAGATTATGTGAGGGTGGATTGGTTGAAAAGATTCATAGGTGAGTTATGGCCATATCTTAATAAGGCTATGGAGGCTACTCTAATCTCATGGTGGTGGATGAGAAATCAGCTTTGTGTGTTCTGGAAAGCCTACCAATGGACATTGCTGCGCCTTTATTGTGTGCTGGTATTACTGTCTACAGCCCCATGGTGTACTTTTGTATGATAGAAAGGGGTAAGAAATTTGGTGTGGCTGCTGGGATTCTTCAATGTTGTACCACTGTAAGAGAGCTTGCTTCTCAAAGTTCCAAGCTTTTTCTTCGGATGATCAGGAGGCTCTGGTTTCTCTCCTCCTTTGTGATCGGGATGCAACTTTCAACTTCTGAAAATGCCTTCAATGCAGCGTGTTTTCTCCTTGGGAATGTCCATTGGTTAATGCATTACTGCGTGTAAGTCTGTACTCCTCATACTTGTCTGCCATAGATGACGTGACTAAAGAAATAGGGAAAATTAGTTGAAATGTAACCAAACTAAGATCAAGAAGCCTAGGCTCTGATACCACTGTAAGAGAGAGGACGGGAGAGAGAGAAGGAAAGGAGAGAGAGAGGGTGCAAAAGAGAGAGAAGAGGTGTAGGAGGAGAGAGAAAGACTGTAGAGAGGAGAGAAGGAGAGAGAAATGGCTATCAGCCACCATGCAAGGATAGGAGAGAAGGTGAAAGGACAGATGTATATTAAAAATTGGTACCATGCCAATATCCTTCACACCTTTTATACCTAGGTTAGTGTGACACTAGGTATTTCCCTCCATTACACCTATAGTAATGTTTATCAATATTATTACTTTTTATGTACTTTTGATAACCATCATGGAATGTAGCAATACAATTTTTGGTTGCTTATGATCATGCCACTTAATACCTATTCCTTCTAGTATGCATGCCATTATTGTTTTTTCTTTTCTTAGTATATTGCAATATAAAGAAACCCTATGATTATTTGTATGTGTATGTATATATATGTGTGCATATGCTTATACAAGTATTCATGCATATAGATACACATGCACTTGTATGTAGCTACATGCTTACCAATCTTTTTGACCACCCATGCATCAAGTAGGACCAATCTCATTGGTCCAATGACCATCTACTTTGAAACCATTCTGTAAGCTATTTTGCACTGAGTGTACATGCCTATGACCATTACTGAAGCTATTTTGTATTAGGAGAGTGAGTGGCCTTAGGGGTCCATTCTCTTTATGTGAAATAAGAATTCAAGAATGGTATTGCGACCATTTCTTTCGTTGTTGCTCCTTGTCTATATGGTTTCCTTGTTTCTATCTCTTCCCTTCCTCTCACTCTGATTCTCAAGCACCTCTATCCCCTTTTCTTAATACCTTCCTTTGTGGGGTGCACGTATAAGAAGCCATCCACATCTCATGGATTCAAAGGATATTTACAATACTCTGCAAGGGCATCTCATAAATATGTAACTATATCACATGGGTAAAGGATTCTAACAATTAAGTTTCTACATATTTTATATACATTGAAGGGTAATATACATACATACATACATACATACATATATATATATATATATATATATATATATGTATATATATATAATGTTCCATAAAAAACCAAATATATCAATTCGTTTTAAATTTTATTTGTACATTAAAAATCCTGATGAGCTTGTTTTGGGAGTTTTATCTAGCAAGGTATTGAAAAGTCATTTGTTAAGTAGGTGTCGTAGTAATGGAAAGACCCAATGAGCTTAAGTTGTGAAATCCTAAGAATTTGGTACTTGTGTGCCATCCAAATTTATTGGAATATCGATCAAAATCCTTAGGGGGGAGCCAACACCTTGAATGATGGAGATTTACACATAGTGGTGTAGGAGTGGGGGTACCATTGATAAAGTCCCATCAATATAATAAATATGTGGAATCTATTGTGAAAAAACTAGATTAGAATAGCACATATGTGTGTGTGTGTGTGCACGTGTGCACGTGTGTTTCCCCCTTTAAAAAAATATGTGCTTTGCTCTATATTTGAAGGGAAAAGGTAAAGACAAACAATTCTCCTTCCCCCCTTCAAATTTTTCCTCCCTCCCCCTCCCTAGCATGCCACCCTCCAACTAATGGCCACCTAGGTGCAAGGCCTCTAGCATCTCTATTGACAAGACTTTTTAGCTCTATTCGGGTCTGAACCATGTACCATTTGAATATTATAGATCATTAATAATGTCCCTACAAAGAGGAGCTGCTATTTGTTGTTGTGCAATGAGCTACTCTACTATGGTACATGAATGCCTCATCTTTGTCCATGGGGGTGAAAACATGTGTGGATGTCCCAAACTAAATGGTGATGAGTGTATGGATGTTATTGAGAACTGTGTTGGGAAAAATTTGGGAGCATCCTTTTAATGAAGAATATCATCTTGATTCATAGAATAGGTGTAAATAACACTCATGAACTTGAACTATCGATGACACGAACTGTATTGGTAAGTGCAATAGTGGCCCTATGATAGAAATCACATTAGTATTATATTATAATTGAAAATTCATGCATAAGATAATAAGCTCTATAATTTTCATCATTGATTAGTGTGAAAAATACACAATAGCTACCTATCATTACTATGTGATATCCTAATAGATAAACAAAAGTGGAAATACACACTAAACTTGAGTTGGAAAGCTTGGAAATAAAGCCACCTCAAAATTTTCCTTGCCTAAGAAGGCCACCTTCACCACCAACCTCTCCACAAATATGCCCTTTTGAAGTCAAAGGGCTAGAAATGCCTATAAGAAGAAGACCCCAATAGGAGAACAATCCCCTTTCCATAGCAATCAAAAATCCCATAGACCATAACACCACCCTTATTTACTCCATAACCCCTCCCCAATAGAGATAAAACACAAATTGTGTATAGATAAAACACAAATTGCCAACTTTCCAAGCTTTTCAACTCAAGTCTAGTGTGTATTCCCACTTATGTTTTTCTATTAGGATATCACATAGCAATCATAGGTAGCTATTGTGTATTTTTTACACCAATCAATGATGAAAATTATAGAGATTATTATCTTATGCATGAATTTTCAATTATAATATAATACCAATGTGATTTCTATCATAGGGCCACTATTGCACTTATCAATACAGTTCGTGTCATCGATAGTTCAAGTTCATGAGTGTTATTTACACCTATTCTATGAATCAAGATGATACTCTTCATTAAGAGGATGCTCCCAAAATTTTCCCAACATGGTTCTCAATAACATCCATACACTCATCACCATCTATTTTGGGACATCCACACATGTTTTCACCCCCATGGACAAAGATAAGGCATGCATGTACCATAGTAGAGTAGCTAATTGCACAACAACAAAAAAAATAATAGCATCTCCTTTTCATAGTGATATTATTAGTGATCTATAATATTCAAATGGTACATTGTTCAGACCCGAATAGAGCTAAAAGTCTCGTCAATAAAGATGCTAGAGGCCTTGCACCTAGGTGGCCATTAGTTGGAGGGTGGCATGCTGGGGAGCGGGGAGGGAGGAAAACTTTGAAGGGGGGAAGGAGAATTGTTGGTCTTTACCTTCTCCTTTCAATATAGAGCAAAGCACTTTTTTTTTAAAGGGG